>NC_132940.1:49165250-50379625 GCF_034638445.1 Ciconia boyciana
CAGGCAGAGCAGATGAGTTACCATGGTCCAGGGTGGGTATCCCAACATCCAGTCCCACATCTGCCAGAGCAGCATCTCAGGGAGGGGGCTTTTCTGACGGAGGGCAGAGCTCACCCACGAAGGACCTCTCATTCCTCAGACACCAAGCAGGACAAACACTCCAGGGACTGTGGACAACAGACGTCAAGCACAGGGCACACCTCTGAGATTCTGTCCCAGCTCTGAGCGAGACACCCAAGAGCACGCAGACATCCCTGAGCCCCTCTTCCCAGCCAAATAAAACCCCAGTCATCTCAGAGCAGAGCTCTGCCAGGCCTCCCCCTGATGGCGCTGGGGAGGGAAGTAGAAGACAAAACCCTCTGCAGAGTGCCCACAGGAGCAGAGCCCTCCTTACCCAGCTCCATCACCGACACCAACCCACACTGCCTGGGGGAGAGGGGGGAAAAACACTGACATTTGGCAAGTTTAAGATTTAGTAATAAATGTACTGGAACAGGAAAAAATTACCCTTGATGGCTTAACTTGTAAGCTCTGAGAGGAACAAAAGCAAACAAGCAAAAACCCACTGGCTCCACAGGCCAAATAGCCAGTGTGGAATAAATAAAGCAGCAAGCAGAGCTCTCCTTCGGAAACACAACCCTGAGAAACACAAAGGTCTGAGCTTTTCACCTTTCATTATATCAGGCTGCTGCTCAACAAGGCTCTTTATAAACTACCCTGGGTATTAAACTACTGTCCTCCGTTAGACCTAAGAGCATCTAACTTATATCCAGCGACCAGAAGTCTCTGCCTAATTGGCAAAATGGTTAACCAAGCCCAAACACAACCTCAGCAAGAGCCAGCTCTGCTCCTTGCAACCTCCCGTTAGCAACAAAAGGATCGCCTCTTGCATTTCATTTTCCACTGGACAGGAAGCTCTTTTTGTGGTTTGGCTTGCGGGGATGAGTCTGAAATGAAATCAAGTGGAACTGGCAAACTGCAGCTAGCTTGCAGTCAGAGACACTTAAGTCCTGGTGTGAGTGGAAGATTTACGCTGCACTATTTAAAACTCAAGAAATCAATATAATTCTAGCAGTGATTTAAAAATGTTGTAGTGCAAGACATAACTGAATGAACAAATACATCGATCATACACAACCTCAGCAGGGCTGCTGGACACCCTACTGTACAAGTTGATGATTACTTTTATTTCCAAATATTTTCTTTATGTTGCTATTTAGATCACTTTCCTCCTTTGTCTCCTTTCATTGCCTCACATAACTTCCTTTCTCTGTGCCCCGTTACCACTGGGTTGAAATTAATTCTTGGATAAGCCAGTTCATTTCCCATTGTCCTTCAGGAGTCTTCACATGGCGAGGAGAGATGTGGAGGCAGCCAGGAAAGTGAGAAGAAAACCAACCCACACTGCAGCCGCTAGTTCCAATTATTTGGAGTTTCCTTCACACAAAGTCCTTCCAAAACCTCTCCTCTGCCACCTCCAAACCTTCACTTTGAGAACGTCCCTTCTGCCAGGAGAAAGTGGCGTAAGTTTGTATGATCATGATCTCCCCCCAAACAGACATCTACCTTCACATTTATGTTCAAATTACACACAAGCTTTTTTTCTTACACATTCTTTATTTACATGAGGTTGAAACCGAGCATGGAAATCTGATTAAGAAACTCATCATGTTTCAGAAAGCTTTTTGGTCCTGGGGTCCTCACAGTTGTTGTCTCATAGCAGAGGGAAGGAGCCCGTGGGTGCAGGGGGGGAGCAGGCTGTTTGCTTTTACTTTATTCCCCTTCCTTTCCAATCCACAGAAAGCTCACTTTGGCACCAGTCCTACAAAAACTTCTCCAATTGTACTTAATGGAGCATGCAAACAGCGAGTACGGGAATGGCTATATAACTTGGGCCACCATTTCCACCAAGGCGTGTACATTTTACATACTCTCCAAGACTTTGGACACTGAAGTACTCCCAAAAAGCCACACAGAGTGCACGTTTTTCAGGATCTTTTATGGCTAAGAGATCTGTCCTCCAGGTTCCCTTCTCTGAGCATTCCCCACAAGATCCTTGTATTTCCCCTTTAGTTCTTCCTTTTAAAAGAAGATGCCAAGTAATAAAACTGAACAAAGCCCATGTTACTAAGACATTCAGTTCTGGAGACCAGACATCTCAACTGCACTTGCTTCTGGCACAACTTGACAACACCTGAAATTAAGAGCAACAGGGAAGTGAGCCAGCTTCAGGGACCACTGAAGATGACTACAAATTGGGTTTGTATTTCAAGAGAAGTGTCAGGCCTACATCGCAGGAGGAACAGAAGAAAAATAATGACAACTAAACCATTTCAGTTCTTCCTCCCCCTGACTGCCGTAACAGCAGTAACATTCAAAAAAAGAAAAAATTACAAAACAAACCACAGACATGAGAGACTCCCAGAAAATGGCAGCACTTACTCCTTCTGCTATCCCACACACACTGCAAATGAAACCCATTCCCTGAAGACAGTGGGGGAACACAGAAATATCACCCCCCATATAAATGTAACTATACCTGCATCTGCAAAGTCTCCTCTTAAGGTACCCGGTCATTAGTTTTACATCTCCTTATTTGAAGGCTGGAGAAGAAGAAATACAGTGCCTACACTGGGATGGAGCTCTTACACTGCAGCAATGAAAAACAGACCTTGCATATTTCAACTTAATAAAAAGCACTAAATACATTATTAACAAGAAAATATAGTTAAACAACTCTTTTTATTGATAAATGAGCCCTTAGATAAATATGCCTGATTTATCATTTCTGTTTGTTTGTGTTATCAAATTCTGGATCAGGGCCATAGCAACACAGGCTCTACACAGACAGAAAGAATACAACATCACTGCCTCTAAGGTTTATGACACTATATTACAACTTAACCAGAAATTTCCCACTCAACAATGCAACAGTATGTTAGCAGACTAAACAAAAGATTTTAAAAGAATGAATACGTCCCATAGAGTATAATGATGGAAGACAATGGTGCCATCCAAAGCCATGGTTCACAGTGCCTCCAAGGTCCTGTTTTCACAATGGATTTAGTGCTTGCCTGTGCCTTCAATACAGTCACTTTCCATTTGGATAATGTCTTTCCAACCAGTACAGAAAGATCTGAAAGTGATCCTTAGCCCCCATGAGCATCCAGTGAATTGGGTATTCAGGCAAGCTACCTGGGCTCCAGAGAGGTTTGTCTCCTGTGAATTTCTCCAGGCAGCAAGAGGTCTTTTACAGCGACACAGAGGGAGCCTCCCTCCTTTTCTGGCTAATTTAATCACAGCATCACCTGTGCACCTCCCCCAAAAAAGCTACATTGCCTCCAATGCATTCTCTTGGCCTGTATTTCAGCTCTAAGGCAATGAGCCTACATAGCAGCCAGAAAGCACGGTCCTTAACCACCTGGAGCAAAAACTGAGACATGGAGACTTCTATGGTGCTAATTTCAGCCAAGGTGAAAGGAAAGACCAAGCCTTGGTTTGGAGAGCCTGGAAGGCGGCACTCCAAAGTGGAGGACTGTCTGAAGGAAAGAAGGGGAGGGGGGCCAAGGTCCTCTTCTCTGGGGACAGCTCTACTTACCACTGCTGCAATTTAGATCACCTACTACAGCAGGTTGCCCCCAGTACAGCTGCAGGTCAGACCCAATCACTATTCACACCAGTTGCACAGCAAACGCCTAGGAGCTACCTTCATATCCACAGTTCATCTCTCTGGTATTACAGAGGTCATGGCTTTTACAAATGGCAAAAAATGCATTTTTGTAGTTTCTACTGGCCCTGAAGTTGACTTTGCAAAGATATAATCTATAGTGAATAGCCCTGCTGTTGATCTGTTTGACGAAGGACAAACTGGTGCAAATTTTCGGGATCAAAGGAAAAAAAGAAACTACTTATGATGGAAATGAATAAAGCCTTCACTGTTTTTCTTAACGCTTATTGTCTTCTTGCAACAATAAATACTGTCAGTTAAAAATATAATAATCAATAACATTATAAAAAGGCCCCAGTCCTGCAGTTCTCAGCCAACCAAAACTGCCATCTGGATTTAAAAAATTGTTCCAGTTTGTATTTGCAGAGGATTTCTGCATTTGTATGAATAGTAAGAAAGGATATAAAGATAGAGTAGCAAAACACAACAGTGGGATCAATACTGGTTCAGGGCAACCACTGAACCTGCAGAGCATCACATTCATCTACTCTCCATAGCCTATGTTTCTTTAGGAGAAGTTAGGGCAAAAGAAATACAACAGCAGCTCCACTCATTCCTATTTTCTGTCTTCCTCTTCGTGGTCTAGCAGTCGCTGGGACTACATGGCCAAGCCGTAGGGAGCACAGAGCCTACCGGGTGCTTTGCCACTGAAGCTCAGACACCTTTACTCCAGTTGCTGCTTGGCCTACCTGGGGACGGACGGTCAGTTCTGGATAAAGCAACACTAACTCTCTGAAATCACTCTTCAGCATGACAACAGAATCTTCCTAAAGCAAAGAATGTTACAGGCTGCCTATGACATTGTCTCTGAGCAAAATACATCCATCCTATAAAGCACAGGCCATTCCGTAGCATAAGCAGCTCAATGAGGTCTCACCACCCAAAAGTTAACATATTGCTAACTATGACTGCGATATAGATCTGGTAAAAATCTCAGAAGTCTGATGATTGTTTTCTATATAAACAATTACTCGAACATTTTCCATTAACAAGGTGTTTCACAGCTCTGTAACAAGTAAATACTTAGCTATTTATCATCATCCTACACTTACAATTTTCCACAGTTATTAAAATTATTTAATAGAATAAGCAGATCTTTTAAAGACTTTAATAGTTCTTGATCATATCAAACTAAGAGTCCAACCAGTGCATAATACTTTCTCCAGCACTTTCCACTATCAGACAGAAAGGGAAGAATAAAGAAGCAGGGTCCGAACTGACAAAGCAATGGCCAAGACTGGAATAAACTGCCCACAGGGGAAGGTTTCTCTTCCCCATGCAGCAGGAACCAAATATTTCCAGGAATTTCAAGAAATCCCATGGGTGCAGAATGCTCCCTCCCTTTGCTTTGAGATATTGACAGAGAGATTTTCAAAAGAGCACAGACAGCAACACGTGTTGAGCATTTTAAGAAAAGCTGACCACTCTTTCAGTATCTAGAAATACAGACAGAAATTTGGCAAGAGAGATTGGTGTGTGCACTAACAAATGAGGAATTACTTGTCTTTTAAAATTCTGTAGCTTTCCCCATCTAGGCTGAAGCAAGCAAAGTCAAAGCTCTCTTGTTCCTAGGGAGCCTGATACAACGCTGGTATGAGACATAGTTGTACCTTCACTCACAGGATTAGAGCCTTTGCTAAGTCTCTCCTAACAGTCTGGTTTCCTACCAAAGCTGTTATTATTTTGGTTAAATACTTTTCAATAGAAAATAACATATATTTTAGGTTTAATTATGCATGAGCTTAAGTATGACAGCACAATAGAGAAAACAGCATTTTGGGTAACATAGAATTTACTTTAGATTTACTTTATGCTAAAAATGTAGATATTTACAGTAAAAGCACACACTATATTATTTGTCCCCTGTCATCTGTCTCTAGCCTTCCACTCTTTTCCTCCACTGCCTCCTCATCAAAAGAAGTTGGTATCTCTTGTTGGGCTGAAACCAAGTAGAAGATTCTTTAATTAAAGTGCAAACCCACAAACAGCATTAAAGTTCAAGCCATGTATGCAAAAATCAAATCTGAACAGGCCAACCTAGCTATTCCTGTGAGGGAATTTTATTTACAAGAAAACATCCTGCTTCTACAAGAAACTCACCAAAGAAAAAAAAAGAAAAAACCACCACCACCACCCCCGCGGTGTTTCTTACACCAGGCAAGGACAGCCAGCACATGATGTTTCTTTGGAGGATCTTGTCTACCTTTTCTTTCCCAAGGAGAAAAAGCTGGAATAGAGGTTAGTTCCCACCTGAAAAACCAAGTACTATGGCAGACAATATAATTTGTCTTCATGTTTTTGTCATTAGCAACATAAGATTTTTATTTTCATTAAAAAAAATGTACATACAGAACAACTGCATGTCCCTTCTCACAAAAGCACCAAAGAGAGATTATAAAAAATCTCCACATTTAAAACAGCCACCACAAGAACAAGGCTCCCATGGCAGCAAGATCACACAATATGCACTAGTGAACTGGAGTACAGCCCTCTGGGGATGAACTCGCTAACGCCCAGAAATGGCATTAATGCATCATATCGTAATGCCTGTCACAGCCTTAGGTTCCTAAGATCCCAAATTGTTCAGCAGTGCACACAGACAGCTTCCTATCTGTATGCATGAAGTGACACTATGCTATTCTAACAGGGTATGATATACATATATATGTACTACAAAATAATTCCATGGAATTATTTATAATACCTTTCTTCTCAAAGAAGCATTTAGCAAGCCATATCATTAAAATATAAACAGCAGCTGCCTACATGTCCCCATATACCCCAAATCCAGAGTTTAGGAGAGGAGATGATGAACAGTATTACCGAGGGAAACTGCAAGGGCAATTTATGAGGGAGCAGTGTAATTAATGGAAACGGAAATTGGGCTCTAGCAGCCACGCTTAGTGCTGGTCTCTGAGAAATTCTGGTTAAAAGGAGCTATCGCTCTTCTCTTTTCCAACAGGTGATCACCTTGCAGTTACTAAGAAATTACTGGTTTTTTTTTTAATTACAAAGATAGACTGGTGTCCAACTCTGTGATAGCAAAGCAACAGACAGCAGGAAATGACCAAGGTCACAGAGCAAAGACGACCTTGGGCTTTCCAGTGCTCCATGTCAGCCCATGTGAATTTACTGTGTGTTTTGGCAGCAGAGCACGGCAGTGCTCTTCCCCGCTCCCCTCAGAGTGACTTCGTGCAAAAGAGCAGCAGCTGAAAGGAAAACATGATTTTGACACCCTTGAACAAGAAAAAGCGTAAAAGCTGGTCAGGATATACGGGCCAGGGAGAAATCCAAGGGCAGAGCTGGGGGCCCTGGTAAGACACGTAAGGTAACTCCTGCTAGCGAACGCCACAGAGGGAAAACAAACAGTCCCCTCCTCAGCAACAGCAGTAGTAACACTTTTCCAAAAACTTTATGAGTCCTATGATATGGTCTTGTTTGATCTATCATAACCAAGATAAGCTAGCCAGTAAAACAACTTGAAGCAACTGCAAAGCCCTGGCTCTGGTTCATGGCTTGAATACCAAGTTGCCATATGGATGTCTATCTGAAGCATTTCATACTGCCCCAAAGTTATTTCTAGCCCTTGCCTAAAAGGAAGGTTGTTTGGTCTTTGACCCACTCTGCACTCGGTCACCAGCATTTGTGAAGGAGAAGAAACAAATACCATTTTAACCTCTGGCACAGAGCACAGCAAGCAGAAATGTGGCAGCCAGCACAGCCTGTTGCGCACTGATGTCTGTCTCTTGAAGCATTCCCCATTTTTTAATGATTAAGCCTTTTTGATGTCTACTCCTTCACCACCTCCTTCAGCTGCACAGTCCATGGCCACTTGCATTAAAGGACTTGGATTGAAATGCAAATCTGGAAAGCTCAGAGAGACCTGACAAAAAACTAAAAAAGGCTTAATAAACTGTGTTTTCAGAGCGAAAATCTGTGTTTAGTACGTACAACTAGATGCCTGATACACCAGGTTTATGCACAGTGCAGTAGGACATCAAAGTCATGTAGCGAAACGTGGGAGTACTACAGCATCTCCCACAACAGATGAGAGCGAAGTCCTGGTGCCATATGGTGAATACGAACCAGAAGCCAAGATAAATACTGTGCTTGTCCCTACTGTAGCTGAGGCACCATTGTAAAAGCTGTGTTGCACCAAAACCAAAACAGAAAGGGATCAAAATCCATTCTGTTGGCTTATAAATTCTTCAGGCATGATCAAGCCTATTAGGAAGGAAAGCTCACATTCATACGGAGATGACATACTTGCTTGGACAAGTTAGATTAGTGAGTTAAGTGCAGAGAAGTTGTTGTGCAAGGCATGCGTGATCTCTCTAGGCTGATAGAGGAGGCAAAGGAAGGGAAAAGGACATTGTATACTAAAACAGAGCAACCAACAACATCTGGAAATCCCAAGAGGTCAGATAAAGTACTTAGCATCACTGTAGCATCAGTACAGCTGTAGTGTGAGTGTGACCTCCTTCCCAGCTCCCAGTCACACCCCACAAAACTTTTCTAACCTGGCCTGTCGGGGAGGATGGTGCGAGTGGGGTGCACTGCCCTAGGCAGAGTGGGGAGCCCGACCCCAACCACCCACACCCTCCCTAGCACCCCACGCTGCTGCCATCTTCACCCAAACTAGACTGGAGTAAGAGTGGCCCCGTACCCACCCTGTCTCCTGGGTGGTGAGCAGGGTGCTCACCCCGATAGCGAGAGATGGGGTTCACGCATTGTCGTCCCGTCTCCTAGCGCCAGCTGGCAGAGCTCCTCAGCCACTGGGACACGGGCTGGAGCAGCACCTGCTCCTTCAGAGGTGCTTCTGGGGTCTGAGCACCTCCACCAGATCAGGGGCAGGGAATCACACCATTTCTTTGCTTGTTTAAAAAAAAAAAACCAAAACAACAAATCCAGAGTGATCAAAATATGTAACAGCTCAGCATTTTGTAACCTACATATGCTAAATGCTAAAATGTAAATGTATGTTTCTGTTGTGTAACTATCAGACACTACCAATGGAAACTCATGATAAAGAAGTGAAGGAGTCCACCAGGTTACACGGATGGAGTATTAAAGGTTCCCTAATGTTTGGCTTAACTTCCTGAATGCCTCTTTCAACCCCTAAATCATCACTGGAAATCAGGTTCTAGAACAGAAACTCTAAAGAAATGAGTCATACATTTTCCCATGATAGTCCATTGCTACTTAGAAGGAAAATATAAAGTGCTTTCTTTGTTTGTTAAGATAAAAATGAAGAATGGCTTCCCATCTTAAGCCTTTAAAGGATAAGCTATTTCTGCTGCACTGCTGTTAAACCTGTTTATAATTCTACTACCATTAAAAAGGAACATCACACTTCCAAAATAATTGCAATTATCAGTCATTAAGGATGCAGCTCATAATGGAGTCCAAATCCCTTATAAAATATTACAACTTCAGCTGATAATGTTTAATTTTATCTCAATTAAGCAATAGCCTAGAAAGTAATGGCCTCCTTTGCAACTTGAATATAAACCAGAAAGCATATAAAGATTTTGTTCTTGAAGTGTTTGCATACTAATTCCTAGAGTATTTAATGTCACAAGAAGACAGCCCCCATAGGTACCCATATAGAGTACACAGTCACTTGTGATATGAACTAATATAACTTGAAAAGAATCAAAGATTCCTGAAAATATCAAGTCAACAGAAAATACAAATAGCATTTGCAGTCAAAAAAAACACCTGTAAGAAAGAATTCCGAAACTCTGAAGTTTCAGTCCTGGTCTGATACAGCCTCCCATCACGGGAAGCTGACATTTAAAAGACTGCTTAGGGAAAGTCGCAGGATGTCTGTGCCCAATGCAAATCTGTAGCCACACAGATGTCAGTGAAGCTGCAATCATTTATCCCACCCAGGGCTGTGTGATCACCACCAGACACGATGTGAAACAAGGAAGCGATCTGCAGTGGAGGGGACCAACTTCTCCCTCTTTTTCAAAAACAGTCGTTAAACGTAACAATGCTCTGCAACAGACATGCTCCAGAGGGAATCGTAATTCTTTCTTAGCTGCAGAGATATCGCATCCTCATTAGGAACTGGAGCTCTATCAAGTGCATTTATTCAGAAATATTGCTAAAGTTCCTCTTCCAACAGCTGCCTTCACAGTTACATATGTGAAATAGTAGGCTGGAGTTACCCATTAATCTCACAAAAGAGAATTAGATTGATGTCACGTAGTTTGAATAGTAATTATCATATGAGCTAGAAACTGTTCATGGTAATAAAAATGGTTATAAACAATTCTAGATCCACAGAGTATGATGAATGATTTGTTATGACACTGAATAATGTTTCAAATATTGCATTGCCCAAATTCTAGCACACAGGACCATATTCAAATTTAGGGAAACTCAAATTTGATTCACACCAGAGGTTTGCTTGACCCATAACATCTTAATTTAAAAATATGGATACAGCCAGTTGCCCACAAATGGTTTTGCCAACAAGGTCAATTAAATGTGATATTTTATTCAAATTTTGCTTGATTAAAAAAAAAAATCTTGGGCAAGCTACTGGGAGGTTTTGGTCCTGTAAGCACAACGCAATCTCGAAGTGTCAAGATGGATCTTGGAAAGCAACGCTAAAGCTGGACGAAGCTAGTTCTGCACTGCCCAAACCGCGATAGGTTATATCCAGCAATGGATGCAGCAGCTTGAACAACTGCCTCCAACACCAACACTCTTCAAAATGGCACCTTCTGGGAAACACATATTCTAGCAGCCCAACCAAATATCATTTTGAATGGATATTTTTAAACTTTAATCCACCTTTGGCAACCAGGTATTTTTTACGATTCCTCCTACTATTTTTCTGGAGTAAAAATTATGGAAAGTTGTTGGTTTATTTTTGTTGCTGCTTGATAGCTAACCAAATTTGATATTTATATTGTACTGGGATAATGAAATGTCAAGACGGATATTACAAAACCATTTCTGAAGATAGTAATTTAACCTTCAGCAATTCAATTTGATTCAATGGTGTCTAAACACTTGCAAATAATTGTATTTTAGATCCTTGCAACCTGATGGCAGAAATAGACCCTTCCCCTCTTAGATTTCTGGGTCTGGAGTGCCACTCGGTGGCCAAATATAAACACTCTTGTAGTAGTAGACACCTAACACCAGTCAAGCAGTCTCATAGATTCTACAGTTTGGGATATACTGGATTTGGAAACAATCATTCTGCAGTTGCTTATATGACAGCCTAACACAGTAAGAAACATTTTTATTCCTCATATAAACTCTAGTCATGGGACTCTGGTGACAGTCAACACGCTCTTGGTGAACTGGAGAACCTCCAACTCTAAAAGCACGAATCTCTCGCCTCTTGCGCAAAAAAAGCAGCTCCAGAGCCAGGCTGTAACAAACATGTCCTCTGCATGCTGAGCACAGAGAAGGACCTGTAACCCATCCTCACCAGTGAGTAACTTTGGATCTTGTAGCACTGGGGAGCTTGTATTTATTTATTTATTTTAACCAAAACCATCAGTTTCTTCACATAAGCCAATACACCTATTTTAAACAGAGAAGGAATCAGAAACTAAGACAGGGCAGGCAAACAGCAGCTTGTCAAGCTGGGAGCATCTCATTATGGTACCATTTGTACACTGCCATCACAGGAGAATAAATTACTATTTATTTACTTGCAATACCTCATAACTCCAAGCCAGAGCTGAACTTGTATCACTCTGATCCGGCCAGCCTCAAGGGCAAAGCACTCCCTGTACCATCAGAAAACCTCCACTTCCTCTTACTCAGCTGCCTCCCAGACACTGAGATGCAACAGGGATTTTTGTGTTCCTATTTGCTTCTTTACAGAAGCAGCAGCCACCAGCAGCAGCACTCACATTCAGCACAGGCATCATGCAGCAGGCAGGTGGTAAAGGAAAAGATGGAGAAAATTAGTTTATGCAGGACCCACATCATTGATTCTTCACAGAGTAAGAAAAATTTCAAGTAACACTACAAAAATTCGAGAACTTCCTTACAATCACCTGAGTTAATTGCACTGTTCCTTTTCCTCTTGGATAGTATAATATATGGGAATGGAGAGCAGAAATGGATATCTTGGATGAAGAATCTTAACTATAGAAATGAGATTTTATTATATCAAATGATGTCAAACATCCATTATTATTCATATTTTTACTATGAGCTTTCCAAATTGCTGGCTAGCCTCCCAGAACATTTTTACCTCTTGTTTTCTCTCAAGGGTAAATGGCTCATGGTAACATTTAACAAATCTAATCAGAGTGCACTTTTATGATAAATATTACTATCTGAATAAACCCCAATCAGACCAAATTAGCTGAATATTCAGCCTTCTTCAATAACCCATCACATCAGTTTAAAGAGATGAAAAAATACTTATTGTAACTTGATATCAGACCATAAACAACTGTCAAATACAACACAAGGCAGGAAAAGACAATGAGTTCTTAATTCAACAAGACATTAACTCATCCTGCATGAATCCATGCCACTGGGCAATACTCCTGCCCTGACATGACTAATACATGGGCATCAGTCTAAAGGAACAAGAAGCTGCCTGTAAAGCCAGAAGTTGCTGCATGGGAGACTTGTACCCATGTGGGAAAACCTCAGAGGCTCGGGACCTACTGGAAGGCATGTTTACACTGCTCACTTCAGCTGAGCCTGGGATGCTGGAAATATTTACAGTGATACAAAGCAAGGTCACTACAACTGTGCCTGCACTGTGGCAGCACAAATGTCTTTGTTTTTAAAAAGTAAAAAAAAAAGAAAAAGGAACAAGGTAAAGTCATTAGACAAAACCCACGTGATTTTTGTAAGAAATCTGGGAGCTCGCTGTTCCCTATGATTTCATCGCATGAGGGGCCATGAGAAGCAGCTCTGGAACGCAGAAGACTCTTTGTAGCACTGTTTTCTTAAACCAGAGGGTTAGAAACAAACAGTGACGGTGTGCTGAAACATCATCCTTCCGCAGAGGAGGTGCTAGCAGAGCCCTGAAAGATGCCAACAGTTCCACCAAATCAGCTACAAAGCCATCATCTGTTTCTACCCTCAAAGATATCAAAAGCAGTATATTCCAAATACCTTTAAATCCCTGTGTCCTAAGAAAAAATGTGGTCCAACCAGTGAACATCTGCAGGCACCTGCATCCTGTGTTATTCAGCACTTGAAAATGAAAAAAACGGGACACAATTTGCTGAGAGCAGGTGAGCTACACACCTAAGATCTGACATGTGCCACAACCACATTTCAGGGAGGCTGAAGTCCAACCAGTTTCATGCTTGAGGAAGGCAGCAGGGGGCTGGGACAAGCCCACAGAGCCCACTGCTCCGATGACGGAAAGCTGCGCCAAACTGATCGAGTGCCCAACGAGTAGCAACAAGCTGAGCTTACCAGCTCCTTATGCTTTTCATACGGCTTCAGCGAAGTGCTTAAGCACAGGAACCTACCACATGCTCTTTGTATAATAGGAAACATTTACTTTTGTGAATGATTATAAACAGAAGGTTTTTGAAAGAGCTTACTCTCCAACAGGACCCCTTAAATATTTACATTCTGCAGGCTGATGTGCAGCAAGGAGTGTTTACTGCCAAGGCTGCTCCGACCGTGCTAGATGGAGAGCTCGCACACAGTACGTGGCTGTACCGCATCTGTCGCAATAGGGGCTCAACTTTGGAAAACAGGCTGCCACGGTCCAGCTTCTGCCTAAACTGCCCCTCAAGTTCATTTGTAAATAAGCCACCTGTATTTCTTCCTCCCAGGACACAGCTGAGCCACCACCACAAATGCCTCTGAGCAGCCCCAACCAGGGACTGGATGCAACTCTGCCCTCCACATCGCAGCCTTCCTGAATCAGCAGAAATAATTCACTGCAACAGATAGATCTTAAGGGGTTTTTGTTTCTTTTTTTTTTTCTCTAGGAACTGAAGCTGGCTGTCAAAAGAAGCTGCTAATACAGCCCTTCCTCCCCTCCCAAATGCAGTTAGTATCTTGGTAAGCAAGAAACCTAAGATGAGTGAAAATGGGGAAGGAATGAAATAGGGACATTTGAGTCACTTCTGTGACATGACGGAAGCTTTTACTAATTGTGAAAGTGCACAATGCTCATTCACCAGCCCATTTTTCAGCTTTCCATTTAGAGAGAGAAGCAGACATTTACCAAAAGCAAACAAAAATCCTGAAAATTCACAATAGGTGGTTCCTGTTCTGAGACAGCTCTAGTTTATAATCTTTTTTCTTTATTGCTATTTAATAACTCATATCATGTGACTCTTTCCCCATTCCTAATGTCTGCTGCTGAAGTCTCCTCTAGAGAGATAATACTTGCATGCCTGAGGGAAAGTCAGAGAGAAAGATAACTACAAAAAAATCACGGGAGTCATAATTTCCTAAGTCTGCATTGAAATAGATAAAACTTCCATTGCCAAGATTGGCTCATACGGTACAGCATATGGGGAGATGGACAGATCTCTTCACATGGGATGATAGGATGAATCTTTCCATCAGACATATATGCAGACATACATGAAATAACTTCTTTGAAATCAGCTGAATTACTTTGGATTCACAGCCAGAAATCTAAGGTCAGAAATGAGCTTGCTCTGTGACTTGGCAGCTGGAAAATCCAACTGATTGTCAGAGAGAAGGTACATCCTCTTTTGGGATAAAGCCAAGAACTGTAGGCAGAAAAAACAAAACCAGATGTTACCGTAGCATAAAGACCCATTAGTTATTAACTAGTTTCATGCACGATAATCTGTTAAACTAAAGCTGTAACTGTCACAAATGGTCCTATCCCTATTTCATCATTACAGGTTATTTGATTCACCTTGGCTAAATATGAGCCATACTGCAATTACTGAACAAAGTTGCCATTAAGCCCAGCTCTTCACTTCCATACATTCCCTAAAAAACGCACAGCAGTACTAAACATTTTTGTATGGGCCGTTTTGTATCATAGCAACTAATATAGTTGCCTCCTGCTCTCAAAACTTTAAGTAATAAATCTCTGTTTCCACAAATGTGTATTATCTCACTGCTGGCCAACATCTCTGACAGCACAGGTAAGTGAAGATGTTTTATACAGTAAATAAAATGGGAAATCAGAGATCTATCCTGTGGAAATCAATAAAACCCACATGATTTCACAACTAGGCTTGCAGAGATTCCTCAGGGATTTCCCTGGAGAGTTATGGCTAAGAATTTAAAAACTGAGGATATTGTAAAACCAACACTAGGGCATTTTCCAAGTGGGCAGATGACTTAATTTAGATCATAGCATTGCTATGACTCAGTAAAACATACATTATAGCTAAACAGCAATAGAAACTCTTTTTGAAGTAAACCTGGCTTGTGCTCTTTGACCAGCTCTGCACGGCTTTTGACCTCCAGCCAAGAAAACTGCTATGAGCAGGTCGCACCCTCCCCTCCTGCCCACCGGCATCTGCCTTGCAGCCCTGCGCCTGGGTACCTCACTGCACTGCCCTTCGATGCACGCTCTGCAGCACTGCGTCCCGCCTGCACTGGCTGGATATCCACAAATCCAGCTGCAAGATACTCACTGGTGGATCACAGTACAGTCACATCCTCTATGCTCCCCCTGCCATGTGCACCAGGGCAGAGGGGGATTTCCCAGGTGGCAACATGCAGGAAAACTGAAAGGAGACCTGCATACCGGCAATTGCATGCCGGAAGAAACTCTGCAGAAAGTGACAGAAAATATTTTCCACGTTTTCTATCTTCCTCATGAGACTGCAGAAGTCACACCAAAATCTCTGGCTCCCACTGAGAGAAACTAACTGCACTCAATAGATAATGCCTTTAGAAAGAACTGTGCAGAAATAGGAATATATTCTGCCATGGACTGTGGCTGAAGCAGTAGAGTACCAGCCTGTTAATTTGCAGGCTTGATGAACTGCTATTGGAAATGCATTGCAGAGGTGAGCCCCAGGTTTCCCCCCTCTTCTCCAGGGCGGTGTGAAGCGGTGGCATGCTGGGACGAGTCAGCATGCAAAGACCACAGCCAGACCATGTGCACTGCATTCCTGATGTTCCGTTCACACCTACTCCCTACGCAATATTGAAGGTGGGTTTGACATAGAAATCTGCTGGGATTAAGATTTTTCCCGCACTCTACTACCCGACATTTTAAAATCTGGCTTGGTTTGACTGTAGCTACCTACTTCCCCACTGCCTGCTGTGACTCCCTATCCAGAGCACTGACTGCACAGAGGTCGATACAGAGAAGAAAGTGTATCCCTTCCTCCTCCAAGCACCAGCCGATGCTGCCCACCCCAAGCAGCCAGCTGAAGCTCTACCTGCCTTTGATGCTCTGCTCTTGCCATGCAAAGCCTCCAACAGTATAAAATTAAAGGATTCCCCAGCTAAGCAGGAAAGCAATTTATCCTTGCAATTATCAGAATGCCTTACAAATCTTCCAAGCGCCCTTCAAACAGCACTGGATTTGCACTGACAGAAAGAGTAATTGATTCAGCTCTGGCAAAGGTGGAAAATTCAGGGACACGTTAGACTGCGGTTAACACAGCAGAGATGGGGTGCCCTCAAGAACACCCTCAGTCCTCTCTGGCTCCAGGGACAAAACCATCAGTGCTTCACTGCTAAGCTGCTGGAGATGAGTTCCTTGAAGTGTAGGTCTTTCATCACAGATGCCTGTTTGATAACCATCAGTCCCTAACGTAAATAACAGATTTCCATTTCAATTGATAAGCGTCATTTAGTGTGCATCAAAAGGACCTCTATTGGTAGAAGGGATTAGAAAACCAGGAGGTTGAAGCAAGAACACTTTGAAGCTTTTCCCTGATTAATTGCTTCTCCCAAATCTCCATCATTGGTTTATTTCCATCTCCATAAACATTATTTCATCCACCAAGTTTTGCAAATTCAGGTAACTTTGGTAGCAGCTCTCCTTAGGTGGGGAACAAATGTTCTGTCAATTTTGTAAGGTCGTTAAAAACCAAGGAGAACATTTGTGTTTGCCATGACTTTCATGTGAAATGCATTTAAATGAAGACGTTTAGGCTGAGCTTGGGGCAAAATTAAAAACCCCACATGGGACACAGCCACACAGGAAAGCAAATTCAATGAGCTTTGCAGAAATCATTATAGCAATCCAAGCAAAAAAAACATTGTTAACTTGCTGTAAGAATGGCTAAATCACAAAGACAACAGTGAAACATTATAGTCAAAACACGTAATCATGAAAGAATTTAGGATTTTTCCTTGAGGCCACTGCAGCCCAGGCCCCTAGTGGGTTTGTGCACAGAATTTCTATTGTCTTCAGCAGGAGACTTTTGTATGGAAGAATCACTAACTAAAGGATGACCCTAATGAGGGCAGTCCTTTAATCAAAACCAATTCATTATTTTATGTACTGCTTATAAAGTACAAGGACATTTTCATAACAAATTTGACATCAAATTAATTTGGGGGCAAAAGGAGAAGGGAGACCAAATGAACCCAGAGTAAACTTGGTAATAGAAAATGGAAAGAGTTCCACGAAAGTGTTTTCATGCCATTGAAACAGGTCTAAAATATTTATATATACATACATATACAAAAATACACCTATACATATATATTTTTTCAAAAAGTCTTCAAAACCAAGCATTACAACAAATTTTCTTAACCATGAGGATTGGAAAGGGTACCTAAAATTGTTATCAAAAGATAAACTAATTTTCTAGAAATACAAAATAATAAGTAAATATATTTTTAAAAAAATTACTTCAAAACTTCTTCCAGAATTCAGTTCATCTGCTAAATACTCCCATTTCTACTGCTTTTCTTTTTCCTGAATCTGTTAGAAAGAAAGATAGCCTACCTCCTTTCTAACCCAGTGAGCAAGAAAGCCATCTGGCCATATGTGGCAACACCTACTCTGATATCAGAAACCATATTCCTCTTCACTTTGAAATGCAACATTAAAAAAATATATTGCCATACCCTCACCGTGCACTGCAGGACACCTCCTCAGACTGACAGGCCCTTCTCCAGCAGTGCTGGCAGCAGCAGCCAGTGGGGCTAAGCACAGTTGTCTCTATTTGTCACCTCAGCAAAAGAGTGACCCAAAGAAGGGTCTGTCTGCCCCACCACTGCAAAGATCCCAGGAAGAAGTGTTCATCTCAGCCCGCACTGAGAGTGAAGAGATTTGCAGCATTCTAGTTATGGTAGTTGTGAATCTGTGGATGGGTTTTGATACTTTCTGAGACTAAGAGAATGTTAAAATTAAATGTGAATTACTCTCAGTATTTTGTTTAGGAGCTGCTCCTTAAATAAGGCAAAATTACAATCAAACCAACCAGGGTTTATTCATTTGGATAGCCCAATAGCTTCATCCCAGAGCTTTGGGATTAAGCAATTCCACCATTGCGATCCACGGCCACACTTAAGCCACAGCTTAGGGAAATGAAACAAGAAAGGAAAAAAAAAGAAAAGAAAAAACAACAACGGAGACTTCTAAATGTGGTTGCAATTGGTTACCATGATCCAAAACTGCATGCCAAAGAACATAGAGAACTGACAGCTCATGTTTGCAACCTGCATTTCCCAGCAGCCAGAACATGTTGAAATAGAAATAATAGAGGGCACCTTAAAATAAGATATTCTGCAGGTTTTTATTGCCATACATTCATTCAGCCTGCAAACACCAGCTCTTCTGGGTATATGATGGCCATTTATCCTGCAAAGCAAAAATCCCCAGCAAGAGAAAATGGAAGAAAAGGCCCAAGAATAAGCATGGATGCTCTGTCCATGGGCAGCCCTCACCATGTCCACGGTGCCATAGGCATACTCCTATCCTTCCATATACACAGGAGTAACATGGAGAAAGTAAGCACATATTAAACACAGACCCAGATGGAAAAATACACAAATAGTTAGTCAAAGTCATAATTTTTCTAAAAATACTCACTATAAAAACAAATCTGTTTTATTCTGAGCATTGTTAAAACATAATGCAGTGCAAGATAAAGCAAATTAGAACAAAATCATGGAAAGTTCAGGATCTAGAAATAACAGTGTAATTCTGTGCCAGATTTTGGTTCAGTTACTGCCCTGGAACAACTCCAGGTTTACACCAGCCTGTCAGACTACAATTTGCCACCATATATGTGAAACCTTCCTCTGAGTCAGTGCAAAGAAAGTCTTCAAAAAGCCTGAAGAACTCCAAGAATCTCTACAAGAGAGGCACAAAGGGGAGTCCAAGAATCCTAAGCAAAAATATTTTGCTTTGTCCAAGTATGCACATGTGGAAAAAGTGCCTCTGAAACAACTGCAGTTTGCAAAACACACAGAAGTGCTGAAATTACCTCTCCACCTGAAAGTGAAGCATTTGCAGCTGCTGCTGTACCCTGTTCTGGCCGGTTGGAAACCTGCGTGCTGCACTCCCTCCTCCTCTCCTAAACCTGAGAGGAGGGAGAAGATAGAGCCATGACCTTTCTGTGTGCTTTTGGCTTTTCAGAGTGCAGTACACCAACTACAGCTTTTCTAAAAAACGAAGCTGCATGTCAAGAACCAAAAACTCCTATTCTTGACAAACGATTGCTTCCAGTCCGTCGCACAGAAGACTGCCTCCTACTTATTAAAGCAGCTCCATAAAGCAAGCTGTATTTTAATCAGCATTTTCTGCCCAGACAATATTTTTCACTGAGCACTGTTTTCCCCTAGGAGACTGTCCTGCAAGAGCTACCAAAAATTAAGTGGTTTAAAACTAGAGGTTTTCAGGACCATGAGATATGATCCTAAAAACCTCCTGCCTCTGGCTCCACAGTCTGTTTGGGTGCCAGCCTTAGCAACGGCAGGGTTCGGCAGGGCAGGGACAGACGTGCAGACAAACAGCTCAGCCCTCCTAGCTGGCGCATGTGCCGGGAAGAAAGAGCTCAAAGTTCTCGGCAAAAGCCCATGGCAGCAGCAGCCCTCGGCCACAGACTGAGGACAGGCAGCCCCAGCCTCTCCGAGCTCTGTCACTGCAGGATGCTCTCACCCCCTGGTATCACAGGGCTGCAATTCTGCAGTAAATGAGTGATCTCTCACACAAATTTGGAAGACCATGATGTTTCTCTTGCTTGCTGATTTGCATGTCCAGAAGCAGTAAAGGGAACTTTCACACCTCGGGTCTCAATCTGAAACCAACATGATGGAGATGGGACAAGATCCAAAGGAGAGGGGCAAGGAAAATCTTGGATGGCCTAGCAGCCATTTTAATCAAACAAGCAGTTTGTAAGAGTACAGGGCGCAGCCAAAACTCAGCAGACATGTCAGACATAAAGGGCATATTCTGCTCAGCTCCAGCCCCTTCATGCCTTACCCCAACCCATGCCCATGAAACCCAACTCAGGGGAAAAAAATTAAGCAACGTGACAGTGTGGGTGCCCTTGCTGACCACCCCTTGTTATTCTGTTCGTGAAAGCTATCTATAATTCAACACACCTGGATGACAGTAAATCAAGAAACACAGCACAAAAGAAAAGCAAAGGACATTTTCTCAAATAAGACAGATGTGCGTAATAACAGCAGTAACAAGAGGAGACTGTGTATAAGTACTCCAGGTTGACAGACTTCTCTGTGAACTCCTTCCTGCCCCTATTCATATTTCTGTAAGACAGGAATACAAAATTATCCTGAAGGAAACAGTCATCCCAAAATGATGATGTCCTGTCAGTCGTCACGTAGCTACACAGCCCTTCCCCTCCATGTGGGCACTCAAAAGCTTCTCTGTTCCTGTTTTGCATCGTGTCTAAAGCACATGCACGACAGGTTCACACTTATGTGGAAAAAATTGCTTTTTTTGGCAAAGTCTCTTAACTTGCTTCTATAACATCCTATGTGTTTTAGTTTCCCTTGTTCTTTCACCCTTCAGATCATTGTCAGCTTGGCTGTTTGCCATGCTGCTTCAGCTAAGGGAGGGGAAGGGGGTGGAGGAGGAGGAGGGTCTGGTTTTGGCTCCAATTCACCCTTCCCAGAGCAAAGAGCCTGAAAACAGTTTGGGTCCTGCTGGAATACGTGCTGTGGAGTTGACACTGCAGGAGTCTTAGGAAAACAAACTTTCCAGATCAGCTTGGCAACTCAGCAGCAACACGCATCATTAAAATCCCCACATCTTTCCACTTAATCAGTAGAGACATATCTACCTGTACGACCCCATCTGGGGTCTCATGTTAGGAAGTGTATTATTGTCTGAATGACTGGGAACAAAAAGGTGTTTTCATCTGGATTACTTACTTTAAAACTCCTGTAATTATTCCTGCTGCAACACACTCAAAAAACATGCAGCACTGACTGCAAAAGAGAATGAATAACACAGTGATGTCTCTGGTTCACAAGCCTTACAGAGAAACAGGTCACTGAAGTCTACAGCCCACATCCACGAAGGATCTTCTTCCGTTGCCTAATTCCCACAGAGTGCTTGAAACTGCGCTACTGAACTCATACACTGGACAAAGAGCTGTGCCTGCACGTGAAAAGTAAAACATTATTAAATTGTTAATCGAGCCTTAGGACAGGGAAGAACAACATAACTAAGTTATTTGTAGCTGTTTCATAATGGGACACTGACTATGATCCAAAGATGACGCTTTGGGTCAATGCTGGATGGCCGATTTCTTCCACGCACAACACAGGGGCCACCGCCATGCTGAATACAGCCCTGGGGCAAGCACATGAAAACAGTCCCACCATGGCCCGCTTGAGGGGCTGAGACAGTCCCCCCCACCTGCCCACGCTCAGCAGGGCCATGTGGGGCAGTTTTTGTGACAGTGACTGGGGCCGAAGCTACGAGGACTGTTTTGAAAGGTACTTGTTACTCATGGTCAGTGTATCTTTACTTCTGTCATCTGCACGGAATTATCGCCCCTTTCAAATTTGAAACTTAGTACATTTTATTTCAAGATGACTTTACAAGTCCTTCTATGTGATATTCATTTCAACAGTGCTCTAATATTGCACAACAATCATATGATCCAGTGTGTGTTTTATGAGACAGACATGACACATGAAAATTAAAAACAGGTTCCTCGTCTGGAATACAGAGAGGAACTGCAGGGGAAAAAAGAAAAAACAATGAGAGCACGCGCCCAGAGATCAGGGTGGAGGGAAAAGGGGAGGAAAAAACAGGATGAGACATCAGAGTCATTTCATCCTGCCCAGAGTGAAAACAGCTTTCATCAGTATGAAAGACAATTCATTTGCATAAATTTACTGCAGAATACAATTGAGCTGTGCTGCTGCATTTCAGGACTGGCACCGGAAATAAGGATTGCTAGGCCTATGGCCCAGTCATGTATCAATAATTTACAATATTCCCTTCTGTGAGCAAAACTTTTTAATTGCCCTTGCACTTCAATTTACATTTTCTGTAGATGTTACATCCAAGGAGAAATACAGAGAATCAGGTTTTAAATGCACAGGATTTGATGTTTGTTTTGTAACCTATGATTTAAGCACGCAGTAAGAACCTGAAGGTATTTCCTATGGTTGACAGTATCCTTCTAAATGTTCTGCGTAACATGGATGATTCAGAGGTATTTCAAATATCTCAGCCATGATCTGAATGCACCGCTCATTCAGACTCACCCTCCAGATTGCATGACTGAACCATTTCTAAGACCACCAGCAGGTGCAGTCATTTTGGTCTGTTTAACTTTGAATATATTTATATATTGCCATGTATGCATCATATATCATACTGGCAACAGCATGGACAGAGCAGGACACCTCCACCTGAGGAGCGGTGCGTAGCAGATGTAGTCTATGAGCTTTTGCAGAGGTCACAGCTGGAAAAACCACTTTTACTTTGTCTGGCCTGATGTTACTGGCTGAGACAAAGAGGCTCCCTCTTTTAACCAAGTGTACTTCCTTGGTTAAAGGGTTATAAAGTTGGGTAATTTTACAAAGTTAGGTAACACAGCAGGTGTTATGTTTATAGCTATGTGAGCACGAACAGAAATACCTGAGGGAATCAAATCTCATGCTTGAAGGATAAGAGGATCCATAAGATGATCCCCAGCTGAGATCAGGCACAAGCTACTTCATTCCACACCCTCTTGAACACTGAACAATCGGCTAGGTGCGGGCACTGTCTTCTTGCTTACTTTTCAGTTTTGCCTTCTTCAAAGCATCCACTGCTGGAGGTCAAATACAGAACAAGATGATGATCCAGGTCCATTTGTTTTACCCCATACAAGCAAGGTGCGGATGAGATGCAAATATCTCAGCACATACAGGTAGTGGGGAGGCAAGCCCGGACTAGCCAAAATGCTTGTACTTCTCCATATATCTCAAACACATGCCACAGGATTACATGAAACTAAAACCATTCCTCCAAACATGTGAATGATCCTTCACTTTTGCTGCCTCTCTCATTGGTAATATCCCTGGAGACGGTTAGTAACATTCTTCAGGTAAACATATGTTGCATTGTATGGAGATAGACTGTTTCTCAAATGAGTTCACCTCTGTGGGTTTTTTTGGAACACATAATTTTAAATTAATACCATCACATCCATATGCGTTTTATGACAGCCTGCCTTTAAAAAATATTTTTAAACATAGATGTTGATTTTATGGGGAACTGAATGCCAAGAAGCAAGTAAGTATAAAAATACATAACAAAAGAACAAAAACATTTCCTTATAGTGAGAAAAGCCGTTGGAAACAAACTGCTAAGAAGTAATTTTTATAACTTCTGTTCTACAGACTACTCAGGACATGCAATACACAGAATGTCAATAGGCTCTGCCTGCATATGCAGTTACCCCAGCTGTGGTTGCAAGGCAGTATTTCTGCCAGTAAACCACCACTACTGTGCCTGTTGGGCCTCTTTGCATATGCAAATATAAAAAAATAAGCAAGTACCACAAGAAGTATCTGATCACTGGGAATTTTCAAATTGTCTTTCTCTGCTTTGCAGCTTCTTCTGTTAATAGCTTTAATAAGCAATTTATCTTTGTTTCTTCTAGTATCCATGTATCTACAAAATGCCAAGGTCAGCATCTGCTTGTCAAAGTATGTTATTTAATGGATAGAAAAGGAAAAAACAAACAGGAGTCATAAAATGCAATAGTACCCTTCAGCCAAATCTAACTACTACCAATACCAAAGGAAGATTCATCATGAACTTCAAACAGGGCTAAAAATTGTATCTAAAACTAGACAAAAAAAACAGCTTCCAGACAATAAGAGAGCAGGAGAACTGACTGTATGAACAGGAAATAATATAAGTAAATTGACTTAACTGAATCTACATTCATTGATAATCAAGATCACTACTAAACTGCTTGCTTCATGCTCTCCACTGCTGCTAGCACAGACTATCACAAAACAACACAGCCTGTTTTTTCTCATCCCAGAAGAGCAATCAATCTCTATTCAATCTAAAGAAAATGACAGAGAAAAAAAGGCAATAACCGATTTTCTTCATGGCACTCTGCAAAGAGGAACAAAAGGGTCCCAAGATAGTGTTATTTCTGTGGGCTTGAAAAGGAAAAAGGAAAATTATCCTTATAATGTTCGTAATATATTTTCTTTGTTTTTAAAAAACAAAATAAATTGGAAAATGGTTTGTTTGAACCAATCTTTTGGAGAATTTGTTAAAGGACTGTTCATAAATGTGGAAGTAACATCTCCAGCCAATGCTACTTGTCTAAGACAAATCCATATTGCTCACAGTCCTGCAAAACTGCCTTGATCTGCTTTGAGGCAGGTGCCCATTTTATTTGTCTTGAAGGATGCTAAAAATATCACATAGTAAACTGGAATTGTTCTTGTGTGCACACCACCTTTCATGTATATATCTTACCCCCAGGAAATACATGAAACCCGATTAAATTTTGTGCTTAAATGTAGGCAAAGGTAAGTATACCAGTGCCTGTCTTAAAAAAAAAAAAAAAAAAGGGGGCGGGGGACGCAATGTCCACTTCTGTCATCCTTCCATGCTGAAGTGAACCAGGTAAATCAGTTTTGAGTCACCAAAACTTTGGTAAAATGAAATAACTTCATTTCTTACCACAAGGAAACCATAAGGATTTAGTCATGGTACCAATACCAGAGTGCACTGCTATATATCCAGCATAACCACTCTCCTAGTTTTTCTGTACAGCCTCAACAAAATAATTCAGGGATGGACAGTACTATATGGCCAGGGCCTGTATCCTCAGTGCAAAATCTGAAATCTAAACTGAAGATGCCTGCCCTTACCAAGAAGTGGTCAGAACAAAAGATTTGTAGGGCCACACTTTTTTAATGATGGGAAACCTGAAACCACCCTCGTACCCATCTCCTGCCTGAATCCATGCATTGGGTGTGCAGCTGGACACAGGGGCAAGTCTGGGATCTGGGCATTATTCACACCTTGTAAGGGGATCAGGACAACAGTGGCCAATACTATCGTACCCTTCTTTTATGTTTAGAAGGGGGAGAATGAAACACTGGATTAAGTTAATGGTAATATCTATATTATTGGGGAGGAATGCATGGCTTTTTTGGGGATTCATTTTCTACTAAAGATCCCTGAATTTTACAGTTGGGAATTTCAGTCTGAGCCATAGCTTTTTTTAGATGCTGAATAAGCATCTTAAATACCTTAGATACACATTGATTATGTCAAACTGTTCCAGACATGAAAAGACCATGGCTTGCTTTGTGCTATACAGCAATGGCCACAATCATTTATATGATCTGGACATTCAGCAAGAGAAATACGAAACAGATTTCACATGGTAGAATACGAACAATATGTCTCCTATATTACACAATATGTAGGGGGGTTTTTTATGTAACACTCCTCTCATCTTGGAGGAACTTAAAACAGTGCTTTATATTGCAGCGGGGGGATATCAGAGCAATTCCACAAGTTTAGTGCAGTTGCTGTGGAGTTATACTGCTATAAAATGAATAGGGAATTTGCTTATGAATATACAGCACTCTATTAAAAACATCTTTTCATATCTGTATAATCAGGCAGCACTTTCCCCATCACCTGACACATGCACCCTAATACATTTCATGTTATTCAGCAAATCAGCTTTGGGAGAATTAATTGGAAAGATAGCCCTGAGACGTGAACCAACACACCAGCTTAACCAAACCCGAGGGTTAAACCACGGGGCATCTCCAGCTCATTCACAAGGACGATCCTCATTTATACCATCAGTCATACCTCCTGTCAGCTGGAAATAAAGAAGCACTGTTCCTATCTTCAGGCTACAGTCAAGCATGACTACAGGATAATTCGTCTAAATACTGTCTGATTTCAACAGGAGCATGAGATACTAGGGAACTAGGCAGTTTTTGCTATGAATTCCCTGCTCCCTTTATAAAAACCTTGGGGGGGGGGGGGGGGGGGCGGGACGACTAAGGAGGACAAAAAGTAAAACTCCTCCTTATCACCCTGGAATCTTATAGGGAAAGACCCTGTACTTTAGGGACAACATTTCTGACACCTCCCTCTCAACTTCAGCCTGTAGTCTCTCACACTTCCTCCCCACCCCACATGTGACAGGGACAGACAACCTAAGCACCATAAAATCATAAAGCAAGGTACCGAGCTCTCATCCAAGGGTCAGTTCATGCCACTGAGGAACTACTGAGTTAGCCACTTATTTGTGTGTTTTAATTGCACTTTCTTGGCCTTTAAAGACTACTAAGGAAAACAGACTGCAGACCATTTTAAGTGGGTGCAAACTTCAGAGAAAGTATTGAAGGACATTTGCTCATTTCTCACACAGGGTCGAATTTGGCACGCCTGCATTTTTGCATAGTCATGCTCTTAGAAGAAGAAAGCATTTATTAAAAAAAAAAAATTCCAGTCTCTCTTTTTTCTTGAGAAGAAGGCAAGGCTTCCTTTCATGTACTGGGAAATGTCATTCTTTGTCTATACAGTTATCCAAGTACATCAACCATTCACTTGAAGTAGAGAAGTCAATTAATGTACAAATTACTTAATCCTTTATAGTTGTCCTTCATGTAATAAACAAATCTTATTTCTATCCCATACACTGTTTAAAGGCATTGCTTCATGAAGGATGTTCTAAAACATACCACATAACCATTGCCATAACTTTTATGTTGTATTTTGGTTTCCTTTCTGAGTGAAGGTGGTGCTGCCTTGCAAAGACAGATAGGACAGGAGGGAACTGATTCACTGTGCAGCTATGGATTAGTCACTTAAACCTCCCTGATTTCCAGTCTGCCCATGTGTATAATGGTGCAGCTCTGCACAGGATTGTTATGAGGATTAACTAAGTGACACTAAAAGGCTTTGAGACCTACTCAGTAAAAATTATTTCTGTAAAAGTGCATATCCATAAAGTGCTAATTGATGCCAGCTGGCCTTTCATCCCAGGCAGCAAAAACAGTTTCTTACCACACACATTTCCTTTAGTGGGCACCAGCAGCATATTTTTTATTTCTAAATTCCTGGGTTTGCCTTAAAACATACAAGCCATTTGATTTTCAGGAATACTACAATTAGGAGATTGATGCAACAATGTATTTCAGTGATTACCTTGATTAACCCTGCACAGGCAAGAAGTGTAAACATCGTAAAACCCTTCAAACTGAGAAATGAGCCCTATTTGCAGTGTACAGCTCTAGATTCAGCAATTTGCATCTTAGAGGGCCTGCAGCGTCCTGTTCATTTCCTATACAAACCTGACAATCGAGTTACAATAGCCCTTGAAATGAAGCAGAAAGCTGCTGTTCCTGGACTGGCCTTATATGACATGACACCATCAAAGTAAGATATCTGAGTAATTATCTTTCTTTTGATTTTCCCTCTGTGCTGCAAACGACCATGTTTTCTGGAGCCCCTCCCTCAGCTGCAGAAACTTGGATGTGCTCCACCTGCTTATGTTTGCTGATAGACGCCAGAGGAATTTTCACTTCATCTGTTTCACAGATGCTCAGACTCTTTTCTCAAGACACATCATACAAAAATGTCTCCAAAATAATTAGCAGGATTTCAGTCAGCATGACTGTGATGGCTGTACGTAAGGTAAAGCTCAGACAGCTCTTAAGAAATTGCAGCTCTGTAATGAGCGTCTGGGACCTTAACAACACCCATTTAAATCTTCCTGCATGACACATTTATAGTTTTCCATGTAGTCAAAAGGGCAAAGGGGGTTGGTATGCAGAAAGCCGCTACAATGTGAGAAACATCATGCACTTCTGTAACCTCTTGCACGTACTGACATGAAGGTAAATTGCTAACTGAGAGCAAACATGCAACTTAATTCAAAGGGGGGGGAGGGGGGGTATTACAGAAAGATCTCTGTAATCATAATCTCTATGTCTCACTCCAAAATAAAATTCACCACTTTACTGAGGAGCTAATTGGAATAAAAATAATCTTATGAAATGTGTTGCAAAGTAGTATTTTAATATTTAAAGATGCACCTCCCTTGGCCATTTGCCTTGCAGTGCAGATGTCAAGCGGGGCTCTTGACCATCGCAAGCCTGCCCCTGCCTTGCTGCTCTTCGCCCGTCCCCAGCAAGGCACCCATCAGCATGCCCTACGGAGTCACACGGCAGAAGATGATGACTCGATTGCAAAATGAGGGCATGCTAACAAATTTACAGAGACAGCAAGAGTGGCTCACAATTGTTCAGAAGGCTCACGCTACAAAGTCTAGGGGCTAAATTACCTAAACTTCTCTCCTCTGGTATCACAATAGACTTTCAGAGAGTCCTCTAGTGTCACAGTGGAGGGACTCAAACTGAAACTCTTTGGTCTGAAATGATGGGAATTTAACCCCCACTTGCATAAACTCTTGATGAGAGTTATTTCAAATAGCCACGAGTTACCAATGTCTGATTTCAGGCCTATGGTGACACACAAGCCTCCTTGAAAAGGCCAACAAGGAAAGGGATGGCTGCTCTGGCCTTCTGTCCACCCAAAGATGCCCCAGAGGGCTCTCTTTTGTCTCTTTTTGGAGGGATAGGAAGGCTTTACTGCTGTTGACTTAAGTTATCAAGATGACAGAGGTTGCAGAAAAGCTGTGGGTGCTTGCGCCATGGCCCTTGGGCACAGGCAGCTGCCCATTTCAAAGATGGTGAGACATTTCGGAGCACACACAGGAGCCTCAGGACTTGTCTCATACTGGCCCCAGCCCCTTGCTGTGGGGCACTGCCAGGGCCAGGGGAAACCAGGGGCAGAGTGCAGAGGCCAGCACGGGTCTTTGAGGCCTGGGACAAGGCTGGACACATCGTAACCCCAGGTGGCAGGAGGGACCACCCGGCCCTAAAAGATGGGGCCACCTGAAGGTGGAGAACACACAAAAACCACCCCCCCTCCACTTGACATGGCCAGCAGCCACAGAGAAACACACAGCCCCAGCACAGGCCCACCACAGCCCTGAGGCAGACCCCAGCAAAGGGCCCCAGGTGCGTGGAGGCGATGGGCCATGCTGGACCTGGGGCAGACCTGTCCCTGACGGGTGGGGTGAGCATCCCAGGGACGCACAGAGAAATCCCAGATCTGGGGGACCCTTCGATTCCCATTTATTTATTCACCTATTTAAACCCAGGCTCACTCACCTGTGACATTACCACACACAGAACCTGAAAAGCTGACACAACTACAGCTGCTGAGCAGGACCAGGCCACAGAAATCCCACCATATGTTTTCCTTGCCAGCTTTTATTTAGTGTGTTGTTATCCCGTCCCCCCCGCCCCCCAAAAAAGACCACATTTGCACCTTATGTAAATATGCATGAGAGCATTCACTCATGCAACACATCAGTGTCAGACAGCGGCAGCACAGCGTGAAGCTGTGCCCAAGGCAGTTGGGGCTTGGCGGAAGGTTGTGCAATGGAGTTCCTCGTAGGCCATAATCACTCGAAGAAACTCCACTGAGAGGCCGAGCAGCACCACCCAGCCGAGTAACGCAGAGCAGCTGCTGGAGCACGTTTCAGGCCCCTCGCCCCCGACGGTGACGCGGCCGGGAGCCATGCCACACGTCCCTGCACAGGGGACCTGCTGCAGGATGGGACAGCCAGGACTTCAGGGGCGGCCAGTGCCCACGTGCCCGCATCCTACCTTGGAGGAGCGGCATGGAGCTGTTGATAGAGATGTGCCTCCCACTCCAGCCAACACTCACCCACCCACCCTGTGTTAAACCCCCTTCGGAGCACAGCTACAGCAATAGCTGTAAGCTAGTCTCTTGCTTTGGGACAAGTTTCACCCTGGAGACGCACACTGTCTGCATAAAAGTGATAACATTAAACAAAAAACTATATACACAGATAAAGAAACTCTTGCAGAACAAAAACGTTAGAGCAGTTCATCAGTAAGTCGCTGGTAATTAAAGGCATTCAGTTTATCCTCAGTAACTCTTAGGAAGTGCTGTAAACTATTCCAAACTTAAATTATATATACAATATATTTATTAGATGTATATCATATTTCCCACTTGGGAATGCAGAGTCACACAATTTGTTTGGCCTTGTATGAAGGCCTTCAAATGCAACTCGAGGCAAAGCTCTGGGGTGAAAACATACCTTTCTTTAAATCACTATCAAGCTGTTTCATAAAAACCATTTCAAGAATTACTTAATATTTTTAACACTTCAGCCTAATAACAAATGACGAAACAGCACTGGTTCACATACGCTGTACTCAATTACTTTGATTTCATTAAATAGACTGCTTTCAATCATTAAGAATCCCAAGCCACATGTCAAACTAAAAGGCCAAATTCTTAGACGATATAACTTAGCATGGCAGTCCAGTCAAAGGAAGTACGCCAATTTATACCATAGCAAAGCCAACCCAAAAACTGCATCCCATTAACAATGATTCCCACAGGGATTCTGGCCACTGTGGTTACAAATAGCTGACACAGCTGAAGTGTATTAGTGTGCTATTTGTACGACTGAGTCAGACATATCAGCATCGGGGAATTACTCACAGCCTATAGATAATTCAGTCAAAAAAAGCAGCTTCCATGAAGAACTAAAACCAGTTTGTTTTCTGCCCATCCTGTGCCAGAAGATACTCAGAATCAACTTCAATGACATTCTCAAAATAATCACAACACACATATTATCTTACCTTATTTTATTTTGTCCTTTCTTATCACCTCTCCCAATTTAGCACTCAACTATACCAATCTTTACACAGATCCTTCTCTGATCTTGGAGATACTAATTTAAATCTGTTTCTGACTTGAAGCTTGCTTTTTCTCCCTCCTGTTTTCTCTCTGCTACTGAAAAACAAATTGGGGGACAGGGGGAAAACCACAACACTGAAATAAAACAAGTCCCTGAGGATGAAAACAAATCCCACCAACTAGCTACTCATTGACAAATCTTTCTCAAACAGTTCAATGAATCTTCAGTGAATTTTATAAAGTACAGTTATAAAGACACTTTCAACTTGCTCTTCTTCCAAAATTTGCTCATTTAAGTTAAAGTAGTTTCCTTCTACTTGAAATGTTTGTGTATGGGCACCTATTAAATGTAAAGTTATCCATGTCCCAAGTTTGTTATCATCAAGTGCAGGTCACCGCCATGCCATTTAAATCTTGAAAGCACTTTAATCAGAAGATCATGTCATCATGGCCTTACAGGTGAAAAAAAACCTGAAGAGCATAATGAATTAAGACAAACTTCCAGCTGATTAATTCATTATTTTTTTTTCCCCAGTGTGCTATACTTTAGCAGCCAGAAAGCAACCCTGATATCTAACAGGCAAATGAATGTCAGCTCTCAAAAAGGGATAGACCCTACTCTCAGTGCATATAAGACAGTATTCTGTTCTATCCAAGTTAACAGGACACTACCAGTTCAACATTAGTTTTTCATTCACTGATAAAACTTGATAAACTTAATTCCAAATTTACATTGCTGTGAAATTCAGTATCTTATTTCAGTGACGATATGTATCATTTAAGAGGACCTTGCTGTGAAATGATTAAAGGTAAATACCAGAGATTCTTGGGTTAGTAGTACAAAGGAAGTTCTTAACCTAGGAGTACTTACTGATTTTCCAAACCAGACTGTAAACTTTAAGAAAGGAGACAGATCAATTTTAAAGAAGAAGAAGAAGAAGAAAAAAAAAAAAAACAACCAAAATCACACCTCTGCTGTTGCACTTGTTATTCCTATACAACTTAGAATCTCAGAGAAGAAAGCTTACTGAATTACCACAAACCTGATGTCAAATACTCACAATAGATTACAATAAAGGTAGTTGATCAGCAATAGATAACATACATCAAGCCTTAAAAATGCCCAGAAGTATTGTCTAAAGATGGTTATTGTTATGAACACTTAATTAACTATGCAAAGAAAAAGCTTTTAACGAAACAACAAAAAAAAATGCTATTGGTCTCAGACACTGACATCCAACCCCAGGAATGGAAAAATTTCTTTCCTCTACCAAGCGAATGTATTTATACATCACACTGCATTGCAGACTATATTGCAATAGGATGAGAAGAACAGGATTACTCCTGGGACCAACAGAAAGAGAGGTGGCACACACAGGACATTGTTTTCTCTGATGACATAATATGTTTTTTATTGCAAAATTAATCCACATTCCGGCAGCCTGTGCATCTATGAACATGGCCAACGGTACCTCATCTACAGAAGAATGGATCTGTAATCCATTTCAGCCTCCTTTTTTGCCAATGTCATTTGCTTCAGTGGGAAGCTTTCAGCACACAGAATCAGCCCCAAAATAAGAACCAATGGTTTTGGGCATAGTACAGCTGTAAACAGAGATTACGAATTCCTGAGAAGGCTCATGTTGGCTCAAACCAGTGTGAGCAGTGGGTAGCCAGTGCCAAATGCAAATTTTGCAGCATTCTAATGGAAATCAAAGAAACAATATCCATGGCTGCAGGGGAAGAGCCATGCAGAATACCTTCACAGAATAAGCACGCATGTCTTTGTTACCAAAAAGCACCCCTAAAAAGATCTGCCAACACCTCTCCCAGCACAGTTCATGCTGCTGAGTGGGGAGGTGCCCACTGCAATAACACGAGGGAGCAACAGCCCAGAACCAGAAGGTCTCTGATGTTGTTAAAGAATAACTTCACGTGCTATGAAGGACGGTGCCTCCTCCTGAGAGCCAGCTCACAGCAGGGCCCGTATGCCCCAAGGGCCGTGGAGAAGCACCAGCTTCCCTGGGCTCTCCAGCAACACACATCACAGCCCCATCCTTACGCCAAAACAGCCGCACTGAGATGGAAATGTTTCTCAAGGACACACTAGAACAAAACAATCGACAGTGACTGCAGCATCTGCTCGGTGTAACCACCATAATAGATTTCAATCTCTTTTTAATTTTTATACGTCAAAAGCTATTAGGTCTTAGATATTTGAACTTTAATTATTACGGAAGCAATTAGCTCCTATGACCAGAAGGCTTTGCCTGAGCAATTGTGATGAGCGCAATATTTTCCACAGCATAAAAAATAAATATCCTAACACATCTGTAGCTATCTAGGACCTTACAGTTGCCACTGTGCTTCGTACTGGTATCTTGGTTTTGTGCCAGACTGCAAAGGACAGAACTTATTGGCATGCACTATATGGCACTATATATTTGTGTAATTGAAGATTATCTCCTAAGGAATTCTGGAAATTTAGCATTTCAAAATTTAAATATTTTCTGCTGTAGAGAGATTAAATTGTTTTTAAATATTCAAATATTCTTGGAGGGAAAACTATTTTGGTATGCTATCTCCTACAAAGACAGCCATAATTAGACAACAGCTCCAAATATCCTGAAAAGTGGGATTTCTAGAACTGACAAAAAAACACATTTGGGTTTTAAGATACATAAGTAGTCTGTGGAGTTTTATGCAAAGGAATTTCATTAATATATATTGCTTTTTAGTACCTTTTTTCAATGCATTACTACTTAATAGAAGTATGCCTTTTAATTCTCAGCATCTTTTTTAGTTTTCCCCTAGCATATTTTATCCACAGTACAGCGTGCCCGCACAGCCTTCCCCGAGCTTTGGTGAGCTGATCTGACCTCTGCAAACAGGGCTGCTGGCCGAGAATGGCAGCTGAACAGCAGGGGACAACCGAGCTGTTTTAGAAAGTGTTTTGGGATCTTTCTGGGTGAGAAATACTACAGAAGTACAAATGCTACATAGTAAAGAGCTACTGAGCATTCACCAGCACACAGTGCCTGACCTCCTTGGTACCTCACAAGTTTCCCAGTTGCTTTCTCAAGCAAGGGTGAAATTCAGGAATGGCCGGTGCTCATTCTCAACCAAGTCACAGGGAGCATTTTTAATTCCTATATATTTGCATTTTACACAGTGCTCTTTGAATGTCAATCACTATCTCTTCTGTAACTAATTGAAATATAAAGTGTTTAGTGCCTTGTTTTACATTAAGAGGTTTGATTTAAATTACTTCTGCTGATAAATACCATTTGCTAACAAAATTAAGGGTCGATGACTTCCAATTCAAGCGTTTGTTGAATCAAAGGCAACTAATAACATCAATGCTTTGAAGCCAAAGGAAGTGCTTGATTCCAGTGAAAGAGACTTCTGTTTATGTTAAAAACTCCTTTTCCCAGGCTCCATATCACGCATCACATCATCACCCATTTTCTTCACTGGAACTCACCACATCCACTACAGGGATAGAACTACAGCGATGAGAAAAAAAATGTAAGGTACACAAATGGTTGTACAAGCAATACATTACATGCACTAAGGGGAGGAGTAGAGCACAAGGTGCTAATGGATGCTGTGACTTTTTATTTCCTTGCATTTTTCAAGGGTTTTTTTGCTGTTTAGGGGATATTTTCTGCAGCCTACTGCCAGCGAAAATGGACTGGAACACACATATATCTGAGCAACTGGTTTACCTGGTGTGACATTTTTGCTCCTATTTCTTCATGCAAGACAAAGCAGTGCTGGAAACAGGTCATTCCACACACAAAGGCAGGGAGGGACCCTGGGCCTCACTCCCAGGAACAGCTGAGGAAACCCCCTGCACGCAAACTGTCGGGACTTGGTGGGGACCTCTCTTCCCAGGGGACCCGTCTGGGCATTGTCTGTGTGGTTCACAATAATTGGAAGCCTCCTACCCAGCCCAAGGAGTAGGGGACACAATCCTCTCGTCCTCCTGGGAGTGTGCACACATGCACGACTATTTTCCTTGCAAATCTCTCTACGAAACCCAGCTCACTCCCTACTTTTCCTCACAATATGCCCACCCTTGAGCTCCTTCCCTCTTGAAGCAAATCCAAGGGGAACCACAAGGGAGAAGGCCCTGCACCCAGGGTAGTTCAAGCTCTGTGCTGGCCACCAACATGCAGGGCAGGTCCCAGAAATCCTCCTGTCCTCCCTGTCAGCAGCGCTCTCCTCCCAAGGTGGCGGTCTTACTCTTTTTATGGAAGTCTTTAAAATGGTTTGAGACACACATTCTTAATGAAAATCCAAAAGTAAACAGAAATAGGCAAAACTGTTTTCCTTTAATTAATATACATATATTCAGAGCAAAGTTACTCCACTGTATGTAGAAAACAGAACAGAAACAGGAAGCTGACTGAAATACATGACCATTTTTAGATGGGATGTAAGAACTTCCTGAATAACAAGATGCCCTTTACTTGAACCATGGCTTGAAAAATGTCACCGGTGCAAATGCTAAGAAAAAAAATACTACCAATGCATCTGACAGGACATAACTTCCACCACTCTCAGAATACATTAGTCTTACAATGCCACTTTACCAGTAGGCAAATAAAATTATGCCCAAATACATCCAACACAGCAAAACTGAACACTGCAGAAAGTCCTATGTAAAGCAGGCTCAGCTTAAGATTAATTCAATTGCTTTAGCCAATTTATATTCTCCACCTAAGACTCCTGGACTTCAGTAAATGAAGCATTACGACGCTTTAACAATATTCTCCACTTACATCTACCCTTCATATTTCTATTAGCTCCTCTGCACTCATTTAAAGCATAAATCCTCACTGACGTAAATGGGCTTCCATGCATGTAATAAAAAAAGTCCTATGCAAGAGAGATCCTCTCTGAAGCTGAAAGCTGAGAGCAGCCAGTGCCAAACACCAGGCAGCGTGTGCTGCCTGAAGGCAGCTGCCATCCTGCATGGCTCCATCCCACCATGTAATGGAGCCCACGGCAAAGCTCTCATTAACTTCACAGGTGCAAGGCAGGACCTTACCATACAGTCACGTTTTGAAAAAGAAACGAGCACATGCATCTCTCCATTTTCAATATTAGAACAAGACTCGGCAAATTCTCTAAAGCACTCTGGGATACACTCATGTGTAAGGTTTCTGCAAGCAGTTTACTCTTCCCTAACTTCAGTATTAAGCTCCCCCCCCCCCCCTCCATTTCTGTAACACTACATGAAGAAAAAGTAAACAAAACACTTCATCTTCACGTAGCATACTTGTTGGGGCATTAGTTTATTTGATGCACTTCACTTTTGGAAAACACATCATTAAAGCCTCTCTATCTCTCACCAACGAGCACTATATCTAAATATACTAGAACTATTAAGATTTGCCCCATGCAAGAGTTCATATGCACCCTTTTGCTTCATTTGATGAGGGGAAAAAGAAGCAGAAAAACAAGCTCTCAATTCACAGTACAAAATATGCAATGCTTAAGGATAACAACAGAAGGCCTTTAATGAAGCAAGAAGAAAATAAGCTCTGTGCTTCACACTCACATTAAACATGGTGGAAAACAGTAGGCTGGTAATGATACAGTTTAGCTTGTCTCACTTGTTTAATTTGTTTTTTTTTTTTTATTAAAGTTAATAGATATCTTAATATTACAGGCTTACAAAATGGTAAGCAAAAATTTTGGATTTGGGGAGCAATGAAGGGGAAGAGGCATGAGGCTGGGGTTGCCACCACCAAAACCACGCTGTGTGGGCTACTGGGCTGCCTGAAGCAGAGAGGATATTTCATCAATTTGGGCATTTTCTGAATGATGAGAGTCCACCAGGCCCAGGAGATGGGGAGCACGCTGTCTCCTGAAAGCTAAAGCAATAATGTGTTTGGCCACTGCCATGGATGAGCTTATTAGGATGGGACACAAGTGGCAGAAGTTGCATAGGACAGAAATGCTGAGCAAAACAGCTTGGGAAAAACAGAGGGGGGAAAAAAAAAACAAACAAAAAACCCCAGCAAAAACAATGAGCAACAGTCAAAGTTTTAAAAGTGCAATGACCAATAAAAGCAGCAACATAGCATTAATAAATTTGCCATAGAGGCATCTAGGGTAGAGTAGAAATGGGGTATTTTGCAAGCATGTGGTAAGAGACAGTCCTGCTGCAAGGCCTTTGCAATCAAAATTAACAAGGGAGAAAACCAAAAATAGGCAGTAATATCTGCGCAGACATTATTCCTAAATGACTCTCTTACACAAGGAATTAGAATCAGGCCTAGTAGGGCAATTTTAAGACAGTGTTTTATTTATTTAATAAGTATCCCAATGAGAAACATTTCATTTCTATGGATCATAATTGGATCACTATCAATATTACTCGCTATTCATCCTATAAACTTATTATGAGCTTTTTGCTTGCAGACTAACTTCCAGTCTCTGCTACACTGGTGTAAATCCTGTTGCTCAAACTGTTGAGACAGTTTCACGTGCACAGAGATTTATTAGTAGGGCCCGCAGTTGATACCATGCATTGTCTCTAATGGTGAAAGTTGCTTTTGAGGAAAGAAGAAAAAAATCAAAGACAGAGAGTCAAAAGGGAAAATGAAAACTCTTGGCAGCAGCCAGCAAGGCCAGGAGAAGAGCAGCAACAAGGGCAAGAGGCTGCCCAAGTAGCTTTGGTGAAAGGGCACAGAGCTGCAACTGGAGGGCAGGCTGCAGGAATGCAGAGGCAGGCCCTTGGCATTGCACATGTTAAGGCCCCTCAGACACTGCCCAGCTCTCCCAGAAAACACCTGAAATCCAGTTAATAGGTTGACACACGGGTAACAACAACAGGTGTGTCCCAGAGTTGCAATAGTCAAGCTCGGTGCTTAACTGCTGACACTACCCTATGCCAGGGAAGCCCGACTGTGGCTATGGCCCCTTCCTGCTATACAGGCACCAAATAAACCCCACCGTAATCGCCACCCTGCAGCAAGTTTAGTACAGGAACCATTTTCTTTTTGCCTTGTGAGTGAAGCAATTAAGCTATTCTGAAAGATGGAGTTCCATTTATTTATACTACTTCTTGGATTTTAAATCTCTATCAATATGTGCAAGACTTGACTTTAAAACGCCAGTAACACTCTAATGCCATTTATACAAATTGCTAAACAAGTTTTTTGTCAATCTTCAACTAATATACACCATCGCAGAAATTTCAACATCATACCTTCCACAAAGCCTGATTTAATAATCTCAACAACTCAATCCAATAAGACAGGCAAGCAATGAGTATCATGCCTGCAAATGCCATATCATTAATATATATTTTCCCAGTTAAGAAAAGCATACTCTTAAGAATGCAATTATTTGCACTGTTTATGCTCCTCTCATCTCACCCTCCCAGGCTGCTGAGAAAAGCTTGTCCACTGGTGGGAACTGGAGAAAGAAGATTGCCTGACCCAGGTGGATAACAACGAGCTACTGATTATTCAACACTGACTTCACTTTGAAGAGGCTTCCAATAGAAAGGAAAAAAAAAAGTTAAACCTACAACACCACTTCAGAAATCACAGGCAGCATTTTTAACCTCTGTCCTTTTGCATTACTGCAGCAGTGCCTGGAAAAGCTACAGCAGAAGAGAGTCAGTCATTTAGGCAGTTCCCTTCATGCCACCACCATAGCTCAAAGGGACAGAAATCAAGAAACATTAGAATCAGTGTAAGCCGATTAGGACATTAAGGAAGAATAAAACACACAGAACTTAAACAAAATCTGTTAAAAGGCACAGCGAAAGCATGCGTTTCTGAGTAGAGAGCAACTTGTTTTCTGGAGATACTCCAGATTTTCAGTTTCCATCTGGTGGTACTTAGTGTGGTGATAAGGGAAGAGGAGGTTTCGAGCTGAAACACAGGAGTGTACAACATTTGACATGAAAGACCTACAAGCAGGACAGCCACAGTCTAATCAAAATCCTTAGGATCTGAACAAGGATGGACACATTTTTGTATACATCTAAATCACACTCATGCCTGTATACAGAAACATGCCCTATTTAAATAAAAGCAAATTAGAAACCTGTGATTGAAAGTGTGGTCCAGCTAGGAAGAACAAAAAGACTTATTCTCACTCTTTTTTGTCCTTCCCCAGCACAGGGTGGTTTAGCTTAAGCTGAGACTTGCCATTTACAGTTATCCAATAAGCCAGTTGGGTTTTTTCATTCTTCCAAGCTGACCTTAACACTTGGTGCTTCAGCATTCACAAACGCCATGTCCGTCACAGGGAAGAGGCAGGACACACGTGGGTGCTCAACCACAGCTGCCAGAGAGATGACAACCCTCTGGGCACTGCATCCCACTGCCCTGCCCCAGCAGTCTCAGCTAGAGAAGGACGGGAAGCTGTGGTTCCTCTGCGGCCAGAGACCTGCCTCTCACCTAATGTACACTATGGCTCAAATGAAAGCAAACGACCCCCCCCCCCCCCCAGGAAAAAAACAGAGTTACGAGTGCTTTATTGTACCCAGAAATCCTGCTCTGTTTTAGGCTGTCTGCTGAGTGGGGCTGCAACAGTCCAACCCCAGGGTGCAGGGCTGTCGCTCCCCATTTACAAACAGGACCAGTAGGGAAAGGAGGGGAAGGGGGGGGGGCAAGAAGATGCTTTTTGGGAACTACAGCCTCCGAATCAACCCGACTCACTGAGCAACCAGCACCACAAACTCCGAAACATGTGTGCCTAAAGCTCTGTGCTGCAAATCAATGCAACTACTATCTATTTCTCCTGTTTGGTGAAATCACATCCACGACTCTAGAAGGGTGGGAACGGCGACAGTACAGCCAGCCCAAGCAGGCAGGTGTGGAGACGTGCAGTAACAAGAGGAACGAGTCTTAAGCCTTCTGCTGTAAGTAAAAAATATATTTTAGGAAACATGATGGCAACAAAGTTGCATCAGATCTGGAATTGGGCAGGAAAGAGAAGCTCTCCGAATTTGTTCAATTATTTAACTTCCCAGATTTTGGGGGGGTTCCCCCTAGATTACTTCAAGCAAGACATTTCTCCTCTATTCTTAAAACCATCCCATTCAATTACAGAATGAGATTGGATCTCAGCAGAAAAGTTTTGTTTCTTCAGGATTCAGCAGCTAACGCCAAATCAAAGAGAAAAGAGAAGCCTGTCTTGAGATGAAAGGACAAGGAAAAGAGCAATCACGTAAGAAAACCAATGCCCAGACCTCTGAAAAGCAAAGCAATTGCATGTGTCAAGTTCCCATAACAAGATGGTGCCAGCTGAGGCTTATGTTAAAACTGTGCAATAAAATTAGATGTCTGGAGCCTCTGTCAGAAGAATGATGCTATCTCATTAATGGGATTACATAGAAAAATTGGAGGGATTTCAGTCAAGAGGAATAAAACGATTAAGGATCAAAAGAGTGTGACTCATGAAAGAAAGTAAAAACTGGATGCTGTGCTCTTGCCTGAAAAGCCCACATCTCAGAACCGGAGAGGCTCGGTGCTACCAGCGACACCACAGCATCTCCCCCCTTACACCTGGAATAATAGTGATAGATCAGACCCCACAGAGCAAACACTCATATTATAAAAATACTGGCTTTGTTATGGCAACACTATTATCGTATCACTCGGCAAGAAACTAATAATCAGAGGGGAAAGAGGAGAGGAAGGCTAATTACCTGTAAACAGCTGGAGGATACAAGCCCCGTAAGAGAAGAATACATTTAGTCACAAAAAGAGAGAGGGGAAAAAGAAAGAGATTGTGACTAGAGAGACTGGGTTAAATCAGAGCCTGTCAGTTAATGACTGGAGAGGATTTCTTAGCCATAGGAACAACATGTATGTGGAATCATCTTCCCAAGGGGGGTACTGGAAATCACAACTGCTGAATCATCTGAAGAGGGGCTGGCCACCACCTTAAAAACACCACTATAAGACTCCAACACTGGCAGGAGGTGAACTAACTACAGGGGGAAGGGAAGAAGGAGAAACAGTGCAAGCAGAAAAAGGGAAGCACTGTGGCAGCAGATGTTCCCTAGTCACCACTACTATGTATATTGCAGGAAAAATAAATGAATAAATAAAAGAGATCTCTAAATACAGAATGAGATTCTCTTCACTGAGAGGTTCAACATCTCTCTGCAATCCATCTTTTCCAATTGAAGAACTCTAGGTTAAGTAAAAAGGTTCATTTAAATTCTACACACATTCACAGAGATAAACTGATTTCAGAAAGCATTATTATGTCTGAACTCTCTCTCACCAGGGGTGAAAGCCGGATACTTTGTGAACTATTTTTATGATAGCTAATATTCTCTAAAAATTCATTACATGTCAACATAGAGGACAAAAGACATCACTGCAGAAGAGCAAATGCTACGAGCTACCGTACAAAGCATATTAGGGTCACTTGCCCTGCATTCCTCTACGTCAGCACAGGACAGCACTGCTTCAACACCCAGCAGCAGTCTTGTTTCTTGGCTATTATGAGAGGCAAAAAGTCAAACAAAAATGACACTTCCCAAGAAGAAACTTTGCTGAGGAAGTGGCAGACCCGGAGGTGCCCAAGCAAAGCCCTTCACAGCATGCCCACAGCCCGTGCCATCCGCACAGTATGCCAAGTGAAGCAGGGGAATGCACCAGGAAGCAATTTCTTCCAACCCCATCTCACTCACATCAGACCTCCAAGGAAGAGTGTGCGCACACACGTGTGTATACCCACTGGCAGGGGAGGGGGTTAGGACATTTAATTGCACTTTGGACCTTATCCAGTACATGTAGCATCAGGCAACGGCTCTTCTAGAGCTGACACTTCACAGAGCAGTGGAGGCTGAAGCCCAGTTCTCTCCATTTTCACCAAGACCCTCGAGGGTGGGTGGATGCTCCCTACAACTGACAGCCGGGCTGGGTGAAGGGGACTTGGCTGCCATGTCCCGCCTAGCAGCAGAGGCCAAACTGGTACCCAGCTCAGTCTGCAAGGCTGCTCATGGCTCTGCAAGGCTAGGCAAGCTCTGCGACCAAGGAAAACGGCTCCAACAGAATATGCAAACAGAGCAGATTTGTTTGCTATTTTTATATGGTTTCTTACCACAGAAGAACACACTCGAAGCTCTTAAGCCATCAAACTTTAAAGAAGAGGAGCTTTTTCAGAAGCTGTGCTTTGATGTAACTGGGCAAATTCATCTTGTTGCTTAACCAAATCAAGATCTAAGTCTCCTCCCTGTCCCTTCTTTTTTTTCTCTCTTAAAAAACAAATAAACAAAAAAACACCCACCACAAAAGAAACCCAAACTAACCTCGAGTTTTAAGCTGCAATCCTCTTTCGGTAGGTATATACTTCTGTTCATACAGATTGCTAAATGCAAATACACAGCATTTGGCCCTTCATCTCTCATCTCAGCACTAGCACTGACAGAAACAACAGCGGTGTTTACAACAAGCAATGTTCATTGCAGGCTGTTAGAAATTCTCCACAATTTGCATTGTGCCACACAACCCAAACCTTTTTTTCCTGAAGCCCAAAATTTCTGGTCAGAAACACCCAATGACTTTTTTTGATTTACAAACTTTATAATAATAGTAGCAGTTAATAGGGTTTCCAGAACAACAACGACCATGTTGGTTACTTTGGGCTCTTTAGAGTCCTCACACATACATGGGACACCTCCACAGTGGTCTCGTTCCTTAAGTTTATATTCCCTGAGTACCTTGCATCCAGCATGAGTCCGGGTCTTCATGAGGGGAGTTGTGGTGCACAGCTCAATAGCTTCTGGTTCATGGAAGATCACTGTCGGGAGAGGCTCTTTCCGAAGAGTTAGGACATTCAACTTAGTCTTTAACATGGTCTGAAAGTGCTAAACAGAGAAAGAAAAGCAATTATCTCCAGTTCTAGTGCAGAAAAATGAGAGTTAATAGTTGGACATGTCTGCGTGTTTCACTTGCTGTTCAGTGCCTTGGAAGTTTCCATGGGGAGAGTTAACAAGTTTTATAACTTAAGACAGTGAACATCCATTATTACTATTAGCGATGTGGAGACAGTTTTTAATTTAAAAAGATATACACACACAAAATGAGACGATTCATTAGAATCTACGTATGTCCCAAAAAGGGTCTAAATTCAACCTCTGATCACTCCCAGGCCTATTATAAAACTGTTCATAGACCCAGTTCCTCTACTAATGACCACACAGGGGGAAGAACAGGGGATCAAAGACCATTCAAACAACTATGGATTCATCCATTCTTGTGTTTTTTCCTCTGTACTTAAATCTCATCCCATTGACCTTTGTAGATGTTACCATTCCCACTGAGCTGAATGCCTCATTGGTTTGCCTTTAGCATGTGAATTTTAAATTCTCTTCCTTTGTAAGCAATAGTTCCTCTAGTCTCCAATGTAAATGCCACTACTGGTACTAACCAATAGATGTCATTCAAAACTTGTCACTTGCCATAACAGACAAGAAATCACTCCCCAGGCTTGGGTGAAGAACTATCCAAGTGGACAGTAATGCCACTGAATGAAAAGTTTCTCAGCAATTGCTTAGACTGAAGAAAGCCAATCCTTGAAAGATTTCCAAATCAATTTTGTGGAATCAGGGGAGTTAGAAATTTTTCAACATTTAGGTGTTTCTTTGACCTGACCTTCATTTGAGAAACTGAACATTTTTGCTTGCTACTATGTATCTAAGGGGGAAAAATGTGCAGATCTGAAGCAAATCAATGTAGTAATCCCAGCTAGTAACATATTGCAGCACTGTCTAAAGAAATATGCATTTATTAAAGCTTTATAACTTGACTGTTATAAATCAGCAGTTATTAGTCACATGTGCAATGACTCCAGATTACTTTTATCAAAACCAAACCTTTTCTTCTGACTTTTGATGGGAGATTCTTAACTGGTTTTGCAGTCACCCATTTCCTCAGACTCCCCTTCACCTCTGCAAGGCAGACAAACATTATAGGGTCTGGCTTGCAGAAAGAGAGATGCTAAGTGATTTCCCAGAACTGTACAAGAAGTCTCTATCAGAGCTAGAAAATCAACTGAGGTCCTTGCTTTTCAGTCCTGTGCTTTAGGTGAGGAAAGTGCCTATTAAACATTTTATTTATACTCAGGGGATGAATCAACTGTTTACATACTCTACTGTTTTCATATGGATTTTTGTGGATTCGAGTATTCCATTGAAAATGCATGAGAATTTCTTGGAAATACACTTCCTACCTAATTCATAAGTACTTTATCATTAGAGAACTGAAAGCCTGTTAATACACTTCTAAAACAGTTTAATCCTTAGCTCATCAGTGTTTAGGTCTAATAATTGTTATGATACTGATCTAGAGCACCTTAAATGTGAGCACCTTAGAGCACCTCTCATAAGCATATTCAAGGCATAAACACTAACAGTCTGTGAAAACAGTACTTGTTTTCCTACCTCACGCATGAAGTTACAGCCTGTTACAGCAATACTTCAGGGCCTCTGCGCTGTTTGTGCAAGCATTCAAGTTTCCATCCCAGTGAAGAAATCTACTCATATCATTTTTCATCTGGCTCATATTACACATTATCCCATTCACTCTCCCAAACACAGCTCCAGCAAAAGAGTACTCCATTTAAGATGACTATACATTAAAGAATATTCTTTGATACATGTTTCTGAAGATAACAGAGCTCTTTGCCAGCCACGATTCTAAACTCACTGAGAAAACCTATTTCACTTTACCTCTCAGTTACGATTAACAGCCTTTGTGTGGAGTTTCCTAGGCTTCTCTGCTGAAGTTGTTAGCCAAGGCTAAACAACAGATAATCAGCCATGACGAGTGTAAAGCAAGCTCAAAGTTTGAGATCCCAAGTTTCAAGGAGCACCGATGATTACCAACCGCAGCGCTGGGCTTGCTGGTCCCATTAACTAATTGCTGTCTACTACAACTGTAGTTCTATTAGCTTGACTTGCTTTTACACATAGGCTCTAGGTCTGCTAACTTACTGCAGAGGTTGTATTTCTGGAGGAGAAAATATGCAGAAGGGAGAGGGTGCTGGAGACCTGCCGTGCACAGGTCATGGCAATTCCCCCCTGTAACTGGCCCCTTTTCAAGCACAGGGAAATGCTGTCTCCAGGGTCCTCTGCTGCCTTGCATTTGCAGCGGATGAAAGAGGAAGGCAGAGGTGGAAAACTTACCTAAATGTATTTTTACATTTAACCTGAAGTTGTACGGTTTTGCTGGTGGGCCAATTTTGGATCAAACCAGAGATAATGGTTGTGAAATATCAGGTTGAAGATCCTATCCTAGCGTTTAACTTCACCCTCCCTGTGTGCTGAAAGAGCTCCGTTTCCATAGATGATCTGTTTTCAGAGGTTCACAAATAAAGAATGGTGCTTCCACTAGATACGCAATAGATGAAAAAACTCCATTTAGCCCCTCTGAGTACTGAGCTTGGACCTCCAAAATGGTTGTTCTCCTCTGCTAGCATCTCTATCAACTTCAGTGGGGCTACTGACAGAGAGCACACAATTTGACCAAAATGAGGAACGCTATGACAATGATCTACTTCTTTTCATGTTTTAACAACCACATATACAGTCTTAAACAAGGAAGAGACTACTCTCTGCCTTACAAAGGCAATTCGATACTTGTATGAGCAACAAGTTGGAGTGGTCAGGTGCCAAAAACACTAGAGCACAATTGGCAGCAAACAGATAATTAGTTGCCAGAGAAGTGCAGGATGGATTGGGGGTGGACACAGAAATAGCCTTTTTCTTTAGACTGCATGGCTCGCACAGACAATGCTGCGCTCCCTGCACACAGGTCATATGATGGCTGCCATAAGAAAATCAAGTCTTTGCCAGAGGACATCACGCAGTGAGCCCCCAAATAAGCAAGTTATTTAAACACATGCCTAACTTTCGCTATGTGAACAGTCCCAGTAAAGCACACGTGGGTAGTCAATGGGATTATTCATGTGCTTTAAGCCAAGAACAGGATAAAGTGCTTCGCTAAACCCATTTCTTAGTTTCCACTCCAAACTGGCATCTCCTGCGGAAACTGTTGGCAAATGCTGACTTATAACAGTAGCCAATGTATTTTTTGAGAAAAGGCATTAGCTCTCCACTGCTGTGAACCCAGAATATTTCTTTAAAGCGCTTTAAGTTCACAAAGTTCTTGAAAAGCATGACTTTGGCAATCCAGTGAATAAAGGTTCAGGGAACATTACACCATTCACATTTCATGTGCCAGAACCACTAGGTTCATTTGATAGCTCTTACACTGAAAATCATCAAAAGAAGATATTATTAACTGGCATGACTATAACAGCAGCTCAAAACTGCACATCATTCATCCTTTATCCATTTAGATGGTGCTACTGATACAGACTTTACATTTGAAAGAAATGCAAGGAGCAACATAACAGTAAGAAATTTGCAGCAAGATTTAAAATTCCTTGAGCAAACAAAATACCTTAATTGCCAAAGAAAGGATCCGAGCTGTAATTAGCATTGTATTTTCCTATTTGCTGAACATGAAATCATTCAGAATAAAATTTAAGTAAAGCCCCTAATAGCATTGGAAAATTATCTTAATACAAAACCGTGGTTTTGCTTATTCAAGGATTCAAGTTCCATCATTTTCTTTTGCTAAGTTTACCAGTCTTAATGGCATCCTTTCCCTCTATAGAAGAAAACTGAAAAGTGCATAACTGGTAGCCCAAGCCCATAGCAAGCCAAGACTGTCACTACAGAGGTGCAATATATACTCGCCTCCTTGGTGACCTTCAAAGTGCTCCCTATTTCAATGAAGGCCCTGTCATCACTAACCCTCTTAGCTACAGGTTAACTGAACATAAAAATCAAGAACTTCTAAATTGTTTTCAACATATATTTTGTTATCAGCTCAACAGTCACACATTAGCTCTAGATTAACTATTTCACAACATTCAATTTGCAAATTTTAGGTGCTATGTATTTAGTCAAACCAATTTCTGTTGCTGTTAAAACTAAAAATTAACAGCATTTGGGTTTTGGTTTAGTTTGTCAGCAAAAATACAGTCACTTCCACAACTTGGGCCAAACGTCCTGGAGAAAACAATTGTGACTCTATACAATTAAATGTACCTTGGAGGAGAAAAGTATGCACTGACCATTTGTAATAATAATGCTTAACACTTCTGCACAGCTCAATCTTCAGGTCTTAACTAAACAGTCACTGCTATTCACAATATTGAGTACTCAGCAGCCAAGCCCAGGCTAGTGGATCTTTTCATTTTCAGGATGGAAATAAAACAAAGACTCAAATTCAATAAATCTAAGAAAGGGTTATATATTGGTTGTGAATATAAAAATAAGCGCCAAGAAAGAGGGGACTGTAATTCATTGTAATCTGTAATCCAGGAACAGGGAACGAGGAAAGTGAACACAGTTTACAGGCTAATTGCGTTGCGACATGGTGAAGGTAAGTAAGAAAGTCTTCAGCACCTTAGCCCTCAGCCCCCGTTAACTCTTAACATCAGCATTACAACCAACACACAACTCCATAAACTGGCATCACGTTTCAGATGACCTGTATTTGGCCAAATTTTGCCAAAGACACACACTGAGTGCAAACCCCAAAATGACAGGATGTTAACTTGTGAAAAAGAGTTATTCTAAAAGTTCAAAGCCTCTGAGAGAGGGGTTCGCCAGAATGAGAAGCAATCCTCTGGGCAACTCATTCTTCTACAGCACCTACAAAGGAATTCCCAGATGAAAACCACGTTAGAGCATCGGCAAAAGATCAGTCCCTGGGAAATACAAAAATGACCTCTATAATTTACTACTGCAGTGCAAGTTCTTCCTCTACCTTTGAAATCCATTTAGTTCTGGAATGAAACCAAAACTTTTCAAGAGCATCCCCCAGCAAGACACAGCAGCCTAGGAGGGGAAAGACACAACCAAGTGCAATGAACTGCAAGAGAATTTTAGAAAGTCCAAATGTCCCTTTTTGCCTATTCCCAGTGGAATGTGACTACCAACGTATCCAGTCTGTAGATACAAGACTCATCTCTCACTCATGGTCAGAGGAGATGACAACACAGTAGTCCTGTAGCGATATGGTTACACCATCAGTGACACGAGCACAGCTGTGAGCCAAGGACCACCCCACCCCAAGTCTCTAGCTTTTCAGCAATAAAAGAATTCTGATACTGTTCATATGAAAACTGATCCATTTCAAGGCTTTGTTTTGTTTAAAGCAAATGCTATCCAGTACAGATAAATGTCACATCTGATCCATTTCTTGTTAAACAAATATTGCTAATACAGTTTAAATAATTTCCCCTCCCCCATATTAAACTTTACTGTGCTGTATTTATTTATCCTTTACTAGCAGTTCATATAAAAATTGTACTGAACACTACAATAAAAACCTCTACAGAGGGGATGGAAGCACTTATCAAAGTCAGAAATCATCCCATCAGCAGCCTGTTCTAACACAAAACTGACTGGCATGCACAAATCCGAGATCATGTCACGACTCTTTATACTCAAGCAGATCCGGCCCAAATAATCTTCTTGAAACCAATCCAGCTCCAGAAATCTGGTTATTAAAAGCCTATCTCATCTAGCATGTTGAGAGCTGTATTTTGCCAGCCTATCAAACTAAATCCACTCAATCTCTTTCAGGTAACAGATGCTACTTGGGTGAAAAAAGCAGGTAACTATGCCTGAACGTACATCTCTCAATCGCAAAGAAACAGCAACGGGCATGAGGGGATGATGGACTTGCCTGCAGGCACCCTGTGACATATTTTGGAAGTAGAGGAGCTTGGGCAGGCCCACAGCATGACTCAGCATGCCCACACTGAGGGCATGGCACCCCCAAGGATCTGGGGGAAAAACATCTGGGAGACATCATGTCAGGGGGGGAAAAAGGAAGAGGGGGGGGAAAAAGGAAGAGGGGGGGGAAAAAGGAAGAGGGGGAAAAAAGGAAGAGGGGGGGGAAACAAAGACCTTTGCCACCCCTCCACGTGCCCAACGCCACCCTGCGTGGTTGCGCATTAGAAGCTGAACCAGTGCCTGCCACCACTTTCCCTCCTCACATCCCCCTGCTCATACCACCCCCCTGCCAGATAGCATAGAGGAGAGACAGGGGCAGCAGGGAGCATTTTGGCACAGAAAAGAGTAATCTGCGTTTATCCAGGTAAGCTGAAATCTGTATGACAGGACACCAACCAGAAGACGGCATCAAAGCAAGCAAGGCATGAGACTGGGGAAAGGAAAGCACTGGGAGAGGCAGCACCAGGCGTGCTGCAAGCAGCGTGCTGCAAGCTCCCTGCCACCAGGCACAGAGACCCTCCTGGACCTCTCCTGCTATTACTGAATGTAACAAGGGAGTCAAGAGTAAAGCTCTGATGGAAAATCCTATAATATACAGAAAAAATGGATAGATGAAGGGAAGGGGGACGCAGGACTGCAGATAGAAAAGCAGGATGAGGACACAGGGAACCTTTTTAGGATGGCAATCCCAGCTGCAGTGTATGGTACAGAGGAAACCAAAATCAGTTGAGTGTCAAAAAGCCTTTCAGCAAAGATGCTACCGGATCTTTGCATGCAAGCACTGAGAATTATTCCATCTCACTCTAATACCAGTTTCTTGGGGAATATTCTTCTTCCTGAAGCGATAAGACATATCTCTTAAAAACACACAGCTATCAAGATTTCATAAATAAAACTTGCACTCCCTATCGATAGCCCTGATCACACAGCTGCCTGTGTGACGATGCTCGCATTGCCTTGTTTTCTTACAAGTTTAAAGAATTTCTGTTTCCTCACAATTTAATTCATGTGAAACGTTTTGTTCTCAGACCCTGTGTACTTTGAGTTTGCTCTGGCTGGATGCCTCCGTTCTGTTGCCAAGCTTATGTGATTCCAATCAGCAGGATCGCTGCCCAAACAAAACACAATCCCAGATACAAACACTCTCCAAACTGCAGGGAACTTCAGAGCCAGATGAGAATTTCATGACTGATCCTCTAACATCTCTCTACACTCGGCCAAACTAAACCCCCCGACCTAAGGAAATCTGAATATATAGGATATTCAGAGACTAAGTTCCCAGTTTAGATGTAATTGCTCAAAACCTGAAGTCCCACTATAGAGATCCACATCAGAGTAGGATGGAGTCAATATTCCAGAACACTTAGAATCATGAAAATAAAATAAGACCTTCCTAAAACATCCGTGGAGGAGGTAAAAGAAGTCATAGTACTACAATAAAAAGTTCTTTGATCAGTCTCTACATTACAGTACCTAAATTCCCAGTCCATTATTTCAGTGGAAATTAGGCATGTGAATGGAAGATGAACATCTAAATATGTCTGTCTGGATTTGGGCTTTTACAGTTTATTATTTACTGATGACTGTTAAACATATTTTGAAATGAGTTGCAGTTTCCAATGCCTGGTGTTCATGGCGTATATTTTATACCAGAACAACATTTTTTTTTTTAGCATCAATAGAAATAAAGCATAATGACTTTCACTAATGTATCAACTAAGGTACTCTCATAAATAACTGCTTCCCAAACTTTTGGCCCCAGAAATCACTGTTAACTCTCAAATTTTAATAACTTTGTCACAACTGAACTAGCTCTCATGCCACCCAAACCCAATAAACAGATAGCTGTGTTGTGTATTTTATTAAATGCAGTCATTGTGAATAACATTTACACTTGCAGTAACAACTCTGCCTTTTTCATCCATCCCATCCCTGATGATGTTGGTCTTCAAACGATATTCAGAAGTCCAGCAAACAAAACCAGCCTCAGAAGCACAGCTCCATTACACAGCACTGAAGGAAAATAAAGTCATCCCCGTTGTCTGCCGTTCATCATCTCATCACCAGAGCAGCAGCACCTCCCCAAAAGCACCATGTCTGTGTGCAAGCCTGGAATTTTAAACTAGATTACAATTTCAAAAGTATCAGTATGCCAGAATTTCTCTGAGCAAGCACAGGTATTTATCAGTTTATCAGCCCCAGCATTTTGCAGGACAAATGTCAGCCAGAACACAATCCCAAGACAAGACAAATGGTTTAAAAAAAAAAAAAGGGGGGGGGGGGGGAAGAGTGGAAATAGGAGCTGACAAGAAGAGATAGAACAAAATAGGACACGCAGCAGCATAGATATGTCAAGTTCATTCACTTTGATTTTGAGCTGACCTCTTAGCTGCCTTCCAACATATTTTTCCCCTAACATGAGTTTCCAGTAGATGTATTATTTGGTATAGTTGGCCCAATATTAAAACAATGGAATCCTGCAGCATGAAGGCGGCTGTTGCTTTTTCAATTTGCTCTTGGAGGCTTTCCAATAATTTCTGTGTCAGAGGATGCTTTAAAAAGTTCTTTCTCCTCACTTTGTGCCTGGCAGAGCAAGCCCATCTCATACAATACCTGCCAGATAGCCACTGCATTCCCAACACAGCCCTTTCAAAACCAGCATTTCACTCTCTCACTCTTCTCCTTCATTTTTTGCAATAAATCAATAACTTGTTAAGCAATTATGTAGTTCAGTGACCTCCCTCTTGCCTTTCTAAGTCTTGTTCACTGAGACAGGGATATGGACTGGATGACATAGATGCCTGCTACAAACAGGGAATTTGCCCTGATTATTTGCTAGAGGTAACATTGTGTCCAATACTATGCAGAAACAAAGGGTACAAATTCTTGCCAAAAATGCTTATGTGTCGCTTAAATATAAACCAAATGAACTTTCGGGATAAGTCTAATGAATTCTTGTATTTACAGCTACAAGATAAATGAGAATCCATTCCTTTCTCTAAAGCTGTCCATTTTATCATTAATTTCTTTGATGCTAATTTACAGCACTGCCTTTTCCAGGTCTTAAACACCCCCACTATTGAAGCCTGGCATTCTTGAGGATCTCTCAGAGGGGGTCCTCCTACTTCCCATGGACACAAGCCATCTCCAAGTGAGCAGACCTGCTGCTTCAGCAAGTCAGCCTTTTCGGAAAGCCTCCATCAGGGTACATCCACGCAAGCCTTGCAGAGGGCAAAGAAAGAAGCCTGGTGGCTTTAGCCTTCCCTCTCTCCACACATCCCCATGAGCACCATCAGTACTTGCTCCAGAGCATCCCCAAGGGAACCATGCCTGGCCAGCACTGCTGTCCCATCACATGCACCTTCCCAAGGAGACTTCCCCAGCCCCAACTACACTCACAGGCATTTCATCTCCTGCAATATTACTCCTTTTGTGCCTCCACCAGCAAATTATTCATCATGGGGGAACTCTGCCAGGATTTATGGCTATACAAACCTTTAAGCAGATGATGCAGCATGTAGACAAAATTCGGGTCCCACTGCAGTGCAAATGCATAACCTCTATCCCTAGCGGGACTTCACATGGTAGGTCTTCCCACTTCTTAAAGCCATGAATAAGAGCAGCACACCAGAGAGCCTACATCAGGAATAAGGGAGTCTACAGAAAGCAATCAAAAATACCTTTCTACAAAGTGTCTCATTAATTCAGCAAAGCTTTAGAATTGGATAATTGACAGAATTTGCACCAAGAAACCTTTACAAAAGAAAATCAAACCAACTCATTTACATTCCTGTTTCTCCTGCAACTACTTTACCAGTTAAGCTGAGCCAAAACAGCCAGATGCAAAATTACTGTGCTTTTTCCAGTTCAGAATGAGTCAAGTAAAGTAGCTGAGGACGGTGCTCCCCTTTGCTGGCACTAACCTATGGCACCCACAGACAGGACAGCCCTCTCATATCCATGTCCTCCAGATATAAAGGTTGAATCTGCATGTGTTTTCAAGGTTTTTCAAAAGTAATTAATCTTTTCTGATGTTTCCATTTTTCTGATTTTTAGAGGACAAGTCCTTAGCACTTGACGAGAAGGGAGATTAAGCTTCCAAGTTCTCACAATTTAAGCACCCAAACCCAGAGATACTCAAACTCCAGCTTCTCTGTAAAACCTCAGTTTCTTCTTTACTTGTCAGCAAAGTTCAGATAATTTTGCAGAAGCCTAACTAATCCCTCAGCTGAGTATTAAGCTTCAAAATGCTAGTGATTATACACACATATACATATCTACGGTTCTTAGAACAAAAAGGGGGGTAAAAAAAAAAAAGGCAAATCCCTCCAGAAAAGAAATAAAATATGCACCATGAGATTCAACCAGATGCCCTTATCCCCCAAAGGCATGGTTAATATACTATCTGTCAGTACATATGGGACCAATTAAAAAGAGCTAACTCCTCACACAGGCGCTGCAGCGTCACTCTGGAGGAATCCACAATTGATTAAACAAACTCAAGTAATTCCATTCTCGAAACACGTGCTCATTCATAACCAAATCCCAGTCTTTAGGAATCCCATATGCCATGAAAAAAAAATCCCTGCTTCTACAGAAATCTGTGGCAAAACAACTCTGAAGTTCAACAGGAACAGAACTAGTCCCCATCTTTACTGCTGCTTTACATGTGCTACTACATGCACGTACAAGAAGAATTATTACTACTTTTTAGAGTAGTAACTAAATTGCTATTTCAGTCTTATAATTCAACATCGCCAATGAAACGAAGATCATTGAATGATGGAAATATTAAATTGTTTAACTAAAGAAAACAGAAGAGCTCAAAACTATGCAACGTTCCCTTCCAGCAAGACCAGCAGAATTGGAAGACTTCAGGCCTGTAACAAGGACTGTCATTCAACCTCTTTACATCGTGAAGGCTACTTACTCTGTTTTCAGTAATTATACTCTCGCTTTTGCCCAATCTGCTCCAAACTTTGTTCAACACAGCAATGACTTGCAAGTTTTACACACAGAAAACAGCTGCAGAATAAACAATCCTGCAGAGCAACAAAGAGGAACATCCTTATTCCCAGTACAGCCTCAACTTTCTTCCCCCCTCTATTGATTGCTGACCACCTTAAACACCATCCGTTCTCAGCCACTTTACAACTTAAATAATTTTGCATTGAAAAAAGCCAATCAATTTTGAATCTGCAAGTTTTGGCTCAACTTCAAGAAATTAAGTTGCAGAAGAAACAGGAATGTAAAAGAGGTGGGTTTGGTTGTTTTTTTTTTATTAAATGTTTCTTGGTGCAAACCCTGTCAATTATTGCAAACAATTTTTAACATGTTTCAGGCTTAAGGGAAATGAAATAATATAGAACATCAACATCCAGGGAAAAGGGCCTGGGCTGTTAAAGCCCTGAGCTTCCCTGGAAGCAGATCTAATATATATTCCTGTAATACAACACGATGGAAGTATTCTGAATACTCATGACATTTACGGTCTCCAGTGTACCTATGTTGGGCAGCTAGTTAAACAGATGTGAAAGAACCAACAAAATTAAAATAAATGAACTGCCTGCCCAGCATTTCCCCACTGTTTTCTTCCTTTGCCCCATTCAATTTAACTTAGAAGCATTACTGACGTAGTTATACCAGCATCCCTCAAAGCACATAAAGCTGTAATTCTACACGAGATGTTAACAAGGTGGCTTTTATCAAACTTGATGTATCTGAAATCTAAATTATTTATCCTGAAAGAGAAGGGAGTGAAAGAATTTAGGGGCCTCTGATAAAATATTAAAGTATTGAATCTTGTGAATACCAATTAGTCATTCCTCTGGGGAAAAAAAGTTTCAAGACAAATATTTCTTTTAATCAAAAAAGGCATGTATTTGGCTGAAAAAAACTACACAACTGTGATGCAAAATGTTTGAGCAGCTTTACAAATTCAGTCTTCTAATTATACCAAGACTGCTAAAAATTCCACTTTCACAACCACCACCACCACAAATAAATAACTGTCAAAATAAATCCAGTAGATTACCATGCAAAAATGTGTCTTCTACAGCTTAATCTTGCAATAATGCTTTTTATAGCATGTCTCTCTGCCCAGATTTACAGCTTTTGTTATTTGCATTCTGACCACTAAGCACAAGGGTTATGAATCTTACCATTCTTTTTTTTTTATACTTTAAATTCTTCATGCTGCAGCCCTACTGATGGCTTCTCAACTGTGCTTATCTAAGCTATTTGCATGTATAATGGCCATACCGTTCTTTCAAAAAATCTCCAAGCCAAACTAAGTGATGTCAATGACAGTAATCTGGCCAAAAGAAAAAAGAGGGGAAAAAAAAAAGAGCCTGATTCTGAACATTTACTGATATGTCAGTAACCAGGTAGACTGCAAATATGAGGCAGATGGATGCGCTCACACGGGGATTCAATATGAATCTCCAGTGCCGCTTCTGTATGGGTCAGCCCCAATTCTGCAATGGAAGAAGAATCCACAGAAGACTTTTCAAGGGAATCTGTCAAGTTTCCTGGCCTCTTCCATAAATACTTCTAGGAAAAGTAACTGTCTAGCTCACAGAGTTTATTCCAGTTTCTTACCTTTGGAAAGCAAAGATCATTTAGAAAGCAATTAAACACCAACCCATGAGCTAGGATCACCAAGGCCAACTACTCTGATGGAGCACCATCATCAGAAGGGAACCGCAATGGAGAGCTTCTATCGATGAAGCTATACGGCATACAGGGAACAACACAACAGCAACGCAAACTTCTGCCTCATCACCACTCACTTCCATCAGAGTTTTCATTACAGCTGCTGAGATTCTCAAGATTGCCCACTGCAAAACTTCTCTGCTTACATGCTAGTCAAGAACATTCAGCACAAAACGTTCCACATGGGCACAAAATAAGGTTTTGCCTCTAGGTCTCCATTTGGGAAGTCTGAGGGCGGTCAGCACCAAACGCTCACAAGGAACATTTCACTTCCTAAGGGTTGATTCTGAGCTAGATGACAGAGGGCTGTTTTCTTGCTTTCCAAGCATTACCATTATTTAAAGAAAAGCCTGTAAAAATGTTTGTACTGTTGGTAAGTTACTTGGGAGACCACCGCAACTAAAATATTTTCTTTTTAAAAAAAAATAAAAAAGCATGTCATTTCAGTCCAGAAGCAAAGCTTGAAACAGATAACCTCAAAAGTGGAAAGTCTGGGCAAGCTGTTAAGTGAAGTCACAGATTTTGAGAGGGAACTTTAACTCCACGTCAATTAATCACCGCCAGTTCCCCTCCGACATACCAACCTTAAATCCAACTACACTACTTTGAGTCTTAGATGGCTTTAGGAACAGAAGGTATCCTTGTTTGATATTTATGCAATTTTGGATCCCAGGTTCTCTGCCTGGAACAGATTTTTCAGATGACATTAGAAAAGTCTCTGAAATAACATCAGTCAAGTTTTGCATGCACAGCTATTTGCACAAGCCAATTCTACAGTTTTACAACGCAATCCGCTAGATAAACATCTGTCTGCTCCATTCTGAGCAGCTGATGAGTGCAGGAGACCTTTGATCGTTCCACAAAGCCTGTTCCCTCCTGCGTGAGGTCCAGCAACCACCATAATTGAAGTGCTCCAAGTTTTGCTTTTTCCCCGTCTTTAAGCACTGGTCGGGTATCATGTGCATCTCAGTGTCATCCACACCACAACAAGCACAACAGAGAAAATCAGAGCTACAGCATCTCCCTGCAGAAACAGGAACACAAACTAGCAACATTTTCTGCTGTTCAAGCTGGGCAAGTATATGCAGTAGTTAGTTATGCATAAAGGACGACCGTGGGTTTTGACTGTCGCACAATGAAAAAGCTATATGACAAGTGCATCTGCTTAAACACCAATTTTTAAAAAGAATTAATTTGTAGAAATAAAAGTTAGAAATCATTTGAAAATCATGATATTTCATGCAGTGCTCCATCACTAGTATAAAGATTAAAAGGGAACCAGCTTCAACCAGCACATGAAACAGGGCTGCAGTTATAATCTATTTTCCCTGTAGCATCTGTAAAAAGTGATTAGTTCCAACTCCTGCCCTACAACATGAGCACTTCCACTTTCATGTTTTATCACCACTATAGCCCGAAATTAACAGACTCTGGTGGCTATCACTGATATTCCCAACCCAGCAGAGTAAAGTCGTTCCTGAAGCAGATTTGGGATTGCCTTTTCTGCTTACACAGTAGACAAATCACAAATGCAGTTTACTGTGAAGCTGCCAATATTTAATAGTGTTTAATGGTGCGGTATGTATCTGAGTGGGAGAAGGGCGCAAGCATCTATCTAGCGAACAAATTAGTTCATCAGCTCCAGTACAGTTTTCCTCCTTGCCTTCCTCCCTGAATGCGTGCTGCTGTATTGAAGAATGGGAGTAACATGCAGCTTGTGGGCTATTTATTTGCTGAAATACCATCTCAGACGAGACGATTCTAGGAAAGAAACAGGAGACAATTCTGAAAACAGGGTAAGCAACAAACACACCATTGAAGAAATAACACGCACAGGGCACAGGGGTAAATCTCAGTGGTAACTTGGCAGAGCTACCTACAGCAACCCATGCCACCTGCCCTAGGTTGTGTAAAACGCTCCCGGGGTGTTGCTGGCCCATAGTAGGTTAGATTGTAGCTAGCCCGACTGCTCCCCGCGGCTGCTTCATCATCATCATTGTCACAAAGGGTAGCTATCTTTCCATTTATTTAGCTGTACGTATGCATACACAGGAGAAGGAACAAGCAATACAAGGCTCATTTTTCCCCAGCCCATTCGGTTTGGAAGAGATTCTTCTCCAGTTCGGCACATGAAGTGCTCTGGCTTCAGCCTCTTTTCCATTTGGCACACAATCAAACCGTATTTAGAGGAAATCCAATTCTTCTATAAAAGTTGCATCTCAATAAATTGTGCCTTACCTCTCTTCCCTATCCACGTTCAAAGGGAGAGAACACTGCATGGCTTCCAAAGCCATTCCCATTTGAACATTACTTTCCATCTGTACATGTTTCAACTTTCAAAACTGCACTCTGTATGAAAAAAAGCACAGCAAAGAAGCAAGGTTGTCTTACCATATTATATTCACTTAATAATCATAAGCAATTTCTCAGAGAAGTCCTCCAGGCACAGTTTTAATGTTAAAGCAATTCTTGCTTCATTTTAACCATCCACTGATGCAGAGCTGATAGCCCAGCCCATTAAAAAGTACAAGGCACTATTTCAAGACATGCCATAATTTATCGGGCAGAGTTTAGTCACGCTCCACACAGAAGCCTGGATGCACACCAACTGCCACGACACTTCCCAAATCCAGCACTGAAGTCCCTCAGTTTTGGGCTCAGCTGCCCACGGTGCATGAAGTCACACAGCAAAGCCTCCTGCTACAGCAATAAACACGTCACCTTCTACCTGCAGTTTTTCAAGAGGCTTAGCTACATTTTAAAATGCATGAATCCCACTTGAGTGACAACCTTTGCTTCACGTTAAGCATTTGCACCCATTTAACCAGCTATAAAACTCATTACAGGAAGGATGGTTGGAGAGAGGATAAATATTGCAATCATTTTCTTGAAACTGTATGATATTTACATAGCACAAAAATTCACACATTAGTTTGATTAAGGATTTGAGTCCAAAACAGTGACAGAGCTCTCACTTTGTGCTGCTGGACATCAGTTGTTGGTCAGTTGATTTGATATCCCAGTGGTTAGATCCCACACCTGGACCCATGCAAATTATAAAAGGCAAAGCAAGGAATCGTTACCTGGGATGAGGTTCCCACATTATTCTTTGAGGGACTGTGCTTCACTCCTCACAAGTACTCCCCAACACACAGGAGATACCAGTCTTTGGACTCACATAAGACGAGAATGAACCACCTCTCCTACCCATCAGTAGGTATCCTTCCAAGAAAACAAGCATCAGCAGAAAGTGGTAAACTCTTCCCAAGGTCTCATTAGGAAGGTGAGTATTTGGGAACATACAACATATTGGCAGCCAAATGATAATTCCATTAGGAACCTCAAGTGGTGGCTGTGCTAAACTAAGTGCTACACCCAAGTGTGACACTGCAAATCCAGAGTACCTTCCTGATCCACACCAACCCTGCAAACATCACACTGCTCTGCTTAAGGCTTCGTGTTGCTTTCTGGAGGGAAACCTTATTTTTAAAATAAAGCCCACTAGAAGGAGATTAACTGCCCTTAAAAATTACTTAACAACCTCTTTGCTTGTTATCGAGTGGCCCACACATATGCCAGATGAGTGCTGTAGATGATGATAATGCATTAAATAAACACTTCTGTTTAAAATCCATAAGCCTACTTATGACTACTTTGAGACACACAAATATCTACCGCTTATTCAGTTCAAGAATCCTCTGCTCTCAAAATGTCCATTCAGCAGCCCTGCCAGATACTGTTTCACAATACTACAGGCTCACTTATTCATAAACAAATCATTAACATTCTTGACATAAATCCATAGCGTACAACAAATCCCAGCTATGATAGTGTTTTACTACATTTGCTGTGCCCATCATGAATGGGACTTCTGTTTTCACCAAAAAAAAAAACCACCCTCAACAAATAAAAGGCAAATTATTCTCTGTGAAAAAACCACCAGGATGAAATGCCTATGCACAGATTACAAACTAGTTATCAAGTTCATATAGTAATAAACCTGGCGTTCAGTTAGCGAAATGGGCTACCACAATTTATGGAAGAAATTTGCTTGCTAGAACTATAATAATTAAGAAACTCTGATGGTTAAATATGCCATTACAGACTTTTAAAATTTCCTCAGCTACAAGGGAAACCTTTTACACATTCCTGTTTCTCCACACACGGGCACAAGAATCATCTGAAAAGACCCTTCTAAAGCCCTTTGGCATTCACGCACTGCCAGGGGTTTATTTACAGCGCTGGATCACGGGGTTTCAGCCAAGCCCCGAAATTATCAAGGCCCATTTTTACACACATACACCACAGCTTAAATTAGACTAATTAAAATGAATGGAATAGCTTAACGAACACATCGGGACCAGGCTGCTTATGCTCTCTGAATACACTCTGCATAGATGGCAGCACAGAGCAACAGTTTAAAGCAGGGTTTCCCCAAAAAACACAGTCCACAGGTAAAACCTCTGCAGGTGCCCCAAAAAGGCTCCGGCACACAGGCAGCATCCCCCGCACCAAGGGGCACAGGGTGCACGGTAGGACAGGATTCCCTGGCCGGGGCTGGTCCGCAGCAGAGGGGATGCTCCCACAGCACCTCCCAGGACAGACCACGCATCGTCACACAGCATCCAGCCACCGGCCAACAGCAAAGCTTCAGAAAGCACGGGGTTAAACCCTCTACCCTTAATTCACTAATGCCTTCCTCGCCATATTTAAAGAATTAAATACCTCCCTGAATGGCCATATTTAAGTAATTAAAAAAAAAGAGAGTGGAAGATAGTTAAACTTTCTATTGATGCTCTTGGCAGATGAGAAATACGCTTGCAAGAGCCGGACTTCTCCCTGGATTGATAAACATAAAGCAGACTGCCTTCTGTGCCGGCTGCCAGCTCAGCCCAAGGAATAAAAGATGTTTTCAATTCCGGAAAAGATACATGTGCATTGAAACATTGAAGACTTAGCAAGGCCTCAGTCCTGCAAGAAATCAGACCCTTACTTACCATGCAGTGCACAGGCCTGTGGGCACTGGTGGCTGCTTACAGTAGGTAAAAATATGCGTATGGCTGAAGTTTTGCAGAAACAAGACCTTTGTTGTTGTAAATACGTGCACACTGTTATAGCAATTACGCTACAGCATTTATTAGGGGCATGCCCCCTCTTTTTATTATTTCGATTGGCACAGCTTTTCCATTTACAGCTTGCTTTAGTTCCAGTTTTGTGATAATTTCACTGCAGTACACTCGCATATGAATATATACAGCATGAATAGCTGGCAGCCTTTAGGTCTGACCTACTGAGGGATGTTCTGCAACTCAGGAGAGCAAGTTTACAGGATCTATTTATGGGTCTCATTCTGTACCCAGCCTTCAAAAACATTTCAAACCTATTTTTGCCAAAGACCACAGCTACCAAAGAACCACTGGGGTTGTCTAGCCTGGCTTTTGGTACCACAGAGGTCACCATCCCTAACAGTTCTTGCTTTCACCCCTGATCTCCCAAAGTTATGACACATCTGTTAGTACGGAAACCATCACGGCTGAAAGAGTGCAAGGGATGCATAAATTAAGGAATCTTCTCATTTGCCTCCAGGTTTTCTGAGCATCTCAGAATCAGAGTTTTGGATGTCTGCGACAGTAACAGATAAAAGCCAACTTAAAAAAAGCAACAACAACAATTTAAGGCAGAAAATCACACATAATCACATGTCTATAGAAAATGAGGTACTACAGAAATCCCAGACTATGAGGGTCAGGCTAAAGTGACACAGGATTTAGAAGAAGGCAAACAGCTCTGCCGGGAATCAGCAAGAAAATCAGACAAGTTAAGCAGTCATTCGCCATATGATACAACAGCAAAATGACACTGAAACCTTAGTGTCAGGACACCCGAGAAGATGGCCACGCTGCAGAGCCGCCCAGGAAGCACCCAGTTAGGAAATACAAACCACACAGCTTTGCTGAGCAATGGCCGGGAGCGGGCAGGAGTGAAAACAACCAAGTCAGACTGGAAAAGTCCGAGGGAAAAGGGTACTCACAATTTGGAATAATTTCATCCCGCTGAGTTACAGGTAGCTCAGGGTGTGTGCAGAGCAGCTTGCTAAGAGGGAGCAATGCCAGCGAAACACTGCCTGCAAAGTCTCAAAAGCCCCTATGCTGGTCCATGGAGAAATACAACTGGCAAAGCCAGAAGACAACGGCAAAAACCCTGCATTAATGGGGAGGCTGAGCAGAAGTCCTGAGGACATACATGTTTGCCACCTTTGATTTCTCCTTTTCTGGAAACATCAGTATTGCCAACCCCAACTTCCCTTTGCTGACTGGTGACGGCATAAAAAACATCTTCTAAACTCTGCAAACCAGCAGCTGCGTGTTGCCTAGTACTGCTAACAGTTGTTCAGTAACCTGGTTTAGCAGCCGAAATAAACACTACACTTTTGTTTCTAAAGGCAAAAGCTGGTCATCAAAACCCGTCTGTCGCTGGCTGTGCTCCAAAACACGTCTCATGGCAAACTCCAGCTTGGACTTGCACAACTGTGTGTGGTGCACACCCTACGCACGGTGCTCCAGCAGGCACACTGACCTCACCCGCTTATCTCCTTCAATACACTAATGCTATATTTTGCCCATTGATCTAGTTCTTTAAAAAAAAAAAAAAAAAAAAGGAAAAAACCCAGGGCACAACTCTCAGGCCTCTGATCCAGCAGCAAAGTCATCAGTATTTTAACAGTGATTTCAAACAGGAGCAAAGCCAAGCCTGAATCCTCAGATTATCCTCTGCAAAATTGCAGCATTGGTGTTACCAACAGAAAAGATCATACGGATTGGCTTAGACAGACCATTATTTCTGCACCTATGTCTATTAACACTAGGTACATAAAACTGAGAAAAACTGAGGAAGAGCTAGAAAAACACATAGTGATGTTAACCACAATGGCAAACTAAAAGTATGTACCGATCCTTTTCTTCGGCCAGGAAATATTTTCAAGCTGTTTCTTTTACAGCTAGTCACTGGGTAGGAAATGCTTTTTAGACAGAAAAATATTTTCTTTTCCAGAAGACTACATAAAATCCATGCACAGAGCACAATGTACATTTTGATGAGAAGTAATTACTTGTTTACTGTGGTAGTTCAATACACAGCTAATCCCCACACATTGTCTAAACAACTTATTTCCTCCGGTAAGTGAAGAATGGTCAACAGAAACAAAACAGTATGATTTTTAAAAAAGCAGAGGCAGAGCACTGGCAGCACATGTGCAGACTATAAAAAGTTGAAGAGCGACATTAGAGGATACAGGAGGATGTCCGTTGTGTACCTTCCGGGTTTTTTTCTAAGTGAAGGTATTCCAGAGTAAAACGTTACCAAATATAATGGAATTGAGATGTTCTAATATACAAAAATAATGTCCTAAGCCCAGAGCTATTAATTCTTAAGAGCTGTGGGCTGTAGCTTATCATTATCATCTAGGAGTGAAGGATGGTTGTAACAGTCGATTCCATTTCTCCCCAGTGACTAAATCATGTACTAGCTAAATCATTTATTAATGTCAAAGGCTGACATTTTTCAATTAAGATAATGAGATTCTGGAGGCTCTGGCCATCTGAACCCTGTTTGTGCAGACTCTTTTGCCAATTAAAAAAAAAACCACACACACACAAAAGGAAGCAATCTGACAAACTGATTTTACTTAAACTGAGTATTAAGTACTAAAAATTCAGCATTAATCCTACCACATATCTGTAGCTACATACCAAGAATAAATATTTGTACTAGTAACCACATGGCGTTAGGCGTTAACACAGGGTTAACAAGATATTAATCAAAACACACACATTCGAAACTGAAATCATCTTGCTCCCCATTGTAACTCTTCAGCTCCTCCAGTGAGGACCCAGCCCTTGTCCATCCAGTAACTCAGCAGATGGACACACAGCATCCAAGGTCTGGCTGCTATGGGAGGAGAGGAAAGGGCAAGACAGCCAAGAGAGGAAAACAAGGAAATGCTCACTCGCACAGCAGGGAAGTGGGCAGCCTGCCCACCATCCAAAGTGCCCTGCTGATCCTGTGCCAGACCCGAAGGAGAAGGACACATCCCTCCAGCACCAAAGATTGCCCAGGAATAGAGATAAATTCCAGATCTTTGTAAATATGATCCCTGTAAGTGAGCATCCTGCCATTAGACCCTTCACTATTAACTTCCGGTGGAGTATCTGTAATGTAAATGCTGGTAGCAACTCCCATCATTTTTTTAAAGCCATCTCACATCCACTGTTTAAAATAATTATTTATATTGACCCACTGGCTTGGGAAAAAAAAAACACCCACAAAAAACAACCACCACACAGTGAAAGTTAAGATAAGCTACACAGGGTAAAACTTCAAAATCCCACAAAAGTTCAGCAAAATTAAGTCAGAGAAATAACACAGCATTGGACTAGTTGGTTCAGACGTTACTAAGAGCTGGCCAGGCTCCACACACTTTATTTTTGCTTTGTTTTACTTACCATTAGTTTGCAAGAGATGATGATTAGCTAGAAAACCACATTATCTTTTGACCTCTAGGTGTACAAAGCAGAATAGCATTGAATATTTCCTAGAGCAAACCTTGGATCTGTATGCAGGGTGCAGTAAACCGCCACGTGGGATAACCAGCCCTGGCAATAAATCACTGCACAGCGTTTACAGCACAAACTCTCACTATGGAGCCCGTTCACTCCTGGTCAGACCCTTCAAGGCAGGCAAGCAACTGGAGGCACTGAGTAACACAGAAGTCTCAGGCAGGCGCCTGCCTCCAAACTCTCTTCCAAAGCCTTGTTCAAAGGCTGGACCGATACAAACCACCGCATACGTGAGAATTTTACAAAGCACAAGATTACAGCCCAGTTCTCTACAATGACGTGCATTACCAGCCCAACTCCCTGCTCTACTGGAGATCTGAACTTTAGCATCTCTATACCCTGTTTGTGCCCGTATGCAGGAAGGATTAGAAGGGCCAAAGACAGCGACAATAACTGCCAAGTATTGTGAATCATCCAGGCCAAGCAAGGGGCGTTCTTCTGGTGTAGACGGCATCACACCCTCTGTTCACCAGGGAAATGTCACTGCACAGCATAGAGGATCTAGTGCAGAACATCACCTTGGCATTACTAGCACTGCAATCCTTTCAGGAGGAAAAACTAATTACATTAAGGAGGTGATGATATGGTTGAAAGTCAATTCCTCCACACCCAGGGAAGAATAATAGATGGGCGAGTTGTGCTGTGTCAGTTTGTTCCCATTGCAACATAATCGAGTCCCCTGGAGTGGTCCTGACATCCCTGCTCCCGCCCTGGCCAGCCGATCCTGCTGGTCGGATACAAGGTGGCATTGCAAAGGGAGCCTTTACCTGCTCCTTTAGCCTGAGAGCCCTAATAAGAGGGCTTTAATAAAGCTGTATCTTAAATAAAGTTGTACTGCTGTGTGTTGACACCTTCTAACTGGGATGCTACAAAGACTGTAATTTTTCTGGAAACTATATTACACAGCCATAGCCACTCTGCATTGACCGCTCTGGAGCACAGTTGCAATGATTAACAATGACTGACTACATTATCCAACTCCTCAAACTCACAACGTCGCTTTACTATCTGTATGGGAAGTCACATACGGCACTGTAAGGGCTAGGTCATTTTTAAAGCAAATGTTTCAGTCTGATTTTATGCAGGTGTATACCAAGTTGTAAAACTCAGTAAGGAGACCAGACTGAAAAACCTCCTAGAAAGCTGTTTAATACAAAAAAATAAATAAAAATATTACCAGATAGATTTTGGGGTAATAGAGAAGAATATGACAGCACTTTCCTATTGTCCCACATATGGATTTGAGATTAAGAAAATGTTGGGAACAATGTTTTTTCCCCAGGATGCAGCAGACTGCTCTCTAACTTCAGCTCTGTAATGACGGCTGCTGGGTAAGAACCACTTTTTTGTTCCTGAGAAATTATGAAAAAAAAAAAAAGAAAAAAGCAGAGCAGGCATTTTAAACCCTTTGAAGAGGCAAATATATTAAAGTTTTCACAAGAAAATATGAAAATAAGAAAAGGCCTCAGAAACAGACTGGATTCACAAATGAGAAATATAGTTTTCAGCTGAAAACTGAAAATATTTGCTGAAGCTTCGAAGCCGGGCAGCAGGCTGCACGCTGTGCCAGGAGGCGGCTGCGGGCACCGCAGGGCCCCGGGGCCAACAGCCAGCGATGCTCTGAGCTGGCTGCCGGGGCAGCCGCCACGGCCCCACACCGACCCTCCTGCGAGGGACCCACGCTCCCTTTTCGCCTCAGAGGGGAGGAACCCTGCGACTGTGAGGCTTATTAACACTTCCATAAATATTTTGTAAAGTGGTTTTCCCCCCACCCCAAAGCAAGCGGGTGGCGAGCTCACAGCATGACACAGACATTCGGCTGTCGGACATGCAGCAGCCCCGTATCCAAACGGCGTTAGGGCTCGGTCCAGAATGACTTCAATAACACACGCTTTCCAAAAAGAGTAACACAGAAACATTCAGTTCAGCTCTCTTAGACATTAAATCTTGTCACATATATCTACTCTTCCAAAAAAAAGGAAGAGAAAAACCAGATAAGATTTGGACTCTTAAAAACACATGAAGTAAAAGAAACACAGAGTAACTCCACTGGCATTAGCAATGGCACTTACATTTATACCATTATCAAGATCTGAATTTGGACCAAAAAAAAAGACCCACATACAGACAGGGGCAAAGTTTATCCCCAAGTGAACAAAGTGACATCTCTTTAGACATCAATGGCTTCTGAAATTCTCTAGCTCGATACTACATTAGTGATTTAAATGCCAAACCACATTCACTTCGTTTATCTTGGAAAGCTCCACATCCACGTAAGAACACCCTCAGACCATAACAGAGGAACGAAAGGTCAGGCTGTTACTTCCAGAACCAGCGCAGTAAACTTTAGAACAAACAACATACAGGCATTTCCCTGGTCAATGCTGCCCACTGCATGTGGCTATTTTTCTAATATCATGTAAGCAACATGAATAACTTCTGATGTTGAGAAATAAAAATCCTAACCTGAAAAAACAATACAAATGCCCTCTGAAAATAATTTAAACCAACTAGAAGTGAGCTGTTTCAGTGCAAGGTTTCTGCAGACAGGGCTCCCAGGCTGTGCCTGACCCCAGACCACTCATGGACCATTCCGGTCCCCAGCTGCCAACCTGCTCCCCCCTACCCCCAGAAGCTCTACATCTCTACAACGCATTTTAAGTTAGTCCAAAGCCTCCTTAGATTCTGCCTTTCTGACAAACATCCCCAGATGCCTTCACCTATACAGACCTCCCTGCCCCACAGAGCTGGACCCCTGCTCTGACCTGCTGGAGCCCAGTCCAAGGCTCAGAAAACTGGTGGGAGCTTGTCCGACCACAGGGGTGAAACCCCTAAGCTGCAGCTCTGGAACGTCTCTTACCAGGTAAGGATCTTGCCATAACTCATTTCAGCTAGCACTTGCAGCTCACGATCTCTTCACGTGTGACTCTCCTTAGGGGAGATGAGCTCCACCACTTCTGCAGCCTGAAACTTGTCAGCATTTTAAATATGAGAAGGATGTGGGAGAGTGGCTTCAGGAAAGGAGCAATTAACCAGTGACTAACTAGAACTTCAGTGAATATTTTTCACTGTCCTGAAGTGCCAGGGCTTTTCATCACCCTTGATTATGAAAGGCAGTCGTCTCGTTCATTTTCATCAAGCCTGGTCCCAGGCTTGCCATGATGCACAGAAAGGCTGCCCTTCACCTCTGCAGACCCCGAGGCAAGCCCAGTATTTCTGATGGGGATATTTCCTACACCAGGCAGCCCCAGTCCCCACGGGACACCCCCAAGGAAATGATATGAACTCCGTCCGTGATAGCTGTTGAGGAAAACAAAATCCCAAGTCTCTGCAGTGCGGTAACTCCTTGGAAGCGTGTGTCCCATTACCGAGCCAGTCACACACGACCTCAAAACTACAAGAAAGAGAAAGAACTGACTATTGCAACACTGCTCTGTGGGAAAAGGCAACAGCAGAACTTGCCTGGGCTCCTGTAACCTTTCAAACCGTGCAACTCTTCCTTCTATAGCAACTCTGTATTTTATAAGTACAAGATTAAAACATCGCCCTGTGAAAATGTTACACATCCTAGCACCAAGCTTCAGGCTCTTTAATGAAAAAAAGAGCCTCTAAACACCAGATCAAAACAAAACAGTGACTCGCAGACAAATGCTTCCTAACTTTCCTTATAAACCACTGAAAAGTTATATTGCCATCTCAAATGGCAAGATAAAAGTTAATGGATTCAAAGACATGGAGATAAGATTGCATTCTTAAATCTGAGTGATTTAACACACATTTATCAAAGTGAACTGGCCAATCTAGTAGAAAGTAGCATCCCTTCTGCAGACCTCGGCACTGATGCTCCACCAACAAGAATGCGACAGAGCGCTCCGCTTCCTCTATCATCCCAACCGCGTCTCCCAACAGGCAGCTTTGTTGGTGGCCGTGCTGCTCAGCCTGCGGGGAGCCGGGGTCACAGTTCCCGGGGGCAGCCCAGCCTGGGAAGGGGGCAGGCTCCGAGCCAGGGCCGACCCCTGTGCCTCGTCCTCAGCTGGAGGATCACTGGGCTTCGGGTGTCTCCAGAATCACTGCTGGGCTCACCCTTCGCTGCCTCCCAGAAAAATTAACCCCCCAGCACTCTAACAGCACTGCTCATCCCTCCAGCAGTTCATTTTAGCAGGAGGGACCAAAGCTGTCTTTACTACCAGGATTTTCTCAAACACGCGGTACCAAGCTCAATAGGCCCTTTCAGCCAAACTGTCGAGAGGACTGGCATAAAATTTTCAGAATATCCTTCCTTCTGATTCTAATCCAAACAACAGAGCACAGCTGTGAAAACTGAAGCCTGTGCAGATCCACGCTGTATAGGCTCCCTCTTAAAAGCACTGGGACAAGATTCAAGCTTCTACATTTTCTGATTCAAATTTATGGTCAGGCACAGAAAATTACCGTGGACTAGGGAAAAAAGAAAGAAAGAAAAAAACAAACAAACCACAAAGCAAAAATACCACCCCGTGTTAAAACTGATTTAATATTATTCAGCAATGCTGGAACTGGCAGCACAGAAAGCAATATGGACACTACGGGATAAGCAAGCCAGCCACAGAAATATCTCACTTCATCCTCTGCACAAACATGCAAATGCTTCTAGGTTTGGGTTTACCTCTGCCTCAAAATAGCTACATATGAGAAATGTGTTAAAGTGCCTGTTTCTGTACCTGGAAGTAATACTTCCTCAGTCTCCTCACAAACAATCCCATGAAAAACATCACTCAGCCCATCAGAAAATTTGAAATCCCCAGCTGCAAAGCAACACACAGCCAAAATCCTCTCTCCAATCTTTGTATTGACTTACTCCTGTTAATCTGATGCTTAAGCTGACAATTTTCTGGAAGATGAAAGAAATTCACTGCTGTCTTCTGCAGACATGCAGTGCAGCGAGCCGGGGCAGAGGTACACGCATGTCCTGACACCCAGGCAGCTCGGGGAGCTGCAGCTTTGTGCTTGCTTAAGTTCCGAAAAGTACTTTTCTGGTCAAAAACTGGAAAAAAATAATAAATTCCAGATGGAAAAGCTAAAAATGGGCAAAAGGTTCTGTTAAATAAATAGTCTCAAATCAGGGAAAAAAAGATTAAAATCCTGTTTTTGAAGTCCGATGTATTTTTTTCTAATAATTTTGCTGTTTGTCTTTATGCTCTGCAGCCCAAGCTGGAGCCAGAAGAACCAGCACACCATGACACAACTCTTCTCGTGGTGTTCCTCTCCCCAGCAGAAGGAAATACTAGAAAACTGAGGGCAAGATTTCTTAACATAACACTAGAAACCAAGTTCAGCATATTAATTTGGACTGGATAGTTTTAATAAATAACAACAGAATTTTTGTTTGCCTGTTTTTTTTCCACCAGAATGACTGGAGGGAGGGGTAATTCCCACCCTACCCACGCCAAGAAGTTATACCATTTTCAGGTCAGTATCATCTTCATCAGCTCAGAAAGCACAGATTAATCCTGACAGCAGGAAAGCTCATCCTCAGCTATAGGAAAGCCACAGAGCAGCCAAGATTCGCTCCGGAGAGCCTCCCCCTGCAGCCATTCAGAGGGGAAATGCTGCATCCGCCTGTCCCTTCTGTCTCTCAACACTCAGGCTCAAGGAGGGAACGGAGAGCTAGAAACTTGCAGGCTTAGATGATGTATTTGATGTTGCCACCATCACCACAAAGGTCCCATGCCCTTGGTCCCCTGCAGATCCCAAACTCCTCTGTCCTGGCCTCCAGCCAGCAGTCACTCTCAGGAAGAAACTCCATAGCATGGAGAAACATTTGTTTTAAATCAGACTAGACAAACTTTCTGGTTCTCCTGTAACAACCCAATAGGTGGGATTGCTGCCCTGCTCTCAAACCCAGCCAGGCCCAAGGGTGGTACTGACCCCAGTGGAGCTTGGGCCAGATCCCACTGCAAGATCTTCAGGGCAGCTATTCCACCAGTGGGACCAGACTCTGAGCATCACTTGTCCTCTCCAGGCACTGAATGACTGGACAAGTTTTCAGGAGGGTAAAAAGCTGTCTGGAAAAGCCTGGCCCTAATTGAAGGCTCTGAATACTTGGAAACTTACTCCAGGGTCATTCTGAAAGCTTCACATGAAACATATGGAATAACCACCTCTCAAACCCAGAGGGAGCCTGGCACAGGAAGAAAGAGGTGGCCACAAATCTGAGCTTCGGGACATTTCATTAACTTTCTATCTGCTCTCGGTGTTCTTGGCAGTTCCCATCAAATGTGTCTGGAGAAAACGTGTTCACATGAGACAACGTTTGAAAGTTGTCCAGCATGACACCGGCCCAGCACCACAAAGGGGTATGGCATACTGCGAGCCAACTGCGCCAGTGCTAAGCACGGAGATCCCAAACCGAACAGCACTGCACTCTCAGTATAGCTCGGTCCGTAAAACTTATTAGTTACTCAGGTCAGAAATGCAGCTGTTAACATCGCCTGGAAGCACAACCAGCCGTTAAGCTGTGAGAGGGGAATGATACAGCCCAAAAAAGGCCCCCAACCTGCTCCAGATCTCCCACCCTCTCCCTTGAAGCACTCAGCACAACATGGCGGGGGAAGCCTACAAGGGAACAGAGGCAAACAGCTGGAATGGCAACATTTTTACATTTCCAAGTCGACATCGGAATTACTACCACTGATAATCATTTTGTCAGAAAAGCAGTTACTATTTAAATGCTCCCAATGAAAACACACATGGAGGCTCTTCAAAAAGACCAACACTTCAGAAGCTATCACTGAACTGCTATGGTAAGGGTCAGTGCAATGAGATCAACTTAATCATTCTGAGTCTGTGTATAATTTTGTTGAAGTGCCACCATTAAAAGAATATCAAATACCAGAAATACACATTTCTTTTCCTTAAGATTCCACACATCAAAGACTTACATTTGCCACTCCGTATTTTCAGTATTTCAGCAGGAAAAATGAATCATGAAAAGCTGTATTAGGTCTTCTCAGGACACATTTACAATCACCCACATTTAAAATCTTTGGTCAAAGAGTTCTGATGCACTTATTCAGAAACAGCCCAGAAGACTAACACTACTGTCACCTGTAATTTTTCCAGCTATTATTTGAAGTGCAAATAAGTACAATTATTATACATGAAAGCACTGTGAAAAAAAGAAAACCAAACAAGTACTACACATTGCTTAAAGGGACTTTTCAGCTACACATTTACATGTCTCTGGGCCAGACTCTCATCTTGCTTGCACAAAGAGCCAAATTGCAAATGAAGCCACCACCGTAATGCTCTATGTGAGAGGATGCTAGCACAAAGCCTCAGCAGCCTAGCACACCTCCCATCACCCAGCTGAAGGTCTGTCTGCTGCGAACACGATCACACTTGGAAGGAAATGGTAACGCTCTGGACACACCACTGCTGACGGTCCTGCTGGCTGCCACCAGGGACAAAGAGAAAATAAGACACAGGCAGTTAAAATTCTGAACTACTTAGACTGAATGCTTTAGTTTGTCTTCCTTCAAGGAAATCACTGCTCTTTTTTTTATTATTTTTCTTGGTCATCAAACAGGCTGTCAGCTTCATAAACAGAAACTAGTAGTACGCTATAAACGAACCCTTAAGATCATTTCCCAGGGGGCTTTCCACAAGGCAGTCACTGATTTTGATTTTCTTTTGGTCATAGAATGCTTCCCACAGTTAGCATTTTTCCAGAGCCACTCATTTTCTACAAAGAATAAATAACGTAGAAAAAAGGAACTGCCCAACCTAAGTGGTGCCAGATGAGCTTGCTGGAATCACAGAGCTTTGTTTTAAAGATCCCTGACTGCTGTAAAGTCATAGGCAGCAAACTAGTGCAAAAACTTTGATGCCTTGAAAGATATCCTGAAGCTATATAGTGCCAAAACATTGGGCTGTAAGACTTCCCGGATGTTTGCATCCACATGTCTCAAGCTTAAATTTCAAATACTTTTCACTTCTTCCTTCTGACATAATATATAATAAAACCAGAGCTCAGTAGTAGTATCAGTCCTGCTACACATGTCTTGCAGCGGTTTCTGCCTACACAGCTGTTTGTGTGCTTTACACTTACAACCTGTTTGTGTTTGGTTTAAAGAAGAGCTTTTCCATATGCTTTTAAAAATTGGAAAACAATTGTTTCAACTGACTGTATACTGCATTTCTAATAGATGTATGCATGTGAACACCAAGCATATAATAGAAAGACGAGAAGTTCATTTTGAAAGCACCAACAGCACCTAAAACGACATTACATCTGAACAGATGCAAACACTGTCATAAAACCACTGCGCACATGATTACCTTGAAGCCATTACACAGGGGAAACGCTGCCCAGAGCTGACTTCTCTTTAGTGAAGAGTTTCAGAGTTTCTGACAAGGGAAAGGTGTTTGATGTGCTTACAAGGGGGTGGCGGATGCATGTAATACGCACGCATTTAGCAATAGAGTCTATCATCCCCGAATCTGAAAGTATCAGTAGAGTCAGGATGCACAGTTACAGGGTACAGTAACAAATCCCAGCAAAACAAGCGATGTGTTTACGAAGCCTCGGAGGGCAGCACTCACCGGTAGGCCAGAAAGCGAGCAGCAACACCCCCAATACTGCCGCTTTCACTTTTGTCACTTCCATCAATACCTGCACTGTGTTTTTACTGCTATATCTTAATGATGTGGAGGTAAGTTACACCAACAACTCAAAGACCATGACAAAGCAACCTTACACAAATGTATTTCCCATGGACTTCAGAGGGGCTGCACAAGTTACACAATAGCAAAATTAAGCCTCCAGGTTCAGGGAATCAAACTTGCCTGAGCAAAGAAGGACCTGAAGCTTCCTGCCTGACATCACCCACTTCACTTCATCTCATCTCGCCCACCTGCAGCTCTCCGCCACAGTATTTCACAGCACATTAGAAGAGATGTAGAACTCTATTTTATGAAAGAAATAAATTCTAGCAGCATGAGAATACACTGCAGCCATCCGCTATTAAAACCTTGCCCAGAAATGGCCCAAAACTGTGGGGTTTGGTAAGAATATTGAATTTCCAGATGAGTAGACAGAGAATCACTGAAGTCCTACCATGAACGCTTGGTCATTTGCATGTCCTTATGAAGCCAATTCACTAAACAATGCCCAGCCCCGAAGCAGGGAGGGAGCTGACCCAGCTGGGAGGCAGCAAGCAGCAAGGGGATCTCTCTTGCTGCCCCTCCAGTGGTTTGGGGCAGGCCCAAATGACAGCAGAAACCAAGCGACCACTTGGCAAGAGGCAACTGCATGCCCAAGAAAAGCATCTGAAACAGCAGCATTTTCCCACCCGGACCCATGGGCAGGGGCAGGACACGGGATGGGAGCTGGCTCCGCAACGCAGCACCCTGTCTGCTCCCCACTACCTGGCCCCTGCTCATGTGAGCCCACCAACTGTACCACCTGCAGAAGAAAAGCGAGAGCTTCTCCAAAAGGAGAGCTCATGGGCACAGCTCAGCTCAGGGATGCCTGGCATTACAGCACGAGGCCAGGCAGCACCAGTACCACTGCGTCTCGTGCTCCAGGGGAAAATGTATTTGGATGTAGCAATCCCTATTACCCACGTGTTAAGAGAAGCAGGAAGACTTACCATGCTTATAAATGGCATGACCTCGGAAACTATGCACCCACTGGGATTTATTATCTAGAAACAATGTCTGGCATCAAGCTTCCAGGAAAATTTAGGTTTCAAAGCAAATAGCAGTCATCTCTCAGTCAGGCACGCAAAACTGCACGAAGACCTCGCTTGTTTTCAAAAACCACTTCAGAGCCCTCACGGGAGCATGGCCGAGGCCGGCTGCTCCAAAATCCCAGTTGCTCCACCGAGGGCTCCTGACCCTTGCGTCCTAAACCAGGCACAGAGGGTACATTTGGAAATAATTTTAAAGAAAGATTTCAGGAGATTTTAGGCATTTTTTTCAACCAGTGCCGCTGCCACAAATGTCAAGCCAAAAATCAGAGCACACTGCTTACGACTATAAGCAGAGCTTACATCGATAAGCTCTGCTGCAAACACAGCGATGAAAACCATACCCAAAAGGTGCAGCTAGCCCTGGGCTGGATCCCCAACATTCCCAGCAGGAAGAACAACCCTTAAATACCTGAAGCACCCCTTGGTTGCTGCTCCAGCAGAGGAGATGGGGAGGCACTTGCATGTTCAGTACGTTCACCCACACTTGACTGAACACAAACCAGGAATGCCACCACAGAAATCAGAGGGGAAAAAAGTCTCCAAAACAGACACAGTCCCAGATCATCTCTTTTACATTAAGCATGAGTAATGCTAATGCCTGTATTACCTGCAAAATCACAAGCTTCTTGAGTACCACACCAGAGACTCACTGATCCCTATGGTATATTCCTGCAACGTCCCAGCTGTGCGGTTTCCTGTGTGACTGACTGTCTCACTAACTTTGGAGAAAATACACGTAACTGCAATGCTGCTATAGGTGAATGAATCACAAAAGGGGAAAGGAAAGCAACACCAGAAGAAAAAGCAGGCTTCACTGTATTATCTTGTCAAGGAAACACCAGAAACCTGGATATTTACATTTTTCTAGCTTATTCTTCTAATCCATTTAATTTAACTCAACGTATCTTCCAGAAACAGTGAGGCTTCTTCATTAAGCAGCAGGATAACAGGAAAAGCGTCCAGAGAGAAGTGGAGAGCAGAGTGACCAAAAAAAAAAAACAACCAACCACAAAACAAGCAAACAAAAAACAAAACAAAACAAACCAACCAAACAAAAAACCCCACAAGTGATCACAGCTTATTCCAGCAAAGCCAGAAACCAAAGCCTCTGGAAAGGGGGTGCATTCAGCATCAGATGAAGCTTTCAATAGCAAGTGGCCATGACAGCAGCGGGGAGATGTCCAGCTCATGCCCCAGCTCACTGCATTTTTGTAACCCAGCTGCTGATGACACTTCATTCCTATTGCGTATGCGTGAGCTCTGCTGCTGACCTCACTACTGGAATTGTACCCAACTAGTCAACGCCAAAAATTTCAGCACAAACTGTGAAACTTGACAGGACCAAGCACATTTGGAACAAAAGTAGCTTTTACATGAACGGCCACAGACCAGGAAAACGTTGCCTTGTTATACACTGTGTGAGACTGGGAAAGGAGACCTGCAAGCCATAGATGACCTTGTCACAACATGACAGAAGTCTTCACGCCACAACGCTCACTCCTGTTTAAGTTAAACATACGCAGCTCCCCTTAGCAATGAGGGCAGGACTGACCCACACCAACAGGCAGTCACTTCCAAAGTCGGTTCATACTTTCCCTTACTGAACCAGGCCAAAAGAAATATTCTGAAAGATTAAAATATTTTCACTGCCGTTTTACTTAGGATGGAGCTGCATTTCACCATGGCTGGATATTAATGCAAGATGCATCTGGGTCAAAATTACACCATGTACAACTCACACATGAAAACATTAAGAAAGCTGTGCCAGCTCTGTGCTTTCTTCACCCATACGTCAGCTCAAAGGAGAGCCTATAGAAGACAGGGCTGGACCTGCCATTATATATCCCCCAAATATCCTGCAGTATTGACTTGGCGTAACCCATAATAGCAGAACACATTAATAGAGACCACAAGATGTCATCTATGCTACCCAGTGACCAAATACCCCCCTGCTACAACCAAAATCCCATGCCCAGTGCCCTCCCAACACATGCTTGCCAGCCAGGGACAAGCAGAAGGCCCCCCTTCAACACCCCAGTGACACCAAGATTTGTTTTGCAGCAGCTGGATGCCAGGAGAGAAGGAACTTGGGACAAAGAGAGCAACGTGGGACATCTGAAACTGAATTAAGATGTTGAGGGGGAGAAAGAAGGGAAAAAACATGTATTTATTGCCTTGCACAAACAAGCTCTCCTCAGGGGGGCCGGGCAGCGCTGCCAGCAGCTCTGGCCAGGCTGGTGATGCACAACATGTAGTTCTTGAGGACAGAAGGGGAGATCAGGCTACTGGAAGTGATGAGGTTTCAAAGTTCTTTTGGAGAAAATAAAATTCAAAGGGGTTGGGGATATCAGTCTACTTCCCGTGCAACTCTGGCTCATGTGTATATGGATTAGGATCCAGCTCTCAATTACAGGATCACATCCTCGTTACTCCCAGCATCCTTCCATTCACTGGATTCATTTTGTCCACTGTTCACTATGTTGTTATTTCAACTCTTGTGTGAACACAGAATTACTACAGGCTTCTTGTGGCTTTTCCAAGGCTTTCCCCTTCTCCCAATTTTAGGAGCTGGTACAAGTCCAAAGCATAATTTAATTCTGCAATTTTGGATCCCTCTGGTTCTAAAAAGAGCACATACAGCTCTTCATACTCTTCCCCAGCAACTCCTGTTGGCAAGAAGCACAATTACAGGTGCTTAGCATTTTGGGAGGCTCAGGACACCTGCAGCCTCCAGTTAGAGGTAGCAAACAGTAGGTTGCACAAAGTCAGTAGCCACTGCTGAGAACTTTGGTGCTTGTGGTTCCCCTCCAGCAACAGGGAGGAGCACGGGCTCTCCGCACTCCAGGCCTGTGTTGTGCTGCAACAGGTAAGTGAGAGGCCCAACAAGCATCCCTCTTCCAGGCAGCCCTGGCTCCCCACAGCACATGGCCTTTCCCACCCGCTCCCTAAGGCAAGATCCCTACAGATGCGTGGGATACATGAGGCAGCTGAATAAGGTTACACTTACAACCTTACTCTGCAAAACATAAGCACTTGGTTCTTTTTAGCCTTGCATTCTCTTGTAGGCAGCACTGGATATCTGTGGTATTGGTGTCTTGTTAACACCTCCTAATTCCACAAAGGGGGCACGTAGCCAGTCCATACGATCCAGACCAGCACACCATGATTAACCTCAGCTTTCCTCTTCTCTGTCCCTTCCCTCACCTCCTCCTTTGCCCCCAACTGTTGGGTGCAGCCTTATCTCAGGTCCTTCCCCTGCAGCAGCATCCCCCGAGGGGACACCATCCCTCCAGAGCACAGGCGATACAGGCGCTCCGCCTCCACAGCCGGCCAAGCTCATTAACTCCTTAACACAGGTGATCTTGCTGCTTGCGTTCAGTACAGAGAGGTTTCCGGCTAACACAGGGAAACAAATAAATAATAACATGCTCACAGAGTTCTCACCCTGGAATCCATAAGCTATGGATGTGGCACATCATTCCTAGCCACTAAAAACCAAGTTCTCGTTGTATGGAAAAGTATGTCTTTTTAGGAACAGGAATTATTCCCGTTACTGGCTGGTGCAGATTAAAGCTCACGGATCTGCTCGGTTTGGCTTTACTATCAACTCAAATCAAACCGCTGAATCTTCTGCTTGATGATATCAAAGCAAATTCTCAATTTGAATTGCAAAAGCAATAATAACCTTTTCTTGTCATCAGCTGAGACCCTTGATTCTTACTCAAAATGTCCAGTTCTCTCTCACTAGACACTTGCTCTGGAAAACTATATTAAGTCGACACAGTGAAACTACAAAGTGAGTTTTATTTCATCTTGCTCTCTGCCTGTCTCAGATTTCACCCTGACTATGAAATATGCATAAAAGCATACATTAAAAAAAGACAGAGCCCAGGGCTAGCAGAGCCCGGCCCGCTGCAAGAGGGTGCGGGCCACCCCGCGGGGTGCGGAGAGGTGGCGCGGGGGGACCCAAGTTCCCACGCGCCATCCGGACCTGTAGATTTGGGGGTGGCGAACGGCTCCCGCGGGATTTTGTGTGGCAAACACTCCGCGGGTTCCGCGCGACCGCGGCGAGGGGACCCGCCCCGCGCCGCGCCCCCGGCGGGGCTCCCCCTCAGCTGAGGGGTGCGCGGGGGGAAGCCCCCAAACCGCGCTTCCCCCGCCGAAACCCCACCGAGCCGCGTCGCCTCCCGGGGGCGGGGTGGCCGCGGCCGCGCCGCCCCTGCCCGCTGGCACCCAAGCCCCGCCGGGAGCGCCGGAGCTGCCGGGCAGCGGCAGCAGCCGGGACCCGGGATGCCGCCGGGGCAGCGCCTCCTTCCCCCGCACTGTGCGTGTGTGTGCGTCCCGTTCTCCCCGCCACACGCCCACCCTCCGCGGAAGCAGGGGGAGAAGTTGCCACAAACTCCCGGTACCAGGGGGTGATGCTCCGCCGGCCGCGCTCCCGCTCCCACCGCCCTCCCCGAGCAGCTCCGGGGGCTCAGCCCCCTTGCCGCGGCCCGGACCCCCGCCGCGCCTACCTGCAGCCGCTCCGTGGCCGGCTGCCACATGGTGCGCGGCGGCGGGAGGCGCTGCCGAGCGGGCGCCGAGCGCGGCTCTCTGCGGGCGCGCTCCCCTCCGCGCCGCGCCGCTCCCCGCCCCGCCGCGCCGCTCCGCCTACGCCCCGCCCACGCGTGTCCGCCGCGGGGCGGCGGGGGGGGCGGGGGCCACGCGCGGACCCACTCACCAGCGCGGAGACCGGCTGCGGCGCGGCTGTCCCCGTGGCACGGCATCGCCCGCGGGGTGGCATCCCCCACGGCGTGGCTCCCCGCGCGGCGGGGCCTCCACCTGCAGCCGCTCCGGGGGGGGGACGTGCGAGGGAAGGGGAGCAGCGCAGACATCCCCGGCTGCCAACACGCTCCGTCGTCCCGCCGGCATCGCTCTCTCTGGGCGGAGGTGCCAGCCTCCCCCCTTGCATTCGCTGTGCACTGCCTGGCGGGATGAGGGGGCCCTCCAGGGGAGCCCTCCCCAGAGGCAGCCTTCCTCGCGGCAGATGAAACTTTTTCCTCCTCTTCTTCGAGAGGTTTACACCACTTCCAAGTCAGCAGGATGCTGCCCTGCTCCGTAGGGCCCTGCCCGTGCCCGTGCCCAGGCTGCTGCTGGCACTGAAGGGGCATGGAGCACGGGGAGCCACCGGCTGCGGTCAGGATCCCTCCTGTCCTGTCAGCCCCGGCTGGCCAAGGGGCCCGCACCACGCCAGCATTGAGCTCACGCTCAGCTGTTTCACAGCACCGGCATCAACAGCTCCTGCAGAACAAGGACAGGCTTTAGGATCTGCCTCCCCCTGCTATGGGGCAGTACAATACCCCGTGGCACATCTCGACCGCCTTTCCCCACAGACAACCCGAACCTCTGGTGCTGCATTTGGGGTGTGGACAGAGGAGGGGGGGCACAGCGCAGCGGGGAGCTGCCCCAGCACTGCCGAAGCCCAGCCCAGCCCGGGCCCCGGCTGCGCTTCTGGCTCCCCCTGCCCCCCCACGCTGCACGAGGCCTGAGCCGTGGGAGCGACAAGTACGACCACTTCCACTCACTAAGCCTTGCAGAATAGGGAGCAGCAGATTAAGGCATAGCACTTCCACTCAACAGATTTGTTTCCAAACACTGAGGTGCAAAACCTCATCTCCTCCCATCCCCATCCCGGCTGTACCCACAGCACGCACCCACCCACCTCCCCCCGAGACCTGCCGGGATACACCCGCACCGCAGCTTACCAAGCCACACCATGCCGGCAGGACCAGTCACAGCTCCAGCCGCCACACAGGCATATAAAGAAAATTGTTGTCAATGTTATTAAAATAATGTATGAATCGCAACATTCACATCACCCTCACAATTATCTGACTTGATGTTTCCATCTCCTTAGATGGACCCGCTCTGCAGTGCCAGCCGGGTGGGGGGGGAATGCTGCTGCTGTCCCCAAGTGAGCTGTTGGCTAACAGCACCCTAACCGGGCACAGAATGTCCCTTTACGCCGTAAAAGGCAAAAAAACAGACCTGAGCCCTCTTTTGCTATCCAGGAGGCTAAAGGCAAAACATCCAGAAGTACCTAAATGACTTTGGTGCTTGGGCCACATTTTAAGACATTGGCAGGGCCATATTTTAAGACATTGGCAGGGCCACATCCTGGCTGCCACACACAATGGAGGGAGCAGTCCCAGAGTGCGGTGCAGCCGCTGGGCCCAGGCTGCCCTGGCCCCGAGGGAAGCAGTAGGGTGGTGGGGTGGGGGCTCTCCCACGGCTCTGCCCCAGCACTCGCAAGGGCACATGCACGCTCTGCCCCTGGCTTGTACAGGGACATGCAGGCATTGCTCTTCCCAATGGAGATCAGAAATGCCACAGAAAAGGGAAAGTCTCTGCAGGCTCCTGAACTGCACCAAAGAACATTTTTCCAGGCGCAAAAGCTGCCCCTGGCCTTCCCTGCTGACCTGGGGCCGCCCAGACAGCACCTCACGCTTGGATGCCAGGAGAATTGGTAAAAAACCAAAGGAGCACGTGTCATGCTTGTCCCAAGCACTAACCACCATGCTCCGCAGCCTGCAAGCCAGGCTCCCAAAACCGCTGCGCGTGCACGAGCCCGAGGGGCAAGTGGGATATCATTTCAGTGTTGGTGCTTTAAATAGCAAAGCAAAGCAATATTTAAGGGCATCTTCCCAAAAAGCCAGGGTTTGCGATGGCATCAGGTTCACCTGCGAAGAAATGCTGTCCCTTGCAGGGCCGCATGGCCACTGTGGCATCTCGGGGACCAACATCCTGATACATGTTGCAGGATCCGGGTGAGGCTGCATCTGGTCAGAGTGAGGCCTCAATGAATGTGAACTTTTAAATTGTTTCTGAAAACACTTCACCAGTACATCCCTTAGCAGTGACGCCTAATTAAAGTGATTCAAGTCTTGCAGCTTCATTTACTGATGCATCACCCTCCTCTCTCCAGAAAGGGAAGCACTAACCCTGCACCAGCTCCTGACCTAGACACCCACCGGAGCTCTCCCCTTCCCACTCGCTGAGCAAACACTGTGTCCCTGTCACCCTCTTGTTTCTTCTGACTGATGCTTACACTCCTGCACAAGGGAGGCATTTTCTAAAAGCCTCGCTCTTCCTCAAGTGACCTCTGGAGCAGTTTCTTCAATCCTTCCCATACAGGTAAATCCATCCACCATCACTGCCTGAACCAGCCGGGAGCAGGCACAACCCCAGCTGTCAGCAGCAGCAGCGCACAAAGGAAGTTCAGGATCTGCAATTAGCAGAAGGTAGACCAACCCTACGGCTGAAGGCTGCTTTTCTCTTAGTTTACACGACTTCTCTACAAAATAAAACAACTGGAGAGGAAATCTGCATTTACTGTGAAATGGGTGGCAGAGTATTAGAACAAACAAGCAGAAACAGTTGCTTACTCAATTTCCAAAAGGATGTGAAAACGGACAAAATGAATGCTGTAGGCTTCAGGCTGAGGTTGTACGAGAGGAAAGTAGTCATATGCTTATGAGTAGAGAGGAGCAGCTTGATTGCAAATTTCTGAAATCAGACTGGTTGATTAAAAAGCAATCTGTGAGCTGAGACAGCAAGCAGCGTTGCGGGGACAAGAGACGTATGGAGCCACCCTGCTTGAGTTTGTTCAGTCTCCAGGAGTACTTGAGCATCACACGGGTTATGGCCATGTCAAGAAAGGCAGCCCTGCTTTTGCCCTTTCAGACCTGCCCCGCGACGCCTCTGCAGGAAACTCAGTTTTCAGCTGGACCAGGCGCTGCCGGAGTGGCCAGGGCACCAGCCAGAGCCCAGCTCAGGAAATGATCAGTTAAACTCGGGTGACTTCATGTCACAATCTCATTACGATGAGGTCATTTTTACCTAGACTTTCTAATATTTTAATCCAAGCATCATTTTTTATTGGGTATCTAAGCTGTTCTGCATTAGGTAAGTTCTGCTCCCAGCCAGTCAGAAATCTTTTACGTTTACTTAAATAAATACTGTACATTCATATTTCCAGGATGTACCGTGTTCCAGAATGTGCCTGTAAGTAGATACAGATATCTTTTCTATCAATTTTCCTTTTACTGTGCCAAATTGTGGAGTTTCTCTTCTTGTAATAAGTTAGTATTAAGACAGTTCTTTCCAAAGACTGCAATACGTTACGCAGGTTGGTCCCACTTCTCCCAGTGTCTTTCACTTCTGTGCTCACAGGACAGAAATACTGGAGCCAGGGGAGTTCTCTCATTTCAAAGGGGAGTATTTGTGCAATAGGACCAATTTCACTTCTATTCACACAGTAAAGTTGAAGTGTTTCCAGTGACTCCAGGATCTTTTTTCTCTTTTAATGGCTCCTAGTTATTTAGTTTGTCTTCCTTTTGCACCACCTCATACCCTAATGCAAGGTGTTTAAGCAACATGGCTCCTCTGCATTTGAAAATAAAAATAAACTCACTTTTTTTTTTAATGTAGACATTGCCTTTTTAATTAACTAAAATTGTCTAATTGCTGATCCCAATGAATTATTTGACTTCACAAGCTCCATTTAGCTGTAGGAGCACTATTACTTCTCACTGAAACGTCACTAGAACAGTCATTCAGTTATTTAAATGCTGCTTCCCCAAATATTGTGCAGATTTTGCAAGTCCTGTTTCCAAGATCCTCTTTTTGATTATGCAAGTTTACAAAGCCTACACGAGTCATTAAACACATCTTTTTTTTCCTTAAGAATTCAGTTTACCTTGGTTTTGCTTTTGCAGAGTAAGAGTTTGCCTAATTAGCAAATGTGATGTTGTGTAAAGTCCTGTAATTAATAACATACTTCCAAAATCTAAATACACTTGTTACTCTTAAACATGTTGTCAGCTTGCTCCAAGCAAATGCAGCAACCTTGCATAGATAAAGGACACCAGATACATTGTATTAATTTTCTGATAGCTTTCTGAAAAAATGTTTTGTGCCCAAGCAACCCAAAATACAGTATCCAAGTAATTCAAACCGTTTTCTCTGACAAGTATCATATTTTAACACTCAAGTTAACAATAAACAGAACTTCATCTCTTGCAGATGGCAAAGCTAGATAGGATGGCATGATCTCAACTGTATGTCATATAAATATGGCAGAGTAAATACCCAAGTTAAGAGATTTCCAGCTCCCGTGGCAGGGTGCATACTGTGGAGACTCGGCATGGGAGAGCTGCAGCACGGGCATTGCTCGGGGAGGACACGGCCAGGCTGGGCCTCCAGCACCACGTCCACCTGTGGGATGCAGGCAAGCGGTAGCTGGGGGAGCGTGAGAGCATTGGCAGTTTGCAAATGCTGACAACAAATAACTAGATTTTGAGGGGACTCAATCATCTGCAGGGTTCAGGGGCTATTGAGAAGCAACTTAAATTATGGTGACATCTAAATGGCAGATATACGCCCTTTGATAAGTACAGCAGCATCTAAAGATCTGGCTCTGCATTCCTTACCCAGGAGCCGCCTAAAGCATGGGTGCCCTTACAGTAGCAGCAATTCAAGAGCAAAGATGTCTCATTCAAATACTAGCAAAATGCAGACCACATATCTCCAAAAGTCCTTGATTTTCTCTCAGTATTGCGTTTTGGTAAATTGAAAGGGAAATTTCTTTACATACTTGCTTACCGTATAATCCCAGCGGTGCAGTACCATTATTTAGGTAGTCATTTTTATTCTGATTCTGTAGGTGCATTGGGATGATCACGCAGACATGGGAGTGCAGCTCCACCAAAGGTGGTTCAGCCGAGGCTGCTTCTGCTTGCAGTGCATCTGGCTCATTATCCCCTTTGCAAGTATTTTTAAATGGCATTGGGAGATGCTACAAACCTGAAGCAATGCAGCGTTAATGATTTGTGAAATTGAGACAGCAGTAAGTATCCCAGAGAAGGAGATAATTCAGGTTCAGATATGTCATATTCTCCCACCCATCCAGGCTGGGCTTGCTAGGTGTAATGAAGTCCTGATTTCCAATTTGTTTGAGAAGCTCTTGCTGGAGTTCCCATAGCAACCAGGTGTCTTTTATGACCTGTGCTGCTGCCAAAAGAGACTGCGTTTCTGATTACCTCTTCAGCTATAACTACCCCACTGCCTTCCCTGAGTACCAGGATAGCTACTTCTCTTCCTCTACCAAAAATAACTTGGGGGATGACTTTGAAGGTGCCTGGACTAAATAAATGCATGCAATGCACAGGTAGTGGCCTATTTGGCTGTATTTATGGGATATCCCTTTTTTCTTCTCACCTTTTGGCCTCATCTTTAGAAAAGCAGATATTTGGTCTCACTTCTTCACGTTGTCACTGTACCGGTCCTACTCAAAGGTCCTACCAGTCCTACCGGACTACCAAAGCCATGTCAACGAGTGCAGAAGGGAGATTGCTGCAAAGGTCTTGCATGGATTCAAAAGGCCACATCAGTTCTGCGCAGGACAAAATATGTGATAAAAAAGGGCCAAGCAAGTTTTATTCTTACTATTGCCATCACCTCTGCCAGCAGCACCTCCATCGCAGCTGGCGGGAGCCCTCTGTGAGCGAGCGAAGCCGGAGCATCAGCCTCCCAGCGAACACAAAGCTGATCTTTTCAGTACCCCTCAAATCAGTACCGACCATGCCCCTTTTTTCCTAATCAGCATTAGGAAGGAAAGGATGAATCTGTGGATTTTGGCAGCGGCCGGGCTGCGGGGGGAGGACTCGGGCTCGGGGGGCTGCGGCTGCACCAGCTCCTCGGGCGAAGGCGGCCTCCTGGCTCCGGGCCCCGGCGGCCTTGCGCCAGCCAGCAGGAAGCACCGGGCTGCGGGGAATTCAGGCCATCCCAATCTGGGCCACAGAGGCGGCGAGAAAAGTGCCTGGAGAAAGCAGGAGGAGGTGGGTGCAGCTCAGAGGCTGCGGGCCGGGCACCAGCCCCTCTGCGGGAGGCACGCGGGCGTGGGGACGGGGAAAGGCAGGGCAGGCGCAGGGAGTACTTTTGGCAGTCACCGGTCTCCAGCTGCGGTGATAGGAAAGGCTGAGCTGTCCAGGGCATAGGGAGGCCAAGTGCGGGATGTGTCCCAAGGGATCCCCTCAGAGGAAGTGGGACTGGGAGGAGGGAGGTAGCAAGGATGAGAAAGGGGAAAAACCTGTGGCTCAGAGCCTGAGGAAGCCAAAGGACAGAGGGGTTTGGGGGCGGTGATGACATGCAGGGGGCAGAGGAAAGACCAGGGAGACGGGACGGGAGGAGAAGTCCTCACCTCCCTAGGCAGTGCTCCCACCGCGGTGCCAGTGACACAGCTGGTGGGCAGGCACCTCCTTGCAGGGATAATGACATTTCCCATACAGCCTCTAGCAGCAAATCTTGCATTAACGTATCCACAGAAGCTCAAGTCCAGCTCTTTAATGCACCAATTAATCTTGTAAGCAGCAGAAAACAACTGGCACAAAATCTTCCAGTTGACATGTGCCAGATACTTACATCGTTCTCTCCTAGGTCCAGACGAAGTTGAAACAAGACTTTTAAGACCCCTGTCAGCTCTGTGCACCTTTGACTGTATTATTTTTATTTGTGAATTACCCCTGATGATTATTAAATCAGGGGTAAATTATTAAATTATTTGTCTGCGATAAAGAGAAATATGTACATTCACAAATCTGTACAGAGATCACGATCATCCCACATCAGTTTTACACCAAGCTAAATCCATGGCATTTTCATAGCTCCTGTCCATGACTCTTTTCTGAGTTGCAAAGATGAGATTCTGTTAACTTAATGTAAATTACTTCTGATTTTTACAACATAAGCAAGAGGAGAATCATGTCTATATAGATAAGCTGTTTTTAGAGAGAGCACTGAAGACAAAGGAATTATAAAAAGGAATGAAGAATCATAGGTGATAAATAGATATTCAGGCAATTTTATATGCACTGCATAGTCCCTCAGAATAAGAAAATTTACCAAGAAAAGAGACTTTTGACAGTCTACAATCAAAATTTTTGTTTGCAGAGCATCACTATAGCAAGAAAAAGATGTGGCAATCTGTCATCTAGATTTCACAATTTCCAACTACTCAAGTTTATCCGTGAAAATAGGAAGTTTACTAGAAGCCACACTTCCTGTTTCAGCGACACATACCCACTAGTTATTCATAGCTATAAGGAGACTGATCAACAATGTGGCAATCTGGGAGATGTTTCTCCTTCCCCAACTTGAGCACAGGGATGTAAAGAGCCACTGTTGTAACAACCCAAATTCTCCTGGAAACGTCTGTGCATACAAAGGTTCTTTCACAGCTAAAACTAGATAATTTTCACATTACACTGCTGAGATGTCCATGGCAGAGGGTGTAAGAGGACGTGTAACAGTAACAGCCATTTGTTTAATGCAACCTCACTGATTGCCACAATCAACAACTGGTACCAACAAAACACTAATGTCCAACTATGTCAAAGCACATAAAGGGGCAGAAAACCAAAAGCATTGTAGGACAAGGGACACACATATTCCCTTCTCTGCAGTGGTTCTAGACTGTAAAATGTGTGAGACAGAAAACAGGACAGAGTTCAAGGATGAAACCATGCTCCAATTCGCCCAAGTCCTAATTAAGAAAAGACAGATCAGCAAGTGAACTGTGGAGGGCCTCCTTCCTGGTCCATAGCCTGGGCACTGCGCTGATTATTGGGAAGATTTCTAATACATATGCTGCTGGGTGGATGTGAACTGATTTGGTGGCAAATACCTGCAGAGGTTTTAAATATAGATTTACCAATCATCCAGAGAAGCCCAAGAATCACCCTCTTGTGTACAATAATTTAGTGGGACCCAAGTCTCTTCTAAGTTTTTTGGAACCAGAGTGAATGCAGAGCCCTCACTGAAGGTATAAGGCTGATGCCATCAACATTTCACACAAGATTTTACTAAGTTTTGCAACTCAAAGAAGAACTCTGTAAACATGTAAAATGTCTTCAACCCTAGAAGAGGCAAAAATACATAACAGACAATTAACGATCCTCCAAAGTCCTTCATTAACCTCATGCTTAAATTTCAGCATGAGCAGTCCCCAGTACAGCAATACAGCTGGACTCACATGCTTTGCTCAGCACCATCTGGGAACTTGCTTCAAGCTAAAAGCAAGAGGTCGGTTAAATAGACTGACCCGTGGCAGTCAGAGGGGCTCTCGATAGATCCATCACATAAAATGCCAATGCCACGTAGCCAGAGCAGTTTTTGTACAAGTAACATATCTATGTGTAATTATGAGATGGATTATTATGAGATGGGATTTGCATTTTTCCTTTCAAAAAGCTTACTAAGCATTGTCATTTTAAAGAAATTTAAGGGTTGTGTGCCTCTTTGGTGTGTAACAAAGAAGAATACATCCCCATGCTGAGGGAAGGGATTTGCCAACTATTGCTGCAGAATATTACACAGAAAATTGCACTCGTAAATCACGCCTGACACTGAAGTTTGAAGAAGAGGGATGTAAATCAGAGACGACACATAAACGAAAAAGAGAGAGAGACAATGAATTCTCAGAAATCTCAAGGCTGAGTTGCTTTTGAATGAAGAGCACATTTAACTGTTAATTTGAAGTCTGACTTTATTTCTCTGCCCGCAATTTCTGCCCTTCTTGAGAGGTACTGCCAGATGGAAAAAGAGAAGATGACCATATTGCTTATGCAAAATCAGGGCTTCTTGAAAAACAATTGAAAAAACATGAGTAGTGCCAGCCCTACTGCCAGGGTAGGGCAGTGGTTTTGTTGGGAGATTTTGGTTTTCTCTGCAGACAGGAGTCCCCTGAAGTGGAGCAGAATTAGATAATATTAACCAATTTGTACAGAAATTTTGTAGTGTATTGCATGAAACTTTAAAATGTCATCAAAGCATCACCATATTTACCATTCAATAATATATTCCAAATGAAATCTTTCCAAATTCAGCAACATATATCCCTAAGTAAATCACAGCTGTGAGACATTTTGATTTAAACCTAACATGTCTGTCAATACTGCTAGCCTACTACCCTATTTTAAATCTTTCATGTATTAAAATATAATAACTCTTCAAAGATATCAGGAATTAAGGCATCTCCATGGAATTGTAAAATGTTCTCTCTGTGGAGATTAAATGGGTGAAAGACGGAGGAAAACTGATAAACTCCGCACCTAATTCAGCGCTTTAAAAACCTCCTCCAGGCTTTGTCCTTATCACATGCAGGACAACACAGGGCATGGGGAAAGAGGGGAAGCAGCATGCTGAGTACTGGAGATAAAAATAACTGGTCATCATCTTTTATATGTAGAACAATCTCAATTTCAAATTCATGGCAAGATGAAAGTGGAATGGCATAATAGGCACCTGCAAAAGCAGATCCTTTCTTATTTACATGACATTTTGCCAGTTTTGTTTTGACAGACCATTCTAGCAAATGCCACACAAAGGGAAAACAACTTAAATATATGTTCAAATTAAATTAATAGGAGGTACTGGTGTCACGTACAGACCACAAATAACACATTATGGACAGCACATCTTAGGTACAAAATCCTTGAAAGAAATTATTCTGCATCATGACAGTTATTGCCTGGTTGCCTTCTTCACATGACAGATGCAATATAGTGAGTCAAACAACCACAGGCTGCTCTGTAGAATAAATAGCAATGCCATACAATGGGTTCTACAAACACAAAGTTTTCAGCAAGTTAATACCAATTTCAGCTCTCTGTAACTTACCCATGTGTTGCACCGTCCTCTTGGAGAAAGAATCAGAACTGGAACCTGTTGTATGTGCTCTCTCTGTCTCAATACAGTATAGGAAATAAGCTGACTTCTAGGAGACCGAAGAAACTGTACACTTGAGCCATTATTTTTCAAAAAAAGAAGTTAAAGCCAACCTTCTGGAAGGCAGCTGGGGTAAATGAAGCTTTATCATGCATGAAATTGCCCTCATGGCCCTCATACTCATTACCAAAGAGTTTTCTTAAAGCTTGTAGTGGTCAGATGTGCAGATGAAAGGGAGTAAGAACTGAGGTTCTATGTCTTGGTTTCATAAGTTTGAGGGCATAAGACATAATTCCCAGAAAGGTATTGCTAGCAAATACACTATTATATTTCAATGCTTTTAATACAATAATGTATTAAAGCCATCAGATGGGACAGATATTTTTAAGCAGCCTTCCTGATGGTATTTTCACAAATTGCTGGTTGCCCAAAGGCAGATACACCAGACAAAGAATATACAAGAGCTGGCAGTGAAGGTCTGTCATATTGTTTCCACATTCAACAAGGCATTGATCATATTTTTCAACCTGGCTGAGATTTTATTTGTTAGATTTTATACAGATCCATAAATTTCACATGTACTAAAACACAGTGTAACTCATTAGCTAAATGGGAAGTTTTCGAAAACTTTTTTTTTAGAATCATGGACATATAAATGCCTTTCATGAAAAGATCTCAGAACATTTCAGAGACATTCATTAGCTCTCCTAGTGCAAAGGAGGCAAATGTAATGACATGCAATTATTTGAACTGAGAATAAATCACTACCCTGTGAATTTAAGGGCTGTCCTGATAGTAGGAGATTCATGGTGAGAACCTGGGAATCTCTTGTGGTCTCCTCCAGCTGTGGCTGCAGGACAGCGCTTGCAATGCCACTGCTGCATTTGCAAAGCCTTTTAGTCAAACCTTGGAAGAGTCCCAAGTTACCAGCCTGAGGAGCAAGGCTACGCTTCTTTTCTTGTGGATACATTCACAGCTCAAATCTATGTGGTCTGACTGTCATCGGAAGCATCTTGTGCTGATATATTGACATAAACATGTCCTATATTTGTTATTATTAGAAGTTGTAGATTCTTTCCTCCCAGGAAGAGTTCCAAGCAATCTTGACTTTATATTTGTATGTCAAACACTCCAAAAGGGGCAAAAATGCAACTATGCCAAAATGCTGAGACTTTGAAACAAGGAAACAATAGGAAGCCGTGGCTTGCGGACAAACAAGGGCATTTGCATAGGCTACAGACCACCACCTCTATCAATGCATCATTTAGGTGCTAAACACTACAGTCCTGGTTGAGCAATGTCATGCTGAGATATTGCTGTCCTGATGCAATACCAGATGCAGTCTTCCATCAACCAAAGCATTTATGGGAAGGGAGGAAGAAGAGATTTAACTGATCAAAGACTTACAGAGATAGATGAGTCAAGAGAGTGTCATAAGTTCATCCTGGTCTGGCTTGCCAAAGAGATTCACAGCCAAGAACTCTTCATTGACCAATTTTCCTGTTTTTCTTGCCTGTCTTCATCTATGGTGCTAACAGTTAAATTTCTCCATATGATCATAATGCCCTAGAGTGGCAAGGCAGAGGATACAGCACAAGCAAAGGGAGAAAGGAAAGGATGATGAGATACTTTTCAGCAATGATCACCCCTCAAACCATTATGATTGGGGGTGAGAACTAAGTCTTCTGCTGACAAACTAATTGTAATTGCAACTGCTACATGCCAAAATCATCTAAATTGCATTAGGCTATTTTCTCTTTCCACAGCAGCTACACACATTTTTGTTAACTTATGCAACTTGTATCCGGCTTACAGGCTCAGATTCCAGGCAGATTTACTTCAGATTAGTTCAAATCCATGCAAGTCAATAAAAAACTGTGGTGAAGATCAGAACAGTCGCACTCTGATTTCTTTGAGCAGTGGTAGACTGACATCCATGTATGATCACATGCATACGCACATGAACTTGCTTATATGGAAACATGAATGGAGCCCAAAGTTTAAGACACTGCAGATTCAGATTATTGTCCATGTGTGTCCGTTATTCTCCAGGAGGGAGAACTCACAACTGGGTTCATAAGAGATCTCTGTTCTGTGGCAAAGAGCTACCTCTGAAGGGAAGTAGACCAGTCCACCGGAAAAGAAACAAATCAAAAATCTAGACTGAAGGGCATCTCCTTGAGGCGATAGCATTGCTTCCAGAGTGATGAACATGATCTCTCCTGGTCTGTGGGACTCGGGCAAAAAGTCCAGGGTCCGAGCTAGAGCAGATTGTTTCCCTTAGGCTCTTCCTGGTCTGTTATTGAAGAAAGCACAGCAGACCAGTGTATTTTCCTAAATGATTAACTTTGCTGCCTTTTCTGCTCAGCACATCAGATAAAGAAGTTTATTCAGTTAGCTTATTTATTTACATTCCTTTGCCAAAGATCTCACCAAACAAAGCCTATTTGATGATTTATTCTTTGCTAAAGGGGAAGCTTATTTACAATAATCATCTTATCATAAACTTCTTAAAAGGAGTATGTGGAACTGGAATTCATAATAACAGAGAAATCTGACTTTTCCAGAGAGGTCATTTTTGTTATCCATTTTGCACTGTAGAAGAAATGAAGCCAACTGAGCCCAGATGAGGCTGGATGTGGCATAACCACTTTGAAGTTTTGTTTGTTTTCACTGGTTAACCCACTTCCCACCAGAAGGAATCACCTTCACCTAATTGGAGCTCTTCCAAAATATGAGGGGGGAAAAGGACATAAAGGATTCAGATGCTGGATCCCACAGAGGGTGCTCTGCAGCACAGAAGTTGCACAAGAGGGATCACCTCTAGTGCAAGCAGAGAGGAAAGAGTCAAGAAGTGCGAAGACAACTTCTGACCAAGGCCTCTCCAGTGACCAGCACGTCAGACTGAGAAGGAGCTGGTTGAAGCTGAGAGCACATTGCACTCTGCCCACCTTTGTAACAATCTCCAGCTATTTCAGGTAGCAGCAGTATTCTGATTGCTCCGATGTCGGACTCAGGCCGGTCCCATCTCCCTGATGAGATATTTAAAGGTGGCTCAGAGTCAAATTTGCCTTATGCCATCCCTCCTGACCTCACACAACTACAGTGTTTTGGCGGATGCTTAGCCAAAGTTTCAGGGAATGGAGGACAAACTTGCAAAGAGGAGATAAAGCAGATTGGCTCCATATCTTTCATTTGGCACTGGCTAAGTGCTTTGCCCTTCTCTCACTGCTCACCCACTTGTGCAGAGCATTTCACAGTGATAATAGACTCCAAGAGATAAAACGTTATTTTAAACAAACAAACAAACAAACAATCCCTCAGACTCACTTTTTGGTTATAAAACAAAAGATGCCTGAAAGCCATAACCCGGTGCATCTCTCCCTCAGTAGCCAGCAGGTTTGAAGAGAGGGTTTGGGCACACACTGGACTGCCCTGACACTCCCATTGCTCATGTTAGGAACATGTCTGAACTCATTAGCTCTTGATAATACACTCATCATTTTAACTAACCATAGCAGGGAATGGCCTGAGAGACTAAACCCTTCCCTGAATTAAACTGGTTTTCATCTGCCTTCCATGTTCAAGCAGGAAGAGGTCCATGGGAGGCCCATACTTCCGCACCCCCCCTGAGGTCAGGAATATGAGAGCAGAGTAACATACAAATAGCAATTTCAGCCCAGCCAGTATTGAGCAGCACATGAACCTTGGAAGCATGGCAGTAGGGAAAGAAAAAGAGGTTCCCAAAGCTGGTCATGCAGCAAACAACTCGCACAGAAACCAGGCTGGAGGCACCCAAAGGGAGGATGGGCTGGATTTGCTCAGCTGTAAGGATGGGGCACAGCTCTGTCTGATGCAGTGTGCCAGTCTGCTCTGCAAAAGCTGAGCGGTTGTGGGCAAAATGAGATGGGAATCTCAGAGAAATTTTGGACACAGAAGGATTTAGCCACATGAAGGGGCAAAGGAGTTCCCTGTAGGCATAACTCTGGCAACACAAGTGAGGAGGGGCTGTTTAATTCCTCTCAGCCATCCACACAGAGAATAATATTCAGAGGTGTTGAATTTATTCCTCATCAGGTGTCTATTGCTATCAAAAGAGAAACTATACATCTTCAGGAATGTCATATCTGCTCAAGCATTTCTCAACAAAGCCCTGCTGGAGAAAAGCCATTTCCAGAAATGAAGCTGAGAGAGGATGAAAACATCAATGCTGTGATTGAAGTTTCACCGCATGAGACCTCACGGAAGCAAGCAATGTTTACTGTAGTGCTATACACCTATGGTCAGATTTTTTATATTTTTAGATGCAGAGACAGACCGAACCAGTTTCCCCCAAAACATCCCAATATAATCTTCAAACTCCCATTGTTTTCAAAGGGATTAACCACATAGAGACTTTCGCCATTTGAAGATGCACTTTACCGAGCTTAAATCTCTTCTCAGTTCTCATTTCCCTCGCACCAGAGTAGCAGTGGGCTACGTTTGCAGCGGAGGGAGTAACAGCAAAATCAGACCGGTGGTTTTGGTGCAGGATTGACAGCTGGCCAGCCTGGACTGACAACGCACAGGGTTATTCACGGCAGGGGGTGCCTCAGGTCTCCTTGCAACTACTCATAGACCACCCGTGCCTCCCCGGAGCTCTCCCCACGTCCGGGGCCGTTAGGCTCCCTCCGAGCCCACCATTTGATTAATCTGCTAACAGAAACAGGGTAAGCTGAGAACAAACAGAGTTTCCCGCCCGCTTGCACCGGCCGCTTACCCGGGGCCCAGCCGGGTCAGGCCCACGTCCCCAGGCCTTTCGTCCGCCTGCTTCTCCGGAACAGCAGGAGGGCGAGAGCCACGGGGCTGACGGCCGCCACCCGGGGAGCGGCAGCGGCACCCCCCGCTCCCGGCGCGGGCTCACGGCAGCGCCTCTGCTGCCGCCTGCCCGGCCCGGGCTGTCACTGCATGCCCGGCACAGGGACACGTCGCGGGGGGTTAAAATGGATCTCCACAGCGGGCGGCTGGCTCTGCGCTCGGCAGCCTTCTCCGGCCGCGGAAAGGCCGGGCCCGCTCAGCCAAGGAGCAGCGCCCTGCAACACAGCGCGCTGCAACGAGCCCCCGTCGTGGGGACACACCCTGCCTTCCTTCGCAAGCTACCTGCACCCCTCAACAACGTCGTGAAAACACCATGTATTTGGAAGAAGATGAACCGTGTTAGAGTTAGGGAGGATGGAGAGCCAGCTTCTTCCCAAGCACAAGGTCTGCTGAAAACTGGTCCTGGTGGGGGCCCAAGGCTTCTCACCCAAGGGTTTGGCTACGTGTCACCTCTGGAGCCCACACAGGTGGCATGCACGTTCCAAAGCACCTCCTAGAGACAAGAGGCAAAGAGAGGCTGACGCTGTGGCAATGGTCTAATTTTTCTCGTCTAAAGTTAGGGTTACATCTGTAGGTTTTAATGGGGATAATTTGTATGTTTTAGTCAACGTGTTTTCTAGCTGTTGTGCTCAACTCTTCCCTTGGGCCTTGTATTTATAACATACTGCAATTAGCCCAACCACGTGGACAGGGTCACTGTCTTCATCATTTTGGACTGACTCCATCCAGAATCCATGTAAATCATGACATTTTCCTGTTAGGACATGTATCACAACTCTGAGCTGTAACTGCAAGTTTCACATCACCCCAAGAAGCATGCAAGAATAGATGTCCATGCTGCTGGGGGGAAAACACTCAGGGGTGTTCTCCTATTTCCAGAGGGAAGAGGAAGAAAAAAGAGCCAAACCTGGGGAACGCACAAGTACTGGAGGTTAAAGACAAGCCCAGAGACTTGTCCCCATCTGCAGGAGGAGCTGGCGGCTGTTAGCCCATTGCTGGGGGAAGAGCACATACAATCGTCCCTTTCTGCATCGGGATGATGTACAGCAAAAAACCCCACGTGTAGTATAGTAACAGCAGGTGGTATTTGCTATAAATCTATATTTGCTCCCTATACAGAACAAACCTCCTCTGGTTTAGGAAAAAGATATGGAATAACCAGTGTCCTTTGTCCACATTCATGTATATCCTCAGAATCTGGCATATAAAGACAGTAACCAACTTGTTCTAGCAGCTTCAGAGCTGGGATAAAAACTCAGGATGGGTTTGTTCCCTCCAGGTCTGAGGGCTGCTCCATCTGGCAGGCAGTGCAGTGCCTCACAAATATCTCAGAAGTGCACAGATTCAGGCATAGTGCATGCATAACATGCCATCAGAGTTCAATAAAATAAATTGGAAGGAGCAAAAGTAATTTTCAAAGCACAATTCACAGGAACCACAGGATGATTTACAGAAGCCAGAGGCTGCAAGCTGACAGGAAAATAGCTCCTCACAAATTACTTATCTTTCAGGTCAGTCACTTGAGAGAAATATAGGATGGTCAAGAATCACTACCAAGGTGTGATTTGTATGCAGAAGGGCTGCTGCTCATTGCAACGTCTCTCTTGTAAAATATGGACTATGAATATGTATGTTCCCTAGAACAACAGAGTTACTTGTTTCCCTACTTAGTATAGATTTGCAGTTCTTCAAAGATAAACCAATATTTTACAACTGAAAAGGCCAAAAACTCTGAAGAATGAGTACTTCCTTTCTATCTAATTAACAAATCAATCATAACAACAATCTATTTGCCCCTGTTCCACACAAGTTACAAAAAATGGCATAGGGTATAGCTTGTTCTTGACCCTTCTTTCTAAGGGGTTCTTAAAACATTCCTAGAAGTCACCATAAACAAACATTTCCATACCTGGAATAAAGCAGCAGCAGCAAACTGTACCAATGAAAAAAGCTAGTCTGACAGCCACCAGGTGCAAAGGCACAACCTTTGTCATAGAAAACTGTGCCTGAAGAATTAGATGGAGGCTTGAATGTAGTTTCTTTAGGTCTCTTCCTAGTAATTATTGTCTTGGGCCAACATCATTGAAAGCCCGTAGGAGCAGATACAGGATGTCAGGAAAGGTATTCTGGATTTCTGAGATGCATTTGGCACTTCCATAATTCAAACACAGCATGGTGTTACTAACCTGCATATTCACTATCCAGACATTCCAAACAGTAAGAGAATTCTTTGAGCAGTGCTTCCCTTTAACAGTTAACAGTTCTACTAAAATATGTTTTCATTTGCTTTTCTTTACAACATTTCAAATTTGGCGCATATCTGCTGCATTTACTCTTTTCTTTTTTGGTGGTGAACTAGAATGTAACCTCACAATAAAAATTACATTTTAGCAACTCTAACAGCTTGATTTGCAATAATTTGTCTACCTCTTGTCAGCACTAATTGTGCAAGACGTGGAAAATAAGTCAATTGCTATGACTGTAACCAGAAGCTGTAATAACGACATTCAACATTAAAAAGTAACATAGCAGATGCACTCTGCCCACCTAAACAAGACAGTAATAACAGTGGCAGCTTTTTTATCTTTGCAGTTCTTAATTATGTTTGTCTTTAGTGGCTGATCTGAGGTCTGGAGATGTCAGCAGTTGCAAGGAAAGGGAAGGACTGCCTGAGACAACGGCTGTCCTCACACAGAGATGATCAAAGTTCCTGGTGACATCTTTTTTCTCTCTGGAAATATTATTTATGTGAAATATGAAGATTTTGGATGCATTCCAAGATTTCCCAACATTAAGAGGTCAACTGGAGCTTAGCCCTTCAGTGCTGATCAGCCTGTAGTATAACAGTACTGACTGGACATAGCACAGCACCACGCAGCAGGATCTGTAGGGAGCTACAGCAATTTGCCTCTGTACCATGCAGTCTTGGCTTCCCCAGTAGCAGGCCTCTGAAAACACAAAGTCAGATCAAGCCTACTCACATAAACAGGTGGTTCTGTGACAAAACCTTACTCTTACTCTAACTTAGAGCCCAGATTTGCACTCAGATCCACTCAGGAACAGGTTGTGGTGCATATGGCCTGGACTGCACGACTGCATCTTTACTCTGGTGCTGTATTTGTCTCGCTTTTGAGACATTACCTTGATAATAAAGCCCATTTTTTCCTTTTCAAATTAACAGCTGGAATATCTTCTTTTGGCATTATTTATAGCACATTATATGCTCACATCCTTTCAAATTTATAGACAACACTGCACTTTCAAATGGAGAAAAACAAAGAAACAGCTGCAATCTTCACTTGATAACATTTATTCAATATTTTCTGAAATAAGCAAGAATTTTAAGAAGCCCATAAGCAATCAAATACAGCCACAAAACCCCCATACTGATCCTAAATAAGAAGCACTATGAGAAATACACAATACTTCATGAAACAATACTGTACATCAACAACCTTTAGGAAACAAACAATTTGAACCATATGCTTAGTTTACTCACAATATAAAAAACTTTAACCTTTAAAGAAAAATATAGATTCAGTCCAATTGTAGGATCCAATCCCATGCCCACTGAAGTCAATGGAAGTTCTCTCATTGATTTCAATGTTTAAAGGATCATGCCCTTACTTTGCCTCAAGAGGCACTTTAATTATTATACAAGGCCTAGCCTGAATACTATTACAAAAATGTCAAACATCAACTCAAGAGTATGTTTCAGCAACTTTCAGGAAATAATGGAGAAATAGGTTATCTATCCATGCATGGAGTAAGGCAAAAGCTAATTCATTCAGATTAGGAATAATAATTTTTACTAGTTTCTTTTTCACAACACAAACATTTTAGACTTTTTTAATTAATGGATATATTATATATCATATTATGCTTCACATTTTTCCTACCTCTACTGAGAAAGCTGGCACTGACATGTCATAAAGAACTCCTCATTAATTATTGTTTTCTGTTCTGTTACAACCACAAGAAACTCATCTGGGTTTAGTAATAGTGTCTACCAAGAAAAAAGCACACACTATCATAAGCTTATAGTTTATAGAGCTCAAGGTACATTAAAATGTAATTCATGAAGTTCACAAATTCTGTTTTAAAATATTTTTCCAAACTAAAAGCTGCAGAAAATTGGTTCTTAAATATTCTACAGAAAATTCTGAAGCATCTAATGGTTTAAATTACTTATGCTTTCTTCTTAAAAATATTGAAATTAGGTTAGTAGCCCATCCTTTTGAAAAATAATCCAAAAAAGATACACTAGATTACAAATCTTTTGTCTTAATCAGTGTAACCAAAGGTTTGTCATCTGGGCTGTAATCTTCATAAGCAATGGGGGTTGCATCATACATTGCAGGTCGGGATTTCTTGCCAAACCTGGAAACAAAAGAAAGCTTTTGGTGACAAACAGAAGTATGAATGAGTTAATGGCAACAACCCACTGAGTTATAGTATGCAGTCAGAAATAAGCCCAGAGAGCCTAGATAAATTCTAAATTGTATTGCAACATGCCAGAAGTACAGAATTTTAAATATCTGAACTGTGACTTTTGAAATATATGTATCAAATAAAAAAAAAAAATCTTCTTGCAAATAAGAAACAGATTCCATATCAAAGGCTACAGGAATTCTGCTACGGAATTCAGCAGTATCGGAATATGGGAAGACTGTGGAAGGCAAGAGTGAAACTGATACAGGTTCAGCGAGGCCAGAATTTTGTTTTAGAGCCTGCTCTAACAACCAATATTAAGGTCAGGTCATATATATTTACAAAAAGTAAATAATAGACAACTGTGACATTTACATTTGGAAATGCAATAGCTGTGCACTGAATTGAGTTATAAGCTATAGACAAAGCATTTAAAAAATGAACTTGAAGTCTTTGTTCACCTGACATCCACTAGAGAAGCACGTTTAAATTACCAACATGCTGCACGTTGTTTGCAACACTGGCAAAATTAATGGCAGTTAGGATATTGCAATGCCACATAAACAGACTAATCTAGCAAAGGTTCACAAGCAACAGAACCACATCAGCAGCATGCTCCCCCTGGGCAACCATCACTGCTAAGAACCAGGCTGTATCTGCCTGTGCAGAGAACGGCTGCCGCTGTATCATTGTGGCCCCAGTGCTGGCATATCCAGAAGTCCTTTAGGTGCCTTTGCACTGCATAGACAGTCTATCACCCTTCTGATCATTTATTAAGATACAAAAATAGTGCTAAAAATGCAACTTGAAAGTGGAAAAACAACTAAAGTGTTCTACAATTACAGGAGCTTTAAATAATAAAAAAGGATCACAGGAAAATCAGGTAAAAAAGGGTCAAGGCTGCTTTCCTTATGGACCTGATGCAGAGAAAATATTAACACAGAAACAGAAAGACTTATTTATGTAGTGATCCACACTAAGGATTCTTTTTATCCCCTTCTTATGTACAATATATTCACTTAAGTTGTGCACACTGGTAGGTGAGATTCAGAAAATTCAGATTTTGAGGATAATATTTAGACCAAACCAAAATTAACTTGATTTTCTTCCAAGATTTTTATGCAACTTCCTGACTGTTCCAATTTAATTCTTGGCTGTTTTCAGCGATCTAGAATTGCTGACAAAACTAAAATGGCTGGAAGCATTATGATCTATATGGTGGAAATTTCATTTTTCAAAGTACTTCAGCTATCAATAAGGCCACACTAGACACATTTCCATGCATGAATGTCTGCTTTCTTCCATAGTTTACTTTAATAAATACAGACAGGCCACATTTGCTCATCAGCATCATGATGGATAAACCTGATTTTCTGTAAATGAGATAAAATTCCAAGAATTGAATGAAGGAATCAACTTATGGCATCTTACTAAATCAAAGGCAGCAATGAATTCTGAATCACCCTTTTTCTCCATCACTCTCAAGGGTTTAAAGGAAATAGAGCTTTGCATAGATACAAATGATGATGAACATTCTCCAGTGATTTAAGTCAAATTTTGCCCTTTCTGACAGGTAGAGAATGCATGGCTTGTGGTATACAGTGAAGCAGCACAAAATCTGTTCTCTTGTGTAGGTCAGGGTTGACATGTGCCCCTAATTAGAAAATGCTGAGAAAAGACCACAGCACATGTGCTAGTTGTTTGTGGCCTGGCTGAGCCACATAGCTGGTAGACCACATTGCTTTGATCAGGCGGTTCAGAAGCCAGTCCCTGCTTCTAACAGTAAACAGAGTTAACACAAACCTCAGAGGTCTCAAAACAGAATTGTTAAATGGGAAGTCTTAGTTCAATGGGCGCGTATCTGGTAGGATTGCACAAGGATGCTATTTTATCATTTAATTCATGACATAAAAGAAAACATAAAACAATTACCAATACAATCTGCCAGAGACAACAATTCAAGGGGGAATAAATAGTGAAAAGATGCAGGTCCCTGCTACGGAGTATACTGGATCAATTAATAGGCTGCTTAAAACAAAAGCACGTACAAACAAATGCATAAAAATTTCTTCCAGTGCAACCAAATACAAGATTATTCATCTAACAAAGAGTATACACCGTGTGGGGAAATCTCAGTCCTGGGAAGCACTGAGTCTGGAAAAAGAGTGGAGGGACATGATGGATAATCAGTTTAACATTAGCTTTAATGCCATACTGTGTCTGATGAACAATTATGTGCTTAGATCAGTAAACAGAGTGTATCAGTAGGACTAGGGAAGTTCTATGGCCTCTACATTTAGCATTGACATGTCCATTCAGGAGTGATGATAGTGTTCCAATGTGTATATCAGAGATACTTACCAGTAGCATAGGGATCATTGCAAAGTCAAGTAAATGACATGAGAATTAGAAAACATATTTTGCAATGAAACATTGAATAAGAGCGACCTGTGTAACTTGACAAAGAGAGACTGAGGGTTCCGTGACAGTTTTGGGGACAGTATATATTCAATGTAGGAATTCTTCTTGGCACAGGTGGGGGTGGGGGTGGGGGTGTGTAAAACAGACCCTGCAAATTCTACTTCACATATGGAATGGGGTTGCCCCTCCACTTCCTTAGAAGGATACTTCAAAAGATGGCTAACCATAGAGAGTCATTAACCTCAACAATTCCATTCAAGTAGAAGACTTTTGAGAACATTGGATGGCTGAACCCTGAGGAAATGGTATCCTCCAACTTCTCTGAATAGGCTGGAGCTCAGAGTTTCCCCAGAAGCAGAAGAAAGAAACCATGTGTTTCTACTCTGTTCAAAAACAGCAACTGGTATAAGGAGTCCACAAATAAAGTTTAAACAAAAGAAGGAAAAAAGAAAGACCAGAATTAAAAAAAAAAAAAAAGCATACCCACAGGAGGTAGGGATTATTTTTGCCTCCACAGGAGGAGAATGAGAAGATTAATTTCCTCTGCATTATTCAGAGAAAAGGCCATGTGCACAAGTGGTACTTTGTGTTCCTTAGTATACTTGAACTGTAATCTTAGAGTTCGCACAAAGTTGCGACTCTGGCAGAGGACGTATATAAGCAATTGGCAGGTGCTGTGGAGACCGGAGTACTTGTACATGCGATCATACTTTCACAAAGAGGTGGCTGACAAACTCATCACTGAAACTCATCAGGATATGGTAAGAAACGAGCATGTGCTGAAGCTCATCAGATTCAGGAAGCTTAGGACGTTGCAGTCTAACACAGCTGACTTGAACACAGGAATGTGGAGAATGTGCAGTGGAAAGAAGCTTACCCTGTTGTGAGAAGATGACTTAATCAGAGTCTGATGAACCAGACTCTTCAACCCACACATAGACAGAACAAGAGTCACCACGTGAAGTAAAAATTAAAGAAAATACACTGTAAGTAGTGCATGAAATCTAATGCTAATGATATGTAAACACACAAAAAGTTTACAGTAGTACAGTCTCTGTAACCAGATATTTTGTGAACTCAGTGCGGATGCTTTTCTGAAGTGAATGATCCAGTTTCAACAACAGATCCTGGCTCCAATTCAATGAAGTCTTATGGCTGCAGTAGCCAGTAGTCAACTATTTCATTACAGTGTTCTCTTCTGGCTTTAAAATGTATAAGCTTTAACATAAAAGGAGTATTTATTTACTGTCTGCATAAGGAATACTAAAGACAGCTGTGCTTCACCAGGTTAGAAAACTATCTAGTTCTGATCTGCTAATCCTAAGAACATTCACTAGAAGTAGACATTTATTAGTAATGATCCTTGAGCACATTCGTTTTCTCTTACAGCAAGTACCTTGATTAGTAAAGATCAAATTATAAAAAATGATCAAGAAAAAGACCTGAGAAACATGAACAAGTAATTTTAAAATAATTCCCTGAATATGCAACAGGCGTCCGCACTCCCTGAACACCTACTGACTTTAACAGAAACCTTAAATTTAAAGAAAATAATCTACTCACTTTTCCTTAGGCCTCCATTTTCCAAAATTACTAACAAGTTTGGGTATCTAACTGGGAAAGGGAATGATTGTCAGAAAATGCTGATAACCTATCATTTGAAAGTAGATCTCTTAGATACAGCAATTCTGAAAATTCAGACCTTGGTATTTTTAATATGGAGATTTAGGAGTTTATGCAAAAATAACTATAAAAGTTGTGCTCCTTTTCCTGGATTGAAATGACCAAAGCAGTGTTTTATATCTTCCTGAAACCAAAATAAACACAATTATCTTCACACTAAACCTCTGTGAATTGCCTGACTTGGCAGCTCTATCTTGGATTTTTATAAAGCATGCATTCTCTGAGAGGCACAGAGAATTATTTGGAATGAAAACATTTATTTTCATTTGCATTAAGTAGAAACACCTTTCCCAAGATAGGGAAACCCTTTATTGACAGGTTCCAATAATGTAATTTTTAACTGCATAATATGGATCTGAAAAACCATCATTAATATATCTCAGTCTAAGAACTTCTTCGGAGGTTATTTAACCCTGATGAAAACTTGTTTTTCTAAACTTCTGCCTTCAGTAATAAACATAGATTCATTCAGAGTAATCCAGACAGTAGCAATAAAGACCTCATCTAGCCCAGCTTCAGAGATTTGAAAGGTTTCATACAGGAAATCTTCTACCATTTCCATTACCTGCTGGTGAAACTGTAAAAGGCAGGGAAAATTCAAATTAAAAAGATCCTGCCTTGCTGGTAAACTTTTCCTTGGTACCCTTAGATAGAAAGCTGCCAAATTTGCTTAAAGAAGTAAGTAAGAAAACCCAGGTGTTTCACACTTCCTCAGGAGACCAATTCCAGTCCTTGGGGAAGTGCAAAGTACCACTTCAGCGAGCAGTAACTGAACAGGATTGACACATTCATCCTGCTGCAGTAGTGGGAGGGAGTTGTTTAATTTGAAAGATTAACAGTATAATTTTGCACCTTGCTCTCCACCCTTGGAGATGTGTAGTACATAACAGTACACATTCAAAAGGCCAAATAATAAAAAACTATAAAGCTTTTTATGGGCCATAAAGCAACTCGCTCCTCTCCCAATACACTACTAAAGGAAAAAGGACTTCTCAGGGTGTGTATGGTGTGGAGATGCTGAGCTCCTACTGGAAGAGACGTAAGGCTAAGTGGCAAAGGAGACTTCAAGGGAAGACTTAAAAGAACATTGATTTTACTGCTACGTTAAATCAACTATACACATCTTTCCTTTTAAAATATTTACTGACTAATATATTTTGACAATGAACAAATGTTTTATTGTAAATCTAGTTGGAACAGGTTAAAGAGCTACTGCCCAAAGCTGCAATGTGATTAACTGAGTCTGTGGGAACTCAGCCATTTCAGATAACTTTGATGACTTCAGCAGTGGTACAAATTAACCTATTTAAATTGTACTGAAACAGAACTGGAAAATGAATTACTAGCAATCACCAACCCATATGCACGCATTTCTCCATGTCAATGCACAGGAACATGTCTCCTTCCATTCTTTTAAAAGCATTTTAATGGTAACACATGAACACTCTTGTTGGAATTTGAAGTGATCTTGACAAATCAAAGAAATGGGAAAAAGAAACAACAAAAATGAAAGTTGTACCCTATTAAGAGAGATGTCAAATACAGAAGAAACAATCTGGCTAGGAAGCAAAATGGCACAGAGGATCTTGGTAAAAGGTCTAACAGGTCACAAAATTAAATCATCAGTCACTAGTGTAATGCAAATTAAAAAAAAAAAAGGCAAGCAGGTTTCATTTTCAGATGTATGAGCAGGAATGTCATAAATAAGATGCAGGAGGCAATTACTCAGTTCATTTGGTACAGGTAAAGCTTCAGCCAGAGAACTATTTCCAGCTTTAGGAACCACCCTTCAAAAAAAAGAGAAAGACAATCTGTCCCAGGGAGACAATAAAGAAGCTGACATGATCCAGGAGGAGATACTGGAAGAATGGGTTAGTTTAGTCTAGGGAAGAAAAAGGTTGTTTTACTTTGTTTATTTTTATTATAAAAAAGGGAGGGGGATCGGACATGACAACTGATGTACGTTATTACTATAAAGGGAACAGTGATAAATTAGTCTTCATGACAACCTGAAGAGCAGTAAGAAAGAAGCAGCCTAATTCATAGCAAAGAAAATCTAGGCTGGATTTTAGGAAAGCCCTTTCTAACTCTATTCAACTCCTTTGGAGGTTTTTAAACACAATTGTTGGCTGGGAGCTAGGTATAATTAATGCTATATCAGTGCAATGGCTTACACTTGTGCTCTTGAATCCCTTCCAGTCCTACTTTTATATTATTCTGACACCCGACACCCTGGCTTACAAGTGCTCCATTAAAATCAAAAGTCAAAAAATTACTCTCTCTAGGAAAGCAAGTAAGAAAGATCCTAATTTTGAGGCAAACAGAAGCACAAAAATGAGTGATTTGAAGAGAGTCTCACTAAATAATCTGGTAAATTAGTCACAAAAATCAACGTTCCTTTGCTGTCTAATCAAATTGCTTGTGTGTATCAGTTAAAGAGCATTTACATCCCAAACAGAAGATCTTACAGGCTAAGAACTCTCCATCTGTTCCTCTTCACCAGTTACACCAAATAAATTCAGAATAACTCCCTCTGTTTTCACGGAGTTTGCTGGATTATCACATTTCAGATGAGAACAGAACAGGGGTCAAAAAAGAACAATGAGCAGTGCTAGTGATCCTGTCTTTTCACAGCGAAGCAGCCCGTTCTCTGCCAACAGCAGTTAGATGCACTACACATGGACTGAAATTACGTAGTGTAACAGATTTCTTTTAAATTACCATCCCCAGAACAAACCTGGCATGTCGGATAGAAGCAATTGCACTACTGAATTCACTGTCAATGCTTCTACAGTTGTAAAATTCTTCATAGGCTGGCCTGGAAGAGCCTTGATATTCAATGCGGCTGATGCGACATATTCCCACAATCAGAATGATCAGCATCAGGACAAACGCTACGCAGAGAGCCCCAATTATGATGTAGAGGGAGTGACGAGGCATATTTGTTAGACTCTCTGCCATATGCCCCGACTTCCACTGCAGATCTGCCGGTAAGAAATAAAAGGTTATTAGTAATTTATATCCTTCCTGCTGAATAGAATTATTTTATGATATTCACTTTCAATATTTCTGTGGAGACTTTTGAAGCTAGGGGGATATGCAATTTGAACCTTCCCAGGCTCTGTTATGGATGTGTCACCATGCCTAACATGCAACAAATTTGAATAGCACTATCTTAATCCTTCACCCATCTTTTTTGTGGATTATTAAGGTCATATAGGAACACTTACCTAGTTTGATCTCCTGTATAACCCAAGTCATAGAAAGTCATTAGTTATTCTTGCATTATGTTGTAATATACTATAGGCTTTTTAAAGGCAGGCAGGTTTTATGTAACAGCTTCTAGTAATCCAACAATTCTCTGTACAGTTTGTTCTAATAGTTAGTGAACCCTTACACTAAAATGTGTGATTTAATATGTATTAAACATCTTGGTTTTTAATTTGAAACACAGGCTTTTGTTATGCCTATCTCCACCAGACTGCAGAGTCTTCAAAACCAGCATTTCAAGGACAAAAGGGGCATTTCATAAGGTGCTGCAGTACTGAGCCCACTAGAGTCTTCTCTCAAGCATAATTTTCCTGAGAGGTCTCAAAGCAGACCTTAAAGTAAAGCCAATCTGGAAGAGGTTTCTTGTATTTATGTATTCCAGGCCTTCTTTATAAATATTCTTGATGTCCAAACTGTTGTCTATCAATGCCAGACAGATTGTCTATCCATTGCCTATGTCCTCACATCTGTTTTTCTGTAGCATGGGGCAGAGTATTTCTAATTAACCTGTACTTCCCTCTAGGGTTCATTTTTGGCAGTCTTTTAAGCCTATGGTCTCATAAATTATTTCAAACCAGGAACACACTTGAATCATTCTGACTACAGAAATCTGACACTCTGCAAAAGTTATTTGTAGCAGGTGACTGTTCCTTTTTAAAATGGACTTCTGCTTTGCACTGGTTTAGAAACTCCCTTAATCACAAACAGTCTGGGAATGGGCTATCAAGCATATGCTTTGGGAATGTTAAGATATTCTTAGAAGCCACCTCTCAAGGATGTTGATGATGGCAGATAACTGATTCAAGCACCTGAGCTGAAATCACAAGTTTAGTGGCATCTGTGGATATAATCTCCATCTATGGTAGAAATACAGGGGAATGTATAAGTACAGAAAAAAAAAAAATCCATTTTAGAGGAAGGTAGGGAGAAAGCCTGAAGCTGTAACATGGGATTCACCTGGGCAAAGTTTGAAGAAATGGTTGCTCTTTGTTTACAATAGTGAAGGTTGGCCTGGAGCACCTCTGAGCTTGGGCTTGCTTAGACTTTTTGTCCAAAAACGTGAGCTGAGTTTACAGGACGGACTGCTTGTTTGTGTTATCTTCTTCAGAGATCAGTAAAGTTTTGATCAGCCTGAATCATTCAGTGATTTAATGTTTCTAAAGTGCTGTTACTGCCGTTTGCCCAGTCGGGATATGAGGGAGAGAATACAGCTGTGCTCTGTGCAGTTTGGGATGGGTTTCTATTTCTGTTCTGCAGCACATTTGTCACACACAGTGGTTTCTGTCAGGTTGTCAGACTAGGCCAAATTCAGATCTAATGTGCGCAGATATATGGCAAGACAGTTCTGATTTAGATTCCGAGTCTTCCATCTCTGGATGATAAGGATGAGAGAAATTTCTTCCTTTCTTCCTCACCAGATAAAAATATGAAGATTAACAGCTTATACTCCAAAGATTAGAAAGAGCATACAACAGCTCAAAATCACAGTATTCTTAGTTGTCATAAAATGTTCATAAAATTAATTAAGAATTAGATTTCAGTGCGCACCACACAGTCTGTACTAGAAATTCTTCATAATGTTACTTTTCAAATAACCATATGGTTTGGCTTACCTTGGTAACTACCTTAATAATTACAAAAGTGGCAAAGCTAATAATGATATTAACAAATAACCAGCAGGCATTAGAGAATTCATATGAGACATTTTGTAAGCATTTTTATAGTGAATGCTCCATTAACTTTTTAGGCAAATACATTTAATTTTGAAAGAAAAAATATCCTCTTTATAATCAAGATCAATTTAATCCTGTTTAATTGGAATTGCTAACACTGGTAAGGACCATAAGATGATATAAAAAATATCACAGTTCATCCAGGCAACATACATCTTGTCTAGTTTGTTGTATATACAGCACTTGAAAATTAAAGAGTACAGTTTGACAAGAAGATAACCTTGAAATCCTGTTAGGGTAGTCACTTCAAGCAGATAAAACAGCTGCTGAAAAAAATTGGGAACTGTCAATAGTAAATAGAAAGTTGTTCTACAAAAAAGACTAAGTACCAACAGTCTCCTTCATGGCTAGTAGCAGAAAATCATGAAAGGTAAAATGTGATCTATTTAGTCAAATGACTCCTGAACACCAGCATGTCCCCTGCTTGAGAAGCCTGAAGCCTGGCTTCATCATGTCTTTTTCCTAGCATTCAGAGGGATGGTCCAATACAAAGGAAGTCAGTATGCAGTGTTTAAATTTAATTTCCAATACATTATTAACCATTATGTACAAATTGCTGAAACGATATGATAAATATGACAAGGAGATAGGGAAAGATGAACAGAAGCAGATTTACTAATAGATTCAATCTTTAGAGCTGAACAGAAATCCACTGCACCATTGACTCAACTCTAGTGAGATCAGAAGTGCTGCAACTGTTTATAAAAGAGCTGGATATGGCCTTTCTAGATATGATTAGAATTGGGTTCACATCAGTTGGTCAACTCGCAGCTCAGGGAAAGACAGTGAGCACAAAGATCTTCCCATGGATACATAGTTCTGTAGAAAAAAACCCTGCAGATCAAAATGCTTTTAAACCGTTTCTGCAAAGTGATTTCTTCAAAACTCAATCCCTCTCTATCTGCATAATCCTTTATAAAACTGTTAAAATCCAAGCACTTTAGGAAAGCTTCCACAGCTTTGTGTGTAAGCCACTGCATTGGTTAGAGAGGCTGCATGTCCATACTGACATCTGACTATTGTGAAGTATCATGGTGTCCCATAACAACTCATCATTTTACTTTGATGCTCTGTCAAGGTGACTTAGCAAGGGAACATCAGACATCCGCTAATGTTAAGCTTATTGAAGAAACTATTGGTAACCCTCAAATTTTAAACTTAATTGTTCTTCAAAATGTATCTTTATGTGACTATGCCAAGATTTTTTTTCCTGTTTTCATTCCTTTAAGACCAATCCAAACCAGAATTTTCTAGATGGCATTTTTTTCTATCTCCTATATTATTATTATTACATATATGCACTCAGCTATCCTGATTTGTTGGATAAAGACCACAGTAATTTCAACTTCTTCAATTGAGAATAATTGCTATGAACAATACTATACCATTTATTCTCAAAATATTGAGATGGAAAGAAAAGGTCTAATATTTCTGGTTAAGAATCAGCCTTGCAGTGTTATCAATGCCAGTTAACACTCAGATAATTCCCTGCCTCCTGTCATAGCAGTCACAAGATAAAAGAACAAATCAGTCAGTAAAAGGCTTAAAACAGCAACAACAAAGTGCTGTTGCTTCTTCCCATCATTTTAACTTACACAGTTTGCAAGTGTGTAATACAAGCAGAAAATCCAAGTTCTTGAGCAGCAGGCAAGGCCACTGCAGTTCAACTATAAACAGATGCTATGTGTAAAGAAATACACACTAAGAGACAATCCCCTCGCTCAAGAGAACAAAGTTTAAGCAGAGTTTTATACACTCTCTCTTCTACACTTACAAACGAGGTCAGGAAGGAGTCAATATTGACCAAGCATAGATGGAAGCTTGAACCTACCTGTCATATATAGTGCTTAGGGGCATGCGTCCCTCACAGGGAGAAGCAGGAATAATTGAGTAGCTGGACAGTAGAACAGGCTCCTTCCACCCTCTGTTCTGCTTCTCTCATTTTCCCATGTGTTTATATGCACCTCACTATGTATCTGTGCTGCAAACAGCCAAACTCTTAGTGACTAGAGCACGACAGCCAAAGGAGGACTCCAGAACAAGCGTCACTGATTTCATATAGCACATCTGCAGGGCTCAGGAAGCATGCAAGCCTGTCTGTTTCCTTTTGGCATCTTTTCATTCCATAACATAACAAAAATGTAATTGTTACTACATGGAGGTACTCCAGGAAGTACGTTTCCAGGATGATTATTGCTTTCTCCAAGAACTAAACTCATCTGTGTGTCAGCCCACTACTTATTAGCTAAGGCAGGCAGAATTACACTGCCTTGCTGATCAACTTGGACATGCATGTTTCAGGTATCACTAACAACAGCCTTGTTAGTAAAAGCTCATCCGAGCGTCTTTTAGCAAGAGCGATATAGCATACAGATAACATGCAACATTGTGCTCCCAATGTCACGATGGTTCTGTACCACACGGGGAAATGCGTGTGCCATTCACAAAGACAACAAAAGGGCAATGCTGTCACCATCTCTGGACTAGCTAGCAATGCTCTTCTGCAGTCTTTGCTTTCAACACAAAGCACTGAAACTGAATTCACAACCAACAATTACAGGGAAAGAAGGTCATAAACCTGTCAAGATAAAACTTTTGTGTCAGTTCGGGTGTGAACAGAGTTGTCTTCTGGGTTAAAGTAAGGACTAACATCAAGAATAGAAATCCACTTAAAAAGCAGTCGATATGTTTAAGTAAAGTTTAAGTAAGAGAGAGTAAAAAAAGAGAAACATCATATGTTCCTTGTGTAAATGAGATATAGAAAACATTTTTTATTCCAGCCTTTGTGTAGGTATTTTCTCATTAATGTACAATAGGAGCTTTCTGAGTCCCTCCTTCCGTTTATTTTTTAATCTATCACCTATCTATGCAACATTAGCTGTGCTAAGGGGCGTAAATCCCCTCACACAAACTTGTGTATCTTCTGTATAATGACTTGAAGGGATCTATGACCACAGTACCTGAGCATTCAAGCAGTTAAATACACAGCTAAACTCCCTAGTAAAGACAACATCTGTAGCCCAGGAACAAGACATCAGGGAAATACAAAGTAGCTCCATGAGCAGCAGAACTAATGAAGCCTAATTCCCGTTTTAACTCTTCCACAGTTGGGCTTCATACTTTCTTCTTCTCATGGACTCTCTACTGCTCTATAAGGGTGGGTTTACACTTTCTACGGTTGGAAAAGTTATTCCTGAAAAAGTTGGTAAATGCATGCACACTCAAGTCACAGCACAATTACACAGGACTTGTTTCCTTAGGTAAGCACGTTCAAAATTGTTTGGCTGAAACATCACTAGAACAGCAGGTACTCAGAAGTGAATACAAGTCTGTTAGACTATGCTTATAGTGCTATGGAAGTACACTTTACCCAAGGTAAGTATGAAAGTAAGCTCTGAAGCATAAGTGCAATTAAAAGGCAAACTACTTCATCCCCAGCTGTGAGATAGCATCTCTGACAATCTAGTCCAACACATCTCAAAGTAAGGTGCCCAGAAACAGAATTTTCTAACTTTCATAGCCACTTTTGAAACATTATGGCCTAAAATAAAATGCATTTAACAGAATTTTGATAATTTACAGATGATTCAGAGTATTTGTGCAGATAGGTATTTAGAGACAAATATAAATTTCTTTATTATAATGTATCATTTTTAGAAATACTTATAAAACCACAAAACTTACGTATTTCGCAGTTTGCACCAACCCATCCATGTGGACAATGGCAGGTGTAACCACCAGGCTGATCTATGCAAGTTCCAGCATGGTGACATGGGTTGCTGTCACAGTCGTTTACATCAATTTCACATTCTTCACCTTATATCAGAAAAAAACCCAACAAAACCCAAAACTTCTGTATAGCGGGTGCCTCATGTAGCAGGTACATCATCAGTCATTTAATTTTTCTCTAGCTGTAGAACACCTTATAGCTCAATAGCATCTTTATTCTCAGAACATCAAAAGTACTCTATAACTGTTTCAAGGAATAAGTCTCACATAGTCTCCAAGAAGGAAATATTATCCTCATTCAACCAAGTGCAAACAAAGCCTGAGGGCTAAGTGACTTGACTAACCTCACCCAGATTATGTGTGTCTCATTTCAATATAAGGTCCATCCCAAGAAAATGTGGTATAACAATTTATCTTGTATATTCTGAAGTGTCATACAATAATGTAGATAATCAGTGCCTCTGAGAAACAGACACTGTACAATGGAAAGCTAATTCTTTTCGAAAAAATGTCCTTTCATTAGCACAGATCAAAAAGTGCGATTTGATCTACAAAACAGCTATGAATGGGTTTATCTATTACTATCACATTGGATATTACCTTACATGTCTAATAGAGTATGAGGTTGTAAATTATCTTGACAGCAGATATTTGGATTACACCTATCATGTCAGTTTAAATACAAGGCCAAAGGATTAAATGGGCTCCTTACCATTACTCTGAAAATGTAAATTGATGCATAACAAGCACTTTAGGGCTTGTAGCAATTGCATATTAAGGTAACAAAATAAGTTGTTTCTTCAGCTCACAGTAACTAAGGTCAATGTTAAAACATTTTGCAGTTTTAAGAGTGTCCAATTAGTATATTGTCTTACCTGGAAGTCTTCAAAATTTTATTTTTAAAATGCAATCTAGTCTCAAGCAGTAAGGTCATAAGGCATGTTAAATAGCTGTTAGCTTAGTGAATTCTCTTTAGTAACAGGCTTTTTATGCTGCAAAATTTTTAAAGTTCAAAGCAGTTGCAAGTAATATCAAGAACTTTTCATTCTCACTAGACTGATTACAATTCAGCTAAGTCCAAATTAATTTGTTTCCTTGAAGAGACACAGTCTTACTTGGTATTTGTCTTCTTTGGACCTGGTGAACACTGACAACTAGACGTTCTTTGTAATGTACAAATTACTTGCCTGTATATCCAGGTGCACAAATACACGTAGCATTTAGACCTTCACTGTCACAGGTGCCACCGTTCTGACAGTTGACGTTAACACAAGGATCTTTGTATAATTCACAGTGTCTTCCTGAAAAGGTAAAATTAGTAATTGCCATTAACGTGACCTATACTGACAGCATGAAATCAGTACATGTGATAACTTAACTTTACCTGGATGAGCACAATGATGTGCAGCCTCCAAACCTGTCCTATTAGGCTAATGCCATAAGACTAAAGCCATATATTTTATGGTGGCTAAACTTTTTACACACATGCCTCCTCTCTGCTCTTCCCACCAACCTAGGCTTTGGGATAAGAGAGGTAGGGCAATTTCTGCTAACAAGAACTGCTGGAGTGTCTATGAAAAACCAATGGTATAATAAAGCATAATCTGATCAGCTATCTAATATTCTTCAATAAAATGTAAACAATCATTGTGTTCAGTAAGAATTTCATGTAATAATTTCTTTAATAATATACATAAGCATTCTGATGTTCTCATTGACTTGCAGGAAACTGAGGAGTATAACTAAGGCAATAAAAAGAGAAATTAATTATTCAAATGTATAGCTAAAAGTAAATAATTGGGTTGCTCAGCTTCATGCCACTACCTTTGCTCTTTCATTCTCAGGTGTAGGCTATGTGAATTCAGCAGCTTTGCCTTGCAGAAAGTGCAAGCTGTGTCTGGCATACAGAACATAAAGCACAGCAGATTCCCACCTGGGGACAGGGAGAGAGGGTCTACTGCCACTGCTACATGCATCATTTTCTTTGGATCTACTTTTCAGATAAAACTAGAAAAATCAATATGTGAATGATCTAATCAGTGTACAGATGGCACTGAAACACGAAAAAAATAAATGTACATATGTGAATAATAAATGAATGGTAGGACTTCATTTATAATATATCTGCTACAGTAAAATTAGCTTGCATTTAAAATACCTGCTTAAATTTATCCATTAATGTAAGTTTTAATTCTAAATCTAAGTCTTATTAACATTTTTTTGCTTGGGAATGAATCCAAAGTGACCACTTAGCTAAAATCCTAAGTTATCTTCAAGTTTTCCCATTCTTATACTTTTTTACAAGAATTTCAACAAACTGAAGAGCAGGACAGGATTCTGAATGCTTCCATGTGATAACACTTACAAATTACAAACACATTTTTCACTTTTTACAGTGGTTCATGTTTCTAAGTCCTTACTGTCCTGCAAACTGTGAAGATGCATAGTCAATAGAAGCATAAACTCATGTCGTTTATTATGTATAAAAACTGCAATACAGCTTTGGCATCAGGAAAATGTTTCTAAACATGAGGTAGTGAACGACAGTGAAGGAATTATGTTGCTTGTGAAGATTACAGAAACTACAGTGATGGAGGACTAGAAGAGGTTAGAGAAATACATATGAAAAGTGGACATAAAGCTGATCCTGCCTTACTCCTTCCCGACCGCTTTCATGAATACCAATTGTGTTGCACTGGAATTGGGCAGTTTGTGAATTTGAATTTGGAGAGTTTGAGATGCAGAACTATACAGAGGTAAAATTAGTGAGAAAATAGAGTCTTTAGAGAAAAGAATATGCGAAAGAAAAATCAATACAAAAAAAGGAAGAAATTGGACACAATATATCAGATGTATGTATACAAGCAAATTTATTTAATGAGTGAATGATTAAAAGGAATGAACTCAGTTCTCTAGTGTTCAACACTGCAGTTACGTACAGCAATGCAAGCTTACATGAGTTACATAAAAACAATCATCTCAAGTTAATAGTGATAATTATAACAATATAAAAGCAACTTATTTTAAATATATATTTTAATATACACACACACGCACGCACACACATACTCTCACTACAGACCTGCTGAAATCATTTGGTCAGTCTGTCAGCAGCAAAAAGGCAGAGCACTCTAGTTTGAGCATCCTGCAGCTAAGCAGCAGAAGCCAGCAGAGCCAGAAGCCCACAGGTACACGCTGGCGTATACTTCAGTCCAGACCAGCGATAAGAGCTCTTGTCTGTTTGCCAGCCAGGGGGGTATGGAGGCAGAAGGGGGGACTGCAGACAGGGAGGTCTGGGTTGGTGGTGGTAAAATTGAGGCCTCTAATGGCCCACATCGTATCTTGAGCTGGGTACCCTCATTGTACGTAGGTAGCTATTCCTACAATGAGCAATGGGTAGCTCATTCATTAGTGTCACTGAATACCTTAAGTACTGTAATGAAGAAAGCTCAGTAATCAGCAAAAACTGCTTACAGGACCGGGTCCCCTGCTTTCATTTAAAGCAAAATGTGCTGCGCACACAGTGCTTTCAGTTGCATGTACAGGCTGGATGAGAACAGAACGCGAAGTCATAACATTATGGTTAAGTGCTCTTTAAACCGTCATGAAAAGCTGAGGGTCATTTCCTCACTAAGCCTCTGAAATGATGAATTCTGTATCTATTGTCAAAGAGCAGTGAAATCACCAGCATGAAATACATATTTAGCCTGAAGCAGCTGTTAAGTGAGCATTACTTATAAACAGAGATAAGGATTGATACGCTTAATGAGAAAATGCTGGGGTAATGTTCCTTAAAACATAGTAATTCTATGTGAAATATATATATATTTTAATACTAATAACATGAAATTACATTCAAAATGTTCTCTCAGCATGATTCGAAACAGAATACACAAAAAAGTATCATTTTAGCCCTCCACAGAGGGACACGTCACAGACAGCTGATATGTGCCACTCTGTGTAAAGTCGAAATCCACTGCAAGATAAAACACATACTGTATAGCAAAATACATACTTTCCTGCCCTGTTTTATAAATTACTTAAGAAATGCCCAAGACTGATTCCATTCAAACATATCTAGGAATAGCTGAAGTTAATATGGGGAAGCAGTCACAGACCTACTACTGTCTCTGGGCTTTATGATCTTCTAAATGAACAATCAACATAAAACTTTCTTTTTTACTCCTTTGTGCTAATCTGTTTCAAATACTAATGTTTTATTACTATGTTTTTAACTCACTTCACTGGAGAAAATAAATAAAAAAATAATTTGGAAAGCCCTCCATGTAATGGCTCCTAACAATAACTGATGAAATATTTTATTTAACAGTGATGTTTTCTTTTAAAAACCCATCACTTTCTAACATATCTTAAAAACAGCAGAAAGAAGTACACCTAGGAAGAACAGAGAGAAGCCATTTGTCCCCAGACAAGGACATACATTTCTCACAGACCAGCTAAATCTGAACTATTCATTTGAATAAAGATTATGGGATCAGGATCTACATTGAAGTTTGTTTCCATTTATTTTAGATGTGGGATTTATTTCTGCTCAGTGGAGGATATTGTATATCTCTGCCTGTAACAGAACCTACCATAAAAAAATACATAGAACAATTCAAAAAACAAGAGGCAAAATCCATCTTACCTTCATATTCAGCAAGGCACACGCACTCATAGCTATTGACAAGGTCTCTGCAGGTGGCTCCGTTCTGGCAGGGTGCAGAAAGGCATTCATTATATTCCTCTTCACAGTAAAGGCCATGGTAACCTAAATCACACGAGGAAATAAAACAAGCTATGAAACACTTCCCAGAAAAATTAACAATTAAGCAACTATAGATTGTGGGCAGATGCTTGCTAATTGAAATATACTGTGCAGACAGATACATGTTAAGACATTGATTTTAAGGACATCTGCTCCCCAGGTGAAATTACAAAAAAAATCCTGGAAGCACAATGTTCTGAGAGGAGCCCCAGCCACCGCCCCTGCGATAAACCACAGCAAGCCTGTAAACAGGGAGACTGGTGACCAAGCCCACTATGAACAATGCGAATAACCACACTCTGATTGTAAAAATACTGACGTATCTCCTAGCTTTCTCAGATCCTTGCATCAAAGCAACCTTTTGTCAAAGTGGTGATAATTGTATAACAGGAGTTAGAATGATAATGTATTTTAACTTTAATGCTGTACAATGTCAAAACACTGTAGAAGCATTAAGATACTTAATTTTTACAGTATTCCCAAGCCATAGGCAGGTATTATGGTCTGATTATGCAGACAAAGAAAGTAGGAGCACAGAAAAGATATGAGACCAGCTAATGGCCACTGCATCATTTGTATCATGAGGTAAGAAATAAGGAGTTAATCCACTTGAAATAGCACTTTTCTCATTATTTAGTGTGTCATATGATCATCAGTCTTAACAGTAGTTGAAATGACTTTCTAGGTATAGTGTATCAGGTCAAAGTAGTACCTAGTCATATTAAGTAACAGCATAAATTAGTATAGTGTAACAATGGAAATAAACTAGCTGTAATGCTAAAATATGTTTGCCTGCTTATATGGGTTACTTAGTATTAAATATGAAGAATCATAAGCCTGGTCATTTTGATGACTATCATATTTGATACCAAAAAGCTTATTTAATTCCTTTTCAATAGACCCAGGTTATATTTTTGTTAATGAAAAGCTTCCCCTCTTCTTTCTTTTTATTTCTGTTTTCTTTTCTTTCTTTTATTATTTTTCTTTGTTAAGGTAGGGGCTTTCCAACTCCAGAAACAATGTCTAAATGTATAGGGAATTAATACATCAACAAGAGAAAAAAAAAATAAAATAGATTGGTCATAATGCTTAGTAAGTACAAATAATGCATTTAAATGCACCATAAGCACTGCTTTCTCCCTGATAGACAAGCATTAGCACAGAAGAACTGTAAAACTGCTAGTGTGTTTGACCAATGAAAAAAGTATGGGGCAATTTGCTCCAGTCTTTCTGAACAGTTTCCCCCTTCTTTGGGGGCACAGGGAGTGCTTCATAATTAGTCAAATTACCTTTAGGGGAAGGTTCAGAATTTAATATATTAAACAAAATAAGTTCTTACCTTTTTGAAAGTACAAATACAAATAGTACAAATATTCCTACTAAAACACGCATCTTTCATAATGTTTACCCCCTTCCTGGAAATTACAGCAAATAATTGAGTGACCAGACTTTTGTATTTTCTACATCTCTTCAACTGTTAGCTATGTGCTGCTAATAACTGCAAGTCAGAGCATCTGACTTGGCACATCATACAGCCTACCTCCCTCTCAAGCAAACAAAGACAACACAGTTAACATCAACTGAATTGATTGGATAATTAACACAAATTAGTGCTTCAGATGTTTTAGTAAGTGGTTTGGCTTCCTGAAACCATAGCACCATCTCTTCTTTATCCATCCATGAAAAGGTGAGGATGGAAATTCTAAGCCCATACTATTATCTACAGAATAATCCCGGAGTCAATTTATACGCAGTGGTTACTGCATACTCTTTCTCCTGTTGGCTTGTTATTTTATAATATCTGCCTGGTTCTGAAAACAATATAGACTGGGAAATTTTTTATTTGTTTTAAACAAAATCTTGCCTCTATTTGTCAACTTTGCTCAACGTTCTTGAAACTTCATTCTGATGAATGTCTATATTACACTTTAAAAAAAGCAGTTTCAAATATGCTTTCATATTAAAAACATTGTTTCACAAAGAACAGTCATACAGAGAAGATATGTCATGGTATGTTAACAGTACATAAGGACACTGTTCCCATACCCTTACCATGGATTAATTTTGGTTAAATCAGTTAAACATTTAACCTTCTTGACTCATCATAGCCAATACTCCCCTTGACCTCCTATTACTGTGATATAATACCATGAATATGTACTTGTAATCTATAATATTATACCATCCATTGGAACAGTGTTTATATGCTTTTTAAAATCTTGATTTACTCATTAGACATAGCTATAAAAGCAATAAATGAATGAGCATACAATTAATAAAGATGCCATGGGCATGAATAAAGATGCCAGGGAAAAGGCCTAAAATACAAAGTGTAGATTCTGCAGTGTGATTTACTTCTTCAGATAATCTCTAGTTAGTAGCAAAACTTACAGACATGAAATGACGGTATCTTTCGTGAAAAAGAACCAGAGAGGGGCAAATTCTCATCTTAGTAAGTGCCAATCTGTATTCACTCTCCTGGTCTAAATTTTCCCCCAAATTCTCACAGAACCATAGAAAATACAACCAATGCTGCTTCCAGACACCATTTCCATCCCCCCTCCCTCTTATGGATAATTAAAAATAAAACTGTATGAAAATACAACAGATGTTAGTACTACACAAGATGTATGTGCAATATTACTCATTTGATTTTGCACAAAATTATCTTTTCATAGTAAATAGTTAGTTGGACTAGTAGGTTATTAAGAAACATTTCAGAACCACTTTCTCCAAAGCTGTTAGCCAGGCAATACAGAATTAATTATGCTAAATGTTATGGGTTTTTTATTAGCCTATGATGAAGTTTGTCTAGCTTATGATAAAGGGAAATATCCTTATGTCGTGACATCTGTAGCCAACATACAAACCACCAAAATCAGAAAACTGAAAAGAAAAACCTATGGGAATTCCTTGTGTTGAACACAGATGTAATTCGATATTTTGAGGAAAAAAAAATGTTTTCCACGTTACACACTTCTCACCTTTCAAAGGGAGCAGAGGGAAATCTTGGACTGAATAGTTGTCTGGTTTCCAAAGTCAGTATGAACTATATCATATATATATTCTAATATGAGTATCACCTCCTTAGGATTAAGACAGCCCACGCTGTAAGACACTGCACACAGTGAGGGAAAGATATTTTCTCTCTCCACGAGAGGGCAGATCTCGCCCACACACGATTTCACCCTCATCGTCCTCAGCCGGGTGCCAGCAGCGTCCTTCTGCTGTAACTGATGGGAGTGGAGAAACCTCTGCTGCAGGGCCAGGCACCGGGGGAAGCCGTGTTTCTCCTCGTGGAGCTAAGAGGCACCATATCATTCTTAACAAGCGTTTCTCTTTGTATTACTGCTTTTAAATTATACTGATATATAAACCATGTATTATACTGAATTCATACATGTATCCCCAAAAAGACTACATAAATAATTTCTATATTTTCATTAAAGAATTTAGATGGAAACAGGAAAGTTTTTCATAGATAACTTCAGAATAACACTCTAGTATAGTTGCTTCCCTCTTTCTAGTAACATTACGATTCTGCCACTTTTACGTTCACGAGCAATGCCAAATACAGCTATTTGCATCTTTTGTGGTGTATAACATTTCTATGGACATACTCAGAAAGAAAGAAACAATACCTACAGTAACAACACTTCTCCAGCTGCTGTGTCCTGAGTAGGGAAAAAAACAGAGTGGGCGTTGCAGCTTCAAAAGGGCAAGTAATTTTATGAAACTTCTTTTTTCCAGGTCACTAGAAATTGGATATGCCTTCAATAACAGCACCTTCATGAACTCAAGCAGAACTTGCCAATGATTGTCCCATTCTGATGTGCTCTCTTCAGAGGCTGGGGAATGGACAGGGAACCTAAAAAAACCCCCCTAAAATGAAGATGTCCTTACATTACCCTTTCCCCCTCTACATGACTGTCCTTCTGCTACTGCTCTTTACAAAGGCAGGAACAGCTCTGTTGCCACTCTCCTCTGGATTCCCACATTTTTCTTTCTCTTTCTTAAGCAACAGGGAGGCTGCCTTTAAGAGGCCAGGATATTTGCCTGATGGTCTCTGGCATGGTCTTCAGACAGCTACATGGCAAGGTGCACTCTCTTTGCACATGGCTATGTTAAAAACTCCAGAGGGAGAAAACGTGAAAGGGAACACACAATCAGTGTCAGGCAGGCTGATGAGAAGCCATGAGTTTTGTCAAAGCCTTTGAGAGCAGTTGACAGCAAAAGATACAGCAGTGCTTGTCAACGTCTTGAGAATATCTGCACTATCAGATTAACAAAAGAGAGAGGGAGAAGCTTACTATTCCCTTTATAAATCAGTAAAGAAAAAAGTTGAAAGCTTTTGAGGCTTTCTTAGACACTAGCTCCTCAACAGTGATTCCCTGGGCTTATCCACACTTAACACTTCAGTAAATCAAGGCAGCAGGACAAAAATCCCATCTTTATAGGAAGGCCTGATGGGATACAATACAAGAGAGCTCTATTTTGCAGGGAACAGCATCAGTTCATATATGGCCGCTCACTAACACAGTTGCATGTTATATAGTCAAGAAATAAATGTGTTCAGATAAAGTCTGGGCTTATATAGCAATTAAATAAGAGAAAGAGAGAAGAGCTGCTCCAGATGGCAGGACGGTAGGAAGGCATGCTTACCAGCCATGGCCAGATTGCCTGGAGAGTTGTCTTAATGTAGAAGTGGAAACAAGATGAGGAAACAGAGGCAATAAAGGGCTCACAGACAGTCTGGAACTGGAATTAACCTAAAGTAACTTCTGCCAGAGCTTGCATTTCCCACCCCAGTTCCAAAATGTAGGAAGGGAAAAGACAGAGAAAAGAAAAATTGTTACCGCTACAGACAAACATTGCACTTGCCTCTGCAAAGGCACTGAGATAAACCTACTCTCCTATAACCATCTATTAAGTTACATGAGCAAAAAATCAGCTGCAGAGGAAACATACTCCACAGTACTACTTCTGAAGTTGCCACTACTCTTCATACCCTGTGGAATTTTTTCTGACACTCCTTTTTTTCTTTTTTTCTCCAAATGTTCTATATGTGCTATCATATATACTTATAAAGTAAAGGATAGGTGTTAATGCGCTTTGCAGTTTCAAACTTCATACCCCTATGTCTTTAAGAAAGCCAAATGCAAAACTTTGCTGCAATATTAAGTTATTCAATTTCTAGATGGGTTTCTTCGCTTTGGGCCAGACAATATTAAAAAGAATATACTAAATATTTGCATTTGAAATTGATAACAGCAGCTCTATTAAAATAATGGAGTGTAAAGAGCAGAAAAGGTTTTAGAGGAGGAAGAAACTGCTTTGGGATTCAGGGACTAAATAAATGTTCTATGAACAGATACGATGGGATCTGGTTTTGTGAACCAGGCTCTAGATGAGAAATCCCGCAAATGAGCACAAGAACTTTTATCAAGATTAGTTCTTTAACATGGGGTAAGCATGAAAACAGAACACAAACTATGAAGCTAATGTCCAACACCGGGTATTTCTTTGTAACCTGTAAAGGGACAGGTGATAAGTATTAATAACTCAGATGTGTAAGCATATAATTAAAGATTTAAAGGTAAAGTTTCATGTGCAATTGAAAACAATCACACACATAATACAAAGTAGGTATTGTTGCATAGGCTTTTGAGTTCCACAGAGCCCTCTCAGTAGACATTTGAAAAATAAGTATATTCAACTTAGAAATAACTTACACATTTTTTCCCTCCATTCTGGAAATGGGAACATTCAAAAGTATTAGACTGCTTTCCAAGTTAACTTATACAAATTAGCTTTTCTATACAAGCGATTAGATGATGTAGGTTATCCATAACAACAGTCACAGTGAAAGCCAACACACAAAAAAAATTAGTAGTAAATGCCTGGTTGTGTGTGTTCTGCAGACTGTGCGGATATGCAAGTATAATAACTGTCCTTTGTCATTCTTCAAATCTGTACACTGGCCAAAAAAGCATGAAAACCAAACTGCCTACCAAGCAAGGAGACTTTCACAGACCTTGAGCTAATTGGTACTGTTTAAAATTCCTCTTTTGTTTAATTTTTGAGGCAGAAGTAACACAGATGAAAATCCAGCTGACACTATGCCTGCTAGTAGAAACAGTGCATAAAGAAAGGATGGCATTCAGGTCACACACATAAGCAAAACTCTGCAGCGCTTTGCTTCTGTAATAAGAAATTATATCCTCTGTCAAATATCTCAGGAAAAAGAACATGGCATCCTAGAACTGAACACAAAAAATAAGTGGCAGGTTCTAAAGTTTTTAAAACAGTATGTTTCAGATATACCATATAACCAATATAGAAGAGAGTTCTAAAGTGTAATTTAATAAACTTACCATTAATATATCTAAAAAAATAACGTATATGAATTCAGGGACATGTCTGAAAGTGAAAGACTCCTGTACAAAGAAGTCAGTAGTCTAGGAGCTGGCACACTGATGCTGAGAGCCTGCAAGCCAGAAAGCCTCAGGATCAAGAGGCAGAGATCATTTCTTTCCTACTAATGTATGGTAATATCTTTATGTAGTTCAGTATGTTTATTATTAACCCTTGATAATGCTAGTAAACTGCACACAAATTTTATTCATCCACTTACAAGTAATTGTAACAGAGACCTTCAAAGTCTCTGCAGGCAAAATTGTAAATAGAATCCAGCTTTTTAATATAACAGAGACATAACTCATCCACTCTATCAAACTGCTTTTTGATGAAGATACAAAAGATGTGTTAGGCCATGCTCTACAGTCACTACTTTAGGGTTTTTTTAGGAATTGGAACATAGAAATCCTCAAGTTTAATTGTTCATCTACCTTACACACGATAATTACTCAAACCACTGGCAAAGTGTGTATTATGATGCCTTCTAAACGCTGATCTACAAAGAAGTTGACTCCCATTTATCTACTATGCCTTTAACTCGTGAGGAAAATCTCTGAAGGTAATTGGTTCAAATCCTGCTACGAAGATTGAAGAGAAGAGAAGAGAAGAGAAGAGAAGAGAAGAGAAGAGAAGAGAAGAGAAGAGAAGAGAAGAGAAGAGAAGAGAAGAGAAGAGAAGAGAACCCCATAATGGTACATTCGTAACAATGAAAAGGCGTAACAGAAGAAAACAAACAATTCTGACTATTCCTACCTTGCTACCACTTAGGTGCAGTTCTTTAATGATCTGTTGAAATAAGTTATCCAAGTTTTTAAATTATTGACAGATTAATAACAAACTCTCATAATTTGGCCTTTAGGTCCACTCTGATATGAAGCAAGTAATATTATTTGTAGAGGGAAGTCCTTCTAAAACAAGTTGTCATTTTCAAATGTGAAGTTTACAGCAGTCTACAAAATTTTCGGAGAAAATAAATTGGTTTTTTAAATACTTCCCCTTAAATTTCACATATGGAGCAACACAAAAGAGTTAATTAAAGAAGTACCATATATGGTCTCAGATTCAGCCTCTATGGCTTCTCATCTGGCTAACTTTTAAATGCACAAATATTATTTAAATAAAAATAAGTTTCCATAACATGAGACATGCGAGACTACTTTTAAGTCCTGTGTGACACAGAATTAATTTGAACAAACCTAACCAACAACTTCTAATCAGGTTTAGGTGACAAATTTCAGGAAAAAAAGCTTTTATTTGTCCAAGAATATTTAACTAGCTTTCTGTTCTTTGAAGCACAAGCAAAGAACATTCTGAAGAAGATTAAAACTTCCCTGGTTTACTTGGAAAAAGAAATGCCTAGTTTTTCCTACCATGGATGACTCGGGAAAGGGCACTCATGCTGGACAGCTCCCAATACTCCAGTTTGGCAATCAGATCCCTTTTTATACCAGAAATTTAGAATAAAATTTTTTCACACTAATTGGGAAATTCAGGTTTCTGTTGACTTGACGTATCTTCCCATCGCTTATACAAGGGCAGAATAGCTCTCTGTGTTTCAATTTCTAGAATTCAAAGCATTTGAATGCTGACAATTCTTTTCAGCCCTTCCCAGAGCATATACAGCACTGGCATTCTTAAAAAAAGCTCTTTATCAATCTCTGTTTTTTTCAGTCAACTGTGGTTTCAGTCATGTATTAAAAACCACTTAAAGATCAAAACATATTGTTACATTTTGATCACTTTCCTTATTGCCCAGCGTTAGGCAGCTCCTCATCTCAATAGCTTCTCTATGCTCTGTAGACATTTTTCCTGACCATGCCCTAACTGCTTGTACCATTCAATAGCTAGAAAAACAGCAGCTTTCTGTTACAAATCCAAAACAGTTAACAAAATACTCACTAGCCAATCAAAGAATAGGTTGATGCTACCCAGTAACTCTCGTATTCCTACCTCCTGAGTGCTTTTTTCCTGTCTTTCTGGATTTTTTTTTAACTTCAAACCTTTTTTCCCTGTTCACTCCCTCTGCTATTTAGTCCTTCTGGGGGCTGGGTGAGGAGAAGAATATCCAAAAAGAAAGGGGTAAATATTAAACTATTAAATTCTCAGTTCTAAAAATGAATTTAGGAAAACAGCACCTGGCAATTTCAACTACCTGCAATCAAAAAGATATTTTGTCAGACATGGAACTAATTATCAACTGATATGAATTCTAGTTTGTGGTCTCAATAAGACAGGATATGCTAGCTCTATTTAAATATGATTAGGCCTGTTGCTCTTCATCTCAATACCCGATCCTTTTCTCTAAGGATTCCTCTATTATGCAAATGAACAGCAAAGCAATTAAACACTTCAAAAAGGAAGACTGAAAATTTGTAATGAAAGAATTATCATCTTCACCTCCTGAAATACATAAAATAAACCACATGTTAGGAAATAGTCTTCTGCATTACATAATGCCATTCTTCTGTTCAGATGAAAACTGCCCACACCATTCACAGAAACATCTGAGCTGAAAACATTTGAGGTCATGTAAACATCTGGACCTATCTTGCCACGAAAATCTACCTACCCTCCGGTTTCTGAAACGTGGCAAGCAGAAGAATTGAGGATGCCTCCTGAAAAACTGTCCATAAAATGGAGGCTTTTGTTGTTGTTGTTAAATAAGTTAATACATCTCAATGGTTAAAGCTCTTACATGAGATTCTTATAATCCTGTATGTATAAATTCACATCTGCTGGACAACAAATGAATTATGAGATAACACTACTATGTTATTGTCTGCATTTCACTTTCATATTTTTATCCTTTATAAAGAGGTAGCTAATTTAATTATAAATCCGTCAAATCCAAACTACAAATTTTCACTAGCTTCTGTTCATTTGTGAGTACCTCTCCATGGTCCTTTCCTTGTCTCTAAATAGCAGTGATTAATTCTGACACCTTCTAAAAATGCTGCATTAGTAGATTTCATTACAAACTCCCCATATCCACAAATAAAACTAATCCATTCTGGTGGAGAAACAACTCAACACAAAATGCACAGAAGGTTAGTGCGGTTAGCACAGAAGGTCTATGCCAGTTAAATTTAGACCTATCAGAATCAATGTAAGAAAACTAAACAGTCTAGAAAAGTTAGGACCGCTCATTGAACTGAGTTCCAAAAACTACCTTTTTTCAACAGGCTTTATAATATTTAGTCAAAACAGACTTTGCTGTTATATCACACTCTGGGTCAGGATAATTGTATTATATATGCACAAACTTTGTAACTGCACTAAGTACTATATAGCCAGTTGTCTAAAAGTATCTTCATTCCAAAAATCAAAATACACTGCAAGAAAAAAATTTCACCAATAAAACTGTGAAACAACACAACCATGTTGTGGCCTCCCTCTCAGGATAGTATACATCAGTGAGAATCTTGCTACACAACACGATGCCTTATGCTGAGGTATTCATAATGCTGAAACCTGTTCTTACCACATTTATTGATTTAATGAGTGATGGCTTATTTTGAAAAATCCATTATTCCTACAAAGTGATTAATGCTTTCATCCTTAAGCAGCTTAAAACTTTACTCTCAACATCTGGAATTTCCTTGAAGATCGCACGCATCAGTTACTGAAAGCAACACTTTGAAGTGTGCACTCAATATACCATCCAGGACAAAGACATTAGGTGGTAATTCTCGTGTTTTCCGGTATCTCTCTTCGGATGAGATTCCAGTTTTAAGTGCTACAGATAAAGCTCACTCTTTAGGAAAAATAGGAGAGTTCTCTATGTTTCACCTTGCTCTAAAGCCGTAAGAAGCAGAAGCAGCAAGCAGTGACATCTTTCTTTCTCCAAATACAAGAAAGTCAAATTAAACAGTAATGTTACTTTCTTTTTGTCCTAAGCCTCACTATCCTAATCTGAAATGTTCTAGGAACAGACTGTGGGCTTCTTTCTTGTGAGGAAAAGGAGAAACTTCTTTTTGGAAGAGAAAGAAGCTGACTTCTTTCTATGCACAGGCTAAAAAGAAAACCTCTGGATGTGGCATATACTAATGTTCAGACTCACCACCTACTCACCACCTACCTCCTAGGCAAGAAGTACTTGCCTGCTTCAGGCAAAACCCTTGCAGTTGGTAGGATACCTCCACATCCTGCTAACTGAGAAGGAAGGAAAAAGAGCTGGAGAATTGCAACTGGTTTCCCACAAGACAAGGCAAGTCAAGGCAGCAGAGAGAAGGTATTTCTCTGAAAGGAACTTGGGAGAACATGCATGTCACAGCGTTACATATATGTAGAGCTACTAACTATCCAATATCACTCCTTAGCTCATCCCTTGTACACTAGGGATTTATTTTCCCCTGAAATTCTGCAGTTTTCAAGTTTATAGCTTTATAGGAACAGACTTTAAAAAAAAAAAGTGCCAAAATTATTCAAATTAAAACAAAGATTATTGGTTTTCACTCTGTAAGTCCTTAAGCAGTAGTGGATGTGCAGCACATGATATCATTCATTCTAACTGCTACTTCCGCTATTAGTTATCATTGCTAAAATGTATAAAGGGAGCTATAAGCACCCGAATATTCTGTTACATTGGTACAATGATGCAAAAAATCTAGAGCTAAGCAAAATGCAACCCAGATACCATGCACTGTTAGGCTATATTATCAGTTACCAACTGAGTTTACTAGCTATACTCACCTAAGCAGTATCACTGGAACTTCTGAAAAGAGATAATTTATGTAAACATGGATGGCAGAACTAAACCCTTTGGGGTAACCAATTTTTTTTTTCCTTCTCTACCTTTGTTCAGCTACCTTGTTTGTTTCCACTCCTTCCCAAAGGATCAGTGTCACATTTTCCATTCTCTCTACCTAATTTTGTAATTTCAATGACACTGATACCTCACCTTAAAAAGATTTATCCTGCAGACTATGGTTTTATAATGCATCTGTAGATATCAACCAAGCCATATGGATCTCAGTGGATTTTCAGTGCTCACTCTGCAATTTTTGATTTTCCAAATGTAATGTGTAGATTCCTATCATTATTCTAAACAGATAGAACATCTGTTCAATGTGTTTTATATACTGAAAAGAAAAAGGAAGTAATTTTAAACTATATATTGGAATCTACATATAAAAATATTAGAAGATTTACAAAACATGTAACTGGTACAAACCAGGGATACAGAGGCATTTGTAGCTGGTTCCAACACTGCGACAAATGCCATGTGCACAAGGATTCAGAGCACAGAAGTCGATCAGCTGAGCACATGTAGGTCCTGTAAATCCAGGACTACAACTGCAGGAGAAGGCAAGTCTATCTGCATAACAGGTTCCATTGTTCTGGCAGGGAGATGACGCACAAGGGTCTATTTTGTCTTCACAAGAGGTTCCTAAAAACCCTAGAAGAAATAAATGGTTTTGATAAGTAAACATGCTGGAATGCATACAATTTTAATAGCTAAAGCAAGTTAAAAGTAAGCCATTGACATATCTATGCTCCTATTTTTTTATTCTATGAAAATTACAAAAATACAGACTTCCTATATATATTAAACTCTAATTTTACCCATTAACATGGTATGATATAAGATGTTTCAGGTAGAATCATACTATCATATGATTAAGGCAGTGAAGTGCAAAAATATTTGTTGAATCTGACAGTGCTTATCCACTTTATGAAGTGTATCTGGCTAGGAAAGCAGAACGCATTTTCTAAAGATCAGGAACAGACTAACGTGGAAAAAAAGAAAAGCCAAAACTGACCATTGTTTCATTTCTGTTAATGCGTTTGTTACGAACAACCACCTCTAAAGCAGCACATTCGTTTACTTGAGCTTCAATAATTTAAAAGATTACCTTTTACAATAACATACTTCTTATTAGCAGGAGAGACAATGATTTATTGAAGTGACACCATGTAAAAATTAGACATAAATAAAAGTATATCCTTGCAAGGGAGTTGTTTTAATCAGAAAATAATAGCAGTAGAAAATAATAACATTTGAACAAATTGTAGTATACTAACTATAGTTTTTATCACACACACATCACATACATAGCAATGCAAAGCGTGGTTATTGTACCCAAAAGCAAATCAGAAAATATTCAAATTCTAGCACCCCTCCAAATAAAAGAGCACACTGTCCTTTCCATTCAACTCTAATATTTTTTAATGAGTATTTGGTCCATTCGTACAGACCACCACTTTTCAGGCTCAAAAAATTCCCTGGAATATTTTACATTGAAGAACAGCTCTTAAAATTACAATACACTAATCACTGGGAATGAGAAATTAGGAGCAAATCAGGCCAGCCTCCACTCAAGACCCATCAAGCCAGCTTTACCAATCTAATCTAACAGAAAGTGTTAACCACTGCAGTTGTGCCAGTCTAAAAGACAAAGAACAGACCACATTACCACTGTTATGCAGGATATTGTAGCAACATTTCAGACACCAAAGAAAATAAGTAAATGCATGAAAAACTATTCTAGGATTTGAAAAATATTTAATCAGAGAAAAAAACAAATTTACAAAAAAAAAAAAAAAAAGAAAAACTACAAAATGTGTCCAATGGCGAGAGAAAGGATCAAGATGGAGGAGATGTCTCTGTTATATAGCAGCCTGCCAACGACTCGGAGCATGAAAACAAATAATGACAGGTGACACTCTGGATTAACACTCAGTATTGAAATCTTATCCCTGATGGAATGAAGCAGATTTTTGGCCTTACTTCTATAGTATTTGTATCTATAAAGTCTTGTTGTTGGATTCAAAGCAGTTGATGTATTAGAGCTGAACGCCTATATTCTATAAAGCTTATGATGAATACCAAAATTGAGAGCAAATACCACATTCAATACATACTTTACAGCATCTCATTATCTTTTACTGACTCTAAATATTTTTGTTATAAACAATGTCATTCCACATTTCAAGCAAGGTACAATTCATCAGGGAATAGTTTTCAGTTAATTTTGACAGATGTGTTACTCTGAGGGCATTTTGATTTTCTTTCTTTTCTAATTATTCATGATTCACACTCAGGTGAGTTAAACTGTAACTTTGTTTAACTGTCGTTCTAGCACTGTAATCATGGGTAGCAAGTCAGGAGTTGGCATTTCTGAAAACAAGCGCATAAGAAATAGATTAATTTACATTTTAAAGCATAACAAAAACCCCCAAACATTTACTAAAAGGTTCAAATTCCACAGTTTGTTCTCGATTGATTAGATTTGTTGAAAACCTGGGCCAGAAAGATCGAGTGAACTGGGCATAGTCTGTCAACTTGACTGAGCTCCAAGACTTGAAGAGTGAGGGAGGGCTGAGATAATTAGCCTAAAGATGTTAAAGTTTCCAGCGCACACACACACACACAAAAAAAAAAGAGACTGGCAATTCATTTTAAATATCCCCGAGGGCTTCCTCAAGGAGACACACTCCATGTTTTAGATATCCACAAAAGATCAGTGAACTGCATCAGAAAGAGGGGGAAATGGATACTAAACAAAGTTGAGTAACCCACACAGAGTGTACTACAGGGATCTACTCAGAGAATTAACAACACTTAGATTATTGTAACTAAGAAAAAGATGGAAAGGCCACAACTGCCCTGTGACTTCCAGACAAAACTAGGACATTCTTGGGCACTGCTGATAGCAGGATTTTAGTAGCATCCTCATAATATCAGGTCCTGGGCAAATGACTTAAAAAGCCCTCATGTGTTCATAAATCTTACACCAGACCTATGGAATGAAAAACAAAGAAGAAATAATCCAATTAAAAAAAAAAAAAGGGAATTAAAAAAAGAAACCTACAAATTGAACTTTTAACAGTTTAGTCATAAGTAACTCAGCAACAGACCAGGGAAAAAAGCAAGTCTGGCAGGGCACAGGCAAAGAACAGAGGCAAGAGCCTTCTGCCCTCTCCATTTTGCTGTCCTATAGCACAGATTGCTTCAGGGGCTTTATCAGGACCACCTGCACACCAATGTTGAAGAGGGAGAGCTTAAAAACAGATGTTGTGGAATCCTGTATTAGAGGTCCCTCCTGTAGATGATAACTTAATAACCATCAGAAACTGAAAAGAACAGAAACCCTAAAATCAAGAATCTAATTCCAGCAATGGTTTGCTGACAAATTAAAAAAGCCTGTACTGTTATCATAAAATCCCAGCCAGATTTAAAAGAATCTGCAAGGACTTTTAACTATTACCAGGAGGAGATCAGCCAATGAGTCCAGTGAAATCTCTACACTAACTCTGAAACTGGATTTAAAATGATCAAGGAGACCTGAGGTCACACAATGACACTAATGCTGCTTCACTACAACCTTCGCAATAATCTTCCCTACAAAGAGAAGCTTACTGGCAGATGGCTAATGCTTCAAGTGACAAAGCACTTCCAGAACCTATGCAAGTTTAAAATACACTAAAACATGTTGCCCTTGTGCTATCTTTGACTGCACTGTGAAATGTGTTTAGTTGATTCTGGAAGTTTAAATCTTATGTATGAGTTAAATATCTGAAAATACTCAAAGCAGCAGTAGTTACACATCTAAATCGAAGATCTATTATTTTGGCATTTCTAAATGTCCATTTAAGTCCATATCAATAAAATTGTTGAAAACAAATAATGCAAATAATGAATTTAAAAATCAAATTCAGAGGTGCATTGATTGAAAGCAGAATAAAATGCTGTAGGAAAAGAAAAAATCAGGGTTATTTACCTGTGGGTAAATATCCCCTGAATTGTTTTTCAGCCAGCTAACACAACCCCTACCCTGCATCTAGGTCATTATTGGTGTAACAGGGACATGACTGAAAGGTAAAGACTACTGGTGATTTGAAAGATCTGAATGCAAAATTTACCAAAGGAATAACATGGAAGGTAAAGGAGAAAGGCAATATTAGAAAAGATTTACACTGCTAAAAAACACAATACAATATTTGTGCTTACACGGATCAGACCATTTGGCTAGTTGTCAAGAAGAATAAAAGCAGTAAGTCAGGTGATATTCTTCATATATTGCTATAGTCCTCCAGGGCAATGACAGAAACTAGATCAGAAAATGTTTTCAGAGACAGAAAAGCTCTGGATAAAAGCCACATTTCTCATCATGGTGGGATTTTAATTACTTGGCTATTGAAAGTGAAAGAGCCATGTACAAATCAAGGAAGTTAAGCATTATCTGAAGATACCGTACAACTGCTTTTTATACAGTCTGCAGAACAACCAACTTGCCTGAAAGTTATGTTAGACCTAATTCCAAGAATTACACACATGTGAAAAAGTAAGTCTGCGAACTGCTAGGACTAGGGATTACAAAATCTTTTGATTTGAAATACAGGGATAAATATTAAAAGAAATACAGGCAATTTATTATTTTCACTACAGAAAATTGTTTTATGAGGAAATACAAGATGTCTGATGGAATTTCACCAGAATTCTATAAAGGGAAAAATTATACTTATCATAAGGAAACAAGAAATCACTAAAATGTAGTTGTAAGATTTTTATTGAAATTCACTAAGCTAAGTCTTAACAGATAAAGATGAACAGAGACTAAACCCATTAAAGCATTATGGAGAAGTCTATTAAAAATAGGAGCAATTTGGGAAGATGCCAGGTAAAAACATTACATTAGCAGAAAGTAGCAGAAACTAAACAGCCATAAAAATTTTTAATTAACAACAGAATGTTCTTCAGGTAAATTAAACTGTCTTATGGTAATATGAAGAATTCTGCATTCTCTAATCACCAGTAACCTTGGGTAATCTTCCATATGCAACAGCTGTGGGACCTAGTTTCCTGGAATCGAGATAATAAATAGGTTTATTGTACGTAAACCTAAAGAAGTTAGAAACACATCTGCAAGGTATAATATAGAAAAAGGCTTTTACATGAACAATCAAGCCCAGAAAAAGTGAAGACCTTGAAACTTAAACTATTCTTAATCTAGGCAAATAACTTCTGTTCTCCCAGTCAATTAAAATTCATGGTGACAATGTACATTTTCTAGCTGCTATTGCAAATCAACACATATGAATCACAACTTAGCATCTTCTATAGCTGTCAAACTCTTTATTTTTTAAACCACAGAAACCACAATAAGAGCATTCATAAATTTGCTGCTTTCCAGTATTTCCAGAAATACCTGCAGGTATTTCAGGGCGCTGCTGCTCAGCGTGTTGCCTAGCTGTAGTTACCTGCAGCTAGTCAAATCAAATTGTCAATAGTAAAATAAAATCAGTCCTAAAATGTGAATTTCAAGTAATCTATATGCTTGACTCCTAATCATAACATTGTTTTCTCTCTACCTCCTTCTACAGGATGGCTATGAAATCCATAATTGTTGATGAGTATTTTTCAAAAATATATTAATCTGAATGAAAAGATTTCTGCCACTTCTGTCAGAGCAGGTGACCTCTGCATAGAGAAAGTAGCAAAATCCCAAGAATCCAAGCTAGTTTCATGTGGTTGGCCAGCTGAATGCTTGCTATTTTTATCACAGATTAATGTTTTCCTATAACACTGAATGTTTCCTATACACATCATCAGGACATTAACGACATTAACATTGCATGTAACAGAACTTCAGAAACATCTTGCAACAGAAGTTTATTTCTTTGTTATGATAGCTGTTCTGCACTTTGCTCAATATTGTCTGGCTTTGTTCAAAACCATATTCCACTACTAATTTATTTGAATATTATCTTATAAACAAAATTAACAAAGACGCTTCAAATGTTTAAAATATGTAAAAAATATATATATACACAAATACCAAGTCTTTCATTCTATCAACTTTACAAAATTTGCATGTGTAAGGAACAGATTAGTGAGACTTGTATTTCCTCATCACATGATCAGGCAATTTCCGTACACTTTTTTAAAAAAACTTTTGACAAAGATTTCAATGAATTTAATAATTACATAAGTAAGGATAACTAGTTTCTCCATTGCTGAAACATTTATTGTAATTACATTTGCTTATTCCAACCAGCTTTTCTTATGTTTCTAATTATTATTTGTATATTGACTTGCACTTCAGGGTCCTTTGGGAATTTACATAACATCTCAGTGACCTAAAGAAAATTAATTAACCAAATTTAAAAATTGATGAGCAATACCCCAATCAACTCAAATAAAATGAATTCATATCCCTGTCAATACCGTAGTATGCTATACATTACAATAAGTGGAAGAAAATCAGAGAAGATATTTAAGAGTGATACGGGTATTTATGGAATCATTCTGAATATAAATTTCAAATAGCGATGTTCAGGTTGACAGATGTTTACTATATGTAGGTTTTTAGAATGTCTAGAAATTTCTTTGCCATGATTATTTGAAGGTAATATTTGCTAAATGTATGTTTATTATCATGAAACTTTAAAGAAGATGACCGAAGATCCCTACCCCACTGTAAGTGCAACATCCCAAACATCCTTTTCACAATAGTAATCAAAATTTTGAATAAATTATTGAGTCATTAGTATTGCTTAAGCTTCTTTGCTATAAATTTGAGTATAAGATCCAATTTTCTCTTTAGTACAGATCACTCAACAACTTCAGATAGCTGTTTATTTTCTGACATATTTTGGACATTAAAATCTACAATGCATCACACAAAATGGAATCTGCAAGCATAAAGAAATTTTCTTTACTAAAGGACTCTTAAGACAGCAAAATTGTCTAAAGAATAATCATGCAATGTTCATATCTGATCTAATGCCTCAGATCTCACCTTCTGTAAGTTATCACATGCTTCTTTCATGAACCACAGAAGTAATTTTTAAAAGAAATGCACAATCTCAAGATCATTCCTCATTGTTTCCATCTCATTCCTTCTTCTGCCATCTTTTTCTTTTCCCTTTGTGATACTTTCCATCTTCTCTTATCCTTTTTTGCCTAACCATATTATATCTCCAGTCTTTTAGTTTTTACACATATATAAGCTCCTTGGCTACCTTTCCCCCACTGTGCTGAATTAGCACTACAGAAAGAAAGGCCTCTTCTCAACAAGCAATTACTATTACGCACAGCAGGAGAATAGCAGCTGAGCAGAGACCTCACTTAAATTAGAAACCTATCATGGGGTTTTGGTAGGGTCTTTTTTAATGGAAAATTTGAGGACATGCTAAAAATAGCAAATCTGCAAGTTCTTGCATCTGCAATTTTCGATTAACTATTCTTTGTTGTATTTACAAAAATAACCAAATCTCTTCAAAACACAAAGAAAAGCTCTCAAAACATGCCTCTGTGAGAGGATAATACCTCAAAAGAAGAAAGAAGAATCATGGGAAAGGCAGTCATTAGTAAATTTAGACAATATATTTTGTTAAATCAAACCTTTCTTTCCCTCCACAAAAATATCTGAATTCCTGAGCTTGTTAGCATTAGTAGATCTTCCAGAACAAGATGGAAAAGCAACACCTTATTACCCAATACATCCGTTAGGCTACTCCAGAGCAATAGTGCTGGCCCTTTCAGACAGACTGTGTCACTTCTGCACCAGCACTCTCCCCCCTCTAAAGAGGGGAGGACATGAGTAGGAAGCACAGCTGCATAACTTCACGGGAAGCATTCGCTCTTTGAAACAACAGTAATTATTAGGGAGCCAGGGAGAACCTTTGAGGCTGCTGCTGAGTTATCAGAGGCTCATTCAAGAAGAGCAACCATGCACACAAGATAGTATTTGTTCCTGCAAACCTAAGAATGATTTTCTCATGTCCAAGGGACTGAAATCAGACATGGTGCATACAAGACTATTCTTTCTAGGGAAATAACCCTGGGCAGTCCAGAAAGTGATTCCTGAAACTTTCTATCCTCTCCAAAGGCTTTTTCTACATTGGAAATAATAAAAGGTCAGTGTATGAAAACTGATTTTAACAAGAGTTGTAAATGTATTTCAGTAATTTTTTTTTCTTGCAGTGCCCCAGTGCTTTTTGAAAACATTTATACCATATGAGCATGTTACACATATAAATCAGCAATCAGAGTAACAGCTCTCCCCCCAGTTCTGTCCTCACTCTATGACATGGCTGTTCTCAGAAACATGGAAATGATACTGGGAGACTAGAACTGGTAACTGCACAGAAAGTTTCAGACAGGTGACCCACAGAGCATTTTTGCCTGTCAACAAAGTCTATGGGCAGAGAGGTACTTCTTGAAGTTGCTAAGTAATTGTAATTTTTTTTCTTTCTTCTGGAAGGGTCAAAAAGCACATTGTATCTTTAAGGAAAGTCCAGAAACCATAGAAAACCTCAAGATTCCAAGCAGAAAAGGAGCACAGGTTTGTAACACATAATAAAAACAGAAGTGCCAACAAACAAAAATACCAGAATGATGAGAAAATGGTACCAATGTGCCCAGAAGGAAAAAGAGCAAAGCATACAGCCTAAATACTAAGACAGTACAATGACAGTGCCAAAATAAGCCTACTTAAAGCAGAGCACACAACAGAAACAATTGGAAACTTATAAAACACATATATGGATCAGTGGCAAAGAAAGGAGCAGAAGATAAATATTCAAGAAACAAAGCAGGCAACAAGACTGTAGGACCAAGTGGTATAACACAGACAGCCAAACACGAGTAAAACTGAGAAAAGAGAAGCGCCAGTAACTTGGTTCTCCTGCAGCAGAAAAGCTGCTATCAATAAGAATGCTACACATCAAGCAGTGGCACATCAGATAGCTGCTCCATCACTCTCTTTGGGGAGGGCAGCTCTGGAGGGAGGCGAAGGGAAGGTTTTCCCCCCCTGTGCTCCAGGCCTCCCCCGCGGCACAGGGGAATGGCGCGGGGCCCTTGGTGCAGCCAGCTGGTGCACTTGCAGGAGCAGCATTGCTGCCTGCGGCTGTGCCAGGGCCCGCGGGCCAGGCGGAGCTGGCAGCCTGCCCCACTCCCGTTCACAGGCTAATTGCCGCTGGCATGAGCTCCCTGAGCAGGAGAGCAGCCACAACCCCGCACAGCAGCCAAGGCATAAATGCCTTTTAGCAGGGCACTGAAGAGCTACGCTACAAGCACCCGTATCTCAGCCGCAGCACCACAGCATACCCACAGCAGAGGATGGGTGACGTGGCCATCTAGGGACCTCGACCCACGAGTAACCCTGTCCCATGTCCAGCATCTCAAATGGCAGTAGGAGAGAAGTTGAGAGATGGTCAGCACATTCATTAATAGGTCATCAGGAGCAAGCAATTAAGGTATGCCACACACAGAAACAAATATGGCAGTTCTAAACCAACCCAAAATCCCAGTAGCTATTTTTCCAAGCGTTTATTATTGGAAAGATCATTTCCTGCAAAGCATCCTTAAAGATCCTTGAACAGATTTCCTAAGAAAAATGCAAGTAAATTATTGACCAAGTCTAACATCTAATAATTTTCTCACTGAATTTTGCTACTAGTTATAAGGCAAACAATTTTCAAAGTTCTTCCAAATGCAAGATCTGCACTGCTGTCAAAATGTCAGTGTCTGTGTTTCAGGACAGCTGTTAAGCAGGTCACTCATTAAAGCATAACACTCTAGAAAAGCAAGGGATCAGTCTAAAGGAATTACAAATAATCTTCATTATTAAGCAAGTATATATTACTGGAACAAGACTTGTACCCTCAGAGCAAGCATAAGGTGCTGGCAGAATAAAAACAACATCCACAGATCAAGAACAGAAATATAATTAGTTCAAGGTCCTAATCTTAATTATAAATAACTGATAGAAGGCTTCATAATTGAGAGCTTTCACTCCTGATAATTTTTTAATGAGCAATTTAGGCATCTGCCATTCCAGTCAGCAAATTGTTACGAAAGCATACACTTTAGCATTGTCGTGTCCTCATTTCACATAGTTACATTTACAGTGTTTACCAATGAGAATCACTGAAAGGCTTTCATGTAGAGAAAGGAATAAGTCCAAATAGAAAGGAGAATGAATTAAAACTTTGGGGGATTGAAGTCATTCCTTTAGTTTTGAATTATTGCTCTTACACACATTTTAGCCAACTGACCCATATACAGAAATATCCAAATACTACATGGGAGGCATCTTTTTCTCACGCATTTACTGGACAACACGAAAATCAGATCACACCCTAAGTCTCCTCGGATTCACCTTTCTCACAGTGCTGGAGCCTGATTTCTACTGTAGAGGTGCCAGAGAATGACAGAACGTTTCTGCGCCACATATACACTGAAAAGCTAAGCTCCTACCATACTTCATATACTATTGCTGATTATACAACGATTTCTCATCTGGATTTTTTTTCTGCTTACAATTATGGCCTAAGGCACAATTTTAAAAAAATTTAAATATATATATCAATATAACTGAAAATTTAGACTAAGTACACCCCACAAAACACCAATTTGTATGAGATACTAGATAGGTCTTTGCTGTTTACCTTCTGGGCACTGACAACTGAATCCATTGATGTTGGATGAGCAGGTACCTCCATTTTGGCATGGCTCCTGGATGCAATGATCAATCTCTGACTGGCATAGCTCTCCGGTGTAACCTACAAAATGGTATACAACATTCAGAAAATGTAGCAAAAATGAGGTTTTATCACTAAATGTATTACTAGGTCATTCAAACAGTACCATTAGTTTTCTTGAATAAAATTAACCAAAGTAAGGAATAGAATCCAGGACAGTCTTCTATTTTTTTATAAAATGAGATTTTTAATTAGAACTTATACTTCACTGGAGAAACATAAATAAGTAGTGGAAATCTAGAGATAATATCAATTGTATTTTACCAGCAGCAATATTCTGACAGCACTAGTATAATGGAGGTTGCTGCTGGGTCCTCATCAGCACCCATATAACCAAGAAAGAAGTCATTTTTGAATGGTTTTCAAACGCATCTTGAATCTCAAGTCAATAATCTTTAGCAAGACTTTAAACAAGACTTGACATTATGAATTATTTGTGCATATGCTGAATGACTGTCATTTGCTCCTACTTCTGGGCTTCAAAAAGAGTGTTTATTTTAAGTGGGAGCTGTGAAGAACTGCTCAGCACAGTTGCAGATTCTTCCAAATAAGCTCCTATAAGTTCACAAGCTACAGATTGTGTGTACTGTACTATTTGACCATAAGTTTGCTTTGTTCCATATGTCTGATGTCTGTAACACATCTCCAAAAAATGAACAAACTTACAATATACAATCTAAATGATTAAACACTCCAAACTTAAATTCCTTAACAAATACCACACATTCCCCTTCCTAATTGTTTTTTACCAAGAAACTATCTTGGATGCATGACTGAAGAAGAAACTACATGCTATACACAAAGGCATTTTATTTTTTAAAAGGAACCCTACATAAAAGTGTAAATATCTTCCATAACAAGCATGTTTAACACAATGGCTGGTGTTAAAGACCAGTAAGCTATGGCTAGATGACGCTGTCAATACACTGCTATGAACAGGTATCTAAGACAAAGACCCCAAGGTGAGATAGAGGACAAGCCTGGACTAGGATTTTGCTTATGCAGGGGAGAAAAAGGGGGGGGGAAGAAGAAGAAGAAAAAGAAAAAATTCTTATTTTGATTAAATAATTCTTTTTAATGCAATCAAAATTAACATTTATAAGTCTTTTGGGCAGGCTAATACTTATACCTGTTCAACTATACTGATGTCACCACAAAATAGCTCTCAACATAGATTGTTATATTTGGAGTTGCTAGAACACTACTATAGAAAAGTATGTATGAGGCTCCTCTCTGTGTACCTTACTGCTTTTATATGCTATAGAGAGCTAAATTATGATCCCATTTTCTGCAATGCAAAACCTGGAAAAAGAAATTTTGATGTATGTTGTATCTGGATTAATGCCCATAAATCACCTAAACTGGAGAAAAACAATGAGGTTGAAAACCAGAACTGTGCTCTCATGAGGTAGCTCCTCTGGACCAGATTGAGGCACTTGGAGGGACACCAGCCTCACTCTGGATAACTAGTGATTTTCTGTAATTCTAATTGGTCTAAAATTAACATAAAATTTACAAAAACAGCAATGAAGTATTATAGAAGACTACATCAACTGATTTTTTTCATTTATAGGCTTCATTTTCTTCAAGTTCTCACATTCAAATAATACGATTATTTTAATGAATCATAATACAGTATTGAATATGCTTAACTCGTTTAAACATTTTTCCATCTTCAAACTGTTACCAAGTTTGTGAAAGCTAAAAATTACGCTGTAATTCAACATGTATCCAAAAGAATGTTGGCACAGAAAGGCAGAAATGACTGTGTTGCTCTGAAGCTTGCTACAAGAATCTGACTTCCTGCAATTGTCATTATAGCTTGTGGGAAAACTCATCAGAGATAATATTTTATGTCAGCTTTATGAAAATAAATGTGTCCCATCTTATTATTATCTATAGGGCATGTTTTGTCCATCTGAAAGAGAATATGATTTGGGAATTTCATAGCAAATATGTTGCAAGTGCTACAAATTAAGAGGTGCTAAGCAATCACTGGGCAGGGGGAAGCAGTTTGCTGGTGAGATACACTTTAAGAATCATTACACCTGTTCATTTTGTGCTGATACTTATCTTCATAACATTTCCTTCTATCAAGATTTGGGAAACATGATCTTGTCACATACAAATGTTTCTGAAACTTGCATATGGAGTCATTTACGATAATTAAACTCTTATTTACAAATTTCTTTATTATTTTTCCATATGCAATGAATATTTTTTAGAAATTCATAATTATATGAAAACAGATAGTCTTCCTGACTATTTTTTGATGTGTGGGCACAAATCTGGGGGGAAAAGATTATGGGTAGAAACACAGGCCACTTAAGCTAACAATGATTAAGCGATCTGAATAACACTAGACATTTGTTATTAAAAAAATTAAGGAAAACTATTTTAAAAAACTTAAAAGCTAAACCTAAACATAAATGTTGAGGCCAGGAAGCACACCTTGCAAGTTCTAGAATGTAATAAATGAAGTTAACTATATTTGGCTTACTGAGGATTTACAGAGGGACTTGATCATGCTGTCATTCAGAAGGGAAGCCTTCACATATGGAAGCCAAATAACTTCATTCCATCTATTGTAAGCTTTTTTATATACCATAAGAAGTAGGAGGGGTTTTGTAGAAGGAAATATTTAGCATTTTTACTCCCTCCCCCCCCCCCCCCAGGAGCTAACAATTGTTCTAGAGACAAGGAAAAGAAACAATTATGAAAACAACAAGGCATAAATTATATTTTAGAGAAATAGTATTTAAGCGGAAATGATAAAATACAAAGTTAAAAGACAATAAAGACATCAATGGAAATATACTATATTTCCAAAATATGTAAGAGGAATACATTTTGTTCAAGAAATTGTCATTATCTTAGTCATTGTTTCCTGGCATCTCATGGTATCAATTTTTCTACAATCTTGTTAACACTTTCTGAAGCAAGCAATTGAAAAGCTTGTCCCTAATAGCGACTACTTTTTTAACTCATAGGGAGCTTTTAAAGAAAATGGAGTGGCCAAATTGAAAAAAATAAGTAGGCAGTTGATACAGATATCTGGGATCACAGTAACTAAAACAAACCCTTAGGATTTTATATTATTACGCAAATGAAATAACACTTGCTTTACCAAGGCATTATAATTTGTAACTCCACATTAGAAGCAGAAAATGTCATAGACTTGATCTGAGTGTAACAACGGCAGTAATGCTCACCTTTGGAGTCCTGTACGTAAGTGGGAAGTATATTTATGTTACTCTGCAAAACTTAGCTGTACAACTTCAAAATATTAAGTTTTCCTAGTGGAGACACTCTTTGGCTTTACAATAAGCACATCCGAGTTATCATAAATATTCCCCCTAAAGCTTTTTTACACAACTAAAACCAAGAATTCTGAAGTACATGAAAAATATTTTATATTAAAATTATATTCTGATAAAAATTTTGTTTTCATGAAATTCGGGAAGGTTTTTTTAGAATCATTCTTGTATTTCTCCTGAGGTAGGGAATTTGAAAAAAGAAATTTAACCTAATAGTTGATGTAGAACATTTTCCAAGATAGCCAAGTCAATAAAAGTAAAAAACACAAACATAACAAAAAAATACATTTTTTCTTTTCTAATTAGAAACTACTTGTCAAAATCCATTCAAAATTCAAAAAGAATTCTGAATCAACCATATTCAACATGACAGTAACAGTAGGGATTGTTCAAACATTTGAAGTTTGTTCCACTCTGATCTTTCTCATCTCAAATTTAAATCATTATTCAACTGTATTTACATATCTTGTTAAAGTGACAGTTGATCTTTTGGCAAATTTATGACATGGAATAGAGTACACATGGATAATAACATCACATCATATTTTCAGAGCAGTATAAAAACCAGGTCATTATACAAAAAACCCAAATATAAATCCCTTTCTTGCTGCACATTTGCTAGTGACTTTAAGCAAATAGAGAAAAAGTGGAAGTCCTAGAGGCAGAAAAAGTATAATTAAAAGGAAACGTTTTGGCCTTTGGAGAGAATGAAGAGACCTTAATAATTTGCCGTTGCTGATTTTCTGAACTGCGACATTCATGAAACAATGCAGAGGGTAGTATGTGGCAGCCACATTAAGTCATCATTTGCGTCCACCTGCTTCTGGCTCAGTCATTTTTCAGGCTGGTACTTACACATAATCTAGAGCAGCTAGAAGTTTCTCTAGTCTGTGCTGACATGTGTTATGGTAAAGAATACGAATATTCCCATCTTGAAGGGAATACAAGAACACCCACTCTGTGATCCTGCTTTGGGGCAGAATAAAGGAACTATTGCTATATGTACCTTTTATATACATTTAATGCACACAAATACCCACCCAGCATTAAAGCCATTCAATAACCATTTAGACACAACCACTAGAAACCTGACCAAATCATTCATTTCTCCATCTGCTTTTTATGATATAGCTTTTATATTCTTTAGATCTTAGGGCTTATTCTGGAAGCATCTTCCTTTTTCTTTTCTTTTTTTTTTTTTTCCCCTTCAGATAGGTCCCCTTTCTCTCTAATATCAACTGACCAGTAAATGATCTCACAATTTATCAGCCAATACATTACAGAAATGAAAATGTACAGTAAAACATTTGTAGGAAGCAAAATAAATTACCTGCTACTGATCTTAATCTTAGCCAACTTTTATTTTTAAATAATTTCAGAAAATACACATTGAAGTTACTGTTCTATTATGATAATTGAGTTTGTCTTTGAAATGTAAGGTTCACATAGCAGAGTTTTCTGTAACAGCCATTTTGTAAGGTTCTTCTATCAGCTTGTATGTTTAATTTACCCTCCAGCATATGCCCACTGTATTTAGTTTAATCTTAATTGCAATTAAGATGCCTATATTCATTTGATCAAATTTTGAAAGCAAATGTTCTTAAAATAACTTCAGAGAACTCAGACACTTGTTTGTTAGTTAAACCTACAAATTACTCAGATTAGTTTGTGCATTTTTAAAAAGTTTTCAAAATTTAAGTTGATTCTGAGGAACAATCCAACAACTGTAAAGTGTGGAGAGAATTTTCTTCCATTTGATTGGTGTAACTGAAGAAAAGAGTTTACTAGTTACAATGAAAGTATGTTTATTGAAAGGTTAGTTACAATGCATACTTAAAATCTATATTGAAGAGAAAAAAACAGATTAATTAAAAGCTATGTAAACTAAATTTTGGTCATCTTTTCTATTAGTTATGAATAATTCACTCATTAGGTTATGGTTTGGATGTGTGCCTTCAATGGCACTGTTCACAGGTGAAGAATCTTCCACAGCCTTTTAAGAACTGCCCTTATGTTGTTTTTGTCTTTTCCTTCTCCTTCTTTCCTAGTATCTGAAGTTGCACAGTTCACTGCTCTGCAAAAGATATGCACCGAATGTTAAAACAAAAATGCATTATTCAAAGCGTAATACAAAACCTACCAGCCGGGCAGCTGCAGGTGAAATTGTTCCCATCGTGTTTCTGTGCTACATCGGTGCAGGTTGCGTTGTTCTGACAGGGCTGGCTCTGACAAGCATCAAATTCTTCACACAGGGAACCCTGATACTCATCCTCGCAGTCACAGAAAAAAGTTGCCTAAAAACAAACAGAATATGTACTTCACAATGAATTTTCAAAGATTATGTTTTCATTGAATACCCTACTGAACAAAGAAGTTTTTGTTGTTTTCCTGTTCATAACAACAGTAGCTGCCATAAATACATCAACTGCATAAAGTTACTCTTTGAAATACTAAACCTGCACCAATTCTTTGGCTAAAATTTTTAATGATGTCAGGGAATTTCATCTAGATGAGGCGGCTGGGATCAGATCCATAGTGTCTAAATCACTATAAATTTTTTCTTCCATTCCAGAAGTTACATTTATAGACTGAAATAATTGTCAGAATAAATAATGTGCAGATTTACTGCAAGAAAATCCTACTACAAAGATGCACCCTTTATGTGAAGGGCAGGGCTGGGGTCCCAGAGGCTCACTTCAGTGGTACTTCAGTAGTGACACACCCCTTCAATTCTGTTAAAATAGGTCGTCTTCTGAATGTATTTGTTACTTTCTCCAAATCTGTCTGCTTAATAAAGGATCAAGACCACTACACCTGTTGAAGATCTTAAATACCTATAGTAGGCATGACATGGCACATTTTTGTTAGTAATAAAATAATTAAGATTAGATTTAAAAAAAAAATTAGGTCACTAAGATTGCCAAGGAAGTCTCAAAGAACGGAAGCAAGGAAAGCTTTCTCATCAGTAGTATACGTTTAGATTAAATATCTTACTTTCTTTGTTCATTAAACACTAGATGGCAACATCACTCACTCTCATACATTTCAAAGCCAGATCATTAGGGCTGGAACGCAGCTGTCCCATGCACAAACATTGTAATGCAGAGTACAGAATGTGCAAGGAACTAGAAACAAAGAGATGGGGTTAGTATTTTATCTTCTATTTTTTACTTGTGTTTGCTTCATATGAATAAACAGCTGTGACCTAAGTAGAAAAGAAAATAATCATCTTCATACAAATAAAAATCAGTAAAACCCAGATTTCATTCTTCCTTTAAAATATTACACTGGTAGAGTTTAAACAAGGATTAATACTATACATCTCCAAAACTCACAATGATGGGTATGTTATTTATCTGGAGTGCTAGAAGTCCCTGCTAAGTGTATGGTCTATACATGTTCTGATATTTGCCCAAGCCTCTTCACAAACCAGCTCTGAATATCTCGCACATTAGCAATGACAGGTTTCCAAACAAGGCTGTAGCTCAACAGAAAGGAAAGACAGGCAAGCAAAACACAGTCAAAAATTATTATAATCACATAGCACAGTAACTTACTTTGAAGATAATTCATATGAGCTACACAGGGAAGTGGCTAACAGAGTGAAACAGATAATCACTTTTATTTAAGAACTAAACAATTAACTAAATACACAGTATTTCCACATTTCCATATAGCATTGGTGGAAAACACATCAGCACAGGGATCACTTTGGTCCCTAAAGACAACAGTGATCAGGGGTTCAAAGTTAGTGTCATCCTCAACATCTCATATCATCTGAGTCATGCAGTACCATTGTGCATATATAGGCTCAGAATGCAGGTAAAGAGTGCCCATAAACATTTTGCCTGCAGCATCCTTCACAGCTGTTCTAACTCTTATTAATACTAAATTATGTTATTGACTTAAAGTGTTTGTTATCATTCCTGGAATGGACTGTTGAGTTTAGACTTAATACAAAATCAAGGTTGCTGCCTGTCTCAATAACTCACCTGTTCTGGATTAACAAAGTGAACAAAGTGAGATACTATACTATGAAAAAAAGTGATTTTTTTTCTTAAAATGGACATGAATAGACCACAGGGAAAGATATAGGCACTGTACCTAGATTCTGTACCCTGGCTGAAGAGATCAGTCTTGATCTCATTTAAATGTGTCACGGTTTAACCCCAGCCACTCACTCACTCCCCCCGCAGTGGGATGGGGGAGAGAATCAGAAGAGTAAAAGTGAGAAAACTCGTGATAAAGACCATTTAATAGGTAAAGCAAAAGCTGTACACGCAAGCAAAGCAAAACAAGGAATTCATTCACTCCTTCCCATGGGCAGGCAGGTGTTCAGCCATCTCCAGGAAAGCAGGGCTCCATCACACGTAACGGTTACTTGGGAAGACAAACGCCACCACTCCGAACGTCCCCCCTTCCTTCTTCTTCCTCTAGCTTTATATACTGAGCATGACATCATATGGTACGGAGTATGCCTTTGGTCAGTTGGGGTCAGCTGTCCCAGCCGTGTCCCCTCCCAACCTCTTGTGCACCCCCAGCCTCCTCGCTGGGGGGGTGGGGTGAGGAGCAGAAAAGGCCTTGGCTCTGTGTAAGCACTGCTCAGCAGGAACTAAAACATCCCTGTGTTATCAACACTGTTTCCAGCACAAATGCAAACATAGCGCCATACTAGCTACTATGAAGAGCTACATACTAGCTACTACCCCAGCCAAAACCAGCATAAATGTGTTTCTGGTCCTTGTGTATGCACTGAAAATGAGAACAGGCTTATCTACAACTATGTGATGCAAAAGACATCCCTAAGCAAGAGAGCCAAGAATTATACCATCAAAGTTAACTCTGTCAGAACAGAGAGGTACCATGTTTGTTAGGTAGGCTCAGGTTCATGGTTGTTTTATGCTAGATCTGAGAGTAAGATGCAAAGTACATCACCGTGTGAGCCATTCATTGGAGAGGAAGGGAATGTCTGTACTGTCCACACAGACACAAACAGCATGGCTCTGCCTGCACTAAAATCTCATTTTGAAGCAATGAAAGCTGCTTATTATAATGTATGTATTAATATTTTTAAACAATGCAGCAATCAGTCATTGCCTCAACAATATTAATGAAATAGGAAGTTAAGAAAAGCTCAGATAATATTAATATCTCTCTAAGGGTATGATACAGGGATCAATTTACCATAAAGTGTAGTTAACAAAATGGGTTTTGAAAGTAGAAAAGCATTGTAACACTTCAAACTGAAATGTCTAATGACAGATAACAGTTCTGAGATACAGACAAGTTATTCTGTAGAGAAGATTAGGTGTCATCGTTTTTATTAGGCATGTCATCTTCACTTTTCCCAAATGATACTATTAATTTTTTTCCTGAATAGATGACATGTGCTAGCATATTTGAGGAACACTAAGTCAAGAAGAAACTACACACTGCCATAATGCTAGTATTAAAGTCACTATCTACGAATTCCAAAACAATCTACTATCAATAGAGAGTTCATCTGTGTATTTGACTTGATTATGGGAGTGCAAATCTATCATATATCAATTTGGATGGCAATAAAATAAATTATTTAAAATAATTTGCTATTACCCAATCCAATTGTCTGTAAGTATCATATTACGTAGTTGGAATATAGTACTTTTTTCCGTATTTTAAGTAAGCAGAGTACTAACGTGCTCATCAGATTCTAAATTTCAGACTAGAGAGACCATAAAAGCTCACCTTTTTTCTTTTTTTTTTTAAACTATAGTAAAGAAGCTGTTACAATGACCAGAACAAAATGAATGTCTACTCTTTCTCTTGCTGAGAAAGACTTCCAATATTTATTGCAACTCACAGTGAGTTGCTATAATATTTGAGCAAAACATTGCTGTATGGCAATTATATGTTTTGTATTTAGGAGTATATTGTACTTTGGAAACTAAGTTCATAAGCAGGAAAGCATGCCTTTAGGTATACATGAGGCTTTTTTATAATTAGCTTTTCTACAAATATGATCAAGTGGATCTACCCCAAAGCTTCTAGCCCATATAAAAGACATGGAAATCATCGCTATTCAGTTCAATACGTTATTTCTCAGTGCAGGCAGAGGCCAGTTATTTTTGTGTAAATCTCAAGGGTTCTAATTCTAGCAATAAAATTTCATACTTACACAGTCAGCTCTTCCACATTTTACATGGGAGAGTTGAAGTTACGGAACACAGCAATCTGTGAAATCATTTTATCCCCATATGTAAGCAAAATTGTGGTGCTCAAATCCAATGGATGGCCAAAATTCATTTTAAAATCCTACATGGAATCAGAAATTCACACCAAACAAATCTCTCTCTTTGGGTTAATACAGAGATTTTTCTCTTCCATTCACAGCTAACCGATTTGAGGACAACTTATTCTGGTGTAAAGCTGAGTATATAAATGTGAAAGTGGTATTTATATTGTGATGACGCCAAGACCAGTATTATCCTTCTGACACAGTCCCGCTTCCATTGTGGAAGAATGGCAAGCATGGCAGCAAAGGAAGGAAAAAGCATCACTTTCACTCAACATCACCTCACTTCACAGAACTTTGAACAAAGTGGTGAATCTTATGTTCCTTTCAAAAGCAACAATAATTGAAGAAGAAACTTTGCCATTAAAAGCTTTCCATTTCATATCCACACTCTATAAAAAGCATCTAGCTAAGTAGAAGCTAAGTTATGTATCAGTAAGAAATGGCTAAAAACTGGCCAAGACTTCCAGGTTAGACCAGAATTCATTTGTTTATAGTTTTGTGCATTCCATAGATAACAGTATGCCACTGCACTTATATCACTGCAGATTGTTAATTACATTTAACTTTCCCATTAAGCAGATGTGTTACTACATTCTTTTACATTAAACTAGATTTGGAATAAAACTATGAAGTACATAAAAACACAAGGACAATCATTAATCTTCTTGGCACTGGAAGCAATGACTACAGCCAGCAGAGCTCTTTGTATAAAAGGCCTAATACCATGAATAAGCTTTCTTCTAAGAAGTTGCTTTGCATCCTGCAAGACTAGATTGTGCAAAACAGAATGAATTATAGATAAAAACAAACAGCAAATCACAAAGGGCATGTTGTAAACCTAAATAGAATTAAAGTTTCAGTTCTGCAAAAAGAAGTGCGGAAGACGCATCCTGTGGGAAACCGACACAACAGTTGGTACATGTCAAGCATGTAATTTTGGCAGTTGTTTGCTCCATTGTTAGGGGAATCACCAAGACATTTTAGGGCATTTCTCACCTAAGATGAGTTGAACACCCTGCTTAATGAAATATGCACCTTCTATTTTTACCTGTGTTGCTTATGCTGGACCTGAATCAGATTCCTGGCTGAAGTTCTATTATACAACTAATCGGCTAAAGCGTAAGGAAAACTGACAGATATAAAAAACTGCTATGGACGAACAGACAACATGACATATTTATTCTCCCTGGAGTAGGAAGCTGGACATAAATTACCTACATTTGGAAACACTGTACCTGAGGTTTTAGTGAGTTACGCCAGCCCAGCAGGCTACCTGGCATAGGTTTGATGGCACTCAGGAGGATCACTGGGGACATTTCTCATTTGTTCAAGTTCTGGAAAATTCAGGAGCAGTTTGTGACAGTGAAAATAAATCAATTACATTTCTGAAGTTAAAATTTTATTTGAAGATAAGAGATATTGAGAATCCTGCTAATTCCAGTTCTCTGACTACCATGAATTGATAGACACCTCTTCAGAAACGGACTTCAACATGATTTGCATGTCCCTCAGCTTCAGCCACGGGGGTGTCAGTCAGCTACAGCATAGTGCATGTCACATCAAAATACCTTAATAAATACCTTAATAAATTTTCCTGTTATTACTCTTAGGTCCAAAGAAAGAATAGGTGGAAAGATACAAACAATCCTAAATTTTTCTATTCATTTTCCAGGGAAAGCAACACTCTACATGTGCATGAGAGAGGGTCATTTATCACTAGCAGTTCTAGTTTTAACATATAAAACTTTCAATGTCAAGATTACAGGTGGGTACATACAGGTACTGATTTCTCTTTTTTTGAGTAACATAATAGCTCCACTTTATTTCCATGAAACCAATTTATCTTTCTTTTTAAAGATTATTTTATTTTCCTTGCCATAGCTCAAAGATTTATAAAATATGGATAATTATTAAAGGCCATATATGCATTTTGTTGCATTGATGCTTCTGCATAGATACAGGAAGTAACTTATTTTTATTTTGTGACATATGATGTGCAATAAGAGAAATAAATTAGTCATAAAAATGAAAAAACAACATAAAAAATACAAAAAAACCCTATTTATCAAAGGCTTTAACTCTCAACTTGACAAAAAATGGAAAAAGATGACATTTGGATATGCTGTTACATATAGTAAATTTGAACATATTATTTACATAAAGCAAACTCAAGATGCTGAATTTATAAAATAAAAATGTTAAATACAGTAAAGCAGAAAAACTAAACTGGACTATGAAATAGGATACTGTATCTGAATGAATAATTTATTTGGGTACCAGCCAGCTGGTATGGTAGAGTAGCGCTTACTTCTAAACGCATCTTGCAATAATTGTGTTCACGCATTACCTCAAGCATTTTAAACTTTCATTTTTGAGAAATAAAGTAGATGCTTAATTCTTCCAGATGTTAGCACTGCCATGCATATATAGATTACTGTAGCAATTTAATTATTGTTGTTACAATTCAAAACGTCATTTTTCTATCAAACATGCTTATTGAGAATTTAAATAGGAAAATGGTAGCAGATGAACTAACAGTGAATTCCCTAAATATGCCAAATTTTCTAAGCTCACAGCAGGCTCACAGCTGTTAATATTTACTCAACAGTTACTATTGCTTTTATCTCCCAAATGAATATTAATAAAACCAAAGATTAACTGCACATAGTTGTGCTGTAAATGACTTTTAATCCATGAAATAAAAGCAACACTGATAGAAGGTAACAGAGAATATAGGATCTCATTCACAGAAGGCCAGTCTGATTTTCTAAAAGCAGTATACAGACTGCAAATTTAACACATGTGGTTCTTATTTTCTCATGTTACTAGATTGGACAAAAACTCACAGTGGCCAGTGGAATTGCTATCACCGTTGTGATCTCTCAATGTAGTATTAGGTAAAGGAAAAAGCCGTACAGGAAAACTTCCAAACATTACTAAATTACTCCATTCTGTTTCTTCTCATAAGTGTGCTCAGACAATTTCATTGCACTGGTCAGTGATTTCTGAGCAAGCAATTATTGAGACGTGAGGAGATAAGTACTAGATTAAATCAGACTTAAAACCAAAAGAAGGTTGAAGACTTAAACTGGAACACGCTGGTCTGGAGATTGGGGATCCCAAGTGCCCACCACGTGCTCCTCATCTCACAAAGAAATATTCTTGTATAGTGACAGTAAGATGCAGTACGCATTACCTTATACCTAATTTGAATAATGGTTTTTATTGCCAGGGCATGGTATGAATCTTTGCATCTCATATCAGTCATTTTCTTACTTAAGTGCTTGATTTTTAGGAATAGCAAATAAATACATTGTTATTATTTAGTAACATCTGCGAGCTTTTGAAGCCTATTACACAGCAACAAGTTATGCACACACTCAGAGGACCAAGTACAATTTACCCTGTATTTATGTTATCACGGAATTTCCACACTACAGGAAGGTCTTGATAAGTTCACCTTACCTCATCTGGTTTGGTGATACATTTTCCTTTCCCCGAACACTGGAAGTAATCTGAATGGCTTCCCACAGGCATGCAGGTACTGACTTTCACTATCACAGTCAAGCGTAGAGCCACAATGCATTTAGTAACTGAATCATTCAAAAAACCTTAAAAAAAAAAAAGTATTCTTACTATATGAGAAAATACGCTAATACATATTAACGCTCTACTGCTAGATAAATAAATAAAACTGAATTGAAAGAAACGGTCAACTAAGAACATCATTGCTCATACTTCATACACACCTATCTAAATTTAATGCATGTAAATACAAATTAGAATATAGTTAGGAAACAAACACTCATTATATTAACAAAAGGAAGGCAGGCTAGTGAAACAGGTCTACCTCCAGAGCTCTAATCTGCTATCAATTTTTTAGGTCTCTAATAATCAAAAGCTTTTGCCTGCTATCTTTTTGATAAGTTAAAAATATATTTCCTTAAGTTTTTTTAATGACAAGGAATATTAAAATCAAATTCAGTGGAGAAAAATGTTTAAATGAATTTCTAAAAGTTACTTCAGAGCTAAAAAGCATAGAGACCATAAACTGCATTACACTGGTAACAGATGGACAATCCCTTTGGCTGCATTTTTGATGAAGTTTGCAAGCATTTCTTTGTATATTTGCAACACAAGTATTATTGAATGTCTGATCTGATCACTCTATAATGTGATATACCAGATATAGATGAACAAAACACGAGAATGGGAACATTTAACAAGGAAGACGAAAATTCATGAATCTCTGGCTAGATCCTGTAATTGCATGGAATAAAAAAAAATAGTTTGTTGGAAGCTATTAAAGCACACTGGAGTATAACAACATCCCTATCACACACACTTCTAACAGATATACCTGGAAAATAAAATGAAGGACAGCAGGAAAGATAAAAGGAGGCATATGCACAGCCCATGACATACACAATTAAGTCAGAGTTCATGTCAAAATACATATAGACTGCTCCTATACTTCACTTGTGCTTGAACTGCGTTGTTCCACCACAGCGACTAGACTCCTGGGTTACAGCCCTGCCATGTGTGGCATCAGTAGCTGTTTTGTTCCGGGAGCTTGTGGCAGAATAAATGTGCAGTGACATCAAAAGCGTGGGTTTGGTATAGTGTATATACTGTATGCAGAATATATGCATAAAAAACCCAAAGATCCTTCCATAAATTGTCAAACTTAAATTCAACTTCACTATCCTTAATGTAGTCTAAGGGTATCCTTAATGTAGTCTTAGTCTGTCCTAAGGGCCTAAGACTGTTTGTAGTATCAGTATGGAAAGTTACAGACACAGAACCATTGCAGGATTATACTTTTCTTTAAAAATGAATAGAGAGAGAATTTAAGTAAAAATTGATGCTTTTTAAAATCTAAATATCCTTAATTTTAAAAAGAATGACTGTAAATGGATGCAGGAAGTGTATGACATGGAATGTTTTTTCTAGTATTCCAGAATCCATTTACAGCCTAAACCTCAGAGGAACTTCAAAGATGCAGTCCAGCTTCTTGCATTATAGACTGGAGACAGCACCATATTTAGTCAAGGAGAAGAAAATTAGTACAAGATAATATTTATAATGAACAGTAATAAACCAAATTTTCATGAAACACTCTGAACTTCAAGTGAATTCTCTTTCCAAAACAACTGCTAAACATTACGTACATTCTGCATATGAAAGCGTCAAGCATGACTAACTCTACAAATTCCATAGAAAATCATATGGAAGACTTCCATTCTTTGGTCTTCATTTTTAGATTTCACTTGTTAAAATGCTGTGTCCTTTGAACAATTAGTTGTTTATGCTAGAAACAATGATCCCTAAACCATATCTTCAAAGCAGGAAAATCTCATGTCCAATACAGATGTCATAGGCTTGAGTATAGCCTCTACAAGTTCGCTAAATATTCTAAAAGATCAGATTTAAAAAAAAAAAAAAAAAGTAGTGGGTATAGTTCCAAATGTCTAATGGTCTGTTTTGGCTAGTGAAGATTATTGTAATCTGCTGACCTCTTCAAAGCAAGCCAATTTATTCTGGCCTTAATACACACCACATTTTTACCCATCTGTTCAAAGATGCAGCCAGAATTATTTCCTTTAACAATTGAATGCGATTGTCACTGGCAGTCATACAATTACATGTGAATGCTTGGAAGAATGTGGTATTTAGAAAATGTCTTTGGGTTCACATTTGCTTGTCTGAAGCAGATTGTTACATATTCTTCAGGACAGTTCCCTAAAGGAATATTAAATCAAACTTCTTTGTACTTTCAATCTTGTTACTATTTTGGTATCAAAAGCCCTTAGGCAAACCACTGAAAAAAATCATTATTCTCACTGGAATGCCACATATTTTCCTGGAATTTCTAATTATCTCATCTAATTTGTAAAGACTAGAAAAATAAAACGACGGCTATTTATTTTCACTCTATAGAAGTTGCATACAACTTTCTGAGATCTCTAGGTTTTAAGGCTAGAAGAAGCTTGTCTAATCATTTAAATATGACACTCTGCTTAACTCAGGTCATAGCACTTCAATTAATTTCTTCTCCAATTCCCATAACTACAACTGAACTAGAGTGAGTTTCAAGTTCTATTTTTAACTTCTAGGTAGGAGAATAATTTCAGAAGCATGTTCACAACTCTCTTCATCTAAGGTCTGGAGAAAAACATTACAGCTGTTTATATCAAAAGGTAATTTTGTTCAGTTTAACCTTGCTGGTTTTCTAAAGCTCGTTAAAACAATGACATCAGAGCATTTTAAGTTGAAGAATTCAGGGTTGAGCTATTTACAGTAATATTACGGAAACAATTTTAAAGCCTAATAAATCCTAATATGATGTAAATAGTCATTTAGATTGAAGAGGAGGCATTTTCAAGTTTTGTGGACACGTTTGATAGTCTGAGAAATGCCTGCATGATTTCATTGGCAGTACACGTGGTAAAATACACTACAGGTCATTCCACCCTGGTAGTTTCACCTACTTATACCTAGGAGCACAAAGTATGTATGCTCCTGTTTCTCTCACATCAAGAAAGTTAAGAATGAAAAATAAGGAATAAAGTCAAAATAAAAGATGACAGGTGTCATCACTGTGTTTAGGTGCTTCCAGCAAGATCATATCATGCCATTCAGATTACAACTACTCAGACATTAATTGTAGATTTTCTAGACTACACAAACTGATTTGCTTCCTTCGCAAGCCCTGTTTCTGAACAATACCTTCCTTCTACGCACGGCAGACTGAGGTCAGCAAGCTGGTCCATAGTGGACTGCCAAAATAAGGAAGACTGAAGCTAAGAAGCCATCAACTTATAACATTATCCTATTGCATATTATGCTAATGGAAGGCATAAGACTGAACTACAAATCGTAACTAACTCTTGGTATGCACTCAATGCTGTTACACACACAAACACTCTTGCCTATTGCAATTGGCTCAAATGTATATCTCTGTATTCCACATAGTGAATATATGCATTCCAACATATATACATACAGTTGAAACAATAGATTGTAATTTTACAGTGGAAACACAGTAATAGTTCCCTACATTAAAGTTCCAATTTACAAAAGTATAGGTCTCTGAGTCCACCTACAGGTCTCTTGGATGAGACAGAATGACTGCCAAGGGGTTTGGGCACTCAGTTACAATGAGGCACCAGTCCCCAAGTTTTCAACTTATTTTTAGCCTGGTTTCCCAAGGAAATGAGACAGCAATGGGATGTCTATCAGTTTCCATCTGTTCTCTTTTTCTCTCTCAACATTTTCCCACACCAAAAGCTTTTGGGGTCAGTAGCCAACTTAACATTTTGCAAAGCAGTGGAGTTCTCAAAGACACTAAGTGCCTACAGCTTCCCTGCACAGTATATAGCCCCAGCACTAAGGGCACTGGTAAGTCAAAATGGGTAGGAAAACAAAAAAGGCCCCCAAATAAGGTGATGTCATTTCTTCACCCCATTCCTGGTGTACAGTACAGTCAGTTATTCATTATTCGGAAAATGGGAAACTGGGATATATACAGATGGAAGAAAAACACATAGCATCCGTCCTCCAAGAGCAAAGCAGCAGTACTGGGTGTGCCTGCACCACATCTTCAGTTCATGTCATGTAGTAACAAAATGAAGCTATATACTTCCAGACCTGATTTCAGCTTCTAGAAACAATACAGCTGCTATCAGAGCATACTGAACCATAGTTTATAAGCCTTAGTGGTCCAGAATAGAAGCTATATAAGTGCATCTGCTAGTTCATCCACAGATAATGGAAAGTTATAGAATTAACCTAAAGTGTAAAAGATCCAAGAGGAATTTTCTGTTTAACCACATTTCTCACATAACAGGAGAAAATGTTATCCAGCAAGCTAAACAGGAGTGGTCAAAATGCTCAACCTTTTCTTTTGTGGCCATTGAACTTTGCAGACATAAGAATAATTTAAAGAAAGGAAGCTAGACAAAAAAGAGAACTAAATTTTGATTACAGTACTCACCAGAAAAAAGACAAAGGAAGACTTGAATTCTAGTCCTTCCTCCTAAAAATTTTATGTCCAAATTTTATCCAAAGATTATTTCATGTCCATAACACTCACACTGTCCATCTATCATATGGTATAGCTAACATTCAAGACTATGAAGACCACCACAGGGGTCTATACTAATCACCAGCATGCTTAAGTGCCTTTTTGGATCTAAGCATAAAGTAGTAAACTCAGTTTAACTATACATACAAATTTTCCTCTCTTATGGCATTGTATAACACAATCTCAAATAGTGGTTATTCATCTAGCAAATCTAAGAGAGCTCAATCCTTCCACTTGTTCATGGAAGTCATGTTCAACTCATTTTAGAGACCTAACAAATGAAAAAGCATAACAAGATATTTTCAGGATACACTTGATTGTGAAAACTTACCTTTACATGTTGAAACAGTAGACACATGCTTTTGATTTACAAATAGACAATCACTTATCAGCTTTTCCATGACCCTAATGGTCAGGGTCATTGAGGCCTATCAGTACCCTCAGGGCCCTGACACTAATACTGTTCTAGTGAATTTGAAAAAATGGGTCAGGAATCCTTTCCTAGTTTGTCTTAGGATTATTATCATACATAAGCAGAAAACGAGAGGTGAGAAACAGGTAGTCAATGACATTTGCAATCTTTGATGCAGTACTTCTGTGACATCAGTACCACAAGATACTTGTACAGAACATCTGAGATCATTCTCTAATGATACTGCTAGGCAGCATAGCATCTGGGCATACAAAAATACAGCTGCAATAACAAAACTGCTATTTTGCCCACAAGTAGCACTATTTATAAGTGGTACAACTCTCCTGAATTCTATATAGATCAGCATGCTTACGTGCTTTGTCACAGAAGACTCGGTCAGATACTGGTTTTGAAAGTATATATAGATTTTAGTGAGAATCAGTTTGAGAACTGTTTCAAATACTTTATTTTTCAAAAACTCACATGAAGCAGCAATTTAAAGAAATTGTTTTTGTTGTTCTTAAGTGACTTAAAAACTTCTCATTGCATTTTTTTTCTTCTCCAAATTGGTATCATAGTCAGTTTAAAAATAGATGTGCTTTCTTCCTTCACTACCAACACTGAAAACTCATCCTGGGCTCTGAAAATCGAACATACACTTTCTTCTCAGACATAATCATCATTACAGTGATAAAGATAAACGTGCTGCTGGTCAAGTTATATTCTCAGTAACAGTTCTGCAATGCTATCAGAGGCAGATGGACAATGATAGGGTTACACAGGTATAACAGAAAGCAAAATTTGGGTGTCAGAAAATTATTACCAAAACTTTGGGAAGAAATAGCACACAGCTTGGCTTCCAAGCTGGAGCTCAGTTTTGCAGAACTGACAGTTAAAATATATTTATGAACTGAGCAAACCAGTTGGATTCACTTAGCATACAAAAATCCCCAAACACATGTTCCATTACATTTCTTCTATAACAAATGGCAATTTCTGAATTTCACTGTTGCTAAACAATTACCCAACTTAATAGCTTGACTGGACCAAAACCCATGATAGGATTAGGAAATAGTCAGCTAGCAAGAGTAAACTTACACTTATGAAACCACTTGCATACAGCTTACTAAGGAGATGTGACAGTAGCTTAGAGTGTGACCTTCTGTCATGGCTTCAGGGACTCTGCTTACTGTCCAAAATAATGGTGAAAGCCCAGCGAAGGCTGAAAAGAGTAATCCAATAGATTTCCTGTAACACAATTTCCCCGTTATGTGCTTCTTCATTAGCATCTCCACAATGCTACCAAGCTGGCCGTGAAGTCTTTTGGGCACAAATGTAGACCACCAGAATCTCCGATACCACGCTTCACAAAAGCAGTTAAGTGTGGTGGAAAACAAATAACATAGCTGGGACTGCGATAATGGGGAGCTGCAATAGATTGGATGGCAAGGTTAGCTAGGACACTGACTGGCTCAATTCAAAGACTTACGAGTGGCTACGCTACTTTTAAATACACTGTATAGTATGTTACACTACTAGCTAAAGATCTCAAAGCATTTTACAAGCATTATTAAAATGTGCCTCACATTTTCCTTTAAATTATGCATTAGTATCCTTATTTTACAGATCAGGTTAAGCAGTTTGTCCAGTATCTCACAGTGCAAACAACAATGTGATCAAGTGAATGTAACTAACTTGACTGTGAATTGGTCACAGAAGTCATATCTGAAGACAGAGAAATCTTAAAAATAAATAAATAAACAAAAGGTATTTCACCAAGCATTAAAAATTTGAGCAGATGAACCTCCAAAGATAGACTAGGAAAATAATTTCCCACTGTTACATGCTAGAAGTAGCAGTGAATAAAAATTAATTTTGAATAATTTACTGATTAATTAAAGACAACTCTAAAGAGTAAAAATTATTTTCATGCTAGCTTAAAACATAATACAATGTATAAAAAAAGTAAATAGTCCAATTTTTACACCTACTTATATGTGAGACAAGGTACACATACCTTGATAATGAAGGGCAGGGCAGGACATCGATTTTTATCATGTTTATAAAGATATCCTTTCTTATACAGCCTAACAGCAGCCTTCAGAATGGTTTGGATTTCAGCTGAATGCTTAACTTTTTGCCTTATAAGGCCATCCTTTAAGAAAGTCATTGAAATTAACACTTCATTGAACTTTTTACGCTGCTCGCACTTCTGCTTCTGCTATTGTTTATCAAAAGGCCATTTTCTGCAAGGTTAGCTCTTGTGCCCAGAACCCCAGGGAAATGTTCACAGTTGAGCACGATACTCAATACTGCCTACAATAGGGCCCTTCCAGGCAAATTGCACACATAAAAATGAAAACCCCATTAACTGGAGCAGTTGTCACCAAATTCCCCCACCAGCAAGGCTGACTTGCACAAAAGTAACTAAATAGTCGCATAAACGTTACTGCACATCGGCTGAGCAGCTGAACTGCCTGAACGCTCCAACTGCAGCATGTGCAAGGCAATGTGATTTAATGTAGTCCAGAGTGAAAGAGGGTTAAGCCAAATGACTGCACATATGCCATGAGCTAGGAGCTCACACAGATGTTCAGCTGACACATGGTAACTTGTTAAAGCTAGAGTAACTTTATTACGTGCTTTTCAGTGAATTCAATTCACCCACCTATTATGAAATAAAATTGTCCTATTTCACTTTTGCTTAAGTGAAAACAATTTCAACATGCAGCAAACTGCTTTCTTTCGATTGAAATATGTGTGTGTTTTAAAGACATGTAACAACGCAAAACACACCATCCAAAAGACACAGTTAAAACTTGCCTCCTAATCTGAAATTCTATAGCCAGATAAAAAGAGCTAGAAAATCAGATTTGTTTCAAAATATCTCTCTAGATTATTTATTTTTAATATAGTATTTTGTACACTAATTTTCATTTTGCCTATTCAATATACCTGCAGTCATATTAGTGGTGACCACTTGTAATGTATGATGAGATGTTGCAAGGAGATTCATTAAATAACCCAAAAAGCATCAAGAGAGCAAATAACTGCTAAGGGCAGAGATATTAAAGAAAATACTTTGTTGCATTAGAAAGGCCGGACAGCATTTTGGATAGGAAAATGTTATCCTTTCTGGACATATATACATACAGTTCACACACTTTTTAAAATGCAACAGGATCTCTTGTGCTTGAGGAGCCAAGCATTAATTTTCCTTTTTAAGTAAAACTTCAAAAAGTTTAGTGGAATTCAAACAAGCTGCCTTATAGGTGCTGTCATTTGAATAGCATCAGTATTCTTCATCTCACCATAAAGCTGGTATAGCATCCATTTTCAAGTGAGTTTGTACAGCTACCAATTTTATTTAAGGAAATACTTTTGAAATACTTTATAATTATAGTTTAAACAAGTTAGTTATATTGTATTGATTTAAAAAGCTGGGCATCTTGCAGAAAACCAGATTACACACCTGGTCTACATCAGTTTTTCTTTGCTGTGATGAAAATAAGCATTATAATTTAAAGATTGCACTGGAGGATTTATTTCCTATTCAGATAAAAATATTCATTCATGTTAAATGTTAAACCTTCTGCCTTATTATCTGTAAGGTCTTATTGAGAAATAGCAATTTTGCTTATAAATTTCTTTCTCTTATTTTATAAGCAGACAATAAACTAAAAAACTCATAGCAATATCCCATGAAAGCTGCTTTTTAAGCTGCATCATGGAAGTGCTAAATAAAGCACAAAGTCCAAAAGCAAGTAGTTTCAAGCTATTTACAAGCATTTTTAAACAACTATAGATATACAAACTTTTTTATCATATTACCTGTGGGAAAAGGGAGGCAAAATACTAATGCCCTACTGTCTGGTTTACTATTTTTCTGAAACAGCTCCCATCATTGCAGCTTCAGCAGTGGGCTCACCAAGGCAGAAAAGCAATTTTTCCAACATTTTATCATGGAAGCTGATGAGAAGAAGGTTTTGTCAACAGAGTTGACAAAATAATTATTATCCTAATAATCATGACAAAGACCTGAAAACATAATTGCATTTTTTTATGTTTTTGGGAGAAAGGAAGGAAATAGATTGCATGCACACAGGGTCAGCACTGCCAACTCCATGCTCTACATTATGCCCAAAACCTCAAAATAAACATTTATTGAAACTGAAGCGATAATCCTACAATATGCAATTTTATTACCAATTTCCAAATTCATCCAACCATGACAACAAAAAAAGCTATGGTGGTTGTGATTACTAGCAGAATTGGACTGTTAAATATAATTTGCTAACTGTATACCCGTATAGGTATACCTATCCTAGTTTACCAAGCAGACTGGAAACTGACTATAAGAAAAGATCCACAGGTGTATCTTTTGAGTCACAAAGCACAGAAATGTTGCCTTAGTGAACAGGTATATTAATTTAGCACCAGAGTAAATTAACTGACTCATGAAGAAACAGATGGTATACAGTTACTGTAAAACTTCTAAAATGTCAGTATTAAAAAAAATAAAGATTTTAATGCTTTTATTATGTGTTGGTTTTGGTTTTTTCGCTATTTCTATAGCAGACTATGTTTTCAGAATAAATGTTCCAGTTTTCAATCAGAGTGTGATTGCACGTTTGGATAAAAAACATGCATGCAACAAATCATAGAAGATTTTTGAGAGAGTTGCCATACAAGTTGAAAATGTCCTTCAAAGTCCTTCAGCAAGGCCTTTTTTATTTTCTAAAGGAAAATGTTAATGCATTATTTTCTCGAGAGATATATTGTTTAATTAATTTAGTAAATCTTATGCACTTGCAACAAACTTGTATAGAAAAAGATATATGTGTTCCTGTACATGTTCCAAATCCAGTATATTATTCACTGAAAGAGAGAAGTGCACAATGTTGGGTCAATTAGATTCCCCCCAAAACATATAACAAGCAGCACTTTCAACTCAGTACAGAGATCCGTAGCTGCAACCTATTAACATTCATGAGAACTTCAGTCTGAAAGACTCATGCACAAACTGACACTGCATCAGGGTACTCTTATCTCATTTTTTCAGACTTGTAAAATGTATTTCATCTGATTTCAATTTTTCAAGATATAGTGCAATGAAGAACAAGTGTGTGACTGTAACAAGGTAAAGTTTTGCAGTTATCCATTTTCAAATATTCTAGTACCATTATTGCTAGCATGAATATATGGAGATCCTGAATTAAAACAAATACTGATGAGACATTTTATAAATACGATAAATAGTTTATACAAGAATCACTCATTAACTTCAAAGAACATTGGGACAAATAGTGTGAAGCTATAACTCTACTGAAGTAAAAGGCAGACTTTCCATGAATTAATAGGTTTTAAATGTTGATCCCTTTATTGCTATCTCTTATTTAAAAATATGATTAATTCCCTCCTCCTTCACTTCCCAACTATCTCTTTGGCAAATCTCGATATCCACCTGTAGCACTCCACAGAATAGATATTTTTCTGTATAGATATTAAAAACATTTGCTATTCAGAAATGCCCTCAATAAAATACTTTTAAGTCCTGAATTTGGGCACAAAACTTTTGAAATTCTCTTGGCATCAAATGAAGCATTTTTGTTGGAAACAGCGAGCAGAGATGACCTGGCTTGTACTACAGATCAACCATCTAGTGATTACCTTTGTCTAATAGTAACTTGGCATTAAAAGCCACCAGCACCTTGGGATATGCTGTGTGCTTTATCCTACACCTAACCCACTTAACCTACTGCGCAAATCAGTACTTTCAGGGGCTTTTTCACTTCAAAACCTGAACCATATTGGTCTTTTTTCCCATTGGCTAATAAGTATACTTTCTAATAAAACATAATAAATTATTTTAGAAGACTAGCACATGTGTAGTATCAAATCTTACAGACAAACTCATTAAAAATACTCTAAGCAAAGCAGTCACAGTAAGAATGCGTTACAGAAGCTACAAGCCAGTCTTCAAGTTAGTACTCTTTCCCATCTACTGGGGCTTATTTTAATGGGGTAAATGCTGTAATTTAACAACATAATCTTGCTGCACAATCACAGCGTCATAACTCTTTCTCCACTGCAAAAGACTGTTTGCAGATGCAGCAGTCATTTTATAAATCATATTATAGAAAACAGACTGCTCTTTTTTGTTTAGTTGCGTTACACTCTTCTCCTTCCCTCAAACCCTTCATTCTCATACAGTGCAGGTACTATCTCTGGGGTATACAACGCTATGATCAAGGTATCTATTTTTAGATCTCAGAGACAGCATCCTTTCGAACCTCTAGACATTGTGCCCTGAATCACATGACCAGAAAATCAGCACATTACTGCCGACTTTTGAGTCTTTTCAATCTTGTCTAAACAACTTTAAACTTGTGTCACCATGAGAGAACACAAAACAAATAATGTTTCCCTAAATGTTTTATCTTTGACATAACCATCTTATTCAGAAAGATTTGCAAGAGGTAATTAAAGTACCTTGCTGAGTAATAAAACTTGGAGGCAACACAGCGAGAAGTGACTCAAATAAGATGTAGATCAAAAGACACACAAGAAAAAAAAAAAAACCCAACCCCAAAACCACTCAGATCTTCTCCATTTTTTTTTTTACAGTTCTAATTAGAAATTTTTTAAAAGGTCAAAAAATTGCATTGTACAGAATTCACCAATTAAGAGAAGAATCCTTTAAAAACTCATTTGAATAAACAGAAAAAGAGTGGGGGAAGAAGGGGGAAATTATATAAAGTAAATATATCGACTGGCATGGTCCACAGCCTTACTGTGTGATTCTATGCTTACAGCATCCTACAGTATCTTGTGGCCTCGTGATTATTCTAGCTTAAATATCATCAATAAAAGCATGTGCTACATCATTGCTTTTTTATATTAAATTATCCATTTTAATTTATTATACCTTAGAATAAGTTTGTCATGTATATCAAGAAACATATGGAAAGTTGTCTATAAGAAAAACTTTATTCATCTGATCTTATTGAAAACTAAAGTATTGAAAACAAAAAACTTAAGTGAGGTGTGTCAGATTCACAGACCATTTCCATACATCTGGATCAAATCTGAAGTAAAGGTTTAATTATTTTTATGTAGACCTTAGCTGAATTATGGATTTCAGTTAAGTTCAGATAAAATTCAGCATTTTTCACACCAAATTACTGAGCTCCTTTTTAAGTTTTACACCCAAGACTTACACTTTATTGGATGACACCTGATGATGGAAAGTAAGCAGAATATTTCCATACAATTGAGAAGAAAACCCAGAGGCTGCTCTGTTTTCTCTTTCTTACAATAAATGTTGATAGCTCACAAACACTTTTAAACTAACAAATTCACGTTTCAGTTTCCCTATTCCTTTGGTATTTCACCCTTTTTCTGCTCAAGTGTTTTAATAAAAGAAGATTATTCTGGGAAAATCTATAACTAAATTAAGGCCACATAAAATAATTTACTCCAGAAAACAGTTGAGTTATCTTATTACTTGATTATATCATAGTATAGAGTTGCAACGCCTCAGGACTAAAAGGTATGCAGAGGGAATGTTTCATATTCATTTTCCATCAAAAGCACTACAGGTACTCCATCCATTTGCTAAAATAAATAGGATTTACAAAAATTCAAATGCACTATATCTGCACTCATCTTTACTAAGCACTCAGATGCTCCTATTCATGAATGTATCACTGTATTATTGGAGTCTCCCTGCTGCTCCATGCATACGCATTTATGATCCGTGTTCTTTACATAAATCAAATTACACTACAACAATTGGAAAATTCTACAAAGAATTTCACTATCAGGAAATTAAGAAGAAAGACCAAAAACAGTATCAAAAACCAGATGGAAGTAAAATAAGAGGTCTCAGAAAACTTGTACTGCATGAAATAAACAAGATCATTAGTACAATTCTTACGAACTAAACCTTGTTTTATATTCATCAAGGAAAAGGTATATTTTCACCTCATGTTACCTAGCACACAGTAAAACAATACAAAATAAAAATCTCATTGACAGGAAAACAGCTACAGAGAGACGAGTAGGACAAGACAAACTATGAAAGAGTAAGACAATATTCATTTTAGTTATCTAAATTAATAGCCTATACTGTAACAGCAGGTACAGTCAAGTGGAGCCTTCACAGAGCAACTTAGGCCCTCTATATGGGAGCTGTTAGACCGAGCTATGCCTTTAGGTACTTTCATGAGTACATAAAAGTTACAAATTATCCTGTCTTCAGCAAGTTTTTATTTACTTTTATCATACGTTAACTACCACAAGGCAAATGCAAAAATTTATTCCTGAGGAAGACATATGAGGAGAGTTTTAACTCTGATAAATTAAATGCAGAACTAGATTAAAAGAAAAAAAAACCTAAAACTAAGTATCTTGGAAAGAAGTAAATAATAAAGAAAATATAAGGAACTGGAAAATCATTTGAAGCAAATATCACTAAAAGAAACCACTGCTGACAGTAATTAAATGATTATACTAACAATCTTCAAGCAATATCTTTGCTAAGTGACAGCTCAAAAAGGAGAGAACATGGCACTACTTCTGCATTTGGGCTTTTTTCTGTATTAGCTACACTCTTAGAATTTGGCCCAACGTTTCTGCATCAGAATGCTTATAATTTTACATTTATTAGCATGATAAGTTGCTGAATAACTATGTGTGGCAGCTTATACTTCATGATAAGATATACAGCATTTCAAGCAGATTACAATAAATGCTGTTATTACAATGACTTTGGTTTCATGTCATTGGTATAATAAACCATCTGCACAGAAAGCTCAATTAAATTAAGTCTATTGTGCCTATGCATAAATACTGCATTAAATCAGCACTATTTCCCATACACTTAAAAATAACATATCAGCCTATTTTCATTACACCCCTGCCACAAAGATGCTTAACATTTAATTGCCCAGTGAAACATATAGTATATTTCTAAGGTTTCGTATTCACAGAGACAAAACTAGAAGATAAAAAGTAGTGCACGTAAACACTGTTAGATCAGATTTCCTATTATATTTTAATAAGTTTTTTCAAGTTTACTGTGTACAGGCTTAAGCTTCTTTACAAAGTATCCCATGATACAATATCTGACAAAGAAACACCTCAAACATTCAGAGTTATTTACTGTAGCATTTCCCAAAAGCTTTACAGTTGATTAAAATAGAACATATAAAATACCTTGCATCATCTAAAGGTATTGGGCAAAAATCACCATCTAGATTTTAAACTGAATGGTGCCACCTGTGTAAGAATTTAGTGTATCTCTTGTCTGCTTTGAATGAACCAATGTCTAAAACATGGTTCCAATATCTGGGATCTTTCAGAAGATCCATCTGGATCTTTCAGAAGCACTTAAATTAAGGGAATTACCTCTTTGTTTCTCTAAATGTTGGGTAAACCATCGACTGTCACCTAGAGGTGATAAACAAGAAGTCAGCATGTTACTCACCAATAAAGTAGTTGTTTCCTAATGCAAGCATTTCTTCAGAAAGAACAAGTCCACCTAGTGCCTGAAGAAGAGTGACACTTCTGCCGTCAATAAGTGAACACTGTTTAAATCCAGTGGTTGTGACCTTCCATAGCAGGATAAGAGAAGCAGTAGCATCTTGCCTTATTCTAAGAAAATAAACGATAAGAATATTTACACTGAGGGAAATTGGTGTTATTAGGAAGTACATCACTGCAGAACAAAAGCTTTCAACAGAGAAGGAAAACTTAAATGTAGCAAGTATGGAATCAGGAAAAGGCCTGAAGGTTTTTAGCATGTCCACAAAAATAAAAAATGCTTCAATAGTAAGATTTGCATAATAGTATACATAACAGCAGATTTAATCATACCGAGTCTCAATTTCTAGTACTCGAAGGACACCATCTTAGTGCCCAAGAAGAGTTTACATAAACATTACATAACAGTAAAGCATCCTTATTCAGTCTCTGTATTTATGCCTTTTTGAATAGTACCTTCATTCTACATCTACAATGCCACCATTTTCTGCAGCTGAAGTACATCCAGCCCTCTTGTTTACTGAAGAACATTCAATGTTCGTTCCATACAGGGAGATGGATCCTGGTAGAAATCCTCATTTGTTTGACATACCAGATCGAAGGTTCAGAACAGTTTATTCTTGTAAATCAAATGAGTCATGTAATGCTCCCAAGGTCACTGAGTCCACAGTGCCTTCCTGAATATTGACAGATTGGATAAAGCAATATCTACAATTGCATATATACTGTCAGCTCCATTAGGGAGCACTGTATCTGTCAGTGTTTCTTTCCTCTCAGGATACTTGTTTCCCTACTCACCTCCATAAAGAAAAAATAAAAACCTGTCATGTTTCTGGCAAGTTCCCAAATATTTGCATTAATTTCCTCTGAAGGAATCCCAAATGAGTTTTAACAATCCTCCAAAAATTCAACACAACTGCATCCAACTGCTGAAAACTGATAATTCTCTCCTGCTGAAAACAGGCCTCCAAATACCCAGAGATGAAGTTCTGTTCCACAATTTCCTGTACTGAAATTGTTTCAATCCTGCTAAAAACACAAGGCAGTTTCTCCATTGTCACTTCTTATTTGAGTTCAAAACAAGAAATGCAAAGTTTTGTAATCATGTTTGACACAAGTTGAAAAAATGTTGCAGCTAGACATCACAAGAAGCAAATTTTTCACATTCTTTTGGGTCCTCTTTAAGAGTAACCCCCATCGCTACCCCCAAAGCTGACCATCTCATTTTTAGAACAGGATAGCAACTAGTTTAATAGTTTAGGTCACACCTGACAATCAAAACAAAATGAAATTATTAAACTGAAATTATTTTCCTTTCGTAGATTGCCATTGAACCAGAGATGTTACTCGGTCCTTTAACACAGGAAATACATGAAATAAAGATAGATATTGACCTGCATTAATCTACCCAGATATAAAACGCTACTAAAGATATATAGCGTAAAAAATGACTGTGTACTCTGCAACCTCTTTTAAAATGGGGTCCCTCCATCAAGGGTCTTAAATACAGCTGTAGAATACACAAATGCCAGCTTATTCCTGATTTCAAGAAAAGACACTTGTTTGCTTACAGATTCCAGCCAGCCAGAGAATCCAGACTCACAGATCTCTTCCTGACTTAGGCTTAACACTCATGAATGAGCAGGATTCAAAGTCCCGTGGGAAGAGTAGGACAGCTCCCACGTTTAACAGTTACTGCTCCAAACTGTCTGCAGCTTGTCTGCTTGCATCAGTTTGTTTTTTTCCTGCGAGCATGGCCTTTTTTAACTGAAAGGTGGGATTCTGAAAGATAAGATGACAGTATGAGAAAAGTAGGCTATTTGGGGAAAATCTAAGTCTAAAATTGCAGTAAAGCTGTGAGCCAGAGAACTACGTTGGCAGATTTTTACTTGAAATAAAATTTCCAATAAGAAAATGCCTCATCCCAGCTGACAGAATCAGATCTTTCTAGGAAGTCAGGCTGCTGTTAATTAAAAGTAACAAAGCAAGTATTTGATCGAAAAAGCATGAGTTTGAAAAGCGAATAACACAGGATAAATTCAAATTTTTGAGAAATGTGGTTTGTAGGACATACACAAAGATTTCACAGCTGATGATGACACCCAAAGCAATAATCCAGAAATCAAATACAAATGCACAAAATACATGCATTTATATAGTCAATGATAACACTTTCTACCACCAAGTGCATCTTGAGATTAAGGGTGGAAAAAAAGTGTTAACTGCATGAAGGAGAAAGGAAATGTCATATCTTTTCCAAACTTACATCTTCAACAGGTCTGCCCTAATTTCTAATGCATTCTGATAGCCCAGAGACAGTTCACATGCTTACATCTTCTAAAACATTAAATATGTGAGAAAAATTGTACCAACCAAAGATCTGTCATGGCACTGCTAGATGCCTGAAGTCTGTCTGAAGTTCTTTAATATACTTTTAGCCATTTGACAAATCTAGCTATCTGAAAAACTGTTGTCTAAAATATCCAGGCATATTAAAATAAAAGCATTTGTATATTTCATCAGATATGACAAATATTCTTACTTTATTGAAGTATTCTGTGGAACTTCAAAGGAGATAAGCCGGCCTCCAGCAGAGCTATTGGAACTGGCATTTCCACAAGCCACATCTGGGGTTACCTGAAAATAAAAATAGTTTTATTTAATACTAAACCAGACAATCTGACCAAAGAAAACATGAAAGAATTTTTTAAAAAGAACACTAATAGTCCAGCAGTCATCATCTAAAAATCATCAGGATGGACCAAAACATTCACCAAATCATTTATGCTATCAACAAACATTCTGAAAATTCACATAACCATCCTTCTAGGTTTTTGCTTCAACAAAAACTTCCTGCACTTAAGTGTGAACTTCTAAAGGCATCTTCCTTTAAAAGTGATCATCTTTAGAAAAAGATTAATAGGCTTCTGGTCTTTTAAAATAATAAATAAAGCTCTAACATTTGCCACATCCAAGAAATATTACATCATTAGTTCAGGTGATCTTCGAGGATTTATAGTAGTAAATACTGATATTGTCTTTCTACTATATTGAAATGGGTTTTTTCCAAACACAGATTACTTTAAGAAAATACTCCCTCACTTGCCCATTACTATTCTTTCCGAGTAAAAGTTGCTTGGACAAACAGTGCTTTCAGATGGAAAAAATTTATGAGCACAGTTGAGAGTGAAAGGATGTATTTGCCAAATCTGTGATGCCTAGTAGGCACAGAAATCAGAAATAGATCAAGACACCATACAGGATGCCATACAACACAGAGGAATCACAGACTCCTTAGTTATTCATATCTTGTAAAGTAGTAATTTCATAAAGGCAGTTTGAAAACCATTAGCGTTTCCAATGATACCTTTATTTCAAATAAGTAATACTTTATGTGGCATAATTGAGTCTTTCTATTGCCTACATTAACATCATCAGTAGTTTTAATTAAGTAGTTCTCAGTATCTTCATCAGCTTGTCTATGAAATGTCACACTGTAAAAAAAAAAAAAATCAGTCTGTTTCATTTTCAAATTGCTAGGCAGATTTTGCAGTGTTATTTTTTCAGTCATCTAGAATACGTGTGCAACCTTTTTACATCAGCCTTACTGGCAAAGTGAAAATGCAACCTGACACACTTCCATGAATTAATCATTCATTAAAGAAAAAGCCAGAATCTAATTAGTAAATTTAAATAAAATTCAAATTCATATTTTAAACATTACTATGAAATGCCTGTGAAAACATGAACAACAGAAGTCCAGAATATGATGCAAGTAATAATTTTTAGGAGACTCAGAGTTGATTTTGACTCAGGCAAGACAAATACTCAGTATTCACATTTCCCAAAAATGTCCAGATTACTTGATTCATTGTTGAATTCTCTGGCACATATAATATGAATACATGTGGTTTATGAAAATAAAGTGAGATGCAATTTTACTGTATTTGTTCAAATAAATTTTGAAAAAAGATAATATATCCATTACAATTTTTCAATCTTGGGAGTCAAAATTATGGAGCTAACATTTAAAGCATGATGAATCCAAAATTAGTTTGGCTAACACTCTTCCTTTTATATTTGCCAACATTTAATCTTTCCTTTTCTTTGAGAATCTATATGCCTACTGCAACAAAGGAAAAAGAGAAATCAACATCTCTATTCTCACACAGACTCATACTACATCTAAAAATACACTCGCTTTTAAAGTATTTATATAGTTTTACAATTTTATGCATCTATTACCTTGGAATGCAAGGAGGAAAATGTAATTTAAGCATTTCATTTACCTTACTATTCAATATTAGAAGTTGTAAAGTAAAGGGTATCGATCTCTTTCAAACTAGAATAAAAAAACAACAAAACATTAAAGAAGCAAGAGCTGAACAAAGTGGCTGCATAACAAGAGCTGAGATTTAACCTTGTGAAAATAGAAAAAACAAACCAAAAAGACTTTGGTTTGCAAACACATCAGAATTAAGGATTACTCAGCATGAAAAGCACACGTAGGAAATATTTCAATAGTAACCAGAAGAGTGAAAGGCAAAATGCAGGATTTTGACTCTTCTATTAAGATATCTGTAATATTTGATGTCTTTCTCTATCTAGGAACTCCATTTGTAAATGGCCTTGACTTCATGCTCTACAAACCTGATAAAATAATCATCTAAACCAGTAGGACACTAAAACCAGGATTTTACAACAGCTGAAATTTGATTTTTTAATATATATATTAAAAAAGCTGGTACTTGGATCAGACAAAAAAGACAGGAAGAAGCAGCAGCTCTCATAAGGAACAAAGAATGGTTCCAGCAGTGTCCTATTTCAGACAAATACTATGGAGACAAAAATGACAGCTTCGACACCTGAATTAGGAAACAAATTACACAGTTTTTCCACAGCTATGGGAAATTTGTATAAAGACTTTTAAGCATGCCTCTCTCCTGTCTTAACAGAGCTCTCTGCAAAACTGAAAGATTGAAGAATGAGGACAAAGACCACTAATACATTACAATAAGAAACGACACTCAGAAGATGAAAACAATCTGTAAGTCTCACTCTCAAAAAAACCAAAAAGCTGCTAGAATGGGTAGGAGATATTTAAAACAGAACTCACGGGAAAATATACTTAAATGATTTTCAGGAGGTAAAATAAAGACCATTCCTGTCCTAATTCCTCTCTAAAAAGTGAAATGGCTAAAGTAAAAAACACAAACAGATCATCTAAAGTAATTTAAAGGCAATCTTAAAAAAATTACATATAACTGCAATGACATCAAACTCTTCCAAAACTCCCCTGAAGGATTCAATAGTACAGAACCTTTAAGCCAGCAAGGAAGCTCCTTGGGGACAGACACAGATACAACACAAATGATGCAGCTACTTTAAAAATAGTCATGAAAGAAAACAAAATCTTCATGAATCTGCCAGACCCTAAAGTATGTTTAGGAGCTGCTTACAAAGAGAAGCTCCTACATCAGCACACAATATATTGAAGAGCTGCTCTTCAATATATTACCTAGAGTTTAAAATGCTTAAATATCAAATTTCTGATAGGAAATACAGAATTGTTCTTTACACACGTGTTCCATAAGTTTGCATCTAAATCATGTTCTTGTTTTTTAAAAGAGAACTTAATATATAAATACTACATTTCTGCTTCAAATGTTTTAACAGTGTTAACTTTCCAAGTCTTCACATGGGTAAAAGAGCAGCATCATTTGAGAAACCAAGAGTGAAATCTCCAGAAGAGTACCTATTCCTACAACCTCTACCTGGACCTTAACAAGACAGCAGTGACTTGGCTAGAAGATTACCTTACCAGGCCATAGCAGTAGTATAGATAAGTTTGCAAAGGAAATCAGGTGTGATACCTAAGAAGAGAGCAACAGACTGTTCTTCCATATTACAACTTTTCTGAAAAAATTAAATAGTGTGAATTGTACAGATACTCTCCTACCTTACGCACCAACCAGAATAATGAGATATACACTTAATTCAACAAGTGCTGAAATACATACATAAATCCCAAGGCAATATTTTTACATGAGTGCCTTTATTACTTTGATAAATTAAGTGTACTAGCCTTTAATTCAATGAGGCTAAGAAAAGTAACATAGGGTCTCTAAGTCTAAATTTATGCTAGGATACATATATGCAGCCTCTCACTACTGCAAGTAGTTCTCTGAAGATGTTTGTTGTATATGAAATTTCACAGTATGTTTCTTGGAAAGCTGACCAGACATTTGTAATTCTACAAGGCCTTATCAACACGGGCAGACTAATCCTGAACAGTAAAAAATATAGCCATTCTGCTACCATGATACATGTTTGCATTTCTTTTGCATCTCAAACCCTGACTTTAAGGAATTGCAGAAGGCTTTTATTTCTTGCCAACATGCCACACTTTCCTCAAACTTAAAAGTGGTAAGTGGAATGAACAAATTCACATTACCCTTAGCAATTCCTCATTATCCTATTAACAAGATATTAATGAATATTTCTGAAAACTAACAGATACTTCCCAAACACTGGAAGAGGCTACCCAGGTATCTTGTGGACTCTCCATCCTTAGAAGTATTTAAAACTCAACTGAACACAGTTCTGAGCAACCAACTCTAGCTGACCCTGCTTTGAGCAAGGGCGTCAGACTAGACAATCCCCAGAGGCCCCTTCCAGCCTCACCTACACTGTGATTCTGTGAGTAAGAATTCACCCCATGAGCCTGAGCCTTCCCTGTGAATTGCCATTGTAACTTCAGTGACATCACAGCTTTCACAAAACCCCACTCCAACATACAATAAGAGTGCTTCATTTTGAAAATATCCCCAAAGGTTACACAAATAAGTACTGCACATGTGTGTGCACACACAGACACCTGTGTATTTTTAATTGACACTTTCCTTCTGTGCTAGCTGTCAAGGTTCTCTTTGGTTAATCTCTCGTCTTTCCATCTCAAAAAGTTGTTCTCTTGTTTTTACCTCCTAATGACGCAACAAAGAAATCTGCATCGTCTTGCAGCCAAAGCAAAGTGAGGCAAATTAGTCTGGAATTAAACAGAATACATGAATGCACACATCATTTCCACACATCATTCCTGAACTAAATAAAAGAGATGAATATAAACTCATATTACCGAAAAGATCAGTGCTTAAAAGAAAAAACTCAAAACTCTATGCTTAAAAATTTAAACATATTTGAAAAGAGATTATGTTAATGGAAAGAGTATGAAAATTAGTTCTTTGAGAAAAACAAGGCTATGTTCTGGGGTGGTCTCCCATGAAAATTGACATGGTCATTAAGAAAGATAACCTTTCATTTCTTCAGTAGGACAGAAACTGTCATGATGAATGCATTATGAGTAATGCTCTTGCAAATGCTAACTCTTTCAAATCTTCTTCCAAGGGATTACATATTAACTTTCAATTCAATAAAGCAAGTTTCATAATGTGCAGTTTTGCCTTTTCTGAACATATAACTACTTTTCCACCAGGATAAGGCCTGCAGGATTTCTTCTTTTCCAACCCTCTAAGGGTGGCAAGAGGTATCTCTTATTTTTGAAGAAACATAACATGTTTGTCAGCCTTCCTTATGCAAGAGAAAAATAATATGAGAGAGAAATAAAACAGGTTAGATCCTGACTATAAGATCTTGAACAGCTGTCTGCAAAGAATTAAAAAGGGAAAAGAGAAGTAGGAAAATAAAAGGCAATATAATAGAACCATAAGAGGGGGATCAATTACTATCTTCTTGTAGTGAAGATGCCAAGCAATAAACAAGGATTGTTTCTGGCACAGAAATCCCATTCAGACAGAACAAAATGATAAAAGAAAGAAAAGCAGTTCCCTCGCCCTGTAGCATGGAAAAACTACTGCTTCTGAAAATCTAGTGCCACATAGCTTAACCTCCACATGAGTGTATTTGTTTCTACCCTCCAGAGTTTCATATGGGACAATGCTTGAAAGAAAACCAGAACAGAAAGAAAATAAAGGCTTACTTCTAACATATCTCACCAGTGGGAGAGAAAAGCAAAAGTGTTTAGAGTAGGAGTAGTGCCTCTCTGAAGAACACCAAGGAAAGACTGACAGACTGCATCCAAAAACAGTATCAAATGAAGAAGGCTTGCCAGTTATTGTAGCACTGAAATGTGATGTAAGGAAGGCTGCATATCCACCCAGCGAATTCTGTTGCTGGCAGTTAGTGTTTCTTTGCTCATCTGCGCAAAAGCTACTTTGCAGAGTCAGCAATCACACTGCCAAAAGGATCCAGTGCATTCTGATGCATGGCAATCCTCTAGATAACACTATTAAAACTTTGTATTTCTGTCACAGGTTAACAATACTGACATTACACCAAGAGGTAGATGCTTCAGCAGGCATAGTAGGTCATCTTACATAATGACACTTTCTCAGATATGCTACCTGCGTAATCATATTAGCCAGATGCCTTCTTGTCTCAAGCTAGCCACCAAAATCAATGTCAACTCCATAAAATCTGACAATCTGTCTGTACTGGTTTTGGCTGGGATAGAGTTAGTTTTCTTCAGAGTAGCTTGCATGGTGCTATGTTTCATCACAAATCCAAAAACAGTGTTGATAACAGGGATGTTTTAGTTATTGTTGAACAGTGCTTACACAGTGCCAAGGCCTTTTCTGCTTCTCAGACTGCCCTGCCAACAAGTATGCTGGGGGTGCACAAGTTTGAGGGGACACAGCTGGGACAGCTGATCCCAACCGACCAAAGGGACATCCCATACCACATGATGTCATGCTCAGCCATAAAACTAGGGTGTGGAGGGTGGAAGTTGGCCAGGGCTGCTGTTGCTCAGAGACTGGCTGGGCATCGGTCGTTTGGTGGTGAGCAACTGGGTTTTTTGCATGACTTGTTTTGCTTTGTTTTGTTTGGTTTTTTCTTTGTTGTTTTCTTTTTCTCCCTTTTTTTACTTACTAAACTGTCTTTATCTCAACACACAAGTTTTCACGCTTTTACCCTTCCAATTCTCTCCCCCATCCCACTGGATGGGGGAGTAAGCAAGCGGCTGTGTAGGGCTTAGCTGCCTACCCCCTGGTTAAACCACGACACAGTCATTCAATAAATATTACTTCCTTGAACAAATAATGGTCATTTCTATTCCAGAATAATGGTCATTTTTATTCCAGGGTGTATGGAGCTGTTCTGAATAATAAAGCTAAACGTTGTGGAAACAAGCTCATTGAGCAAAAATTCCACACAGTCAAATCTTTACATGCAGTGTATGAGCTCAGGTCACTGGAGAGTAAGCTAGGAGGCAGTAAACACTTCTTTTTTTTTTTTTTTTTTTGTCAGACTCTCAAAGACTTCAAGACGGGATGATTCCTGAAAGAGTAGTTAAGAATCCAGATACTTTTTAAAGACAGCACTGGATAAGCTGAGCCCACCCACCAATACAGATTCAGATGAGCAGGGCTTCAGTATCTTGACATAATTGCACTCACTAGAATTTTCTATAGGGTATTTCTGTCCTTAAAGGGGATACAAGAGTTTTGATTTTAGGAAAGCTAGTATTTACGGCCATCCATTAAACATCTTTTAGCAGTGGAACATACTAAACTAAGGTTTGTGCGAACTTCACATAAGTTTTGTTTGAGCATATTGAGCTTTTAGAGATGTTTTGGTTTGTGTTTTGAAAATAAATATAATAAAGGGTATTACCTATCCAGAGATGCTTACACCAAGTTGTCTATCAGAATGGCATTTGTACAGAAAGTTACACACAGAAATATTGTAGAGGAGAGATTTAGTGAAGTTATAGACTTAGTCTAGAAGAAAGTTAAGATTATTCTAGCAAAATCTATGTTTCCTTCAGTCTCCTTATTTGTTTGTATGATATCTTTTTCTAGAAGCCAAAAGAAAAATAATAGAGGCTTCCAAAACAAATCTTATATATAGGTATAAGAGCTGTCCTAAGTCAAACCAAAAGTATACATATTCCAGTACTTTAACTCCAACAGCAATCATAAGAGGGAATGCCAAGAAAACAGGATAAGAAAAGGGCAAGCATATTTCCTCCAGCCTCCACCCATTTCCATGTTAAAGATTTTCCTAAGCTGTCATTTCTAAGGATGGAGTTTCTATGTATTTAGCAACCTCAGATGGATCTCTCCTCCATAACTCTGTTCAGCCTCCTTTTGCACCCATAGCATACTTTGGCAAAAAATGCATGAACAGCAACACATAAAGCAGTCAAAGATTCAAAGGTCTCTGTTTCAAGCATAATTATTCCTTAAGCATATTCCATTGCTGCAAAGCAGGAGCACTTTCTTTCAGGATTTTTCACCTGACCCAGACATACTCCTTTTAAAGGCTTATAATTTACTGACTAAGAACATATGTAAAACAAGTGCTGTCCCCGTTGCAAAGGGAATTACAAGTTTATTGTAGCCTCTAATCACTAGTTCCAAAAGCTTGAATCTGAGCAGTAGTATTGCAGTATAAATAAAAGGTTAGACTAGGACTCACGTGCTTAGCATTCTAATTCCTGGCTGCGCACCTGGCAAACCACTTTACTGCTCTGTGCTTCAGTGTCTCCATCTGTAAAACGTGAATAATACTGCTGATTTCCTTTGAAAAAAATTTGAGAGCTCTTAAGGAAAAGTAGTATATGAGTATGGTACTGCTATTCTTACAGTTGATTTTGTACACAGAAACCTTTGCTGGATCTCTTAGTTGAGTAGGATTAATGAGATGGTTTCTTTTTTCTTCTATTATTGGCTAATATATCTTTTCTACACTGTAACACAAAAGATCATTTAACTGGGGAAATGTGGATTGCTAGTTGTATCTCTCTTGCAAGTAGAACAAGTTAGTTGCCCAAAGTAGGAAAAAAGTTCTCTTTCAACAGCTGAGCACAAAGATAAATTCTTATTATACTAAAGAAACCAACAGACAAGAACATTTTTCTCTCCATGATCTGTGTTTGCAGCCCTTAATCTGCATATCAGGAAAAGACTAATTTATTATAGCAAGAGCTCTCTGAGAAATTAAACTGTATCCAAAGACATCTGTATGTTGTCTAGTGGTGCAGACATTACCAAGAAGGTTCAGTCAAGCAAGTACTGCCAAGCATATCCCTAGTATCCAAGGAATACAGAAAAAACGTCCAACTGTAACTATACATCATGCCTCTCAGACAGTTTACTTCTCTCAGGTGTTCATTTTTTGAGTTCCCAAAACTTCCTGAAAAAGCTTCTGTGGAAACTTCGTCCTTGCAAGATAGTGAGAGATTTCATTTGGAGAGATACTCGCAAAATTTCTCTCTGAGCAGACAGACAAAAGAGCATGAAGAACATTAGTTAACTTGCAGTATCAGTATAGAATAATGTGAAAAACAGGCTGACTTAGAAGATAAAAAACCCAACATAATAATAGCAGCCTTTGTTGCCTCTGAATCTCAAGGAAGATCAAAACAGTAGATTTTTGCAATACAAAACCTACAGTTACTTTATTTTTTTCCTTTTAAGAGGGCAAGAAAGGATCAAACTTTGCAAAGATTTAAAGCTATGAGGAAAGGTAGTATTTTCCTGCTTAACACTTAACTCTTTACTCTTGAAGCCTCCACCAAAGAGGCTTTGGAACACAAACCTTCAGGCAAATCAACCCTCTTTAGTTTAAAATAGATCAGAGACAGTGTCTTGAATCAGCAACTGAAATCTCTTTCTTTCAGATAAGCATCTCTCTCACTGTGAATTCCAAAGAACAGAAGGTCATTATACTACACTAGAAAAATTGTGAAAAATACAAAATTCATCACAATATATTCAAAACATATCAACACAAGTAATTTCATAATAGGATAACAAGTAATTTCCATGTTAGTGTTAATAATGCAATTGCAATTGATAACCTATATGTATTTCTCAGATAACAGAAGACACGCAGAAGGCTGAATTTCAGCTATTAAAATATCCACTTGTGAATGATCTATTTGGCTGAAATGCTTAGTGAATCTACCTAAAATGCAAACCAGGCAGAAATGTTACTTATACAATACCAGACCACAGATTGAGGAGGATACACAAGGGAAATCTGGTACAAAGAAGGGCATGCCCTTAATTGATCAGGACATATGGAGCACCCATGCAGAGATGACACTGCATTTAAACTAAGTAATAAAAGCAGATTGTTTGTTTCTGCTTGAGTGCTCTCTCCAAACTCCATACTTGGTGCCCGACATGTTCTGCTGTAAAATAATAGATATGGGAGATGGAATTCCAAGAAATAAAGCTCTGTTCTCCAGACATTGCCCACCAGAACTCCCACTGAAATGGGATACAACCCTATAACTACTTGCACCTCAGATATAATCTGAGAGTCATAACACATCAAACATATATTTTACACAGGTTGATTTTACTTTCAAAAATTGATTTAAATAAATGTTACTGTAAAAACATGAACAAATATGTTTGGGCTAGCAAAGAATGATGAAAAAAATACTTCTTCCAGGATTAAACTGATGCCTGTTCACTTTCTCATTATGTAGTGTATGAAAACACTTCAGAAGAATCACACTCCTTGAAACACTTAAAAAACAGATACAGCTGACATTTTACCTATTTATTCCTGAATAAACTCAAATGAAATTACTTTACTCTACAATGCATTTTTCATTAAGAAAAAGATGTCACAAAGATTTTAATTCTTTGCCTGCTGAAATTATAATATTTCTTCACCAACATGCTTCATTACCCCTAGTGCTTGGTACTAAGTTGATCCAAACAAAACCAAAAAAAGGCACTACCATTACCCCCAAAACAGATGCTCACTTCTATGGCAGACTGTTCTTTGGGATGCATTTTGCACACACGTAGTGTTACTATAGGTAGGTGATGTCTGGATCAGGTTGGAGACTTCCAGTACTAACTGCTATAGGAATAGCATATGTAGAAGTAGTGGTCTCACACCTCCAAGTAGGAGAGCAACAATGAAGAGAAGTACAAATCATCCCTGAGGTGATGGACTTCAAAGAAGAAGGGAGGAGGATGGTCATGTGATAGAATGAACTTAATACATTAAAAAGTTATCAAAAGATAAATAATCAATTCTTCTTTGTTTGTGAGCAAACATACTTTCTATCTATACTCAGTTTTCACATGTAAAGATTAATATTTAACAGTAACCGGGTTAAGTTTGATACTTTTTTTTTATTTTTGCAGATACTAGAGTCTATGCAAGACATCTAAGAATTGCTAATAAAACAGTGCACAAAACAGTAGAAAGCAAAGATCACATTTCCTAAGGATCATATGTTGTGTGCTTTCCAGTTGTAGTTTTGCCAGATATTAAGTTTGTCATTTTACTAAGAGATATAACAAATGGTTAAAAGTTTCTTCCACCATCATTGCATCTCTAGACTTGTGCACTGTGCAATATATTGACTACCATTTTTAATCCTCAAATAGCTATGTTTTCTTAACACTGCAGGGACATGTATTTTTCAAAACAACATTCGATTATAACTGCAAATAGCAAAAAATATATTAAAAGTATTGCTTTAACTTTTTGATTTTCCTAAATCTATTTGATGTTTGGCCATATGGTGTCATACAAATGACTGGAAGAAACAATATTATCCCATTTCAAAGAAATACCCAATACAATACGTTGGCCAACTTAAGCCCATTACTTTTAACAAGTATCAAATTTTTTTGCTTTTAATTTTACTAGCATATTAACTCAGGGCAGAGATCATATCTTCAGTCCTCTCATGTAGGCATCCATGAAATCATGCACAAATGACAACCCGACAATGATAATATTTAACAGTTCTTTTCTGTGCATTTTCATTTAGACAGAATATTCTCACCTCTGTTTCATCCCATTTCAGATCTACAACTTTCTGTCCCGCTTTTGGCTGCCATGTAGGTAATGTAACAGTTGCTCTTGAACGAGGAAGAACAATGTCAGGTTCCAAGGTGGATGAGACCGGTCTGCTCTGTCTTGGTGACATCGACTCTGTCCGTTCAGAGACCGGAAGGCTGTGAAATGAGTGTTCACAGTTTGTTCCCTCATAGCCTTCACTACAGAGACAGAGGTAGCCATCACCACTAGTGCTGCAGTTACCATGGTGACAGGGGTTGCTGGCACAAGGATCTGAAACAAACTGGGAAAAACATATCGTATAGGTCAATTACTGCACATAAAGGATTTATTCCTGAGCTTTACAAAGACCATAAAACAGGATTATTTTCCCCTCCTGTATTTATCTTCTAAACATATTTATAAACCAAGCTCATCTTTGATGTATCTTCAAGGAAGTAAATTCAAAGGATTAAAGAAGAATATAGATTCATGTATCTTAACCACTTTTCTCAGACCATTTGATGCGAATTCACTGTTAACACATTCAAGCAAAGCGATAAACATGAAGTAGGAACATGGCCACTGTTCATAATCAGGAATTTTCAAAACCAGTCTTAAAAGAGTAACCTATCCAGGGAAAACAACAAACATCTAGAAATTTCACACAGTAACAGAAACAGGGATGGCACACAGAACTCATATGGATCACCAGGTCAGGAAGCAGCTCTGTGTTGTCAGAGTTAACCACATCACACAATCCTATTCATGGACACAACTTCCATTTTAAAACAGCTGGGTCTTTTACCTACACTTCATTTAGTGGACAGCAGTTTCAGAATCTGATTCATTCTGGTGCTGAAAACTTTCAAACAAGAGTTAGAAAGTTGGGGCAAAAATGTGCTGATTTTTAAAACAGCATTTGTAATAGTATAGGACAAGACTGAGCTCAGTGATGTAGGAAAAATCCTGTCCTAGCCTTGCATTCCTTCTTCTAATTTCCAGCTTAAATTTATCTACAGCTAGTTTGTAGTCAGTTTATGTCATCATTGACTTTCAGGTTACATGTCTTTTCCCTCTTCTATGCTGATGTTTACATCCATAATGGATTTATAGAATACATCTACAAACTCTTCTCAAGTTTCATCTCACAGACTAAATAAGCCATGCTTGCTCAGTCTCCTTGTGGAGGACAAGCCCTCCATTCACGTGCTCATTTTTGCACCCTGGACTCCATAGTTTAGCACTGCCTTTTGCAAATGCATCAATACTTTTGTTTGTCCTGGAAATAGTTTCCTTGATATTACTTAAGAAATGTTTGCCTTAGTCAGAGCTAAATCATACTGCTGACTCACTGTCATCGTTTCACCAACTAAGCCAGGTAGTTTCCTCAATTTGTCTTCACATCAAAGCGATAACCCATCACTGGAAACAGATATTTTGCAGTCTTTAAATGCAAATTTCACCCAAGTGCTCCAGTCCTAAAGGTTACCCAGTTCTTCCCTGTACAATATTCCAGTCCTTCCCTGCATAAGCAATGTGTCTTATTATATTTCTCAGTAAAGCACCACAGTTATTTATCATCAAATATTTGTTTCAATTATCATAATAATTACATAAGCTTTATATATCATTATTGTCATAAAAACAAGTATTGGGTCTATACTAGGAATTTTACCTTTCCATCAGTTCAAAGGCCTAGTGTCAGGGACACCAAATCCTATTACACTTTCTTATATAAAATAGTACTAATATTGACCTCAGCTAGAATTCTTTCTTTGGCTGGAATTTTTGTATACCCCAGCCTATGTAACATTTTTGGACAGAAAACAGAGGAAACATTATTATGAAAGTTAACTTTGGAGACAGTCAATGATGAATCTCAGATTTTGTACTGACTGATGCAGAAGAGTTAGAGGCCATGGAAGAAAGTCCAAAATATATGGTCTACTCATTTATCTTGTGGTTCAGTTACAGCTCTGAATGTTATTTACTTTGCATGGGGATACATCTCACACATATCAGGTGATACATTAGACATCAGGGTCAAGCTCTGACTCTTCTTCATTTTTAAAACTCAACTATATAGCGAGTTTATATATACTTAATGTATCAAGTATCAAGGAAGTATGGATTTTTATGATCAGATGGGCTTATCTCCTTAAAGTCTCTTTCTCCTGCAAATCAACAGAATATATAAGTTCTCAAAGAACAATTTCCAGATCGCTTCTCCACAAAATAATATTTAAGTGACAGAAAAGAAAAGAACAATTTCCAGGAAGGAACAAAACCTAGTTCTGTTCTATGGTTTGTCAATTACATTTTAAGCTTGCTCCCACTGCCAAGCAGCAGTGATTTTCACAGGAATTTCATTTTCTTTTAGGAGTGTTGAAGATAAAAGGTGTTGACGTGTGAACAAAGCCCAGTTCAAAAACTGTTTGCAACAGTTTTTTCGTGTTCTAGTTGGTTGGACTAGATCTGAGTTTCAAAGACATGCAGCTATCCTATTGTTGGATAAATTCTATACTCATTCTTTCACAATTAATCCAAATTCACATTAAACCATTTTTGATTAATAAATCAGCATTTATTCTGTTCTGAGGAAATTTAATTGTTCTCATCACACCTAAAATGTTAAGGTTATTATTTACAAACCTAGTAACAAGAAAGAAAAAATACCATTTTCAAACAATCACAAAGGGCACTTTTTCCCCTTAGTGAATACATCCACTCACTTTACAAGCAAAATAATAGAGAGTGCTCTGTGATACATGTTATTTGGTGTAAACTGTTTTGAGCTTGTTTGACTGGAAACAGATGTGCTTAATGACAAGCACTGCTTACTGCTGCCCATGCCACGCACTGAAGAACACCTTGTGCGCCATGAATCACCACTAACCTTCCACACACAGTGGAAGTGAAAATAATTAAGACTGATTGGTTTAGATGAAGAATACAAAAAGATGAGTGTAGATGTAGAACTTCAGCCATTCACTTTCTCAGAATTTAGTTTTATGAAGTACTTCACAGGATTTTAACTTATCATCCCTTTTGTTAGTTACTATTAATTCTAAAGCTCATTTTTCTTTCAGTAAGCCTAACAAAACGAATCAGTGTCCTTTGTGCACATAAGCTTTCTGTTGAACTAAAGAAAGTTCATTTTAATTAGCAGTTAAAAAGAGATGAGCAAATAAAATTGATTAATTTGTGTTGGTTGTGATGTTTCTGTGGTTCCTCTAGTCCTATGCAAGGTGGCAGCAATGGTTAGCAAGGGCTCTGAGAAACATCTTGACACAGTGAACAGCATGGCTACATCAGAATTAAAAGGTAGCAGAATTTCAAGGCTTAACCTTCAACAAACTTCTGAAGCTCACAGAAAAAAGTAAACATCCTTGGTCATACTGAGAGCTGAACATAAGTATACTGTGAGCACACAATTAAAAGAGCCTTTTTTTAGCCATTCCTTGTGAAGTTCACAGTATTTTAAAATACTGCTGCACAGGGAAAAGGAGGAAGCAATTAATATGTATCCATATAGCCCATGATTAAAAAAGAACACAATAGAATCACTACTAAAAAATTCCAGATTTTTTTTAGGTGTATTTATAGGTGTATTGGTATAGGTGTATAGGTATTAGGTGTATATATAGAATTTCAACAATCTTGATTAAGAATATATATTTAATATCTAGGTCTTGTTTTCATCCCCATTTCTCCATTTAATAGTCTGTCTGCTTTCATAATACATTCATTGACTAAATAGGCACAGTCAGCAGTTGGAACTGACAAAGCTGAGCTAAAAATCATGAAGTGTATTTGCATCCAATTACTATTCCATATGCCTGGACAGTTGTAATCTTTGGAGTATTTTTCCAATAGAATCCTAAATAGGTGCATATCAAGGTGCCCTTCATATTGCAGTTAATTTTCCAAAGGCAAACTGAATATGGTATAAACACTAGGCTTGTTTAAGAATCACACTCACAAACATGGATTGTTTTCCAGCCAGTCCAATTGTTTCCTAAGGTTTCAGTTTAAGATAAAACACTGCAAGAGATAAATCTGCAAGATCTTTCTGCCGGTACTCCTTGCGGTGACACCAATTTGTCATTTAATGCTCATTCAGCGTCTCTTCAGAGTGGTTCTACGTGTTCTACCTGGAGACAGTCCAGGTAGATCCTCCAGAAAGCTTCAAAAAAATAGAATGGTAATCCTAAAGAGAAGGCTATAGATGAGCTCCTAAACACTACGTAAAACCTGTTTTCCCCTGTGACTCTCCTCTTAGATGTGTTAGTACAAAACAAACTTTTGGCTCAATTTTTTTGCTGTTGCCTACAGTCACAGACAACATTATATCAGCTTGCAACTTCAGTAAAATATGGAAAAAACAAAGTAAATCCAGTCCTCATATTAGGAATTCAGCAGATTCTTTAAATCTATTCTACATAGTGAATGTCAACCTGTTAACAAAGCTAAGCTGCCACAACAATGCCAAAGGCTGATATTTTACATATGTGTCCAGCAGCACTCATAACCTCTGAAACAGTCTTCAGATACTAAAAGCTGACATAGTCCAAAAGTTTCCAACTCTTCATTGGCTCCCTGAGATAGTTTTTCCAGTTATAGGATAAAATATTGTGGTTTTCAAATAGGTAAAGTGACTTTAGCTGGTTGGGATTTAGACAGCTAGTTTCTTCATGTGTTATGGTAAAAACAGATCTTAGGAAAAATTTAAATCTGTAAAAGTAAAACTGGCTTTGCACCTACATCGCTGAAGAAATTCCCCAATACAAAAGCAGACAACTGTTCTCCAGGAAAAGGTCAGGGGAAGATCCACTGCATATCACCAACAGAGAAAAGGGATCAGACATGCCAATTTCAAGCTATGCACAGTGCATTAAAAATTATCAACTTCTGAATACTTTAGAAAGAAAATAATTAAAACCTACAGTCTAAGCTGTTATCAGTTTGGTTTTAATACAGTAAGTAGAAAAAAAAAAAGTTTTTTCTTATAAGCACATCTGAAATATCATACTATCTTTGCATATGCATCAATTTATGAAAAAGAGATGGAAACAGATTTAGAACTTTTACATAGCAATGGCAATAAAGATTATCTAGAAATGTAATCTCTTTGAAAGAATGGTTTAATTATGTTCAAACTATTATTAAACTCAGCCTCATTCAGTCCTTCACACAGTGAAGTTTTAAATCCCATTCTATCACACTTTAAATGTTAATGCAAACTAGGCAATGAAAGACAAGAAAACAGGATGAATTGGAATAGAAAAAAACTCCAAATGTTCCAAAAAGTGTCCACAGAAAAAGCATGGAGATGAGTATATCGAACAAATGCATTTTCTTCTATTTTGAGAAAAGACTGTCTTGTGACTCAGGAGGACTCAAACAACATATGTGGGTTCAATTTCTGGCTCTCCCAGAGACATCCTGTGTGACCTGAGAACAGGCAGACTCTATCTCTGCCTCTTTCCTAACTGTAAAATGGAGATTACACTTCCTTTCTCACACTGCCTGTGTTGTCTGGTTAGAAAGCAATTTTTTTCAGGATGGGAAGCACAGAGCCAGATGTAGATAGGAACTCTCAAGCAGCAGTGAAATACAAATAAATATAATAAAGAAATAAATCTCTGTACAGCAAGGCTAAATCTGTAACCTATGGCTATTCAGGTTTGTTTCTTTCTTTCTCTCTCTTTTGTTTCTTTCTGTGGCTATTCAGGTTTCTTCTGAACACTTCTTTGCTCAGGCAAACAGAAGCATTCAGAGAAATATCCAGCAAACAGTCTTTAAAGTTAAGAAAAATTCCTAAATTATATTATCTTTTCTAATTGACCTATAAAAGACAGCAAAATCATATTGATATTGCATGTCTAGACACTATACTCTTTATCAAAACAAGAGCTGCTTGAAAACTAGTAGGTTGAAGAATACACTAGTTTTCCAACTGTGACCAAGCATAACAGAAATAAAAAGAGTGCCTAATACACTGTGATTATGAGACTTAGGATGAATCAGATTTTTTTGTCTCAGGACAGTGTAAAAATTAACCAGTATCAGCCCCATGGTGCACATAGGTATCTCCACCTTAAACGGCTGTTACTGAAAAGCTCCCTGCCCTTACTTTTGTGTATGTGTTTAAGGACGCTCTTGGTAAGTAATTGTTCTACCACATGTGGAGAACTAGTACTACGTCCTAGTGAAACACTGCCTCACAGGGTGCAGTGAGCACCTGCACCTTGATCAGATACCAGCTAGTCCATACAGAAATCAGAATGTCACTATTTGTCAGAAGGAAAAAAAATGTGTCAGTAAGGTGCTATTTCATACTAAAAAGTACCCATATGCTATGAACTACATCCATTTGAGCCCTGGCTATCAGGGACTTTAAAGAATGGGCAGGCCACAGAGTAATAGAAAGTGCTTCATACGGAGGTCCTGGAAACCAGAGCAATCGGGGCTTTCTTTCCCATCCCTCAAAACAATGTAAGTAGGACAAAACATTTATGTATTACATAGAACATTAATACGGCAGCCACATAAATTTCAGTTATCAGAAACTAACTACAAGCTGCAACACAAGCTACAAGCTGGAATTAACCAAGATTTAGAAGGCTAATGCCAAGAACTATATCATACTGAAACTACAATGTAAGCAACTTCTTTCTAGAAGTAAACATTTGCTGTTTTCCTTCCGCAATTCCACTCAATGCCCCAACCCATCAGGAAAGACATCAATAAATGCAATAAAGAAGTGCAAACTTTATCAGATAACTCAGAACATGATTCTTTGAAACACCGTTAACCATGAGCATTCTGGATTGCTTCCAAGCTGCCATTCTCATTCTATGAGTTTTGAATATTCAGAGTAATGAAACTGCCAGTGAATGTAATAAATGGGTATAAAATATTTTCTTCACTTCAGTGAAGCAGCAAAAAAATGCCTAAAGAAATTGTCTGTTTAATTGAGAACCAAAGCATGGCTGCCCAAATCTATTTGAAAAACCAGCAAACACAAGGCAAATTTTAAACAGCATGATAGATTTTAAAAACAGAGCTATGGCAAATGGCTAAGTTACGCTTGCATAATAAGTTACTGAACATCAACTGCTTTGCTCTACCTATCCTCAAGCACATTCTTACCTCAAGGCATACTGAAATAACTACAAAATAAATTGAGATCACTTTCCCTCTCCCTCAACAAAAGGAAAATATCTACTTCACACTAACCACAGAGTACTGCTAGATGTGAGCATGTACCTAAATAATTATTGTGAAGCACCTTATAGTTTTTCTCAGCTTTTCTCATCAGATTATTTTTAATACTTTTTTTTTAATATATATTTTCCTTTATCCTATTGGGAAAGGCCATTGAAATTGTTTGATATTTCTCTATATAGAGTGGATTTAATATTACATTTCAAGTAGACAACTTACTGTGTTTTTCAGCAACACCGGTACTTAGCAAAGATGCTTTTCAAAAACAAAATGAAGTCAGAATATCCATCCTGAAGATAGGTCAACTACCTATCAGAAAGGATCTAAGAAGTACCAATAGATCTGTGAAGACTAGCATTCAGGTTTTTTACCACAGCATTACCTCATTTTACTCTCAGTAAGGGTTGGCAACCTGCAGTATAATTGTTAAATGGGACCCCAGTGGCACTCTCATTATTGGTGGTAAAACTAGGGGATAATTCTGAAGACAAAGCATTAAATTTGTTACACTAGCACCATACATTTGTTTGTTTAGATTTTATGCTATTATTTTGTTATGAAAACATCACACAGTGAAAGAATTATCAATAGTGTCTTTATTCTTAATATTGTTTTCCCTTTTTAGAAGTACTTTTTCTTGAGCAACAGTAGGGTGCACAAAATATCTTTATGATAGGACATTAAGATATGTAATGGTATGAAAATTCATAACATTTTTATTTCCAGAATGAACTTTCTGCTAGTTTCAAATACATTATTCACTTGTGAGAAGCTGAAATTAAGTAAATATACTCCCTTATATTATTCTAGAAGTCATTAATTGACCTAAAAAATGCCATGTAGTAGTCTATAAAAAAACCAAACAAGCAAGTGTTCCAACTTACATGCAAAAGATTTTAAAAGGCTTTTTTTCTAACAAAAGATTAATTAATTCTAATGAATTTAAGTTTGAAATTAAGCATATGGGTCACAGTCTAATCCAAGGCTAATAATATTACTTCAAAATCTTAAAGTTCTGCCATGAATACTCCGAGTTATGATGAGACCAGGACTAGCCCAGGGAGGAATACAGTTCAAACATCTTTATGAAACAAAAAATCCCAAACAATCTGCTACTGGGATTTTCAAAACCGACTAAAGAAATTACTTATCCTACTGAAAGTAAGATCTCGAATTCCTAAATTTTTAGCTGTTTTAAAAACAACAGCATGCTATAGCCTCTATTCAGGTATGCCAAGTTTTACACAATCTATGTGTCTGTACACCCTTACAAATTTTGACCCCAGTGAACAAACCAGATTTGACAGTTTTCTAGAGATCTCAAAAATAATTGAACTTCTTTTACTTCCATTGCATGAACAAGCAACCAGATAGAGGATCAAGCCTGTAGAAGTCTTCTAACTAGCAAAAAGACCACAGCATAAGCTCATACTTTATTATACAGCAAGCTAGCTACAAGACAGAGCACCCTTACAAAGTTCAACAGGAACAGCAACAGCATTCTCATTTTATTCAGCATCAGCATCAGTCAACCTCAAGACACAAATTCATATAAAATAAGACTTCATTAGTTCAAGTACTCATGGCATTTCTTGATTTAGAAGTCTGAGGCTTCAGACATTTTCTAGATGAGACACAGCAAAACAGGCACACAGTTCTTGTAAGAACAGGCGAAGAAGGACTGAATAACACAGTGAGCTGTGCAGTAAAACTATGCAGTTGAACCATCAACACCCCATGAAATCCTGAAAAACTCGACAGATGTGACAACTGGCTACTCTCATAGCTTTTTGCCCACAAGAGGCTGTGAAAACAGGAAAAGATAATAAACACATCCATAAGGTATCTAGGAGATGTGATATAATCAGCAGTCCAGTGATGTCACATTTTCCAAATCAAGTATGAAAAAACAATTAAAATTTGGGGAGTTGGAAAAGAAGTAGTTGTTATAATTTCAAGCCACAAGACATCAGAAAGGAGACATTTTGCCAGCTGAGACATTTGGCAATTAATAAAACAGCAAACACTTATGCACCTGGTCAAATACATGAGCATTATATAGGTCCTCCAGTGCTTTCAAATGACCAGCATTACAACCAACATTACTGCACTCCGTCCAGTACTACTGACAGCACAGTAAATCACAGGTATGCAGTCTCCTGATTTTTTTCTTATTTCTCATACTTAAACATCCTGCCAGATGAAAAGTTAAAATATCATCTAGTTGGAGAAATGCTGAAAGAAAGATTAAAAAAATTGCGAACACAGTAATGCATTCTCTCAGTATGCGTTCTGTGTATTGCTGTGTTGGATTAAGTTACTGATCACTATTTTAAAAACTCTTTCCTCTGTACATTTATATATACTTAATTTTAATCTTTCAGGCTCAGGATTAGAATTCCAAGACCCAGCTACATTTTTAATATAGTTATTAGGGGTTACACATCAAGCACCTAATATAATCAACACACTGAGCAGAACTGACATCTAAAGAGCATGGGATGTGAAAAGGGATGCCAGTGTGAAGTAGCTGCCTTCGGTTCTCTTGTTGTTACAGCAGACAAGGACTCACAGCTTTCCTTCTTGGATTAGGAGCCTAAGCAGTTTTCTGGTCACAAGTGATTTTTGCTTTTAAGACAGGGTCGGAGACAGTAGAGAAAAGTCAGCATCTTTGTCTCATAACAAAGCACCTACTTGCACATAAAGACCAATGTCCAAAGACTTTCAAATCAACATCTAGTTCCTAATCCCTGAAGAACTTATCATTTTACTGCAAGAAGTAATTGGATTAAATATTTGAACAATGTTGGGAACAGAGATAAAAGCCCAAAATGTCTCTGCTCCTCCTTGCTTAAACACCACCGCTCACTCATGTTGACACTCATTCCCATCGTCACACTCTGCCCCTGTGATTCTTGCTCTGTGAAAGCAGTTTAAACTACAACTTTTTATCTCACATTTTATGACAGGCTAAGAGTGAACTCAGTTCCTTCATGGCAGCTCACACACAGTAACTTGTTAAGGTATGACAACAGCAGCATATGCCTGAACCTTGAGAATAAGCCAATCTTCAGATGCGTAAAATAGGTCTTTACATTCAGTGGTTAGAGGCAGTGCTTCTTTTAACCTCATCTGAAATAGCTGTTTTGCCCAGTCAGTAGAACAACCTTTTTGGGGCTATTTTTTAAAACCAAATTTATCTTGTGGTTCAGAAGACCTGCTAAAATTTGTATTAAAATAAACTGGATGATCATTTTTCCCATGACATAATCAGCAACAATTGTTCAGGGTTTTATCTTTCTAGCCTATGCCAATACAATTTTTCTCATGTCAGGTTTTGATTATTTTCTTGTAATTTCAGCTTCTTGATCACTCTCACGACTTCTAGTTATACACACAGACTTTTCATTTCTTTAGTGCAGAGGACTCTGCCTTTCTACTAGGGCAATTCAAACAGGAAACTACCTCTAAAATCTCAACATCTAGGGAAATAGAAATTTGGTGTTTAGCCCACCTCTCTGGGACAGTGGTATGCAATCTCAGGTCTCCTGCAGCAAGTTACAGGGAGCCTGTCATTACAAATAGGAGAATTACTCCTCAGTGTGTTTACTATTTTTCTTCTCTCTGTCACATCAGAGATAACAAGCAGGAAGTTGTTTGTTGTAAGATCTTCTTAGTGATGTCTCCAGGATGACATGTATACTCGTCGTTCAACATGATGAAAGATACATGTAGAAATGGTAAAATGAGTCGAGTTTCAGTAAACTAGTGCCCAGCAATAAAGTCATTGTCTATCATTTTAAATCTGCCCTAAAGATCATAGCTGTTACCAAATGCAATAGAATATTAATGAACAGTTCCTGAAAGAAATGACAGGATTTGTGCCCCCTCTAGATGAAAGGGCACAAATGAAGGGGCCCTGGCCCTTTAGGACATAAATTATTATAGGATTTTTTTGCTTAAGTCTCTCTTTCAGTTGGTCTAAGCACTGGACTCTACAAAGTCAGATACAACACTTTACAGCCCATTTTTCTAGCACTGTAGAAAGCAGGGCTGTGACCTAAATAAGCTCTCCTATGAATTTCGTTCATGAGGTCATATATCAAATGACTTTATATCTGTCATCAAACTACACTGTATACACACTGCCATTTTGCCGTCCACTATAAACTCTAGAAACAAGAGTATTTTTTAAGCAATACCATTGTACAATTTCTCTCACTCATACAAATTTCTCTTTTGATGGTTTACCCTCATGAATTAGTGTGTATCCAGACAAGTTGGAACTTATGTCACGGGTAATTCCTCATATTTTTTTACTTCTCCAAATCTTTTACTACTTTCTTTGAATGACTTCAAATCTGCTGTCTTACCTAATAATCCCAATACTAATTTATGTCTATTGGCCCAGTACCTTAATGTTTTGATGCTATGAATTAGATTTATCACGTTCTGAACTCAGCAACACTTCATGGCATCTAAAAAAATTCTATAGCAATAACTAAACTGTAGAACTTCTGTGCTGAATGAGGAATTATTCCTTTAATCTGATTTAAATTTTCTGTTTGGTAATTTTATTATATGTCCCTACTCCTTATCCTGTCATATTTAGCAAATATGTTGCTCTCTTCTTCACATCACTCATGGTTTTAGAGACTTCTGTCACAACTGTGTTTGGAAAAGAGGTGAACAAGAAAAGTCCTAGATATTCAGAAGTTGTTTCATATCCCATGTTATCATTCACTGTCCCTTTTTGAGGTGGGGAGAGTACCAGATATGTGGGTATACCTTGGATCATATACTGGTATAGTGATATTACCTGCTTTTTTCTCTCTGCTCCTTTCATCATAGTAATAAAAATATTAAAACCAACTCTTACAATGATCCTCATTTGTTTTGCCACTATATGTAATTTCCTATCTATATGACATAACTCTTTTTCTACTCACTCTATTTAAGGACAAAATTGATTGCCTTTGCTGGTTTAGACACAGACCCTCTGAGATTCTGTACGTCACCGTTTTCCTGCACGCATGTATGATACACGATGGCAATTACCCATACAAATCAGGATGGTAAGAATTTGCAGATCTGATCACAATCATGCTGGGAAGCTTTGTGTTGAATACAAAGACAATTGCAGCAGAATTCTATTTCCTGAAGATAGCTCTAGCAGCCTTTTATTAATTAAAGTCCTGTATGCTTGCTTGCATTTTTAATCATTTTCTGTGTCTTTTTTTTTTGCAAAATTCCATTAATTCTTACAATAAAACATTTGTGTTTGGTGGCAAACATCAGGGCTTTTGAAAGGTACTCTCCCATACTGATTTATGATATAATGGGTAGCAAGACACACAAGAGTGTCTGACAGCAGTTCAGAGGTAAGGAGAAGTGTTTATGGATATTCTTTTCCTCCAGATCAGGTTTTTAGGGGCTGAAGCACTTAACTCCTTTTGAAACAGCTACAAGAATTCAAAGGAATATTTCCTGCTACTATAAAAGAATTCTAAGTTATTTCTGGGGCTATCGCCCAGCATATTGCCTCCAAGTCACATGCATTAGTGAGGCACTTGCATACTGTCACTCACAATGCTTAGCTCTGACATAAGTGTTAGTCGCGATATTAAAAATGCTACTTTTCCTATTGTAACTGTTTTGAAAGATGGTGATTTAGGAAACATTCAAACAGGCAGCCAAACACTGAGTCTACAAATAGCAAAACAGTATAGTACATTTTGCACAATAGCATACCTCTGGGGGCCCATCCAATTCGACATAAAATTCAATCTGTACATGTGTGTATTTACATCACAGGATGAGATAGTGTCTTTTCACAAATGTCAAATACTTTTTAAAATTATTGAAAACTACACATACACCTCTTGCATCAGTATTTGTCCTTGACCTTCAGCAAATATATTTATACTAAAACAAACTTTAAAAAAAAGATAGGAAAAATAGGAAAAGAAATGTAACCATTTTAAACCACTGCTATGGGCATGCCTTGCAGGAAGCTTCTGGTGATGGACAAAAAACTGGCTTGTTAAATCTCTGCTGTGCCATATCCTACGTATCTTATTGTGTCAGGTTATACGACATTTTAAGACACTACACAACTGCCATTCCCTCTGAGGATAGAAAGTGCAATGGAGTAGGATAAGAGTCTTAATGCTGTATTTGCAAAACGGTAACATACAACATAACCTTATTGCGGTATAAATTTTGTCATTAGTCCCTGTTCCCTCACTGTTAGTTGGTTCAAAAATTGTTTTAATTAAGATAAGCAGTTAAAAGGATAACAAAAATATGGACAAGAAAAAGAAAAGTCATGAAAATAATTTTCTCTTTGTTTGTCTTGCTTCTGGTTTGTTTCCTTATGCCCAGGCAACCTTTCAGATTTACAGTGTTCCTTCAAGATTCCACTGAAAGTAAAAAAAATTTGAAAACCATGATGTGATTAACCAATAATCCTGGCAAACCTCTTCCCATTAATATACTTGCCTTTTGCCTTACAGAAATTCTTTCTGAATTAAAGACACAATCAAAATATTCTTCTGAGAAATAAGATTTTTTTTAAAAATCTAAATAAAAAGTTATTTTGTCAAGTAATTTCTTATTTAATGTAGAAGGAGGACAACTCTGAAATAGGATAGGAAATAAATACTGGGGGAGAGAGTCTAGCACAAGAACAAAAGAAGCTAAGAGAAGTTGACCAGGAGAGACAAAAACATATTTTGACAATACAAGAGAAAGAAGTATTAATTAATCAAAACATTTAGTCACAGAATCAGTCTGATTTTCTAATACTAAAGAGGATGAATCATGGGTTCAGGATTCTTTTCTCTATTGCAACAAGACACTGAGTTACAAATTAAATAGAGGGAGAGATATGGCTAGTGCTACAGTTTTTAGCCCAAAGAAATAGATTTGTATTGCAAGGACAGAAGAATACAAGTATTTTACATAAGAATATGCAAACATTTAAAAAATGAGTCAGCATTAAATACTTGCTAGACTTGGTACTGTATCTTTAACCTGAAATCTCCACCTACAGATGTGTTCTTGAAGCATTCAGCTACAAAATACTCCTAGAATATCAATTGTTTATGTTGAAACAAAAAGCAAAGTAGCACAAGTACTACTTTCTGAAATGTTAGTCTAAAGAGACAAAGAGGAAAAAAAGTTAAATTCTAAACTGTTAAAGCCAAAAATGTTATTTATGCACGTATGCCATATAAGCTTTCCATTATTACTTTTACTTACAAGATAAATATCTAGGAGGAATAAAAAAATCCATCTATTGCAGGGCACACAGCAGAAAGAATTTTTAGAACTATTGAGACCTATGGTTTGGAACAGAAACAATCTGATAATGATCTAGTCCCATCTCTCTTCTGTTCTGGAAAAATCAGGCTGTTGCTCACCTTCCAAAAAGCTTTCCTGTGAAACTCTCCAGCATACCACTACTGCTTCGTGTTCAAATTTTCTGTAAGTTCTCTATAAATGCTACCATATATTATAATTGCAGTACCATCATGGGACATCTATTCCAATTACATCCTCAAAGACTACAGATATTTAGACCCCCCTATTTTTATCTCTTTTTTTATCCAATTGATGATCTAACATATATTGGAACTGAGCCGCTAGTGAGCAATGGGCATTTATGTATATTTGCATCCTTGAGTAAAGAGGTGTCAGTTGCAAAATCAAAACAAGACTCAGAATTAGAGAATAATTAAATATCCTAAAAAATACTGTTACCCTGCCTAATACGTATTAGGAATTAATCTGTCAACAACTCTGATATCTTCCATACAGTTCTGACGGATATTCATAAACATGCTGAACTTCTTAACAAAGCCTGGGTTTCAGTAGCATTTGATTTGCTGGGTCCAGTTTTAATATTGTCTCTCTGGGTCCAAATCCTTAAGCACACATTCAAATGCACACCCATCAGCTCTTTAATCTCTTAGTTGAAGAACACCATCATCCAAATGTCCATGCACTTGTTTCAGGAGAAAATCTCTCATATGTCCTCAAAGGTGATTTCACTGTGGACTTCTTTAGCTCATCTTTCACCTCTGACAATGAAATGACAATGAAGTCAATTAACACTCAGACACTGAGATTTCATACATGCACCCACTTTACTAGGTGAAAATGAAAGAAAAGTACAGTTGGTGGAAAAACAACAGCATGTGAACAGAATCCCTCTTCCATTGTGCAGGCTACACTAGGATACTTGGGTTACAAGTCAGTCCTGAAGTTTTCTTACTATATTTAGGCTTCTAAAATCCAGTCTCCCCTCTAAAAATGCCTGAAGAAAAAGCATCTCTCCTTTACAACCTTACAGTCTGCTTTGCTGGCTTACCAGATCCATACAACTTTCTCTCCCTGCTCAAATGATCTGCTGCTTAATTACGAGCTCATCTGGAAGGATCAATATCTCTTGGTAGTAACCAATTAATTATCCTAATGTTCCTGCATTTGATTAGGAGAAACTCCAGCCATTTTTTGTTAGTTGTTCCTCACATGTATCCTCTATCAATACCTCCAGGAATTCCAGGACCAAATACAGGTTAAAAAAAAAAAAAAAAAAAAAAAAAAAAGAAGCAAAACACCATTTATGGTCTTAAAAACAAAAGAGAAAGACTACCACAACCAGACATATACTACATTTTCATGGTCTTCATCTTTAAAAGAAATAGGTCTGGATTTGTGAAATGGTACTGAAATGATGTTTAAAGCCTCAGGGATGGAGAGATATAGGAGTACATAAAAAGTTACTTTTATTCTTATGGTCTCCTCTGCCGAGTCACTGACTTTCTATGACAGCAACAACAAAAAAGAGTAAATGAAACATTAAATTCCTATTTAAATCAGATAAACCATTTTGCTCATTACTGCTTTCAGCAAGATTGAATTCTGCTTCACTATCTGCTTTTGCCATATCAAATGGAACAAAGGGGCAGATCACTAGAAAGCCTAACACAATGCATGCAGTAAAACGTACTATTTCAAATCTAAGTGTCAACACCTGCATAAATAATTAGCCAGAACAAATGTATTGAAAACACAGTTATACACAAAATATAATACTTAATTATATTGAAAGCTGTCATTTCTCCAACAGCTTCACTTTTATTTAATTATTTTAATTTCAAAAAACAGCTTACCAAGAACAAACTAGCACCCAAGACAGTTTTACTGGAATTTTGTGACTCTGTACAGCCAGGTTAAAATGTCGGTTTAGTTCTGGCTAGTGATACTGGCCCTCAACAGATTCAGAGAGTAAAGAGAAGCCTGCAAGCTGCACGCCAGAGAAATTTTCAGGGAATTTTGTCTTCCTTGGCTTGTAGATTAGTATTGAACTTGGAAAAAGTGAGAGACTGAAAGGTAAGAAAAAAAGTGGGTGGCTCTTGCACAAGCTTTGTCACATCGCTTTGCCCATATATTTCCAGCTTGATTTGTCACACTTCTGTTACTTTTCTATTAGCCTTTACTGGAACAGATTGCATATTTTACAAAGACATTCAGGAATAATTTCTTGCGCACAAAAATGCCAAGTAAGGACAAAATAATTAGCAATTTCATTTTAATTTATGATCTCAAACAGGATTTGAATGTTGATAAAGCATGGAATCCTTCTCCTGAAAACATAAAAAGGAAAGGAACAACCTTTAGACTGCCTGAATTATGACTTCCTCACATTGTGATTTGTAAAAAAAAAAAAGAAAAAAAAAAAAAAAAAAGAACTGAAATATTTACATATTTCCTAACTCCACAGAAACACATCATGCAAAATAATTATTTTAGTCTTATGTGGAACACAGTCAATGTTATTTATGTCTGAAATGCAACTAAAAAAACTTGGCTATCTTAACTGAACAACTAACCACAGAAACCTCCTCCCTCATAGCCAATAGAATTACAGCAAGTAGTGCTGTAGGTGTGCCTATAACACCTTGCTGTGGCATCTACCACACGAAAAAGCAAGCCATATTCCACCACAAATGTGTACAGAGATCTACCAGGTAAATATTTGGAAACTAGAATGCCAGTATTACAAGCAGATTGAAGCATGGCACTATCCCATCCTAAATTTATTTAGGATACATTCTTTCTGCCCACACTTTGATTGCAAAGTCAGAAAAATAAAAGCAAAGCAAAGCAGTTTTTAGACGACAAACCATCTGGTAAAATGCCTAAAATAATTACTTTGTTTCCTTTAGAATAACTTTCCATATGTTGGTAACTACCCATGTTTTCTTGTCCCATGATACATCAGCTTGTACTAAAAATCAGCTGGAACTAAAAATTCATTCTAGAGTGCTGAAATTAGAATTATATTCACAATTTAGGATATACCCTACTGCAACTGTACTTGTTTTCTTATTTAATGTAGAAAATTCTGCCTGCTGATTTATTATTCCTCTTCATCATCAGTTCTTATTAGATTTCAAATTGCAATGACCTTGCAAAACAAAGCACTGACTATCATACTGAGGTTGGATTAATTTTTTTTCTCCTCTTTTTTTTTTTTAATAAAAACCACCACATTGCTAAATCTGTTCCACCTATTTAGCCTGCTCTGCTTATTATAGAAATATTTCCAAAAATAGAATTAACTTTTTATCTCCATCCCAGTAGATACATTCTGTATCTTCATCAGTCTTCCTATGGCCAAGCTATATTACCCCAGATCAGCAGATACAGTGCACTGAACACTTTTTTACACTAATCTTATAACTCCCTGTTCTGCTCAGAAAGACAACTGCAACCTTTTCTTCTTGTAATTTGTATTTATCATAAAGAGCTCCTGCCAAGTTGCAATGGAGGAAAAAATGCATATTACTCCATATTACAGATAAATTAACTATACGATTTATCCTTTCAATGATTACTATTAAATACCCTTATTAGCTTGTCTGTATTTTCCAACTATATCAATAGCCTAGCAAAATAAATGTATTAGTTTTATTTACAAACCCCATCACAACTAGTATCAAGTATTTTTATATTGAAGGAAAACTGAACTAAAGTTGCTAGTTAAGAACTATAAAAAACAATCAAGCCCTGAGACAGAATAAGCTCTTTATTAACAAAGCAAGTAATAAGATACCTAATGATACGACAACAGTTTATATTCTTTAAGAAATACTGACACCCTTCAACTGAAGCAATGCATGACACCTACATTCTTAATATACAAGCATCTGCATAACTAGATGACAGAAATTCTCTTGATTTAGCATCAAAAGTATTTTCTCCACAATTTTTTTTATAGAATAATAAATTTTGGATTAAAACTTTTAAAAACTTTGTTTTATTAATTAAATTAATTCATACATACACACACACAAACGTTCAAACAGCAGATTGTTAGATTGTCTAGCTCTTGTTCTCAGTTTTATTGTTTTTAATATGGCACTCTAAACACTTCTGACACACATAGATCATTAGTACACACTCAGAAACAAACAGCAGTGTTTCAGAAGCATCAGTAATATGACAAGTTACACCCCATAGCAGCTAGCAGTACAGAAATGATCTAACATTGCAAGCAACTCCCCCAAGGCTGAGAAAAAAAATCCTTTCACATTTCACATTCTTTAAATACAGTAACAGTTTCACAAAATTGATATGAAAAAGTCAAAACACCTGGTAAAATCACAGGATCAAAAAAATTTTCATTTGGAATGTATCCGTTTGCACACTACTTAGCTAATACTACAGATTCTCTGATCCCTGCAGTGAAAAACTGAACCAAACAGGACATCATTCCTAATTTTTCTTACAATCGATATCATAGATTACAGGCCAAAACCCAAGCACCAGAGAGTGTGCATGGGCATCATGAAATTGCATTACAGATGGAAGGGTTAGGAGTAAACAAACTGAAAGATAACAATTATGGTTGTTTTCAAAAATTATTTGAGAGGAAAAGCAAAATTTGAAAGAGAAGCAGTCAAAATATAAATGATTTGTATAAATACTAAATACATGAACAGCCTAGTTAGAACCGAAAAGATTGCACTTTCTACTGAATAAAATGTTCCATAGATCACTTTGTTCAGTGTTTATTACTGTCACCTGCCTTGAAAATTGTAAGCATTTTCAAAAATGCATCAGAAACTTCCCTGTTTTTTTATACACCTTTTTGTTGTTTCTTACAGCAATGTACTTTAGAGTCTCAGAACAATCATTCCAAAAATTTCCAAAATAACAACACAGTAGATAGCAAGTTTGGGTTTCTTCTAAATTAGAGAAAAATAGCCTATGTTTGACCTATGGTGCAATAGCCCCTCTACTTATATATAACACAAAATAAAATATCTTCTCTTTATATACATGGCATTCAAAAAAGAACCCCTCAGCCTGAGACTGTTGGAAATGGGCCACATTTCTATGATTTAGAGTGTAGGTCCATCCTATAAAGGCTCTCATACACTTACAGTGGAAATCTGCTTAACTGTTTTAGAAATGTGGCTTTATCTTTATGCAAAGGGGGGGGGGGGGGGGGGGGAAGTGGTGAATCACATAAATGTCAGATATGCTCTCTCTACTGGTCCAGGGTTAAGAGTAGTCTTAACTACTAATAAATCCTGAGACTTATCTTCAGGATGAGATGCCTCTGTCTTACAGCTCGACTTTTACTGCATCTGCTCCATTCATCGTTCCAGCATCTTTCTTCCCTCGTTGCATTCACCCTCCCTTCCCACCTTGATCAAATGGGAGAAGGTCACATTTCACTCCAGTGCTTGTTTAACTAAATAGGAATATACCCTATTCACAATCCTTTGATATCAACAGAATACATTATAGTATTCTGGTAATTAGAGAACATGTCACTCTCAAGCAAAGGCTTCTGTAACTCATTCTTGAGTTCAGAAATCTTAATTTCAGACAGCTTCCACTGCAGCTCACTATACAACTTTAGTCCTATTTTAGCCAAAGACAAAAACTCCCCACTCTCCTCCTCCACTACCACCCAAAGCTAAATTCTTAAAGTATGTCTTCGCAGAAATACCTACCTTTCTACACCTTTGCTATAACTCCACAACCAAATATTGACAAATTTTGATTGTGTATAACAACATTTAGGCACAATTTTACATCATCATATTAATCCTTGAAATGTAAAGCTTACATTAATCATTTTTCTTTTAAAGAAAATGCAGCCTAAATTTTCTAAGCATTTTCTTAGAGATAAGATAGAACAGTAGTAAATTCCACACTGGTTAAGAGAACTTTACACGTAAAGCGAAATATGTTCAGTTATACTCTTTTGTCTATCTGTTCCCAAAAGGTATTCCATTTTAAAATACTTTCAACTTAACTTTTTTTTTTTAACTCAGAGCCCTTTCATCTTTCAAAACACAGAAAAGTATAGGATATTTTTTATATTTACTTGTTTACAAATAAAAGTCAATTTACATTTTTCTCCACTTACTGTGAAGATGCAGTAAGTTTACGAAGGATGAGCCAGAATAACTAGAAAATTTCAAAAAAAGAAAATCTCATTATCTCCTGTGTTGGTAAGGTCTGAGACTGAAGACTTGAATCCCACCCATGTACCCTGCATTAATGTCCTGGCTTTCTGCATAACAGGTATTCTGGAGCAGGTCTCTGCTTCACCCATTAATACTGTTTTATTTCAGACAGGTAATTATGTATCTATTAGAGTAGGCACTTAAACTAAGTTTACCACAACCCAGGCAAGTGTCTTTCCTGTTGAGGTACGGAGTTCTTCAGTCTCAGTTTCTCCAAGAGGATATTTAATTTTTATTGCACTAGAAATGTTCCTACAGAAAGGACACAGTCATACATAGCTTTGTAGGCTACCATACATTCGTAAATTACAGGTATAAACAAAGCAAAGCAAGGACTTGATAGTGGGCCCCTGCATCAAACATCTGTATCCAAAATTTGATATTCGTAGACATATCCCCATCGTTTCCTTGTTGAAATCTTGTGCTTTCTTCAGATTGGTTTGTTTTCAATGAATGAACACAAACATTTACTTGTAAGCTTTATTCACACAGGCATGCACTTATCAGAATTCCCCTCTTATTGTTGGTGTATCAACTGGTTATAATTTACACTAGACTAAGTTTCTGAACTATGTTCTAAATCTCTTTTTGTATTCGTATAATGCTAAGTCATAGTTTAATCCAAGCCTGACTTGGCCTTTTAGTGCTCCCATCAATACTTATTTTACTAATGCTCTGCTGAATTATATTTGGAGCCTCTGTTAAGTGGATCATCATAATTTTGGAATTTCTCAAAGATCAACTCTACAAATGAATGATACTAATCCACTTGCTATGCAAAAAACCCTTGTTTCTCCAGGGAGATTTCTCTGGAGGATATCACTGCAGGATATCCTTGGCTACTAAATACTACATTTCTAAGTCAACCAGAAGACGCTTAAAACTAGGGGGAGGAGGAGAGAACCTTTCCAACAGGCAGTCTTCTGCATAGTGATTATCCCTGCAAAAATGTTAAATATTCACTAACATTTGTTCTCACCTGGATTATATGAAAAAACCTGGCACATACAGTGAACCTCTGCATTTTAAAGGACTCTTATCCCTCTGGTGAAAGTGCTTGAAGCTATGAACCTCACAAAATATCTTCCATCCAGAAATGGAAGGCCATAGACTATAATGTTTTAACTTACAATTGAGGCTTTGCTAATCAAACTTCTGGAATAAAAGTTTTACACAATTAGCTCCCTGTTAAAAGATATAGTTACTGGATTTTCACATTTTCTTTCCAATTGCTTCCTGTTATCTGATTTCTGTTCTTGGGTCCTTGTGGTGACCTATATAAAATGACAAATTCTCATTATCAGAATTCTGCAGCACACAGAACTGGCTGTAATTGATGAACTGAAGCCACAGCTGCAGCAAGAGCCTGTAGTTTTAAAGCCAGGCAGAAAAGTGTTCCTTTGAAATAAGACAGAAATGGGCTGTCCTCACCAGGGCTTTGAAAACAAGGGTTGGTAAAAATATGAAGTTCTACTATACAGAAATAAGAGGGATTTAGAAAAAAAAAAATCTCAAATTGATACTTTCATCCTCCTAACCTCTTGTGCCCATACAAATGTGGAAAAATCACTTAAAGTCCAGGCAGTCATTCAGGAGCACCATTCCTCACAGATTTCACATGCTTACAAAGGAAGCTGGGGGGGAAGTAACTTCTGTTGACATTGTGAATACAGGAGAGGATACTTCATACACCATATAAAAAATTAATGACTAAGTCTAGTCACGGAAGATCCATGGAATTCCTAGAACTCTAGAAAGGACATACACAGACATCACCCAAAAAATAGCTAACTAATGATCTTAGATTAATACTCCACATATCCTCTAACAAGATATTATATTCTAGTGGCCCAACACTGATCAGCAGAACAAGGAAAGCACAACACAAAATATTTTCAGTCTGAGAGCACAGAAAATTTCAGCAAGACGGAAAACTGTGAGCTTTACTTTCACCTTATTAACGGAATGAAAAGTGGGAGGACAATAGTTCAGTCATCCTCCCTCATTCTCTTGAAATCTGGAGTACCCTTGGGACCTGCATTGTGCATAAACTACTTTCCTGGATGCATCTAACATGCTGATCTTCAAGTGTTTGTGGTACCACAACCACCCAGCCTTGGTGCCTACATTGTCTCTCCATCCTGACAGAACTTCAACATGGAGAGTTCTGTAATAGGCCACCGCAAAGATTATTTTCCTCCATGTGTAATTCAGTGAAGGAAACTTAGGAACTTCTGATGAAATCTCTCCAAGCTTCTCATTTCTAAGCATACCTGAGGTAAAGAGAAAAGGATCAATACATGTCTTCCTATTCTTATTTCCAATTTTTTGTTTTAGCCCTACCTCGGTTTTAGGAATACTTAGCTTTAATTGTTAATTTCTCTTCAAATTTACAGTCCTTGGCTGAGCTTTATACTTTTGTGTAAAAGACACTAAAAATTGCACTTCTCTGACAGCTCTAGGGTAACTGAAACAATGTTCCCTACACACACTTCCTGGTACTTTTGCGTTAAGAGGAGAGGAGTAACACAACTTCACTGCAGAAACAGGTATCACAGCTTTAAGAAGTTTGTTCATTATCTCTTAGAATTTACTTTTGCAGTTTCAAAGTCTATGTACTCCCAGTACTGGCAATTCTAATGGACCTCCAGGGCTTTGATTAGCTACAGCAGTGACCAATTTGTCAGAATTTCTTAGATTACCTACTAATATTTTAAGTGTCTACATACATGAGCCCTCTTATTTGTGCATCAATATGAACTGACTACACCTGACAACAAAATCTCCAACTACATGCATTTCCATCCAGAAGCCATCATAAAGCTCAGCCATGTCAAAACACTTGGGGTTATTAGTCAGTAAAGTAAAACAGCAGGATTTTTGTTATCTAACACTGCGTTAGGTAGAACTCTTAGCCCCTTCTATAATCTATGCTTAAGGACCACATCTACAGCTATAAGTATACAAGCATAAGAAAAATGTATTTCATATCTTTTCCATTCTTTCTAAATAATATCTAAGAAAATAACTGGTGTTAAAAGAAAGAAAATTATTTGAAGGTTATTTTAACGTGTTCACTGGTTCAGAACAAAACAGTAGTGACAGCAACAACCTAAAAACATCAAATTTCAGCCAAAACAGGCACATGACATTTTGCATCATAGCCTTATACCATATAATACAAATGTCATCTACATGTGTGGTGTCATAAAACATTGAAAAAATTGGAAAAAGCTTTTGTGCCTCAAAAAAATGTATCAAATTAGATTAATTTTATCTATATTTTCCCACTTAAAAGCTGTTTTGCTTATAAAATATTAGTAAGCTGGCCTACAGAAAACGTGATTCAGTTTAAATTGCATGTGTCATATGGAAACAAAGGTTTCATAACATGCTTTATAGCTTTGGGGGGTTTTTTTAGAAAAAAATCCTAGAAGAACTGTTCAAGATATAGCTACCACTTTTAACTGACAGGTGTAAAAATCTGGTCCAGAAAAATGACCTTTCAAAAATTGCATTTTAATAAAGTAATATAATTTTTACTCTCTGTGACCAAGAAGTGATTTTTTCCTTAATAATGTTCTTAGAAGTACAAAACGCTTCAAAAAGTTTGGACTACAGTGACTCAGTATTTCCAGAGTAAGAAAAGAAGGCTTAAACAAGAGGGTGGTATTTCTGCATCTCACACTGAAATTTCTAATTGCTATAAATATTTTTTAAAACCCTACTAGAATCCATTTGGTCAGCATCTTAGATTGCAGCAATTAACCTCAGCTAATTCATTAACTTGATCCAGAAATCTGTTTGGTCTTTCCTTTTGCAGCAATCACAACAAAAGCACCCTTCATAACTCCAGTAAGGGTTTAAAAATTAAAACAAACAAACAAAACAAAAAAACACATGGGAATAATCTTTCCTTGTACCTTAGAACAAGTGTATCCATACACTTACAAAAATAATTATAGGACACAGTACATATATTTTACAAATAAATGCATTTACAGCTGAAACCCTCCTGCCTCTGTATATATAATTCTCAGAAATACATCCCTTCCTAAAGAAAGATACTTACCAATATATTTATACACCACTGCCTCCAAATTCATCTGCAGACATAAAAGGATAATACTTAAGTGTAATGCAGAAATAACTTTTTCAGGACTGGAGCTTGTACCACCACTTTTTTTTTTTTTTTTTTAGGTGGCCTGTATAACAACAAAAGTCAAAGCCCTAATTCAGGAAAAAATGCACGTACCTTTTTCAATATGTGCTCCGTTTCCACTGATTTCAACAGCATATATATTCCTGACTTTTCCTAACAAGGCCTAAACCATATTCCAACAGAAATTCTCGTATCCTTAGGAGACACTCAAACATATTTTTGTGTTTTCAGGATATGAACTGCTCATTTCCATGTTGCCTTATAATATTATATTGAGGATTATGCTGTCTTGTATTATAAACAGGAACTACTTATTATAAATATATATACTTATCATAAGAAATGAACATTCCTAAAATTTAATGAGCAATACTGCAGTTTGCATGCAGTTCATTAGGTTCCCATGTGGAAAGCAGAAAACGCAACAGCTCTAAATTAAAAACAGTGGTTGTAAATGAGTTCTTTTAGGGCTCCTCATCTTTTAACTGACAGCGGGAAATGGATATGAGACAACAGATGCTGTAAGTTCAGTTCATTACTACCAACCATGCATTATTTTCCAACCTTACTGACAGCATGCAGACTGATTCCTACTCTGAGTCATATTCCTCTAGTTGTATTTGGATTTGAATAAAGGTTTTATTTTCTCTACCATATTTCAGGAATTTTAATATTTTTCTTTTTTCTCCCATTTCCTTCTGTTTATGGCACATTTTGGAGATCTCTTGTCTCAATATACGCTCATGTAGTAATGGAACAAAAATCATTAGTAAACTTTATTTAACTGTATCTTGTCTCCAAAGCAGCAGAAGTATGTTTTACATTGGGAGAGTAGTATGCCAAGAGTGCTGCACTTCCCAGAAAAGACATACATTAGCTCAAGAACAGTGGCCAAAACAAAGATGCTATCATGGCCAAAAATAGGGATGATTTTCACCAAAGGTATGTGTGAGTAACAAAGATGAAATACAAGCACTCAAGTTTAAAAAAAGTGGGCAGTATGAAAAAGATCTCACAAATGACAGCTGCCCTCTTTAGCAAGAAGCTTATTTTCAGTAATATATGAAAGCTTAGGCTGTTTAAAAATAATTTCCCTAAATTTTTACTGAAAATTTTAAGAATATTTACCAAGTTAATAGTATCATGTTATATAAGAAAAAAACTAATGGATTCTGGTTTTTTATTTTTAAAATTTACCTTACAACAGTAGAAATGTCTGCCTTGACATATTTCAAGGCTGTGTAATTTGGTTCCTTACTTAGAATAGAATCATAGAATCATTAAGGTTGGAAAAGACATCTAAGATCACCTAGTCCAACCATCAACCCAACACCTTCATGCCTACTAAACCATGTCCTGAAGTGCCATGTTTTTTGAACTCCACCAGGGATGGTGACTCCACCACTTCTCTGGGCAGCCTGTTCCAATGCTTGACCACCCTTTCAGTAAAGAATTTTTCCTAATATATAATCTAAACCTCCCCTGGCACAACTTGAGGCCATTTCCTCTTGTCCTATCACTAGTTACTTGGGAGAAGAGACCAGCACCCACCTCACTACAACCTCCTTTCAGGTAGCTGTAGAGAGCAATAAGGTCTCCCGTCAGCCTCCACTTCTCCAGAATAACCAGAATAACCAGAATAACCCCAGTTCCCTCAGCTGCTCCTCATCAGACTTGTGCTCTAGACCCTTCACCAGCTTCACTGGCCTTCTCTGGACACGTTCCAGCACCTCAATGTCTCTCTTGTAGTGAGGGACCCAAAACCGAACACAGTATTCGAGGTACGGCCTCACCAGTGCCAAGTACAGGGGCATGATCGCTTCCCTAGTCCTGCTGGCCACACTATTCCTGATACAAGCCAGGATGCTGTTGGCTTTCTTGGCCACCTGGGCACACTGCTGGCTCATGTTCAGCCAGCTGTCAACCAGCACCCTCAGGTCCTTTTCTGCCGGGCAGCTTTCCAGCCACTTTTCCCCAAGCCTGTAGCGTTGCATGGGGTTGTTGTGACCAAAGTGCAGGACCCGGCACTTGGCCTTGTTAAACCTCATACTTCGTGTCCCCATAAAACTTTACATATCTCTGAATTGCCATAAGTAAGTGTCCTGCTTTCAGCTGGGATAGAGTTAATTTTCTTCCTAGTAGATGGTATAGTGCTGTGTTTTGGATTTAGGATGAGAATAATGTTGATAGCACACTGATGTTTTAGTCGTTGCTAAGTGATGTTTACACTGTTCAAGGACTTTTCAGCTTCCCATGCTCTGCCAGGTGCACAAGAAGCTGGGAGGGGGCACAGCCAGGACAGCTGACCCAAACTGGCCAAAGGGCTATTCCATACCATATGACGTCATGCTCAGTATAGAAACTGGGGGGAGCTGGCCAGGGGGCAGCAATCACTGCTTAGGGACACGCTGGGCATTGGTCAGTGGATGGTGAGCAATTGCGGTGTGCATCACTTGTTTTGTACATTCTTTTATCATTATTATTATTCTCTTCCTCTGCTGTCCTATTAAACTGTCTTTATCTCAACCCATAGGTTTTACTTCTTTTTTTTCCGATTTTCTCCCCCATCCCACCAGGAGCGGGGAGGGTGAGCGAGCAGCTGTGTGGTGCTTAGTTGCCAACTGAGGTTAAACCACGACACTAACCAAAGCAGTCACACCTCTACAGTTTGTAAAAGTAGGGAAGAAAAAGCATATGTGTATTTTTAAATAAATAGGTATTTTAACTAAACTTTTTAATCAGATACTTTCAAAAGGTTTCATTTGAGGATACATACTGAAGGAAACAATGAGGTGAATAAAGAAATAAGGAAATAAGGAAAGAGGATGCCCATTTACAATGGGCCAGCTACTTTGCTCTGTATTTTGCAAGTCAAAACACGGACAATAATGCCAATACATGCATTTACCTAACATCTGTAATGTAGACAGCTTTTGATGTTGTTGCACTTTAAAATTCTTTAAAGAAAGCAAATCAAGGGAACTACAAAATGAAAAAGTACCAAACAACAAGAAATAAAACACTCTAATTTTGTGAAACTCAAGAGAAGTGTTTACTCAAAATTTGTTTAGCAGTCTATACCAACTTGGATTAACCTTATCACTGAAAAGGTTATTCTACTTATTAAAAGTCCTTTTTCCCCATATGTTGCCTCCAATATTTTAATTAAAGAACTGTGTTCAGTGCAAGTTGTATTTCTGCAACCAGTTCAGGGCTACAAATAAGATAGCTCTGCATCATACACACATTACTAGCTGAAGTAGTAAGTATTCAGAATAAGAGACTGCACTCTTCCTGAAGCCCAAGATCCCATGACTCTGGGGACAGTATACACACAATGACCTGAAAAATGCTTTCTTGACAGTTAAAAGCAAACTTTTATATCTTTTTCTCCCTGGGTAGCAACAGGCTTTTCCCTTCACAAACTTGGATCAGTCTTCACATCATCAACATACAAAGTGGCATTGTAAGGTGAAATTGCATATGTTGGAGCAATATACTGTAGACGAACTTATATAACATCTGAAATATAAAAAAAATAATCTGTTAGGTTTTAGTAATTAATAATTATAGTTTTAATAACTCCATTACTAAAATAGCTAATCTACCATATTGCATTGTGCATGTAAAGTATGGACCAAAAACCTCTCCAACAAGGAAAACAAACAGAAAATAATGCTGACTGATAGTGGAAAGCCTCCCTCACCCCATGCTTTCTTAACACACAATCCCACATTCACTCTTGCATTTTAGTAATAAATCACAAACCAGACTATTACTCTTTGGAAGAGTACAGAGTAAACAGGTAGCTTGGGACACCGTATCCTTTGATTCTTCTTTATGATAAATTCTAGAGTCCAAACAAAACCTAGAACATATCAAGTGCTGGAAAATATAGAATCATAGGATCATTTAGGTTGGAAAAGACCCTTAAGATCATGAAGTCCAACAGTTAACCTAGCACTGCCAAGTCCACCACTAACCCACATCCCTAAGCATCCCATCTACATGTTTTAAATACCTCCAGGGATGGTGACTCAACCACTTCCGTGGGCAGCCTGTTCCAGTGCTTGACAACCTTTTCAGTGAAAAAATTTTTCCTAATGTCCAATCTAAACCTCCTCTGGTGCAACTTGAGGCCATTTCCTCTCATCCTATGACCTGGGAGAAGAGACCGACACCCACCTCACTACAGCCTCCTTTGAGGTAGTAATAGAGAGGTAGTTGTAGGTCAGATATCAAGTCAGATAAGACAACAAAGAGCAGTCTCTGGGGAAATAGAGTCACACTTGACTGAATTAAGATGTGGAATAAATCTAGCAACCAAGTCTTCTTTCGCTTCAGTAAAAGGGTAAAAAGAGAAAGCACCTGCAAAGGGCTACTGCACACATCTATGTGAGGACACATCAGACAGTCAGAAAGGAATAAATATAAGTCTCAGTGTTTAGCAAGACCAAAACCAGCAGCTTCAACTCTGAGAACTTGAGAAGTAAAAATGCACTAACTAGAAAGCCATGTTTAGACAGCAACCATGAATCACTGACACAGGGTTAGCAGAATGCATGCAATTCCCATGGAATCTGGTTACTGGCCTTACTCAGAAGTCATGCCAGGTTAACTGAAATAGGTTTTGTTAAACTAATACATTATTTGTGCAAGGACTCTTCTACAATAGGTTTTCAAATACTTATTTCAACTTAAATTGTGTCTGTAAAGTTATGCCATTCTCATGGTATGAGAATTTTATATAATCCTACTAAAGAGAACTTTTGCCTTCAAAATCCTGTGCTTTTATTGCTGGGGGAAGACAGGGAGAGGGGAGATAGGGCAAGAGGATTATTAGACTGGAGACCAGCCAGCTTTCCCAGTAACTTTGGAAGACAGCCCAAAATATTTCATGTTCATGTCATATTAACAAAGCTTTTAACTGTATTTTTTTCTGCACTGTCATGATAAACCAGCCATGGAGCAAACACTGCTAGGTCTCCATTTCACACCAGCCATTTTCTTTTGTGACAAACTGGAATCTCTTTCACACAGGAATCATTCTTTCCTTCTGTGTTTATACAAGTACAAAAGGATCCTCATTCATGGCTTATTTTCTAGATGCCACAACAACATATATGAACTATCACAAGCAGGATTACTATCAACTGATGGTCTTGGTTGATACCATGGCTGCAAGTTCAGAATCTTATTTGGGAGGTTATTGCAGTGAGCTTAAATGACCCAGATTTGACAGGCTATTCAAACTCCACCCCTTCACAAGATAAATCAGCCTGAAGAGCTCTCAACATGAGCATAAGAGTTTTAGAGCATATTTTATACTGTCTGCCTAAAACTATCTGGCCCAAGAAAGATATATTTCGCTGATTATTGTTATCTGGAAGAGAGTCTACATCCAGAGAAACAGTTTAATAACACAAAAGTTCTATCTGAAGGTAGCTTAGCAAAAATTACATTCTGCTTTTCAGCTATTATACCTGAGAATATCTACCATAAGAAAGCCTAAATGCAAGAGCTTCGTATGTTACATTACATCCTTAAAGAGTGCTAAAAATTTAACTAGCTGGAATCCAAAACATGTGACCCTAAACTGAGAAGCTGTTAAATAAAACATGTAGGAACACACTCAAAGCTTTCATTTGGAATTCTGTTGTGGCCATTCTATATTTGGAGCTTAAATGTCTCAAGAATTACCTCAGGTAACCTATGAAAAATACCAGGGGAAAAAAAAGTCAGTGGCTTAGGAGGAAAAATAAAAATAAATCCTATTTTGAAACCAAATATTCAGCCTACCAAATATGAAACCAAATATGCAGCCTACATGAAATGCAGAAGTAACTAAGCAGTTAAAAGCATGCTTTGTTACAGCCAATAGTTTACCTAAATGTAAACAGAGAAATAATTTTAATTAACAGTTTAACTCTTAAATGATATCCAGAATGAACTGCCAGCTGACAGAAAGAGACAGAGACGAATATTAATGCACGTTGGGAAAAAAAATTATCCAACAGTTTTGCTGGCACATTTAGCTCTTACATACAAAAACTTATATTTCCCCTTTTTGAGGTCTGAAAGTTCACAAAATAACCCCTCCTTTTACTACTTTTCATCTAATATGTGGTAACAACCACAACTCTAGCCAACTTTAGCCAGGGTTGGTGAATATTGCTTTGAGAGATTGGTTTTCCATTATTAAACCATTCAGTTAATTAGTTGATCTGGATATATGAACCCATACATGTGGAAGAAATCAAATCCTGATAGTCTGATAGAAGGGATAACTGAAGACACACTTTTCCTAATAGAATCTGCATGCTCTGTGAGCAAGAACAAGACAACACTGCATTTAACAGCCTCCAGTCATGAGCTTACCATCTTCAGAAACTTCTCATTAACTTTTTCCCTCTGGTAGAACTTAGTTTTTCAGAAAATATGCTATGTTGCAAGATGCTACCTTATTCAATCTCAAAAAAATTAAAATATGCATACACCTTCTGAAACAATAAAAATGAAAATGAATTTGTTATGACAGCATATAACAAGATTTTGGAAAACAATTTCTTCTGAAGATTTTTCTTATAAATGATTTCTGGCAACTTCTTCAGTCCTGTTCCACATTACCTTTGGCAATATCAATACTGTGTTGGACTCCTATCCAAACATTCAACATCACCACAATGCTGTTTAGATTAATCTTCTAAATTAAATTTTCACCAGCCCAATATTAGTACATTATTTGTAAGCTGTTTGTAAGCTGTTTGGTGGTTTATAGGGTTTATCCATTAAACCGAAGAAGTCTTTTCAGTGCCACTTGTTTGAGTTGGGATCAGGACACTATTTAATGTTCCTACCGAAAAAAAGTTTGCATAAAAGGACAGTAACACAACTGTTTGACTTTAAAAGTTGTTTTAGCGGTTGTGGAACTATGTGCAAAAAGCAATAACAGCAACATAAAAATCACTGGGTGAAAGTGGTTTTAGGTTCTTGCTGGGAGAGTATGACTTACAGAATAAAAATGTTTGAGATATTTTTCTATATGTACTCATTTTCACCCTCTGTCAAGCACAGATCTTCTAGTAAACAAAGTAATTTAGAAGGTTGTCTTTTTAAATCCTCTATTAAAATTAGCATCCCATCAGTTTCTCCTAGAAATAAAAAGGCCCAACACAAAAGATTCAAAGAAAAAAAAAGATAAAAATTATGTTATACATAATTTATTATGGATTCTCCAATAGACTTAAACTCAAATTCTCCTGTAGACGGAAACCCATGTCATCCATGTGATGATGGTCAAATCAAGGAACAAAAAATGAATCTAAATTTTCTCATTTGCATCCTGACAATAAAATTATTTATCTTTTCACTACAGCATACATCTTTGTCTATCCAGCTGCTGTTATTTTATGCAAAGTAAACGTTCATTTTTTTTTTAAGAGTATTAAAAAAAAAGTATGCCATTGAAATTATCCATATTTCAATGTGAAACAATGCTCACTGGTACTAAAATATTATGTAAGAAGCAAAAATCATCTAAAAGGCAGTATTTTGGTCAGCACAAAGTTTCTTTTCAATAATGAGCTCTCAAGCAGATTGGTATGAAAAAGTAGGGAGATTTTTTTTTCTTTTCTTTAACTACAAATAATTAAGGGTAACTACTTACATTTTACTGAATAGAGTACAGGCTAGCCATGACTGACATACGTTTGGATTCAATTTCTCCATAATGACAGACTTCCCCATTTCTATTCAAATTACAACCCATAATTGAGAATTCATTATCTATTGAATCTTATGTGTAGGACCATTTACTTTTTAATGAAACCAAAACATAACACCACAGCAGAAAATGTTCCCTAGCTTACAAACATACCTTCATTAAACTTCCATTTTTAATTACAAACATGTTATTAAAATCAGGTCTAATGTAACTGGCAAGATCTCAAATCACATGTAAATACCTTGTTAAAAAGTTATTAAAAACATTTGTTACTATCTCATTAACTTCCGTGCTTGTCAAACTTGTCTATTAAAGAATGTTAAAATTTAATCCTATGCCTACCTATTAAAAAGCAGAGAGCAAAGAGAGAAATGGAAGAACAACACATTATTACTAAAAGCTTGAAGCAATCAAGACAGTGATAGTCATCCAGAACTGGAGAGGGAGGGGGGGAAATGGCAAATTTCACTACCTCAATAACATTGAGGCATGTATTACAAAAAGCAGAGTCAAATACTTCTGGGGGCAGAAAGAGATGAGTAAAATAATACACTTCTAGAATTATTAGAAGTATCATCATTACTATAATGCTAAGCAAGGACTGTTTCTTACCATTTTTTATTTGCCATATAACATGGAGCAAGACTGAGAAGTATTATTGAAGTGGATAAGCAAATCCAGAAATAAACTGAGACTAATGAGTAATTACCACCAAACACCATCTTAGATATGGAACAAAAAATCTCAAAAATCATTCAAGGTAGGAGATATGAGAAGTGGCACACCACACTGGCACAAAAGAAGAGAGACAGTCATAATACACTTTGACTATAACATCTTGAAATGATAAGTAACGCAACTCCTTCCCCCCACCCCAATTTCCTATTTTTATATTATTTCTTAATTGGTAATATTATTTATTATTAGGAATAACTTCCTCATCTGAACTGTGTGTCATATCACTTTAGAATGCCTCATCCATGTTCAGAGTTCAAAAACATTACAGCTCAGCCCTCTAGTCACAAGGCAGGGAGAACAAAAAGTACGTATCTGTCAGATGAGCAAACAAGAACAAGCCACAGAACTAATGTTATAAGAGATGCAAGACAGAAATCATTTCAATTTAAGAAAGTTAGTGTAAAGTGCAGTAGTACATACACTTTTGGCAGCGGTTAAAAAGTAAGCTGTATTTTGCCAACTAAGCAAAGGTTGAAATCCTTAGTTAGACATCAAGATAGAAGAGCACGTTTCAGAACTAGAAAAGCCTTAACACTAGGTTTCAAAATCAGAAAGATCGGCTTTCCTGTAATTCAGGAAAAAAAAGCCTGTTTGCTTTTAAAAACATAATCCTGTTCCCAATAGATGTAAACCTTTTAGATTTAATTCCTTACATATAAAACTGTCTCACGTGAAATGCAATTGAATAGAAATTGTGTCATTGCATATGATGCTGACAATTTCATTTATTTTTTTACCATACAAAACTTTACATAATTTCAAGCACACGACTCATTAAGCACTGCAGCTTTCAGGCCAAAAGCAACCATGAATTTTTACTTACAACCTTGATAAAACTTCAAAGATTTCATATTTTTAGAAGTGTCTAGGAAACACATGGTTGGTTTATTATAACATCAATGAACCAGTTCACTGACATATCTGCATCTGGGCAAGACTAAGCATTCATGAGAGAAGTGCATGCTAGAAAACTTATTTCCCTGATAATGGACATGCTAATCTGGCATGATCGATGGTTGTCAACAGAAACTACCACTATTACCTGAAATTGTGCAATCCAGCAAAATATCTTACATTTAGTGGCAGGACAGAATTCAGATAATGTGACAATGAAGCTGGACAGCTAACCTAGCATTCTAGCCCAAAGCAGACTCTAGTGTCCATTTGCCAAAATTGTTTATTTCATTTCATAAAGGTAAGTCTAAATACAAAGTCATAAACAGTTGTTACCCTTTTAGAACACAGATGCAGAGACACATGCAAGCTACTGTTGCAGAAATTAATCAATGGTTTGAGTTTCAGCTGTCAATATAATTTCTTAAACTAACATTTCTTCCTTGTCTAACTTGACTGCTGTCATCCTAATGACTGCACTAATACCATAGTAAGTAAAGTAAGCCCTTTACATCAGTGAACTTCCCTCTATTTTTCTCCTTTCTTCATTCCACCTTCCTTTCTTTGCTGCAAGAGATCACCAGAGGAATGGAAGACTGAAATAAACTGTTTCTGTGCAGAACCAAGCATATGCCAAAAACTTTCGTTGCTGAAATTGGCAGATTGAAGATTAAATGGTTAAAAATTTGAAATCTCATTCACCCATTTGTAAAAGGAAAATAGTATTTTTTTTTTCTTTCCCTACATGCAGCAATATCAGAATGACCTATTGTTACTGTTTTTACAGTTAAAGAAACTTGGCAAAAAACACTTGTTTCCTCCTACTCACAGACAAATTAGGAAACCTTCAGGTCTAACTCCAAATTTCCCAATTTTATAAACCTTTTTCCATTTTATTTTAACTTAAGGGATCACATTAAATTTGCTTTACTAATTGTGCACATCTCAAACAGCTGTAAAATGCAAATAATGTGGTAAGGATATTTCAGGAGACTGGGAAGAAAGTGTGCAGATGGCATTGAATCAGTATGATGAGGATTTTTCTACGGATGAAAACATTTCCTAGACTGAGACCTTTTGATAATCATAGAATTATTACAAGCAGAGAAGTATTTTTATCCCTGCCGACTCTCCAGCTCCCCGGGGACAGTGGCTGTGCAGCAGCAGCAGCAGGCGGCCAAGGTCAGAGGCCTTCACCCACAGTCGCTTAGCAACGAGCAGCCTTGCGTAGGCTGAAGGACGAAGGAACAGGACGGGGCAGCACGAGAGGTGCAGAACTGGTGGTGCTCTTAACGCCGTAATTCTCTCCTGAGGATGCGAAGAGTTCATTTTCCAACCATTATCAGTAGGATTTTTGTCATGGATCCTCTTTGCTGATAGGTGATGGATTCAACCATGGAAATTAATTTGCTGTTGAATCAACTAAAGGTCTGCTGCTAACCAGGCTGGTAACAGTTTTACATCAGAGAGCTTAGGCAGGACTGGTGCTCCTGCCATGCCTGAGGAGCATCAAGGACCATAGCTTAACTAAATTTTGAATAAAGGGGAGTCTACAGAAAATGATGGGAGCCTGTTCCATGTTAGTATTTAGCAGTTATCTTATGCAATACCAAAAGATCAGTGTGCAGTTTGGGAATCCCTCTTCGTAAAGAACCGTTCCACATTAATAGAGAACCTATAATAGAAAGACCTAATATTAGACTTTGCTATTTTAGGTTCTTCTCCAGATCTTACAACAAAGCTGTATAAACAGACTTCACACTGATAGCATGCAATTGCTTTGCATGTGCATTGGTTAACGCAGGGATGATTCAAACAATTAAGACCCAGAGGTGCTGATTAGTTTCCATCCTTTCAGAACCCAGGAAAATCTACTGAAATAAAGCAATGATTCTCAACTGGACTCATGCAGTTTGAAATCATGCAGTCTGTCTTCTGAAATAAAGAAAGCATGTAAAACTTACTTTTCAACATTCCTTTGATCAGAGGGTTTAAAATACACCTACAAACAAGGCATCACATTTATACTTTTGGACTATCAATATGAAATAAATGGGTTTTTTAATCATATTTTAAGACTGAAAGAACAGTGACTTTATGGACGGCTATATAACCAGAGTGGTTACAAGCAATTCTCTCAAATGATGAATTACAACTGAGAAAGTTTATTTCATTCCTAAAAGATCAACTAAGCATTCAACCATTCCGTTGAGACAGTACCAATATTTTCCACAAAGAAAACTGGTGTAAGACAAGAATATACAGTGTGCACTATTTATTTGTCCAGTGCAGAAGGATTTCTTTGCAGAAATCCAATTGGTTTTGTCACTTTTTATCACCATATGGGATCTATTTCCAACAGCAAAAGAAATACTTTGGTTTTCAGAATTACATATACACCAAAAATGGAAAAAATTGATAAAACAGTATGTTTATTACAGGAATAAGATGGTTCTGAATTTCTAAGGAACAGAGTTTAATTATGATTCAAGTTAAACTGAACAATGTTTTTCATTCAGTGCTTCTCACTGTAATGTAATAACAGTTTTATTTAATACTATCATTTAAATTTTAGAAGCCAGATAAACAGAAGTACTTGTAAATAATTAGCTACCCATATTCAGAATGAATCCTGAATTTTTTCAGTTAATTTTAAGGAGACAAAGACCTTTAATGAGTAGGACATACTTTAGCACAATCTTATAGACACTTAAAGTTACTGAAATATGAGGGTCATTTTGCGAGACAGACACCTAAAATTCTGTCAGGGCACCAGCCTCAAAACTGATATTAATGGCCACTTTTACTGGTCTTACCAGTTGGACAAAGGACCGAACTGACATAAAAGGTGAAGCAGGAGGTCCTGTCAAAGTAGTCCAAGACACATTGCCATGACAGTGACTGATGTATAGACATTCTAAATCAAAAGGCATCAGTCACAAAACTCTACAATTATGAAAACATTATTTTTAAAATGTGCTGAATTGTGGTTTTAACTTCTAGTTTTAATATGTTTTCATAAAGAAACAATGACATTCAGTGGCTGATAACCATTAAGAATATTTTTTTTTATTACTACGGCTATTACATCAAGTTCAAAACCTTTCGTTATCAAGGCAGACCCATTATACCTACAGAAATGTGTTTGTTTAATTAGGTACATCTTACATACACATATTCTGATTCCTAAATTTTGCATGTTTTGTTTAAAAAATTGTGAGGCATTTCTAATTTGTTAATTAATAAACAAGTGCTAAGATACACTTTGTGAATTGTCCTGGTTTTGGCTGGGATAGAGTTAATTTTCTTCCTAGTAGCTGGTATAGTGCTGTGTTTTGGATTTAGTATGAGAATAATGTTGATAACACGCTGATGTTTTGGCTGTTGCTAAGTGATGTTTACACTGGTCAAGGACTTTTCAGCTTCCCATGCTCTGCCAGGTGCACAAGAAGCTGGGACGGGGCACAGCCAGGACAGCTGACCCCAACTGGCCAAAGGGCTATTCCATACCATAAGACGTCATGCTCAGTATAGAAACTGGGGGGAGTTGGCCCGGGGGTAGTGGTCGCTGCTCGGGGACTGGCTGGGCATCGGTCCACGGATGGTGAGCGGTTGTATCACTGGGTTTTTTTTCCCTGGGTTTTGTTCCTCTCTCATTCTCTTGTTTTCCTTCTCATTAAAATTTTGTTGTTGTTGTTGTTCCAATTATTAAACTGTTCTTATCTCAGCCCACGAGTTTTCTTACTTTTGCTCTTCTGATTCTTTACCGGGGGCGGGGGGAGGGTGAGCAAGCGGCTGTGTGGTACTTAATTGCTGACTGGGGCTAAACCACAACAGTCCTTTTTGGCACCCAACATGGGGCACAAAGGGTTTGAGATAATAACAGATTAACCAGAGCATATTAAAGAATTTAGATCTGTTAGTAGTTGTGGGCCATGATATTGATTCATCTGTTCTCAATATTGGTTTACCTGATCTGCACCATGCTCATTTTTTTTGCTGTACATGTTAAAGATCGGTGTTGTTTTTTGCAGTTTGCTGTGCTCTGCTTTCATTGGTGATGTTTTGCCTGCGAGATTTGTTATTAAAACAGTGACCTTGAGTTTAATTTGGTATCTAAGTGCCATACTGAAACCATTACTGTATGTCAGGTACCACCTTATGGAGACAATTAGCAATTATACTTCTTCCTCTGAGAGGTTTTTTTATGGAGGAAATACAAAATGGCACCTTCGCTACTTTCTTCTACAATGTTTTCTCCTTTGTTACAATAACTTTTCAGTATCTTGAACATCCTTGGGTAGTTAAGATATATCTGTTGGTATTGCTTGGGAATATTGTTTCGGTTTTGTCTAAGATTAGTGAGAAATTTAAGAATATCATCCAGAGATCTGCCCCAAGGCCAGATAGTTATGTGTGGCAAGGTGTGTGGGATAGCATGGGCAAATGCCTAGGACAGTGGGCACCTCCAGTGTTTTGGAACTTCACCCCTGAACAAGTGCAGAATCCTGAAAAATTAGTAGAATATTTGGAAAAAGTATGTTGTCACCCTGAGAGTTCTAAGGAGATACAAATCACTGCACTGTGCTGATGCCTGACCCATGCCTACCGAGCCCTGTTCAACACTATTCAGAACCCTCAAGGATCTGGTGACAAAACAACAGGCACTGCGGCTACTCCAGCCCCACTCTGCGACAGGCACTGCAGCTGTTCCGGCCCTCCCTGCAACAGGCACTGTGGTCACTCCAGCCCCCCCTGCGACAGATAATGCAGTTCAACCAGGGAACCAACCTGTGTCAGTATCAGTCACCCCAACACACAAGAAGAAATCCTGGAAGCAAAAGTCAGCTCATTTAGAAAGGGAAGATGAAAGACCAGGGCCATCACAAGGAGAGGAAGAGGAAGAACTTGTGGATGAGACAAAACTACCTGATCCCTATCCCTGAGTGAGCTACAAGATACGCGCAAAGATTTCAGCCGTCATCCAGGCAAGCACGTTGTCTCCTGGCTGCTCCGATGCTGGCATAACGGGGCCAGTAGCCTGGAATTAGAGAACAGAGAAGCCAAGCAGCTGGGATCCCTTTCTAGAGAAGGGGGCATTGACAAAGCGATTGGAAAAGGGGCACCAGCCCTCAGCCTCTAGAGGCGACTCCTGTCAGCTATGAAGGAAAGATATCCCTTCAAGGAAGACGTCATATATCGCCCAGGCAAATGGACCACCATGGAGAAAGGTATCCAGTACCTGAGGGAATTAGCCATGCTGGGGGTGATTTATGGTGACCTGGACAACGAGCAGTTACCCAAATATCCACATGAGGTCCAGTGCACACGACCTATGTGGCAGAAATTGGTATAGAATGCACCATCGTCATGTGCCAACTCATTGGCAATACTGACCTGGAAAGACAGAGAGGGTCCAACAGTGGATGAAGCGGCTAGCCAGCTCCAGGAATACAAAGAGAGTATCTCTTCCTCCCTTTTCTCAGCTGTGGAGAAACTGTCCCAGAAGGTCCAGCGACTTGAAGAGGATAGGTTTACTTTCCACCTGTACAGACCAGTATCTCAGCTATTAGGAGTCAGCGATCCTCTGCTCAAGAGAGAAGATACAGAGGGTACACACCACAGGGCACCCTATGGTTTTATCTACGTGACCACGGAGAGGACATGAGGAAGTGGGATGGAAAACGTACCTCGACCCTAGAGGCACGGGTACGTGAGTTGCAAGGAAAAACAATCACCAAAGGGGGTTCTTCCAGGAAAATTGCTGCTCCAGTTTCCAGTGGACAGGTCCCCAGACAGAGTAAAAGGGCTGATCTTACTCCTGATATTAATGAAGGAGCTCCTGACTCGTATATACAAGAAATGGGTAATGAATTTTATGACCAGGACTAGGGGGGCCCTGCCTGCAGCCAGGTGGAGGAAAGGTTTACTGGACTGTGCGGATTCGATGGCCTGGGACATCAGACCCACAGGAGTATAAGGCTCTAGTGGACACCGGTGCACAGTGTACCCTAATGCCATCAAAATATAAAAGGGCAGAATCCATCTGTATTTCTGGAATGACAGGGGGATCCCAACAGCTAACTGTATTGGAGGCTGAACTGAGCCTACCTGGGAATGAGTGGCAAAAGCACCCCATTGTGACTGGCCCAGAGGCTTCGTGCATCCTTGGCATAGAGTACCCCAGGAGGGGGTATTTCAAGGACCCAAAAGGGTACTGGTGGGCTTTTGGTATAGCTGCCTTGGAGATGGAGGAAATTAAAAAGCTGTCTACCTTGCCTGGTCTCTCAGAAGACCCTTCTGTTGTGGGGTTGCTGAGGGTTGAAGAACAACAGGTGCCAATTGCTACCACAACGGTGCACCAGAGGGAATATCGTACCAACTGATACTCCCTGATTCCCATCCATAAGCTGATTCATTGACTGGAGAGCCAAGGAGTGATCAGTAAGACTCGTTCACCTTTTAACAGTCTTATATGGCCAGTGCAAAAGTCTAATGGAGAGTGGAGACTAACAGTAGATTATGGTGGCCTGAATGAAGTCACGCCGCCGCTGAGTGCTGCCGTGCTGGACATGCTGGAACTTCAATATGAACTGGAGTCTAAAGCAGCCAAATGGTATGCTACAATTGATATCGCTAATGCGTTTTTCTCAATCCCTTCTGCAGCAGAGTGCAGGCCACGGTTTGCTTTCACTTGGAGGGGCGTTCAGCACAGTTGGAATCGATTGCCCCAAGGGTGGAAACACAGCCCTACTATTTACCATGGACTGATCCAGACTGCACTGGAACAGGGTGAAGCTCTAGAAGATCTGCAATACATTGATGAAATTATCATGTGGGGCAATACAGCAGACGAAGTTTTTGAGAGAGGAAGAAAGTAGTCCAAATCCTCCTGAAAGCTGGTTTTGCCATAAAACAAAGTAAGGTCAAGGACCTGCACAGGAAATCCAGTTTTTAGGAATAAAATGGCAAGATGGCCGTCGTCAGATCCCAGTGGATGTGATCAACAAAATAACAGCCATGTCTCCACCAACTAGCAAAAAGGAAACACAAGCTTTCTTAGGCATTGTGGGTTTTTGGAGAATGCATATTCCAAATTACAGCCTGATTGTAAACCCTCTCTATCAAGTGATCCAGAAGAAAAACAATTTCAAATGGGGCCCTGAGCAACCACAAGCCTTTGAACAAATTAAGCTGGAAACAGTTCATGCAGTAGACTTTGGGCCAGTCTGGGCAGGGCAAGATGTCAAAAATGTGCTCTACACCGCAGCCGGGGAGAATGGCCCTACCTGGAGCCTCTGGCAGAAAGCACCAGGGGAGACTCAAGGTCGAGGTGTTTAGGGACATGGTATAGTGGTGGTCTTGGTAGTGTTAGGTTTATGGTTGGACTTGATGATCTTAAAGGTCTTTTCCAACCTATACAATTCTGTGATTCTGTGACCCCTAAGGTTTTGGAGTTGGGGATACAGAGGATCCAAGGCCCGCTATACTCCAACTGAAAAAGAGATATTGGCAGCATATGAAGGGGTACGAGCTGCTTTGGAAGCGGCTGGTACTGAAGCACAGCTCCTCCTGGCACCCTGACAACCAGTGCTGGGCTGGATGTTCAAAGGTAGGGCCCCCTCTACACATCATGCAACTCATGCTACGTGGAGTAAGTGGGTCACACTGATCACACAGTGGGCTCGGATAGGAAACCCCAATCGCCCAGGAATCTTGGAAGTAATTATGGACTGGACAGAAGGCAAAGATTTTTGGAATATCACCAGAGGAGGAGGTAACACATGCTGAGGAGGCCCTACTGTACAATAAACTACCAGAAAATGAGAAGCAATATGCACTGTTCACTGATGGGTCCTGTCGTATTGTAGGAAAACATTGGAGATGGAAAGCTGCTGTGTGAAATCCTATAGGACAAGTTGCAGAAACTGCTGAAGGAGATGGTGAATCGAGCCAATTTGCAGAAGTAAAGGCCATCCAGTTGGCTTTAGACATTGCTGCACAAGAAAAGTGGCCAGCACTCTATCTCTATACTGACTCATGGATGGTGGCAAATGCCCTGTGGGGGTGGTTACAGCAATGGAAACATAACAACTGGCAGCACAGAGGCAAACCCATGCGGGCTGCAGCATTGTGGCAAAACATTGCTACCCGGGTAGAGAACCTGGTTGTAAAAGTACATCACGTATATGCTCATGTACCCAAGGGTCGGGCCATTGAAGAACAGCAAAACAACCAGCAGGTGGATCAGGCTGCTCAGTTTGAAGTGGCTCAGGTGGATCTGGACTGGCAACATAAGGGTGAATTATTTATAGCTCGGTGGGCCCATGACACCTCAGGCCATCAAGGAAGAGACGCAACATATAGATGGGCTCGTGATCGAGGGGTGGACTTAACCATGGACACTATTGCACAGGTTATCCATGAATGTGAAATATGTGCTGCAATTAAACAAGCCATGCAGTTAAAGCCTCTGTGGTATGGAGGGTGATGGCCAAAATATAAATATGGGGAGGCCTGGCAGACTGATTATATCACGCTCCTACAAACGCACCAAGGTAAGTGCCATGTGCTTACAATGGTGGAAGCAACCACCAGATGGCTGGAAACATATCCCATGGCCCATGCCACCACCCAGAATACTATCCTGGGCCTTGAAAAGCAAGCCTTATGGCAACATGGCACCCCAGAAAGAACTGAGTCAGACAATGGGACTCATTTCCGAAACAACTTCATAGACACCTGGGCCAAAGAGCATGGCATTGAGTGGGTATATCACATCTCCTACCATGCACCAGCCTCCAGCAAAATTGAATGATACAATGGACTGTTAAAGACTACACTGCCAGCAATGGGTGGTGGGACATTCAAACATAGGGATACACATTTAGCAAAGGCCACCTGGTTAGTCAACACTAGGGGATCTGTCAATCAAGCTGGCCCTGCCCAATTAAAACTTTTACGCACTGTCAAAGGAGATGAAGTCCCTGTAGTGCACATAAAAAATATGCTGGGGAAGACAGTCTGGGTTACTCCTGCCTCAGGCAAAGGTAAGCCCATTCATGGGACTGCTTTTGCTCAAGGACCTGGGTACACTTGGTGGGTAATGTGGGAGGATGGGGAAGTCCGCTGTGTACCTCAAGGGGATTTGATTTTGGGTGAGAATAGCCAATGAACTAAATGGTATGATGTTAATTGCTATATAATACTGTATGTCATCACTTTTATGGTTACTACACACCATATCAATGGTATTTCAGTAAGAATCACCCAGATTAGTGAAGAATGAACTCTGATAAAACCAAGCAAAGTGCAGCAGTGATGGAACCAGAACTGGCTTCAGCATGCAAAAAATCCAACACCACACACCATCTCTCCTGCCCTGAAAGACTTATGACGGATGGAGCCCAAAATCATGGACTAAATGAACTCAATGGACATTTTAGAGGGATGCCTATAGACCAAGGGAATGATATCTTTGTATATATATCAAAAGACAGGAAAAGTGGTGGTGATTAATTGGAATGTATTAGAAAGGGTAGAACCTGGGCATGACATAGGTGGTATAGAATAAGGGGTGGATACTGTCCTGGTTTCAGCTGGGATAGAGTTAATTTTCTTCCTAGTAGCTGGTATAGTGCTGTGTTTTGGATTTTAGTATGAGAATAATATTGATAACATGCTGATGTTTTGGCTGTTGCTAAGTGATGTTTACACTGGTCAAGGACTTTTCAGCTTCCCATGCTCTGCCAGGCGCACAAGAAGCTGAGACGGGGCACAGCCAGGACAGCTGACCCAAACTGGCCAAAGGGCTATTCCATACCATAAGACGTCATGCTCAGTATAGAAACTGGGGGGAGTTGGCCCGGGGGTAGTGGTCGCTGCTCAGGGACTGGCTGGGCATCGGTCCACGGGTGGTGAGTGGTTGTATCACTGGTTTTTTTTTTTCCCTGGGTTTTGTTCCTCTCTTGCTTTTTTCCTTCTCATTACAATTTTTTGTTTTGTTTTGTTCCAATTATTAAACTGTTCTTATCTCAACCCACAAGTTTTCTTACTTTTGCTCTTCCAATTCTCTCCCCCATCCCACCGGGGGCGGGAGGGGGGGGGGGCGCGGGGAGGGTGAGAGAGCAGCTGTGTGGTACTTAATTGCTGACTGGGGCTAAACCACAACAGAATCTACATGATGGCTTTCACAGCTTATTCAAAATTCTTATTCCAAAACACTTCAACAATCCAGATACCTGCAATAAGTTTAATTGCAGAGGAATGGAGAATTGAACAAGATCTACCTTTTCCATAAACACTATTTCTTGGATCTACCAACAGTGAAGCTGTTAGGGCAGTCTCACACCAAGATTGACTTCTTTTCAGATGACGCACACTTGATCTGTAAGGAGATTCTCCTGGAGAAGTCTCATTCTGTGTAGCAGACCAAGTTACAGAAGTCAATGATGGCACAGGATCCAGGGAGGCAAGGAGAAACAGAAACAAATATGGATGCTTATTTCAAAAAATTCTGTTTACTATTTGCAAAACCCAACTCCCAAGAAAAATTTCTTGACTTCAATCAAGTCCAGAAAAGGTGTTTTGCTGACATTCAAATATTGACTTTTGTAATTTGTAGGCAATCAGCTGGGAGAAAGCTGGATGTGCATCAAACTTTATAGTGAGCTGACCTGGCAGCCAGGGAACAACGAGCAGAAAAAGATTTCTGCATCTGTAGGTTACTGTAATTAGTAAAGAGCATTCTATGAGATCTCCTAGGACACAAAATTAGAACTAGTTCACATTCATACAAAATAAGAGGAATTTCGTGTGGACAATTTGATGACTACATTTGACTTTCAGTTGTTAGCAGATTTTTTAGGGTGGAAAATAAGCAGACTACAGATGGGGAAAACATTGGAGCTGGCTCAGCAGGGTTAATTCTGGCAGAATGGTGCATTACTAGTCAGCTGCAGTGCCTCAGCACCACACTCCAGGGACCAGAGTAATTGTGCATAGAGCTGGCAGGGAGTCAGGAGCTTTGTTAGCTCCTGATCAGCATTAGCCATTCTAAATAAAGCTCAGCTCTACATAGACAAATGTAGGTGACTCCACATGATCCTCATCAGGACCCTGGAGTTTTCTTCCATGTGGAGTATGCTATTTCCCCAATAATAATGGAAAGCGACTACTAGCAGAAGAAAGATTTTGACCAAAGATGTCCCACTCTAGTTTCAGCCCTTCTGTACACACTTCCCTTCCCCCAAAACACATACAAGGAAAGGAGGAGGTTAAACAAATTAACCTGTAGAAGGAAGCAGACCCTTTGCATTGTCACAGGTGCACAAATAAAAACCCACAATAAAATAAAAAATAAAATGTGCATTTGGTGTGCTTGTTACTATAGAGGGAAAATGTTTCACTATAATAAGAAAAATTTTAACCATTACTGAGCATTCCAGAAGTTTACAGTCTACACAAGGGAACATTTCCAGGGACACAGAACCACTCCGCAGAAATTAAGACAAACTAAATAAACAATTCAGTAGAATAACATCCCGTGACAAGGTAAAGTGGGAAAAGTAAAAATAAAAGGGGGACCAAATTAAGACCTTGACACAACTAAATACAGGACCAAAATCCACCAGATTGCTAGATCATATACTAAAAACTTCTAGAATAAATCTGAAATGGACTATAATGAAAGTAAATTAGTATCATCAGGTGAAAAACTACAGTACTTATCAGCTCTGAAGAGTACCTCTATGAGCTCTAAAAGGTCACCATATTGTTAGATTGTACAAGAAAGTTTGTACTATGTTTGAAATGAAAATTAGAGCCCATTTTGTGGTCTGAAGATCCACATTTCTCTCATAATGTCAGGAGATTTGCAGAGTGAAGTGTGAACGTATTCTTTTTCCAACATTATAGAGATACAGAAACTTTTGATGTTGAAGAAAATTTTGAGAAACTTTCTAGGGGCAGATTATAAGCCAAGCCTCGCAATACCAAGTTTCCAAACCTTTAGATCAAAAAGGCAATGCTAACAGATCAGGCAGGAGGCAAGGAAGAAAATGCAGGGTGGGGGCAGGATTTTTTCCTACATCTATTAATTATTTGTAGCCAGAACTCTTTTATATGAATTGACCAATAATGTGATCTTGCAGATATTGATCACTATTGCAGGCTATTGATCCAATCCACAATCAGCTGAAAGCAATGGAAACAGCCTTTAATTATGAATTTAAATATGCCTGTGAAACAGACTCTTATTTCTTTCTTCATGCATACATCTCACCTTGAATTATATCAAATCTTCTACCTTCACATAGAATCAGACATAGAACTCACCCTATAGCAATGCACAGTGAAAGCATAAAAGACAAGGGTAGCTAGGACAAACTATGTTTACCACATCTATACAGCACAGCAAATGACTCAAGGTTTCAGAGCAAGGCCTCTGAGTTGCACTGCTGCAATCAAGTCATTTCAGAGTACCCGGACAATTTGGGCATAACTGATTGTTAATGATAAATAACCTTCTTTAAGAATGTCAGCAGCACCACACCCACTGTCAAAAAATTAAACCACATTTGGCTTACCATTTTTAGTGTATTTATATATACACATTAATGATGGGAGTCTAGTACAATTGTTAAGCTCAAATGTATCATTGTAGATAATTATTTAAAGTGTTGCTAGGAAGAAGTTAACTGTTACACAGCTTCAACAATTATTCAAAATCTATTCCAAAAACCATACAAAAATTGAATCTCAGATTTTACTTACACTACCAAGGTGCACTGAGTTATCTCAGGTATAGAAAGAGAAGGAAGTTGCTATATGGTCTAGTTAGTTAAAACGGAGCAAGAAGCTGTATTGCAACAGTAGTAAGAGATGCACAGTACTTTTGTCATCTGATTTTCCACAAAGCATTTTTACTTTAACAGTAAAATATTTAAAACAAATTTGTTCCACAATGATGCCTCTGTGCTTCATAGGAATTGCAGGTACAATTCCCACTCTCCTGTATGAGTCATCCTCCTCAGCTAACTTGGTGATAGGAGCCATCTCCTTGCTCCAGAAATACTTTTCCAGAAGAAAACAGAAATGGTAGAACAATTACCAAGCTGCAATCACATCTGGAAAAACTCATTAAAGGTCTTAGTCCCTCAGAAACTCCATCTGATTGATAAAACCAAAAGTTATTAGCAGTGAAGAACAATAACAACTGAACCACAGCATATTTCACAGAAAGGAATATTAGAGAAACAACTTATTTTCTAGAAGAATCATCTCATTTGATCTGGAATAAAAATAGATGCAATCCACTCCCACTTCCAAATTGATGCAGATGACTATGCACTATGACCTTGCCAAAAAGGTACACAACTTCTACATTAGTTACTGGCCAAAGTGGAAATAAGATCTTAAAAAGATAAAGATCTAAAAACCATTCTGAAATAACAGCGTTACTTAAAATTGGACAGGGTTAAGAAGTTCGTCAAAGGTAGGCAAATCTACTAAATTTGTCAAGTGCTCAGCAAGTTTTACTAAATTCTTCAGAACTGAAAAGTTGGAAAATATTTCTAACAGTGTCACTGCTGTAATTACTACTGCTGAGCAAAAATATTTTATCTGTGAAAAGTCCACAGTTTGTCTAATATATGTAAATGAAAAATAACTGGATCACTCTAGTTAGTTCTCTAGCATTCACTATGGAAATGTGAATCATTTGCTACAGAAAAAAGGAAAGGAAAATAAAATATCATTATATTTGGAAAGTGATCAGCAATGAAAAATAACTATTTTTTCTCTAAACTATCTGCTTCTTGTATATTCCGATTCATACCTTGATGCCAAAAATTAGTTCTTACTACTTCTATTCTTGTGAAATGCTATAGCAGACATCTAACTATGTCTGCTTCTGTATTATAGAACAACGCTGTTTTAAGAGGAAGTAAAATTTAGCAATCCATACAGACGACTGTAAAAATAATTTGGGTTGCTGAATCCACTTGAACAATGGTACATAATATATAATAGGCATACAAAAATTCATAATCCTTTCATACCCATGAAAGTGAGAAAGACACCTCACTTGCAGCATCATTAATGCATTTATTCGGACCTGGAATACAGGCAGGTGCTGAAGAAAAGGCCAACAGCCAAATTCTCCGAGATACATTAGGTGAATTCACCTAGATGAGACATAGAAAATTCAAACCAACTATCATTTTACTTATACCTAAAGAACCGTCAGTACTGAAATGAAAATCCCACAATGCCCTTGAAATGCAATTCAAGCAAGAAAAGAAGCTAGCAGGCCTTTTCAGCATCTGAATCCTTTTTGTCTAAAAAGAAAACAAAAATTATTGTTAGAACTGTATTTATGCAACTCAGAGTTAAAAGACATCAACAGAAGCTACAGAAATTACATTCCTGCAACTACAGTGAAAAAAATCTTAGGCACTGAACAGATGCCTAAGCATTGAACGAACTGAATTGAACAGATGTTATTCTTATAAAGGTAGAACAAAACCAGGAAAACATACGTAGAAATTATTTCAAATAGGTTGCCTTCTAATGGTTGCTCGTTGTATCTATTTACTCATCTAGCTAGTATGCTCAAAATTATTCCAAACACTGTGAAGGTCAAAGGCAAGGGCAGCTTGGTGGTTTAGGAGCAGCACTGCTGTAGATGTGGATGACAGACTAGGACCCCAGCTCAGTTTTTCCTTCCCAAACTAGCAAACACAGCAATGCACACTTCCCTTGCTCAGAGTATATTTTGTACATTAAATCAAAGCTTCTATAACTGCCAAATTCCAGAACACAGCCACCAGTGCTCTGTGATTAAGCCTGAATGTATTGATTTCTTCATTCTATTATGAATATCTATGGCAAATATTTCAGTTTATCTGTTATACAAGCTTAATAGTCAACCCATAAACTTTAACTTTTGTCCTTTTTTTCCTGACACTGCCTGTATTTCATGTCTTAAGTAAAGAAATGCAAACACACAGCATCATACTCTATACTACTCTTCATCCCACTTATTTCATGAGGTCTAAAGGGACTATGAATGACTTATTCTACTCATCCCACAATTCAATGACTGCAACCCAATCAGTTTCTGCACTGAAACATCCCTACATCAACTTTTGCTTCCTCTGGGTTTGACACTATTGTCTTCAGAAAGAAAGTAAATTCTCCTAAAATAAGGGATACAAGCTCCATCAGCAACTTACCCATGTGACATTTTTTGTTAATACACTGGGAATAAAAAAAAAAAAAAAGAAAGAAAAAGAGAGAGAGAAGAGAACAGTGAAGGTCAGTTACTGAAAACCAGCTGGATCATTAAGGTAGCTTGGGATTTATAAGACAAAAAAGAATCTGATGCAATGAAAAAGGAAGATGCTTTGGATATAGAGAGAGCATGGAAAAAGTAACTAAATATTTCATTAAACCAAGTAAACCACAGATTATAAGATCAGAAATACACAAAACCTACATCATCTCAGCTCTGTCAAAAAGATGACTTGTTCATCCAGCTTCCAACTGGCAGCATTTTTAAGTCTTAGGAATTAGTTTCATTGATGTTTATTTCCATAAACATACAGGCACATAAGCAAGTTATTACAGGATAAAATAGGAGATGAGCTTGTAGAGCATCAGCTACTTTAAGACACCTACTTATGTGCACATACATACATAGTTGTACCACACAGTAAACATACATTAACCATCTCAATCCAACTTTATTTAGTGTAGCATTAACTCTAATAGCATTAATAGCATGAACGTAACAACATAGGTAGCAAATTTATGCCCAGATCTTTGTAGTCTTGCTTTTATGCATCCATATATTAAGTTTTCCAAAATCAACCTAACACCTTTACAATTCCCTTGAAAAACATAGAGAACCTCATCTGTGTTATCTTAAAAAGACAGAGGGAAAATAAACCATGCAGATCAACAACTGATACTCTAAAGTTTTACAATTATCTCCAAAATTCAATTAGATAATGGCAATGTTAAATCAATACACAATTAAATATGAGGGAACTTTTTCCACTAGACACCACTGTACCACACTTCTTACAGTTGGTAGAAACTTCTGACTGAACATAGCTTTTATCAGAAAATGCCAGTTTATTGGATATAAAGAGTTTTGTGCTGGCACCTCTGATCCGAGGAGGCCAAATCACAGATATGTTTCTGATGGAAGCTTTCTGGTGAAGCTACCCTCCCTACCACAGCACTAACGCTCTGCTCGAAGATCTGGGAACACAGCACCTTGAAGCCCTGAGCTGCAGCCCTGCTCTCAAAGTCACAGAAGAGAATTTAAAAGCCGTAAGACTGCCAGAGTAACTTGAAGCTCTCAAGACCTCTTAGCTTCACAGAACTGCCCTGCTTAGTGTCAAGGAGCTTGGAAGAGCTTCTGCGAGCCAGCAGCTCTCAGGGCTCAATAGCTGCTTGCAGTAAAGGGCCACCTCCAAGTGAGGTCTACTTTTACACCTTAGGCAAGGAGCTTAAAATCTGAGAATACAGAATAGAACTGGATGTAACTGTATTTTGAAAAAGAAAAATGTCATCCTCTGAACTAGAAATCCCAAGTTGGAAGCTGCTGCAGTACTGATTACTAAGTTAAAAGCATATACATCATAGAGAAATCAACTAAGATGCTACACTTGTGTTTGCTATATGTCAGTTACACAATAAGGTTTGCTAGCACAGCTGTCATTCCAGAGTACCCTTCAACTGATTATCTCATATAAACATAAAATATGGTTAAATCACTCACTAATATGTAATGCTAACAGAAAATCATCCATATTCCTAAATCAAATATAGTGAGGTTTTGGCCCATACCCCTGTTTGCTACATGCTACTGCTGGCAGGACTTGATAATCAGAGGGTATACCTGTAGCTGATAAATCTGTCACGCTGTTCTTAAGCAGGCCTTTGTGAAAAGGTAGAATCACTGTAACTATTAATCCATCCTTTCTCATTCATACACAGAAAGAGTTAAAATTTGATGTTGCAAGGGAAGCTGTTTAACTGGGGAGAAAGGTGCTTTGGAAGCAAGTGGCACAGCTGACCTGGCTCCTGTATTCATTCACCTTAAAGAATTTCTTTGCTACATTTCAGGATCACCAAGAAACCCAAGCTCAAATGGTTACTGAAATAACTAGTTCTAAACTTACATTCATTATTTTTATAGACAAAGAAATGACTAAGAGTTTACTTCACCTTCAAGAGACGTCATAGTGGAGTCTCAAGCAGCCCTTTAAAGAAGACACTCCACATTTTTAGCATGCTCTATACAAGCCAGATCCCCCCCAGCACCCTCAGAAAGATTATCAAGAATTTCTATAACATCAACCCAGTAACTTTCCATTAGTTCTAAGAGGCAATAGTTAGCCAAAGTTTAACATTAGAGTCCTATTACAGTTATGTAAATTAAGCCAATTTGTCCTTCCTTCAATTAAACATGTTAATTTCCCAGGGGACTCAACACCATTTTCTTCAGTTGTCACATCTGCCATCATCACACATTACGCTGTAGACTTAAAAAGAATTAATCAAGTATCTGGTCTTGCAGACCCTACCTGTGTCAGTAAACCTCATGTAACTCAACTCACTGAAATTCAAAGGCATACTCAAATGAGCAAGTTTCTCAGATCCCTACATACCAAAACACAACCATGGTGTTCTGTAGTGACAATAAATGCCAGAAAACAACTTTCTTGCAACCAGACAGCAGAATTAGGACTCTCAACACAAAAGGCAATTATTAGATTTCTACATGGTCATCTTTTCTTCCTTCTGTTTAATAACGTTCAGCTATATTTGCCTGAAAATTAGATTACAATAGAAGTACTTATACATAGACAATCACAAGCTATTAATAGACTGCTAAGATGGCTGAACATGAGCTGGCAGTGTGCCCAGGTGGCCAAGAAAGCCAACAGCATCCTGGCTTGTATCAAAAATAGTGTGGCCAGCAGGAGTAGGGAAGTGATCATGCCCCCATACTTGGCACTGGTGAGGCCGCACCTCGAATACTGTGTTCGGTTTTGGGCCCCTCACTACCAGAGAGACATTGAGGTGCTGGAGCGTGTCCAGAGAAGGGCAACAAAGCTGGTGAAGGATCTGGAGCACAAGTCTGATGAGCAGAGGCTGAGGGAACTGGGGTGGTTTAGCCTGGAGAAAAGGAGGCTGAGGGGAGACCTTATGGCTCTCTACAACTACCTGAAAGGAGGTTGTAGTGAGGTGGGGGTCGGTCTCTTCTCCCAAGTAACTAGTGACAGGACAAGAGCAAATGGCTTCAAGTTGTGCCAGGGGAGGTTTAGATTGGATATTGGGAAAAATTCTTTACTGAAAGGGTGGTCAAGCATTGGAACAGGCTGCCCAGAGAAGTGGTGGAGTCACCATCCCTGGTGGAGTTCAAATAACGTGTAGACGTGGCACTTCAGGACATGGTTTAGTAGGCATGGAGGTGTTGGGCTGACAGTTGGACTAGATGATCTTAAAGGTCTTTTCCAACCTTAATGATTCTATGAGTTCTCTATGATGGATTCCTATGATTGATTCCTAAGTCTGTATGAAACCTAAGCCATATATTTTAGTTTGCCATTACTGAGATTCATTCATTAGTTTGATTTTCATAAAAGGTATTTAACAATTTGCCTAATTTCTTCAGCAGAAGAGACCATACATCTGTTAAAACCTTCAAGACAAAAATACAGATTTGCTTAATTTTTTACAGAATTTTTACAGATTTGCTGAATTTAAAGCACAAATCATTAGGGCCAAATAAGAAACATAAGAATTGCCATATAGTTCATGATTATAGTTACTGTCCTTATTGACAAACGCCACTACCAAATACTTCAAAGGGAGATCACAGTAACGTACCAGGTCTGGAAAATTACAAAAAATTGTCCATATATTTTCTTTAGCCCACAATAGTTGATGACTAGCTGATGCCCGGAAGAATTTAACTCTCTCATTCCTGATGTTTTTTTTAAAGCATTGTCCTTGTCACAAGATTACCTTTTATTCAGACTCTTCTTGTTTATCTCTGTATAAAAGTGAACGAGTTGTTTCTCCCAGGTTATTCAAATCTTTCCACATCTGCTAATCACTTCTGCTGCCCTTTCTCTGGGTCATATTTATTTCTGCCTTCTCTATCTTGTAAGTAAAGTTACCTGAACTTGATTTCAGAGGATTAAGTACTATTCATTCATAGAAGGGAACAGCATTCTAAAACAGCTTCTGTTCTCGTGACGTTACCTGCACATCTTTAAATTATTAGCATTTTGAGCACTCAGGCTCAGTGAGGATTATTCAACATACCACCACCAGAACATATGTGTCTTCCAGATAATCACAGTTTATTTAGAATATGCATGGTTAGCTGAAATTATTCCTTCTCTTGTGCATTTGTCAGCAACAAGCTTCAGCTTCATTAGGTCCAGTACAAAGGACCACATAAGGGCAACCTAGACTGAAAATGAGGCTTGTTGTAAATAAAAGGAATCGTATCTTGTTACTCTTTTTACAGCTACTGTTCCTGAAGATACCCAAAAGTCTTCTCAAACTGACAATATGGTTGCTGTTGTAACTAACACATGAAGATACCCAAAAGTCTTCTCAAACTGACAATATGGTTACTGTTATAACTAATACATGAAGTACAATAAAGTTTGAAAAATCATTAACATTCAGTGACCTTACCTCAGTATAACAACCCTACTTCCACAATCAAATTGAATCCTGTTCTTACCTTATTCAAGAACACCTTTGCTACAGAAGTCTTTGAAATAATGATCACTGATCTATTGCCCCTGCTTCCAGTGGGAAAGAACATTACGAAACTAAATTAATCTGTAGACTGCTAGCCTGAATATTTAGTAGTCTAAATGGTTGATATTATTTTTTTTTTAATAAGAAGGCTTTTTTCCTTACAATTTAAATATATTCTGATAGGCCACTGACATGTAATTCAGAATCTGGTATTTCAATATGATATTGAGGTATTCCTTATAAAGTGCTTTTCACTCAACATTCTTAAAGCCTTCATACACATTCACAAATTAACCTTTTGAACACCCAGAATTATCTGCATTTATAGAGGAGAAATCTGAGTAATAAGGTGGTAAGAGTTTTGCCCAGCGTGACTCAGCAAGGCAGTGAGAATTCCAAGCACCAAGCCCTGATATTCCAATTCCTAGTCACAATGTATCCCTTTCAGACCTTTCTCTAGAGTTTACAGCTATTTTTTCAGGTTTACAGCAGAATATAATACTAAATAATACAGCATAATTGTTACACTTACTACAGCCTGTATAATTGTAAAACAAACCAAGGCAAACTTGAAAAATAATACAAGGCAGTGATATGTATTGCTGAACTCAAACAGGTTACATGCGCCAGACAAATTGGCTTTTGAATGCAAGAGTGCTTCTTTATAAGAGATTACACTTAACCAATAGAACAAATTAAAGAGTTTTCCTATCAAGCAAACATTACTTTTCTCAATGTATATCTTGATGTGCATTTCCACTGTTACAAAACTGTTGGAAAACTGCAACAATTTTATTGCAATTTAAGATCTTTTTCCTAATAATACAATTATAATTTATGTTTTGTGTAGCTCATATTGATGAACAATAAGTTTCTCTCCAGAGGCCATTTATTTCAGTGTTTACATTATTCCTGTAAAATATAAATTGACAAAACCATACAGAAACAAAAAGTTGAACAAAACTATTTTTTCGCTTAAAAAACAGAGAGCTAATTAAAAACTCTTAATAAATTATGCTCTACAAGACCAAATGCACATACTAAACCGCTTTACCTTCAGATTTTGACCTAAACGCCACTAAGAAAATTTTAATGACATTAATCCTACTCTTGCCAAACACAGTGCTTTCAATTGACATGGATGCACTTTAAATATGGACGCTTTCATTTTGGGATCACCGCACCACAATCAGACACCTCTGCGTAGGTTACTGAGCTTAGTTCACCTATATCAACTAAAAGTTTAAAAAAAATTTTAAAATTGTGGATATTATTGAAGCCTTCCTGCTAATGCAGTTGTCAAAAGAACAGGTAACCTCTCAGCATACATAAAAAATGGGATTTAGCATTGTACAAAACAGACTATATTTAGATTAACCAGCAACCAACAGGAATATTGTTATTACCTCAATCTATTCAGCTCAGACAGGACACTGCAGAAAAGAAAAACAATATTCACTACATGCACAGGGAGGGAAGACTGGAATAACTCACTTTTAAATGGGAAAAAAAAAATACAACAGGGAAATTCAATTAAATTGAAAGACAGAAAATAAAAACTAATATAGTTATGTTTTTCATGTAATTAATCTGTAGGATTCATTGGAACACAAATATATCACAGCCAAAAAGAGTTACTAGGAATAAATGAGGGACTTGATACTTAACAGGAATAGAGTGAGCTACGAGAACAAGTACCAAAAAAAAAAAAAAACCACCCCACACAAAACCACCAACCTATGTTTAGGGTTAAGTGGACACTATTTTCAGCAGACTCATGTCTGCCTATTAAAATGGAATTTTTTCCATCATCTTCTAAGATTTCTGGTCTCATGATCCCATGATCAAGCTGAAATGCTGCTAAATGCCACCTCTGACATTATTGATCTCAAGCAAGTACTTCTCAGAGGGGCAGTATGTAGAAGATTCTGTGAGAGCCCTCAAAAACAGGGGAGCATTTCTACCTTCTGTAATACCGAATCAAGTCATATAATTCCAGTATTTTAAGCAATATTATTTATTTGTTTTCCCATCCATATTCTGTTGTTTCTTATCTTGTATTCAAGACAAGGTATTCTCCTAGTACATTGGGAACTAAAGAGGATTTCCAGAGCTACATGTATGCAAATGACAACATCCAGTTAGGTATTTCAAAGGAAAGTAAAACAACACTAGTTTTTAAACAGATATCATTGCAAAGTAATTCTCTAAGATCAAAGAACATAAACTGCAATGAAATATGACATATGAAAAAGCTGAAGCACCTTAGTATAGCATATCTTCTACTATTATTCAGTTACTTTACACTTGATCTCTCTCTGCAATCTTTAATCACAAAAAATAAGTAAAACCGACACTTAAAATTTCACTTATATGATGGAATTTTTCAGAACCAAATAATTTGCACTATGTAATGGCCTGACTAGCATTTAGAAAGAACTATTTTGAACAGATTTAAAGGGAGTATTTCAAGACATTGAAAGAGAGAATACAAAGATTCACAAAGGCCAGTGTGCAGATGATACCCAGATAATAACCACTTATATAATTGAGACACTTTGGGTTATTAAATTATTCCAGTTCTATTCTACAGAAATTCAGAATAATTTGTTTAGATCCCATGGCAAAAATCACAGCATAATTCTTTATTGACTGCTTTAGAAATTGCTGAATTATAGTTCTCTCACTCACAAATTTTCACATGATATGCTTCAAGGCAAGATGCTAATGTGAAAAGCTTAAATTTCTGACTGGAAATACATTTCTACTACACTTAGAGAAAACAGATGTTATAATAGCTAAAATAAATTGGGCAGAGAAACTATTTTTCACATTCATTTATTCTGTGCTAACATTCCCCATATTTGATACCTCACATCGCCATACTGAAGAACTTCTTCAGTTCCACTGCAACCAGGGAGATGAAAGTTCATGGGGTACCTGAACAACACTTCACTTACAGATCACAAAAACTCACAGAAAACAAATAGTATCCATCAGTCCTGTGGGACATACAACTGTTACCTGAAGAAAAAACCTCAACAATGACTATGAAATGTGAGTATACTAATTTGTGACTAAAGGAGCTGTAAACAAAGTGGCTTGAAATTAATACTAAAGATTTTTCAGATATCTAATAGTAATATTGTCATCTTAGAACTCCTGCTTGCACTGTGCACAAGTTTGTCAGCTTCCAGGTACAGTCTAGACTTGATGTAAAACACGTATGTACAATAACAAGGAAATAATTTAGCAGAATATCCAGCAAAGGGGAGGCAGGAACAGGACAAGAGTAACAGGCAAATGCAAAATCTAGGAGAAAAAATAGATAGATAGATAGATGGATAGATACAGGTGTGTGTATATACAGAATCACAGAACAGAATCATAGAATCATTTAGGCTGGAAGGGACCTGAGGGAGTTCTCTGGTCTAACCCCTGCTCAGGCCAAGGCTAATACTAGGCCAAGGTGCTTGGGGTCTTGGCCACTCAAACCCCAAATCTCCAAGGATGGAGATCCCACAACTGTTCCAAGTGCCCGTTCCAGTGTTTGACCACCACCACTGTGAGGAATTTTTTCCTCAGATTTAACTGGAACTTCCCCTACTATAACACGTGTGTCACCTCTCATCCTTTCACTGACCACATCTGAGAAAAGTCTTGCTCCATCTTCTCTATGACCACCTATTTGTTAGTTGAGGATGGCACTTAGTTCCCCCTTAGCCTCTTCTCCAAGAAAAACAAACTGAGCTCCTGCAGCTTCTTCTCACACACAGTATATGCATTAATGCAAATATTTAAATTCTGCAACTTTAAAGCACTGCAAGAGTTAGCAGAGTTAGTCAGCAGGAAATAACACAGTACCTCAGAACTCAACCTAAACTACATCCAAATAAAACAAGAAAACCCCAGGGCATCTGCTAACTGTACAACTTACTCTTATTAAAGATAAAAGAGCAAAAAGAATGGTCACATAACAAAACATTTGCCTCACAATAGCCACATAATCTAAGCAACACCCTTCATTAATGAGTACAGAATGGAAAAAAATAGCATTTTAAATATGCTAGAGAACTCATTGTGAATTCAAGGATTATTTAGAGACCTTTCAGAAGGGATGTCAGCACTTAGTAGGAAACAGGATCTCGTGAAGAATTAATCAGGATGCTCACATGAAGGTGATTTAGCAGTTAGATTAAAGGATGTTCTTTTATACAGCACTGTCCAGTGAAACCTGAAATAAGCTGGCCAATGAAATTTTGTACCACTTACTCTGAAATATTAGACCATTGAGTAAAGAAACAATAATCCTCCTTTGTGTAGCAGTTTACTAACACTGGATTTCTGCATTCAGCATTAAACAGCACATTATTAGAAATCTATTGAGAACAGAAATAAATTCAAAGAAAAAGAAACAAAAACCCAACACAGGATAAAAAATAGAAGCAGGGGGCACAGAACAAAAATCTGAATCACTGCATTACAGTCTACAAATGTTCAAATACCATGATCAAAGACAAGAATAAATTCACTTGGCATTCAAAAGTACAAAAAAGGAGAGAATGAAGAAAAACATAATCAGGAGGAAATTCAGGAGGGGGGAGGGGGCAAAATCATTCTAAGAACAAAATGTAAAAGATAAACTACTGTCCATCTGTATTAGTTTTTATAATATCAGTTCTTTCCTTGACTTTTTTAAACTCATATTACACCTTTCTAAAATTCCATTTTAAATAAGCTGTCCACGATTACATTTAAAAAACATTTTCCTCTATAGGTGTGGAAAGATAGACATTAGAGTGAACACAACAAACCCTCCTCAAGACCAAAGAGATAATTTTGCTACTAAAATAAAAATTTCAATACTAACTCAAAAATGTTATTACATCAGTGGCTACCACGCCACTCTCAGAAGTGGAACATACAGTCATCACTAATCAGACCATATAGAAGAGAACTGCTGCAAAGTCAGAATGCTGGTTCAGTATGCTTGGACACTACTTGTTTTCTAGTTTTGATTACTGACACAATCTATAAAATAACTAAAAGCATATTAAAAAGCACCAAAGTAAAATAATGAGGGAAAATTATCAACCAAAGGACAGAAGAAAAAAAAAAAAAAAAAACAAAGCACGAACAAAAACAAGAAAAGCAACTAAAACGAAGCATGTATGACAGTATTTAAAAATACATTAATAAATGAATGTTTCTTCACATGATAGTCTTTTAATGAAATTAGCACTAGCATGGAACGAAATAAACATCATGCAATTTAATGCAATTAACTAAGTTCAGATTCTGTATTTCTAAGCAAATGACCGAGTCTATCATGAAATTTTTCATTTCCTATTTAGTACCTTATATCTCTAAAATTATTTCATAAGGCACTAACACAAATCAATGTTTACATAAAACTTTCCTGATCAAGAAAAACAATTCTATTGAATTATACCTGTCATTAGAAATAACAGAGTAGTCATTAGACTAGTCACTAGAAATAAAGGTTAAAGTTCACCTTTCAAAGTAAAATTAAAAAAAAAATGTAGGGAATATAAAGTTTAGGGAACTTTAATATCTGTCACTCAGTTCAATTTATTTCATCAAGTTCTCTCAGTGTAAAACTGACAATAGTCCAATTTCAAATTCCTGCAGAAGGGCAGCTGAATTCCCTGTAATTTTTGTACAATTTCCTTGGCAATACATGTGATTGCTTTGCTCAGAGTAAAGTTTAAGATACTTCAACACATTAATTCTATTTCTTGTTTACACAAACTAGAAATATGGTAAAGAGAAGTGGGAAAAAATTCACAACCATGAAAAGAAATTGAGTTAAATTAGAGCAATGTCCTGCAATGTGAAACCAAACAATCCATAACAAAACAAAGTATATTCAAAACATAAGTAACGTGAGATATATACACATGCATAATGCATGGAATGGATATACTAAGAGGACCTGTAATTTCTGTTGTTAAATAAATAATGAGTTAGTAAAGCAATTATAACATAAGAACATGGAATCGGCTTAAATCCCAGTTAAATACTTCACTTGGTGATAGGAAAGCTCTGGGATTTTAGAAGTATCTCATGTGTATACGATGTCAGCTTTATTCTTTGCCACTTTTCCCATGCTAGCACGAGCATCGTCAAGTGCATCAAAACCACTTACAGTAAAAACTTTAGTAACAAAATTTGTGGGCAATCTCCAACTTTGACTGTTAGAAGTCCTTCTACATGATCACCTTCACTGTGCCCAGCTGACTTGTAGGCACATTTAGAACATTTTTCCTTTGTTCTATATCTCAACGCATCTGAGTGGAATGGGCAAAATCTTGCCTTCACTACAAGAAGTAACATGAAAGTAAATCTATATTTTTAGGGAAGTGGGCTTCCCAAAAAACTCCAGCTCCATCACAAATTCCAAAAATGCAGATCTGCCCTCTGTGAACTGGGTATTTTAGCATAATAATTCCTATTCTTTTTTTCACCTCTTGGTATTCCCTTCTGCAAGTCCAACTGTTCAGTAACAATCCCAGCAGTAAGTTGAAAACCCCGTCTAGATATATCCCAATGATCCCCTGATTTAGTCTATAGTTTTCCCATAATTCTTAAGGGACATGAGAAAAAAAATCCTTATAGTTATTTTTAAATCCTTACAGTTATTTATTATCATTGAATTGGAAAACATGATTGTTTTTACCTTTCTTTGTAGAAGTTTAAGCCGTTAGGCATCTGTTACGCTGTTCGGCATCTGAACGACAGCGCAACACAAGAATTAATGCATTTGTACAATATTTATTTATTTCCTATTTCAATAAAATGAGCAAAACCTCAACTATGGATATATTGTGTTTATATTACCCCTGTAAGTAACCTGCTTGCTCTCTAGTTAATTAAGTTACATTTCAAAGACATATTAACTTTTCATATCTAACTGGCATCCATACTTCAACTGCTGACATGATAAGCTAGAAGTAGCATTCATTTATCAGTTTCCCTTGCAAGGGTCATTACTCAGTATTTTATAAAAAGAAACAAAATGTATGACACTGTAAGTCTCCTCTTACTAGTTAATAAAAAGCGTAAGTGCTATGAAAATATTGCCTATCTTTTTTATTAGAAAAACAATTAAGTCCAGTTCCCCAGGCACAACACTTCACAGGAGGTATGATGCCAGCAAGCGTTACATTTTACTAAGTCTTTAAAAGGGTCATTAGTCTTTTAGTCATGGATCTCTGACACTTAGGTCTAACAGCAACAAGCAGAAGCAAACACACAGCGCTCTCTTCTCTCTTTGTAGTGATAGAAACATAGCAAACTCTTAAGAGGACAACAGCTAAAATTAGGCAAACAAAAATCTATTTAATCCATGTTCATCTCTCTGATTTTACAGAATCTCATTGGTGTAAATATTTTCACTTTCAGTGAATCAACTGAGACATTTCAAGGCAAGAACAGAACTCTGTGCATAGTGCTCCTACTTTACAATCACTTTTATACTCACCTACACATTAAGTCTTCAGTAAATGTATTATCCCTTTTATCTATTCAACAGTAGAGTTTGTGTACTACATGACCAAGGAACAATTAAAAAAAAAGAACCTAAAAAGCAGACTGAATTTACTTGAATTCATTTGCTTCTATGTCAAACCTACTTAAAACAGAGAGCATTATCCAAAGAAATAGCTGCCAATTCATATAGCCTTTTGTACACTGCTGTCACAGAAAGTAACCCATAGCATCATATACATATGCAGGAAACAAGCCTCTTTGTCCCTGTGCCTGCTTTTCCTTATTTGCAGATACTGAAGATTACAGCTTTGTAAATTTCTGCACACGATAACAAAGATTTTAATCCTTAATGCTAGAGGCAAAAAAAAAAAAAATTTTACAATCTTCACATGAGAATAAGATTGTATTATTACATTAAATCCCAATATGACCAAGCACATCAGAAAGATACTGTTACTGCCTCTCCACATTTTAGATCATTATCCCTACTCGGAGCATTCTGACCTTTCAGAATTCAAAATCAATGCAAGAAGCACCTGAAACGTGGGAGCAAGCACACCTAACCTATAAAAATGACCACTGGAGACACGATTTAATGATTAGTATTCAATGCAATACAGCATCCACTTCCAAGGACCATCCTTTTCCCCTTAAAATAAGTCAATACTAAACAAATTGCGAGAACTGGATGGTGGGGGGGTGGCTATAGCACCGAGATTAACCTGGAAGGCACCGGCTGAGCTCAGCCCCATCCTCATTCACCTCTAACCGAGCCCCTTACACGCCGTCGGTCCGCTCCATGCCCCGGGGTAACGGCTCTCCCGTCGGGTCGGGAGCCACCCCAAGGCAGGGCTCCAAGCCCGTCGCTCGCAGTACCAGCACCCGCTTTACGCGCCCACCGGCATGAAGCGCTGCCAGCCGCTCGGAAAGCCCGGGAAAGAGCCGAGGCCCCCCGCAGCCCTGGGTGCCCGCGGCGGCCGTTAGCAGCACCAACGGCTGCCGTGCGCGCAGCCGGCGGGAGGGAGCAGCCGCGCACGGGGGGGACGCCGCCCGCCAGGGGAACAGGCACCGGCCGCCGCCGCTGCGCGCCTGCCGGGGCGGACTGACCGGCAAAGAGGCACCGGGATGGCTCGGTAGGAGCGAGGGAGGGCGCGCAGAGACGGCCGCAGACGGGGTGGGGTGGGGCGCACCGAGGACGGGAGGGAGCCAGCCGCAGACCGAGCGGGGACACCCAAGGGCAGGGACGGGCACAAGGACGCAGGGCGGGAGGGAGGCGCTGAGGTGGGAGCACCCCGGGAGGGGCCGAGGGGGGAGCGCGGGGCGCTCTCGGCGCGTCCCTTACCTGGCAGGAGGTGCCGGTGACCCCCGCGGGGCAGGCACAGCTGTAGGCGGCCTGAGACTGGGGCAGGAGCAGCTGGAGGCGGCGGGGCGCGGCGGAGCCCCGGGCCGGCACCGGCGAGCAGGTGCCGTTGTTGCGGCAGGGCTGGCTGAGGCAGGGGTCCCGGCCGGGGGGCGCGGCGGTGGCCGGCCCGGGAAGGCAGGCGCGGCGCTGGGCCAGGGCGAGCAGCAGCAGCAGGAGGAGCGGGGCGGCTCGGGGCATGGCGGCGGGGTGTCCGGGTGCGGGTGCCGCTCCGCTGCGGGCACCGGCGGGGAGGGAAGGAGGGGATGGAGGCAGCGGCCGCCCAGCTGCTCCCTACCCCCGTTCCCCGGGCAACGTGCGGGCGGGGACTGGGCGGGGAGGAGCCGGCCGCCGCGCCGCCGCGCGCCCGGCAGGGGGCAGCCACCCGCCCGCAGCGCGCCCCGGCCCCGGCCCCGGCCCCGGCCCCGGGCGGGGAGGCGGCGGCCGGCGCTGGGCGGCCGCGGCCCGGGGCAGCCAGCCTGGGTGCGCAGCGGGAGGCGGGGCAGGTTCCGGGGGGCAGCAAGGCTGGCGTTATTTCGTCCCTAGGGCCAAGGCTGAGCTCAGGTCAGAGCGGACGGGGCTGCGCCCGCGCCTCATCTCCTCCGGGCGTGGGAACGGCGGCCGGCCTGTGCGGGCACAGGGACCGGCGCTGGGCACCGAGCACGCTGGTTTAAAATGGGAGCAGTGCGTTAATAAAGTGCCCGACGAGCATTCCTGATCTGTCAGTGCCTCCAGTTCGCGTGACGGGTGTAAATGACAATGCCATAGCGCTCGGCCCCTCCGCGCACGGCGGGACCGAGCGCTGCGCCCTGCGTTACACACACACCTTTAAGAGAAACTCCTTGTTCAGGAGAATTCACCGTTTGCTTCTTACTCCCTCACTAGTGTAATCTGCTAATAATCACTTTAAAGTTCTAGTAAGACCAAAGTAGAGACAGATGAAAAGCATAAAAACTAATCCTCTCATTTCTCACATTGCAAAATAACTGTGTGTTTTCTCAACTGAGGTTATCTACGGCTGATTTTTAAAAATCGATTTATATTTTGGTAGTCTTTTGGGGATTTTTTTACTACCTCTGATTAGGACTAAGATACGTGGTCTGTAAATCAGTTAACGGACAACAGGAATGCAATTCACGTTCTCTGACCTTCTATGCATTTGCTTCTGCCAAAGTGAAGTGTTCAGATCTAACGGCTTTTCACATCTCCATCATAGGGTTACAGGAGGATTGATGGCAGCAGCGTGCTACGCTTTTTATAAACCTTTGCACTTCAGGTACTGCTGAAACCTGTATCACGGGCTGAAATAACTGGTGACGCTAGTGGAACTGAAAGTTCATCGGGGGTTCTGGTAGCCTGAACACGACCCTAGATCCCTGTATCCAGGCTGAAGCGGACTGTCACCGCTCCTCCACCGCCCGACGAGCCCCGTCCCCCCCCGCAGCGGCCTGTTCGGTGCCGCAGCGGCTCCCTCTGCTGCCTCTGCTCCGGCTGCGCCCCGAGCCCTGCAACCACCCTTCCCTCAAACTGAGCTGATTCACTTCCCCCCAGTCCCAGGCAACTGAGCTGATTCACTTCCCCCCAGTCCCAGGCAATGGTGGGTTCGGATGTTTACTAGAGCCTATAGGCACTGTGGTAATACAAATAAAAAACAATCTTAGTTATATATATTTGAATTAAGTTGCTGCTTTATTTTACAGCTATCTGCTCCTTAACGTTATTTTTTCTACCAATATTTGTTGATCAGAGTCCTTCACATGTTGAGACAAAAAAACCTGCTGTACTTACTCGACCAGTTCATCATCATTTCTTTACTGATCATTATCAAATGCCCGATCTCAGTGAAATCCAGGAACTTGACATCTTACAACATCAAGACATTCTTACAATTTGAAACTGAAATACTACTTACTGTTCTTTAAGTATGGGGTTTTTTCCAACCAATTTTGCAACCGTAAGAAACATTCTGACTAATTTGCTAAGCTTGTTCATAAGAATGTTGTGGAAAGCAATGCCAAAGGCCTTGCCTATGTCAAGTTATAATAACTGTTTGTTCATTTTATTCCATTCACAAGATCTGTTGCCTTCTTCTACAGGAAAATAATTTGGTTTGACATGATTTGTTCTTGATAAGTCCACAGAGGCTGCTACTTGTCACCTTGTTATCTTCCAAGTGCTCTGAAATAACTTGTATATATATCCCAGGTTGCTGTGGCATTTGATGCTAAAGCAGCTGGGTTGTAATTCTGTCTGTCCTCCTCCTCAATAAAAATGTTTGTCCTTTCCCAATCTCCTAGGACTTCACCCTTCCACACAGGTTGTCAAAGACAGTTGTTAATAACTAGCCAGTTCTCTAAACATCTTACAGAACATCTTACAAATCATCCGAACCAGACAGTTTGAAAAGATATTCTACTCTCTAACCTGACCCGTCTTTCTTTTTGCTCAAGCTCTTGTCCTGGCTGATGCTGATTGTGTTAACCAGCTGACTGACCTTTGTAACAAACAGGATGCCTGAATAGACTGGTTATGTATTTTAAATGTTCTTGGTACCCCCAAAGGGTTCAGTAATTCTGGTGGAATTCTGGTCTATGTCTGAGGCTTTTTAGTAGTAAGACAATATAGATAAGTATTGAAAAAGATGGTTTCAAGACTGACAGCTAGATCAGATAATGAAATCTGTTGATGTAGTAGCATGGTATTTGCAGAAGAGAACAACTTTAAAAATAAGCTAGTCAACCAACGCAACCAACAGAGCAGGACATAACATGGTGTTCTGAGTCAGATCGGACATAACTATATCACATGAGTTTCCTTAGCATTTTACAGAATATATAAGCAATGTTTGCATTATAATTGCCATTTTCATAAAGAAATATTTAACTGTACAACAGAAAATATTATGCTTACCTAATTAGCTACTGATTTTCCAAAATGCTGTATCTTTTTATGCATTTTTTCCAACATTGGAATGTTCCAATATGGATAGTTTAAATAATTTTATAGTCAGCTTTCCATAAACAAATTGCTAATCTTAGTATTCAATAAGGACTCGAGCTGTCTGCCTCATTTACACTTGCTAGAATTTGAATTGTATTACCAGTCTAATAGCTTATTAGTGTGGCTTAGATAAGCTACATTACAGCTTAACTATTTATTTTGATGGAGAAGTACTCATCCTCTAGTAGCTTGAAGGAGATTTTGCAGAAATTTTTTTTATCTGTTCTGATTAAATATTTAGTGAGGAACAAAAATCTCAGTGATTTCTTAAGAGGAAGTTATATGCTTTAAATGTCCCCCATAACAACAATGTTCTTTTTTCTCAATATTGATTAATTCTTTTGAAACCACCTACTATTAGTTAGATTTTTCTTTACTAGTGGAGAAGCTAATTTAGATGAGACAGTTACTGTGTTGAGCCTTTTCTGAACAGTGTCTGGACTGTGACTCTTTTCTGTTTCATGTTTTGGGTCAGGCTGCAATCATGTCTTTATGATATTAGTTTGCAGAGTGCAGAACTGATATTTTCCTCATCTCTCCCTCAGCTTGTGCCTGCTTTAGAGCATCTCAGGAGTTTCACTTTCAATCTACCAAAAGGACTGGGGTTTTAATTTTATTTGAGAAATTTCACAAGGGTCCAACTCAATCTGGAGTCAGATTTCCAAAATTGCCCATTGTGTTCCCAATCCTATATCCAACAGCTGCCAAAATTACAGCTAAATCCTTTTGAAAATCATTGCCGCGATCACTGAAACTATTACTGTTTAATGTTGTGTTTCATAAGGCTTAAAATGCATTTATTCAAAATGTTTTCTACATGTATTTAACTTTTTTTCCCCAAGCACATAGTTTCTATTCCAGCAAATTCTGTAACTATAACTGTTTGAATGATCCATGTTCAATTTATCAAAATATTGAAGTACACATTTAAACATGTAAGCAGCCCACAGAATTCAGTAAGAACACTCACCTCGGAAATTGCATACTCAGGTGCTTCACAATGGAACTTATTTTGGCTGACTTTCATGGGTTTGTGAGGGCAGTTTTTGGCTACAGGAGAAAGTTAGTTTAAGGCTCTGAGCAGAGACAAAGTTTTAAAAAAAATATATAGTTCACTGCTATAGGTGGATGAGAGGGAAATGTTGCTTTATTTTCATATGCACCTGAATAATTGCTATTTTTCTTTTATCTTGATGCAGACTGGCAAACACCCTCCTCCCTGACAACGTGTATGGTTTTATCTGCTTTCCTCCCTGGCTCTTGCATTTATATTTTTTTTATTTTTCTCCACTGTATTAAGCTGTTTGAAGTTGCATGTTTTCTTCTTTTTGTTTGCTAACTTTGATACAGGAAACTGGTGATAATCATGCTGATTTGTTTACCAGTGTCAACAGTGAAAGGATATGTTGTTGTTTAATGTCTGCTGTTCAGGGGATCTGCAGTACAAATAGAGGTGTTGATACAACTACTATAAAGAGAGAGCTGCCAGCCCAGGTACAGAAACATTCTTCATTGTGGGAATCATAAAATCTTGGGAATCATAAATCATGTTCTAAGACAAAATCCATAGAGCAGAAGTTAAATTCTTATACTGGGGAGCATGAAAACACTGTGCTGTGAAAATCCATGATGCTAGTTTTATCAGTAGCAGACAGGCAATTCAGGAGCGGCAGTATTTCCCACATCTTAACCTATTTGTTTGGCTTACAGGAACTTTTATCATCCAATGTATTTTTTTATATATTTTTAGAACAATGGACTAAAATTAATCCATACCTCTACTCAGTTTAGACGTTTCACAAACAAAATGTCTGTCAGCTATTTAAGAAAGATCTTTCTCTAAAAGTTGCCAGAAAAATTGTCTCAATAGCTACTGCACCCTTTGCCAAAAAGCTGCACGCATAATTTGAAAACAGACACTTTTGCAGCAAAGATATGCCTTTTATACTCTTACGATGTTTTTTATCACCATGCTGTGTGACACTACAGCAAATATTACTGTACTTCATAAAATGAGAAATTAATCTTACAGAAAGACTGATCTGGACCCACCTTTAAGCAAATAAAACTACACTGAGTAAAATCCTGCATATTTATACCAAGTTTGAATCAACTTCTAAGGAGCTTGTTTGAAAAGTCTCTCAGAAAGTAAGACCACAAAACAAATGTTGAAACTAACACAGCTGTAGCTTCAGGTGTTTAAATCCTATGACATAGATACAATAAAATAATTAAGAAAGAATGCGTAGGTTTTGCCATTTACAGTCTTCCGCTCTATTCTTAAGCCATGACTTAGGCTTTCAAATAATGACCTTATGTGACTACAGTTTCAGTAGAGATAAAAAAATAATTTATAATGTATCATTCATGACATCAGAGTTAATGACAGCCTGTTATATATTGTATCCACTGTTTCTTAAAACCTTTTGAAAACAAAATGGTAATATTTTAAGACAGTTCTGGGACAATTTTCATTGGGCCCCCCACATAAAGAACCTCTCTCATTTATTTTATGTCAAGACTAGAAATATGCATAAATTACAGTATCCAGTCTTTATTTGAAGACCACAAGTGACAAAGACTCTAGGTATATTTTTCTCAAGAATTTAAATCATAATTTTAATCTGAATTAATCTAGTTTCATCAGTCACCCATTGCATCTAGTTTTACTTTTTTCTCACAGACTAAGGAGCTATGTGCTATCAGAGTAATTTACATAGCATTTTTACTTCTGTAGGTGATTCTACACTAAGATCAAGCCATTTGTTAACATGCTTTTAGATGAACTGAGCATCTTTTGGTCACTGTATTTATTAAGACTAATGTGCTATAGCTCACATGGATGTTTCATGGCAATAAAAGTTGAATACTCACCGTTTCTCCTTGTATAATCACTGCAAATACATTTTCTTCATGCAGTTATCTCCTATTAACAATTATTGGTTTCTGAGGAAACAGGCAATATGTTTAGCTTACTGTGGGCCTGTAAAAACTGTGTAGGGAATAGGCCAAAAATTACATGGGCTTTTCCTTATACCATAAAAATTTTCAGAAATAAATGCCAGACTGTGTAAATGTCACATGCACATAAGTTACAATAAACAAATAAATACAATACCTGATATGAAATGTATTACTAATGCAAATATAAATAAAGATTCTTAATTGCTTTCAGTAATCATAGCAGGATAGGTACTGTCTGGTAAGTGTTCACGAGGTCAGCTGCAGTATTATGCAAACATGGCTGTATCACTTGAGCCCTGAATGTCTTTTGGGACTTGGGAACACAAGATACAGACGTCCTTGATCTGTGCCTTAGTACTAGAATGATTCAGTCTTTGAGATCATCAGACAGAAAGTGATTTAGGACATATCATACCTCAAGTCATACTCAAAAATCTTAGGGAGTGATTTGAATATGCCAGCCTGGCTTTTGTCAGGCTGGCAGATCCTATATAACACACTAGTGGGTGGAATTAGTCCCTTTACTTTTAGTTCTGGGTGAATAAATTATATATTAATATTTTATGTTTCTGAAATTACTACAAAAATTATAGAAATCTACAGTACTAAAAATATTAAATAGCTCACTTTCATCTTTACGGCTACACACCAGACATTTTTGTATTAATACAGCAGTGACAACTATTCATTGTCTGACAACTATTCTACTGTCTAATATAAAAATAGAGCAACAGCAAATTATTTTTTTCTTAACGTCTTCTTGCTTAGCTCCATAAATGGCTATAAAGTTCATGCTCTTACATGGTTTAACAAGTCAATAATTCAAAATAGGAAATGCAGAATCATTCATTTATATTCCACATTCACCTTTACCTCTTTTTTCTTTTTTTGATTTAAAGTGTTTGTGTGTCTATTTAACTACAAGGAAAGAAAGCATGCTTACAGGATTCTCGAGAGTGGAGAGGCACATACTGTCCCTAGCAATAGGTTTTTGTTCAAGTAATGAGAAATCTAAGTAATAAAAACTTGGCATGCTATCTCAAAGATATATGTCTAGTTATCTCAACATCTAGTGCATACGCTTTTGGTGTGTGCTACAGTGGTACAAATGACCTTTATCAGGCAGGCAGGCATTTTTGCATTAGGTGGTACAACTGTAAATGAAGCTTTTGCTTTTGGCAGGATGGCTGGTTGGTTTTGCAGAAGACAGTGTCAAGGTGTTGATCACTTTAAAGCAAACTGTTCCTTTCTTCAGCGATTATAAATTCTGCAAAAAAAATGGCATAATTATGAAAAACCAGAGAAACAGAGTTACTGATATTAGCAAGTTTACTGAAGATTTTTAAATAAAGATACATAAACTGTGAACTTGAAAACCAAAGTGCTATCTTTGATTGCATATAGAGCAAGGGATAAATCTCATGGTGTCTGGTTTTCCACTGTCATATGAATTTTTTCTACTCTGCACAGTCAAAAAGGCAAGATATTAAGTACTTCTTATTACAAAAAAGCATATGGCAGAAATAATCTGTGTCATTCGACAGCTTCAGCTATGTGCATAGGTGTTGCAGCTCAGTCTTTCTGGCAAATGACACACTGTTTAGAAAAGTAGCAGTACAGTGCGTATCCATGCTGCGTACCGCCTAGCAGCAAGTGGAAAATACCTAATCCTTGTTGCTCTGGAGGGGAAAGTCATACACTTAAAGCTCCAATAAATGAAAAGTGAGACAAGCTCCACAGAAGAGTGCTTAACTTGAATTTGCCAGTACATTTCATAAATAGCCTTGACCAAGTAAGACAACTACATTGCACTAAGAGTAATTTTACTATAAAAACTGAATGAAAGGTGCAGATTTGCCCTTTGGAAAGCTGTTTTGCTGATATTGTGTAATACAAAGCAAATATAGTCTAGATTTCTTAAAGCCTTTTAAAAATATATGAACATAACATGAAGTGTAAAAGACGTTGTTAACATAGTATTATATATTATTCTGATCTTCACATTGGTTCAGGTGTGAACAGGTGCATTTTCATGATTAAGAATCAAATAGGTAGGCCTCCTAAAAGAAATAACAGAGCCATAATATCTTTGATAAGAGTATTTATATTGGCAACTGACTAACTGGAATTGCCTTATTCCATTTGGGAGTTCTTAAAAAGCTAGAATTATTGCTATTAAATTATTTCCCTTGGATAACAATCAAATTAAAGTTTAATAGTTAGATTTTTTTTTTCTTTTCTCACAAAAGATTAAAAAGAAAGTCCCTTGCAGCTGGTAATTTTTTGCTCCTGTTTCCAGATTGGGTAACAGTTCTGAGATACTCTACTTGCAACCGTATTCTGTTTGATGCTGTACGTAGAAAGGACAAAAAAGCTCCCCACTATAAAAAGCTTACCATTAAAGCACAAGAGAGGGCAAAGCCAGGCATTACAGAAAGACAACACAGCACGAAGGATACAATGAGACAATATCAACCATCACAACAAGCCGTAAGCATAGATAGCAATTGTCATTTATCATGATAATTCTGGGGGTAAACAGTATGGCAAAAAAGCTTTTTAAAGATTAATTTTAATGTGGCTGAGGTAACCTAAGAATACAAACAGGTGTGAGATGAAGAACAGGAGAGGGGAAAAAAGGTTCTTTTTTTGAGGATCGAATGACAAGAACTTTAATGTGGTGGAGAAAAGGGAGCTAAGAGATGCACATGGAGGGAAGAGATGGTTGACACAAGCAAAGCAATAGACTAAAAATGGTCTGCATATCTGTCCCTTGAATGGGAATAAGCAAAGCAAAGTTGTCTTTACTAGTAGAAAAATTAAAACCTAAACAAAAATGCCAGTTATATGCCAGTTATGGGGCCTGATGAGATCCACCCGAGAGTACTGAAGGAACTGGCAGATGTGCTCACCAAGCCCCTTTCCATCATTTACCAGCAGTCCTGGCTAACTGGGGAGGTCCCAGCTGACTGGAGATTAGCAAATGTGACACCCATCTTCAAGAAGGGCCAGAAGGAGGACCCAGGGAACTACAGGCCTGTCAGCCTGACCTCGGTACTGGGAACGCTGATGGAACAGATCATCCCGAGTGCCATCACACAGCATGTAGAGGATAACCAAGGGATCAAGCCCAGCCAGCCTGGGTTCAGGAAAGGCAGGTCCTGCTTGACCAACCTGATCTCCTTCTACGACAAGGTGACCCGCCTAGTGGATGAGGGAAAGGCTGTGGATGTTGTCTATCTAGACTTCAGTAAAGCCTTTGACATGGTTTCCCACAGCATTCTCCTGGAGAAGCTGGCTGCTCATGGCTTGGACAGGTGTACTCTTCGCTGGGTAAAGAACTGGCTGGATGGCCGGGCCCAAAGAGTGGTGGTGAATGCAGTTTACTCCAGTTGGCGGCCGGTCACAAGCGGTGTTCCCCAGGCCTCGGTGTTGGGGCCAGTTCTGTTTAATATCTTTATCAATGATCTGGACGAAGGGATCGAGTGCACCCTCAGTAAGTTTGCAGATGACACCAAGTTGTGTGGGAGTGTTGATCTGCTTGAGGGTAGGAAGGCTCTGCAGAGGGACCTGGACAGGCTGGATAGATGGGCTGGGGCCAATTGTATGAGGTTCAACAAGGCCAAGTGCAAGGTCCTGCACTTGGGCCACAGCAACCCCATGCAACGCTACAGGCTTGAGGAAGAGTGGCTGGAAAGCTGCCTGGCAGAAAAGGACCTGGAAGTGTTGGTCAACAGCCAGCTGAATATGAGCCAGCAGTGTGCCCAGGTGGCCAAGAAGGCCAACAGCATCCTGGCTTGTATCAAAAATAGTGTGGCCAGCAGGACTAGGGAAGTGATCGTGCCCCTGTACTTGGCACTGGTGAGGCCGCACCTCGAATACTGTGTTCAGTTTTGGGCCCCTCACTACAAAAGAGACATGGAGGTGCTGGAGCGTGTCCAGAGAAGGGCAACGAAGCTGGTGAAGGGTCTAGAGCAGAAGTCTGATGAGGAGCGGCTGAGGGAACTGGGGTGGTTTAGCCTGGAGAAAAGGAGGCTGAGGGGAGACCTTATTGCTCTCTACAACTACCTGAAAGGAGGTTGTAGCAAGGTGGGGGTTGGTCTCTTCTCCCAAGTAACAAGTGATAGGATGAGAGGAAATGGCCTCAAGTTGCGCCAGGGGAGGTTTAGACTGGATATTAGGAGATTTTACTTCACTGAAAGGGTTGTCAAGCATTGGCACAGGCTGCCCAGGGAAGTGGTTGAGTCGCCATCCCTGGAAGTATTTAGAAGACGTTTGGATGAGGTGCTTAGGAACATGGTTTAGTGGTGGTCTTGGTAGTGTTAGGTTAATGGTTGGACTCGATCTTAAAGGTCTTTTCCAACCTATACAATTCTGTGATTCTGTAATGGATATATCTGTTGAAAGATGTATGCGGATAGGAGAGGACCTGTTAAGCAGAAGGCATCAGCACATTCAGATCCAGGATGGATGCAAGAATCTATTTTTGAGGCCAGAGTGACAGGAAGGATGGTTGTATTTTAAAAAATAAAATTAAAAAAAAAGTAAAACTCTTGGAAAAATTATTAAAAGCCTTATTTTGAACTTACAAATATTAAACATCTGAACATCAGTTACATCAAGACTGGAATTTGATCAGAATTAGTCTGGTCCAGCACAGAAGGATAAAATCTGTACGTTATTAGCATGAAGGTAGCAGTTGAACACGTTTGAGTGTAAGGTTACTGAAAAATAAGTTGTGAAAGAGGAAGAATAGGAAACCAAGAATTGGGACAGTAATTGTAACACATAACGTATGTAGCAACAATAACAAGGATAACGAGATAGAACTATCGCTACATAAAGTTGGTACTGTACAGTCTCCCCCTATTTTATTCCTAACACTGTTTCCACATTCAAGTTGAAGGATGCGTTGTGAAGTTGTCCACTCTGCCTACCTAATGCAACTTCTCTTGTACATGACTTATACTGTTACTTTTGAAAGAGCTAAATATCATATCTAAGAGATCAATGCTGCTAGAGAAGAGTAACTCCGACAGTAGCTATCTGCAAGTGTCAACTTTGTTAGGTCATGAAGCATGGATGTTCCTCCTATAACATGCTGTCTTTCTAGCTTTAGCTCCCATCGTTTTTTCACTATTATTCCTAAGACAAATGTTTTTCTATGAAACTGCATTAAAGATTGCTTGGTGAATCTATAAATACCTCTAACCAAATAACTGATACACAAAGTGAAATCCTACTTGATCTCACCTAATTGGTAGCTTCTTGCTACACCTTTTTCTGTTTATGCTGTTATGGACATGCAGGACCTGTATCAACTCAAAATCCAGCATCCCACAGCTGTCAAAAACAATATCAAATGTTATTGACAGCTAGAATTGACAATAGTCTCAGAAAAATGTGCATCTGATATCAAACAGCATCTTATTCTCTGTTCCTTTGCCTATACATTTCATAGGACCAAGGCTAAATTAATCTGTAAACTGCACAGTGAGCTCTTGGCAGAAAATGTATTTTGCAGGTACATATTACTAAAAATTAGCAAGAATACAGTAAAGGTGGTCAATTATATAACATGATCATAAACATCTTGAGCATCATCATGAACATATACAGCACTGTTTTGGTCACTCACCTATCAGTACTCATTTTTCAAATTCCATGTATGGGATGGGAGTAGAACTTTTTCCTGTCTTTTGTATTCATGTTCCTAGTTCTACCTAATTTTTCAACTTTAAGCAGTTTTCAGGATCTTATTTTTGGTTAATACCTGTGAGAACTGCTCCTTCTAGAAAATCCTGTATATGGAATTACGGCATCTCTCCATAACTGCTGTCAAATCATCTTAACTACTTATTCTGGAAGAACTTGGAGACCAGCTACCTGCTGGGACAGAGATAAACACAGACATAACAGCTTCTGAACACAGGTAAATACTACTTCAGTCAATTTTAAAAACAGAAGTAAGATGCTAGAAAAACTTTTGAAAGTTAAAACCCTTTTAAGAAAAAGTAGAAGTAATTAAGGCCTGCAATTTTGAGTCAGTTGAAGCAGAGTCCTCTGAAGTGGAGATTACTCATAATCTGCAGCTGCAACAAAGACCCTTGTCATTTCCATTCATTTTATTGGAAAATTTAGAAAACCTTTCTCTCTGCATATAAATTTATCCTATTGAACTTATTTAAATTAATAGGACTGATGTAGCGCAAAACAGTGCAAGACTATTTAAGATGCATATCAACTTTATCTGATTCTCAGTCATTAGTAAATACCTGCATGTAGTTTTGATTTTAAATTCTAAAGATAGCTAATTTTAGAATTGCAACATGTAGTAAAACAAACAGATGGATCCAGTTGGGTCTTGAAAAACCCAGGGAGACTGCACAATCTCTCTTCTGGGTATATGAAGCCAAGGGGAATAATCCCTTCCCTCAATCTACCAGCTGTGCTCCTGTTAATGCAGCATGGGATGCTGTTGCCTTCCTTTGCTGCCAGGGCACACTGCTGACCTGTCTTCAGCCCTTTCAGCAGAGCTGCTCTCCAGCCAGTTTCTCCCTTTACCTCTGATTTCTGGCCTAGCAGAAAGAGCTGAGACTGCTGGCCATAAGTTGGAAATTACTAGTCTTAGAATTCAGTATTACTAAAGATGGGATAATTTTGCTATTTGATAACCATTTTAAAGTTACTTTTTTCCCCTCTTTTTGAATAGCATTTATACTCCTAGTGTCCCAGAATAAGGCTTGCTCCTTTGCATCCTAAAGAAATAACAAAACTGTAGGAAACCTTTCTGAATGATTAGTGACATCAATTCTTTCAGTAAATTAAGCATGCCAAGCTACCAAGTGAAGACCTAAAAATTAAATACCACCATTTGTTTGAGAAGCATAGCACAGATAATAGGATTGTGGGAAACACTGGCTTCAGGAAAGAAATAATCAGGTTGGAAATTTTCACTTTTTAGCCAATGTCTTGACAGTTTCGATACATAGAAGTAATCTGTGAAAAAAGGTTGGAAGAGGACGCTGGGAAATAAAGTGCCACCTCCTAGATTGGCTAACTATTTCTGGATCACTGCTTGCATTGCCTGCCTGCCAGAGGCTTCTGCATACAAGAAGTCCTAAGAACAGAAGAGCTGCTTTCAGACCAGACCTATATTTAGCCTAGAATACCTTGGATAGCAGCTAAAGGAAGAGTAGAGCCATATACATGATATTTGCCCTAAATTCTGTTTCCCATCACATGTAGCTCAGAGGTCTCCTAAAACAGACTAAATTTAACTAAATTCTGTTTTTACTCCTATGACCCATTTCACTAACTCACTACAAAGCATCAGTTAAGGTTGCTGTCTTCCCTGAAAGCATAGGCTTTTACTTTACCAAAAGTCTATGAAATGTACCCTGATTCTATCAGAAACAATTACACAACAAAATGCTCTCAATATTTAACCTCATCTACCATATGAAACAGCCACAAGAGGCCATAGGAAGAGAGGGGAGCCAAAGAATGGGAGGACAGGCAAAGCAACAAAGCAGGAGTCCATAATATCTAGCTCCCAAGTTAAATGCCACAAAAAATATTGTTGAATAGCTATTTACTACAGATTCTGATGCTAATTTATTGTAGTAGTTTTCCATACTAGGAAAAAAGTCTAAAAATCCCCTATTTTCCCTTCCTGTAGGATCCCACCATCCAGGACAGTTAAAAGCAGGTAGCAGCCAGGAGTGCTCTATAGACAGCTCATGAAATCTCATGATCTTTTCTACCTTTCTCTCAGTTGTATATTTGTGAAATAATTTGGGAAATAGCTGTTGAGATAGGATAACTGCAGTATTTTTAAGTATCTCCACAACATCAACCTGCCTTGGTTTTCAGTATAGAGTATATCGCTTTTAAGCTTACCTTTACAAAGGGAAACCTCCTCCTTCCACCTCTTCCTGTTCTCAGACAACAGGGCAGGGTGGTTACTGTCTCACAACATTTTCCTTCAGGCTTATCTACCTCTGTCTTTAATGGGCTCTTAGCGATATTAAAGGGGTGGGGGGATGGAGACAAACAGGACAAAAAAACCCCACCAAACACCACCAAACCAAAAAAAACCCCACAAACCACTTGTTGCATTACCCCAGCATGCTGCTTATAGCTTGAACCAGACAGTTTCCTTCTTAACTACAGGAAGATGTCACAGGAGTTGGGAATTTCAAACCCGGGGGCGGGGGGGGCAGCACACACTTTCATCTCTTCCATTACTCTTTTTAGGGTGGTTTTTTGTTGTTTTGTTTTCTTTTTCCCCTTTGAACCAGGTTTGCAGAAGTTGCTGCCAAACTAGATTTAGGGCTATCAGGAACTTTAATCTAGTGCCTTGAATATACTGGATGCAACTTCACCGTTTCCCCTCCACTTAGTTCTCCTATTTATGGTTCAAGATTTCATGACTCCCCAGATGCGCACAGCAAAGGAAGAGGGACCCAAGACCTGTTGTTCCTCCACCCCCAAAGCAGCTTGATGTCTGATCAATACATGCACATGCCAATACCAGGAGACAAGGACATAGTATTTCTCTAAAGGCATCTTCTACCCCAGTCCACAGAAGCAGTTATTCCTTGAGCTAATCACTGCTAGTCACAGGCAGTAGAACTATGAAATTTGTTTCCTATCTGCTGTATAAGCATGCATTACTGTTCCATTAAAACGTGTGACTGTGCAGCTTACGCTGTTGCGCTGAGGGCACTGGGGTGGAGTGATGACTGCTACTCTTGGGGCAACTGACTACACTCATCTGAGAAAAAGCCATTAAAAACACAATGCCTTGGGAGAGATGCAGTAAGTTGAGAGCACACAGCTGTGAAATTCCTGCTAGATCACAGAAAGATCACATTATAGAGGTTTTCCAGTTCAAGCCATCAAGAGACTAGGAAAGAGAAGTAGGAGGAAGACACAAAAAGCCCTAAAAAGGCTCAACTACCAGTAAGATTTACCCACCCCTTCCAAACTTATTGTAATCCATTCTCAAAGCTTTTTATTTTAGCCCGTTCTGCCAACAGAGCTTTAGCTATAGAAAAGCATTTCAACTTGGGGGAGGCACATTCACATTAAAACCAAGGCATTATCCCTGAAGTCATGCAGACTTTCATTTCCTGTTAGGAAGCCCTCTGCAGAGGTACAGGCTTCTCAGATGGTGGGAACTGGTATTACTCATTTGAAGACAGGTTGCTGGAAACAGGTGGGACAGGGCCCAGAAACTCTACAGATGACAGACCTACCTCCAGCAGTGGCCAGAAAAGAGGGTACCAGTGATGCAGGCACTTGGGAATTTCGTCAGTGCCTGCCCTTCGGCACCTATCTTCCCAGCAGAGGAGAGCTCAGTAAGGGAAAGGAGACAGAAAAAGAAAAACCCATATGGGTTGAGGGGAAAGAAGGAAGAATCTAGGCAATTAAATTTATGTGAGCAGCCTGCATACAAAAACTTCAATATCTGATCAAGTTTGGCAATGGGTATGGGGACTTTAGACGTACTTGGAATTAATTCTTGTACATCTTTACTTCACATGTTGTAGGAAGAAGTACTACAACTTACTAATTCATGTCAGATGTGATACCACTGAGATGTTCCCTACACAAAAGATTTCTGTATAAAGCAAACATCTAACAAAAGAAATCACTACACAAGCTCAGTAGCAGCTATCAGTGCTTGGATGACACTTTTTTCCATGAATGATTTTTTGCTGCTCTTGTTCATTTAGGAGATTAAACTCATCCAAAATAGTAACTGATTGCTGGTTTTCTCTAAAACCAGTTTAACTTACCAGGTTAAAAAAAGCCTCTGTTTTTAAAAATAAGACTTCTTATTGTACCTTTTATAATAAAGATATACAAAACAGTTCAGTACTAAGATGACTACATGTTCTCCTGAGGGCTACATGTCCTCAACAGACATCTGCACACACCTACAATTGATTTTAGTTAGTTTTTCCCTTAATACAAAATTACTGAAAAGTAGGAATCCCTACGATCTTGCCCACCCCTTCAACTACTCTTAGATATTACAGTTCTGTTTGTAGGAAAGTATTGTAGTCATGTGAACTGTGACTCTTCAATTTATTCTTATAATTTACCATCTTTACCTTTTAAGCCAGACTGCTCTTCTAAAAGCTGCCCTGGATAGGAAAAAAGTGTCACCCAAAAGGGTTTCATTCACTTTTCAGGCCAACTACATCCTTGGTCTGTGCTGAAAATGACAGCCAGCACAACAAAAATCAATTGTTACCACAGGTACTTGGTTTTTTCCTTCCTTTTTAAAGAGGCAACCAACAACTTATTTTCCCACTGAAACAGAGTTATACAATGGCTATATATCAAATTTGAAAACTCCTCAAAATTTCAAAGTCGATGAAAGCCAGATTCTAGAGGGAGACAACATGGGTAAAAAAAATATCAATACACATGATATTTTAATACAAAATATTAGCTTTTCTTTTTTTTTACACAAGTCAGTTTTTTTAAAATATAGAACCTTAAAAAATGAACAAATTGCTATCCACACACTATAAACACTTTTTTGTGCTCAGTTTGATCAAGTTATCAGAACAATTTAAACACCAGTCCATAGTTTAAACACTGCCTTGAAGTTTTATGAAAACTATGCCGCACTGTGCACTACCATTATTATATGTACAGTGTGAAGCACCTTCTTTCAGTTTTAATACGGTAGTAGAAACTGTTCAGTTATCAGGTTCTTTGTGCAAGGATTTCACATTCTACTCATGCTCATGACAGATTTGCATTACATTTCAGTGGCACTGGTACGAGCAACCACATGTAATTCTGTGAATGTTCACTGGAAGAATGTCCATTACATGTACTGAAATACATATTCTGGAAGTACAAATTCTTCAGCTAGATAAAAGAAAACTTGTTATTGTTAGTTTAGGGGAAATACTAGCCTGATTAGCCAGAATTTAACAATTTCTAAGCACTGAAATGAATTTTGATTTCTCAAAGTTGAATAAAAGTAAGTAACTATCACATTTTCATAGAGATGAACTATATAGCAGGTACATCTCAGGAATATTTGTAATCGCCCGTTTTTTGAACCCATAGAAAGAAAAAATTTCCCTCTAAGTTGGAGGTCTTAAAAGGTCTTGTTTTAGTAGTAAATCATCCACAAGTTGCAGGCTGTTAGCCAAGTAGATTTTAGGATGATTTACTGGCATTACAGTAATTTACACAATTGAACTTTATGCATACAGTACAAAACTATGAACAAAAAGGTGAAGCAAACTTTTTTATTTATATTCAGGTAAAAACATTAACCTGATGAAGTAAATTATTGCAGATTTGAGAAATCAGCACATAAAACAGTTGGACAGAGCATTGCTTACAGGTGCTTTATCTGTGTCAAAAGACAAAGGCTGAACTGTTTGTTCCAAGCTAGCGCTGGGGGAGGGGGGGGGGAGAAAAAACTACAAAAGTAACCAGGAACTTAGATCAAGAACAAGAAAACTGTTTACTCAAACAGGGAATGAAACCAACTAATTTGTCTTTTAAAAAACTTTACATCAATTCGAAATGCTCTGGCCTTACCACGATACACACTGGCCAGCCCAAGCTGTTGGACTTCAACTACATGAAAGAAATAACTCTTCCTAGCCTCTATTAAGAGGCTTTTTTGCTGCCCGAATCAGTGTGTAAACAGTTCTAGAGCGTCGACTGGTAAAGGCTGTCGCCATTATATCCTACCACTACAGTAAAACTATGCTATAAGAAAGGTTCTACCTAGTTACAAAGGCTGAATTATATTGACAATATATATTTGATTTCAGTAAAATTTAAATTATCTTAATCAGAGAAAGAGGCATGGAGCAGTTAAATGCCCATGCTAACCAAAACATAACAATTGCTGAATGTTGCACACAAAAAGAACCAAGTGAATTGCACATCAGACAATACATGAGGATGGGTAAAATTAGAGGCAGGTGAGGGTACACAGAACTAGTCTACTAAACTAGATTTGTCAAATACATGGTGTATTTTAATTTCTGTACTTATGTACAAAAGTTGTCTTTGGAGGAAAAACTTCAGACTTAGCTAGATGGATACACACAGCCCAGTATTAAACTGCACAGCGACATTTATTGTTCCAGCCTGGAAAAACATCCCTTTTTAAATTTCACACAGCAAAGCAAGTTAAAAACTTCACTCATCAAATAAATGATAATTTAAACAAGAACTTGCTAAAGAAACCTTGTCACAACAACTTTTAGGGCCTGATCACTTTAAGTCCATAGGGGCCTTTAATGAATATCAACCAAGTGTCTTTGTTTATAATCTGCAAGCCGTTTTTCTACAACAAGAAGGCGTAACACGTTTCCTTGACTCAGGTGATATATTTAGAAAAGAATCATGAGTTTCTCTTTTGCTGTAACAGGCAGACATTGCATTTTTCATTGTGATCAGGAAAGATGGAATGACTGCTGCCCTTCTCTTGCAGCTATCAAGAGTTTTTCACGCATTATCTCAATAGTCGAATAGTCCGGCAATTTGAGATAGTTCACACAAGTCATTACTGAGGGCAAGAAATCATCTGGATTCTCTGTAGACTCAAATGTCTTGCGTACAATTGTCAACGGAGGATTCAAACTTCGAAAGCCTATTAATAAGAAAAGACATTCAGAATAAGGTTGTTCCTCTTGCAAACCCACAGTTAACACTGTAGACATCTAACAGTGACAGAAGCATACATCATCTTCATAACTGACTTATTAATATCCATTTTTTTAAGTTTAGAATATAGCTTTATAAGGCCATGTAGCAAGCTAAAAGATACCTAAAATCCTTTCTGTAGATTAGTTTTCCAAGATGAATTAAAAAAAAAAGCTAGACACATCTACTTTTAATTCTGTGCTTTGTATGTGTAAAAAACCTATTCCAATCACAATATTTTTAAGACTTTGTTGGTTTCATACACATTTTCTAAGATTCTCAGAAATTATCTATGACTGTTGTACCTTATTTTTTTCACTCTAGCTAAGGTTTTTATACTCCTAACCCTCAATCCTGTCTGCACCATCTCTCCCCAAAAGAGCTCTAAAAATTTTTTAAAAAAAGAATGAACTCTTTCTTATAATGTCAATTCTTTAACTAGAAAAAAAACAACCCAAACCCCAAAGAACATAAGTAATGGAACATATGCATAAATTCTGTTTTTACTTGCAAAGCGTTCAGCTGAGAATATGCTAAAATGTGTATTCTATAATGGTCCCTAGCAAAGACAGTGAGTTCCTCAGTTTTCCTCACTGCCTCTCATCTAAATTCTGAAATTCAGAAGGGGGAGAAATTACAGTTTATCACTATGCTAGTATTGTCTCCTTTCTAGCAAAAAATATTATTGTTTCCAGGTAGCAATGCATCATTTTGTTGTTGTCATAACTTAATGCACCTCTAGCCAAGGAATACAGTATTAAGGGGTTTCAGTTTTGTTTATATTTTGAACTACTTTTTGCCCTCCAGTAGATTATCTGGTAACAAATGAAATCTGGAGAAAGTCAATTGAATGAAATGTCATGAGATTAACACAAAGTTTGAGAATTCTACTAGAAGTCTACCCAGCCACTTCTGAAACTAGATATGTCAAACAAGTATGAACCTCTAAAACACACAGATAAGTAATTTTTTCCTATACTGAAATAACCCACTTATTCTGAAATGCATTAATAATACTGATTTCATATATAGCAATATGTAATAAACAAAACCTACCTCCTACAGGCAGTCTGGGGCTACCTGTCACAAACTGAAGAAACAGTCTTTGCTGCTCACTATCAAAGCTACTGAGAATTTCAAAGAGATACTTCACTGCTCGACTAAGGAGGGAAAAAAGCAAGCTATTACTTTGTTTATAGTTAAAATTGCATCAGATTCATATTCAGTGCAGTATGAATATTTTCAAATACATTTCATATAATTTTTAGCTTGAATAACAGTATATCAAGATTAAATACCTGTTTTCTAGTGCTACCATTTATTTTTTAACAAGACCAACACCATATTACCTGTCATGTGTATAACCGTGATCTGGCCTGCAACATTCCATTAAAGTCTTTGCATCCCAAGTGTCCGTTTTACTGCCGCACAAGAGCTGCTCCAACTATAATATTAAAAAACAAGGAAGGAAATTTTCCCCTTTAGAACTTCAGGAAGAACGAGTACAGTCTGTTCTGACTACTATTACAGCATTCTACTTTCTGGAATGGCTTGCTGCAGAATAACATCAGTCACCCCAAGCAATCCTCCCAAATTCCTTGAATGCAATAGCTTCATCCCAGTGACAGCCTCATTTGCTGAATCTGCCTTTGCATACAATCCACTACCACACGAGATGCTGAATGTCTCTCAGAACAGAGACAGTCCTAATAAGCAATTTACACTGGAGAACCAAAAGTGTCTTAAGTTTTTTGAAATCTCACAATTTTTAAAGAAATCTAGGGGAATGGGAAGAATAGAGTGTTTACACTTGCTTTTTAGAACTCTGAGCTCTTTTTTGAAAGAAAAAAACCAATCGTTAGACAGAGACGGATCTGTCAGATATCAGTTTTCTACTTAAATTATTTTGCCTATTCTTTCTATGTACTTGGGCAAGCAGAGATGACAGGCTACAGCCAAAACATTAACAGCTTCTACAGATGTCCTTCTAGGATACGTGAGGAGGTGTAAAGCCCTGATCTCAATAAAACCAGGTTTGACACACCTAGCTGTCCTGTTCATGAACAAAAGCATTTTACAAGTTCTTTATAATAGTTTAGGAATGGGTTGTAAAAAGGTTCAAATGTCTGGATAGCTATCAGCAACAGAACATGAGATCACATGTGTATATCCTATTAGGAAAGGATATCTTATATCTCACACTACTCCTATGGCTTGCTTAATTTTGATCAACGATATTAGTAGATTAGCAATAGACTAGTGTCGTATTTTAAAATTTCCAAGCAGAAGCAAGCATCAAACTATGCCAAACAACCACCATACAGAAGAAAAGCATCACATATATTACAAAATGGAGAAGTTTGGGTAAAACACTGGAGAAACTAGAATAATCTGCCATTTTTACTAGCCTTAAATTTGCTGCAGAAAAAAAGGTGGTGGTACTGTTTGAAAGCAGTCCCAACAGAAAGGCATGAAGAAGAGTCACTATGAGCAGTTACATCTCTCAGCTTTAAGAGACTCTTACATTGCAAAGCACCAAGAACAAGAGAGTAACACAAAGGCTCAGCTAACATACTGCTTCAGAGCATGCTTAACATTTCTTCATGAAGTCAAAGGTGTAAGTTTATGAAGGTAAATAAACCGTTCGAAGTACAGTCTTCAAATAAACTCCTTAAAGGCAGAGTAACAAAACATTCTCTCTTCTAGTCCAGACAACCATAACCGTGTCTCAATTCAGTGCACTTAAGAGTGCAAGAATTTTTACAAGGAAATTGAAGTGGTGGGCCGTGAGAACAAGGCAAGATCAACTATCCTTATTCTTCACCCCTTCATCTGAATCTCCTCTTACTGTCTAAAGCTTTGTTAAAGAGCTGACTACTTTTTTTTATAGAACATCCAGGTAGCATCCACATCTATAGCTATTAAGAGTTACTGCAATACAAGGAATTAAATGAAGTATCTATACTGGTTATGAAGAGCCTGCATATATAAATTTAAGTACTTTTTCTCAGAAAAGCTGGATACACTCAATTTTAAAGAAAATGGAACTGTTCATAATAAAAGCATCAAATAAATAACCACCAAACATAGAAATCTTTAATGTTTAAGTATGCAATTTAAAGGACACCAAGTTTTACTAATACGCATCAGAAATGTAATATAACCAGATTCTATCTAATCCAGTGCATACCTAGGTTCAGACTGTCCATACGTATAGATGTAAGGTTATAAAAGCATCAGTAAAAACAGGTTTACCAACCTCCTCAGGATAGAAGTACTGAAGATGACTGAGGGGGAAGACTGATTCAAATCCATCTCTGAATGAGTCAAACTGTCTGGCAACACCTTCATTTAGTGCCCAGAATATGACCAACTGCAGGGAAGAGAAAAAAAAAGTCATTTGAACAAAGGAAGCATGGAAATGATCACCACTGTACAAAAGACTACAGCTACAGAAAAAACACCTCTACAGAAGCCTAGCCATATGCTCACTGTAGTTGTGGCAGAGTTTGAACTTCGATTCATGGAGCTGCTCTACAGGATTGCCTCATTCTGCCTTAATTCATAAGCTCATGCTGCTGCAATGCAACAGACACAGAATTTGTTGGCTTTTTTTCTTTACAGCTCTCTCATACGGTCTGTCATTGCAAATTAGTAAAAGTCATTTGGAGTTCAAACAACCCCATACTTAGAATACCCTAAACATGCAACTCATGCAGAGTTTAAACAACTTTTTTGCCTTTATTTTTGATAAAACAAGGTTAATACATGGAATTCAGAATAGCTGGTTAAACGGATCCTATTTAACAAAATATTTTAAAACAAATCTAAACATTTATTAGACATTTTTAGAAGCCTAACCTAGATGTTCTCTCTGTACACTGATATCCATTTAAAATTCAGCAACTGAAACAGAAAATCCTTAGAGCATCATTGGCAGTATTATATTAGTTTCCCCCATGGAAACATATGGGCCCCTTTTCTAATATATAGTTACAAAAAGTAGCTTTAGACTTTTTGTTACATTAAGTATCTTAATATTGTAAGAATACATGGGGGAAAAAGAGAAATAACTTCTTTTCATGTTACTGGGATTTGGTAAGAATCAGGCAAAAGACAGTAAGACAGTCTAGGCTTTTTGTGTGTGTTTTTTTTTGTATCTGCAGTTATCCTCTCAGGATTAAATTCACCTTCCAAAGCTGACAGCACATACTGAAACAATAATCACTAGGGGGAGGGAAGGGGACATGATGCAAGTAAGACCAAATTTCTTTTACATCTCCTGCAGCCAGTATTTCTCCACTAAATTAAAAACCAACATATTATACATGGCAGATTGCATGCCAAGTTCAGATTCTTTTGTCAGTTAGTGCTATTGATGATTACATTTGCCTTGGCTACCCTCAACTCTAGCAGGAAATGAAGGCTGGTTGTAAAAGATGTGTTGTCAACACACAGCTACTAGTTTTTAAATGTGTTAAAAGCTCTGACCTGGAATGCTGAGAAAAGCTTTGAAAGACATCTAAGGATGCATCTGAATACGATTAAAAACCTCATTGATACTGCTGGACTCCTGAAGCAAGTATTTAACCCTGTCCCAATAATTGAAGAGTTGCTTGTTCCACAAAGCTCTCAGATGTGAAAGCCTATTAGGATCTGTTGATAAGCTTTCCTAAAAAAAAAGAGTCAGGCATTGAATTTCAGGTAAGATACATACCCCTACTTTCACATGTCAGGTTGCAATACTGAAGAGCAAGCTGGTAAGCACCAGCAGCACAGAAGACTGTTGTATTGCATTCTATAATGTAGAATATTCTATGGCTATTCTAGCAGCAGAGTTGCTGACTTAGAATTGTGATTACTTTTTATGACCAGGAAGGAGTGTGTGGCAAAATTAAGCTGCACTGTATTCTTGTGGCTTCAAAGAGGAGATCAAATTGTTAGGGGAAAAGACTGCACTCTGGAAACTTTTTGTCCACAAATTTAGAACAAGCAAGTTGGCCTCTTTCTTTACAGTACGGGGGAGAAGAGGGAGGGAGGGAGAATAAAGTCTTTCACTATACTGGTAGCTGACACAGTTCTACTTTCTGATAAAGATAGCTCCTGTTGGAACTGTCATTGGGGGGGAAAAAAAAGGAGGTGGAGGGTGGAATGACATGACTGCAGGAGAGGCATGAAGAGTTAACAGTAGGATATTTAGCTTTATAAACTACTTTTAATGGTAATCCACACATAAGATTTTAATGAAAATGACATTTTCAAGAGCAGTGCAGCTGACCCACGGGGAGCTGTACAGGCTAGCTGATAAATTAAATATACTGTTTCTAAATTACAGTTCATCATATTGTGATACAGAGAACACTAATTTTCTCTCTGAAATCTTTTCCATTTCCTTGACATTGAGTCTATAATGCTAATCACTGGGATCTAGTTTAAAGTCTCCTCTATAAGGCAGGAATATAAAAATAAGTATAAAAACTGCACAGGTGTCCTTTAAAGAAAATAGTCCTAAAAGTTGTTTAGAAAGAAGCAGAAAGCAAGCTTTCTGTAGTGATCTGCTTTTCCTTTACAATGCCAGAGGCCCACAACAGGACAAACACATGACACTGGAGATGTCTGCAAGCCTTTCTCAGCATATCAGATACCCACTATGTTACCTAGAGGGAAAAAAACTGACTGCAAACTGTATGAAAATCAGACTCTAAAGCAACTGTTCAGCTTCCCTCAGTAAATAGAGACTGCAAATGCTGTTTCTAACAAACTTAGTTGTTGGCATTGCTCATCTGTAAGTCTGCAAACAGTTTTATATCCAAATATGTTTAATTTTATAAGTGATTCTTGACTAGCAGAATTTGCTTTCAACAAATAAAGATATGAGAATTGGATATGTGCATAACAGCTTGAATCTGGAAGATGAACAGCAACTGCTCAATATTCATTTGTAAGGATTATGGAATAACTTTGCAAAGTTCTCAGTTGATATCCAGGAGCTTATATGCCCCTTACTGAATCATTTCTACCAAAACATCAGATATGTTTCTTATCAGTGCTTGAAAAATCTTAACAGTCCTCAGAGTGAAATTGGCAGCAGACTAACCTGTCAGAAAATGCATTATTTAGGAATTGGAATAATGGCTTTTTCATGATACAATCAATCATTCTTACCTCCATCCCACTCATGACTTCATGTGATAATATTGCATTCTTCCTTCCTTTCCTCATCTCTTTTCCAGGCTGTTTTTAATCTATTCCCTTTAACACTTTCTTATGCAGAAACAGTTTCCTACCTTTTTTCAGCAGTATCACCCTTTTGTTTTTCTCGGGTTTATGTCCCTTCTGACATAGGAATAAATCAATATGCAGGTGTACTGTCAACTTACAGCACTGTTTTGTTCTCTGTTCCTTACCTATTTTTTTATTGTTTGGGTGGGTTTTGTGTTTGTTTGCTTTTGTGGTTTTGGGGGTTTTGACTCCCGACTGAGCTGATGTTTTCTTAAGTCTGACTCCAAAAGATTTCACTATTATTATAGCAGTTCAAAGCCCACTGAAGTGTGGGTGCTAAATCACTACTGCAAACAAATTCATTATGATACACAAATGTGGGAACATGTTAAAAGATTATGAAAGTCCACAGCTCAAATCACTCCACTTACTACAACACTTTTTATCCAAGAAAGCATACTTCCAACAACTTCATTATGTATAAACCAGACTTTTTTGTACTATAAAATTTTCAAGTCAGGTGCGCTGACTAGGATTCAAACAGTTTTTCTGTAGTAATAAACTAGTACAGAATAGAAGCAATCTGTAGGAAAATTATTGCCATGTCCAGTTCACAAGAATGGACTGAAATACATATGGAAACAAACTACTTGAGAGCAAGGTGAGGAAGAATAATGAAAGTTTTAGTCCTAGCTTTGCTTTTACGTACTCTGAGATACTCCTCTAAATTGTGGATGGTGACTGGTGTATCTTTTCCCCCTTTTTTCAGTTCTATATTAGGAAACCCAGGAAGTGTGAAGTCCAGCCCTAGATCTTCCACTGAGCAGCCATTCATTGTCAGAGCCTCCAATGCATACTGTAGACTTTCTTTGGTCTAAAAAAATTGGAAGTGGAAACCATTGAGAACAATTCATTCACATTAACTGATCTAAAAGTTATGACTTCTAAATCAGTTTTGAGTAAGTAAACATTTCTATAAGAATATTACTATTAATACTGTTACAGTACTCCTTGCTTTCCTTCTATATTTTTCATACATAACAGTAAACCAAGACAAACCAAATAAACTATCTTAATGGATAAACTTGAAAGATCATAACAGTACACTTTTTTCCTAGCAATTTTGGAATTACTTTAACTTCTTGCATATTATTTATTCAGAAAAATCCTATTGCAAGAGAAGGAGATGTGTAATATGCTAAGGCTCTTAAGACTATGTTTTTTCCTTAGAATAGTTAATGGCATTTGTATTTGGCATGCATACTGACATTTTTCAGCTTTCATCCACCAGGTTTCACGTTTTTCAAACTCTTGTTGGGAAATTAAGAGCGGTGATCAAGGAGAGAGTGTGAGACAGTGAGGTGAAGAGGAATAAAGGCCCACAAGCTTGCAATAACTTCACTAGTAACAAAGCAGATGTATTAAGAGTATAAGTTAGTTTATTACCACCTACCATCTATTAACACTGGATGCTAGAAAGAGCATGCATGCCAGAAGACCTTTTATTGCTACTCTGCAACAGTGAGTGGTACTTTTTTAGCTAAGAGTGGATAACCTTGAAAAATTAAGACTCTTCTGTATCTATAAAAGAACCTGTATGCTCACATATGAAGCCAGGTTACACCAGTTCTGCATACAGCTTTCGGTGAGGGAGAAAAAAAAGAAAAAAGAAAAAACCCCACACAAAATGCCCTCCTAAGAAAGCCTGAAAGTTTCACTAAACCAACTAATATAAAAAGCCAAGCTTTCTGAATGTTCAAAAATCAAGGACAGATTTTTCCTCTGATATTAAAGTTGGTTAGTCTTTTCAAAGTGAACCAAAGAGAGAAGTTACCTTCGGCAAACATCTGGCAGTTCTAGCCATTTCTAGCCTGTGTTTAATCACACAGAAGAATCCCATAATAAATTTCTAATGTTGGAGTCTACATTACAAAGACAGTGTTATAATTACTAGCCAATGATTTAATAACATTAAACTACTCCTTTTATTAGAATGAAGTCATTATGACTATAACCATCAGTATTAAGCACTATCATACACTCTCAATTACAGTTACTTCATAAAATCCACACATGTGCAAAGATGCACTCTTCAATTCTTAGGGTTACTTTCCCACCTGTGTTTTGTCCTGTTCAAGTCTTTTCTTTTGTCTTACAATATCTTCAAGGTGATATATTGATTTGGCTACTACTGGATCAATACTGAACAAGTCATGCGATGTCAAGGAAGTTTCCTGTCGTAACATCCATTTATAAAAAGGAAGTCCAAGAGGAAGGTCCACCTGGGAATTGAAACTTTGTTTAGTACTGAATGGTCTTCCAAAACTGTATCTTTTGCTATTTTATCTCTCTACTAGATCTAGAATACTATTTACTAATTCATAGTTCTGGCACACACCAAAACACCATGTCTGAGCTTTTTTACCTGAGAAATTTAGTTGAGAAAACACAACTAACTGCCTAGTGTATATACATTACAGTAATTGGCAAGCTAGCAGCTGGAATAACAATAAGCCCAAAATGAGCTTGAAAGAAGATTGGAGGAGGTTGCAACACACGGCAAGCAATGGCTTTTCCTTTTTTCACTATGGTCTCAAAAGCCACTGTAAAGATCTTCAGCATACACTACCCTTTCCCGGTCAAAAGCTCAGCTGCATCTCCCCTCACCCCACCCAAACTGCTAGAGCTGAAAGTAATTCCATGCAACTCTTAATGCTATTTTTTCCCCACCACAGTCAGAACTAGAATTTTCATTTAAGCCTTCAGAATCATATTTTCCATTTTATTCTCACCAGTCTAAAATCCATGATTGCCTTGGCCATTAGTTTTCCCAGAAAGCGGAACTTCATTTTAACTTTTGCAATGTGAGCTGGCTTAGCTGTTCTACCAAAAGGAAGCGCAAAAAGGCCTTGAAGGTTATGGATGTACTTGGTACCTTCCTGGCTTCCTGTTGAGGAAGAAAGAGAAAAAAAGTTCAATACATACACTGCTAGTTTCATTCCAGACGCAAGTTTGAAAGCAGCTATCAGATAACCATAAACCTAAAGCTTCTTATAAAATTAAAAAAAAAAACCACACCACCACCAAAGATAATCACACACTATCATGAGGCATATTATCTGATCACAAACTGAGGTGCTCTTTCAATCAAAGCCATTCATGTAATTAAAGTCAACTTAGAATCAATTCAATATTAGATCAATATTGATAGTTCAGGTAGTAAAACATTTACCTTTTGGATTGGCTAAAGTCACTTCTTCTCCTCTCCAAAGCCCTAAGTCTGCTCTCTGTAGTTCCTGAGATACAAGTGCATAGAACTCTAGCGTGGGGCCTAGGCCTGTGCCAACCTTCAGGGGGAGGGAGGGTGTAGGGAGAGGAGAGGGAATGAGATAAGTAAATAAATGAGTCCATTAGGTTAGTCTGACTATCAAAATCTTTACGTAGTCTGAGAAATACAGTACATTATTGGCGATAAAGAAGACTGCATTGCAAAAAGAGTCTAGAGAACCTAACTATGCCAACATTTACAATACGACTGAGACAGCTTGGAAAGACCACGTATCAGAGGGTATAATAGTAGAATAAAAGTATTAACCACCTAATGATCACATTATAGAGGAAAGGCACACAGCTGTTTGCTTAGAGTTAGGAAAAAATGTGCTCTGCAGAATAAGATTGATTATGAAATTTAGTAGATCAGAAAGTTTCTCCTAGGAACTAAAAATCACAACCAAGTGGATTAGGGATAATTAATAGACAAAATTTTGTGGCACCAGCAATGGGAAGGACCACGAGTCTGACCGAGTCATTCTATGAAAGTTGTAGCTTTTCTGTATTAATCTTCAGTAAAGAGGGGTTAAATTAGACTGCATTGATATTACTTACTTCATTCTCATACTGGATTTCCAACATGGCTCTTGAACTGCCTAGATCCTGCATCACAGATTCTGCCTGTTTCAACAGCTCATCTCTGTTCACAGTGCGCTACACATTAGAGAAGTTTTAAGTAGTGAAGTTATGTCTGTAAGTCCCAGCTCCCAAGGCAGTTACAACAGGAAAAAAATTAGTTATGCAAGCTTTTCCACCCCATGCTAATAGTTCCACAGTTCAACAATTTGTAAGCTTATACTTTGATAAAATAATTCTTGCTTCTATATGAAAACTGACTAGAATTAGTGTTCAATATAAAATGAAAAACCAATGCCTTACATTTGTATCAGTATAACTAATAGGTACTACTCTTGCCAAGAATCTGGCAAGGACTATAACATAGCAGAGAAGTGTTGTCATGTGATGTTATATACCTTGAACTAACATGTGGAGAAAACACAAAAAGATGCCAAAATCCAACAACCTAAAGGAATAATCTTATACCCTGCCCTTGTGGATTCTCTAGTAGGGAAAGTGGCAGGTTTCAAAATCCCCAAAACAAAAAAACCCACCACAACAGCACTGGGATTCCTGCATGCTGGAAACTGTATTCTAGTTGAACTAGATTCTCATGCCTCTTGTCTTTTTTCCCCAGAGGTATTCAAGATTACGTAGCAGATCTACGCTATACAACAGATATCAGTTTAACATAACATCTCTCCAGACTCAAGGCAGACACCCAAGACCCCACAATTTAAAACAGTCACAGCTTAGTTTTATTATGTTGTGACAGGAGGTTTAATACTCTCCCTGTATTGGGAGAATACAAGGACAGTGTTTTTGTTTATTCAAGTAACACTTAAGGGTCTAAATCCTATTGCGTGAATTATTCTGAAATTCTACATAAAGCAAAACAGAGGTTTACAAGCTTATATGAAATATCACTAATGTAACCTAAAACTTAAAGTTCATTCTTGGAGTATATTTTCAGAAGCTATGTAAAGACTCAAGTTCAAAATGAGCAGGATGTGAGAAAGCAGTGTAGCATACTCTAGCCCCTTCTGCCACCTAGTGGCAGACACCTAGAAGGCATTGTGCCTTCTAGTCGGGGGCTTTTACATGAATAAAAACAAACCCCCTCTTTCTACCAAAACCTAAAGTTTTACAGATAAATCTCTCACAGTGATATTCTTAAAGTCAATATAAAAATAAACAGATCATTAATTCAATTTTTAAACAACATATACCTACTTTTTTCCTGTCCAGTCGCGGTGCCACTCTGCTATCCTGAGAATCTGATTGATTGATTTCTGGATTAGTATCCAGTAGTCTTTGCATGGCTCGATCACGATCAAAAGCAGTTACATAAAACAGCATTTGACGGGTATCAAATGGAAAGAAAAATGGGCTGTAAAGAGCATTGGATTAGTCAGATGGGTTCCAACTAGCATCTATGACTATAGTTTAGTTTAAAACACAATAAAAACATAGTATGCTTGAAATTAGTGCTTTATTAAACACTGTGGGGAAAACAGCCTCCAAAGGAAGCCTTCCAGAACACACTTTATTTTTAGTTACAATGCTTATGAGCAAGAGTCTAGAGATGGAATTTAATATAAGAAGGAACCACAAAAAATTCCAGAAACTTCGAACTCTCCCAGAAAAATAACTAAAAATACTTGAATGCCTTGGCTATGCAAAGTTTGTATCAGAAAATAAATATTCTTTTACTTATTCATGCCTGTTTTACAATTAGTTTATCTAACTTAGATCAAAGATTTTCAGAAGGTGGCTCAAGCCCCACATTTGGGGGGAAGGGGGGGAACACAGGACGGTGGGGGATGGGACTGAGAACCTGCCTACAGCAGCACCAGCATTCTACCTTCCATCATTTTCAAAAAAACACTTTAAATAATCTGTGAAAGACTACCAGAGAAACTTCTTATTTTATCAGTTCTACTATTCTTAAAGGCATGTGTACACTAACAGTAGTCCTCCACTGACATTTAAGTGAAAATGCAGTTTTATGGAACAAATACTGCTACAGGTGTTTGCATAAGTATATACATTCATACTCATAATTTGTTATCTGGAATGTTTATGAAGAAATTTAGAGATCTTATTTTAAAAATGAAAAACCAAGTAGTTTCTCTAGAGCACGTATTTCCAGTCAGTTCTCGCCAATGTTGCTCCAGTTAACGTGCTTGAAAAATCCAAAAATGTCAGCTGCTTTCTCATTCTTTCAAGTGCAAGAGTTTCACAGCTTATACTCTGTATCAAGATACTACAAAGTACTATGAATATAGCTTTATTAAAATTATTTACAATATTTTATCAGTAATCATAAAAATATTTTCCTTTGTACCATATTGAATATGCTAAGATAAATGTAGTGGTATGACAAAAATGCCATTAAACAGTTTAACGGGAGAAAAAAAAAAATGACCTGAATAATCAAGTACTATTATTTCAATGAGAAAACTTCAGATCACTCAGAATCTCCTGTAAGAAGTGGTCCAAACTTTGCAAGCTGGTCTATTCCTCTATATTTGGTTTAAACTATGCAATATAGGTGTAAACATTCATCCCACTGTCACTATGTAGCTTAATAAGATTTCTGTGACTACATTTTACTCCCCAGCACTTTCAAAAGCCTTGTAACACACAATCCACCTGGGCTGCCCAGTCAAGAGGCCTACTGAACTGAAATTATTAATACTATACAGTAAGTCATTCATACCATGTTTTTCCAAGTTCTGTCAGCCAAGTTGGTATGTTTCCTGTCATAATTACCAAAGGATCCTGAAGCTGCCTGTTTGCTTTCGCTGTCAGTTTACTGTTGATAAACTCTGAGGTTGGAATTATCTCCTTGCAGATTGCATTCTGTGTTAAATAAAAACAATGTACTTCTAAGTTAAAGAAATGCTGGAAGAAATACCAAGCCTTTGTTAAGAGGTTTGTTTTATACTTCTAAACTGCTTATCATAAGAAGAAAAAAAAAAAAAAAAACACACACCAAAAAACACACTTTCATTGTCACTTTGGTCATACAGAGTTTAAAGCCATGAAAGACTGATTTTTACTATTCATTTTCTTTTCAAGAATAGTGTTGCTCTTTGAACTTAAGGAAGGAAAAAGCATGGAAAATGTGTTTAACACACTATAGAGAAAATATGATTGACTATAAGAATTTACAGCCTTCATCTTACCAGAAGTTAGAGAAATAGGTAGGGGAAGATGATAGTATTTGCATTATTCTGTCTTGGTGGGGGGTGGCAGACAGAGGAAGAAGGCTATTTTAAGGTGTTTCAGGACAGAGTTGTCTGTATCAAGTACAAAAGTGATTTAAAAAGTGCTCTACTCACATCATACAAGTAATACCAGTATCGACTGATAGCATGTAAAACTCTCAAAAGAAGAATAACATCTAATGAGGGATCTTCAAATGTTATGTTTTCAGGTGGTATAGATATGAGGTAAACTTCTAGAGGATTTAATACCGAAGGGCATACACCATCTAGCAAGACAAAAGAAAATGTTATCAAAACAAATCAATTGGAAGTCTTTCCAAGATTTCATTATTAGGAGCCTAGGTAGTATTAGTCATGGCATTCACTTAACTACAACAGTTTAGTTAGACAATTCAGTAAGTATCTTATTTTTGGTTTTAATACACACATTAATATATGCTTACTTTTCTTACACTACGCTTGCTTTAAAAGAAACGCTATGGTGTCTCTAAACACTCTTTGTCCCCATCCTTTCAGAAATTTCACAAGTCTAACATATTAGCAAGGCAACACACTCACCATGCCACAATTCATCATGCTTTTTAGAATTTCTAGGGGAGGTTTTTGTGGGAGCAGTTTGCGCTCTTCCTCTTTTACCACCAACACAGTCTTTATTACCATCTTCATCCTCTCGCACGGGTTTGTACCTAAAAAGTAATTAAAAGTTAAAAATATGTTTGTGAAATACTAACTTACATGGAAACAAAAGCAGTTATAAAAGTGTTAGTTCTTTGATTACCAGAATTTTACTTGAATGACAGTTACAAGCAGAAAGACAAGAACAATGCATTTGGATATGATCCAGCCTTTGAAGCTAGGCCCTCAGAAGCAAAGTATGTCATGGGGGAGAAAAAATGGGGACCCTCTGGCTCCATGAACTGGAAGAAGTGAAACAGAAGGTATAGACAAAAAACCAAAGTGGTTTGGTGTAGTTTTTGGGTGTTTTTTTGTTGTTTTTTTTTGGGGGGGGGGTTTGTTGATTTTTTTTTTCTTTTGCTAACACATTTAAATATTAGAAAGACACTGCTGAATGTTAACATGTTTGGCAGTCATAGGTCAATACTGCTCCTTGCAAAGTATGGCCAGAGAATACATATACTTGCACAGCAATCAACTGTGAAAACCAGTATGAAGTTGACCATTATTTGTAGACTGCAGACACATTCTCTATTGTTTGTGGTTAGTTACCTAACACTAAGAATGATTCCCCTCCATCTAGCAGGTGTCATTTAAGATTCCCCATTTCTTGTTTATCAGCTTCACTCATGAGCTAGAAAGAACATCAGTAGCTAACAATGAATTCTTACTAAGATTTAAGTATCTCAAGCACATGAGGAAATTAAAAGCTTCACGGGGGGGGGCAGCATGAGAGAGCGCTGTATTCCCATTTTCTTTATCTGTATACATCTACGAAACTGGAGAAGTTGTCCCCTGATTTCTCTACCCAACTTACCAAATGGTGTGTGTTTTTGTCCAAATCCCAGCTCTTCCTAATGGGTTGCTTTCATCATCTGTAGACTCCCTCTCCTCCTCAGCTTGCAAACTGTACTGCCTAACTGCTTGATACACAGTCATATTGTATGGCAGCAAGTGATCTCCAATGTAAAATTGCAGTCTATGTCTCACATTCCCTGAATTTAAGAATTGAGCAGCCTGAACAAAACAAAAAACCACACAAGTTAGGAAACTTGTTGCTAGGTTTTCTTTAAGCCTCTCCCCACATTGTTCCCTTCTCTTGCCCCCAGAGCAAAAGCTTACCAAAGATTCATCTATTTCTTCATCTGACCCATCATCATCACTATCCTCATCATCTTCTCTAACTCTTCCATAGCCTGAGGAAAGAGAGGAGAAAGACATCCTCATTCGCTTTTACATGAAATGTAGCAATGCTTTTGTACTCTGACTTTTATAAACTCCACTGTTTAAAATGGTTCCAAAATACATCAGTAAAAAAAGTAAGGTTCAGACATGTTAGAACAAATTTCAGTATCAACATCTGGCATCAAAAATGCCAAGTTACAGCCAATCTGACAGGCAACTAGATTATACTTCTGTTAGTATTTAGATTGAACTGTTTACAACAGGAAAGTTTACCCCAGAAAAGAGAAGATTCTCTGCAGCCTTAGTCTCCTCCCCTGTGAGCAAGATACATTTATAGGTACCTCCCATTCGTCTTCAGCATAATCCTCATTTGTCTTCAGTATAATCCTCACAGGTTTTTTCAGACTCCACACTACTGACAGCAACCATCCCAAGAAGCAAAACACATATAACTGTATAATATATATATACCTCTAACTACAAGGTATCTTTCAATGGCTTGTACCAAAGCCAGAGGATCAATCTTCACAGGTCCACCTTTCCACTGTTTCACATTAGCACAGTCTGGATGTCTTTGCAGTTGGCATTTTAATTGATGTGTATTGAAGAATTTTAAAGCTTGAGACCCTCTGTTAAGAGAAAAACTCAAAATAATTTGTGAAAAAAGTTGCTACACAAAGAATCTAATAACCATAATTGCATTTAAAAATGCATTAAAATAGGCTTATACATGCATTTACAAATTCACTTGTTCAGAGTATTATTTCTCAGACTATTTATCTAAAAATAAGCTATCAAGATTTTGATAAACAGATTAAAAATTTTGTTCTACAAAAACACCAGAATCCAAGTTAGACAAAATCTGATTTCCAATGGAATCTACATGGATTAAGAGAAAGTCCAGTCTGAGGTCTGACTACAATATGGCCTATACTGACCATCTTTGAGGTCTGAAGTTGTTCAGTGGTCAGCTGATGCCACATGAGATTTAGATTTAGAGCTGTGTTTACTGCAGTGCAATAAGGATCAGAGTTGGGGGTGGAAAATGCAAGTATCCATTCATATGTTTTTTAATAAGGACCTAAAGAGACAACCTGAAAGCTCCTCTGTTTTTTCTTGCCAAGCATAATTCATATACATGTTCCATCTCACCAAACAATCAATACTCAAGATAGCCGTTTTTATACACAAACCTCTTATCTTGGGCTGCTTCTACTTCCAGGTGCTAGTGAAAGACTACCAAATCTTAATGCCTCAAAATCCTCATTGACATAATCCACAGTAAGACTAGCAGTCAAACAATGCTGCAGTAGTCTGACTTATGTTTAATTTTCTATCAAAAAGAATAGCAGAATTTTGCTTCTATGATTAGCAGCTTAATGACTTTTGTAGTTATCCCACTTTTTACAGAAATAGCATATATTAGGAAGCGTTGTAAGATTACAGAGCACATACTATTTGCAAAAGCCAGTGTCAAGACAACTAATTCCTTCAAGTATTAGAAATCTGTGTATTGCATTCATTCCCATGGATTTTTAAGTTTCACAAAAAGCAAGTACTGAATTTTAATGTAAGTTAGATTAATGCTATAGTGTGAGGCTCCAATACATCTACTATAATGAATGTTGTGTCACAATTAGTGACAAAAAAAATCCACACTATCTTACTACCCAAGAGATGGAAGATTTTGGCATTTCAAACTTTAAAGAATAGTTTTCAAAAATTCATTTTCAATGCTCCTCCCCTCTTAATTTCTACATAGTCACAAAAATAGGTCTTCAATCAAATTGAGCTTTTATCCAGTACCACAAAATATTTTCAAAACTTACATGCAACTTATTTACTAACTGTTATACACTGAATGAAAAATAGTGTTGATTTATTAAAGAAAAGTACAGAAAAGAAATTGTAGAAATAGGTCTTCAGTCACTCGATTTTGTTACTTAAAATGCAAATAACAAGTTGGATTCCAAATGTAATTTATCTTAACACACAGGGCAGGTCTACAGTTATTTTAAACTACGTTAAGAGCCAACAGTTATCACTCAATCCATTATCATCCTAGAGAACAGAACCTATCTGAATAACAAAGTTTAGTACTGTAACACAAACTCTCAGCAGTTTAATTACTTCGCTAAAAAAATATCAGTGTCTCAGCAATAAATAGATTATTTCTTTCCAGTGTTTGTTACATGGGGACGAGGAAAACATTTGAATTTTTAAAGTTTAAATTTAGAGATTGCATTTAAAATTACATATCCACCCCCAATCTAAGTGAGAGAAGTTTCAAGATGGTAAGCAAACATTTGGTTAAATACTCGATCTTTCACTGAATAAGAAAGCCAACCGTGCAATTGCCTTTGTCTTTAATAGGATCAAAAGTTTCCATTACCTCTTGGAACTTTTAGCGTTGAAACAAGTTTTGGAAAACAAAAGCTTCCAACAAAACTATTACCTGAGCATTAATCCTTACCTGCTCCCTGTTCCATTTCCACTAGGGAAGTCATGCACTTTGACAGGAAACTGTTCCATCTGACTGAGGCAATTGTTCATTTTATGGACTAATGCCAGCAAAGGTGCATTTTCTAATGGCTCTAATCTTCCAAGGGGTTCTTCTCCAGGAAGCTGAAATATATTCCAGTCTTTTAGTTATGTGCTTGAATTACTCCATGTTAAACAATTGTTTAAAAGTTGTTTAAAACAAGTTGTTTGAAAAAAAGAAATTAAGAATCACTGCTCTCACTTCAAGTAGCAGCAGTATCAGGATGACTACATGATATGTAACAAGTTTATGAAAGACCTGTTGCAAACAACATACTTTTCTCTCCTGGTTTCAACTGAATAGCCCTACAGATTTTAAGCATTCACCCTTAACCATGAGCAGTAAGCTTCATGGAAGCTGTAGTTATCTACTTTCCTCTCTTCCCCTTTAAATTTCTTCCTTTAAAAACAGGACAATCTAGTTTCTTGCAGTATTTAGGACTAAAGAGAGCAAGTGATAAGATTACTATCCAAACTCTTTCCATATCAACAACTTAGAAGTCAGGAACAATTTTTAAGTTGTTCAAGACTCAGACAATTGGCCGTTTTGGAATTTTATTTCCCACTGTTGTGTGGAATTTTCTGTAATTACAGGGTATTCTAAAAAGTTTATGACCTGTAAAGACATAGAACCACGTGAAAGTTGTAGCGTTATACAGCTTCAGCATAAACAAAACATTCCTTCCATACTCCATCTTTAAGTCAAGGTCATTGCTGAACCTCTCAGATGGTCAGTAAGTACAATCTGAGAGAAAGACAACCAAGAATGACAAAACAATAAACAAGAAAACTTACTGGAGAAGAAAAAAATACATGAAGAAATCTTTTCAATCTGATATCCCTGCTTACAGCATCTTTCTCACTTTTAGATGTCAAATAAAGCAGCAGTTGTTTAACAAACCCACTATGCTGGATTTCAAAGGAGGAGACGTCAGACTCCGAGACAATGCTACGGATTTCTACAAGGCACTCTGTTCCACCATCCACCTGAAAAATATGAAGGTAGTATTTTACTACCCACGTATTATGGGCCTAAGAAATACTATTTTTCTTCCTACTGCATGGAGCAGCTCTAAAGAGAAGGGGGGGGGGAAGGGAAAGTCTGGAGCGTATAGTAACTCAATACAAGCAATGACAGCGCAAATAATCTGAGGATAAGCAATTTCTCTATTCAAGAGGAGACATTACAGGCAACGTCTATATTTTCCCCCTTTTAAGAGAAATGCAAGGTCTCATTTCCGTCTCATGCAATGTAAAGATGAGCTCCAAACAGAAGGGTTTTTTAAAAAAACAAACTTCAGATTAGTATATATTTTACATGACATCTGTGTGGGAAAGAGGAAGAGGGAAAGTTTCATATTTTAATGATTGCTTAGATCAAAGCACAGAACATAACTCAGCTGTTTAGTTACTTTAGAAGTTAGATTTAGACCATCTATCAAGGATCACAACTATCTGAAGCAAGGCTCAAATTCTTGAGATTGCTAGTAGATTTGGCCCAATCTGTATTTCTTCTATCCTTTCAACAAAATGCTACTTTTCGCTCCTGTCCTCCCCCCACCCCCAAAGTTCTTACTAGAAACTGGGTTGTTCTTTAGGTATAAAGTCAATCCCTAACACTTAACTGTAGAAATTTGAAATATAAAATGCTATGTAAGTGACACATTGCTAGGAATCAATAACACCCTTGTTAATACTAGTTAGTTATCATAAATTGTATGTGTTAGAGCTTATATACCAATTCTAAAAAAAAATCCCAAGCAAACCATTGCAAGTTAAGAAACAACGTATGATCATTTAAGATGACAAAAACTATGCTTAAAATATTGGCCATACTGTCTAAAATGGTCAGCTTTCCTCTAGCTTCCTCCTAAATACTTCTAACTGCTTCCATTCCCACTCCCACTCCAAGTAAGTTTGCCATTTCTAACCTGGAGGTTGAGTTGTTCAGTTGCAGTGCAAAGTCTCTGTAATACATTTAGTGCAGGATTGCTTCCATCCATGTTTTCAGAACTAAAATAACGTTCTACAAATTTATGGGCTTGCTCCTTAATCCAGCCCTTAATTTTTTCTCTGTAAAGAAGCACACAAAAGGCATTCAGCCACACTTAGCATTTGCATATCAATATTACAAGTAAACACAGCCAGAGTACCATTTTCCCCATGTTTAACAGCTGTCACAGACAAAAACCCTTCCCTCTTACTCCAACATAGTAAAGATCTATTCTCTACAGATTACTTCTTGCGCCATTTTTCAAAATTCTCCAGTTTTTCCCCAGCATGCTGCTTTAAACTATTAAGACGTTATTTTCTCTACTTCAATTTCCTGATTCTTCTTCCAGAGTTATTTTAACAGTGGTTAAGCTCAAACTTCTTTGATAGGAGCTACTTAATCACTCGATAGCTTATCATAAGAAAGTAGCTGCACCTCAAAGTCAACACCATACCAGACCTATTTTGATTTTTTGTGTGTGTACCTGTTATTGGAAATGGTATCCTTGGAAGCAGCCCTCGCAAGACCACTTACTCCTGCTGTTCGTGCTGGTTCAATATTATTACTGTTGGACTGTGTGCTTAGCCTTCCCCATGTTTTAGGATTTAAACTTGCCAAGAAGGAAGATTTAGGAGATTGAGTAGTTGTAGGGCTTTTAGCTGGAGGAAGCAAAGACAAGAATTAAGAGAATCAGCAGGTTTATTACAGCTAGCACTTTTGACAGCTTACTTTTAAATTTAAAAGGATTTAAGAGTATCACATTTTAAGAATGCTTTACCTTGATTGTCTACTTTGTCATCATCTCTCGGAGGAGAGTATTTTGGTCTCCTTGGCCCTCGTTTTGGCAGTCTTTTTCTCTTTAGAACATCGCTTAGTCGTCTGTCCAAATTTAAAAATAAACTAACATGTTTCCATCCACCATATTCATGCACATACCCATCCCTCAGTTTAAGATGCATCTGCCAGCTGTTTACTCAAGAATTTAAAAAAATTTCCATCCAATAACAAGGAGGGCACAAGGGAAGAATGAGCTCTGGGAGAAGGGGCCTCAACTCTATTTTAATTGGACGGACAAAGTGACTACTCCATCCAGAAAGAAGAGGTTTTGCTTGCTGTCACCTTTCTACTATGGGCAGCCAAATACAGCCAGAAGTGCCACTGAATAAAGGTTTCTCAGTTTTCATGTTTTTGTGTAACCATCTGGTTATTCATTTATTTGAATACACTTAAAAAGGAAAAAAAAAATCCACAAATCTCTACTGAATAAACACCAAAAGACATTGGGTATTTGACCTGCCTACCCTATTAAAGCCCAGAAAGCACTTTTTTCAACAATTTATGGAGTTTCTACTCCCCAAGCCCTACACTTCCCAAGTTCACATATCTCAATTCCAGTTTAAGGTGAGTTTCCCTATTATGCCAATACATTAAGACAAACGTTTCACCTTTAAAATAAAGGCAAGCTGTGTAACACTAAAATAATGTATTCCTACAAGAGATATTAATTATACAAATGTTCAAAATGGTTGCATTCCAACAAACTTAAGGATTACTTCTTTTTCCTCCAGCCTCCAGCAGAAAGGAACCAGGCACCACAGCTATCATTTCTCAGAAAGAATCACTCTGTCCTCAAGAGTTACATGAGATTACAGCTGTTGCCCTTGGCATTCTCCAGCCTCTCCCCAAACAGCATGGATTGTTTCATGTCATTACATCGTAACTATCAGGTCACTAGCCTTTTTTTTTTTTATTTCATATAAAATTAATCAAGACTACCCACTACCCATTGATAGCTTCAACACCACTCCATTTTAGTTCCTTAGAGGAAAATATCAGAGCAAAATGCAGATGATACTGTAGCAGCCCATGTCAGTCAAGGCTCTTTCAAAAAACAAACAAACAAAACACCACAAATAAAAAAACCCACAGATTGTTTGCTCACAACAAATAGTGCACTTACCCCTGTGGGCTCAGATCCAAAGAATCCTCCCGGCTGTGTTGTAAGCTAGGAGAGCCCAAATCAGCAGCTGCATTACTGGCAGCAGTAGCTGTACCAGTACTTATTGTTGTAGTAGTACCCAGCGTTCCTGATCCATTGGTGCATACTTTCGGTGGGCTTGTTAGCAAAGCCTCAGACTCTGCTAAGTTTTTCACTTGGTGCATCACCCCTTTGCAACAGAAGAAATCTTTGGTAGGTTGGTTTGGTTGGGGGGGTCTTGAGAGGGGGGGTGGGATAAAGGTATTTGAAAAGGTAGAAGTCTGTTAGTAGAACCTCTGTTTTAACTATGGCGGCATTGGCCCACCCCACCCACCAATACTAAGTTTTAAAAGCAGTTCAACCCTTTCCAGAAGAGTTAACCTACATAGTTTAAAAAAAAAAAAAAGACAGACAGCAGCAAGAACAGTAGCTAAAGAAACCCAAAAATCCCCAGTAGATTATAACAAAGAGTTCTTGCCAAAGATTCATCACTCTTGCCCAGTAAGACTACCCATGTAATTTCAGCAAGCCATCTTCAGCCTAAATGTAAGTTCACTAGCATCTAGCAAGCCTGTACAAACTTGTTTCAGATTCAGAAAAAACAAGCTTGTCTCCTCCAGAGTCTTGGTCAGCTCCTCCCCAGTCATATGACAATAGCTTGCATGGATTTGCCTTTATTATTCAAGAAGAATATTAACTTTTTACAGCTTGGGGGGGATGGAGTAGGAGGTAAAGGATATGGATTCTCCACACACACATACTTTTAAAATACTAAATAAGGAGGTGAAGAGAAAAAAAAAAAAAAGAAAGCAAGATTTACCTTCTCTTCTGAAGTAAACACTAAAAATGTCAGGTAACTTTTGCATTAAAATCTCTGCCATCTGCAGGGCTCCAACTACTATCTTAAGGTCTTGACTCGACAGCATGGAGGCAATATGACTAAAACAGATAATTTATTAGAATTAGGTTTGTCTTTTCATTTTTTGTTGCTTAAAAAAAATAAAATCAAGCATGTTCATCTTGCATACATAGTACTAGAGACTGAAAGCAAACAAATTTCACTGTGCTTTTGTAAAAGCTATAAATAAAAGGATTGAAAAAGTCATCTTCCCTCCTAAATCATTTTTACCAAGTTTTAACATGTGGCATAAAGGAAGAGACAGTTTTCTTCCTTTAAAGAACATGGTGTTGTGGAACTTCATACTGCCTTTGAAAAACTAGTCAGTTTATTTTCTAATTGCATCCTTTTAACTAGTTCCCTAACTTTATGGTATATCATATAGGAGAGGTTTCATGAATAGAACTTACCAGTTGAATGCCATGAGAGTCTGTTATTGTTCACATTGTATTACCTCAAAAGTCATCTTGCCCTCAGAAAAGTTTATAGGCAAGTTTTAGACATCAGGAAAACCATAAATGGTAATATTAGACATTACTAGTACACACAGCCATGTAGGTAATCTAAGTTTCTAATAAGAATGCCTAGAGTTGGCATCTACTGCAAAATCTAAGATGCAAAAAATTCCTGAAGAGCTGGCAGCCTCAGCTTTTGGAAAATAAATACATAAGAATTTTAAAAGTACAATTCTCCCCTGAAAAAGATGATTCACAAAAAGTAATCACAAGTTTGAGTTGTAAGCTCAAAATAAGTTTCATTCACAATGGTTAATGAACCCACCTTGAAACAGCATGGTTTTTCAGCACATCCTTCAGAAGTTCAGCATCAGCAAAATAAATTATCCTAAGAATTGCTCTAAGGCACTTGTGTCTAACAGCAGGTCCAGCTGAAGAACTATATACTTCATAAAGAACACCAAACAATGTTTTGATAAAGGATTTTGCCAGTTCTGGGTCCTCTTTCATTAGTTGTGCTCGAGCATCATCCTTCTTCAATTCTGAATGCCCACCTGTGAGAAATTGTGCAACAAGTCACTGCAGAGTTCTTTGCATTTCTGCTCTGATTACTTTCTTTTTTTAAAGCTGAATTAGTTTAGCTCTTGAATTGAAAAGATATAATTTAAGAACCAGAAGTCAGACTGATGGCAAGAACGCAGGTAAAAATCCTCCTCTTTCAAGGAGTCGAATCTTTTGTCTTCGGTTTTCTTATATATTTCTGTACAATAGTAAGTCCTCCTCACACAGTCTTCATTAAATAAAAGAGCTGTACGAACAAAGCTTTCAAAAGATCCCAAGCCAGGAACACCCCCAGCTCCCCCCAAATTGAATGCATTTTCAGTTCCCAGGACAAGAGTTTGCATGTTAAAAAGAATACATTTCAACAGTTTGAGTTTTGTTGTAAAGCTGTCTTCATTCACGTAAATCAGAATAGTTTGATGTTCCACAGAAACCACAAGAAATATATTAGGTAAGTAGTAGACTGTTGTATAACCCAGCATAAGTTAGCTATAGCTAGAGACACCAGGTGTCTCCTAAGCTGTACTTACTAGTGTTTGTATTGGCTAAAGGGTTTGGTTTTCGCTGAATGGCACGTGCTGTTCCAGTATCCTCATTTATTTGCTGCATAGAGTTAAAATCAATAGTATAGACACGCCCAAGTGTAGACAGGCTTATCTCATCCTCACCAACCTGATGAGCTGCCTAAAAACAAGGAAGAGTTTAAAGTTAAGAAATCCCTAACATAGGAAGCTATATGAAAGGTGATGAGAGGAGCAACAGTAGGAAAAACAATCACTGACAGAAATACAATAAAGAACAGTGATTAAGCAGTTAACCCATTACTGAATACCGAAATAGTGCAATATTACAGCAGGAGGTTTGAGGAAACTCATGTGTTTCTTACTCAGAAAGAACAAGGCTGATAGTTTCAAAACCACAAAGAAAGCACTCAATTCCCTATACAACTGCACACATATTTAAAAAACATCACCACACAAATGCGTGGAATTACTACCTCTATTATTCGACTATCAATCCTGTTATAGGGATGCCAGAGACCCCTGTCATCTCGCCATTGCCATATTGCGCCATCTGTATTTTGCGCGTTTCCTTTCTTTAGCATAGTATCAACAGCAAAGATTCCCTCTTTTGGCAGGCAAGGCATCAGTTCACTGTAAAGAACATTAAAACAGTATTTTACTAGAAGTATACAATAAAGTCCATCTAAGCTGAAAACTGTTTGCCTTCATTTTAGAGAAGTTATGGATTTTAACATACCAACCAGACCCAAAACCTAGGGCTGCATAACTTACCAGATAAGAGAAGTAAGCTCATAAAGTTCTTGAGGACTTCGTGGAACAAGGTCAATTTGTTCTTGACAACTCCCATTTGAGGCTCCACAAAGGAGGAAGTGAAGTGTTTCTGCAATATCTATAAAAATTATTATTTATGAGATTGCCTATATCAGAATGTGGACTCCATTTTGTGTTAGACACTATGCAGAAGAGATAGTCACTGCCCTAAAGCAAACAGACAGTAGACAGTAAGACAAAAGCCATCTCTTCAAACATTGTAAGAAATGTGTGTGTTCTCAGGCCTGGGGTTTGTGGGATTTTGGTTTTGGGGTTTTTTTTTCCCCCTTTAAGGGACATCTAGGGCAGAAATACCACTCAATATACAGGGCACAGAGAAAATGGGAACATCCAGGGCAGTTGAAGTGACAAGTCAAAATTTATGAGATGAAAAGAAGAAAACAAGTGAGAACTAAGACAGCTACACAGCTGTTGCTTTCTTAATGTTTTCCCTTAGAAAAAGCCCTTAAATCACATGTTTCCCCCATCTGGTAAAGACTATGAAAAGAATTATTCAACTTGTGTTGAAGTGAGAGTAACTTGTGCAGCTAATACAGACTCAAAATTAGGCGAGCACTCCAGTGACAACAGCTAGAGACAGGAAAGGGGAAAAAAAACCCTCAGGAAAAAGGACTTTCAACAAGATCAACTAAACTTTGTGTCTCAGAGGAAGCATAGTTAAGAGAGAAAAACAAGAGAACATATATTTGTATAATCAAGTGCACAGAGTTCCATATTGACTGTGGGCATTAACTTAAATAGGTCCCCCAGAATATGAAAGAGCAAGAACTCACTTTGCTTCATAAGTTGAACTGCAAGTGTAGGACAATTGGAGCACATTAAGGAAAACATGCGCACCACCATGATGAACATTCCTGAGCTCAGGATAGGAGGCGTCACTACCAAGAGTTGCTGGATATTGGTTAACAAGTCCTTGGAAGCAACCTGCTGGAGCAAGTTCTTCAGGAGGGAACAGCAAAATTAAAAACATTAGTCTGACTTGGAAAGGTAAGCCCTTAGGAGAAACTGAGGGAGGGAAGAAGGAAACAAAAATCCACACCCAAACACCCACACCCTTACCTCCTCATGCTGGAAGTTGTCCACTAGTCGTGCAAAACAGAGACAAGTGCTTTCAACAGATTTTTTGTCCTATTATAAAAAAAGTATGTTTGAATTAAAGTATTTTAAATTGCGTTAGATTATCCTGTCATTTTGAGGCATTTATAAAGTTTCTCTCCAAAAAGGCCAGTCAAATCACATTTTATACAATATTACAGCTCTGAATTTTAAATTCATTGATACAGTCTAAACTGACCTCCTGATATGGCATATTCCCTGGGAAACCCCTCACACTTGCCACACAAATACCTTTAGGGACCTTTAGAGATAAATAAATGGGTCTATAACATCCTTTTTGGATTCTATAAGGAGGAAACAAAAGGGCAGAGGAGCTACAAAGCCAAAGCAACAGGACATATAGACAATAAGCAGGAGTGAAGGCTACTGTTCTACAGACAACATGAAGCTGGATTTTTATATCATGCAGTGCAGCCAAGACAGCAAATCCAAAGACACCAAGACAGTAAAGATTGCTCTAAAAATAGCTCTAGGTAAAAGTTCATTGAAACACAAAAGTTCATCTGAACATAAAACACTTTTACTGTAAAGGTGGTTGAACACTGGAAGAGGTTGCCCACAAAGGCTAAGCCTCCATCCTTGCAGGTTTGGGGGGTTTTTTTGTTTGTTTGTTGGTGGGGAGTGGGGTGGGGTTTTTTTGTTTGTGTGTTTGTTTTTTTTAAATGAATAAATAAAAGAAAATGAGCTGGACATGGTCCTGGGCAATCTGCTCTAGTTGACCTTGTTTAAGCAGGGGGTTAGGACTAGGTAACTGAGAGGTCCCTTCCCACCTCAACTATTCTGTTAAGAGCTAACTCAAGATTTTTTTTTTTATGCCAGAAAAATTCCACTTCAAAGTTTCTTGAAATCTTACTTTTCTGGGCTGTAGCTTCTCTTCAGAGAGCAGGAGTCAGTACTTGTCCCTACTACTGCTGAGAATGGTGCTTCCTTTTTTCCAAAGCACCATCTAAAGCTGACATTTGACTTCTGTGAAGCTGCCTCAAAGATTCAAGTAGTCTCTCAGCAAGATGATGTTGGCAAAATTAAGAATAGCACAAGAATACACAAAAACATTACCTGGAAGCTTCCGTTTAGTTGCATTTGTTAAGGAAGAAATAATTTCTCCTTTTGCACCTTTTTAACAGGGATCTGCCAACCAAGCGGCATGTCCAAATCTCTTTTGGTGCAATAGCCATTGCGAGTGCTCATTTATGAACATAGCAGCATTGCAGGATAGGCAGATCTTTGGAGCCCCATGATTTAGGATTCATGACTTCAAACTATTGTGCAAGAGTAGGAATTTTCTTTTTAAAAAGTCGTAAGCCCTCCCAAAAAGTCAAATCAGAAAAAACCCACAATAATTGAAACTGAAGTTTTTCTGAGTTTGAAGTGGGAGGGAACCTTGCAACTCATTTGTTACGAAAAAAGAACAGTAACACTAAGGGGATTTCCTCTTACTGATGGGCAAGAAGTACAGACTACAAACCCACTATTATTCATGCTCTAAGTTAAAGTATCTTATTTATCTCATTTTACAAAATTAATAGGGGTGCCATGAATCCTTACAGCACGTTTACAAAACACAGGAGGTCCATACGCACATTAAAATACCACAGCTTGATAGTAGAGAAACTTTAAGGCAATTATCACGTTGCAAAGGCAAATAATACACAGTAAAGAACTAGATATCTATACTCCTTTCAGGTCAAAAGTAAAACTTTCCATTTTATAATAGCTTCTTACCTGATGGGTTAACCTTTGTGTAAGCAGTGGCAAAGAGTCTGCCACAAAGTGAAACTCATCAGGTGTTATACTCTGGCAGCAGTTGGCAGCAATAGCTAGTGCATTCCTCTGTGCATTTATACTGAAGAATTCCAGATACAGCAAACAGTCTGCCAACCCACCCTGTAATAAAATAAACAAACGTTTTCACTCTCAGTACTGCTAAAGTCACAGAAGCTTTTTTTCTTATTTCATCTTCACAGAATATCACCAAGATGTAGAACTGGTAAAGTGCCTTCTTTTTTACTTACTGCCTGCAGAATGGCTTTACTATGCCTGCGTGATAACATCTCCAGGGCTGTAAGCGCCTGCTCTGCCACATCAATGCACTGAATAACTTGCAGCTACAAGAAAACAAGAACGCTTGTAGATTAATTTCTAAACCAGTTTGTAAAAATAATAATCTTCATTAACACTTAGCCTATACTAAGACACATATACTAATGCAACTGCACTGCTAGCTGTAATCAAGCTAGCCAATTTAAGGCTAGATCAGCTATATAGGTACTCCAAGAGTTACCAGTTTGTGTAATTATGCAGTATCTTTGCAACACCAATCAGATAAAGTTCTCAGTGAGTCAGATAGTGCTTTCAGTAACGGTGTGAACAAAGAGTAAACCTGTTTTCAAAAGCTTCTCATGCATTATGTGTTATCTTGTAAAATATGAAAAGAAGCCATTATCTTAATAGTAGATCCTAAAGTTAAAACAAAAGATAAAATCCCCTCAGATTAGTTTAACACTGTTTTGGTTTCATTTTACCTTTTCCAAGAAGACAGGAATTGCATCTACCACTACAGCGGATGATCTGGGAAGTGCTTCCATCATATATGTTAAGGCCCGACATGCATGGTTCATCTATTAAATATATAGATATTTGGTTTTAAGTTCAGATGATACATTTTTCTATTTCAAAAAATTTCTTAAACATTACACATCACTTACAATGTCAAAGTTGTGCTCCATCTGCAGCAGTGTTATCTGTTTTTTAGAAAAAAGTATTGTTAGTTTAGCAAAAAGTATCTAGGCATCAACATAAATAAAGGGCACAAATCAGTATCGTAGCTTTTGACTCAGGACTTTGAATTTTTGTAAAAGTTTCAAGAGAGCCACTACCTATTCTTGAGTTATTAAATAATTAATAGGACTACCAAAATTCAGCAAAACATGCCCTCAAAACCTAATAATGGGATTTATAAATAGATACACATACATATATATAATTAAGAATACAGTATATAAATGAAGAATATTTTATTTAAGCAAGATAGAGAAAAATATTATATCCTCCAATAGAAATATGAGATTTAATCTTTACCAAAGCTGGTACAACACTCTTGACTGGAAACCCTCCTAATGTTTCTTCATTTCCCATGACCAACAGCTGGCACATCTCAATCACTGCCTGTAGTTGCTGACTTTCATCAGTGGCTTGGAGACCTTGTAAAAGCTGTTGGGCTTTAGAACCTAGATATCCAGAAAAAAGATTAGGAAAGAAGATATCAGAAGACATAAGTGTTCAAGGGAAACTGTTATGCTACACTTCTGCCAGAGTGGAAGACCAGAGATAGTTTGTTTTCCTCTGTATTTGCAGTTTCACTTCCTTTCCCTGTCATAAAAAGGTGGGGGAATAGGAATGGGAGGCAAAATCTCACTCTTGGCTGTCTTTCCAGTGCAGACTGGTCAGCACAGGGAGTCCACCACACTGCTCACCATAACCATCTTACCAGCCTACAGTGGGTGCCAGAACCCACACCACTCCACATTTATACAGCAAAGGACTCTTCAACGCACCCCCTGGATAACACAGCACATGGAATATCCATGAGACCCCATCCTCTTCTTGGCAGGCAGCATAACAGGCTGCCTTTGGCTCTCCTGGGAAGCCAAACAGTCTTGGACTAGAAGGTACGCATCTTACCCAGCTGCATAATGCAGACATGGTGGAACAAGACTAAGGATCCATGTTCTCACTGACACACTGCCTGAAGGAAATTTCTGTCTGAAACCTAAGACATTTTTGAAACTATAAACAACATACCTTAGAACTGACATATACTAATAGTTTTAAAGCTAGCTTAAGCACTTGTTTAAAGCTAGCAAAAAACCCAAGCAGGTTGGAGAGGTCTTTTGTTAAGCAGCCCATCATGCAAAAGAAAAAGATAAGGAAGGGGTGAAAAGGCAAGAACCCTCCCTTCCCCACCTAGAAGGGAACATTGAGATGCCCCAAAAAAGAAAAGAAAAGAAATATGGCTAAAGCAAATTTCTCTTCCTTATAGGAAGACAAGCAAATTACTATTGTTGACCAGTGGTCTAGCACTATCATGACATACAAATCTCCAACATGTAAAATATTATATTAAACTATGAAGCTAAAACAAGTATTAGAATTTACTAGTGGTTGAATTCTACTAGTCTGGAAGTGGAAAGAATTAAGTCAAATTAGACAAACTTTGCTTACTAGCTCCACTTCCAATTGTCCTGTGGAAGAGCTGCGACATCCGAGGACCAAGAGGGCCAAACAGGTGAGGAGGAAGACCCCTAGCCTCTAATAGAGCTAAAAGCAAACAGAGGATAACAGCCATTGTCAAAGCTTCTACATATTTTTAAAAGCTTAAATTCCACGATGCTATAATTTAAGACTACTAGAATTTTGATACTTTAATAAAGAAGAGTTAGGATTAGTTGACTGCAGCTACCTTGATTTCCAAAAAACACCAAAAAGATGACCTTTAGGGAACAAGTAGCTCATTTTTGTATGCATCAGAGCATTAAGGCCCTTTAAGTCATCACCCACTGAGTTTCCAGAGTTATATATTTCACAGAAGAAATCTGGTCTACTAAATTGTTGCAAGTCTAGATCTAGAATAGCAGATATACCAGACTGTAATTTCAAATCTGAACTCAAACTACATAAAACAGGTTAAGCTTATCTTCATATTTTCAGGAACCAAGTGCACTATTAATCTGAAAAAATGACACTGAAAAAAGGTTCATAGCTTTTTTGTTGATGAGCAGGAGAGGGAAGAACTCTGCTAGATATTAGGGATTTTTTTGGTTTTGTTTTTGAACACTTTTCAGTAGTCTTACTTAAGTTAGTCTAAGTGGGTGATTCTGATTTTTACTGTAGCAAGCATGACTACTGCTGATCAATACAATAATGATTAATAGTAAAAGGTAATTTAGCTCAATATTCCTAATGCATACCTATGCTTACTGAGGACTACAAGCAAGTGAACTGGTAGTGAGACAGCACTCATTTCCACATCAAATACCCAGATTAACCGAAACCTGTCATTTGCAAGGGAGACCGTGATCTCAGAACTCCTTGCAACGTAGTGGCAAAATCATTAAAACAGTTGCAGGACATGCAAACTGAGTTTCTACCTGCCTATACTCTCAGGTTTTGAGACCTGAATCCTTTAGCCCAAGCTCAAAAGCAAGCATTTTAAGAATATTTAGATTTTGTTTGGTCAAAGCTTACAGCAACATGGGTATCAATGACAAGCACAAAAAAAAAAATGTTATCCAGAAGCAGGCAGAGTAACAGCAGGCCTAACCTGGCCTGTCAGCTGAAAACATTCTTGCAAAGACTATTTTCATATTTGAGCTCACACACTTAATAGGACTAAGTTCTCAACTCTTGCCCCCCACTTCCTCCTGAAAAGTCATCAGTAGTAGTGTATTATACACCATGTAAATGAGTAAGGACACTATGCCACCCCCTCCAGACATTACTTCCAAATTCTTGCATCTTTAGTGAATTAAACTTGTAACTCCATACTTCAGAACTACAGTGAGCAAAGCAACACATTCACAGAGAAAAAAAATACAGCCTTCCCACTACATGTAATACAGAATTTGGGTAGGTATGGCTATTTATAGGCTGCAAACAAACAAAAAAAAAGGTAAATTAATAACAACTTTTATACCTTGTAGTCTTCCCATCTCAGAATCATCTGACTCACTTTCTCCAGAGGTTGTCATACCTACAGCCCCAGCAACAGAACTAGAAGCTAAAGAAATAAAAAAAGAGATTAATGGAAGTTAAAGTGCCTTTAAAACTACAAAATTAACATCAATTCCACCATCAAGAAAAGCATCCACCATCAGAAGAGTGCTCTGCATTTAACACTGCCACCATCATACTTCTGTACAATTGTCATTTTAAGTAGACCAATCTACAGGTCTAATACTTTCCAAGAGCTGAAGAGAGAAGCTATATCAAGACAAGATAATAAAAAAAAACAAAACCAAAAACCAAAAAACTCCAGCTAGATCAGCAAATTACCTTTCAGACAGATTTACCTGTATCCTTAATAAATGTATGCTTTTCTTAATTGTTACACTGCACTTAGTCTCCATTAATTTTGACTTTTTGTACTGATGTAGCTAGCTTTAAGCAGAGAATGTTTGAAATTTTCTACAATCCAGTATAATTGTTGGAAAGCTCCTTTGAACTCACTGCTGATTAGGACCAGATGATAAAATTAAGTACTATTTAACAGGACTGTGCCAGTAAGAATATTTAACTTGGTTTCAAGTTTCTCCAGTACAGACACGCTTGCCATTTCAACAGAAAACTTGTAGAATATTTATGAGTGTTACAAAAGGGCTTTTACAGGTAAATGCATGCCTTCTGTATTCTGAACAGTTTGGTGTCTCTCCAGTTGGCAGTACAGTAGTTTATGTAGGATCAGCTGAAGTTATTTTTAAAAAAAAAGGTAGACACCTGAAAACTAAAGTCTATTTTATTGGACATAGTTTGGAGACTACAAAAAAGTACAACTGAAACATCTACCAGATATCCAAGAGATTAGATTCAAAAGTAAAGGCCCCTCTCTCTCAAAAACCTTCCAGAATTATTTACCAGCTGTATCAGCTTAAATAATAATTTCTCCCCAGAACTTAATCCATTTAATTATTTTTAAATGCAAAGAAGTTTGTATCAGCAACTATACCAAAAATGCTTCAGTTGGAATTTCTTCTTACCTGCAGCTCCCTGGGGAGCCTCATCTGTACGTGCAGCTGAAGAGTTAACTCCATCCTGGTTGTTGTCAGGATCAGCCATCTTCTCCTGTCGGCGAGCTTCAGCTGCTCCTCTTTTGCCCAGGCCAGAGCCTCGCCGACTAAAGATTCAAAAAACAAAGTTTCAGACCTTATGAACTAAGACAAGAGATTTATTAATGTGAGACTACTCAAAAGCACATAACATTTATGTAGATAACTACCACAAAGTTGCACAAACTAACAGATTTGCGTAAGAATCGGTCTTCACATTATCCAACTCCTCTTTACCCTCCTTGCCCCACACCATGGCAGTGATTTGTTTATATCAGTGCATTACAGCTAGGTCCTTACATTATACCCTTCAAGACAAGGCAGTCTACTAAAATATAATAGTCAATATGAGCAAGACTAAAGTGACTGTTAGTTACAAATCACATACACATTTGATAAGTTTGATGACAGTCAAACATCTTTAAAGGAAGTTCTGAACTACTGAAGACACAAAGAGAACTCTGATGTTCAACTTGGTTTTCAGTGCCAGAACAAGTTTGAGGACACAAGCCTTTTTAAATTTGCTTTTTTAAACACTACTGTCATCACCACTACAAATATATATGCCTACAAAGTAAACAGTCAAATTCAAATGCACACTTGACAATAGAATCAGGCTTCAGATGATTTTTTTTTTTATGGCATGGAAGAGGGAAAATAAGTTGTGCTGGAGCTACTAAATGTAGTTTAGGAGTAAGAAAAAAATAAAGCTTGTTAAGGCTTCATAAGTTCATAAGTCTAGCTTCAGAATATATGTAACTACAATAATTTTTTGCATCACAGGACACATTTACTCCCCCCTCCCATTTAATCTACCAGCTGTTTAAAATTATTAATTCAGGACTAATTTTCCCCCACATCAGAAGGTATATTAAATACTTAGATATTTGTAGTATTGTTCAGATGCAGCTGCTGACAAGCTGAGTCAGCTCAACAATGTACACTGTTAAACAGACTCCTGTGTGGTACTATGAAGTCTTCTATTTTTCAAAAGAGTCATCTATTTTATTATTCATGATGGACAGCAGCTTAGCACTCTTAGTGTTTTGTATCTGTTTAAACACCACCTCCCTAAGGAAAGGATTACTTAAATTTGTAATATTGGCTTTGGGTATTTCTTTTCCTCCACCCCCACAGCTGAGGGACTTAATGAAGGTCTGACAGTGACAAATTCTATGCAGTATCCATGACACTGGTGTACAGAGTAACTGCCAAGCTGAAAAGCTATAGCTACTTCTACAATAGCAAAGTAAGAGATAGACAAGGCCAGTTTTCATGCATGAAAATGACATTAATATCAACCCACTGCAGTAATCACGTTTCATTATCTTAATTTTTACCTGGTGCTAGCACAGGAGCCCGTGGTCTTTTGCCGTGTGCTCCGCCGCAAACTGGGGAGCTCAGCAGGTGGTGATTCACTGCGCTTCTTTGTGGATTTTCTTAGACCTATGCAATATGTAAAGAATTGAGAGCAAAACAGTCCTTAAATACACAGCAGTTCTACAAAGAAATGAAACCTCTGTGTACAGGGAACTTCCACGTAAAAGAACAGCTTCTATACAAGAACCACAATAAGCACACATCAGCTTTTAGTCACCTTACACTAAACTGCTACACCAGTAAAAGAAAGGTTCAGGTACTTACTTTTACTCATTATTTTGAGTTAAGTAACACTAAACTCCAAGTTGTTACCTAGACACCTTTTCCTAACCTACACACTACAGTTATAGAAGAGCTTGTAAGTCTTTCTGATGCCAACCAGATATCACATTATGGGATACAAGTTTATTATTTCCACATGTTGATGTTTAACACACTTAAAGGAAGATGCTTTAGCTTTAGATAAAGAGAAAAAAAAGAAATTACATTGCGGGGGAGGGCAGTGGTGGTTGCATCTGTTTTCCCCCAGCTTTCAGTTTATGCTGCACAGATTTACTCAATCTTCTTTACTAGCTGAATCATAGTTTTTAGTCAGTTTTATTCACATTAGTATGGCTTAAAAATAACTGCTTTAGATCAAAACCATGCTCCACTCCAGGAGTCAAGCACTGCCAGTGTTGAGATCTGTCATATGTATTATTTGTGTTCCTATTTCAACTACATCCCTTCAACCCCTATCACTGTTGCATAAGGTCTTCCTTGAGGCAAATAACCAAGCATCTTCACAGCTTTGGAAAAGGAGTTCTCGGGTTTTTAATTTAAAGTATTTGTACTTTAAATACGTTGAAGACTGACCCAACTGATATTAATTTGCTCTAGGTTAGGAAGCCATTGTTCTGATGTCACATCCCACCGGAGAACCAGGTAAATCTCAAACACAGAAAAAACCCATGCAATACAGCATTCTCAGATAATAAGCAAGCTTATTATCAGGCTGAAATATTCTATAACAGCTTCCAAACCAGAACGCTGATAATTAAAGTGTTGAAAATTAAAATCCCTATCAGGTCCAGCTTTACATTTCAGTCGTGTGTGTGTGTGTCCCGCCTCTACAATAAATAAATAAAAGAAAAGAGAACCCCATAACATTCAATTTAGACATACTATTACTAGAATAGATGTAAATAGTTTTGAAAAGATGAGAAAGTTAAATCACTGCTCCCTCTTCTGGCAACAAAGCAGAAATAAAACATATTTAAATGTGCAATGTTTTTGAGCACAGTACCTATCAAACTGGCTCCTGTCTATTTCCTTAATCCTAAAACATTCCAGGAATGCTGAGTTGTGGTACTGAGGGATGAAATTATAACTATGCAGCTTCTGACTGGATAGTTAACAGAAAAGAGAAAGTGATCTGAAAAGCTATTATTGACCTGGTCAATAGTCTGTCCTTTCAAACACTATACTCTATTTGACCCAGGAACACAATGCTGTGTGCAGTTAAGTTCCATGCAGATGAAGGTTAATCTGATATCTGTGTATTTACCACACACCTGGCTTACTGACTCAAGAAATTTGGCAACCTTAAGAACACAACAAGGTTCTGTATTTAACAGCCACCAAGCACTGAACTGAAGCAGGCCAGCCGCTTGAATTTTCAGATGGTCTGTACATATTTTGTTCTACATGTAACCTTTTCAAATATTCAAAAAAGCAGTGGCATTTTTACTACATATGCTTTCAAACCAAAATTTAAGTTGAAATTGCTACAACAGAAATGCACAATGACTCCAACCCTATTTACATGCAGTAAAACACTGGGGGGGGGGGGGGCAGAGAGAAGTGTATTATAAAGTAGAGAGATAAGACAAAAACAGTCCAAAACATTTTTAGCTGGATCCCATGCCATAGCTATCCAAGCTTCTCAAGCACTAGATGTGCACAGATACAACAAAACTCTCCACATAGCTGGTTATATTTTACAATAGAAAATGTATGCTTTAACTGGCACTAGGTATAGCACTGTATTACTCCACAGATAAAATGTGTTTACCACTCTGAGTTCTTATTACATATACAGAAAAGTAGGCTACTCAGTACCTATAACAGTATGGTGAAATTCTAAGTGAGATGTACTTTTGCTTTACATTTAGAAGAATCAGTTAATCACCCTGTCACAGCAGAGTTCATTAGAAAAATACACAAATACATTCTTTTATACATAATTCATGTCAGCACACCACTTACTGCTACAAATCTGTGGGTCCTCATTTTCAAGTAGTCAGACCTACATATTAAGTAACTTCCTATCAGCTTAGTGATAGGCTATTAATGAGACACCACACATCCACTCTAAGTGAAGATTGACTTAACTTGTATCAAGAATAGGATTTCTGCTAACAGCAAAGGTTTCACAAAACAGCAGAGCTAGCTTAACAGCTTACTGTTGTTTAACAGTATGGTACACTCACTCATGTCTTATTGTCCCCAAACCAATCCCAAGATGCACAAACTGCACACCTGATACACTTTCTTGTTCTGATGGTATTCTGCCAGTTCGGTGAGCTGAGCTTGCTTAACACAGGTCAGATGAGCACAGACACCATGAAGCAGTAGGGCAATGAAGCTATGAAATGGGTTCTCCTTTTCCGTAAGAGGCACTAAATTAGCTGAGCCATCTCTAAACTTAATTACCTCAGTAAGAGGGTTTTAGAAAAAGTAAAGAGTTACCCAGTTACCGCTTGGTGGATAAGCTGCAGAATACATCACAGCCTGAGCACCCAGAAAAGTTGAGCTCATTTTCTCCTGCTGCTCAGAAAGAGTGTTCTACTTGTCAGATCTTTTTGCATGTTTCTCTTTTCCCAAGTCTTTATTTCTCTACCTCTGATGTATCTACCCAGGGCACATATAAGCTTCCACCTCCCTCTCTGAATTTCAAAGGCTAAAAAGGAAGCAACGAAAGACTTCTCAGAGCTTGTTCCCTTCCTGCTGTCCAATGCAACTCTCTGCCCTTAAAGTTTGTTGTTTAAGGCGGCTTCTTAAGTCAATCTTACCACATGCACCTTTTGCAAATCCTTTGAGTCTTCCCAATACCATAAGCTCAGGACTGCTAATTTCTTCAGTATAAGACTGAATCTTCTTCCTTTCACTCACATTGTCGTCAAAATTTGATCTCCCCCTTAACACACTGCCAGTGTGGCCTCCCAACTGAGAGTCCTGTATGTACAGGAGTTGCAGGAGGCTAACAGCGCCAAGCCTTCATTGGTAAACAGGGCACAACCAGCATTCAGAGAGATGGGATGAGATGCCCTGTGACTGCCAGACAAAAGAAAGCACCAGTCATGCTGCCACAGACAGATAGCAAGGGCTTTCAGGGGAACTGGTTTGATGTTCATCTCCAGAAGCTGTTTATTCAGCACTATTTCTGTAATATACAGAGCTATCAAGATATCTGTTTCAATGAGATAGTAAAAGTTATGAACAGAGATGGTCTTTCAGTAAACCGAAGGAAAATTAGGTTTAAGCAGTTCATATTCATCAACTGCAAAAACTTCAGATGTAAACTTCAGAATTAAAGCACTGGCATAGGTTTCCTTATGGCCAACAGATATATTGCTTATGCCCTGACATCATCCTATTTGCATGCCAAACACTCATGTTAATAACTCTGAAGGAAAATAGACCCAAACAGGCTAAACCTGAAACAGCGCAGCCTAACAGAAATCTTAAGAATATCTTCACATTTAAGTGTGTTTACTGGTCAGCTTTTTTTAAAGGCATTTTCTGTTGCGTGAAAGAAACAAGTTCTGAATGCAGCTGTACTGCATTCACTTATTTTAAGTCTGAGTGTATTACCCAAGCCAAAACAAACTTAGGCAAACTTTCACAGTCCATAACCTAGAAAGCCCTTTATCTGCAGTTCAAAAAGATAATCAGTAGAGATTTACTTGTTAGGATTGGAAGTTTAGACTTCAGATTGGCTCCTGTGTTGGGCTGCTCTCCTCCTCATGCAATAAAGATAGGGTGAAAATAGCTGTGGCAGGGGAAGGCAAGACAACCTCCTATCATTCTAATACTCCACTATTCTCCTCCCTCTGTACCAACCCAGATATCCCTAGCTCTTGATTATAACCCCACACAGCCCATCACTGCAATTAAGATGACTAGCTTGGAGATACTTGGCATATTTCCTCAATCCCAAGTCCACAACTCTAAGGCTCTAACGACCATCATACAGACAGCACTGTCACCCACAATCCCAAATAAACTAATTCAGAGCTATTTTCAGATTCTTTTCTCCCTCACCTCTGCCAAATCCCTTCAAGCCAGGAGTTATACACCATTCACGCTCCATGTTCACAACCATGTGGCTCTTCAGTGTATCCCAATAATCTTGCCAGCCCTCCAAATCTTAAAGTATTAAGTAGAAGCTTCTCAGCCAGGGACAGCTACCCAAAGTTACCCTGCTCTCAGCACTGTCCCAGCCATTGCCAGCTTCTTCCTATTTAAGGGCCACAAGACACTACACAAAGGGCAGCAGAAATTTCCCTAATAATGGAGACATAATTAAGCTTGTTTTTATATTATTACGTAATCAGTGAGATGACCCAATTCGCAACATTTTAAAAGCCCCTACAAAATATAGGGCTTGAAAGGGATGTGAAAATAGTCAAATCAAGAGAGCAAAACAAGAAGCTTGTGCCTTTCTTTCTATCAAGAAATATTTAGCTACAAAAATAGAGGTGAAAAAACTTTAGTCTAACCCATTTTTATTCTTCCAACAAATTCTATAGCTGTTATTCAGTGATGTCACTGCTCAGTTACACAGACTGCTGTGTAGCTGAAGACCCTGAATTCACCTTGGCTGCATTTAACACCTATTAATTATCCAGTGAGGACCGGACAAGAAACCTCAGTGCATTCCCCTCCAATATGTGAAAAGCTTCTGCAAAGATGGCAACCATGTCTCTCCTCATTCTTCTCTTCAGTAGAGTAAGCCAGCTCAGCTCTTCTAGTTTTTCCTTCAAAGATCACAACTACTAAGAATTCTTCTTGTACTTCCTGAACTGCAATACCCAGAAATGAACAGCATTGCATTTATATAGACATGACTGACAGTATGTTAGCCAGAATAATCTCCCCTCTCCTCCCACTTTTCTTCCTAGAACCACTCCCCCCCCATCATTTTTCCTGAAGTTTTTGCAGTTCCTTACACAGTTATGTTTGCATGCTTGGTTTTTGTCTCCCACTAGTTCTATAAGCCCTATTTCAAACTCCTTCAAACATCTGTCTCATATTATACCCCTATACAAGCCTACTGAGTTTTAGCTTTCACTTTCTACACAGGATTACTATGACTTCTAAGGACAGGTTTCCAGGCAGAGGGGTGTACGCCTCAATAATTTAATCTAGATCACTGTTTGTCTTACTGCTTTAGAAAGCTTTAGGGGTGTTAATATTTGTGTAAAAAATCACCTACTTCTGCTCCCTTATCCTCTAAGGGTACTAACTTGCTACAGAAAATAGATTTGAACTTACCCATTCTTCATTAAAAAATCTACCCTGGGAGTTTATTTTCTTAATATTTTCTTGACACTTCTCAGCATTATCCAACATGCATATTTTGTTAAAGTATTTCAAATTTGTCCCAATATTTGAGTTAGTAAAGCTGTCTGACAGACAAGTTATTTTCTCTTTTTTAAGAAGAAGGGCTAAGCTAACAATAGTCACTATTGATTCCAAGATCACTTCAATCTGCTGTCAAAGAGCTCTAATGTACTATTTGAAAGGCTGAGACTATCTGAAAATATAAAGTTTAACACTTTTCTTCTGTTCTAGGTCGAGTTCTTATTCTTAGTGATATTCAGTATAATCACTTACTCTGATCAATGATATACAATATAATAGCCATTGGAATAAGTTTTCCTGTAATCTACAGTAAAAGAGGCATTAGACATTTTAGACTTCCTAGTATCACCTGTTAGGACTCCGACCCCCTCCCCCCTGGCCCAGCTGGGACACCACCTAGAGAAAGTAATGTTAACCTCTATTGAGTCTAGAAATGTTTGTCACTATGCTTTGTGCCTCTTACCAGTGACTTTTTATACATACACACACATACCTATAGTCCCTACCAACTTGGTTTTGTGACATATACTTCAATGTCTTAGTTCAACTTAAGTTTATCTTTTGCAAAAAGATGACTTTCAGGTCATGGAAGAGATAAAGCTAATCAAGATGGCTTTCTCAGTACATTTTTTGTGGAGGCAATTTGGGCTCATATTCTCAATACTGTTTTTCAAGCTACTCAACACCCCCCACCCCCCCTTGTGCTATCCCACCCTTCCTCTTCTTGCTCCTTGCTGAAATTTTGTAACTTGTCACATAAATTACTCTCTGCCTTCACCTTCTCGTTGTTCACTTGTTGGAGGTAAATTCTTTCTCCTCCCTGTTGCTTTTCTTCATTGCTAAAAAGTTGTCTCTAACAAGGCCAGACCTAGCTAAGAACTTGTTGGTCAGTCCCATTCTTGCCCAATTCCTACCCACTTCCCCCTTGCTCCACCCTGTGCAAATTCAGAGTTTTTTACTCTGGAATTCATCACCCAGTAAGTCTTGAACCATGGAGCAGGCAGATAAAACCTTGCTATAAAGAAACTCACTCCTCTCCCATTCCCCAACACCATTCTTCCTCAATTAGGTTAGGTCATTCCAGAATCAATACTCCAGTCATACAAGTTATCCAAAACAAGCCTGTTAGGTCAATTAAATCTATTTTGATTATATAGGAAGACATCCAGTTGCTCTTGTTTATTTCACATACTTCCTGCATTAGTATTAGCTATAGACATGCCCAAGTTGGGACGGGCTACTTGTGATCATGTCTAGGTAAAGGAACAACAGTAAGCAAGCTTAGGAATCCAACTTCTTAAATCAAGTTTTAGAGAATACATGCTGTAAGTAAGTCATACAGTACATACAAAGGCAGCATAATGCATTTCAAAAAAATTTTGGTCAAGGCAACAGAGCTACAAGTATATCTGCACACTAGCAAGCAGGTGCTCTGCTTGGAGACAGCCTATATTTCTTAGTGACAATGTCCAAGAACAGTACCTGCTATTCAAATTCAGCACCAGAGAGGGGACATATTTTATAGGAACAATTTAAAAGATAGTGACTAACATCCCAGGCACTAGGTACACTAGGTTTAAAAGATTACTGTTCTTAAAGTAACATCATAGATTCTCACAGTAAGGAAAAATTAGGGAAGTGGGCCTGAAACAAGGAACCACATATTACCTACTTGTTCTCCACCATTTATCATTCCCACCTGGGGACAGAAAGCTTAAGAAAATGAGAAAAATCTGACAGGAGGAATATAATCAAGACAGTTTTATAACATATATGTTCCCATCATGACATCCAATAATTTTGCATATATTTTTAAAATTGATCTGCAAGACAGAGAAGCAACTTAAACTTATAGAACACTGACTGTACTTAAATCATTTGCTTTAGCTGTATATAGCTTCAGTCATAGCTTTACTTAAAAGCTCAGCAGAACATACTAAAAGTTAATTTCTGTAAGAAGATCCTAAGAAACCTGAAAACAATAGAAGTATTTGTTTAGAAGACTTGATTTTAAAACATACATGCTTATTCTTCCACAAAAGGAAACTTACTTGCTAGCTTAGCCTGTAGTCCTGAAGGTCCAGGTTTTGACGTCTCCGACTTGGAAGAGCCTGGTAGAGACAGTTTTGTTTTAGGGAGACTGACTTTTGGGCTGAACCGAGCAGCCCAGTCAAACTTTGAAGAGCCACCTGTTTTACTCTGTTCTTTGTCCCTGCTACTCCTTCTTGGACTGGGGCTGGATGCAGAACGGGAACGTCTAGCCTTATTCTGGTCCTTTCCCTGTTTCACTCTGGCACCCTGAGGAACAGTAGAAGAAGCAGAGGCAACAGCAGAAGAGGAGGAGGATGTGGAAGCTGAAGAAGAAGAATCAGTGATGGTGCTACACCCAGCTTTGGCTGAGGTCACCGATTTTGAAGCCAGCTTGGAGAGTTTTGCTGACTTCTCTTCAGCTCCAGTTGATTCAACTGCTGAACCACTCTTTATACAAGACAGATTCTCTGTCCTTTTCCTTTTCTGACTTCGGGAGCTACCAGCAGCTCCACCCTTTCTGGTGTGAGCCTTGCTTGTTGATGGTAATTGTGTAGACTTCGGCTGTTCTTGGTCTAAGTGTCTTCTCTTAGATTTAGTATGTGGCTTGTTAGTTTCCAAGGAAGTTTCAGTGTGTTGAAGTGCTTTGGGTTTTTTAGCAGAGCTAGGAGAATTGGTCCTCCTGTAATCTGGACTAGCACTGCGTTTAACTCCTCGAGAATTGTCTTTCTTAGGCACTTGCCCCGTTTTTTGCTTTTCTGAATTATTGACTCTCTCTGGATCTTCTTGTTGTGGTATTAAAACAGCAGATGAACTACAGCCTCTGTAGAAGTAAGCAGGAACAGTATCAGTGTTGAACTTCAGAAACACCACAGTTACAACAGTTTTGCAAGATAAATGTCAGCATTCTTTAATAATAAAGGAAACCATAGGTAAGAAACACTGATTATTAAGTTTACATTGAAACAAGAAAAAAAAAAACCAAACACGCTTGTATGAGAACAGTCATATTGCAAATCTTTGCTAGCAAGAAAACTAAAATAAATTGCAAAATAAAAGCACAGTACACTGCTTTGTTTAAAGAGGAAGATATGAGGTAACTTGGATAGATTTTATTGATGTTTTTTATAGATACGTCGAACTGATTAAAAAGAAAAAAATTCAAGCCATGAAGCTATTATCTGAATGTTTGAGAATATAAGTTCCACAAGAGAGTAAGGAGTGTTCAGTAATGCATAACTAGTCATAACTGGATTCTAGTTCAAGGAAGGCTCTTAATGAAAGGATAGTTTCTCATCAATCTTGAAAGTGAGGTAATGAATCACACACAAAAAAAGGCAAAATTCTCTTCTACATGACAGAAAATTGTTCCAGTATGTATATAGCAGAAGTGTATGAAGAACAGACAAAGCATGGCTGAGATGATTACTCTGAACACAGGCATACTTTAGATTATTATATATTTCAATTAATACTGGACATTTCTCAGAACTCCTTGGGCAATCTTCCCCCAACATGAAGCAGGAAAAGGGGAGAAAGACCTTGCAAGTATTCCAGGACTAGTTATGCAGAAATCGCTTCCTCCCCATCACTGATGGAATGCTCTTAGTTGGTGAATTAGAAAAACAAAAACACAAACAGAATGTGAAACACTGAAATATATCCACTGAACGCAATACCTAGATTAGTTAAAAATCTCTTAATCATATATTTTATAAGAATTCTGTATAACTAGATATATTATACACAGTTGTGAAGCGCAGATAACACTGGTTAACATACGAATATGAAGTGCAATTACCTTTTAGAAAAGTGTCCCTTGGACTGCTCAGAAGTAGTATTAGACTGCACTTTGGGTGTCTTTGAAATAGATTTTCTACTCTCAGGAGGGCTATGTGCCTTATGTTTTGCCTGCCCTAAATGTGACCTGTCAGCAGAAAGTCAAAACAGAAAGCTATCAGGATTCCAAGATACAGATACAAGCCTGTAGGTGGAATTATTATTTATTTTTTGGACCATTTACAAATATTAGTTTACAGCTTCAAACTTTTCCATATCAACCCCTAACATTAAAGCAATATTTCAAAAGAATCATCTGGTGCAGTTACAAATCACTACCAGTGTAACTGTTTTGTAAAGCACACAATTATTTAGTCATTTCAAATGAATAAAACATCTTCTCACACCTGAGCTGTGCAGATAAATTCAAATTTTTCTAGTGTGCAAGATTACCGAATTATTCACTTAAGCATTAAGCTAGCACAGTAAGGTACAAGACTAGAGCACCCATCAAAGGCCTCTTCTCAGAAAGAGACATACACTCATCAACCTCAAGATTCCATGCATTAAGACTTTATCCAGTTACGAGTGTTTACAAGTTTGTCTCTTTGCTCTTCAGTTTAAGAAAATCAAATGCTCGGAATGGGAATGCAACCAGTTCCACTCAGTAGGAAAGTTCAAACCTGCCAGTTACTTTCTGGCTGCATATCCACCAAATTGAAGGATTGAGAGCTGTTTGGTAACAGCTGAAGTAAGAGGAATGAAGAAATGCATGCTGCTGATGCAGCCAGCCAGATGAGACCAGGAAACCTGTGATGTCAGAGAAAGGAATGAGTTTCACATAGATAAGCTACAAGAGGTCTTCCAAGCAGCTTTCAGCTGCATGCAAAAAAATTGTTTATTGTATGAGCTCTGACTGGGGGACAAAGATCATACCATACCATAGATAAAATTTAAGACTTAAGTTACGTCTTCACATATTCCACATCTATTTTCAAAACCAATGAGAATTACCATCTGCAAGACTCAGAAGAGACAGCTCATCAGCATTTAAAACAGCATAGTATAAATAATTGCTAAGGCAAGAGACATCTCACTTGTACTTCCCTGGATAAAACACACTTTTGACTCAGCTGTCACCAGGAAAGCTCTACTGCTCATATCCTACCTATACAGAAACCCAAAGCACCACTAACCTTTATGAAACCTCAAACTAGCCTAGTATTAATGCTGGAAGAAGCAATGTTTCAAAGTTAAAGAACTGCGCTTATATGCTATTAACCCAGCCTATCTAGTCCTTTGAGCTGAACTATGCAAACATCTTTGAATAGTATGGGGGAAGGGGAGAAATGCAGAATTCAGATTTAAGTGTCCTGCTCCAGCCCATGACCCCAAACATCAAAAAGTTTAGGCCAAAAAGTGGAAGAGGTAGAAGAGTCCCACAAGCTTTCGAATAGATTCTTCCAACGAAATGCCAGAAATCTAGTAGCAAAGGCAGAGATAAGCCTGCTATTGACCAGAAAGTTTCACCATCCTCTTAAGGATTTCAATACAAACTTAAACCTTAGTAGGAAAAAAGTACCAAGACTAATCACCTAAGTGATAACCACATGATAATTTGCTCAGAGTCGAAATGGTAAAACTTCAGTAATATGACTGTTTTTTCTTGATAACTTTCCTTCCTCTGTTTTCTTCCGAAGTATTTTCATTTACTCAGTTACTCAAATAGATGAATGCACCTAGACAGCACATAGGCTCATCTTTCCAAAAGCATAATAGTCTGAAAAGATTAAAGGAACACCATCTTCTCCATACTCCAGTAATTTGTTTTTATTTCTCATACTAGAAGAAATCATTTTTACTATCAAAAGCAAGTAAAATAAATGTTAGATCTTTAGCTCACAATAGCAAACTCCATCAAGGTAAACTTGGGAACGTTTCACCTAATTCTGAGTGTTTGGATTTTCCTTTTCCCAACGAATGATTAAGGCGTGAAATTTAATTTTCCCCTTGAAATATTTTCATTATGGGAGTAACAGAAGTTATTACATAATTTACACTTAGCAGGAATCTCATTTTTTTTATGTAAGCTTACTGATCAGGGTTCATTTATTCTGAAGTATATTTTAAAAGGTTATTTTCCCTTAAAAATTTTTGGTTTACTTTAATTAGAACTGGATTCAACTTCGTGCTTTAAGTATTCAAAGAACATAAATAATTGAAGAGCTTTTCAACTAAAATATAGCTAAACCAATATAACAAAACATCAAGTACTTAAATCACACACTGAAGAGTTTCCACTTGTTCCAGGCTTCCCCCTTTCCACCTTTAAACCCTTCAGAGGTTCTTGCAAGTTTTACAAACATAGTTTCATACCAATGTCCAATTTATGTGGACCAATAAAGCTACAACAATATCCTGGGGATCATGAATACTGTATCATGCAGACTATTTGCATTTGCTTTATTTTTTTTATCTATCAAACTATCAGCAGAAATAACACTCATAGCCAGAGCAGAAAGGTTAGACTAGAAACATAAAAAAATGGGGAGCCAAAACTGATGAGGATTTATTATTATTATTTTATTTTTAAAGACCTACTGTGCTCTCACTTCTCATTCTTTGAGTTTAATCATTGACCTTGCACGTGTTGCAAAGAGAAGGTACACAAGACAATAGCAACTGTACATACAGTAGCATATCAGTTAAAAGGAGCATGACATTAACTCCCCTTCTATAAGATTTATACGATGGCAAGCAGACTGACAATTTGGAGAGACTGTAGGATTAAGTTAAAAGAACTTTAACTGTACACCAACTAACAAGTATCATTGTCCCAATTTATATTAAGGTTGTGACAGCTTGCTTAAGGTCTCATTAAGTTAACTTACATACAAAGGTAGTTAGAATAGTCTGATGAGCTAGAAACAAAAAGAGTAACGCTTGGAGAACTAAGTGCTATGAAAGGTACATGGCAGCTGGAAGACTGATTCTTGTTAAAGGTTGTAAGCTACCTGTACTTTTGCCCGTAAGTCAAGGCTTTTCACTCGTAACTTACCCAGTTACAAGCTCTTTATTCTTTTCCATTAAAGTATCATTCATTCAGAAGCTTCATTTAAACAAATATTCTAGCAACAAGTATTCTGAGAGGCTAAGTTCCTCATTAATGAAGAAAAATGATAAGGTAAGTATTTATGAGCTTGTGTTTGTCCATTTCCATTTGCAGGGGCAGGTCCAGGAAGACTGAGCACCTGCTGCACCTTCAAGTGTTGTTCTGGGTTTGTTGTGGTTTTGGTTTTTGGTTTTTTTTGTTTTTGTTTTTTTGTTTTTCTCCCCCTCTGTCCTGCCCTCCCCCCAACTTAAGACAGTTTCATAACCCACTCCAAGGCTTCACTCAACTGGGCAAAGCTGTCTGCTGATACACATTTTAATTCACAGGCAGACACTCAGTTCAGAGTAACACACTTAACAGAAGTTGACAAGTGACCCACCATTTAGTTTGCAGTGTTTATATAAACAATCTCATGGAAACTGCCAGCCTTTAGCCATCCTTAGCAAAGCCATAATAAGAGAACCAACTACAACCTGTCCTCAAAGAGTTACTCTGTGCATATTAAAAAACCCATACCTTTTGAAGTTAGTTAATAAACAAAGTTTCATCCAAGTCATGTTCCTCAGCAGCTGAGAGTGAGGTATTAAATGCTTGCAAATATGCACTCTACAAAACTAAACACCCTTTTCTTTCTGTCAAAAGTGAGATTAAAAAAAGCAATAGCACACATGAAATAAGCTGTGTAAAAACACTTTCCTCAGAAATACTCCACCTGTCTTCCCCACTGATTCAAACATTAAATTTAGTTTTTACACAAGTCTCGGGTAAGATGTTAACATTTAACATATTATCAAGACTGGTCCAAAACCCAATCCTGTTCAGAATAAAAGTAGTATAACTGACAAAAGCATTCTTCTCGCTTTAGTATTTGAAAAAGGTCAGTCCAAAGTGTTTTCCAGATTATGCTTATACCAGTGTCCTCTATGCAGCTAATAAGGATCTCTTAATTCTCATTTAGCCTTCAATCCCAAATGCACAAGAACATGTATACATTATATTCCAAAACATTAAAATTCATAGAAGTATCATACTTTCATACACAACTGCAACAGCATAGCAGTGATTTATGTCAAATTGATATCCTACTTAAATACCGCTGTTCCTAAGGATTTCAGAAGAGTGACAATATGCAGATAAAAAGATAAGCGCCGCTGTCATTTCATGCCACTAAAAAAAATTTTGCAGCACTAATAAATAGTTCTAGTACATAAGACCACTTCCATTACTCCATACCAATATACTGAAACATTGCTCGCAATTGAAAGGAACAGTCAACTTCACCACTTTCAGAAAAAAAAAAAATCTTATTGTGCACCTCACAATATCACTTCCAAATTGCTCCCATTCAAAGTAAATACTATGGCATCACTTGGAACTTAAGCCATTAAGGAACTCAGAGCACAATTCCTCAACACACAAAGTGACAATGTAGATAGAGAGTTAAGAAAGTGACAGTAAGTATCTTCCACCCCCTCCTCCTGCCCCCATGAAAAGAGTGCTCTCATTAATGCATCTGCTTCCCACTCCTCTTTGGTTTACTGCTGCAAAGGGAAGCTTTAGTATCATTATTGCTTCCTTACAAAGCTGCAAAGAGTCATCCTTCAATGGAAAGTGCTGGAAGAGATAGTTCAGACAAGGGAACAGTTAGGAAGGTGCCATCGTAACAGTAATTCTAATTTAGGATGACAACACTGAATACTTTTCAATCCAGTATTAAAGCCCGTAAGAACTATAATATCCACAACAGCAGAAAGTCATCCAAAGCACAAAGTTATTTCAACATCACTACTGACAACAGGAAAGTGAAGAATCACATTAGTCCAACTTCACCAAGGCCAGTCTGGTTATGTGCCTGCACAGGGTGGGAAAACAGTTCAGCAGTTTATACATCTGTTTTCAAACACACAACCCTTGCTTCTTTTAGAGAAAAGCACACATCATAGATGCTAAATTTACTTCCAATTTGTGCTGCAACAATCTTTCTACACTGTCTGTGAGCCTAGCATCATTGTTTGGGGTTTTTTTTAAACAACTGCAACTGTAAAAATCAAGCACTCAAAGCTCCTATCAAGTTACTGTGTTGAGTGTGAAACTGCTAGTAAAACTCCAGCAGAAAACACATCATAGGCTTCCGCCGCTCATTCTGACTGCAAGTATTGATGTTATTAGGGTGACATGAAATAAGTCCAATCTAGAGAAAAATGGGTTTGCATTGCTGCTTCCAGGTTAAGCGAAATCTGCCAGTATTAAATCTCACAGGAAGAAGATTCTGCATTTATGTTTTACATACTAGACCAGAGAAGAGTTTGGGATTTCCAAAGTTTTCATGCAAGTGAACAGTAGCTGCTCAGCAAGTTAAATTGATAAAGTTTTAACAAAAGACCTTTAAGCTGCAAAAAGGTCAAAGACTATAGAGACACACATATTAGCATTTCAGCTTGGAAGTTATATTCTCCAGCCTCTCTCCTTTTTAACACCTCCCTCAACTGAAATCTATCATAGTGTTCACTCCAGTCAGAGCACAAGAGGCAGAGACAAAGTTAAGGCTATTACAAAGCCATTTGACTACACTACCAATGACTATATGATCATTCACTTATATTAGATTAGTGGACTTCACATCAAAGTCTGAAATTACTGTACAAGAAACAAACTGCACAAACTCCCCAAGTTTTTGTCACTTAGTGTTTTGAAAAATGCATGCACCTTAGCCACAAGAAAGCTTTAAGAAAAAAAGCTGTTGCATTTCCAGCATTTAGAAAGCTATTTATACAAAGCAGAAATGTAATCAAGTACACAAGTTCAGACAGTATTGAAACTTGTCCTTGCTCGAAGGGTTATGATTGCATATCTGTGACCAAAGTGAAGTAACCTTCTCCAACACTTTAGAAGGTGTGGTCCTTAAGTTTGCTTATAAACTTTGTGGCTAATTTTAGGCATGAAGCAACAACCCCCTACAGACTCACATTACTGCTTAATTCCCTCTACAATACTAGGTTTGGGTTTGGTTGATTTGTTGTTTGGTTTTTTTTTTTTTTTTGGGGGGGGGGGGGTGTTTGTGTATTGGTTTTGTTTTTTAAGAAACACGTGGCTCAAAGTGGCTGAATAAAATCTCATACTATCTATCAACTACATCAAGTAGTGCAGATCAACAGAAGAAAATTTGTAAAGCAAGATATTTGTCATTAAGGACCAATGTCCACTATCTATGCCTTTCAATGATTTCTACTTCAAAGCAGAACAGATTACAACCACAAGTGACCAGGATGCATGAACTGCTCTCTTAGAGCACAACTTCCAGTTTAGTTTCATCCAAAAAGATTTCAATTCAAGTGCTGCAAGACCATTCCATAATGTTAGGCAAAGCACAGCAGGTGAGGATGACAGATTTGCTTCAAAAGAACCTTCCCAACTCCAACTAAAATACTAACATAGATGCATCCTAAGTTCACAGTTATTTGCACAACATGAGCATATTATTGAAACTGGTCTTTCCACAGTTTGTTTGTTTTATTTAAATGATTTTACAGCTGGAATTGAAGAGTTTGACTTTATGGATGACAAATGTGAGAAAGACTGGAAATAAGTTAGTGTCTCAAGTGTCCCAAAAACACTAATGTAAGGAAAGGTGTATTGGGGTGGGGGTGTTTCCCTTTTTTTTTTTTTAATATAGCAGCCAAAGCAGTGTGTATCACCAGAGTACAGCAAGATATAATGAAGAAGGTACATCTAGCTGTGAACTCTAGACCCTCCCACGTACTGTTCAGCAGCAGAACTAGAACATACTATCCCACTGCATCCCTAGATACATGGAAGGATGAATCCCAAAGTTTGCATCTAAAGACAGGCAACCAGAGAAAAAGTGACTGTTATCTCAGAGCCTGTCTCTTTCCATTTCATCTACAAATTTTTCCAGGACATGATAGATCTGTCTTACATTGTTCCTTGTACAATAGCCATTTCTGCCCAGCAGCTTACTAAAGAGACACAGAAGACAGTAAGAGAAACTAAATTCATCATAAAGTTTATATTAACCAGCATGTTTTATCCAGGCCTCTTTACATACTTCGCCAGACAAAAATGCTTGTTCAGAGATGGAAAGGCAGGGGAGGTCCTGTTCTAAAGAGCCCGCGTTTCAAAGAGGATTGTAAGCTTCCATCCTCTTCACTTAAGGAAACAGCTTTGGTTCCGATAAAGGTCTAGCATAGTTCAGGAGTGCAATACACTCTTGCTTGTGGAAGTCTGACTGACACAGATTTGGTGAGGGGTGGGAGAGGTCTAGTCATTTAAGACAAGCTGCATCTTGAATCACTGTGTGATAGCATAAGTAACAGACCACAATGCACCAAAACACCGGATGAGTAACTTTCTTATAAGAAAATAGTGATACCACTAAAATTCTTCAATTTGGCTGACTCACTGTACAGCTTCTCCCTGGCATTCTGCTAAAAAATCTGAATAAACAGTAGATATCTGAAGAAGAATCCCCCACCCCATGCTCAAATAACTTCTCTCTAGTTCTTTATTCTAGGGAGAAGGTTATCCACCCCAGGTCAATTTCAGCGTAAAAGGAAAGAGTTGGTAGGGCAATATCTAACTTAAACATCCATTTAAATGTAGGGATAAGAGAATCAACAGAATGGAATTAAGGGTTCACCATGCCTCACTTAAAGGAGTATTCTCCAAAAACAATGCTAGCTTGCAAAATAATCAGCTACATAAGGCAGCAACTTCCCCCTCCTTATGCTACAGAAGCCTTGTGTTTATCATCTGCTTTTCCATTTGTACGGAGAGACTAGTTTAGAAAAAGTGAAGCTGCATTTTGCAGATTGAATTATTCCCCCTAAGGTTCCTTAGAAGAACGGCTAGCCTCCTTCATCCATTCAACAGTGGCCTTGTTCTCAGTTACACGTTATATTAGTAAGAAATACACCTTGTCTTCATTATACATTATAGCCCAGTTCCTTCATAGTAAAAAAAATTTTTGTGACACTGACCTGCAATATTTTAATACTCTTATACAAAAAAACCCAAGCCCAAGATACACATGTTCAAACAACTGCACCAGTAACACCTCTGAGGAAGCAGAATATAGACAGAAGCTGCCTACCATGACACTATAACCTTTTTTCATTAGACTAATATTTCAACAAAATTAAATGAAGACTTATCCATACAGGCTTCACTCAGATGAAGACTTAATTCCTTAAAGGACATGGCAATAATTATACAGGCAGCATCCATAGAAAAGTTTCAAGGATCATCTTTGTTCTACATTGTAGAGGCAACCACTTACAGAACAAACAGAACCTGGTCCACTTGCTCACTAGTACAAGTATATTAAAGGATGGCAAACCTTTTGTTCTTGAGTTATTCAAAAGCTGCCCAGGATTAACATGCAATGCAAGGGAACAGAGGGGTGCCAGTTTTTCAGCCTTCTCTATCAGCGACACAGATTTTCCCAGATATCACACACCAGAGTCTCCCTGTCCCCCACCCCCCGCATATTTTTGTTATCAGAGAAGGAAGAGGGGGAAGGAATCTGTTACTACCTGTGATTTGAGGAATATAGCTCAGTTACACTTTTTCCCCATAGATCTACTACTGCTATTCTAGCTGAACATGCATGATAGTGAGTTATCCATGTTTTCATTCCATACAATAACAGTACAGATAGCATTTCAGGGGCAGAAAGATTTTACACAACTTTCAGTGCTTGGATTACAGGGTGGAAAACTTCATTTTCTAATGAAATCGCATCAATTTTGCTTTTCTACATTAAAACACACTCATAGATAACAGCCATACCTTCCTCCTACTGCGTCGTCTTGTGGCTGGGCCCCAGCAGTGTTCCTCTGTGAACGTCGCAGTGACCCCCCTGGATTGTTATTAGGCCGGTTGGACATTGGCACCTCTCTCCTGAAGGGACATACCCTTTCTAGACACTATCATTCACTGAAAGACAAGAGAGATATACTTGTAAGACATGTGGCATGAAGACTCACAGCTGTGCCTCAAGAGGCAAGTGTAAAATGCTATTGCTTCAGCAAAAACTTAAGACAAAAACCTTTAAACAGTTTTTAGTTAAGAGGCACACGAACCAAGATTTTTCTCAAGAGCATTTAGATCCTTAATACAGAGCAACCAGTTTTGAGTAAATATAGCATACAGATGACCTATTGGACTAGATGACCTTTAAAGGTCCCTTCTAACCCAAACTATTCTATGATGACACACTTCTTTTCTGGCAGGCTTCTATAATTATATTAAGACGACAAGACAAATGTAATTTAGGAGAATCTGTATTTGTCAACATTAAGGAAAAACACACTAACTAGTAAAACTCAATGCTTGATACAGAGCAATAGTATTTAAGTATTTTAACTCTCATTGTGGAAGATGACAATGCCAGTTTCAGGAATTTCAGCAGTATCCACAAGATCACAGAAGTAACTTAACTACTGTGCTTTTAAAACAGCTTCCTTCTCTAGCCAGATTTATGCAACTTCCATTTGTGTAAAAAAAGTTGCATAGTAATTCAGGAAAAGAGATATAGCCATATAAGCAAGAATTTCTTGGTCATGAGAGCTTAATCAGTTGGAAAAGATATTTGAGACAGAAAAATTGAGTGTACACAATTATTTAAAAGAATAATCAATATGATGGCTTTGTATGACTACTTTTGGAATTGCTTTGTGACTGCTAGAGGTCTACAGACATTATTTTGGTAGTTATTTACGGAAGACTACCGTAACACCCAGCTGCAGTCCTCAGAAACAGAGGTATTTCAAGATCAAGCCTCACTTAGCTCCTCAGTGAAGAGAGGTAACTTTTGTATCCTGTGCTAAATTGGTATTTCTATACAGAGAGCATAGCAACAGAACCACAACCAGCAAATCCAGTTTTACTGTTTTTAATTGTGTGGAATCTGGTAAAAAAAGGTATTTGCAGGTGAAAAAAGCCACAAGAAGGAAAACAATGAAAGTTTGAGAACACAATAGTCTATATGCTGATTCAGTATCTACTATATCTGTAACACAGTAAGCAAGAAGTCTGACAGGAAAAAGTTTAAAACATTTCAGCTGCAGATAACTAAGGCTCAGTTCAAATTCCAATGCCTCCAATAAAATAATTTTCAAGACCTGGCATTGTCAGTAAAGCCAGACAATACTTGACTATAATTGTCTATTCCTCTGAAAGAGCCCATGGAAGTAAACAAAAGCAAGTAGGAAAAAAAAAAAGAATCCTAAATTATTCCGTTTTACTGTACGCCATAAGAAACCAGGCACATAAATTGGTATCATGCAAACCACTACCTCACATACCTAGCACAATGCCAACAGCAACATATATACGATCAAGACACCTGCAACATATATACGATCAAGACACAACACAGGAAATTAGTGATCAGGATTCTGCTAGCTCAGATTCACTCTTGTTACACTGTAATGATACAACCTAGTACTAAAAGCTCCTGGTTAGCATGCCAGAAATATATTAAACAAGTGCCAGGAATCAAATAAAAATACAAGTTAGGCAGAAGCATTGCTCCCCATCCTAATCCCCACATCACAGGAGTCAAAAGCATCTTTTGAAAGTTCTTTGTGTTCTTTCCATTAAGAGGTCCAACACAGCAGCAGACCACAAAAGCAGAAAGTAGGATTAATTAGCAAATCATTGTCTTTACCTTATGCTTAGGAACTTGAACGAATATAAGTAGAACACAAAATACACAACCCTACAAAATGCATTTGTTCAATGAACCTTGTAGCTAGAAGCCTTGATGACTGCAAAGTTGAGGAAGCTGTAAACCCTATTTCTCATAAAGAAGGAAAGCTCAGCTTCTGATTTTTTTCTCTTATTCTAACTCCTTAATCATAGCAAATATTCCCACTAACAGAAAGGTTTAAAGCTTTTAAGTAATACATGACACCTTCAGTCTACAACTTCTTATACTTTAGAACACAAAAAGATCTACAATGGAACAGAAAAAGCCTGCTGCAGCTGGAAATTATGCCAGCTTGCTGGTGCAGCCAGTTTAGTCAGGTTGAGGAGAGCATAAGTGATAGCATTCTCTGCAGAGTACACCCGTGCTGGTTTTGGCTGGGATAGAGTTAATTTTCTTCATAGTAGCTCGTATGGGGCTATGTTTTGGGTTTGTGCTGGAAACAGTGTTGAGAACACAGGGATGTTTTACTTCCTGCTGAGCAGTGCTTACACAGAGCCAAGGCCTTCTCTGCTCCTCACCCCACCCCACCAGCGAGGAGGCTGGGGGTGCACAAGAAGCTGGGAGGGAACACAGCTGGGACAGCTGACCCCAACTGACCAAAGGGCTACTCCATACCATATGATGTCATGCTCAGCATATCAACCTGGGGGAAGAAGAAGGAATGGGGGGGATGTTCTAAGTGATGGTGTTTGTCTTCCCAAGTAACCACTATGCATGATGGAGCCCTGCTTTCCTGGAGACAGCTGAACACCTGCCTGCCCATGGGAAGGAGTGAATGAATTCCTTGTTTTCCTTTGCTTATGTGCGCAGCTTTTGCTTTCCCTATTAAACTGTCTTTATCTCAACCCACAAGTTTTCTCGCTCTTATTCTTCTGATTCTCTCCCCCATCCCACCGGGGGGGGGCAGCGAGCAAGCAGCTGTGTGGGGCTTAGCTGCTGGCTGGGGTTAAACCACAACAACACCACAGATGCAAGACAACAAGCCTAGCATTAACCAGGTTGGAAGCTGACCAAAGTTCCAGCACTACCTAGGGGGTATAGCTGAAGTCGATCACCGGCCCTGTCATATGCTGTTGTGCATTCTCTCTATTTCTTTTTATTCCAACACCAAATGAAAAAAACATCTCTTCATAAACATCAGCAAGGAGACTCATTTTGTGCACTTTCTGAAAGGCAGAAGTAGTGTCCCCTCCTGTACAAAGATCAACTGAGGTTGAAATTGGGTACTAGTGTCAAACTATCAGTCATACTATGAAATGGGTGCCATAGATCTATTGTATCACCTCGTGCTGACTATAAGACGACAGCCAGCCACTTTAAGCAGTCTGTGCTTAGAAGGTATGCAGCACAGTGTGTTGTCATACCATGATATTTTCAGCTGTGTAGAAGAATGAAATGGCAGCTGTTTTATCCTGTAAGAGATCTGTCGAGTCAAAATGATGTCCAGAGTTACCTTCTGTATTGAAACCTCTCAACTTAACTGTTTCTTATTGTGTAGTGTGTTACCATATGACTCCTGGTTTGCCTTTAAATATAATCACAGAATTGTATAGGTTGGAAAAGACCTTTAAGATCATCGAGTCCAACCATTAACCTAACACTACCAAGACCACCACTATACCATGTCCCTCAGCACCTCATCCAAACGTCTTCTAAATACTTCCAGGGATGGCGACTCAACCACTTCCCTGGGCAGCCTGTGCCAATGCTTGACAACCCTTTCAGTGAAGTAAAATTTCCTAATATCCAGTCTAAACCTCCCCTGGCACAACTTGAGGCCATCTCCTCTCATCCTATCACTTGTTACTTGGGAGAAGAGACCAACCCCCACCTCGCTACAACCTCCTTTCAGGTAGTTGTAGAGAGCCATAAGGTCTCCCCTCAGCCTCCTTTTCTCCAGGCTAAACAACCCCAGTTCCCTCAGCCGCTCCTCATCAGACTTCTGATCTAGACCCTTCACCAGCTTCGTTGCCCTTCTCTGGACACGCTCCAGCACCTCAATGTCTCTCTTGTAGTGAGGGACCCAAAACTGAACACAGTATTTGAGGTGCGGCCTCACCAGTGCCGAGTACAGGGGCATGATCACTTCCCTAGTCCTGCTGGCCACACTGTTTTTGATACAAGCCAGGATGCCATTGGCTTTCTTGGCCACCTGGGCACACTGCTGGCTCATATTCAGGCAGCTGTCAACCAACACCCCCAGGTCCTTCTCTGCTGGGCAGCTTTCCAGCCACTCTTCCCCAAGCCTGTAGCATTGCATGGGGTTGCTGTGACCCAAGTGCAGGGCCTAAATGCTGCTTCATGATTCAGCTGTAACCTTTAACATCAAAACATTAACTGAAGTCTCACTGCTAGTACCTGAAGCCACACAGTACCATGTGCCCAGTTAGTCCAGTAGGGAAGAGGTCGTTTTAGTGGGTCACAACTGTGTCTTCCACATGCTAGAATGACAAAAGAGCCCTGAGGTTCCTAAAACTGAACTGTTCTCATTCAGACTTGTCCCTCCATCTGTAAGCCTCACTCCCAGCACTTGGCTTATTCTTGCCCCTCTTTAGATACCTAAATTCAAAGGAGATGCACAACCCAGTAAGTCAGCTGAATGCACCAGCGCAGTCCTGTCACATTTAAGACAATTTCCTCAACTACATTGAGCATTCTCCCCACACCCACAGTAAGAAAAAGCTACAACTGTACAGCAGACCTCCATGCTTCCGTTGACAGGCTTTGCAATTTGATAATTTATGCTAGAAGACGACCTAAACTTAAAAGTTTTCTGTAAATAAACCATTTTAGTTAATGTTTCACAACTCCATATTCCTAGCTATAATGATGCCAAAGCACTGGCCCACAGATGCTCCCCTCAGAAGCAGAGTCTTTAGATTGAGGATAAATACTAAAAAGCAGCATTTCAAATAAACCCACAATGTATCTTCTGAAGACATCTAACAGCACTGGCATCTAATTGTTATTATCTTGCATAGTATTCTTGAGTTTTAGTAAATACTGTTTTATTACCATTAACAGTCATCTTTGTTACTGTACAGGAAAGCAACTAGAATTAATTTCTGTAAACCTAACATACCTATTACAAACATTATAGCTAATGTATAGCCAATATATTACTTGGAGAGATTCTACAGGAACACAAGATACAAAAATCACCTGTCAACTTGCAGTGAAGCCTTCATCTTTCTTCCCATGGAAAAGCCAACAGGAAGTGACTAACACTTTTCCATATCTTTGAAGCAAAAAGAGGAAATGGACAACTACAGGACAAGCTGGTATCGACTTTTACTTAACACCCAAAAGCACTCCCTGAAGGATACTGTGAACTGTGATGTAGGCTACAGAGAGGAAAAGAGAATGACTAAACTTAAGCACTCCAACAGGCCCTAGGGCCACTAATAGTGTAACAAGGCAAACCAGTAACAGCCCCTGTAAAAATGGAATTGAACACTTTCACAAGAAAAGGGCTTCCTTAGTCTACTTGGATGAGCTCTAGAACTTGTTTGGTTTTGTTTGGGGGTTTTTTTGGTGGTTTGGTTTTGGGGGTTTTTAAGTTCTTTGCAAGAGTCTTGGTAGTACAAGAATTTTTCAGGCTCTTACACTGCAATTTCCTGAATATTTAAGGACATGCCTAGCACCTCTGCCTATAATACTCCATTATAATGCCTGCTATCTCCTTGGAGTCAAGTTAATCACACTTGTCAGCATACTTTCTCTTTCGTACCTTGGCCCAAAAAACAGTGCCTTACTAAATACTGCTGCAGCAAGCCAGCTTCTCACAATTGCAAAGATTTACTGCCCTGAAGTCAGTATTAGGCGGGGGGGGGGAGAGGAGGAAAAGATGGGAGGATGTTTGTATGCCTTGTAAGTTCAGAACATTTTCTTCTAGTAAGTTGCACATCTTGCCAGCCAGAACCCAGAGTTCAACATTTTCTGATAAGTATGCTAAGCCTAAGACTTCAGATTTGTATCCCTTCACTTCAATGTAGATAACATTAATTTACCTGATCAGCTGTATTGTGACAAATCTAGTCAGTTAAGGTAGAAGCAACATTCTAAATATACAAGCATACACCACATTTAAGATTGAGACTTTAATTGCAACTAAACTGAAGAACTTACTGCATATAGTTCAGTAACTGTGGAATTGTTTTGGACCTACATTACTTCATTTTAAACTGATCTCATAGCTGCACCTCATTTTTGCTCACTGCTCACAAAGTTCTCCTCATTTACCTGCAAACATACACACCTATTTTCTTTCTTTGCAAGCAAGCACTTGCAGGCAAATCATTCAATTACTTCTACTACTTCATCAGGTGACTCAGAAATTCATTAAGACAACTTTTTAGTCCAGTTAGTTTTAAAAAAACTGAGTCTTGTGCAGCTGATTGACACAATACTCTTCCTTACTATACTCTCTAAATCATCCATGCTGTCCAGTTTTTTCCACTGCAATCCTCACCTCCAAACATAAATTTCATGTCAAAGCTCCATGCAGGCAGAAGCTTGTATTTTCAGTTTAGCAGCCTCTTGTCCCTTCTGCTTGCAGAAATAGTTCATGGACTAATTTAGGGAGTGGATACAACATGCTGAAGATTTCCTAGAAAAATTTTCTGTGACATCTCCCAAATTCTCATCATCCCTCCCTTCTTCCTGACAGCAAATTTCTATACACAAACAAGGGAAAAACATATTGTCCCATGAGCTGTAAGGTACAGTAAGTTGGATGGACTTTGGCTGCATTCATGCAAATCCTGAGTTATTCAGCTGCATTAAAGCACTGAGCCTTAAGGAATGACAAGCTTTTCTTCTTCCAACATAGGAAGAGCAAGTTACCACTTATTTTCTTACCTGCTTCCATTTCTACCTTATCCTCATTAACAGCCATAAGCTATCTACGTGGTTTAAAGATGCTAGAGTACACTAAGGCTTACCTGCTGCACTGCATCCAATGATGTAAAATTCACATGGTAACTTATCAGATTAACTTCTTTTGATACAGAAACCACACAAAATTGCACTGAATCACACATTAAGCTGGACTGTATTCTTTTTGTATTCTCCCCCTCCAATGCTAAAGAAAAAAACCCAAACTACACACACATAAATACATGCACAGACACACTAACTAGAGTAAATTCAGTACATACAGAAAAATCTTCAGGACTAACAAGATTCTACAGCCTCCTAGTACTGTAACATTACCTCACTGCTGGGAAGACAGACAAGTAGGTATCAAGGAAGTTTTTTCTTAAACTAAGCATGTTAGGTGGTAAGGAAACAGATTGCTATACCTCTTCCAGCACAGAATTTCTACAAACTTAAATAGTTGTATCACTTTTGTCAGTTCTCTTGAAAGACATTAGTAAGACACTGATGGGAAGACAAGCAGCATTTAACAGCACACAGAGGCAAACTCCTCTTCAGACCTGATGCCTTTTTGATGCACGGTTCAACTGGGGTACAAGAGTTAAGTTAGAATCATTAAAAAAAGCCTTGGCTGGACGGGACCTCTCAAGATCATCTGGTCCAACCTCCTGTTGAAACAGGAGGTTGAAGACCTTAGATTATGTCAGAGCTCTCATTCTGCTGAGAAGTGACAATTTCCAACCACGATGACAAAATATATTACGAGTTCTGAACAAGAGCAGAAAGGCAAAAGTTGAATCATGAAAGATACCCTGAACAAAGGAGAAAGAAAAAAATCCCAAATTAAATGAGATATCAAAACATCATGCCAGATATAAGGGCATGCAGAGAAGACACTATCAGAAAATAGTGTTTTCAGCAGAAGCATTTGATAGTGTCACGCAATAGGTGTCAGTTCAAGTAACCAGAGATCTCAGGTCTGTGTAGATGTACAGGTGTGCAAGGACACACTCCCCATCCCTCCCAAGGACAACCTCTCCGAGAAGAAGAGAAACAACTCTGGCCCTGTTCCTCACTGCAATCACATATAGCTCAGAAAGCATTCCCTCCCCTTCAGTTCCTCAAATCATTCAATCCAGTAACCTGGACTAAGATGAGGAAGTAAGCAAAATGGGCATGTAAGCTACAAATATCAAAGGAGTCCAGTCACTGAAGACATTATAGACTTATGGACTAGCTCACATGTCCATTTTTACACTGAATAACTTTAGACAGTATATAAGCTGTTACCCAGAGACAGATTTTTCCAAATTGCTGACAAAAAAAAAAGTTTCAGCACAGTATTCTTCTTAGATTCATTTACAATGGAAGAGTTCTTTTTAATTCAGCTAGTCTGTAATCATTAGAGTGGAAGCATTTCTTAACCATTTCAAAAATACCCCATATATTAAAAGAGGTATGGATACTGCAGAAGACTTCTCAAATACCAGTAGGCCATAAATACACTCAAGCTACAGACTCCACAGGGGAAAAAGAAAAAAAAAAAAAATCAGTAAAGGAGGAGTTACCTCCATTCCACTGATTTTACAGCAGACAGCCATCAGAAGATTATGGCAACCTTTGGGCATAGCTACATTAGGAAGAAGCCAGCTTCCCCTTACACAGTCTTTCAAGAACTTAGACCTTGCCTAGCCTTCTATAGCTGACACAGTGGCAATGCAGAAGGCTACCTTCACAGAATCAGCAAAACAAGTGGCTAGGAACCTGAAAGGATGTAACCACCAGGTTAAGATTCTCCAGACTGCATCTATGCATATTTGTGTATAATGACCTACACACAAAGACTAGGAACAGAAAGTCTTGGCATTGAAGAGGAAGGAAGAAAAGCTAAAAATATCTTAATTTGTGATCTCCTATTTCAGAATCAGGGGAATTATACTGCTAATTGGCAGTTAGAATATTCATTGCCTCAAACTGAAGATTTACAAGTTCCCATAGGAGACAAGAACACTGAAAATGCCTCTGAAAAGATGCACAACACTGCACACTAGAGGAATGCTCAGTTTGTTAGGACTGTGTGATCCAACAGGTTATACATGCCACGACTCCAAGCCAGCAAAGTAGCACCCTTACCTACTGACTTCTGTTTGGCGAAAGGACTGGAAGATATGTCTGCAAAAGATACCACAGCTTAAGAACACATAGTCTAGGGAAGTCAGAGTTTGAGTCTCTACTCAAAACTGTAGAGAAGCACAGGTACTGCCAGCAGATGGCTTTATAAATAGCCAACAGTACAACTGACTGTTCAAGAATCTGAACAGCTCAAGAACCAAGAGAAACCTATAGATGGAGGGGAGGGCCACAAATTAGCTAAACAGGAAAATGGACCTGCAGAGGTTAGACAGCAGAACATTCCTGTTCATCTGGACAGCTTAAAGGAACCAAAAAAAACACTGCTCATGTTCTATTCTGTATATGGTTGTAAAGGATACAAAGGTGAGCTCAGGTTTGTTTCTATAACTAGTGTCCCCAGCTCATGGTACTCAGGAATCCATAGCTTTATTTCATTACTGAAGAAAGCATCACCATTTTAGTGCACTGAGAAATTAAACCAGGACTAAAGCTTAACTAAGTTCTTGTGAGCTGGTTAAGGGGGCTAGCTAATGTTAAGATTGTAAAAGCCTTTATCTCCTATACTGCTTTCCTCTGGAAGACCAGAAGCTGCAGTCTGAGGAGAAAAAGCAAAGAAGTTGCACAAAGCAATTATAATGCTGTTTTGAGGGCATCCCTCTTCAGTTCTGCTACCTCACTACTTTGTTTCTCTTAGGTTCATCAAGGACAGAGATGTTACAAGTTGTGTCACTCTTCTTTGGACTGCATTTTGGTTCACAAAGTATACAAGTATCATTTGGATCTTAGAGCTTCATGCAAAAGAGAAGTTAAGAAAAATAGAAAGCATTTCATTTTATTCTCTTGCTTCTCTAGTTTAGCATTCTGTATCTTTAGAAATTGAAAGTGTTGTCAACAGCAACTATTCCTCTCATTTTTGAGAGCATCAGCAATGGAGTTTATTATAAAAAACAATCTCTTAGCACATTTATTTACAAAGGTAGATCACAACTTAATTCAAAGAATCTGCCATTGTAAAAAAAAATTCAAAGAATTAAGTTGTTCTTCTCCAAATAAACCAAGTTTGTTACCTTTCCATGTCACCATTTGTAACACGTCCGAAGTAGTTCAATGTAAGTTTTCCATCAGTGTACGGTTTGACTTGAATTCATTAACCAAGGAAGGGAATGCTCTCTCAGTGGCAGAATGCCAGGATTCAACACTTCAAGAAAATATTTTCACGTTTACAACACCTGTAGTTTCTCACTCTTCAGTGCTCTGTTTTGCTTTTTTTTTTTTAAACCAGCTACACATTAAGTTCTGCTGCGTAATTCAATTCTGCAGCAGTTCATTTTTTTCTGCTTACAAATATGAAGATTATCAAACACATAAGAATCCAGAGACTTCTGAATCAATCTATATTCGATAACAGAATAGTCTGATCTGGATAGCTGCAACTCAGCTAGCAACAGCTCAGCTGCAGAAGAAGCCCAGAGATATTTAAGCCATCTCAGTAACATGAAAGATCTGTTACACCACATGGAGAACAGGCACATATAAACATAGCAAACATTAGCTGCAGAATACTGAACGAGTATTTGTCTTTTTGTTGACAGATCTTTTTCCCTTTTAGCACAGCAATGGGAAAGTGAAGGGAAAAGCGAGAAACGTGCACTTTCAGTTTATTCTTCTGTACACTTGTGTCACAAAATCAGATCCTATAGCAAGAGCTTGACTTCACATCTACAGGAACCTTAAACTTACTGTTACTGACAAGCTGCTAGACAGAGAATTTTACACTGAGAGTCTCAGTATGCAATTCTGCTACCTGGTGCTAATACAAGTGTGGTTCAAACTTGTTAGCAACAACGGGAATAATACTTTTTTCCTTTTTTTAAATTAAAAAAAAGCAACTGGTATCTCCAAGGGAAAAGAATGTATTTTCCAGCAGCCAAATTCTGACCAAAACTCTGCTATTTGTACCAATTGAATTGACATGAGTTCTTCGTTGTTTCTAGCACACTCCCAACAAAAATCATCACAAGCAATAGAAGTAAAATCTCATCTGTCCTTCATTTTCAGCTTCTCTAGAAACCCTTGTTTAGTAGGAGCCAAAATTCACTATCTGTGTGGTGGCTTAAGCTTTCACTAACATTATAAAAAAAAACATGCTGCCTGGCAAGCTTGAGGGAGAACATTCTCTTCAGAAGAGGGGAATGAATTTGAATTAGGAGCTTTTACCTTCTGTGAGACAACATGAACGAAAGCACAGAATCCTTCATGAAGTACAGATCAGTGACACTGCCAGAAATGAAGACAAGCTAGCAGGTAGGTGGTTAAGTTAAGACCAAGCAAGCAGGTGTAGCAAAGCTGGGGCAGGTGGCATTTAATACCAATGAAGAAAAAAGTCAGTGGAACAATTAGTGCAAATTTCAATTTAGAAGCTTGCTTTCAGTATTGTCATGCAAGTGAACCAAGAAGTACCCAAGATCATCACCTACTCCAAGTCTGCCCAGCCCAATGCTTAACACCTAGCTGCCTTTGAGCTGCATAGCTTCATTTACTTCAACATTATGAGTCTGAACACAGAACCTACTGCTACAACACCAAGCCTCTTCCCTATTCTAACCCCATAGACCAGATGGTGCCTTATTTGCAGTTTGCCATTCACCTGCATCTGGCACACACAGCCCTTAAGTAAAATCAAGTGCAATACCACAAGACAAATGCCAATATGGTACATACCCATGTCCTACCTGCAGAGCCTGTTAGACAATACATGCCCCAAGTTGCAGCACAGCAGGTTGCCTGAGCCCTGCCAAGTTCCTAATCAACTTTTGCCACGATGTCTTAAATTAGAGACCTAGTGAGCTCAGCAGCTAGTAAAATATGGTTTGGCCACCCAAAGTCTAAATTAACATGAGATGATCTCTGCAGTCTTCTAGACAACTCAGGGGGGAGGTGGAAACAAAAAAGAAGAGAACTTTAATTAGCCACTAGAATGAAGAAATTCAGAGACTAGATCTTACAGAAGTTACTGCTGGAAGAAGAAACACAAAAAACAGTTGACATGTACAAGCAGATTAGACAAGTGCCACAGATAAACCCAAGACGACAGGTCTAAGGGCATTATGTAGATCTACCTTGAAAACAAGGTAAAGAGGGAGGAGACTGGGTCTCCATTTTGATAATATTCAGCTTCAGCTTGAAACAAGTTTACATACAGAAATGCCAAAAGTTGAGAAGCCTGTTCACTCATACTAGCATGTCTTAAAGAGAAACACTTTAAAGCTAAAAAAAAATTTAAAAAAAAAATCTATGTTTCCAGGGGGAGTACTCACCTGTTGACTAGAATGGATCTCAAGTTTTTGCATATTCAAAATATCATTTAGAAGAGTTTTGGACAAATCAGGAAGATCTCAGGAGTTTTCCTTTTGTTTTTCTAATCACTGATACTTAGCACTGACTCAAGCTGATGTCTGTTGAGGCTTTCTTTCCTAGACTGTCTCAAGCAGGTTATGCTATCCTCCTGAACAAAGACTTCAGCTCAAATGCTACACAAAAAAGGTCACAGGCCTAATGCATAGCAGGATTCCTACACCACATGATACCATCTGGGAAATGGTTTAATTGTAGTTGTTGAGGAAGAAATCCAATTAAACAGGTTAAGTTTCCGGCTTCCTCAGCACTGGATCTGCATATGAATCTTTAGCTATCACAAGGATACTGCAATAACAAAGGGATTAAAACACATTTAAGGTTTCTAAACAGGGTAGTGCTCAAACCAGTGGCATCTTGGAGTTATGTGCCACAGATGCATCTTCTCGGCCAAAGAAAAACAATTTATACATTGACATTATACCTTGCAGCAATGTAATTAAGAGCAAGCTCCAATACACATACCAAATTACTGACATAGGCACAATTAAAGACATTTACCTTGTATGAAATCATGAACCAAACTACCTACCAAATATCTGTATAGAGAAACAGAAGAGTTTTGTGTAAAGCTGAACAAAAGGAAGTCACACCCAAAGAAACACCTGTTAAACACTAAGGATTAAGCTGTCTAAGCTAATCCTATCATTGATAGGATCAGGACTTTACAGTGCTCAGAGCTATTATTTCATGGTAACTACACAGAAGAACATAAAATATTAGCTTCCACAACTACATTTTAGGAAGGTTCCAACCTTTACAGTCATGGAAAAAGTTGTCAAAAGCCAGAGTACCAAGATTTATGTAAGAATTAAACAATTTTATGGCACACTTCATTGATGAGACTGTCTAATCCACTCTGCACATACGCACCTTTTCAATACTCGACAAATAAAACGAGTTTGTGGGAACAAGGCATTGTACAGAGGGATGACAGAGTACAGGAATGGCAAATAGGTGTCCCAAGAACCCAAATAGAGTTAAGATGCTGAACTTGAGCAAATCTAAATATTAGAGCTCTTTCAAATGCTTTTTAGCAGGATGCCAGACCTAGCCTTAATTTTAAGCTAAACAAGAACTCACCATCACAAACTTTAATACAGACAAAAAAGTTTGCCACAAATTCCTCTCTTCCTTCCCTCATGTGCAAGTACCATCAGCCCTTTTTTTCCTGCTTTACCTCACCAATAACTCTTACCTCCTCTATCCCATGCTACCCACACACTTTCCCTGCACGAGCAACAACTGTAACTATGCCCATATTTTATAGTTTGGTATATTAACAAGTTGACACTAATAAGGTATTTTTCCTGAGGTTCATAGCATGGTCAGGTTTGCCAAAGCCTGAATTCCTTGCTGATAGTCAATTCAGAGTTGGAAGAAAAGCTACTTATTTCCTGGCAAGGAAGTGTTCCAATAGATGCTGCCTAAATCTGCTCAATGCTTTTTGTTACCTCCCAGCTAAACTACTGCTCTCTGATGTACTGAAAGGACTCACAGACTACGGGTAATACAGAACACGTATCAGAAGAAGAGTTCCTCCACAGCTCCAAGATACTTAGAATAAACAGAGCTGTAGGCTTTCTATAGCTTGATCTTAGGACCAAAATTATTAAGAACCAGATATTACAGTAGTTGATTTGCTATGCCTTTGCTCTTGCAATTTGCTCTGTGACCCAATCAGAATACTTGGGAGTTGACTCCAATACAGGTGACCTTTTATCCTACACTAATGCTTAACTATGCCTTACAAGCAAACCTACAAACTGTCACCCCCAAACACCACATACTGATTCTGGTCTTGTCTAGGATTGGAAGAGAATATGGTGAGGAAGAGAGGAAAGGAAGACAGTGTTTGTTTTAAGTACTTTCTGTGTACATCAAAGATAGAATACTTTGGAGCAAAGCTATGCATCCATCTTGCTACGCTCCTGAAATACCTTTTTGCAAACATTTAAAAAAATCCCATACCATTAAGATGACACTGAATTGGAAGCAAACTTCACTTAACTCCTATGCAAGGTGTCTTGTTTTTTTGTTGTTTTTCTTTTAAAAATATCCACAAGACACTCATATAGCTTCAGAACTATTCTGCATGTTATCCTCTTTACTATTTATTTTAAGCCGTATAGTAAAATGCCCTAGTAAGGGAGACAATACAAACAAAAGGATATTTAACTGGAGAGGGCAGCTTCATCACAATGCAAGATAGAACATCTCTCTCCACAACACCCAAGTAAAAAACACACAGGGAATGCAGTGGCTTCAGGGAAAGATTAAAGAAAGAAAATGAAGTAGACAGGCTTGTGAAGGAAGAGGAAAATACCTGTAGGCCCAGAATTGAGCATGGTTTCTTCCTTCCTCTCCCCTCTGCACAGCATCTTATCATATCAAATGCAAAATTTAGGTATTTCACAAAGGCTGCAGCCTCTCTTAATCCTACATCTGTTTTGCTAATCAAAGCTACTCAGCTAGGAGCACGCAGCTCCCCATCCCACATATGATTAATGAGTAATGAAGTGTTCTAGTAATCACAGTATCTTTACTACCTCTACCTTCCCCACTTCAAGTCTTTGAAATAAATCTTTTCTCCCATCAATTACTTCCTAGCACCTCCAACCCCCATTAGCTACCAAAGATGCCAAATTAATTGTACTAACTTTGGGCCTTTCTTCTATGCTTTTCAAGCTTTATTTGTGTTTCTTTGTATTTAAAGGCTCCCGTGGCAGAACAGTTTTGGGACATAGATACCGTGTACTGCAATTTGAACACAGCCTGATCTGTCCAGCAAACTTCTTCCACAGAACGGGAAGTTAAATAGTCTGAAAACACTGCTCACCAAACTTGCAGTATCTGTTAAGAAATAGTTTCAGCTATTTCCTATTAAATGACTATTTTGACTAATTAGAAAGTGGAGGGTATACAGCTTCTAACATTGAATTTTCAAATCAGCAGTCTGGTGTTATAGTTTCAAATATCAAGGACAGCATATGCCATTAGCATATACTAATACGACAATATTTATTACATTAAACAGCTGCATAATAAAAGTCTGAAAGTTTCAGGGGTGCTTTTTTTATTTTCAAGAAAAACATTTCAGATATGGTATACCAGTGTGTGTTTTATAATGGACACTTTTCTAATTAAAATGACAGCATAAACATTCTGTACGTATTCAAGTATGACACATTCCAAGCCAAACACATTAACTCTAAGTTTTATAGCAATTACACTTCCTTATACTCTTCATACAAGATTTAACTTACCACTAAAGTTACAGTACAGACTAAGGAGAGAAAACCTAAACAAGCCAGTCTTCAGGGCATTAGAGCTATCAGTCTACACTATGCAGTTTTTCAGCTGAACTCCACTATATATTCCGAAGAGTACCACAGTACTGATGGAAGTTAAAAACCCAACTAGATTTCTTGGTGAAATCCCTTTCATCCTAGTGAGTATGGTCATCTAAATAAATTAGAAAGGAAAGTTAGTTCCTCTAATCCAAAAACTAAGAGAAAGTCTTGTGTACTTGGTAGAAGGTAGTTTCCAACTACTACATATATCTATCCAAAGTTCCTACCTTTCAGCATGTCATTATTTCAAGCCCCTTCTCTTACACAAATACCTCAGAAGGTGCAGGGATAGAGTACAATTATCAGTTTCACTCTAATGCCTGTGCAGGCCATTTTCATGTCAGAATTCAGCACATCAAACTTCAGGAGATGGTCAAAAATATAGATAATTGCATCTGTACAAGTTTATATAGACAATTTAAAACCTGACACTTTTTGAACTATCACCAATTGTCACCAGCAAAAGCTTTCAAATTCTGCTGAAGCAACCTGAAATTAGATCAGCTTCTCCTCCACTATTCCACCCCAAATGCTACTCCAGTCTATGCAAGTATAAAGAACAAAGCAGCTTAAGTGATAGCCAGTCACAAATGTGTATTTTAAAATCCTTCCTGCCTCAAAGCTGGGCCACCAACCTTCCCAACAACGCAGCAAACACACAGCAAGAGCAGGGGCAACTCCAGTTTGTTGCTGTAACCTGGAATATTAGCTAGTAACAAACTACCTTGATTTTGAATGCACCTTGACTTAACTAAACTTATGACATTTAAATCACTATATTCTACTATAGGTTGAGCTTCTGCTTCTAGCTGCCACAGGTCTGGACTTGCACTAGTCACTTTCTGCTTTTGATATTGTCAACAGAAAGACCAAACTCTTCTCAAGTAGGCTTTTTTAACAAGTTAGATAATACACATAAAGGAAAGACAGGGGCTTACAAGGCCCAACTCAGGTACGTCTCACATAAGCTATCTGAGAATCAGAGTAAATACAGTAGTTTACATCTTCTCTACTTGTCACACTCAGTGATCTCAGAGCAGCATTCATGAGTCATTGGGCACAAAACTCTGGGTCCTTGAATTCCTTGCCTCAGCTGTTCAAAGCTTAAGCGTGCCAGGTTAACATCTTCAGACCACCTTCCCTTAAGGGAACTAAGCATAGAGATCCCCCTGGGAGCAACTACCTTTCATGGTATAGCTATAACATTTATGACAATACAGCTAGAGTCAGTGGTATAAAAACTGAACACTTATACATACTTTTGCACTTTGTTTTTTCTCCTCCTGTTAGCCTTTAGCTGGCAACTAGATATTTTAGGCTAAAAGTCAGGCATTTAAAGTACTCCAATCAAAAGTGATCCAAAAACACAGTAAGGATGAATTGTCCCTTTGCTTTAAAAAACAAAAAAATAAAATCCAAACTACTATTTAAAAAGAGATCCCATTAGCATTGACAGTATTTCCAGCAATAGGCCCTCTCCTCTCCTGAGAAACTAAGATTTAAGACTGGTTCTTTCAAATACTTTTCCACAGGACCACATATCTTCCTTCACTATGTCAGTAGTGCCATGAAATTGTATTCGTTTACTGTATGAATATATGTAGATAGTCATTCTAACTGAACCACAGTTTAGCAAAAGAATACAAGTACTCTTGATGACAACTATTAAACTACAGCTTTCCACCCATCAGTTCCAAAGCTGTGTTACTGCAAACACACTACAGCAACAGTATTTTTGTCTGAAGTGCTTCCATCTTTTAGACATAGCTGGACTTAAAATATTCACAGCTACATGAATGTGCAGTCAGAGGCCCAATGTTGAGGAAAACAGCTGGAAATTACAGTTTCTGTAAGCTATGGGTGCTTAAACATTTGTAACACTTGAAGGCAGGCAATAAAGTTAAACTTGTGATGGAATTAAATCTTGAAACCCTAATTCAGTAATGACAGGAGATTAGTAGATCCCAGAATTGAAAGATATTTTTGATGGCAGAACTCAGGACACTTGCTACTATTTTCAGGCTTATAGAAGAGAGGTCATTCATTATCTTATTTCTGTTTTGTGAAATCCAAGACTATTTAAACAATAAATTGCTGCTAAGTAGCACCCAAATAGAATACATCACCATATGAGTTTAGCAGAAAGTATTTGTAATGATGAACAGACTATTACCCATAGAAGGAAACTATGAAATAAGATGAAAGCTTTATTATTGTTATAGCCTTACTTATTTCAACATAACTACCCAGGTGATATGGTTATCTAAAGCCAGAGCTGTTCCCTCAAAACTCCCATTTTTTCCAAAACTATCAAAATGTAAAAGTTCTTTCCTCTCCTCCTTCCCTTCCCCAAAATACGCAAGTACGCATCAAAAATATGGAACAGTAAATTATACTAATGAGACACTTCCAATACTATGAAGTACAATAATACCAAGCAGCATGGAGATCCTATACCTCAGTACTAAAAACAACACGTTTTGCTATAAGCCAAGCCCTTGTCAGTTGACATAAGCATTAGTGACTACGTGTTCCAGCTACTCAGAGTGATACTGGGGTGGGGGGGGGGGGGGGGGGGTGTAGGAGGAACCAGTGCTTAGGTATATGTACCATTACAGAGTAACTGAGAATTCTCCAGTGCTTTTGTACCAAAAGTATTTATCTGGAATACTGTATCCCATCACAGCTGGCCTTGGTCAAGAGAGATGAATTCCAGTTGAAAGAACAGAAAAGTGCTCTTACAGGAGGTGACTAATAAAGCCTGTATTATTTAGCCTGGCAACAAGAAGGTTATAAATGCTTTCTGTAAGCGCCAAGGGTAAAACACCAAGAGAAGAAAATTACTGAAAATGAGAGGACATCATTGATACAGTTAGCAGGCAAAACAGTTATGAGAAACTTTCAGGCTGGAAATTAGATGATCTTAAATTTTAAGAAATGACATGCTGAAAGAATCTCCCAGGAGGACTGAAGAGTTAAAAAAAAACAAGTATGAAAACAAAACCAACGCATGCACTTAGCTGCTTTTTAGATGGTTCCAACTTAGAGATTTAAGTTATGTACCAACAATATTAGCAGATTACACTTTTGACATTATGAGGTCTCTCACTAAGCTTATTCCTAGATAGCAGTACTTCACTGTCCTTACAGACAACTGACAAATACCAAGTTCTGTTGTTCTACTAGGCCGAACAACAGAAAGATGAGATGCTCACGTTGCTCAGGACTGAGACACTCAGGTACAAAAAAGTACTTTAAAGGCTCAGTTCCTAGAAAAGGCTAATACCCCCACTTTGATCTTTTTGCTAAGGAAGTAACTGGAGCACCATTCTTGTTATCTTAACACCCATTCTTTCTCAGAAAGTAAAAGAAGTCAGAGAAGGCACTGCAAGGAAGCAAACCTATATTATCTGCAGTTCGTGAAGCTTTTCTTGTCCTGTCCCATGGCACCTACCGCTATCTCTGTTGTGACTAAGGAAAGAAAACTTGTCCCCACACCTTCTGCTGGGAAGGAGGGGCAGAAGCAGAAGATAGCTCTCCACAAAGCAAGTTATTGCAGTAAGCAGCAAGTTCTAAGATTTAAAAATAAAAAACCACAAACCATACACCACACTTTTGGATAGGATTATTCTATGCAGAGGTTGTTTATCCAGCTTGATCCTTCTATTGCTGTGTCACTCTGTGCCCATATGTTCACGTTTGATATCTCTCAAATGTGTGTGTGCGGGGCGGGGGGGGGGGGGGGAATGGGAAATATGCCAGAGTTGATACATTCAGAAAACCAAACCAGCTACTTGATTTTTTGAAAGAGCTCCATGTAGAACTAGCAGACAAAAACATAGGAACGCCATGAAAGCGTAGAGATTTTGTAACTGAGTTATTAGCATTCAAGACAACTGATATTTCAGAATGGGTTACAGAACAGAGACAGAAAAATACTAATTTAACTGTTAGATCAATTAACAATATCACCTGCTATCTAGTTTTGATTAGCCATTTTACTGAGATGACTTTCCAAGTAGCCTGGCATAGTTTTGTTGAAGGAAAACAATATTGCAAATTTAAAAATCTGTAAGGGAGAAACCATTTCTTAGTTGAAGGGGAACAGCTTTTAGATGAAAACACATTAAGCAATTTTGCAATGCACAGCAACCTACTTGGCTTACTTCTAATTTTTTAAAATGGTCCAACACCACTAAAATAAGATTAAAATTAATTGCATTAATAGCACAGGTGAGAGCTAATAGGGTCTCCAGTAATTTCAAGTGGCCATGAAACTGCAACAATGAAACAGATACCACAACAGAAGCAATAGTAGTTTAGAACAGTCAGACTGCTAAGAACAGGACAAAGGAGTTGACAAAGTGGTTCTGGTGACACTACAGGTGTTGCCAGCAGGAAGCATAGTTCGAATTTAAGTGCAAGATCTCAATTTGATAGAAACTCAGACTTCATCTGAACAAAATACACTAAGTAAAGAGTTTAAAAAAAAACAGATGGTACAACTACATTAAGTTTCTCCATCGACTTCAGTTACCTAATAAGAATCTAGTTTATTTAAAACTACAAGAATAGTTCTAACAGCTTTTGGCTAAGTCTGTAACAGAGAAAAAAGCCTGATGCACCCAGGGAATACTTTACTCCAGACAACCTCTGGAAGCAATAAAGTATAGCAACAAGTGTGTTCATTGCATTGTATTTTGAAAGTGACAGATTGAGATTACTTTGCTTGTCACTTCAGTGGAGTCTCATAGGCAAATTTACATTTATTTTAAGCATTCAAAAATTAACTCATTACTACATTTGTATTTACCTCAAGTTTCCAAATATTCAGTCTCAGGTTCTAGCTTACTTGAGTTCATCTACATACAGCACAGCTAAGTCAATCTTCCATGCCCATTCTGTTCCAACTCCAGTTCAGTTTCAGCAGTATGTCAAGAACCCCTAAGCTATTAAAAAGGAAAAAAGTTCCCGTCCTTACTACTGTGACCATAGTGCTTGAGTATATTTGAACATTAATGAAAAGCATTTAAGCGGTACCATTCCTTCACATACTACATTCCACAAAATTCATCTTTCCTCTTCACAGTTAACCTGACAAGAGCTCAGTTTCCACTCTCTCCATGGAGTATTTAAATTTGAAGATTGAGGTGTGCAACGGCATTTCTTTTAATACTTCTTCCTATTATAATTACAAAGTGCTGATGAAAGTTTTGAGCTAGAGTTCTGTTGTCAAGAGTCTAGTATAAAACATGGCTACATTCAGTTGCAAGTCTACAAATACTTGAGGTAAATGAGAAATAAGGAGTATGCAGCAGAACTATATCAACTTAAAAGTTGTCATACAAGAAATCTGAAGAAAGCATATTTGCTATCTTATTTTTGGCAAAGAAATATATTGGTTCTTCTGCCAAGCTTTTTGGAACTGAGTAAGGGAATGAAACCAGCTTCTTTAATCCATAACCTTATGCTATAATGCAGGTCTTCATTTTTATTACCAGTGTTTTATTGTAGAAAGCTATCTGCTAAATAAATCAGGCAGAATACTACCAGAGTAAGATATGGCAGCACGCATTGTCATTACATAAACATGAAAGACATTGTGAAATAGACTGTAGCAGATCTCTAAAGCACAACTTTTAACACTTGGAATCCTGGCTTAAAGTTTACCAAAGTTATGCAGCTTCCATCACTTTCTTTATATGAGACACAGTTTAAATGGTGTTTTCTACAGAAATTTTCTATTTAACTTCAAATCAAGTCGCATTTTTATGTATACCAATGGTATTCCTGCCCCTTCCATTACTTGAATCTATTTATTTTGATTACCAGTGTTACTTAAAGATCTGAAACCTAGCTGTGCAGCTTCTTCTCAGGTGCTATTCACTCAGGCTTATTCACACAGACTATGACTGTCTGCATGCTCTTGTTCAAGTCAGCGATTTCCCACCTTTCCCTCATCCCTTTATGATGGACGAGTTCATTAAGCTATTATACCTGAAACAAATGCAAAAGTCAAAACAAGTGAAGTTTTAAAAAGAAATTACAGTTCCCAATCAGCAACTTGATTATAGTGGAGTATATTCGCAAAATAAAGACAAAAAGAACATTCACTCTCAAAGGAAGGAAGAGTTCCAAGTTTGCATTCAGCATACAGCCGATTAATATCCACTTTCAGTTACTTTCTTCATTAGCTCTCTTTAAATGCATAGCCACATCTCACCTGTGATCAGAAGATTCAGTTACATCGCACACACCTTCCAGGAAGGGACACTCTCTACACTGAATAAGCTAATTACATAAGGGGTTTGACATTAGAAGATAGAGAACCTTATTAACATGGATAAGATGCCATCTTTTAGCCCTGATGTCAACCACATCTTACAATATTATCTTGACCAAAAATAGACATCTACCACAGATTCATATTCCACAAAGGTATGATGTAAAGGCAGGTTCTCCTCACTAACTCCAGGAGTTAAAGTAAGCATCTAATCATTATACCAGCATCAAAGACATTTAACGCAAGTCCCTTGATTGTTTGGGAGGGGGAGTGTGTGTGCATGTGTGTGCGTTTTTCTTTTCCCTTTTCTTTAGGGCAGGGGGGAGGGAGGCAGGCATGGGGGATGTTGAAGTCCACCATCGCTAGTGTTACTATGCATTGTTTACATCTTTCCTTTTTTGGTGCCTCAACTCATTTATATTGCTCCTGAAAAATTAATGTTTTCAACTTAGAATATACTACATAAAAGTGTATATTTGGTTTCCACACTTATTTACCTGTACTTCTACTTTTACATCTAAGCAGTCTTGGACTAAGAGAGGAGGTACAGAACAGACTTCAAGCACATAAAAGCCCACAGTACAGAGAAGATCATTTCTCCTACCCAGAGTGGCTAAGACAAACCATAACAAGCTCATAGCAAGGCAAACATGACAGATGTTAGACATGGAGAAAGATGAGAGAGAACAAAACAGCATGCATGCTTTCTAAAAGCAAAGATAGCATAAGACTAGACCTAGTTACTTTGGAGCATAAGCATGTACTAGATGACCTATGAAGGTTTGTCCCATGCTAATTTTTCCTAATTGTTTTACCTTTAGGAACTACCGCTAAAAATCAATCAAAGTAAAAATTCTTCATTACAGTTAATGCTTTGCATTAACAATTGATATTAACCATGCTTTAAACACACAACAGTAATCAGCCACAAATCTGAAGGAGATGCACATTGCTGGTATTGAGTCTAATGCTTGTCTCATGACTAGACAGCCTTCTGAAAGTTTAACACCTTTGTCCGCAAATAACACATGTGCATCAGAAAATAAAGAACATATTTGTATTCTTTCATTTCCACCTTCACAAAAGTCTAGCAAATAGTTGCCCTTCTTTACACTAAGTTTACTTATTTGGTTGTTATGCAATAAAACAAGGGTTGTCAGTAACAAGTTACTCTGAAAGCAGAATAAACATGAAATATACCTCGCCTTTCAGATCTTAAAAGCCCCTCCTTCTTCAAGAAGCACCAGGGACCCCAGCTTCCATTTTTAAATACCAAATTGCTCCCTACAACTCAAGGTTCACATTCCAAGAGACAACTCAGGCCCTTTCATACCTTTTAAGAAAGTCAAATCTTTGCAGTTCAGCATGTGCACTTTATTGTGGACACCATCACAAAGCAGACCAATCCATTCAGAAAACACTAAAACTGTGATTTCCCCCTGCTCCGTAAGACAGCATTGTACTGCTACACATCATAGACTCCTTCCAGTTTCCTCTCCACACACACCTTTGTAGGTTTGTTCGTTTTATTCCTTTCCTATCACTCAAGAAGATGGAGCTATTAGATCAGTACAGTGACCAATGAAGAACTATTTATTCGAGAGTAGACAAAGTCAAGTAGTGAGCAGGGCCAAGTGACCTCCAGAGGTCCTTTCCAAACTGGCTTACTCTATGATTCATGACAAGAGAGGCTTTTTTGGAGCAACCAAAGGCAACTATGGCTTGAACATTATTGCTAGCACTTCTCACACATCTTCAATATTGAAGTCCAGTATTAGATCACTGTGATTAACTCTGTTGATATACACCTAACTTTTTCAGTTTTTCCGATACAAGAGTCTTCAATTCAGAAGTTGAGTATCTATTGCTCTTATACATGGCAGTTTTCTGCCATATTTGTACTGAGTATGTTCATGAGTCAAGTAAGACTGGCAACAGTCAGTACATTGCAAGACAAGCCTTATTATAGACAGTGAGAGTAAACAGATTGGTTATGTGTGCTCAAACCCCGGCTGCCAGACAGAATTAAAGGAGAACATGACTGCATATTTACACAGTTCGATTCTACCAACTTGATGAGAAAATTTTTATCACATGGCAGGATTAGGAGAACAATTGCTCTTCAAAACTAACCTTTGCACTAAAGTAACGATCACTGGTATCTGAAAGCTTGCAGCAGAGAAGCTAGTTGACTTAGTGCTGCCTTTCACACTGACTGTACACTTGATATCATGTGTAGCTAGAAATTTTCTACTTACAGAAGATTGCTGAGTTCATGTTTTAAAGTTAATCATTTTCTTAAAAAAAGACATCCTGAAACAAGCAGCTACATACCAGCATTTTGTCATACTTGATCACCAGTGAGAAGTCTGAAAATAGTTCTGCTCCTTGAGAAACACATTATTTCATGTAAATTGAAAAAAATCAGGAGGGGAAAAAAGGAGTTGATGTGACTTTGTTTTGCAGTTACCAGCCTCATGTCCCAAATTAAAACTTAGCTATGAAAATGCTCAGCAAGAAGTTAGTTCATATACTGCCATAAGTCTACTATGATACTATATATAGATTAAAATATTAAGAGCAAAGTCAAAGTAAGTACTACTTCTTCAGAAAAAGAAACCCACTGACCCAAAGGTAACCTGTTACCCTACCAAAACATTCAGATGTACTACTGCCTTCAGAGTCAGTATTGAATGGGGCAGTGACAGTTTGATGAAGAGTTTCCACTATTAAGAATGTCATAGAGTCCACGAAGTGTTTTATAGGGAGTGTTACTAATTTGACAGGTGATGAACAGGACACAGATCATCCAACAGGCCAATGACAGATCCCAGAAGCATTCTAGGTTAAGTTTTTGACAATATGATAGTACACCGTGTTGTACAACTTCAAGATTTGATTATATTTTGTCACAATAATTTAGTCTCAGTGTGACAGAAGACAGACCTGTGATCAGAAATGTTCTACATGATGCTTACTAATTAGCTTGTTAGAAAATATAGCATGGCCTATAAATAAAAAATTAACACAGATAGTTCTGAGATTCCCTTACGCTGCAAATTAAGTACAAACATGTAGGTTAGTCAACCAGTAACTTTCCTACTCATGCTTCAGCTTCATTGCATAGAAACAAAAGGAATTTAGTCAAGTTACCTTCCTGGATTGTCTCAAAGTAAATAACTGTACTTATCAGTGCTGTAAGAACCCACACAAAAATTCATCATGGTTTCATTCATGACATGAAAGTCAACTTTTTTACGTTTTTGCTAAACTGCTGCAGAAAGACTACAGTGTCTTTGTTGCCTATAGCTTTGGACATCAAATTTAGGAATTATTTTATAAGAACAAGTTTTCATTACAATTTTTTTCTATAGTATTTGCATTCTGTGTTTGAAGACAAACAGTCAAAGTGCAATATAAAAAGCAAAATAAAAAATGAACTTGTGCATGATTCTTGATGGAGAATGACAGTTCTGATTATTCATTTATTGGTAAGATAGATGTTTGTTTCCCTAATGGTCACTTTGGCCTGAAGAACTTTTTTTGCAAGACATCAAAAGACTCCATTTTCATAAGCCTCTTACTCAACAGGTCGGCACTCCTACTGAAGTAGATCTGCTATATTAATAAGTAGTAATGCCACACTGTGGATGACCTACAATTTTTCTGCTAACAGCTAAGGCCTGTTTAGGTTCCTACCTATGGAGCCATCTGGAGACTGAAGAACATTCAGACTTAAAGTTTAAATTCAAGCTTACTACTCCCAATTTTTTCAGACAGACCCTAGGAGTGTAAAAAAAAAAAAACCAACACACAGATTACCTATATTTCTACCACAACAACAGGATACACCAAACAATAAAAACTAAAAATACTCTTCTATTTTAAGATCAAAAACAGTGTATATACCTAACCGAGCCATTCACAATCAGCTACATTTTACAAATATAAAAACCATTACAAGTTAAAACATGGAAGTTTCTGAAAACTAGAAGTCTTACTTACAGTATTTACTCACCAGAACACTGCTTTTAAACTTCTTAGTTCAAATATAACATTAATTGTCAAAATATTAGCTGCAAAAACTGAAATACTAATATTTTCATAAATACATTTCATTCCTATAAATATTTATTAGATAGATTACCAAACAATAGAAAAGCATACAGTTAATTTTCAAGTACTGCTTTCAAGTCCATTATGCATATTTATATATATATAAAAAATAAAATATATTTTAAAACTTTTAGCGTAATGAAAAACTTAAACCTCAAAAATCTGTTTGAGAAGAAATCAAATACCAAAAAAACACCCCTGTACAATCAGAAGTCTAGTCTTGGGGGTGGGAGGGAAAAGAGAGAGAGAACTGGAAATAAGAGAATATACCAGAGATAAACAGAAGTAATCACAGCAATGCTTGCTAGCTTTTAAAGTCTTACAAAGAAAGTATATCCACAGTGACAGTTCCCCTAAAAAAAGCTTGTAAAATTAATTTAAATTTAAGTCATTAGAATTCCTCTTCTTTCTCATTATGAAGGATGTACTTCACATTTGTCAGGTGCTAACTACTCAACTCCTCTTTCTGACAGCCTTTAAAGCACCAGGAAGCTCAATATTCATAACACACACACAATACATAAACTGTGGAAGTTAGCACGTTTAAGCAAAGTTTTGTGTTATGGTCTTAGAACCTCTGGATCAATATTATTTCTGCTGAACAAGGCAGAAAGAAAAAAAACTAAACAGTCTTTTGGAAAAAAAAATATTTCAAATTAAAATTATTATTGGATTGCTACACATAATAAAACCACCCTCAAAACAAACTGCACACACTCTAAAAATGTTCCCAAGTTGCATGCCAGACTTACAGAATAAATTTAGGCCAGTACCAAGCACTCATTTCTTCCCCGTGTGTAAATGCGACACAATCAGGCCTCACATGTAGGCCTCTCTCTCCAATACAGGCAGGACCTTTGTTCGATACGTCGATGTTTTTCCCCCAAAGCCCTTGACATAACTTTCCATTCTTTCCCCTATTATTTTCCGGTTCACAGTCTAGACTTTCGGACTCCCGTTCTGTGAAAACCCCTGGCTGTCGAGAGAGCCAGTGCACTAGGAAGGGGGGGGGAAGGGGGAACAATAAAAAAGTTGAACAGCAGGAAGACGGGCCTACAGGTCTGGCGAAAGCCCCGGTATCGGTTTGTTTCCCAGCCCCAGATAACCAGAGCAGTAACCAGGAGGCGGTTGGCGTCAGTGCTACCAGCACCTCAAAACTTCTCCCACTCCCCAGCCCCCCCAGCCCGCCGGGGAAGGAGGAAGAGCCAGGCAGGAAAGGCAGAACCCAGCGTTTGATCAGCCTCCAAGTACGACGCATTATGCAAGCAAACGCGAGGACCAGGCAACTTGCTTCTTGACTGAAAGCAAGAAAAACATCAGCTCTAAAACATTATCTGCGAAAATAACCCCTCCTGTGGGTAGCCAGCACTGTAACTCCGACCCTACAGACGCCTCCATTCTCTTCCCACCTTCTTCCTCCCCCCCCAAAAGCTTGTGAAATATGGACGTCGGCCGATTATTTAGCATTTTTATCGAGCCGGGCAGGGGGGAAGGAAAGAGGAGTTGCTATTTTCTCCTTTAAGATATTCGATAGCTCCTTCAAAAAAAAAAAAAAAGAAAAAAAAAAAGAAGAAAGAAAGAGCCATGAGGGAAAAGGGGGCCAACCGGAGTGGGGGAGGGAGAAGACGGGGAAGGGCATACAAATCGGTACGGCAGTGTCAACACTGACACTGCCCTTTTGTATCAGCAGCTACACAGGACCCGGAGAGGGGAGGCCGCGCTCCCCCCACACGCCTGGCAGCCCGGGCGAGGCGAGACGGCGGGCAGCAGCCCTGCCCGGCGCCGGGGGGAGAGGGGATGTCCCCAGAGCGGGCTCCGGTGACTGCCTGGCCATTTTGTCAGCTCCATTTCCACCCCCTCCCGCCTCAGCGAGAGCTCCCTCCCCTCGCCTCATTACACACCCCCAGGCCCCCCCACACACACACTCACCAGCGCGGCGTCGTGTCGTCCCCATCTCCCCCCCGCCCCCCAACCGCAACAATGCTCCGGGATGGCGCTGCTCCCCTCCCCCTGCCCCAGGCCGCCGGGAAGGGCAGCTCGGCTAATGCCGGGGATGACACAACAGGCCCAGCCGCCCGGCCCGGAGGCTGCCGAGGGGCCCAGCACCACACCGCCCCGCGCCCGCCTCCCCGGCGCCCCCTAAAAGAGCGGAGGGGCCCCGGGTACCTAGTTTGTCCCGATGCGGCCTCCGCAGACACTCCGTGCCTCCCCTCCTCCCGGCAGCAGCCGCCTCTCTTCCCTTCAATTATCAGCTGAAGCCGCAGCACCGAGCAGCGCCTCGTCCGCTGCCTCCGCCGCCGAACCCCTTCCAGCGGCGCGAGGGGGAGGCTGGCGGACTACTTTCTCCCGGCGCCGGGGTCCCGCCGGGGCCTGCGCGCCCCCTGGACCGACGGGCGGCCCCTGCCCCGGCTGCCGCCCCCCACGCAGCCCCCGCTGCGGCCGTGTGCGCGCCCCGCTCCCTGCACTCAGCGGGGTCGGCGTCGGGCGGTCAGTATCCCTCCGCCGGGGTCGTCACCCCTGGGTCTGCACGAGTGTCTCCCCTCGGGTGCGGGCGGGGGGCGCGGGAGGGGAGTGGAGCCAGAGGGGTAGTGAGGCTCTGCCGGCGGCGGGGGCGAAGACCCTGCCCGGCCACCGCGTTACTACCGGCCCTGCTCCTTTAAGAGGGGGCTGGGCTCCCGGTGACCCCGCGTGATGTCCGCCTCTTCCTGGTTGCCATAGACACGGCCTTCCAGCGTCCCAAAATGGCGTCTATGCTGCAGGAGGAGGTGTTCGAGACGCACGGGCAGGCCCCGGCCCCCAGCAAGGACTTCTGTCAGCTGCTCGTCACCCGGCGGGAGGTGGGTGCCGGGCTGCCCGCGGGCGGGGAGCGGCGTCTGCCCCGCAGTTCCCTTCCCCTCACCTCCTGGTCGCCGCTTCTTCCTCCGCCGGGGATGGAAGGCAGCTGGGGCCTGCCCCCGGCTCCTGAGGCAGCAGCGGCTTTAGTGAGGGGCCGTCCTTGGGGAAGGGCTGGTGAGGAACGGAGGGGCTCGCAGCGCCTTGCCGGGGAAGGGCGGGGGTCGCCTATTAACGCCGCCAGGTAGCGACCCGCGAGGCGCCACCAGTAAGCGCTGCTGGTTTGGCCTCCTGAGGGCTGGGAACGCTTTGCTGCAGTCTTAGGATGTAGTGTCGGTAAGTAGCTGGGGAGCAGGCAAGGGTTTGCTACCAAAAAGGGTTATTTCCTAGCATAGGTGAAAGTGTGTCTGGACGAGGAGCCTCTGTATGCGGGAGATTCATTCTACCTAGAGTATCCCAAGCCTGTGGGAAAGGACTCTGGGTGAGACCAGAGGAAGGGAAGAAAAAAATATCCTTCAAAACAGTGAGTTAGTATCCTTGGGAAAAAGTATATACACATCTGTGATTTTGTAACCTTAAAACAAACTTAAGTCTACTCTCAGAAATGCCTTACAAATACATGAGATACTAACATTTAAAGTAAATAAATAACAAATCCTTAAGTAACGTCACAGTATTTCTCCTAAGGAAAGACAAGTTTAGCTGCAGTCTCAGAGTAACTAGACTTAAGTCGGGGGGAAACAACAGTCTAACATCTCATTCCAGGAAAATAAAATTAAACTGCCCATCTGGGAATGGGAAGACTATGTATATTTTCCATATGGTGCCTGAAGATGCTTAGGTGGCCTGCCTTATGGCTATGTACATAACTGGTTTTCTGATCAGGGAAATAAGCAATGCTAAATATCCTGGAAGAGATTTTTTTGAACTTTTTTTAAAATATGCTGCGAAATGTGCTATATGAATATTTTTCAGAATAATAGTAATCATTGATGAGGAATATTTGACAGTAAACAAATGAGATGTAACAAATCTGATTATGAGTTTGTAAGGTTGTGAAATAAAAATGCAAATCTTCTATAATTTTTGTTTCATTGTGACCTATTTTTGACTGGGTTGACTTTGTATGTATAAGAGATGAACACAGATGCTTGTCTCAGGCTGGACATACTAATTTAGAAGTTGTGAAGTTTCAAAAAATTTTTCTGAGAAAGTTTTTAAAATGTCTAACTGGAACGAAAAAACAACATAGTTTGAAACTAGAAGGAAGTTTTTGTTTTGTTTTCCCAAAGTAAACCAAAATAGTGAACATATTTTCTTCCAGGGATGAGGGAATTGTCAGGTTTGTAATTGAGAAATTAGAGGGAGGGGGAGGTGACAGACTGAAGTTCGGCTGCAATTCCAAATTATCTGTGTTCTGTATATTATGTGCTCCTTCTTTTGGTCTCTCTGGTGCCAAGATTTTCTTTTTAAAGCACCAGTGTCTTTAGCAGTTTCAGAAGGGGTTTTGGTTTTGTTCTCCTCAAAAAATGTTTTTAAGGTAGAACTGACAAGGCAACCTTAGGGAGCTTTGACTTCCACCAAAATTGAGAGTAATTACGGTGCTGCACAATAGCTGGGACATACATGCTTTTCTGTAGCTGAAGTTTTGTAATGGGCCTGTCCTATTGACCTCATGGGAATCATATCAGTGTCGTGCTTGTTCATGGAATATGTAATTGAGTGTTGTGGGTTTTTTACCATTCATTTTTGCACTCAGATAATAAAAATAAGATGTTTCTTATTATTATTATCTTCAGGTTTTTGGTTCTTATATCGGTTTCCTGTCAAACACTTCAGATATCTATTTTTGGTTTTGTTTTCAGCTGCCCAAATATATCCTTAAAACAAACCAAAGTCAGTTAACATAAACTGTGCAAAAAGTTTTGTAACTGTCAGTGGAAGTAAATTAAAATTATTCTGTAAATGTTTATTGTACAAAAGCATTACTAGGAAGTTAGTGTCATTGAAAAAGAACTGGTTTGGATTATTTGAAAAACTGCATTTTGGTTTTATGACGGTAAGATCATTTGAGTATGATGCAGTGAACATATGTGTTTGAATATATCACTATATCCTCTGAAGCTGACATATCTGATTCCAGCAAAACTTCCTGATTCAATCACATTTGAATTCACTATTGCTGAAAACAACTAATTTCACATAAGTAATCTCTGCAGCCTTAACTGCTGTACACGTAAAACTTCTGGATGCTAGTTAGCCTTTCTGCAGGCTATGGAGTCTTCTGAGAAGAGATCTGTGTCAAAAATAGTAATTGAAGGTATACGCTTCACTGATGTGCCAAGTTATGTGTCATGTAAAATATATTTAGCCATACTGTGTTAGCATCTAGGAAGCCTAGTTGTTGGTTCACATTCCCAATATGCTATTTTGCAGTCTCTTAATAAATAATAGTCATTGCCTGAAAGACCTTACAGTCTAAGCCTCCAATCTTGCACATACTTACATGAATGCTGAGATTTGCCACTTTGAATAGTCCCATTCTTCAAAATCAGTGGTTTCAAAACAGTCCATTGTTTTTCTCTAAAAACAAAAAGGGAGTTTGTGGCTGCATGGTCGATTTGTATGAAGGCTCCCATATTTCTGTGAGTGTTGCCCTACTTTGAATGGTCTACTTGGGCTTTACATGAGCAGTAAATTCATCTCCTTCAGGATGAAGTTATTAATTTACTGGACATATCTTACACAGCTCCATAGTGTGTGTATGTGTGGTCATGGCCAGGATTTCCAGGTATCATCTGACTATCAAGACAAACTGTCATAGAACCAGAAATCCTGTACAAATACAGAAGGTCTTAAGAATATATTAGGGCAAAAAATTTAGTTGGACAAGGAGGCCATATTTGGGGGGAAAAGCAAGTCCATGGCACCAGGCTTTGTGTTCAAACAAGCCATGTGAAACGTCTGTGCCTTTTGTTTAGCTTTTTCCCTCATTCTAGGGAATTGACATCTTTCTTCCATCATGCAACCTGATGTTAGGGATGTTCTCCAGAAGGTATTTTTGAAATCTGCTACTGCCTCAAGATCAGTATAGTAGGCCCAAACTGTTGTATATTGTATAACTAAAAATAAATGAAATGGAATTGCCATAAATTAAAAGAAAGGATGTCTCTGAGAGCAGAGTTAAGCATACGCTAAGAACTTTGCTGAAGCTAAGTATAGGACAATAGTCAAATAAAGAGGCCAAGACAGACAAAAAGAGTACCTAGGGTGTGATGCCGCAGGGGCACACATCCTCAGCTGTAAGCATGTGAATTATTTTATTACTGCAAAAATAAATTGGAAAACATTTAGTTATTACTTTCAATATTGTCAGTTGTAATAATAGCAAGGTGTACTTCAGCATGCTTGTTTGTGTTTAACTCAAATCTAGAGAAACTAGGACACCTGGAAAAAGGAAAGCAGGGCCTGCTGCAGGCAAACAAGATATTGGAAGCAGACAAAAGCAGAGGCTACTTCGAACTCTTCTAACCAATCAAATGCAACAGTAGTTGAAAAAAAAATAGCTAGAAATACACCCACTTGTCTGTGTGGATGTATTTGTGTCCAAAATGTGACAAGGAGACCCCGATGGTAACTTTTCATTTTGCAGCAAGAGACAGCTTCCATCCCAGATACAAATTCAATTATATTTCAAAATTAGAGCCGTTAATCAGGACTTTATAAGCAAAGGTATTGACTACTCGGTAGCAAGCATGCACTTCCATTGAGAAGTTAGGAAGGGAAGATTACCAACTAGTTTCTGCATAAGCTACTTCAAGGAGGAAGCATAAGAAGGGGAGAGCCTTGTAACTCATTGCAAATAACTCTTCTAAAAGTAGACTGTATAGAGGTTCAGATGCATAAGTGAGTATTCACAGAATACAATTCAACCAGTTGGATTGTGTAGAAAGAGAGATCTTTTGAACCATCAGTGAAAATAATTTTTTTTCAAGTAGCTCTTTTAAGGCTCCAATCATAACTTCACAAATGCAGGGAAACTATCCCACATATTTCCCCTGTGTGGGCATCTACTAGTCCCACTGCAGAAATATAAGACCGAAAGAAACTTCTCCAGGTCATTGAGTCCTAGTCCCTGCTGTTTCATCCAGCCACATAATAGATCTTCATAGCATAAATGGGTCTTGATGTGTTTCAAAGGTAGTGACGCTTTTTTTGCCTTGCTACTCCACACAGAACAACTGTTCCAGATCATCTCTTCTCTGATGGTTAGAAATGCAGTTATACAGACTTAATTTACAGCTTATTTTGTGTGTGGATATCTTTTAGCTTGAATACTGCCCTTATGTGTAGGTAACAATGTTATATATGTGTGTATACGTGTGTGTGTGTATATAAAAAATGTTATATAGAGATATATATAATAAATATGCCCTCTTGATAGGATTGTTTTGTTTTTACAGTCTCCAGTTGTGAAACAGACTCTCTACTTCCTGGTCACTTTAGTATCTTTTCACTGCATTTCTTCCCATTAGAACTTTTGTTCTTAATAAGTCTTACTGTGTGCAAAGGCATTATTACTTCCCTGTTGTCTTCTGGAAAATTCTATGTGATTTAAATTTTAGGATTGTATTTACTTTTCTCTCCCAAAATCACATTAGTGACTCTTGATCATCCCTTGATCGTTATTATTCCAATGTCTTTCTTCTCCTCTGTCAACTTTCAATTTATAACCTTTTGGTTTATGGCAGAAATGACTTCTAAATTAATGACTTTGCCATTTGTACTTTTCAATTTTTTTATTTTTTTTTCTTCTCCAGGAGTGCTTTGAGTTGTTATGGAGGAGAAGTTGGTGTACATGTCAGGATAAACATACTAAATAGAAAAACATGCTTGGCCATAAAACATGTACTAGGAATCCTGCTAGAATTCATGGGAACAGTGGATAGTTTTTGTTCTGTGTGAGTGTGTGTAATATTACATAGAATGGGAATCTTTTTTGTCTCAAGACTGATATCAGGGATGGCAACTTGTTTAATATATGCCTTTCCATCTACCTTTCACTGGACATGTTTTTCAATCACTCTTGAAATGCCACATTAATATTTGATATGGCAGTTATAATTTGGCAAGGTTTGTCACAAACAACAATAGACATTATCTGTTTGTAAAAAGCAAGAAATAAATCATATGGCTTCCAACATTAAACATAAGATTATTTGAGATAGCCATACAAATAACTTTTCAAAATAAAATCCTATAAATTGTCTAACAGATGATAAGTACAGGTTTTGAAAAGCACATGAGAGGAATCCATATGGTGGGGTAGTGTAGAAAAGGTCGGTCGTTCATTTTGGTCAAACAAGGAATATAGAAACACACACACACAAACACCCCCCCCCCCCAAAAAAAAAAAAAAAAGAGAGTCTGGTGCTTAATCTATGTATAGGACAGGCTGATAACTAGAAAGATGAGGCTGGTAACAAAAGAAACGTAATGGGAAAATGATCCACTCAACATATAATTAATACTAGCATCTGTCACCATTTAATGAATGGTGCACTAATCAGAGGATTTTGTCATGTTAGTAAAATGTTTAGCTACTTACCCATAAAAGGCAGGCATCATATGTATACAAAACTAACGTCGTTCTGTGCAATATTCCATATATGATCTGCTCATATAACAGTTAGGATAACTGAATTTTATCAAATATGTAACTCTGGAATGGTATGTTTAGTCAGAGATCAGCAACTAGATTCTCTAACAAAATTATTTTACATACACATTTAGATGAACAAATAGTGTAACTAGGCAAACAGTTCTGACGACTGTTCTTGTTCTTTATCCATCATTGCTCCTATTGTTTAGTGTTCACTTCTACATCTTCAGTGAGTTTCTGATTAAATCAATATATTCTGAGCACAGCATATTATTTTGGATACTGAGAACTACAATATTTTCTTAAAAGATCCTGTAATTAATGGTTTTCGTTTAAAAAATAAAGTTGTTTTCTGGCTTTTTTAGTTGTAAGTAAAAATTCTGAACCTACAGCACTTAAATCTTGCATTGTCAATACAATTTCAATTTTAGGAGACATTAATAAGTGATTGTTTTACTAGTTGTGGGCTGGTTGTTTTTCAATTGTGAGTACCTTCAGGCTCTATTGAAACCTGCAAGAATAGTTCCTCCATTTTGAGAAATGGTACTATAAAGTTAACTAAGTGTTGCCTTTGTATCTTGGGCTTGTTTTTAAGTCTTAATGATGACACTTGATATATAACCTATTTGATTGACAGAAGATGCCATTTGAAGTGCTTAAGCCAGATGGATTGGGGAAAAAAATAACAGATGTTATTATAGTAATTAAGCTGAAATTAATTTAATGTTATACGAAACAATTTTTTGCAAGATAAGTCTGACTTTAAGTAAAGATCTGTGGGAGATGAACCTTTTTCAAAGTCATGCTATTTTATTTGCATTTGAAACCTGAAGGGTGCCATACCAGTTATTGCCTAGCTGGACCAATTCTATTCAAGTCTCTTCTTTGACATTTCAAATGGAGAATTTGAGTTCTTAACAAACCAAAAGAGCACACAAATTGCTCTAAAGAGGGTTTTAAAAAATGATAGTTTTATTATGAGCTATTTGCATAGAGGATTTTAATTGCATAAAACTAGCAACTTCTTGTTGTTGTCTTAAATTAGAATCATTTCAAGCATAGTTTGATGACTTGAGGAGAAGGAAGCCATTTTGTTCCAGCTCAGGAAATGCTCTGTTATGCTGAAAAAGTGTCTTTCCAAAATAATTCAACACTTTCATGGTAATGGTATCACACAGTATTAAGCAATTATTATCAGGAGAATGTTTGCTAAGCCTAAAATACATAGGGAAGTCTCCTTTGCTTTTTCGCTGTCTCTAATTTAGATATCTAAGTAAACAGTAGAGCCGCTTGGAAAATGGGAACAGTTTCTCTGGAGAAATAATGCTGTATTGGAAAAACATGAATATTGTTGTCGGGTGTTTCTGTCCAAAGCTAAAATATGTTGGTTTAGCAAGGTTGTAATGTTGTGTTATAGTTTGGATGCCTGATAGTATCTCTCACTTCTTCCATAATGTACCACCTCTGGATGTATGCTGTTGCTAGATCTTATCCATAAGGTTTTGGGGAAGATTTGGGAATTCTTTGGTCATGCTGCAATACTGAAGATGTAATCCAGCACGAGAACCCAACTGACATAGGAAAATTTGGACTTTTAACAACTGTAATGCAATTTGTGATGTGTCGCACTAGCAGTGTTGGCATTTCAGGGCTTTCCTTATTGGTGGATCAAGGTTTCTCTGCAGAAGGCATCACATACAGCAATATAAGTGGTGGTTTTTTCCCTTCCCAAAAGACTCAATTCTCTCAGGTTTTGGGATGTTGGGTTTTTTTTGGTTTTTTTCCCCACCATCATTACTAAATGCTTAACCCTGTGAAACATTCATTTATGAATTTGACATTAGAGATATAACTGATATTGAGTCCTTAAGTGTTTATTACTTGTGAAGTTCAGTTGTTTGTCAGCCTACAATAATTCAGTACTGTCACGTGGGCTTATAAAATTCCTTTTTCAATAGTGGTTGAGCTGTTATTTGAAGATGCATTGAAATATTGTCATATTAATTTAAATTAAGGTATGTTAAAGATAATAAAGTAATTTTAGTTAATTCACTATTATTTGCTATTAATCTGGTTTTCTGTATCACTGGTAGCCTAAAGATTAATTTTTTTCTTTTGTCTAGGCTGGTTTTTGTCCACTTGTAACTAGTCTTTAGTATACAGACAGCAGTATCACACTGAATTGCAATGTTTAAGTTCCCATTTTATTTTAAGTTTTATGCATGGCTTTAATATTTGTGGCTTTCTTCAAAGGTATCATGCTCGATCTAGTTCTACTTGCCAAGAATGATTTTCAGGTCATGAAGGTGTAATAGTTTCTCAAGGTAAGCAATCACCACTATCTTCTGCTTAATTAAGTAAATGTTTCCTATTGTACCTGACCATCTGTTTACATGTTCATTATTGTCAGTGCTTGTTCTTCCAGAGAAAGATTTGGTTATATTCTTCACTTGCCTTACTTTAGGTAGTACAGCCCTTAGCCCTGTTGCTCTCTGTCTTGGGAAACCTCAGGAGTAATTCTACTTTTGTGTTACCAAAGGTAAGTTTGTGTTCCTATCTATTGTCTTGTTTCCCTTCTTCCAGCTTCAAGTTAGGAAAATAATTATTTCTTCTTTTCTGTTGCCTTTATTAACCAAGAGCAATTTTCCTTATTTCATTTTCCACATACACAGCAGCATTCATAATGAAGAACCATCAGATACGTTTACTTGACTAGGTCTGTCATATATTTATACCTCATTCATTTATCAAAAATCAATTAAATGCACTCAGTAATGTGTTCAAGGGAAGGAAGAAGGAAAGACGAGTGGAAGGCAAAGCTAGAAAAGGATCAAGATTTTTACCTCAAGGTGTGCTAGGCTATGAAAGGTCTTATCTAAAGATGTACCAGTGCAATTTAAAATTTGTTTTTAAACAAACTTGCTAAAGCGGGTCTAAACTGCTTTACAGATGCTTATTGTAAAGTTTTACTTGATTTTGATTGGGTATAAACTAAATCAATTTGTGTTAAACTGAAATAAGCCTAAATTAAACCAAAGTAAAAGTGCCTGCAGCTTTTGGATGGACTTCACTAAATTAGATTAAAATTGTGCACTGTGTGCAACCAGTGTAAATGTCATTTGTTGGATGAAATCTGAATTAGACAAATTATCTGGAGAAGTGTAGTAATTAGAAGAAAGAATGCTAGTGCACAGTAAAATGATCAAAATAATTTGTCGAAAAAGGCAAAATGATACTGCAGAAGCCTAATAGTGTCTGAAGCTGGAGTTCTAAATAACATAACAGGATGATAGTGAACAACAGAGTGAAAGGAATGACAACAGATGGGGATTGCAGGCAAGAGAAGCTGTGTAGCTGGAAAGCATCAGAAGAGCAAGCAGATACTGGTGACAAAAAAATGCAATGTATGTTTTTGATATACATGCACATCAAATTATCACGACAGCTGGTAATGAATGGATAGACTTCAGCATTCACTAAGCTGGTGCTACAGCTGAATGGTGCAGTTGTTCCTTCCTACCCATTTTACAATGAGACTGAAACCTCCAGGTAGCAAGTGTTAAGTTTAATGTAAAACAAGTAATTAAAATCGGACTGGACAAAACTAGTGTTTGAAGAAACAGAAAGAAAAAAAACTTTTCAGAGAGCATGCTACCTGTAGTACTGAGTTGATAATTGATAGAGAAAGAGGGCATACTTGTCACGACAGCTTTTTCTGAAAACTGGAGACATGGGTAGGAATCAAGTATATCAGAATGCCCACACAATGTGATGGATTCTTTCATATTCCTGTGATTTGATCAGGTGAAATTAAAGCTGTAAATAGACAGCAAGGGAACTTTGAAAAACACATTGAGAGTGTTAGTCTGTTCTTAAAAAGTGTGATGAGATTTTAGGGGCCAGCGCAATAGATGTTTATCAAAATTTAGAGTAAGAGATGTCAGTGCTGAAAGTGAGCTGACCACATAAGAATATAGGAAAACAGTTTTCAGCAGATATTACGTTAGGCTGGTTGCAGATACATACAAATCAGGATGATAAGTATGCAAGAAGGGAGTAGTGATATAGCTGAACTAAGACTTCATCTGTAATAAAAAGGATTGCCAGATATATGCACATAGCCTGCTAGAGAAGATGCAAATTCCCTAGAAAAGGACTTTCCATTTTAACATTGCTGTACTTTAGGACTTTTATACACATAGCAGGGAGTCTGACTGTTCTGTTGGGTTTTTTTACTCTAATGAAGAAAAAAAGAAAAAAAAAAAAGAGGAGAAGACATTTAAAGTATAGACTAGACCTGAAATTGTAACAAGGAGACCTTGAAACTGAAGTAAGGGGGATGAAACTAAAAGAAATGGTTTCAAATGAAACCTGTCAGTGTCTTCCCCATCTAGAAAGGAATGTTATGTCTTGCACTTAGCTAGCATCCTTTGTTCTGTTAAATAGTGGAATAATCTCTTTGTGGCGGTCTTATCTAGGTCTGCTTCTTTAATCACATTAATAAATGGCAAGTATCATGCTCATAATTGAAGACTCTGATCCTCAAGAGTAATTTTTTATTCCCTCTGATAGGGTTGCTTTCCCCTCAGCACATACCTCCCTCCCTTCTGCATTGTCTCTCACTCTTCTGCTCTTGTATTGTTTCCTCTGATCTGTGTGCACAAGTCTGTATAAAGGTAGCAGTTAGCCTCCAAAGCACCTGTGCTGTAAGCATCTGTGATAAAGATCTTTAGCTTTTTTTTTTTTTTTTTTGCTTATTTTCTTGCCTTGTTATTTGTAATTTTTTTCCCCTGCAAGCTTTGGGAAAACCAATGAGGAAAGATACTAATATAAGAATAAACCAGGTATGTAACTGAGAGGAAGGGAAGAGACCATGTCAAGGCAGCAGATTTCTTGCTCAACCATAACTACTGCATTCCCCAAAGGAAAAGACAATTATTTTTTCCAAGCTTTTTATTCCATCTTCCTCCTGTATTTTATTAAAAAGTTTTTCAGATACTTTAAGTGGAAGCCTTTGGTAATCACACACACATGCACGCAGAGCTAAACCCTTAGCTGAAGTGCGTTGATGTTTCTGAGTATGAGTGAAGTGGGGGAAAAAGGAATAGCTTTGAAGTTGCTACATATGAAATTTTGGAATTGTGACATTTCTTTTCTCCTCTTCTCCATGCTCTTGAAGTCTTTGTTAATAGCAACTCACAAAACGGTTTGCATTGACACCAGGAAGTCATCTTCCTTTCCATATGCCATGGTCTTTACAGTTGTACTCTACTGCAGTCACTGTTTTATTTTTGTTTGCTAACTAAATTGTTTTACCTTTTCTTGCTGTTAATAGTAATTTTTTTTTCTCCAAAACCAAAGCAGATGTAGGGGAGGGAAGTATGTGGGCTTGCATGATGACTATTGTGATCTGGAGAAGAATCTGTACAAACTTTCAAGTACACACTACTGTCCAAAATTTCAACCTGATGGTCTTAGAGAACTTTTTTTTTTTCTTGTAGAACAGTTTCCTTAGCACAGAATGTTAGGTTTTGCACTTCAGACTCTTTGGTATATCTGAACTGGAAATCCCATTAAAAAGATTGAAAAATTGAGTATGTCTAAAAAATGCCAGAGACACATGATTTGTTTGTTTGTTTGTTTTCTCATGACTACACATGAGAAGGAAACTACTATCCTGTACAGATGTGATCCTATCAGTGTAGACAAAATAGTAATTTGTATAACTTCCTGTACTATAGCAAATGCAAACATAGAATTTTGTAGGAATTGCCAAATAAAGCATGGGTGTTGTAAGCCCTACTTTAAATTTGAGAAAAAGGTAATAATTTGCCAGAAGAAGAGCAAAAAGTATCCAATTTCACAGACATAATGGGCAGCAACTAGTACCTATTTGGTTTCATATTGTGCATGCCTGAAATGTGGAATGGCATCAGTGTATGTGTTTAGTTTAATTTCAGTTTGGCGAACTCTTGCACTGTTGCAACCAGATGTGGTTAATTTTTTGTTCTTAGTTCTAGAAAGTTTTCCTTCAAAGACTTCTGGGAACCCTAAATAAATGAAAGCTTCATTAACTGCAACCTGTTGATAGTCTATTTTACTTTCTTATCCAATGGACCAGGTCAAAACCTGCCAGCAATTTTGAGGTATACAAGTATTATTTCCCACACACACACCCCCTTGAAACCATTCTGCCATGCTGCATTTGCTAGTGAATACTATTCACATTCTTACATATTAACCAAATCAAGACTCTCAAAATAATCTCCTTTGGCCAATCATAGCAAAGTAACAGCTTTAATTGCAAATGTTCAAAATCAAGCAGAAAAATGAAAGTTGTATTTTAAAAAAATTAAAAAATTTTAAAAAAGGTCAAAGCAATCATAACAATCAACTCTGTTTTCTTCTGTACTTTCATCTCTCTGTATGATTAAAAACTTCAAATCACACAACGCTTCCTGAAACCATCTTTCTCCAAGACTGTAGAAAATGTGCTATAAATTGTCATAGTTCTGAAATAGTTTGTGGAGTTTGTAATTAAGGCCACTGGATGTTTGAAAATAAAACAGTTGCAATGAAAGTAGCACAGTTGGTTTGTTACATTCTGCAAGCTATAAAGGCTAGAGAGGCATTATTACTTTCTAGATCTTTCCAAAGAAACATGCAGGTCTGCAGTTTGTACGTGTGTTGTACCTTAACAGCATTATGTGACTATTCCTCACTGCCTTGAGATTTACTCTCAAAGTAATTTCAGTAGGTCTTAAGTTTTAAGTGCATTATAAATGTTCTAATTTTAACACAAATGTATTCTATATACTTCAATAAACTGAAGAGTTTTATTACGTTTGAATTTCAGTGTATCAAGAAGAAGAAATAATGGTGAACTGTGAAGATGGTCATTTAATAAAGATAAACCAGTCTTCTCTTTAAATTGCTGCTAACTTACAAGAACTACTTTTCTTATGCAAATATTAACATCCATATTTATGTACATTTGTGTTTCTTGATTACTATCTAAAACTTTAAAGTGCTGGGGGGTTTTTTAATAGAAACCTGTTATAAATGGCAGGAGGCACAAATATATACAAGTAACAGTACTGATACTGCTTAATTAGTCAGAGGACAGGTGGGACATTGTCCCGGAGTAGCCAGTCAGAAAGTAAAAGAATATTTAAGAAGTGACTGTATAGCAGGAATAAAAGCTTGCCTACTCACTAGCCTAGCACAGTGGAGACTTGCTTTAATTGCTGAAGTCTTCTTAATAGTGTCCTTCTACCTGCCTCATACAGTATTGTTTTCTCTCTGAACATCTTAGAAGACTCACCAGTATGTCAATTAAAACAATTCATTTTTTAAACTCTGTAAGAGCAGAATGATTAGGTTAAGGAGATGGATCTAAAGCCACAGTGTGTTATAAGGAGTCTTCTATTATTCTGTTTTTCATTGGTAAATGAACAAACTATTTAATCAGATAAGAGCGTTAATCACTTACAGGATAGTACTGGTGAAGGTGGATGATGTGGAGCTAATAGTTTAGTCCAAACAGCATTTTTCACTTTATCTAAAATGTTTAGATAAATATTTTAGCAGTAGTTTTGGAGCATTTTGGTTTCTGTTAAGTTATTTGTGTTTATTATCTGAAAGCCCAATTATAAAATTAAGCTGTTTTTCTGTTGTTGCTTGGAAGATAAAGATGGAAGATATCCATCTTCAGTAGCAACGAGTGATTACAACTGCTTTTCAGTTCTGATGTTTATTACAGCAACCCCAAATCTCCAAAATAAGGCAGACTTAAAAACAGATATTAAGAATTTTGTTTGGGTTTTGTTTTTTAAATCTCACTCTCACATGGAATAAGGAAGCTGGAAATAACTTTTTCCTCATGGATGGTGAATTCCGTGTGAATTCTTCTTTTTACACTCTATGTCAAGCTAAACACTGTGAGGTAATGATGGTGTGCAGTAGGCCATCCATCCTCATCCTCTGCTGGCTCTTCTCCATATTTTTATATTTACAAATGACTGAAATAGCCAGCTGAGCATTTACCTTATATCCATACATATTATAGAAGCATGGTTGGGCAAAAGTTTGGATTTTCAGGTAAGTGTTCTCAGGTGATCATACTTGCCAAAAAGCTGCATACAACACGATAGCAAGGCTCTGAAAAATCAAGTACTAGGCCACAAAAGAGAAACCTCAGTGTTCACAGATTGAGATGCTTATGGAATTTCATGAAACCGGCAAAAGATGCCTCTCTGATTGCAGGGCTTAGATCCTGCCACAATAGAAACTTACTGCAAGCAATGGATATAAAGAGCTTCTTAATTTTTGCAAGATTTTTGTGTAGCCATCATTAACTAACTTAAATGTGAGAGTGACTGCCATTTTCTTTTATGTAGAGACAGTGAGAAAATTATTAGAAAAAAAAGTTGCTATGTAACTGTGCCAAGATCATGGTATGAATATTTGGTAGTATTTGTTAAATGTCATCTCTGTAACTATCAATTTCTTTAACTGTTTCACAATATCTTGTGAGATACCTGTGTGTTGCTTGTTATGCTGTACAAAGGCACAGTGGGAATATTTATTTAAACAAAGGATATCTTTTCATTGCCAAGAATCTAACTGGTTTTGGAGGCAGGAGGAAAAAAGGAGACTTAACAGATTCTTGAGTTCCACAAGATCTGCATTCTTGCTTTTAAGTTAATCACACTATGCCATTAGTAGCCTTACATGACACAGTTGCCCATGTGTGTTACCATTCTTCAACAGCTTATCCCACAGGGATCAAAATAGCATTTGCTTTACTGCATCAGTGTCAATGCATAAGGATAGCCTCACTCTAGCTCTTTATAAAGCTATTTAAGATTTTATTTTAGTTCTTTTGCAAATACCTGAGCATTGTTGGTGCTACTTGGTTCCATAGTTTAGATATAATACATGGTTGCTGCTTCTTGATGAAAAGTGAGTAAAATTTTAAGGCACTTATCTTGCATTTTTTAAAGGGACCTAGAAGCCTAAGTTTCATTCACTTGCAAAATGAGCATAGCTTTGTCTAAGCCTAAAGATTTCTATTGTCCCCTTCAAATTTTCCTTTATTACTTATGTAAAGCTGTAGTGTCGATGTAGCTGCAACTGCATGAAAAACTTTACAGTACTATCGTATCAGCTTCTCAATTAGATGTGGCTATGTTAGAATAAGAGTAGAAAAAGCTATGACAGGAGGAGTACTTTTTCGTAAGTAAAATTGCATCTACACTAACAGGGACTGGAAAGATGAAGGAAGCAGGTAAGCTGGTAGTTTTCACTGTGCTAATTCATTTCAGAATTTAAAAAAAATTCTCTATCTAGTGAAGGTGTTTGACTTCTTCATGGCTTGGAAATTGAGCTTAGGTTTACAAACTCTTAGGCAACAGATTAGCTGATACTGGCTTCAAGCGATCAATTAACTGAAAGATATTTAGGTATACAGTCATAGCTTAGAAACATCTATCTTACAGTTATCTCCCTGAAGATGTTTCAGTAATGCTGATATTCCACTTTTATTTTGTAAAGATTTATGTGAAGGTGAAATGGGTGATTTCTATACTGAAGTGCATGAAAATGGAATGCTTTAAAAAAAATAATTTATTTGAAATTGTAGCAAAAATGCAACAATATTCTGCAAGAGAAAATGAGATAAAATGAGGGACAGAAGCATTTGAATACTCTAATTCTGAAATCAAATAGTAAGGCAACATACATTTTTATAGTCTTCTCCAATCCACAAAACCCAGCCAAAAGCAGAGAAATTTTTTATTTTTTTTTTTTTAAATCTGTGGAAAAGTAATAGCATATGGGATAAAACAGCCTGGGAGAAGGGATTCAGTAGAGGTAAAGTCACTAAGACTAACTGAGAATATGTCTGCTTTTTTCAGTAGAAGACACAATGGCTCCTTCACTGCACCGGGGAATGAGAGCTTGGACTGCATTGACAAATCCAAGGCCAAAAAGAAAGACTGGGGATTTAGGCCATTCACCTGGGACAGAGGAAAATATTTGAATCTAGATCTCCTAAATCTCAGCAAGCACTATTTTCTAGATTCTGGAGTCACCTTCCTCCTCCAATGAATGTTTAACTATTTAAAGTAGAACAACTTAAGGGAAAAATAGGGAAAAATAATCTTCAAATAACCTGTAATCTGAGAAATTATATTTTGAGTTACTAGTTTTAAGCAAAGCAGAAAGCTGAGTCTGGAGGAGTTTGAAATGCTAAAAATGTATATTGGAGAAGGAAACAGTTTCTCATATGTGCCTTTATAACAGGGCTTTACCACACAGTCTTTCTTCAGCTTCCCCCAGAGGTTTCTCATTATACAGTATGAGTCTGTCATGTGAGACTTGTCTCTAGTTCTATAACTTCCGAAACAGATTAAATTAAGGAAAGGTTGAGCCCAGCATCCTTAAAAGATGGCTCACCATATGACAAACTTCAAATATTATTTTCTTCATACAATGTAAATAGTACTATGCTTCTGGTAGTCTACAGTCCAGATTAATTTTGACAACAGATACTTCCTAAATAATTTATTTGTTGCTAATTTTCACTTAAATATTTTAGTTGTTTTACTTGTTTAAAAAATTGCTATGACTTTCTATCCAAAGCCTCAGCTGGTTGCTGCTGTTTAGGTTTGGTTCTGCTCATCCTTTCCTCTTCTTTCTTTTTTCGTGAAGAAATGCCAATGGAGTAAGCAATGTGGTAGTGAATTGCTTTAACACTTGCACCTCCAAATAATGTCGAGAATGAAATGTGTCCATGGTAACCAGAATGCACTTATAATACTTTCCATTCTGCATTTTTTAATCTATGCAAAAAGTATAGGTATTACAAAATCTATGCAATACTTTTCTTTGAAATAACCATGTGCTAACAAATTACCAAGGTAACTGTAGTTTGTCCTGTCTATTTGTACATAAGGAAGTTTTAAAATGGAATAGTACTATTGACAGTTTGTTCCACTGTAAATCAAAGAATAATGTTTAGAAAATACACAGTGGCATTTAATATGATTACTTGAATATTTTGCTTTTCCTGTGCCTCTGTGTGTTGGCCTGATCTTCCCATTCTGGCCAATAGTTCTGTTGCAGTGTGCTTCCTAGTATAACAATTAAGAAGAGGAGAGATTATTGAAATATGTATTTCTGTAATTTTTTGAAGTTTTGGCATGTTTCAGTATTAAAATGCTTTGGAATTTATAATTGTATAACAATACTACAAGAAAGTAAATTTTTATAACCATGTTAAAACATCTACTTTAATTGCTTTAAAAATAGGACAGAGGTATTTCATTTGTAGAGTATTGACTTAGCGTTCCATTTTAGGGTTGGTTGGATTGTATAAAGATAAAATCTTATTCAAGAGTCTATACACACATATGCACACTCTAGTGTTTGGATTAAATATGTTCTTGTACACCCACCTCTGTATACATAAACTTATATTATAGATAAATACACTCATACCCACAAAATACTAAACAAAAAAATATATGGAAAACTTACTGTGAAAAGTTCATCTTGCTTACACCAGTGCAGAATTTGGGCAAGCATCTGCTATCTGTATACACTTAATTTTATTGTACTGTATATCCCAGACTGAAAAGTATTTATTAATGTATTTTATAACAGGTCACAATATGTTGTAATCTGTTGTGCAGCATAGTTCTGCTTTTTTAAGAATTAAACTTCTGAATTTGTATATAGTTAAATCTATACGGTTATACAGAAGATTAATCTGAAGAATGTTGCTAGGTATTAAAGTTCAAAAGTTGAAAAGCAACAGTCATCATTAATAATTTTTGGTAAGTGGTTTTGGGGGCAGGTGGCTATTTTCTTTTTCAGTTACGCTTGGCATTTCCATGTGGAGAAGTGGGGTTTTTTGTTGTTTTTTTAAGAAATGTCACTTCCAACAGTAACATGAAGAGGATGAGAGAAAGCATATTAACCAGGTTTCTTTCTCCTTTAACAATGTTTTTTTCCCTATAATATACTGTATTCTTGCATACCATTTTGAAGGGTATGCAAGCTGAGAAACATGAAGAAAGATGTCTCCTCTTTCTCCATTTGCATATCAGTTTTATTCTGACCTTATTCTCACCTCATGTTTTCCACAAATAAGAATGAAGGTAGCCTTACATGCTGATTCTCCCTACATTGCTGGAGATAAAAAGAGCTTTTGGAAGTACAGTACAGTACAGCATTCACTGTCCTATTATCCCTGCATTGGGCTACAAACATACTAGTTCTAAAGCCTTCCCAGGTAGTAAGATCGTCACTGAAACAGAATGCAAGTGGTTTATAATCTCTTTTGCATTGAATCCTCAAATTACCACTAGTATATTAAGTGGTGTTATTTTAGCAACGTGGTGGTCTGTACTGTGCATGTACATGACAGAAATGTTAACTCTGCTATTATAAAATCTTTCAGTGGTGTAATTTATTTTTCATATATTAAATTCTGGAATGCAGATTGGATGAATGGGGTTTTTTCCCTTCAAAGGAGGCGACTGTTTCACTGCAAAGGAATAAGGATTGTGGCTGTCGTTGTAAAATAGGATGAACTATGCAACTGAGTGGGATGTTTTTTCTTTTATTCACATAATAAGGGTTATTTTACAGAGTATTGCAGATATGCCTGAGAGCTGATCGAAGCTATTTTGTATGTATGCTATCAGAAATGTGATTTAGTAATTCTGATTACTCCCTGTAATGATATATTAGCCACAATAAACATCAAAATGATACATTTTAGCTGTCTATATTTGACATTCAAATGTAGATGTTAAGCCTTTATTCAAACTTATTTACTGTTACTGTATATGAGATATCAACAGGATACAAGCAAGACTTGAAAAATACAGAAATTATTGGTGTGGGCCTGCCTTGGCAGATTGTCTGGAATCTGAGCCTTAATTTGAAAAATAACGATGAATGTGAATGCAACTCATTGGGAGCTATAAATACTTAATTATTTTCAACTTTAAAAATCTACATTTTGACACTGAAATACCAGAGAGATCTAAAGTTAAATTTCATGTTGAGAGATGTAAACCACTGTTGTCAGATCTAAGATTTGTAAAAGTAAATTTAACTCTCTGTTCTTCAGTCAGTATTTGTGAGTACTCTTCTGTGGCTTATTGACAGTTAACTCAAGGCTTGCTTTTCATTTTCCTTTTCTACATGCCAGTAGAAAAAATAAGGCTCTATGGAGTGTATTTTTTATATACACGTGTGTGTTTATAAATGTACACCTCACTAATATTCTCATTTGTCAGTTTTATTGCTCAGTGTATCAGGAATCCACTTATACATATAACAATGTAAAATCCTCACTTTTCTCAATGAAATGGAAGGAAATAAAACAGATTAATAATAGCAAGTTTACAAGACTTTTTTTGTTTAACCTTGCCTACAACAGCAACTGAATCCTACTTTTGGCTTGGAGTGTGATCTTTGCTAACAACTTGTGTGAAGGAAGACGTGATTACAATTTTCCTCTCCTGGTAGACCCAGCTGTGACAGCAACAAAACATTATAATGTTTGTTATACAACAAAAGTCATTATAATAAGCTGACACACTGCTCACAGCACATGTGTAAAGTTTTCGGAGAACTCTGGGAAAATTACTGATAGTCAGGGCTACTTGTTCTCCATCATTTCATAGCTATATAATTTACTATTCATATTAATCTTTTGTCTCAGTTGCATGCTTTGTAATGCAGGCTTTCTTTTTCTGACTCTGAAAATGTGAGTTGAATGTGTTCTTCTGGAGAGCTTTTTCCCGAGTTTTCAGACAGTCTAAGTGCTGAGTTTTGAACTGTCCTATTAGTTTTGATTTTAACAAAACGTTAAAATGACAGTTTACCCTCTAATACTGCCACTTTTGAATGCCTGAGCAGTTGAATGGGTATTTCTGCTTAACCACATAATTTAATGCCTGATGAATTGTGTTTCTGCGACTAAATGAAAACCAAAAAGACAATGTTTATAGTTTTGCAAGTTGAGATGTCATTACACATGTTTTAATTTCTAGGAACAATTTGCATGCAGGGGTTGGGAATATTTTATTTGTATGTAAAAACATTTCACACTTGTCTAGGTGCATTACGGGATGCTTATTGTCCTTTGAAGCATGTTATAGGGCCGCTGGTAATGTAACTGGTCTGATCTCTTATGATAACTTGGTTTTGGGAATGCAGTAATATTTACATAACCGGAGTCCTGAATCTTAGCAATGTATTTACCTCATGGTACTTGATATTAATTTCTTTTTCCTTTTAAATTTTTCTTCTTCCACAATTGTAGGTAATTTTCAGGTGGTGGAAAATCTCACTTAGGAATGAATTTCGTGAATCAAGACCTGGAGAAATTAAAGAATCCCAGGAGGATTTTTTGGATGATTCATCTCTTCATAGTAAGATGATAGTAATAATTACAAATTTGCTGCGGCATATAATGGAATAATCTAGCAATATTGATCTGTAATAACTTTCATGAAAGATGTGATTGTTTTGGCTAACAGGCTTTTTTGTATTAATTTATTAATACAAATTAATGTATGAATACTGGAAAAACAAAAAGACATTACAGTAAATGCAAATATAGGATAAATCCCAGCAACATTGATAGTTTCATTATAAGACAGTGACAGAGGTATTAGCCACAATAATAGGCCAGAAAGCAATATTTTTCTTGCTAATAACTCAGTCCTTATAATGCTCTGTGCCAGCACATTTGTTTTTATGGCCATGTCATGAGCCACCTGGATTCCCAATCTGATTTAACTTAAGTAACATCAAGTGCAACAGGTACTTGGGATTATACAAGTGCAACATGACTTTAGGAGCATACAGCCAGAAAAAGAAAGGCAGTGGGGACACCGCTAAATAAACCTCAAAATGTAGATTTATAGAGCTGTTTTCCAAACTGTTCCTGATAGACTGGCCACTGAGAACATCTGAATAATTATCCTTTTCCCCAAAATTCCATGGGACTATGTGTTCCAAGTAGTTATTGCTCTGCATATTCTTACACATTAATTCAGCAACTGCAGTGAATAGCTGAAGTCGGAGCTATGACCTGGTCTGAAAATGGAGAACTTCATAACTGCACCTTCAGGGACTGGATTGAGATCTGAGGCTTTTGTAGCCCAAGGTAGCACCCAAACACTAGGTAGCACTAGGTAGCACCCAAACACCTTGCATTAGTGAGATTTTTTTTTTTTTTAAATAAGCTGCTCGTATTCTGATTACGTACAGACACAAAAAAATGTTACAGATGTGACTTCATATTTATCCTGTTTTTATGATTAACTTGAAAGATGTCATTTCCAAATGAAGTCCTGTTTTCCTCATCAACAGCTTTGGTAGACATCATCCCATTTACACCTAGGCAGAGGAGGTCTGCTTTCCCAAGAAGTATATGAATGTCAGGTGGCAGGGGAGAGGGTAAAACTTTCCTCAAGAGAATATACCTGTTTTCAAGAGTAAACTTGAGTGTATCTTCATCTAGGGTCTGAAATAAGACCAACACGTTTCCTGTGCTTTGCTTATTAAAATCTAACACTTCCTACAGTACAATCAAGATATTTTTAGCCCTGGTGAGTTAATGTGGTCTGCATTTCTATGCTTAAGTTTGTGTTTCTGATCCCCATTATAACTTTTGCAACTGACCACCTTCAAGTGAATTTGATTGAAATAATAACACTTCCTTAGGCAGTTGGGTAGGGAGACTGCAAGTGACTGCTATTAGTGCTCCATTGATGGAAAGACTGCACATTCTGAGCCCAAGTGACTGGATATATGCACAAACCATGGAAAAAGTTTCAATCAGCACTCAGTCTGTAACAAACCAAATCATTAATTCCAGTTATTACTACTTGTTTTGACTAGAAGGGGAATGAATGTATCATGAACCAATAGAAAATGGACTGCCTGTTGATGAATTTGGCTAGTGCTCAGGGAGTCTTTAAATATGCTATGCTTTTTTGCAGTAGGTGTTTATAATCACTCCATTAGTTGAGGCAAAGAGTTGCACATTTTAATTTGACAAAATTAAATGATTTTGTCAAATTAAAATGTGGTGATTGATTTCTAAATGTGGTGATTGATTTCTATGATTCTATGAAAATTGATTATCAATTTTTATAAACTTGAGCTTTCAAAGAAGTAGTTTTCTATACTTTTTTTTGCCAAGAATTACATAGAATTTATAGCTGAATTTTAGCAATAGGTTTTTAGTGGTTTTATTTTCAAAATTTAATTTTAATTTATTTTTTTATTTACCTCATAAAAGTAGAGTTGATATGTGAATATATATTGGTGAGGATTCTAGCTTGTTTTTTTTCCTCATTGCTTATACTGTAAGATTTTCCTGTGGCATTTGATACTAATATAATGTCACAATAAAACATCTGGTTTACATTACCTGGGTACAATGATTCAAATAGTTAAATCATTGTTGACATGCAGTTTTCTGCTGTTATCCTGTGTGTTTTCAGTAGGTTACAAATAAGATCTGCCTGCTTTTTTTTGAAAAGTGTTATTGGTGGTTCAGAGGTTTCTTATCCCATAGGAAGTATTGAAAGCCACATTTGCCATTCTTTCCTAATGTTTAGTCATTTCTTCCTCCTTCTAAAATTATCTTTAAAATCATACACTTAAAATCCCCCTGGTTTTTAGTAAAACTTTAATATAAAATAAAAGTGTTTTGTTTTCAGAAAAACGCTAACATAAATAGAAGTATTACAAATATAAATTACTATGTTTGTGAGAAGTTGTATTGTTATATTGATATTATTTCTGTCCATAGCTCTTGCTGTTCCACACAATCAGATGTTTTTACACCTCCTTCTCCCCTCCTGCTAAGAGGAGCTTTGCTGCTGTTCTAAGTATTCACAGATTTTTTTTTTTCCCCCATAATTCTCCACAAATATATATACTGGAATAATATTCTAGTTATCCTTATTGAACTTTTTGCCAAATGAAGGTTCAAATAAAAGACTCCTCACCAGACCCATGGTTTGCTGCTAAATACTTGGTACACCCCTACCAGCAAAATGTTTATCTGTTGTTAAGTATGAGTATTTCCTGTTGTTATCTCCCAGTTCTCATTACTAAGATTTTATCTGTTTTCACATGGTTGGAGATTTTTAGAGAAAATTTGTTTAAAAAAAAAAAGGTGCTTAAATTATTTCTAATGGGTATAGGAAGAATAGTCCCCCTGCAAATGAAACATTTTATTGATATTCCATACAGGCATTTCAAGCATCCAATAGAAAACTGAAGAAGTAAACATTTTATAATAAACATTAACATTTTAGTAAATTTATATTAACTACCATACAGCTGTAAACATCTGTGTGTGTTTTGAAATGTTTTATTTTATTTTTGGACAGTGAAGTTAAGGTATCATTAGTTTCTTTTCATAATCTTGATAGAGCCAAGAGGGAAGAACAAGATTTTGCATATGGCTAGGTTTTCATTATGGTTTTGCAAAGATGGAAAATTAATTGTGATAGTGTAGGGCAAGAGAAGAGAGGTCTATTTACATTTTTGGATGAGTGAACAAATAGTAGAAGTCATCAAGTAGTATCCAGCACTCATAGGATGACAATTTCACAGAAAACCTGAAGTTCAATATACTTTCACAGTTAGTTCATCATTAGCTGCAGATACATTTATAAAGCAAGATAAATACAGCTAAATATATTTTAAAATAGCCAAACCAGGTCATATTATTATTTCTAGAAATAAATAATTTTCAAGAAAAACTCAAGGAGCAGCAAATATTCATGTGGTAGCCTGTTTAATCATTCAACATGAAATAGATGCACACTACAAACAGTATCATTGTCATTCCTAGTGTGCGAAGATTTGGATCATTCTTACGCATCAGCTTGAATTATATCAGCCAGACAATTTTTAGTTGACTGTGTACATAATTTTTGTACTTGCATAAAGAATTTGAGGAAAATTACCCACTATATAGAACTGCAATGCTTGGCAAGCAAAAAAGCAAATAAGAACCAGCAGCAAACTGTGCTTGCAGTATGATATAGCAACAGAAAGGAAAGCTTGAACAGTATTGGGCCATCTACCCAAAGACATGAAGGAACATAAGGTGATAGCTTCCTTCTACATAATTACCTTAGGAATATTTGGAACAAAAAGAGAAGAAAAAAGTCTTAACACCTTAACAGTGAAGTCTTGTAATTTGGAAAGCTCTTTCAAATGTATTCACATAAGCTTGAGTTTTGTAACTAATCTTACAAAATATTTTGGAAGGAAAACTCTGCATCAAAATTGGATGCACTTACTGCCTATAGTCAGTATAGTCTCAACTTCCATGATTCTGTTTCTCTCTCTTTTTATGACTTTAACATACGTGAGAAGATAGACACTAGTTGGTTGAGAAGATAGACGCTAGTTGGTTAAAAAAAAAACAAAACAAAACAAAACAATCCCCAAAGCAACAACAGAAAAACCCACTTTGCGTGCATTAGAATAATGTCGTAATACAAAAAATAGTAATTCTGCTTTAAATTTAAATTTTGATCCCTCTATCCCTGTATGAAAAGAAAAAAAAAAGTCCTTTACAAACCTGAACATGTTGTCAGATCTTAGGAAACAACATGCAGCTCCAAAATTTACCCCTGATCATTCATTAGAAGTGTAGCAAGTTGAATTCAGGATCCTGTTCGATAATGAACTAGTATTTTTATTAAAGCAGTTTGATAAAATAGATAAATGATCTGAAGAAACAGTGTTAAATTCAGAAGGTCAAGTTCCAATTTGGATACTGAAGCAGAAATAATCAACTGTATGAATGCAGTCACTAAGTAGCAAATCTATGGAAAAAGAATCTGGCGTTGTACTGGATCACAAAGTGAATGAGTCAAGAGATGTCATGTCACTGTAGAAGATAACTGTCTTCAATTTTATTTTAGTGGTTTAACTGTACTTACCTAAGATACGAAACGGAACTACAGGGACTCTTAATGTGAGCGCCATCATTATTTTCCCCAAAGCATACAACTGAAGTACTTTTTTCAGTTGTTTTACTAACCTTCTCCTGAGTAAACAGCACACTCTTTATGTAAATAAATATATATATATATGTGGAAAAGTGGACAAAATGGATCTGGACAAGTTTCAGTTCAGCTTTGCTGCTGTTTTAATGTTCCTCAGCTGAGACAAGAGTTTGCTGTATACTAGACAATGTACAGTTTTTTAACTAAAGGCTTGTTTTACTGCTCAGGCTTCCTGGATGTCACTAGCAACTCTTAAGATGAATTGAAATACTATAAATGACTACTATTCAATATAAGATATTATATGTTATTTTCTCTAGAAAACATCAACAAAAATTGAGCTGACTTTTCTGATTTTTTTTTTAAGATGTATGGGAATAATGTGGGATTATCGGGAAGAAATTTCAGGCTTTTACAAATCTGCTGTCTCTTGGGTTTGTTTGGTTTTTTGGTGTTTTCAGTTTTGTTTTGTTTTGTTTTTTTTAATTGCAGTTCAGATTGCTATAGTGTTTGGTGCCAAAGTTCTGGAACATGTCCTCAATCTGTGCCGAGGTAACTATGACTTCCTGGAACAGCTTCCTGTCCCATTGCTCCTGTACATCATTTCCTTTCTGGAGCTTGAAGATATTGCCAGGCTTTCTCAAGTTTCACGCAGATTTGAAATGGTAAAAAAAAAAAAAAAAATTTATAAATTATTTTAAATTTGTTAGCTTTGCTGTGCGGCATGATGGTTTTGATTCTTCTCACATTTAATATAATCATCAATCTGTCTGCCTTACTTAAAGTTTGAGACAAATTAATCATGTGTATACAAACAACTGAATGGGTGCAATAAAAACTAGATCTTAGAAAGGCTGTTAGAGTGACTGTGCTTATCCTGCAAACTTTTGTTGCATATAATAAACACAATGATCCAGATAATTCCCTTGTAACCGATGGTTGGGTGTTATGCGCTACTTCCAGGATTAAGTATTTGAAATGTAAAACCTATGCTTTGCATTATGATTTGTATTATTGTAATGTCTAGAAACTTCAACCATGGACCAGGATCCCCTTATGCTAGACTCATTAACAAAGAAAAAATCATTGCCATTCCTAGAAAGCTTACATTTTAAGTTTTTCACAAAAGACAGGAGCACGAGGGAAGAGATTTTTTTCAAGATTTTTGTAGACCTCACAGCAAGGAACTGTAAGAAACACAGGAGGAGAAAGAAATGACATTATGCTTGCTTGCTAGGAAGCTCTTTCCAACTATCAGGCAAGTATGGGAAATAGTATGAACATGTTGAATTGAAACTTTAAAGAGTGAGTAACAGAAGTTGCCATTATTGGCCCTAAGGGTAGTCTCTCAGTGCTGAATGAGGGGTTACAAATAGCGAAGGATAGCCTGGAAGTCCCAGGAGAATGAGGGCCAATCTGTTGGTGCAAAAAGAGAAAAGCCATAGGATCACTTAGGCTGTGTTGGAAAGGCCTTTGAGAGGTCAACTATTCCAACTTCCTGGTCTGTGCAGGGTCAGGTAATTGGAGGGACGGAAAGATAAGAAGTTCAGAGCTGTGATCTGGGAAGCTTATTTTTGTGGGTCTGAATACCTCACAATTGCATTTTCTAACCCCGTCAGAGCCTGAGAAAAGGCTGCTGCAGTAACTCAGGTAGGGGGGGAGAAAAGGGGTTTTTTAGGTTATAAAAAAATAGGAAGAGAAGCATATTAAAGAGAAAAATAACTTGATTCTTATCCCCAGGGGTGCCATAGGAGCCTAGAATGAAGCCTGTCAAGTTATGGGTTGTACAGTTACTGAAAACATAAGTAGTGGTGAGACCTTAGGAGGAAGATAAAAACAGATTTAGTCATCTTGAGTCTGATGTGACAGCTAGATACTCTCTGAAAGACTTCAGAGAGACAGATTAACCTTTTAGTTTGGAGAACAGGACATGTCTCTGGTACAGAGTACATCTCCAAATTGTATCAGGATGAGATTACTCACAGGATTTTTATTCTTTTGAGGCTACATGGCCCAAGATTTCAAGGAAAGTTCTGTGGAAGACGGCTGACAGTTCAAGAGGATGTGGCTGTACTGCTGTTCCTATGGTGCGGCTACAAAGGCATTATAGATGCTTTAGCAAGACTGAGTTCAAGTGAGCACAAGAAATAGGAGACACTGTAAAGAAAGCACAGGAGAAAATGGCGAGATAGCAAAATAGAGCATGTCATGAATTTAAAGATGAAGGGCAGATGGAAATAGATAAGCTTGCTGAGTTCTCGGCTTTATTTCAGTTGGAGATAAAACAGTTGATATTATGACTGGGAAACAACTGGTAGAGGATAAGCGAACAGAAACAACTAAAGGACAGGAAGAGAATGGATAGAAGGGAGGTCAGGAAATTATTAATTAGTATATTTGGAATCCACCTGTCATTTGCAGAGTGTGAGTAGAGTAGGATGAGGTACTGTGGAGGGCAGTAAACTTTTTATTAGTTTAACACAAAGCCTTGGATATTCTGGAATTTAAGGAAATCCTAGAAAGAATTATGTTGCATAATAATAAATATTTTGGCACAATGAAATAACCTATTACAACTAGTAATGCCATGCTCTTTCTCTTAATTTCAGCAGTATTTTTAAGGAATTAAAAAATTGCCCCAATACTGTGAATTTTCATTTCCAGACTAATTTATGTGTAGGCTGGAATGCTGCTCTCTGTGGAATTATAAAATAGCATATTTAGTTTTTCCAATAGGGAAAAATAGAGCAGTCTCTGCACTCAGGACTGAAAAGTGGAGTGTGAAAAACTCCGTACGTGCATCCTGTGCAATGCATCCTCATAGGCTGAACTAAACAGGTATCTTCACTTGTTACCCAAAGCCTGGCATTTCTCTGACTGTGTAGTTCTGAGCATAAATCCCACTCTCCAGAGCATTCAGATGCTTTCAACGTGCATTTCAAAGTATTTTAGGTTTTCAGTAGGCACTATTTTTAAGCATTGTAGGAGAAGCTCCATCTCAAAAGAAACAATGTACAGAAGTCCTAATGTGCACTGCACCGTTGGAGCACTGTATGAGTTTTCCAGATACTTTTTCAGCATACTTCGATATTGTGATGTCTCCCAGCACAAGCTCAGGATAGGATTCGTTTGTTTTGTACGAGGGCTTTAGATAGGCAAAACTAAACTGCAAAAAGAAAAATGCCGCTTTCTACGAGCTGGAGGAAGCTCCTCTCGCCAGAGGGAGCTAAGCTCCCCAGGCAGGAGCGAGCAGCACCTCTCCTGCGCTGGCCGGGCAGCGCTGCCCCGGGACGCCAGCTGTGCCCCCGGGACGCCCCCTGTGCCCCCGGGACGCCAGCTGTGCCCCGGGACGCCCCCTGTGCCCCCGGGACGCCCGCTGTGCCCCGGACGCCAGCTGTGCTCCGGACGCCAGCTGTGCCCCGCCCGGCAGCTCTGCCCCGCCCGGCAGCTCTTCGTGCCGATTTAGGCAAGGGAAGATCTGATTGTTATTACGCAGTTCAGAAGCCATTAGCACGGAAAGAAAACCACAGCAATGACAGTGATCATCTTTTTTCTTTATTTTTTTTAATAGAACACTGTATTTGGAAATACAAATATAGGATACTAAAAACCAGTCTCCACTATTTTTAACTTAATGGTGTCCATTTTCCATAGGAGCAGCAGAATGGTTAGAGACAGAGAGCAAGCAGAAATTTAAACTTTAAAAATGCATGTATTTTCATTTCAGGACTTCTACAGCAATTTTCCCCCAATAATCCCTGCTTTTCCTTTGCTAAAATATGCCAGTGTGTGTGCGCCTGCAGTATGATCACTCTCACAATTCAAGAACAACAGAAATAGGATCACACATACTGTGATACAGATGTGCTGTAGTCAGTGAATTAAATAGTTTAAGGTATCCAGCTACATCAGCAGTACATAACAGAAGTTATTCCAGAACTTTTGCTCTCCTATTTCTGTTACTACTTGTGACAGACATACCAGCTACTTGCACTGCAGTAATCTAGTACAGCTCCACTTGCATCCCTGCAATTACACGTTTAGAAAAGCGGAGCGTTTGGGAGAAGAATCAATGTTACTATGCTCTGGTATAACTTACAATGGGCAGACAATCACAATGACACAGAGTATCTTCCCAATTCTTTTTTTGATGGTTCTGTCATCTAACAAATTACATAATTCTTTCTTCCTGTTTATAGTATAATTTTTCCACCTGATTCTGTTTATGGAGTCATTCTGAAAGAGGGAAGCATCTCCTGAGAAACAGGCTTAATCCCTACAGTGCTTCTGAAAGCTTCTTGAAATTGCATTTCTGTAGGAAGTCCAAAGGCAATTTGCTTCTTTTACTTACCTTGAAAAATATTAGTATTTGTGATGTGATTTCTACATCCTGACAAGTTCTTTGGCATAATCTTACACAGCTTCATGGATTTCAGTGGTGCTGTATGAATTACATACAGGAAAGTATGTGGCATTACAGCTGCTTTTACTGTGGCAGAAAGGCCTTTGATATCATACCAAATGAAACTTCTCAAGTTTTTCACAGAAGAACATGCAATATCTTGCAATGGCAACACTGGGCAAAACTTCTGATGTCATCGTTCAGTTTTAACTAATACTGCATCTTTCAAGATAGGTGGGCAGCTTGCTCTGCAAATGACCTTCATACAAGGCGTCTGTGTTGTCTAAGCACATTTTGTGTAGTAAAATAATCAGCAATGAATAAGCCAAATTATTATTTTAAGCCTCTACTTTCTCTTACAACTAGATATGTAACAGTAATGCGCTATGGGAAAATATTGTGGAGAACTTGTGTGACACAATTACACCTGAAATGAAAGAACTTGCACAGGAAATGGGCTGGAAACAATTCTTCTTCACAAACAGACTTCAGCTACAGCTGCAGCTCCGAAGGAGGAGGCAGAAACAAGATGCTCAGAACAAAAAACAAACTGAATAAAGATGCATTTTTAATTGAAGCAATTGTTATAAGGTGTGGATTTGCTGTTTATCATGTCAGACATACTGACTTTTCTGCTTTACTAGGGAAAGCAGATTATTTTAAGGATTGAAAGAGGAAAAACAAAATACATCTTACTCAGAGTAACATGCAAATAATACCAAATTTAATATGTTGGGCATCCTGAAATTGTGTTACAGTCAGCATTGTAGCAGTTACTAGCAATGGAAGAGGTTGTGGCTTCTTTGTACTTCTTTGTTCTGACTTCTCTATTTTGTATATATGCTATACATGCTCCATATCTTATATCAGATGCTATGGCATTGTCATCATTACCATTACAGAAAACGATGTATCATTTCTTACTACAAAAATTGCTGATGAATGCTGAGGTTTTTACTGTCCACCATGGTAAATTTGCAATGTTTACAGGCAAGTCACATGTAGGTGGTTCCAGAGTTTGATGTGTGTTAAAAGGTTTTTAAAATAATTATCTAAACTTCAAGCAAATAATAATTTTGTCACCAAGAAGAAACTTCTTTGGTGACGGAGGGTGTGGATCAAATGATCGTCCTCATCTTGGACAATCCGTTAAAGCCATGTTTGAGGCACTCTGCCAGAATGGTATATGGGCAAAATTTTTCCTCGACGTTGCTGATGCAGGAGCTTCTGAAAGTAATTGACTTCCAGTGTTCAAGTTGCATGTTTGATAAGAGATTTGCTATCTTAGAAGACTATAACAATAGTTACTGAAGAGTGCTGTAAAATGAAGGCAGTTCTTACTGACATTACTGACTTACTCCAACAGTCAACTTCAGTAATTAAGCGGCCAAATATTATTACTCTGAAAGTACCAGTTGATTAATACATCATTTGCCATTGACTAGACTTAAGACCTGAGCATTAAAAACAGTGATTGCAGTATTTGGATAGAATAGTGTAATATTTGAAGAGTGTATTAGGTTTACAATTTTTTAACATGTCAAGTATTAAACTTGAATTTTATAAATTGATTAAAAACTATAAATACAGGATTCTTATATCATTCTATTTCTTTATAAAGCAGTATTTTAATTCTTAAAAGATATTTGCTAATTTAGATTAAGAATATTTTGTTCTACAACGATATACCAATATTCTTGAAGCATTTGGTGATTGTGGATCTTTAGATGAAGAAACACTTAAGTATATTCTTTCCTCTTTGTGACTATTTCCTTTTAGGACAATGACAAATAAAAATTTCATGATGTGCATAAATACTGTATGCATAAAATTTCTGTTCTGTGTAATAAAACACTATAAAATGTAATTTTGCTTTAGAGAGATGATTTTAAGAACTACAGTATGTGAGCAGGGCTACTAAACAACAGACCCTCTTTTCTCACTTTCTGTCAATTTACCACCAATGAATTTTTTTCTTAGCTTGTGCACTCATAACAGATTTTGGCAGTTTCGGGTTAGGAAACTAGAACCCATGCTAGCCAATATGGACTGAGTGAATATTAATTTAAAATCCTAATTTAACTCGATTTTGTCAGCCCACCTTCCTTTCTCCTTGATCAACCATGTACCTGTCCCTTCCGACATGAGAAATAAGAACAATAATTTTGCAGGAGGATCTTCATTTTTAAGCTTAAAAAAATGAACTCAATTAGCAAATGAACAGAAAGTGAAATTTTGGGTAAGGTAAGTTTATTCCCATCATATGGCCCAGTAAGGACTTCTAGAGAAAGGTATATTGCAGATATCATAAGTGAACAACATAGTCTTCATTACAGTAATATGCAAATAAATTTGATTTTGACAAAAGACAAAGTGAAGATCTAAGTATAAAGGATACATATCTTTCAAAAAGAAAAAAAAGGAAATTGAGGGAAATTATCACTTCAATATACATATATTTCACCAATAAAAGATAGCTCAGTTAAAATAAGCTAGCAGCAGCATTCACACCAAGATGACATTAAACCTGTAACAAAAGAACCAATGTGAAAATTTAGTTTACATGAACATTTTCTTGAACAAAAAAGCTGATTTTAAGAAATTACTGGCTGCGTTTTCACACCATGTGTTGCAGTTCACTGCCACTTCAGTTGTTTTAACATGAATTTTAAAGGCCATACCTAACTATCCTATATGAATGAACTGATCTAAATCTTAAAGTAGTGTGGGGTTTTCTTAAGCTTTTCTTTTTTAACTGGGCTCATTTCAGTGATCTATTTTAAAGTATGTCCCTGCCAACAGCTGTAGAAGTGTGAAACTAAGAAGTTGGTGAATTGCAATATAGAACAATACAGGTTGAGGTTCAGGACTTTTTTTTAACTAACCCTGCAGCTATAAAAAAGATCTGTATAATGTTATTGTTGCATACTGAACTGTTTCCCAGTATTTGTTCAATATAACTGAATAGTATCGATTGTTTTTAAAGAATTCCAGCAGCACGTGTGAGTATTAAACTAAGAACCTGATTTGTTATGAAAAAACTTTCATAAAGCTAGCAGGAAAAAAACCATACAGTGACTTTTATTTGATATAGGAAAATTAACATCAGACTCACCTCTCAAAGCTGAAAAAAGTGTGTCTTGTACCACCATACAAAACATTCTGCATTGATTATCAAGTGCTTAATGTTAAGAAAATTTATTTGCATATTTTAAATGGTCTTTAGCTCTTCCATGCTTTGCATTATCTAATTTTCTAGTGAATAAACATCTCAAACATGACAGGTCTTAGACAGTTCATGGTGTACTTTATGAGCAGCAACATGACTGATCATAATGTAACAGGTTTTGTTATTAAATTAATTGTAACAAAATTTAGTGTGCTGTAGTCCAGTTCTTTCTAAAACTGTATTTGGCCAATTTTGCCCAACTCTCTTTCTTTAGTACTGTTTACTTGACAAACAAGTCCCATGGAAGGAGTCAACGGCAATGTTACAAAGTTCTACAATACCTCTAAATAGGGAAAGCAGCCAGAAACTTCAAACTGTTTCTGGAAACATTTTCCAGTTTGTGAATAACAACAATATTTTCCATATGTTGCCTGGTTTTGCTTTTATGTTTGTTTTACTTCAGGTGCATTAAGTGTCACAGCATTTATAATGCAGCCTGTGTATTGAGGATGGCTACTTTATTATGCAGTTGATATTTAAAAAAAAATAAAATAAAAAATCCTTGAAGTAGAGCATTGTTTCAGAAAAATATAAGAACTTTTCCTCAGTTTTGCATCACAGAAATAGTAATTTTAATACACTGAATTAACTGAACTATTGTACTAGCATTTCAACAGTACCTGACTAGCCAGGTAAGAAATACAATCATTTTCTCATACTCAGTAACTAATCTTTTATCAGGCAGAATAGATAGTAGGAAGGACTTTTATAAATCATTCATATCCTGATCAAATTCTCTTGTAGGACTAGTGTAAATCAGGAGTAACTGCACTGCAGTCAATGGAGTTTCACCAAAGGTTAGTGGTGAAAAGTTAAAAGAGAAGCAAGGGTAAAGGCTCCTGGCATTGTTCCAATTTTAAAAGATTGGCAGGGTGCTTTTAATCAGTGTATTTGTTAGTTCTAAAGTAAAAGATGTTAACTCATTTTAAAAGCATATTTCTAATAATTTATTAGCATTTTGGAGCACATTTGCTTTTCACTTAAGTACAGCTCAATGTTCCATAAGAAGAACAACTTCATACTGTCATACAATAGAAACATTAAAACAAAAAAAATCTGTAAAAAAAAAATCTGGAATTTGTTCTATACTTGTGCCTCTTCCGTAGACTTTTCTCTTGGTTGTTTCTTTTGAATACAAGGTTGTATAAGTAAAAAAATTATTCCCACCATGTACAGCAAGCCAGATATGTAAAAAGAAAAATCGTATTTATGTGTGATGTCATAGATCCAACCTGCAAAATAAGGACAAAACAAGTTTGTTACAAAGCTTGACAACAAGGTATATTGCATGGAAAAATATGAAAAATACGGCACATTTCTCTTATGACATTTCAGTGAAATCCATAGGTGTTTTGTGGAAAAAAGAGGTAGTGATTGTCTCCTCCTCTAGATGCTACAAATGGAAATGTATTAACAAAATCTCTTGTTCATTCACCAAAACCCAAAACTAGGGCAAAACCTATCCCCTCATTTAAGTATCATGGAAGTCTTAAAATGAGACTCTAGCTATGTGCCATCCTAAGAAGCCAAGCAACCTTCTCTCTAAAACTGCACATTTTTCAAGGAAGTTATCACAGGTCTGACTTTAAAATAGACATTTTGGAATCCCAAACCAATTAGTTCTTCGACCCTACTATTTTCTTTGTAAAATGCCCGATACTGCAGGCTAGTTCAAATGCTGTGCAAGCAAACACATTCCCAATAGCTTTCTCAAAGATTCACATACCAATAAAAGACTTTTCAAGAGATATAATCTCAGTACTGCAATGACTCTCATTCCAACCTTAATTCCTTTGCAAAAATACATTAAATTACTTCAGAAAGGTTTGAGAACCCAAAATAGCAAAATTCCCTCATGTCATGCTGGTTGCATTGCAATGTAACCTCAAGATTGGAAGCTTTTTTTACATCAACTAATTGCATCCTATTTGCTTCGTTACTAATGACCAAATACAAAGACACGTTCAGCACAGACTGAGAGGTGCTGAAAGAATATATGGTAGAGTAAAACTGCTGCTTTTCAAAGGGCACTAAATGAGCTTTCTTCTAAATTGTGTCAGCTCACTCAATGGTGGGGAGAGGAGGTGAGAGCATTCTCGCTCTTCTTGGTTGTTTGTGCTAATAGCTTCAGTTCAGCCTAGAGCCATCCCTGGCTCACCACAGCCATTACTCACAAGGTTTCTTACTGCTTTCTTCTGATCTGCATATCTGTAAAAGATAGCTGTAGTCTGGCTATAGTATTGACAATCAGTACCTATACCCCTCCTGTACTTCCCTGCCTCTTTCTATGAGAAAATTTATAATGAATGTTTGTTTAAACCTAAATAACTTTAGGGATAACATACATACACTTCTGCTGTGGATGGCAGTGAAGAGATTATGAGCAGTGCAGTCCCCAAAGTAGACATTTCTGGCTGAAGGAAGGCAAAGCTAAGTTAGTTAAATCAACATATTCACTGGCAGCTTAGAGTGGTGACACTCAAACACACTTTATAGTTCTTGGGTGTAATACTACGGTACAAACACCTGCCTACCCTGAAAACTATTCATCATTTTTTCATCTAGAGGCATGAGTATGTATAGTGCATATATTACACAAAACACATAAAAATAGGTTAAACCTTTCCATTTTAAAAAAGTATACGATAATATTTTAAGGAAAAATACCATTGAAAGGATAGCTTGCAATAGATGTGGGGTTATTTGCAAGGATGGTAATTTGTAGTGTGTGAATAGTGAGCTGGTACCCAGCAGACGTTGTACAAGCTGGATGTTACGGTCCATTCTGGAGCAGCTGTAATTTTGTTAACTACACATGCTCAGAACATAAGAAATCTTAATAATATAACCAGTCGCATGGTTATTATACAAACATCTGTTGGTTAGAGATTTGAACTTTTTACCTGCAAAGGGTGGTCCAAGCAATGCAGATATTCCGTTGGCACAAATGATGATACCATAGGCATTTGCAAGGTGTTTAGTTCCAACTAAATCTTCAGTCACAACAGGCATTAGAGAAAAATAGCCGCTAGAAAATCCTATTAGAGCACAAACCACAGCCAGGCTAATGTACGTTTGCATTAGTGGCAAAGTAAGAATGCAGGTGACCAGGGTAAAGTTAGCCATGAGGAAGACATTCCACGTGCTGATGCATGGGAGATCAGAGATTATTCCAAGGATCACTTTACCAAAAATATGAACAATGGCTATAATAGATGTCAAAGGGAATATATTGTTCTGACTAGATAAGTTGTACTGCTTGACTATTTCTGGAAGATGGATGAAGGGAATGACAAAGCTGCTGTAGGCAAACAAAGCCCAAATTATAAAGGCCACAAATACTCTATTGGTAAACAGTGATGCAGCTCCAAAGTAGCTGGAGTACCATATTGCAAAGCCTTTCCTGACTGTAGCCGTCAGCTGGCTCACTGTTTTAAGAACACGCAGTCCGTACATATTCCTTCCGCTTCTAGATTTACCTCCCATTTCTATGTGCTGAACACTGTCAAGCATTTCTTCATTTGTTGCCTCTTCTTTTTTTTCCGGTTCTTCACTGAGGACTCCGTTAGATTTTATGGTCTCTGCAGAATGGGACAGAGCTCTTGCCTGATTATCTCCACTATTACTTCTCACAACATATTTTTCACTAACAGTGTCTTTGGGAGAGAGTGGTCTCATAAGCGCCCCACAGACACAAAGGTTCAGGGAGATGGCACCCTGGATGAACATGGCGTTCCTCCACCCAAATTCGGTGCAGAGGTACTTCAGTAAGGCAGTCATTAGGAAAGCTCCAAATCCTGTTCCCGTGGTACTGAGTCCTTGTGCAAGAGCTCTTCTCTTCTGAAAATACTGTCCCACCATGACCACCGCAGGAAGATAAACCATGCCACTTCCAACGCCTATGAAAATAAAAACCGAAGTCAATGTGAACTTTTTGCCAACAGGATAAAAAGCAGTGAAAAATAATTTGTTTTATTCCTAACTTTTGCACAAGCATAGTAGTAAGACTGAGAATAAATATTCAATTCTCATGTTAACTTTCATTTCTGTCTTGTAATATCTTCCAAAATTTGCAATACTCATTCCAGTGAGAATACAATACTGCTATTTAACTGCTGGAAAAACTGAAACACATGGAAGATAAAACCTTTACCTCAGTTCAGCATGACACCACTGGAAAGCCCCAAACATCCCACAGTAAATTAGTGACAGTTAATATGGGGACAAACATAAACAAACCCTATTTTGAAATATCTGCATTTGTTATACTTGCATCTGATTGTATCAGTGACCAGAAATTGTTTAGTGGGCACATCTTGTTGCTTTTGCCTACGTTCACCAGCAATGAAGATCCAGACTGAGTTTTTGTCCTTGCTTTGTAACTGTGGAGCCACAGTGACCGTGAGATACGTTTCAGGAGTCAGCACGGGGGGTTAGCCTGGCAGTAGGACCTTGGATGGCTTCCAGGTTTCTCTTTGGGCACTCCAGGGAGGGCCACACAGTAACTGCACAGGCATATTCTTAAAAGGCCAATCTCTAATTTTGTAGAAATTCCCTTACTTGCAGTTAAAACCCAGGGTATTAATGGTACCTATTTCAAGCAGAAAGTGTTGAGAGTTGTGCAAACACATCATTAAAGGTAACAGTTGTCCAGTTTTTCTCACAGCAAATTCCTGACAGAGGGGATTTGGACTGGAAGAGGTGTATGCAGAAGATGCTTCCAAATTCACTGTGATCATAATTTAAAAGAGTGTTTTGGGCTTAAAAGTTTTCCTAAATAGCTGATAATGTAGCTGCATGCACCTACAGCATGATCTAGCTACAGCTAGATCGGAGAAAGAGCTGTTATTCCAGCAAAGCCTGAAAAAAAGCACCTCGACGTCACGGGAGTGTACTGTGGCCAGAGCTGACTTGTTTGGTCTGTCAGAAGTATTTATTTCTTTGCTATGCAAATACATGATCAGGCTTTTATTTTGCACAAGGTCTCCCTCCCCAAACCTAGCCACAAACTCTAAGGAAATCTCTCTGCCCCCCAGAAGACTCATCAGCCTCATCAGGCCAGCCTGCCATTGACTGCTGGGAAAAAAACAGCCCGGGCTTGTACTCGTGTTAGTGTTTACTGTGCTTCCCTGCGCATCCCGAGAAACAAGACATTTTTTAAATTGTTTTATCTTATCTTTTCATTCTGTGGGCTACATAGCGAAACGTAGTCTAATCACATGCAAAGGCATGCCACCTTCACAGGTAAATACAGGGCCACAGGCCTCTCCACTCCTTTTCCTCACAGGTTTGTCACCCTGCACCACAACAGCAGCGGCAGGGCCGGCTCTGCTCTGCCTCTCCACGGGGCCCCAGAGGCATTTTGCCCCCCAGCCTGCAGGGGCTCCCTGACACCAATGGCTCCAGATGCCCACCCCCGGGGTCCCCGGGACGGGTGAGCGGGGAGAAGGCTCCTCTGCCCCCCCATACTGCTGCTGCGGGGAGGAGAGCCCGTGAAGCTGGGGTGAAGCTGGCAGCAAGGAGGTGAGGGGGCAACACTGTGAGGAGCTGGGGGAGGGGAACCACTCTAGGATGAAGGGCGCTTTGGGAATGGGAGCTGAGGCAGCAAGGGTGGCTGTGGCCGGGGGGACAAGATTGGGATTGCGGGGACGAACTGCATGAGGGTATCTAGCACGGTGGGTCACCAACGGGGAGAACAGGAGGCACGAGTAAGCCCACGAGCACTGCATGGACGCCCAGAAGTGATTGCAGCAGGAGGCGGCCACTGTAAGTGAACAGCAGCAGTCTTACACCTAGTGGCCATGAGAACATGAAACTTCCCTGAGGTGGCGGTGAGTGAGGTGACCATGAGGAAGGGGATGGGAGTGAGGGGATGGGAACTGAGGCGATGGGTGAGTGAGGAGATCATGAGTGAGGGGGAAGCGAGTGAGGAGATGGTGAGTGAGGGAGTGGTGAGGGGACAGTGAGTAAGGGGACGGTGAGGGAGAGGACAGCAAGTGAGGGGATGGTGAATGGAGGTCTCATGGAGCTGGAGGAAACATCTCAGGCATCTCTACACTGGTTTTCTGGCCAGAATTACTCCTGCAACAGCATATCACTTCTCCACATCATGTAAAAATCTGCCTCAGATTTTTTCTGAAAATATGGTTTTCACCCCTCTTTAAATTCTCTGTATAATTTCTGGCTTTTGTCTGGTATTTTCAGTATGCTCTTTCTGAAAAGGAGCAAGGGCTGAGAGACTGTGTAGACTCCTGTCTGCTTGATTATATTCAATATATATGGAAACAGAAATTCCGAAAAGGGCATAACCCTGCCTGTCATTATTGTTCTTTGTTCAGGAATTTACAACATTACTGAAATCTATGGTATGGTGGTCATCACTATAAATAGTCATCACAATGATCCTTGCTAGTTTCAGTTTTTTTCCATCCAGAGAGCTAGATAAAAAATTATGTACAGAAATTCTGCAGATTTCTGTGAAATTCTGTGAAAGGGTAGTTTGAGGGAATGGAGGGTACTGAAGCTATTATTAGTATTGCAAACAATTTTTTCCATAACACTTCTGTAATGTATAACATAGATACCATGCTTCATTTGCAAACATAACTGGCCATGTTATGATTGAATAATGATGGATTGAATATGGTTTGAATATGGATTGAATATGGATTGAATAATATTTCAAAGCCCCTTGAATTGCTCAGTGTTGCTCAGATAATAATTAAAGGCCAAATTTTGTATTTCTCACTTGGATCACTTTAGCATTTTCGTTTCATATCTATTAACAGTTTCCAGAAATGAACAGTGAATAAAATGGAGTAGTTCTTTTATAGAGTAGATAATACTGGGTTCTTCTACATAACTTTCTTAAAGTAACTAAATTTTTTCAGAAGAAGGCACATTTTGCTAGAAACTGAGCATTCAGGCACTAAGGATCTATTGGTTTTCAAGCAAGATGCCTAAACACACATGCCTTTTCATATTTTGATTGGGCTCTTACACTTGTCAAAAGGTTTTCTAGAGACATAATTCCAATAAAAATGACAAAATATTACTTCTTTCAGTGATTTTGATTGTAAAAAACATGTAGCAAAATTAATTGCTATTAGTGGTTGTTGATGTAATCTGAATATCCTTTATTAGAAACTACATATGAAATACAGCCACATGCATTGTCCTAATTCAGGCTGGGATAGAGTTAATTTTCTTCATAGTAGCTCATATGGTGCTATGTTTTGGATTTGTGACCCAAACACTGTTGATAACACAGGGATGTTTTAGCTGTTGCTGGTCAGTACTTACACAGCATCAAGGCCTTTTCTGTTTCTCACGCAGCCCTGCCAGTGAGTGGGCTGGGGTGCACAAGAAGCTGGGAGGGGACACAGTGGGACAGCTGACCCCAACTGACCAAAGGGCTATCCCTTACCATATGACGTCATGCTCAGCAATAAAACGGGGGGAAAGAAGGAGGAAGAGGGGACATTGGGAGTTGTGGCGTTTGTCTTCCCAAGTAACCGTTACACATGATGAAAGCCCTGCTTTGCTGGAAATGGCTAAACATCTGCCTGCCCATGGGAAGTAATGAATGCATTCCTTATTCTGCTTTGCTTGTGCATGCAGCTTTTGCTTTACGTATTAAACAGTCTTTATCTCACTTTTACCCTTCTGATACTCTCCCCCATCCCACTGCGGGAGAGTGAGCAAGCAGCTGTGTGAGGCTTAGCTGCCTACCAGCAGTAACCCACAACACCCTTTAAAATGGGGTTTGAAGCAGTACATAGTTATCATAATCTGGTAGTTTATTAATGCGGAGCAGCTCCTGTAGAAAACATTTGCTGTTTCTTCCTGTGACAGAGAGAGGAGTTAGCTAGATACATAATTCAACGGTGTTTTAACATCTTTAAATTCCACTTCTAGAGTTTGGGTTACATTAATTCTTCTAATTAAAAATACCCTCTAATGTATTCACTTGGGAGGAACTGATAAAAATACCATCTTCACATGGCAGATTTAAATGACAACAAAAGTAATTGGACCCAATCCACTGAGTAAATAAATAAATTTTCTGAAAAGATAACAGGCTGTAAAGAGTGTGAAAGAAAAGCTGGAATAACTTTACAGTCTAACTTCCCTCTTTACTCACCCAGATAACCTTCAAAGGAATCAAAAATAATTGAAAGAACTTTCAAATGCGAATACAGCTTACCGGCTGTCACTCCAAACGTAAGGAAGAGGTAGTGCACATTTGAGGCATAGGCACTCAGTATCCAACCTAGGGCATTCAATATCCCTCCAATTATAGCTGTCTTGCGGCACCCACACATGCTGATGAATAAACCAATGAAAGGACCTGTTAAAAAACATGGAAAAATGTTAAATTATTATTTAATTCTCTACACTCTTTAATAACTTTTCACATGAAGATTCTTAAAGTTTTCAACAAAATGTTAAACATCAGGCTACTCATGCAATTCAGTTTATTTTCCCTATTACTGTTTAAAATCGTGAAAAAAAAAATTCAACCAACCTATCAAATACTTAGTAAATACCCGCAGGACCTAAAATCAAAGTTGCCCCATGAAGAAGGGACAGTTTAAACAGAGGAAGAAACTGAAACCGTTATTCCCAATACTAATGCTCTCTGAGTGCAGGCCTTTTCCACAAGTAACTAGAAAGTAAACATTTTATTTTGTTTTCAGTGGAATATTTTAGGCAGACCTAAACACAACTTTTTCAATCTCTATTTAGGGAGACAGAGGTGTGTATATACATATATACACAAACATACCCCTCCAGATAATATTTTGGGTTGATCCAACCACAACTTAAAAAATAAATTTTAGTTCAGCTGCCCAACTGAAATATAAACTGTCCCAATTCAACATTTTCTCCTCCCAGATGGAGTACAGGGAGGACCACAAGCTTCACAGATGATCCATTTTCTTAATTCTAGTGAGACCTTGAAGTCACAGGCATCCGTTCCTGCTCATGCTGTCTCCTGGAGTAATTGTCTTCTTTATCATCTTCCCTGTTGTTCCCTTTCTCCCTCTAACTTGTAAAATTTGTCCTGGTGATTTTAAAAAGGCAATTCAGGAGAACTTGGGCAGCTCTGCTAATAAAATGGAAAACGGTACGAAAATACTTGAGGGATGAGTGGCAAACATATTCTAAAAATCTTTGTAGTTTTGAAATGAATTATGCTGGAACATACCTACAATAAGTGTAATGCCCATGCTGAGGGAGCTAACCCACGCTGTTAAACCACGACTTTGATTAAACTCTTCGAGCCATTCCATGTTGAGTATTCCAAGGGCCATTTGGGACCCCATGATAAGTATGTGCACAAGGAAAGAGGAAAGTACAATCATCCAAGCCCATCCTCCATCGATGTTTGGATTAGGCTTAACTGGCTTATTTCCAACTTTTGAGTCATCTCCAAAATCATATCCCATATCCTCTCGACTAGCATACATTTTTGCCACGGTATTCTGAAACAAATGCAGTAAATACCTTCAGAATACATACAAAATTATCAGATTTTGTAGTTTGGTTATAGTGAATGGCATTAATCACAACCATATTTCACCATTGTGATTTAGTGCAGTTGTAAAGCCAATACTGGGTTTTCATTGTTCAAATGTAAAATGCTTAGAAAATTCTCTAATTAATGTATTTCTTTGTGTACCTTATTATCATGGCTGTCTATGCAGGAGCATTTATGGGTTGACAGTAGGCTGCATTATTTCCATTACTATATATTTTACTTACTTGTAGGTGGCTGAGAGCACTCACTCTTCATGGGTTGACTGTGGTCACAAAAGAAGACCGGTCTCTCTCTGTATATTCCTTCTCCTTATCACCTTCTGCTGTCCCAGTAAGATTGTGTGCCTTTGTGTTCAAGCTGATAAAGCTTGGAATAAAAAAAGAAAATCCTGAAAAGGCAGGTAGATGAAATTACCATATCTTTTCAGAGGAAACCAGTTTTGAGTAGTGGAAGAACAAGAGTGAAGACAGAGAAAGATAAAGATTTAAGGTTCTTGACTTCCAAAATGCTTTGCTTACATAAATTGCAACAAGGGGATTGTTACTACCTCTCTGACAAGCTTTAAACTTTTATTAGAGTCAACCTGACAAACAGTTTGCTATTATGCTTTCAGTTCCATAGTAGTAACCCATATAATCCTACTAAAACCAAAGAATTCTTCCAAATTTATGTCAATGCCTATCAGAATCAAACTGAGTGGCAGAGTTATGTGCATAGGTGTATGTAGGATCAGGCCATAATAGCTTAATTTGATTACTTTTATTTCTTCCATTGTTACCTTAAGTGAAGACTGCAACACAATGTGAAAATAATTTCAAAACAATTTTTAATTGATTAACAGGCAAGGTGCAGAACCCAGTCTTCCCTCCATCTGATTTCTGCTGCAACATATTGAAATGTTACCCGACTGTGGAGCACCACATAGGTTTCCATGGAGACTAGAAATGTAATGATACAAATTACCAGAGATGGTAATTTTTTGTCTTCTTTTCTTCTCTGGAGAAATAAAAAGAGCCATCAGCTTCACAACAGTCAAAAGAGAGAAGAAAGTTATCAAAAATTGTTTAAAAAAGCTTCTTATGTATTCTCTGAGCCCTCAGAAGGTGTGCCTCAGGGCTAGCTCCTCACTACTGAAAACCGGCAGTGAATGAACTACCTCAGATTCTGTACTAACTGAATATTTGGGCTGTTGTCTTTAAATACATGAGTATATTTTGCTTCTCAAGTTACTACCTTTCCAAACTATGTTACTTTTTTCTTATTGCTAGATAAACATACAGAGAAGGCCTTGAAGCATTTCATACTAATAGGTAGATGGAGTCAGAGCTGATTGGTCAAAGCCACCATTTCTTTCAGAGACAACAGTGAAAACCTGCTGATATATGTAACCTCTCCAGAGTGGCTGCTGGGTAAGTTACCTTTGTAGTTGGGCCACATCTCTCTTGCTTGCAGTACAGGTAATTATGTGTAGCTAAGGGCGGCTTGAACATCTAGGTTCCTCTAAGAGCACACCGATTTGCCTCATAGTGAATTGGAGATAAAATATGTTGTACTCCTGGTATCTAATTTTTCATAGATGGATACTCTTTATGGACTGAGTTATCACTAGCCCTAACTTGGCCATGGAAGGTATTGGTGACACAGCGAGGAAGAACAAGAACTGTGCACATTTAACACTTGCTGCATGAGGATAAGCTGGGACCAACTGATGACTCCACGCCTAGGTGCCAGTGGAAACACACACTGAAATGACTTAGTGGCATTTTATTTCCAAATCAAGAGGCAGAGAGAAGGGGGATTATGCTTAGAGGTCTTTCTAGAGGTCCTGCAGCATGTTTGAAGCAGGACTGTATACATGGTGAGGGGAAGGGTAGCAGGGGAACAAGTCAGAGCCATGCAGTGGTGCAGACTTTTTTTTTGAACACAGGACAGCCAGGGATGGCCTTAGTTAAAATTATACTTCATCCTTCCTCTACAGAGGATAGGTCTCTAAAGATGACATCTCAACTCTTTCCTATTAATGTACTAGGAGCCAGGTCCCTCAGTGATGTAGTTTATATGACTACTTATGGAGGATTCAGCCCACTCACAACAGAGAGGAATACTAACTGCATAAAGGTAATAAAGATAGTGAATAATCATGCTAATGGGAAATAATGAGAAGTAGCAGAATGAAGGAAAATTGCAAGCTGTTAAACATACTCTGTATAAGATTAGTGAAAATGTGTGATGGATATTACAGTACATCTTAGATAATGGAATACAAAATTATGTAACTAAAAGTTCAGAGTCAGGATTAAATGTAGAGCCTCACCTTTCTCTTTCATGCTTTTGACTGGTTTTGTGTGCACCTGAATACCGATACTGGATACAAACATTTTCTTCTTTGGACAGGAAATAGATACATACATATTTTATATATTTTAAATGATTTCAAGCAAAAATAATCAACATTAAGATTAAAAGATATGACACTCATCTTTGCAATCTTACTGACAGAACAGGCTTAGATTGATTAGATGCAAGTTAATGTCATGCTTGCGTCAACCCCCACAAATCCTCAGAAAATGCATATATTTTCCCTTTGAACTGCATTCTTGCTTATTATTACTTTTATACTATTAACTTTCCACTAATGTAATGAGTTCAGAGTGACTACACTCAAAAGCAGGGAAGGTCATTTCCAATAATTGCACAAACTCTCAGGCTTTGGATAAAGCAAGGACTGGATGTCTGGACCCTCTCCCCACTACTGACTCATCGCCCCATGGCCTATCGCACCCAGGAGAAATGCACTTACCTGCCCTCAGCCTTCTTCCCACACCACAGCACTGCCAAGAACACAGTATCACAGAAGGCAGAGAAGCCCAAGGGGCTCTTTGCAATTGTGAAATCCTAGAGAAACTGCAATGAAAACGACAGCAGCTAATTTGTGAAGCCAGCCGCCTTTCCCCAATGAGCAAGGTAGTGAAGACCCGCTCACAGTAACAGTGTTTGAATACAGCCCCTCACAAGGGATTGCATTTAAAGGCAGGAGAATCTGGATTCTTGTTTGGTCAGCTGGAGAAGGACTAGATTTTTTTTCAGAAAAGCTTTTTACATTGTATGCACACACAGTATGCAGAGCTCTTAGAAAACTGGTCCAAATGTTAGTGCCATGAAGATGCTGAGCTTTTTTGAAAACCTGACTCATGAGCTATTTTAGGGAAAAATGCAGGTGCTGTAATAAGGCCAAAGTTAGCAGCAAAACACCAAAGTTCCCTGTACCATCAGTGGAGCTATGGCTCTCTAGTTGAACAGGACCATCGAAAAACATCTGATCTTGATATAAAAAGTCCATATGATGAATAATTTACATATACTTTGGTAACCTCTTCCAGTACCCAATTGCCTCAGTGTTAAAAAGTATAGAATAAAATCGTACTTTAAAGGCACTTCCAATGGATAACTCATAAATGCGTTTTAAATAGTAATGAGTTTTGCTTCACAGTATTCCCAGTAGACATGCAGCACATAATTATTTGTCTTTTGAAGACATACAAAAAAACCATGTTAAAAACGTAGTTTATTTTGGGTGTTGTTAAGTTTTGGCAGTCCAACTTGCCAATACATTGAGCACTTCAGTTGTCAACGACTTCACTGGAGATGCAGATACTCGCCACTTCTGCAGACCAGAGCCACAGTGCGTAACTGTGCGTGCCCAACAAGGAGGAGAAAATCAGGGAAATTAAATGCTTAAAACGCTAAGCTAATTGCCAGGGTCACAAGTTTGCATGAAGTCGGTGGCAGTTCATTTCCCAGACTCGGGCTGCTGCCCTTCTGCCCCTGAGGGCCGTTTCCCAGGCCCTGCTCAGAAGACCTCTCCGGGACACACCTCGGTGCTGTTCTGCCTCAGTGTGACACACGAGTGGTCCCACGTCCCCGGGGACAGTGAGAACAGGCTCAGATAATAACCATTTTTTTCCCTTGGTGCCAAGGGAATGGGCAGCTTGCATCAGGCGCTGGACCTCTATTCTGTAAACGGTTACAGACTGCTACTAGAGCAGCCCGAAGGCAAGGGAAGATGATGAATTTGGGAGCTGCACACGTTACGCCCTCCCCAGCATTCCAGCTAAGCTCACCTATGCGAAACACTGCTCAGACGGGGAGGGTTGCCATCCCCCGAGCCCCGGGCTGCCACGGGGGCAGCGCTCGTCACGGAGCCCGCGGCGCGGAAGCCCGGGGGCCCGGCCTCGGGCTCTGCCGCCTCCCCTGCCCGCGGGGGCTTCGGCGGCGGCGGGGCCGGGCGGCGGGGCGGCGTTTGGGAGGACGGCGTGGCTGCAGGCGCCGCCCGCCCGCCGGAGCACAAAGGATGACCGCTAGTTACCCCGCGGCGGCGGCGGCGCTCCCAGCCCGCCGCGGCACGGAGGGGCCGCCGCCGCCTCCCGCCGCCCCCGGGCAGCCCCGCGTCCCGGCCCCCCGGGCCGCGCTGCACCGCGCCGGGCCAGCCCGCCTCTGCCGCAGGCAGCGCAGCTACTGCGCGTTCCCCTGCCGGTGCCGGTGCCATGCGGCGGTTCCCGGCTCCTCCCGAGGTACTCACCGCGCCGGGCCCTGCCAGCGCCGCCGCCCCAGCCCGCCACGGTGCCGAGCCCCCGCAGTCAGCCAAACCCGCGGCGCTGCTCCGTGCCCCGAGAGCTGCTGCAGACTCCGGTGTCCACCTGCGCCCGGCACCGCTCCGCCGCCCGCGCCAGCTCAGCTTCGCCCCTGCTCGCCGCCCCGGGGCTTATTTTCTGTAGGGGTCTGGCACCGGTCTTGGGCCTCTTGTCCCCCAGGCAGCTCGTCTTCTGCACCGCCTTGTCTCCATTCCCTGCAATTTCAAATCTCCACGCGCTTTCATTCCTGCGATACCGGCTAATTCTGGTTTGGCGGAGGAGATTTGCAGTCCTCTCACATGCACACTCTTGTGGCTGAATGAAGTTTATTGCTGCACAGGTTATCGCCGGAAATTTACATCTGAGAGAGTTAGAGGATATAATCCAATAAAAGCAGCCAGTATCAAGATTTTAATGGCCATTGGATTATGTTTACTTCAGAGAGGCTGGCTGAATTTATGTAGCCAAACCACCCTAAGAATGACGCTTGAAAGCTTCGTTGTATAGTACCTTATTTGTGCAATAAATGAGCTTGAAAAATATTCCTCCCCTAGGAGAAGAAGAGTTGCAGAAATATACTCCTACTTTTTCAAAGCAGTATTCAGACCTCAGTTCTATCTTTCTGAATAATCTGACATGAATGAGGTACACATTCTGCAATACATTGCTTTGACTATTTGCAGTGAATTTACCCAGGCTAAAGTGATTGTATGCCAGTGTACAAAACTTTCATCATCAGAGAATCTTGGTGTCCTACAGCAGTGCACTGAGTAGCATAAATAATGGCTCTTCAAGAAGATGTAAGAAGTAGTTTGAGAGAAGAGGAAATGAGAGACCAACAGGAATGTTTTAATGGTGGTGTGCATGCTGTCTATGTGCATAACGTGGTTCAGAATCTGTTAGAATTGGTTTGGGTGTTTTGAAAAATACGTTTGGGAGTTTTTATATATTTTTTCGACATTTTTGACCATACTTTTTGGCCTATGTGCCGCTTACACATGCAAATCTCATCTATTTTTTCATAAAAGTTTAATGTTCTGTTCCGTTATATATCTAGTCCATCAAATATATTGATATGAAACATTTTACCTGGTTTTGGTTCAAGTGTGTGGCAGACTATGGGCTATTGCTATGGCTTCAGTCTTTACATAAATCTTACACTGCTTTGCATTGTAGTCTTAAAAAGAGAATCCTTTTCCAGAATAAACAACTAGATTAGTGTCAGAGACTTGTGATTGGGTTCATTTACTTCTCCTTCATAAACAAAACTAGATTTCCCATTTTAAAAGATTATGGTATTGCATTGCAGATGTGTGTCATTCTGAAGTATACAGGTTCCCGATTACTTTGTGTTTTGCAACACCTTGCCCAACGGTGTATGGGCATTCGTATCCCAGATATTAACTTCGGCATTAGCTTTTTGGCTGGAGTCTGGTCTCTTAAAAGTTTTAATGCTAGGGACTAGACACTTGAAATTTGCTGCTTATTGGCTAGTGTTATTACACAAGTTTGAGACACATACGTTTTGATTTGTGAATCATCTAGCATGCTAACATGCTTTATTAAACCTACCACAGAAACAGATTTACTGGGATTGTGGGATGACTAGTGACAAAATATTAAAAATATATTTGTTTGACTGGTGGTTAACCCATGTTCCCTCTAGTACTTGAGATGCTACCTGCGTGCTTAAATCCTTGTGCTAACAGAGATTCTGTTTTTACAGTTTGATCTGATGGAGAATTCACTTAGCTGTGTCATACTGCTTCAGCAGTTCTGGTTCATATGTCATTGTGGTTCTTGGCTAAAATCTTGGATTTATGTTGTCTCTTGAGAAGATGAGTATGTATGGATCTATTTGAATTTTAACCATTAAATTGTGCAGGTCTAGCAGCGAGGGTACAAATGATGTTCAGTAAGGAAAAAAGTCCGTTTTGTAAGAATGGAAGGACAATGCTATGGTATCAGAAAAAGTTTGCAGTTTTTAGCAAAGATGCATAAGGTGCCTGATCCAGTAAAATAAGATGTAAACAAAGTCTGACAGACCCTGGTACCTTAGAAATCATAACTGTATAAAATGGTTGGATGGCAAGCAGAGTAACCCCAACTGGAAAGGAAGGACTTTTTACTAGTCCCCTTAAACATGATGGTAATTATATGTCATAATATAACTTGGAGGGAGAGAGGGAGGAAGGCAGGAATAGGTGGAATTGGTAACTCAATTTTGTTTACTGTCTGGGGGCCACTATCGTAGCTTAGACTTTTACAGTCATAGAAGTGGTGGTTGGAAGGGATCTCTGGGGTCCACCCAGTCCAGCCTTCCACTGGAAGCAGGTTTGTGATCTGTGGTATTTCAGGTCAGCCATGGCTTTGCCTAACCTGCCCTTGAAAGCCTTCAAGGATAGAGATTCGACAGCCTTTCTGCACAGTATGTTCCTATGCGGCACCACCTATGCACGATCACATGCATCCAGTCACAACTCCAGTCACTCGATTTGTGGCCTTTGCTCCTTGTTTACCATTCACTACTACTGAGAAGAGTTCAGCTCAATGATCTGTGCCACTCCCCTTCAGGTAGTTGTAGATTGTTATCGGATCTCCCCTTATTTTCTTCTTTGCCAGCCTAACCAAGTCCAGCTTCTGCAACATCTTCACAAGGCATATGCTGTAGGCCGCTTACCATCTCATCAGCTCTCTGCATGCCCCTCTCCTGTTTCTTGACATCCTTCCTGAAATGAGGAACCCAAACCAGGACAATTATCCCAGGTGTGGACTCACTAGCACTGAATAAGGAAGTCTAATAATTTCTATTAATCTGCTGTCCATGCTCCCTTCCTAATGTAGCTCAGTCTATGGTTTACTTTATTCACAATGAAAACACCCTGTTAGCTCATATTCAACTTAGTGTCCACTGTGACAGCCACATGCTTTTCAGCTGGGTTACTGCTCAGGCAGCCTGCACTGGTGCCTGGCACTATTCAACCCCATGTGCACAACTTTGCACTCCTTGATAAATTTCATGAGGTTTCTGTTGACCCAATTTTTAAGTTTCTCGAAGTCCTCTCAACTGAAGCTCCACTGTTTGGTTTGAGAAGCACCCCTTCTAAGTTAGTATTGTCTGAAAATCTGCAGATGCAGCCTGTGTCATCGTCCAGGTTACAATGAAGGTAATGAACAATACTAGCCCCAGTATTGACCCCAGAGTGTTCTGCTTGCACTGGCCACCAACTAAACATCAAGCCATTGATTACTACCCTTCAAGCCCAGCAATCCATCCAGTTTCAACCCATCTAGCAGTTCATTCATCCAGATCATACTCCTCAGCTTTTTCCTCATCTTGGGCTTTAACCACTCGCTTAATTGCCATTCCTCAAAATGGCAGCTGTGCTGGAGAGCTTACAGACTGTTCAGCCCTCTGAAAATGTGTATTGATGAAAATATAAAGTGCTGATTTAGCTTCCCAGCACTTTTCTTCTCCTATTGCTGTAGTGCTGATTACTCTCTTCCCTAAAGCTCTCATTAAGTCGCCACCCTACTTCCCATGAAATGGTAGTACTGCAGGGATTGATAAGGAAATAAAGATTTGAAATAACAGCTTGGTTGCTGCAGCATCAGGATACAGAACAGAAAAATCATCTTGCTCCCAGTTTTGTTCGATCCCTGAACTTTTAACCAGTGCAAAGTATCACCAAATAACCTGGTCAATTCTTTCTACATAGTTATTGTTAAAAAGAAAGATAATTTATGGTATTTAAATATTTTGCCTCCTCTTTCTTTCAGTAACCTCTTTCTTTGGGTTGCTGAAGAAGTCTGTATATTTGGAAGGCCATGTTACATTGGTCCTGGGTTAAAAAGGAAAAAAAGGAAAACGAGCCAAACTTAATATTTTAATTTGGCATAGAGATTGCACAGTAGTACAGCTTTCTTATGACACCCTAAAAGCTTGTGGTTCCTCTTCATTTTGGCAACTCCAGACTGCCAAACAGAAATAATGCATATTTTATTGGTTTTCCCACTGCCTTTCTCAACGGAATCCTTGGTATCTTTGGTGGATTTACCACAAAACAACATCCTCAAAGAATACCCTGAGCAAGTATGAACATTCTCAGCAACTCCCCCGCCTCCTCCCATGATAGGTGCAGAGTCTTACCCAAATGGGAAAGAATGAACTAACTTGCTGTCTTCAAGTTCACCCAAGACTGAGAATAGACCATGGGAGTGGAATTCAAAACTGGAAGAAAAAGCAACATTTTTATCATTGCTGGCATGGAGATTTCCATTTGGACAGTAATTACTTGTCTTTTCTCCTTCTTCCCTCTCCAAGAGCCAATGCATTATAGCAGCTACAGATATGGGAGGGATCAGGAGGTCCTGTCCAACTTTCTTAGATCCTTCAGAGATGTCACGTCCAAAAACCTATTATGTGTATCCTATGAGAGATGTGAAAGTTTCCTGGAGTGTATTAATGAAAGGACAAAAGGATGGTCCTCAGCAGATGGGAATGCTGAAGATGTTAACAATTCTGCCTCGGAGTGGTGTGGCTATTTCGTCAGTGCCATGTCAAGACTCACATGAGAGATTCCCCCAGCAAAACTGAATATTGCTCTTCCACACACGAGGAGTTGGGGCCAGGTTCTTCCTGCTACAGGAAAGGGGAGTGCAGCAAGAATGAAGAGGGAAAGTGAGTGGCAAAAGGACACTGAGCTAGAGGAGCAGCCTAGAGACCTGGCAGGGTACATTGGATGGGTAGGAGTATGTATAGTGGCTTCTGCTTCTGAACTGAGCTGCTGCCACCCACATACTTTCCAGTCCTTCAGGGGCAGCAGCCACAGCAAACCTGGGTTTCCACCTTGTAGATTAAGAAGCCAATGGGAAAATGGATGTACTGTGAATCCTTATAGTTATTTCCCTGCTTCAGAAGGTCACAGCACAGGAGAAATGGCACTTGTTCACAAAACAAAGGAAGACATGATAAAACAGTCCTTTTTTGCAGCATTACTTAATTTCAGCCTTGTACATTAGCAATCCAAGTTGCATATTGAGAAGGTAAAATAAACTATCTATCTTATAAAAAAAATCCTATTAGTCATAAGTGCTATTGTAACACTAACGTGTTTTGCACATGCTGATATCTCGCTTTTCTGGTTTAAAACGTGTGAGCATAAGGGCGTGGTTGCAGTTGGTTAAACATCAGAAGTACCGTACTAGGAGAAATAACTTGGGGGCCCTCCGATATGACTCACAGTTGTGCTGCAGTCACTTCCTCCTCTGGGTTAAGCCTGTGCGTGTAAGAAATCTCAGAGCATTCAGTGAGAACTGTAGGACTTGGTCATGGGTTGCATCTTTTGCAAGTATACCAAATTAACTGCAAATTCCAGTAAAGTCAAATTAGCATTCAACTAGTAAATATAAATTAAAGTATTGATTTGAGTGGTACCAGGGCTTAGTCCTTCAGTCTGCGGCATTCAGATCACAGTATTAGTCTATGTGCAATAGCTTTATAAATTTTCACTCTTTAAATATTTTACTCCAGTGGGTATGAAGTAAATGTTTTGCATATGTCTTGTCTAAACCAATAAATTTGTTTTTACTACAGATTAAGCATAGTTTTTTAAATATATTGCTAGCTTTGTTCTGTAATTTACTTTATGCTTATCTTGACAGACTCTTATGTCAAAAGAATCTCCTGATCTGTAAACATTTTGAAAATATTATACGAAACAATATTTGTGCTTGTAAACTTTGAGTTCTTCTGAGATGAATTTGAACTGTGATTTTCTTTTCTGTTTCTCTTTTTATTCTCTGTAGCACCAGTGCCAAAGTATTGCATTTTTTTGATAAACAGTTCATGAAATATCATAGCTTTTACGAAATACTAACATCAAAATTTTAATAACTTGATGTGTATAAAATCCCAAAGCAGTATCTTTTCAGAAAAGGTATTTTTTAAACACAAGAACTGCAGTAATATTATTATTCATGAACACAGAGCAAGTAAACAGTGACTAGAGGCAGGAGGAGAGACATACACTGTCCTCCACTGGAATGAGACCTGGAAATATTTTAGCTAAGTTAAAGTAGGTAACTTATTCAGTTTGCAGCTAAATTGCATTGTGTGATTAGTGGGTCAAATCTCATAAGGTCATCTGCATCAGTACTTGAACCAGATATTCTCAGGTTGCGGGAAGCTGCCAGGGTGTTCTCACTGTTTCTGGACTTTGCTGCTGTCATGCTCTCCAAAGCTGCACAGGCTGTTTTGGAGGGCCGGAGTCTGACTGATGCGCATTAGGCCAACAAAGCCCAGAGTTCCTGTAACGGAGATCGCTGTGAGAGTTCAGCCAGAACTATTTGTACAAAATATGATGTTACGTGTCCAAGATAGAGTCATTCCTTCAGTAACTGTTCCAATGTCACTTGCTTGTTTTGTTGGGGTTTTCTTAATCTTTGTCTATGTAGCACTCCTATTTTCAACAGCCACAGTTTTCCCTAAACAGAGACAGGGAAAAGGAATGTAATCCTTGGACCATCATTTTTCAATCTTTATTAAACTGCCTCAAGATCTTTAGAAAATTTAAACAACTACAAACAGGACCACAGAATAGAAATATATTTTGTGCTTCTTTTATTTGTTAGCATTTTTTAAACTTCAAAATGAAATTTAAACATTTATATTAAGGCCTGGGTTAAGTTTCCTTGTTAAGGTTTCAGTCTTGAGCAGTAAACAGAGGGCTTCCTTTGAAATCAACAGCACAAACTGAACAATTGTTGCCTTGTGCTTAGTTTGTCTATATCTCGGTATATAATGAAATATTTGCAACTTTTTAAAGTCGATTAAACTTTCAGTGCTACATTATCGCTATGCCAATCTACATATGAACCCCTCCCAGAACATTTCTTCTTACCCTCTCTGCAGTACATTTCTTCAGTGAGTTCTAAGTGAAGTCAACATTTCAACCTTTGATTATATGGCGTCCATGGTAGTCCCACAGGTACCGGGCATCCTGTGCCCGCTTTCCAAAAGACATTACATGCGTCAGAAACTTGGTCTTGTTCAGTAGTCTCTAAAGCTAGACTGAGTGTCTCATGCTTTTGTGAGCTGGAGCAGGTCCCACGTGCTATGTGGGGCACACAGATCACTATTGCTTGTTTTCTTACCATATGACAAACTGCAAACCAAGAGGATCAAGAGTCTGTAGGACTAAAAGTGATAGATCATTTGTGTGGATATCATGGTCTGGTCATGAGGGGTTTTATATGAAAAGGAAACATCCACAAATTCTGAGCCGTTCCTGTCAAATTATCTTTGGGGAGATAAGACTCCTCTGAGCTTCTGAGATAGAGGGTGACCTGTTGGGTGGAAGGCCTGCATTCATCCTCTGATTTCTAAGCAAGCAGTGAAAACCATGCAGTAGCTGTAAGAATGGTTCCCATTCAGTACAGATCAGAAAGTACAATATAGGTAATTTTGTTTCACTGTCAAATTAGTAACTGGTTTTCAATATTACAATTTCGGTTACTTTTGCTTTAATATTTTAGAAATTACTTTGTATTTGGTAATATAAAATACTAAATGGTTCTTTTTTTCTCCCAAATTTGACATTATTGCTTTAAATGATGTAGAATTAAATTGTTTGCAGAATCTGCCTAGCAACAAAAGATGCTCTCTCTCCCTCTAGTGGAAGTTAATAAAATAGTTGTCTTTCTGTTTTTGCATGTGTAAACCATCAAATAATACTATCAGAGGTTGAAAGCTTTTCTGAACAAGAATATCTCATAATTTGTGTTTAATGTATAACATAAATGTTATATGACTAGTAGTTTAATAAGAGATATTTTCATATTAATATTTTTTCTGCAAGTGCACTGTTTTTAAAGTGATCCTTAATGATAGGAATTGTAAAATATTTACTTGTGTAAATATTTACAGATAGACACATTTTAAAATAACGATAAAGGCCCAGCAGTTTAGATTAAAAGTTACCCCTAATCTCAAAAGTAAAATATAGCATGCTTAATGTTGAACATGGGAGCAGCCTGCATGTTGGTATTTACCAGACTGCTCCTCAGTTTAAAAAGCATGTGCCTAAATGATAAACTTTTTATTTTAATCCAAATGTTTCCAGCATTTGTGGTGTTCACCTTAAGAGAAGAAGGAGACTGCCACAATACTTGGATCCATCTCTTTTTCAAAATTAGATGTTACAACCTACTGTTTTGTTTCAGTCTCCTAATAAATTTTTAAAGAACAGCATAAACATATTCCAAACACTTAGTATTCATTGTAAGTTCAAACTCCTTATGTAAGTACTGATTTACAGGACTAAGTCCATAATTAGGGTAGTAGAAAATACTTCCTATCTATTACTGATTAAACAATATGTGCCTATAATTACTCCACTTCTAGTTTCCAAAATATAACAAGACCATTGTTACTTGGCTAGATTCCTGTTACTGTTTTCAGTGGAAAGTTTGTTTTCTTATTCTGCTGCTGAACTTCTTTTTAGCATATTTTTATATTTTGTGGTTTTATTATCTCACTTTCTCTATTACTATTTTTCTTTCCCTTCCTTGTTGCTGTGCAAAACTTCACACAGGTAGGTGGAGAAGCTGCCAGTCCAAGGGAATCTAAAAGACACTGCACATGTAGGTAACTTCACAGTCTTCAGCTTTTAGGGAGAGGGGCTTTCTCCACCTGCAAGTCACTGCCTTGCACCGAGTGTGTCACTGTGAGCATTTTAGTTCAAATTAACTTGAGCTTGTGTATTTGGTGTTCTTACCGAGTCACTAAAGGGTAACAAAGCTACTTAACAATAAGTGTTGGATGACAGTTCTGGGTTGCCACTGTCTCACTCAAGTACCACTCTCTTAGCAAGGAGGAAAAGCTTGTATTTTCTTGTATGGGGGAGTGACTCCAAGGACTGGTGCAATGAGTCACTCGAGTTGTAATTGCTATAAGTAGCACAGAAACTTGAAGAGTGGGGTGAAACAGTGCGCTAAGAGATGACACAGAAGAGATGGCAGAATGCTATTCAGAAATGCCAGTGCAGCCTCCTGACTGTATCTGTACTTGCAAATCTCCTCCAGCATGAAGAAGATAAGTAATGGAGGGACAGAGGGATGTAAGAGACAGTGCTTTTGTGGCTGCTGCAGCAGGTCTGCACTTCTGTCCCAATAGAGATAGGCTGGCATAAACGCATCCCCCGGCTCTGGAATTTGACAAACTATTTACAGCCCGGTTAGTTTGTGCGGTGTTTTAGGGAGGGTGACAGAGAACAAAAAGCAGAGGAGCAAAGTGTGAAAGGGACGTTTGTCCACTGACTGTTCGTATTATCAAATGGGGAGAGAGAAGTAATAGATTGCTGGCCAGGATAATGTAGTAATGTCATCACACACACCAGCTTGTATTTGTTGGCTATGTTTTCCCAAATGCTGTATTCCTTTCCCTTTAGTGTTACAAGAATGTAATAAAGATTATTATTTGTGTGAGAGAGAGAGAGACAGCGTCGCCTCCTGGGGCATTCAAAGTTGTTTGTTAACTTTTCCCTGGTTTCAAAATGGAGTCTCCAGCACTAGTGGTCGGTAGTTTTCAAAGGACCTGAGAGATGTTTGGAGATGCCCCTCCTGCTCCTGCAATGGCTACAGCTGAAGTGGCACCAAACACACAAAAGGAAAAACTATTAAATGTTCTCTAATTTAAATCAGTTGATCATCTGTGGAGTTGCATTAATAGGGAATGCAAATATGATTTTAATACAACTTTATTTTTATGTGTTAAGAAAGGAAATGATTGTTAACCTTTATAAGCGTCATTCTGGAAGCACTTTTTGTTCACGTTCTGAAATGGTTTTTCACCCAATTAATGTATGCGTAACTTTGAGATTATGATTATTTCAGCCTCTTAGTATTTTCAGGTGCACTGTCTTTGTTTTCAAGATTAAATATTGCAGACCCACTTCTCAAGATTTGCTTTTAAAAAGCCACGTACTTTATTCAGCTCATTTCATTACTGACCTCACAGTTCCCCGAGTTTGTTTTTTAATTTATTTCTTAACGGCAATGTAATGAGACTGTAATGAGAAGCTGTAATTAGTATTAATGAGGCTTCCTGCAATGAAGAGTCACAACATTTTACCGTCCCTAAAAATAAGAAGGTTTCTGCGCCTCCGGTTGCTCCTTTCCCCCCGATGCCCACGTGGAGATATGCTCCCCTGAAGGGCTGGCTGCTGCAGGCAGCGGTTTCCTCTCGTTGTTGCTGTGCCGAGCGAGGGCTTCTCTGCTGCTTCCAGCCATCGTAGACCCCTCCAAACCCGGACGCCTCATGGAGGAGAACGAGCGGAGGTTCCCATGGCGGCCGCCCGCCCGCCACGCCAGGGGGGGCTGTTGGCACAGCCAGCCCAGCCCGGGCCGCCTCGGGGCCGCAGCCGCGGGGCCCCGCTGCGCCCGGCGGCCGCTGGCGCAAGGCGTGAGCCGGTGCTGCGGAGTCTTGTAATCACAGTATTTTACCTTCACGGCTGCTTGCTTTGTTTTGTAGGAGCTAGAATTTGGCACTTCTTTAACCTTACTTTGTCACGGATAGAAACAGCAGCTCAGTAAGGTGCGTCGCATGCGGGTGTGACATACCAGACTCTTTGGTCGGGTGTGAATCGGGAGTAATCCCGATTAAATCAGTGGAGTGACAGCGGGTCACACTGGAATCAGACACTTATGGTTTCTGAAAATGCTGAATTATTTGGTAAGGATGCAGCATTTTTTAATATTTATTTTAACAAAAATCCCTCTGAAAATGTTGCTACTTCAGATGTAGCAAATTAGATTAAAAGTATTTTTTAATTCCTATATTATCTTACAGCTATTGCCAATTTATTGAAGTTTTGATAGGTGATTTAAGTAAGGCCATTTTAGAAAAAGTGGGTTTATTGTTTAACAAAGAATTAGTCTATATCCTTGGAATTTTATAAAAGTTTGTTGCAGTAAGTAACAGCTGTTAATGCTTGTTGAGTATCTTTAGTATGCACAATTCATCGTGCTTTGCAAATCATTATGAACATTATATTGTTTTACAAACAATGCCATTTACGTCATTGAGAAGCCAAGAGACACACTCGGAGCAGACTGCTCAGGAGACTGGAAATAATGAGCTCGTCCTTCAACCCCATTTTGATGACTCTTTGACCCAGAAAGCGGGTGGTGCTTGATAGGCGGGTAAGGCTGATAATCCTGGGCCTCTAAGGAGGTTGCAAATTGCGTGCAGTAAACCTTAGAATCTCTGGTGTTCACATCAGGATCAGAAAACTGTCCATGGTTTCAATATTTACTGAAATACACCTGACATCTGTTAGAAAGGAGGGTTCTTTCCAGTCAGCTGCAGTATTCTGAGGGTATAGAATATAGTACAGAAAGTATATGTCTGACCTTTGTGTCAAAGCTAAATTGCCCTGGCCTTTCTCCCTGCAGTTCTTCAGGGGAGGTGGGGAAGCTTCTGGGTCTTTGATCTTATCCTCACTTTTTGAGAAAAAATGTTGTGGACTAACTAGTAAGACTACTAAATGATGAGGTCTTCATTTTCCATAGTTCCAGCAGCTTTACAGAACCAAATCTGATCTTACTCTGTCAATAACCAACTGCAAATCTTCATTACCTTTTGTAGAGTTAGCATGAAGTCCCTTCGCCTGATTCTGCCAGAAAGCTCCAGGCAGTTTTAGGTAACTGTTCTCACAATATCATTTGTCAGACCAAGGTTTTGACTTACACAAGATCAGAAAGGAGAACAGTCACCACCTGATTGCCAAGTCATGGTTTCAGTGGGAGAGCACAGGGAAAGAAAACTGCTACTAAATCTTTCAAACATTAAATTATTTTACCTAATGTCACCCTCAGTTTCATTCACCACTTATTAAAGTTCATTTATAAACAGAAGAAAAAAAAGTCCTACCCACTGATAAAAAATGTTTTATGAAATACTTTATAGTAAATAATGGAATAAATTGGAAAGAAGCATGGAATCTGTAAATGTGTACACTGACTATGAAAATTGCCAGTAAGTCTATATATGGAGTCTCATGAAAGACAGAGGTTTCATTATTGCCTATTACAAGAGCAAGTCCATAACAAGTCAACATGTATGACACTAATCCTGCAATGCGCACATCTAGGGCCTAAACGATACAGGATATTTTTCAGGAATTTTTTTTTCCTTATGTTTAGAGAGCTAGATTTGCATTTCAAGTTGCTGCCTATTTTAAGTCTCTTGTTTTGGGGGTTTATTAGTTTTTTAATATTTTAGAAGTCTTATGTCTATCTGCTTAGTTCCTTCTGAACTTCTGACGTCTTTAAGATGTTTCAAGTTTGGCGCCTAAAAATTGAGATGCTAATGACCTCTGGTGCTTTGATAGCAGTACAGTGTGTTGTATTGTTAAATGTGTCTTGATTTATGTGTTTCTTAGTGCAGTTAATAACTTCTTTGCTTACAGTTAGCTGGAGTGGCCTGCAGCTGCTCCAGTGAAATCTGTGGGTGCATTTTAGCTTTGACACCAGCGTGAGCCTGGCTGTGCTCTAACCTAGAGGCTATGCAGCTGGTTTTTACCATACTTAGCTGGCTATGATAACATCGTATTAGTCAGAACAATGAGGAGGCAGAAGCAAAGCTAAAACTGCAGCTTTAAGGATCTGACTCATTCCGTTTCTGGCACAAGGAGGTGCAAATTGCACTTCCTGAGTTTGCAGCACACCTAGCAAACCTCAATTACAGCATACCCCGAATGCACTACGCGATGAAAAGGCCTGCTCACTGCCTCAGCGCATACCCATCTAACTTGCATGTTGTTGCTTCTCATTGCTAACTTAATGTTGGTAGCAACTTCTTGCAGGATGTTAGCTGAACAAAGGCTTTGTGTTGTTGCAATTCTCCTTACCAGTTTTGCAGTCTTTGCTCACTGCCACCCAGAGAGGACAGCTTGTAGTAACAGGGTCCTGATAATCTTCAGTTGGACACTAACTTGACAGATTTAGGGCCCCCATCCTCTCTGCCCTTACCGTTTGCTATTGATAGGTGGAATACTAGTAATTGCAATACCACTCATGGTGGTAATAAGCAGCATATTGCCGAGTGGTTTTTTTTCTCAGAAATAGCAATAAACCTGCTTCTCAGATGCGTTCCATCTGTTCCATCAACCAGAATAATTTTATGACCCCAGTTCCATGTAATTATATCCAAAAAAGCCCAAAGCTGGCAAGTGCGCTGGCATCTTGCTGAAAGCGTGTTGCAGCCCCTTTCAAGTCACAAGCCCTGTCTGAGAAATACAACAAAATGTAGTGTGTTGTAGTAATGTAAGTCAAATTCAGCATATGCTGTGCATGGAGATAGCCACAAGGTGTGCTCAGCATGAGGAACCAGCAAAAGGAAATTTTTTCTGCAAATCTGTGGTGGCTAGAGCAAAGGAGGAGCTTTCGAGGGCAAGTCAGAGAAGATGGTAGACATGCTTTACCCAGTGCCCTTGTCATTATGTAAAATATTCTGGTGCAGATATCCCTGCTTGCTGAATGCTGTTTTCTACACAGGATACCAGCTTGCAGCTAGTAGTGGACATGAACAAAGCAAGGCATGCTCCAGCTAACTTTTTAGGACTTTCATAGATGCCTACTTTGGGGGAAAGGCTGTTGTCATTCTAAGGCTTGGAACCAAAATTTGGATCAAAAATATGGAGATCTTGTGGTTATTTCACCCATATTTTCCAGGCCACTTATGTTTTTCATGCACAGTTAAAATCCATTGTGTACATTTGAGATTCTAAAAGGTGATTAAGAGAGTCCCAGGAAGGAATTTTCATTAAAGGTGAGTTAATTTTTCAGTGATATTGTTATTTATATGTAATTATTTCTACAGCACTTAGAAGATGCTGTCTTAAACCTCCCTGGACAAATGGAAGGTCATAGTATTCCGTAAAAACAGCAATGATCCAATCTCAGATGCAGAATTGAATAATAAGCAGTGAGAATGGGCAGTGCTGATGTAGAAGGAGGTATGCTTGCTCAATCACACCATTCATCTTACTCATCTATACTTACCTTACTGAGTGCCACGACCTTGTAAGACTCACTCAACCTACTTCCCATGGGCTATTCTTTTCCCTGTTCCTCCTCATATTACTTTTAATATTCCATTATTTAAGAGGATTTATTTCTAAAATATTTTTATGCATTTCTTAGAAAATTTTGAAACAGCTTTGAAGCCTTGTCTTTGAGCTGTTTAAGCTGGCTGAAGGGACAGGTGAGATGAACTATGTGCAATTAAATAGTTTATGTCATTCATGCCATAAGAAAAATACCAAAAGCTCTTTTTTTTCTATTCTACCTGGGTGGAAGAGGGATTTTTACAAAATTTTCAGAGCGAAATCCTAGAAAACATATTGGGAACCCAAAGAATATTGGCAGAGTGATAGAATGTCCTCTGCAAATAACAAAAAAAAAATTGGACAGTGAGTGTTTATGTTCCCTTTTCTGTGAAAGACAATCAGAGCAGCTCAATTGTGTATAATATGCCATAGGCTATTAACAGGTATTCTCCTTAACACAACTAGTTACTTAGGAGAATTACATTCTAAGTAAGAGGATCTGAGTTTTGTCACTTGTCCTGTTTCTATAAAATTTCAGACAACCACAGTAAAACTATGATAGCTGTGAGGTTATTGTATTTATTACAATATTTGTATCTCTTGCTGTTACTGTTTTGGTTGAGTCTATGGTGGCATAAAAACATTGTAAATGCCTAGAGAAAGACCTACATTCTAAATACATAAGGACATCCTACACATTTTGGTTTTTAAAGTAACTTCTTTATTTTAGCTTCTCTTTCATTTCTTTTTCTTCTTTTACAATGATCAGTATTTTAACAACACAGAGAAGGAAACAGAAGCATGAACTACTCCAGTTTCAACAGAGACAAAATACAAGGTAGGTTAACTTTTTCAAATGTGCTTTTTCAAATTACATCATGTTCCTTTAATTATCAGGTGTTGATAGGCATGAGTGTACTGTTGAAATGGATATTATTTCTTTTTTTAAATTCATGTTTTCTAAATAAAAGCCTGGATATTCTCTACATGAAACTCTTAACAATAAACGGATGAATTTAAGACTACAGTTTGTGTCGTACTGAAAGAATAAAACTATAGCATCAGCCTAAACTTCAAAAGAATGGGAATACAGCAGATTATTCAGCAAGCAGACAGTCTAGAGTCAGTACTGTCACAGCTACCACCACTGTTGAAAGGGGAGCTCCTTCTCACATCACATAGCAGCATGACTAACTGCAGAAAGAACCACATAGTCTCCTTAGATACAGACACTTCACCATGATACTGGCTAAGCAGTTAGTGAATACTAGGTCCTGAATGTCAGACTGGTCTGCCCCTCTTGGGAGGGTGGAGTTTCCTTCTGCTGGAAGTGCATTCTTCTTGATTTGCATTACCAGACCACTTCAGCAGATAAATATATAAGTATTATAAATCTTTTTATTTCCACAGTGACCAAACATCACTTTCAGATTTTCAGTTATTCAGATTATGAAAAATTTGCAAACATGTTTAGTCAAAATTAGTATGGAGTTTTGAAAGTCAATAGATGTAGCAATTATAAAAGATAGTACAGGACAGGTTAGAGTGGTAATCTGATTTTAATTTCCTTTAAATCTTTCCTAATTAATTTATCAGTGTAATATCAGTGTAATACCCATTAGTAGTGCCTAAAATAATACAACTAACATATCATGGGTTTATTATTTTGCATAAGTCCCAAACTGGAAGACCTTTGCTTCTATAGACAATCTAATTAAAAACTCCACATGAAATCTGTGACGCTTTTAAAATGAAGCTTTAGCTTCGTGTATAAACATTGCTGATGCACTCACAGGTTTCATTTCCTATCAAGTTCAGTGTTAACATTTTTTAAGCTTTTGTAATACTGGAAAATCTGCAAGATGAAGACTACTATTCTATACCAGGAAACTCCTTCAGAGGGCTACCGAAAATTTCCTAGAAGAACAGAAATATTCCTAGAAAAAAAATCCTAGAATACCCTAGAAAGGTATCAGTGTGGCATTGAGTGATATGCAATCTAGACCTTACAAGATGTCCTGGAATTGTTGTGGCGAAGCCCAGGAAATGTTAGAGAAACTGCTAAATTAGGGTAATGTACCTCTCGGTGTCTGCCAGGATGATTCCAACGCTGCTCTTGGTTATTTTGGTAGTTGAATAGTCTACCAGATGAGGACAGCTCAAAGGTGGCCTAAAACTTTGGCATCTCAGAAATCCTGGTTCTTCAGCCAGACAAGTAAAACCTGTGGGGCTTTGTTTCAGTATTTCTTACCCACACGTAATTACTGTTACGCTAATATAGTCACACTAGTGTAAAGCCAGTCCAATCTAAATAAGAGCAATAGATAGTGGTTTCCTTTGTGACAGATGAAAACAAAATCTTGTTTCCATCCCAGTGCCTCAACTCTCAAGTTTCCAGTGAAAATCCCAGGGAAGCTCTGATATGCTACATCAAAGAAGGCTCTGCTATCCCAGACCATGATTTAATCTTGCACTTTTTAAACAAAAAAAAAATTCACTTTGGCAAAGAGTGACCTATATATAATAGGTGAAAATACTCTATGAATTTCTAACCAGACAAGTAATACAAGGATAGGTAGCATGTGAAAGTTTTGCTGTAATATGATAATGCTGAGTGTCTGTATTGAATCAGTTTGTATAATTCACAAAAGATTCACTGCGGTAAGACACATTGATATTGATCATTCCCTGGTAAAGATCCTTCTGATTTTTCAGACTGCCTCCTAATAGCCGTCTTACATCTAAGCACAGAACTGAGGTTCCTGTTAAATGCCAACTAGGAACACTGCAGACAGCATGGAGCTGCTGCCCACACTGGGCGTGAAGCCATGCCTGAATGTGTTGTGGGTAAAGACTTTGTGAACAGGCCCCATAACTACGTTACAAGAGCTGTGAAAATTCATAGACTGAAATTTTACAATATGTCTGCATACTGATTTAAATCAGCATACAGATCTAAACTGCAGGGTAAGACCCTGCTGTTTCCTTTTGCCCATACATAGGAAATGACCAACTGATAGACGAATGACTAAGCAAAGCATTATTTATTTATGCACATATAAAGTTGACTTTCTAGGGCCCCTGACAAACACAGGAGACAGTGGTTGAATTTAACTGTGTCTATTCTGCATATTCTAGCAAAAACAACAGCAGTTTTCTGCTTATTTAGTGCATACTTTCAATGAGTTCATCCTTCTACACAATAAATGGAAGATAGAGTGCCTACTGTATATATAGATATATATTTATGGCTGAAGTAGCTAAATGCTCCACTTGCTAAACAGATTATACTAGGAGACCAGAAGGCCGATTTGTGACAATGCAGTGCATTTTAAAAATAGCTCCAGATGCCGGTATTGACACTGTTGAACTGAAGCTGTATGACTGCATAGAGCCCCAGTAAAAACAGAAGCTGGCCTGTGTGGAGTGGTTTGAAGCTTTGGAGCCATAACTCTGAAGTGATGCATTAGTGTTAACAGGTTGACAGGAACAGGTGATGCTCCCTCATGTGAGGGAAGCTGTAGTAGCTGGACACTGCTTTCCCTTTTGCTTAAATAACAGAAAAAATGTTAATGTTTCTGTTTTTGTGAAAAGCAAGTACACATGCAATGTCTGTCCCTGATATATTCATCAAAATAAACTTCTATACTCTGTGTTTTTCCCAAAACTTTTTGCAGCATGTGTAGATCATTTTAAAGCATGCTTACCTCTTCTCCATGTGCTCAAAGGCCACATGTATCTATGGAGACTATATGTCACTTTCTTGAACCATGCAGACTCAGTAAGGAGATGCTGACAGTGCCCCATCCCTATACAGTCTGTATTCAGGAGTATTCTTGAAGAAGATAACTATGGGTGAATTATGTAAAATCTAGCTATACAGTTTTGGCAAGTCAGAAACTATAGGTAGTACTTGTGTTTATGGCTTACCGTTATCTAACAACCATCTACAGGCTGGTCATAGATGTAATAAAAATTAGGCCACTCTGTTCTTAGAAGCAGCCGTATTAGTCTGGAAACCTGCTTGTCTGTTGTAAGCCTATGGCTAACAGTTGAGCGACAACCAGCCATGAGCAAAATGAAAGCTCCCATCAAAGTTACTATATGACTTTTGAAAACAGGACTTATGCTCTGAAATTACCTAACTGCTTTGGAAATGCTTAAACTGTAGTACTTGTATACATACGTACTTTCTTAACTGATGGTCACACAGGAGAAGCTGAGACTCCTCAGATAATTTACAGTATCCTCCTTGCCTCTGAAATATCTTTTTTTGACTGCTTGTCTCTGTTCTCAAGTATTAAATTCAGACTTCTCAGTAATGTGTGCTTTGGTTAAATGCAGGGAGCATCTATTAAAGATGTCTGAAAATCAAACATAAAATAAATTGCAAGTTATCTCAAGGAAACCCAGCATTTAAGACTGCATTTAAAATATTGTGCATTTAAATAAAATTAAGAAAATAGTAGAGGTTGGGAAGGCATTGAAATACCAGAAATACAAGACCCTGAGACAGCTAAACTTCAGTGGAGGACTGGTGCTTACAACAGAATAGTTTCAAAGACTTTGTGCACATAATATTTATATTTATATATTTTTTATATGTGGGGGGTTTTAAGTTGGTAAGTAAAGCAAATTGCTAGTGACAATTGGCAAAGCCAATTTGGCTTTAAATGAAAAATAGTATCCTGCTGACAAAAAATTTATCTTAAATACTGTTCAGAACTGTCATCTATTTGGATATTTAAAAGCAAGCATTCAGAGCAGATTATGTCATACTAAGTGCCAGATAGATACTGTCATGAATATACCTTATTTTTCTAGTAAATGTAGTACTTGTGAAAGATTCTAGAGTCATGGTTTTGGAGGCTGAAATACTTTAGCCATTAGGGTTATTGTATTGCAAGTTTATTTCCCTGCACTACCCATCTGCCAATTGAGGCACCATCAAGAAGGCTCAGCGAGTAGCTTATTCTCTTTATTTGTTTGTTCCTTGCTTTGTCCTATGAAATAGCATCAAATGAATCAATTTAGCTATCAAAAATGGTGCTTTTTATGATGACGATACTTTTCATTTCCATGCTCTCTATACTCATCTTTCTGCTAAATGGCCATCAAAAGGAGACAGTTAAGGATATGCTTTACAGGTTCTGGTATGATATTCTTTCAACTATGAAAACCAATATATCACATATAAAGGTTACAGTTAAATCAGCTAACAAATGGGTGTGGACAAAGCTCTCATTGTGAGTACCTACTAACTGTGCTTGTGGTTGTGGGGAAAAATAGCACCAAGCTCACTGTACAAATGGATATCTTTGGGGGTTTTGTTGTTTTTGGGTTTTTTTGCAGGACCTGGGAGCTGGCTTTAAAGATTGTGAACATCTTCAGTAATTCATCTGAAGGAAAATGCTCAGTATCAGTGCATATAGAAAATGTAGTAAAAAACATCCCTTTGTACAGTTGATTTCATTTTTATTACTTCAGTTAGGTTGCTAATACCAAAGATAGTTTGAAAATGCTTTCAAATGAAGAAAGAAGTTCAATATTTTCTCCCATGCCATCACCTCCTCTGTTGTTCCCTCTTCTGTGACCTTGGTGCCGTCTGTTATACAGTACAAGTACTTGATGTGAGAACTCCACAATTTGTAACCTGGATAATCTTTGGAGTACAAGTAGCAAGTGGGAGAACTTTTACTTTGATGGCATTTAACCAGTGTCTTGCTGCATATGCTGGCCTTTGCAATATTTACCACTGGTGCAACTCAAGTGAATCACCCAAGTCGTCATTTGTGCTTGGATTATAACAAAGTTTAAAGATATTTGCCTATTACTAATAGAAGGCATAAAAGAAAGACTAGAAGTTGTATTCAAAACAGAGCCTCCTTGGCCAGCTGTGGTCAGAGCTACTTTTGCCAGAACAGCTGGAATTGTTTTAATTGCATTTCTTATAATCATCATTGTAATTAGCTACTGCCTCTTCTGCAGAGAAGGAAAACATGCTGGCCATTTAAATAGCTCAAATAAAAAGGCCAGAAAAGCTATCATTATTCATGAACTGCAAATGAGTTTGCATCTTCTGCTACTTCTGGTAACAGCTGTTGGAAGACACCCTGATAACACTATTTTACATTTATCAGCCTTTCTTGTTTTGTTGTTTGCACTATGCTTTAACGCTGTGGTTTATGGTCAGGGAAACAAAGAGCTGCAAACCAAGCTATTAAACAGGCAAAGATCTGGTGCACTTACTCACCACATGGCAAACAGTAATGACACAGCAGCTATTTACTTTACTGAGTTAGGTGACTGATCCTAGATGTAAAACTCTAGCTCTTCCACCTTCTAAGAAAGTACGATCAGCAGCACTGTAAAATAAAGAAGAAAGCCTCGGATACTCCTGCACAAAGTGTTTTTATGACACTGGCTGGAACTTGAAGGAAGTTGAACTGTTTGACTTCAACCATTTTCAGATCCTTGTTATTATGGCCATACTACTGTGACGCTTACTATGAAACAAGATCAAGCAGAGGACTGAGTATGAGTTGGCATGTGAAAATGCTACAGGTTTGCCAAAGGAGATCTAACATGGGATTTATTTTAAAAGAAACCGAAGCCTACTTTCACTGGCCTGTAGTAAAAGTGATGATTATAGACAATACAGTGGAATCCAGCTGCAGGTAACTATTGTTAGATAGAAAAATAAAAGCAGTAAAGTTGGGAAACTCAGGTTTCCCAAATGCAAAATCAACTTGCAGAATCAAGTATCAGAATTGTTTTTAATATTTGAAAATATGTACACTATTTTGTCTTTACTCATTACATTTAGAACAATGAAGTTTTATTAAGATTTTAGGGATTTTGTGAATTTGTCCCTTTTACTGTTGAATTCTGAAATATGCCAAAATTAGGAATATGAATCCCTTTTTAATTATTATTTATTTAATTTAAAGCAATGAGTTCTTGATCTAACAAGGCTGATACATTGTTCTTGTAGGAGCTCTAAAAGTGGCTGTACTTGATGGAAGGACATACATATTTTTTACCTCTTGCTTCCCCACATTCACTGTATCCCCTGAAAAGTCTAGAGGTTGCCTTTTGGAGTAAGGTAAAGCAAATAAAATCTTTGAGTTTTTATTTTTAGAGAGGCTAACTAGACACAGAAATTTGAAAAACTAGAGTAATTTTTGTTGAAAATTTTTCCAGCATTGTCAACCCCAAGAGACCCATTCATGAGTGCGTACATGAGAAAAGGAATTGTCAGCTTTTAAATGATTATAAAACTAAAGGAAAGCAAATCTGGTGTTCACTTGCCTTTTAACATTTAACCTTTTACGGTATGCGCGCTTTTAGCTTTGATATACATCTGTGAAACTAAAAATTATTTATAAATAAATAAATTTTAAAATAAAAGCTAATATTCTTCCTAATAATAGGATCTCAGAATCCTATGCCATGATGCTGTGATGAGGAAAAAAAGTTACACTGTATTTCAGGATAAAATTTCAGTAACTGCTGCATTACTGTATGGTTCACTGCATACTTATATGCTTAACTTGTGACATTTAAATTTGAAAGCAGTGGCCTTGTGTATGTGATCTTACTTTTGCAGGTCTAACAAGCAGATGAAAAAGAGAAGAAGAAAACTGCTTATTTAGCAGTGAGTTTAGATGAACCAATGAGATCCTCCACTGAAACCTAAAGCACAAAAAAAATGAGGAAGTATGAGCCCAACCACTTGCCAATTTCTTCTGTGATCAGGCAGCAGATAAGCTGTTTTCAGCTTGGCATTTATTTTAGCTTAATATCATCGTAAGTAGAGCATGATTTGCACAGGAACTGAAAGCTAAAGCCAGCTGATGATGAGCTCCACGTTGCTAGTTGGAATGAGCCTAAATTTTAGGTATGATGGGGAAAAAAAGGTTTCCTGCCTCACAGTATAGCGTAAACAGAGAATGGTATGCAAGTAATGACTTGGAAAAAAACGGCCTGAGGTTTGTGTGTAAGCTGAGCCCTGCTTGGAGGCTAGTGCTGCTTGGTGCCTGGCAGGCACCTGCCTGGAGCTGCCAGCTCTGTGCTGCTCACGAGTGCCCTTGTGCCGGAGGGCTGTGGGCTGGGCTGCTCTGGGGAGCCTTTCAGACTGCTGTGGGACTGCGCTTTCCTGAGTGCTTGTTTAAACCTAGAGTTCAGTGAAGAAAACATCACAGGATGTCGGAAACACCACATGAACTCTGAAGTGTACATTCACACCTACTATACGTGTCTTCCAGAGATGTACACATTTCAGCATCACTGCAGTGCTACGTAAAAATATGAAAACAAACTATATAATGATACCATAGGTCCATATTAGCAATGGAAGTTAAAAATTATGTCAGACAAATACTAGAAAATAAAAAAGTTGTGGGGTTTAATTATTAATTTATTTTTTCACCATAAATAAATTGAAGTCCTGCAGCTTTTCTTATTTCATCCTGTTATGCACAGTGTTGAAACAGGGGAGGAGAGAGAAGGTGAGAAGAGTCCTGCTGTAGGGAGGTGGGGAAAGTCCAAGATGATAGATGGAAAAAAGTGCTGTTTGAAGATTGGAGTAACACAGTGTGAAGCGGTCCGTTCTGAGTATCACTTAACTGTATTGCAAATACAGTACCAGATTTAGAATAACCGCAAATTGAAACCTGAATAGTGGTGGAAACTGTCATTTCTACAGAATTTTGCTAACATGGGTAGAGTGATCGAGGGGATCTCTCTTCTGAGTGTCTTGTTCACAAGCACTTGTTGCCCTGGCAAAGAGTCTTTTACGTCCTAGATACCAGGAGGCAGTTCTCAGTTTTCCCTTTCTATGGCTTCTTTGGGGTTATAGCCCTAGGAGCAGATGGTCCTAAGTTCAGTCACTACTGCAGACTTATGGTGGCTGTTATAAACCATAGTAATTTCAGTATCTTTTAAAGGCAGAGTTTACGGTTAAATTAAATTCCAGTTGATAAACCTTTAGGTAATACCAGATTTTGGCATAGTTTAATCATTAGTAAGGTGATTATAGACCACAAGCTAAGGCAACCACAGACCTTTTCAAACAAGTATGCTCAGCAATTTATATTTAACAAGATGCTAAACATTCCAGAAGCATCAAATCCTTTTTTCCAATAGAGCTCCTCCTAATGAAAGTAAGTGGTAATGCCAGTGGAATTTTTGTCAAGTAGGCAAAAGCTAATGAGGGATGTAACTAATTTCTGACTTTTCCCCCTTATCCCATATGAGAGTTCTAAAATCATTACTTTTGCTTTGTTGTGTTTTTATGCTTTAGCTATTTTGTCCCTGCTCTTCCTCTGCATTTGTCCAGACATTGGTCCATTTTATAGCAGCAGAGAAGCTCAAACAGCAGAAGCAGCCAACCTGCTTTCCCACAGTAAGTAACCACAGGCTTAAAATGGCTGAAAACTATATGCCACGTAGAAAAAAGGGACATAGAGACCGATTGTCCTTGTTCTGATCCTTTTCCCTTCGCTGGATGATGACTGATTGCTGGTTATGATATATTCGTATATTCTCCACTACTAATGGAGAGGATGTCTTCTGACAATTTATACAGAGGACTTCAGAGTGATGACAGCTGTAGATGGGTTATCATTTCAGTGAGTGTAGATAGAAACACCTTGGAGTGAATCTTCGAGCTTGCCTTCACTACGAATGTTCTACTGTCCTGCAAAGCTTTTCAACACTAGTTCCAGGAAGCTCTCTCAGGCAATGTGGTTTTGCCCACATGTAAAGATAGGTTGGGAGATTTTACACACGCTGATTGAAAACAGTCCTTGGGTCTAAATAGGGTGGAGGCTAGACAGCAGTTTAACAGACCAGCAAATATGTTCTCTTCCACAGGAGCTGACAGCTGCCAGCAATAGCTGCAATCATGGGATTAGTTTTCCAAATTTTAGATATTTCAGGAGAAAGCAGGCTTTTATATATATTTTTACCTTTTAGTGTTTCTACTCTGAAGTAAAGCTGGTATCATGCATATCATGAGTATTCTCTCTCAGTGTCTTCAAATCAAAAGGTGATAGGTTTTGGTGATACATCTTGTTTTCTGTATTCGCAAGCACGGTGAGTAGTGTGGTCTCAGACAGTGAAGCAGTGTGCTTTTCAGTGCCTTTTTCATTGATAATAGAGATCCTGGAAATCAAGTTATGCCCTTACTGATATATGTTCAGCCTGGCTTTCTAGGCCTAGAGCTTCAGTAGCACTTATAGTAGGACCATATTGATTTCACTGAATATGCAGTGATGTAACAGATTGAAATTCAGCTTAAGAAAGAAGGGAGTAGATTCTCAGCTGAGTAAAGAGAAGTTGAACTTACATGATTACTTTCCAAAACATTCACTCGCAGCATTAGATGTTTCCAGCAAAGCTGGTTAGCACATTGCTGGCAAAAGATTTTGTGAGCATGTTTTGCTTGGATTGTTCTGCTTTGTCAGTGTGGCTTGGAACACAAAGGCTATTGTTTAAAAAACCATGAATGTTAATTTGCATTCCAGTACGGGGTTATTACATAGGGTGTGGAAAGAAAAAGCAAGCTCTGATTAAAAAAAAAAACCCAACATTGTTTCCTTTTCCCTTTCTTCTTCCTCATGCCTGGTTCTCCTTTATTTTAGTTTTTCTTTTCCAGACTATGCTCTTTGAGACGGTGAGTGTCCTCTAGCACTTTTAGGCAAATGTAAGTACATCCACAGCTGTGTCTGTAGAATAGAATAGAATATTCAGTTGGAAGGGACCTACAACAATCATCTAGTCTAGCTGCCTGTAGATCATCTAGCAGACCTATATAAATTTAAAAATGAACTTAACTTAGAGAATCAATTCGATAATGATGTCTGTGAGCAGTGACACTTGCGATATACCTGCTCTGAGATTAGGAGGTAATTGCAGTATGAAAATCGATATCCAAGCTATTCCAGAAAACTCTGGGTGTAGTTTCAGAAGTGGCATACACCCTGCTTAAACCACACTGCAACCACATCTGCCACCATCCATTGATTCTCAACCCCAAGCCACATGCTCCAGCTGCCTCTCCAGTCCTGGTTCTAGTGTTCATATAGCAGTGTGGTGAGATAGATGAGCTCACTAATATAACCAGAAATAACCTTACCAGAAGAGGGTTAGTTTTCGGTTGAACTGGTGAGTTTGTCTGACTCAACATGCAGCCTTACAAGCACTAAAGCTAGCATAAGGAGGGTGGGAGGAACAGGACACAGGAAAGGGGAAAGAGTAGGACTGTCAGGGCCCTGAAGGCACTAATAAGCCTTTATTGGCCCCACCTGGGGCCTCCTGCACACCCCTGCCCATGGGCCCAGGGGCTCTATTTAAGTTCAGGGGTACCTATTTTGCTACAGCTATGTCTGTGCCTGTCTGTAGATCCTGTTGATCTGGGTCATTGTGGACTGTCCTGACCTCAGGTCTGTGGACTGACTTCCCAGCCTGACCTTGGTGCTCTCTGGTCACTATGAACCTGCCTAGTGATCATGAGGCTGGGTCTCATCCTGACTTGTAGGCTGGCTTCCTGGCTTGACCTCAGCCCTGCTCTGGCACCATGGACCTGCCTGGCAGCCACAGGGTTGTGTCTGACCCTGACCTGCAGACTGACTTCTCAGCCTGGCCTTGGACCTGCCTCATTGCCATGAACTTGCCTGATGATCTGGTTTGATCCTGGCTACTACCCCTAGCCTGCCCTGCTCCCTTATTTTAGGACAGTAGGATGGTGTCTGCTGAGGCCTCTGCTCTGCTTGCTGTGATATATCTCCCTGTCCCTTAGGGATCAGCCAGCCCTCACTGCTCCCTGACAAGAACCAGGCACTGGTAGCAGTGTGGTCTCTGACTGGCTCCTACCAGTCTTAACTAATTGCAAGAGTGTGTTAAGAGGTGGCAGTAACAATGAAGATGTTATTAGTTGTTCCAGAAGCTGCTTCCTGTCGTGGTTTAACCCCAGTTAGCAACTAAGCACCACACAGCTGCTTGCTCACTGCAAGTGGGATGGGGGAGAGAATTAAAAAAATCCCCGTGGGATGGGGGAGAGAATTTAAAAAAAAAAAGTAAAACCTGTGGGTTGAGATAAAGACGGTTTAATAGGACAGCAAAGGAAAAGAAAATAATTATAAAAGAATGTACAAAACAAGTGATGCACAATGCAATTGCTCACCACCCACTGACCGATGTCCAGCCCGTCCTGGAGCAGCAATCGCTGTTCCCCTGGCCAACTCCCCCCCAGTTTCTATACTGAGCATGACATCATATGGTATGGAATAGCCCTTTGGCCAGTCTGGGTCAGCTGTCCTGGCTGTGCCCCCTCCCAGCTTCTTGTGCACCTGGCAGAGCATGGGAAGGTGAAAAGTCCTTGACCAGTGTAAGCACTGCTTAGCAACAACTAAAACATCAGTGTGTTATCAACATTATTCTCATACTAAATCCAAAACACCGCACTATACCAGCTACTAGGAAGAAAATTAACTCTATCCCAGCTGAAACCAGGACATTCCCAAAAGAAGCAGTCCTGCCTCTTCCCCAACCACAAGTACTTGTTCCCACCCCTCTTCCTTGTGCCAGCACAAGTGTTTGTGCAGCAAGGCAGTGAACCAGAACAAACAAAAGTAATGAAGTTGGTTCTTGAAGAAAACAAGGCATGGCTTTACCTGGGGCAGGAACAAGCACCTAGTGTTGAGAAGAGTGGCTGACGCATCTTCAGCCTCAAGTGTTTGTGGAAGTCTGGCTGAAAGATCACCAAGGTTTTACTGTGATCACAACAGGTCTGTCTGGGATCCTGGGAATTTGTGTGATTGGCCTAGGCTGAAGTGAGCAATAGCATGTCTTCCTTTCTGTCACTACCTGAACTAGCTCCGGCATCAAGGTGCTGCTGCAGTTATATCCTGCAACTGGCAACATAGATATAGCTGTGGTTGTTTAGGCCTTTCTTAGATAAGTAAACAAAGCAGCAAACATATTCATCTAGACCCAAAGGTGCTGGGCACAGGGTTTACTTGCAGTTCATATTGAATGAGGAGAGGGTCAAAACCTAAGTGTTTTGTGCTTGACTCTGACAACTTAGTTGTGTGACGATCAGCCCATTTAGTACTGATTGGTTGTTTTGGGTTTTTTTACTGCCTATTCTTTTCAAATGTTGTCTTCTGTCAGAATCAGCATGGAAGTAATGTCATGACTGGTACGTATCTGCAACCAGCAGTGTTGAGACGATGTTAGCTTCTGAAATCTTTAACCCACTAAGTGAAATCTCCAAGAAAAAGCTCTCACCATTGGCCGTACTTGTAGCAGGCAATATAGTGATTAGTTGGAAATGGAGAGTAAGCCATGCTCTTCATCATTAAGGTGTTCTCTCTGAATCTGGATTTAGGCATGCTGAGGAAGGTTGTGCTGCAGTTGATTACTCTGGATCTGCTTCATGTCTTTAGTATCCAGCTCTTATGTTATGCTAACTTAATTTTTATTAAATCAGGAAGGAGGGAAAGTTTTCATAAGAACTGATAAAGTCAGAACTGCCCAGCAAATAAAAGGTATCTTCAACAAAAGCAGGTAAGAAATCTTTAAGAAGATTAATGAAGAGAGAAAATGGTAATCATCAAGAATTTATTCAGTATGTTATAGGGGAAAAATACATTTCATAAATTGCTTATTACTTGTTGGATATTCATAAGAGAACATTTGCTTTCTTCTGCCATTAATAATGAGGAATCTGTTAAGGACTTAATTAAAATGATTTCCTTTGGCACTAACAAGATGCATTTGCATAAAGATTGTGGTATTCTAGAAACTTCTGAAGTTCCAGAATTTATCAAATATCATGGACATATTAGGAATCACTGAAAAGGCAGTCTAAAGGGTAGTAAAACCAAGCAGGCATGTTAAACAAACTGCCAGTGTAAGTAAGGAGCAAGTGATGAATGGATCAAGGATGGAAGAAAGACTAAAGATTATTTTTGTCTGGAATAGAGTCCCTGATGCTTGATAAAGATGAAACTGTTGTACATATTGTTGTGAGCTATATTAAATCAGATTAAGATTAATGAGTGCCAGATTATGCATTTTCCAGGATATTCAGTAAGGAAAGGAAGCCAAAACAGCTGTTAAATGTTTTTTTTCCAAGAGCTGAAACTGTTGAAGGAGATGGGAATGGTACTTGGAGAGAAATTTTATTATTTTAACTGTTTTGGCCTTCTCTCTATATCCAGCTTGATGGTTTAAAGAAAAGTGGATACAGTCATGCTCTCCTCTTCTTTGAAGTCATAAATAATGTGAATTACACAGATGATTGATTCAGGCCTAATGGCCATTTCTTAAAATATCCTCCACTTTTAGTTTTGCAGCTGAGTAAACCAACATAACCAGTAAGAAAGTCTTAGTGCTTATGAATGATCCTGCAAAGGTCCAGTGAGAATTAGAAAATAAAAGAACAAATGAAAGAAACTTAACTGCTGTCAGTCCACAGCAACACTATTTCCTTGTCTGGTCAGGACTTCCTCAGAGTAATTATGTCGTGGGTTTGGAAGCCTTTTATAATGTTTGTATCTGACATCCCACTTCCATTTGTCTGACAATTCTTCTTGATTGGGATAACCCACTTGTGCACGTGGTTCTGGGTTCTGTTCCTGAGTGAATCACTTAACCTCTCTGTCTTTTTCTCTTTCCATCCATAAAATTAGCATAATAATGCTAATTTATCACAGGCTATGTTTAGGCTCAATTAATGTTTGTAATGATCTCTGAGATTGTTGGATAAAACATGCTGTAAAAGTGTATTATTATTGTTAATAGAGCCTTTTGTACAACTGCACTCTAACAAAGCACTACCATTGCTCACTAGCTTTAGTGCTAAAATTTCATTGAAATTCCTAAGGACTTAATGGGATACAACTTTCTGTTAGTGTGTCCATTTCTCTTCCTGACTCATTCATACCATCAGAAGAACAGTTTCAGTTCTGAAACATGGCAGAGCTGCGGAGTTTGTGTGAAGAGAAATGGTGTAATTTCATAAGTGATCTAGGACTGAAAGCTTTTTAAACAGGGCCTCATTTACACTGACCTCAGTTCTGGCTGAACTAGTTCAGACTTCAGAGAGCTGCAATTTGTAGAACAGCTTTCTTAAAATGAGGTACCTGTCTAGTTGGGAATATAAAAAGTCCTTAACCAAGGAAGTGATGGCAGTGTAAAAGAGTGGTAGTTGACAAATCTCAATCTACACCATTGGAGGAAAAGATCAGTAGTCTGGGGTTCATAGTTAATGCTCTTGGGTTTTGGTTACATATACAGGTTAACAGTTGGAAGACAAAGGCTTAGAACTCCCCTCCCATTTGTCAGGAGCAGATGAAAAACGAAGGAACAAGCTTCACAACTGGACTGGTTGGGAGGAATGGTTTGAGCAGATCTACTGGCCTCAAAAGAGCAGCCCGCACTTAGCAGCATAATGGACAGCTGAGCTTGAGCAAGTAAGCTTGAAATGGATTTTTTGTTGCTTTGATTCTACATTTGTTAGACTGTTTGGAGTTGTGAGACAGTCATCTATACACATGGGTTTTATGAAGTGAGATTTCTTTGTCCTGTTATGTGACATTTGATTTTATCAAATGCTAAACAGTTTCCTTGGAGCTTCCAAAACATTTTATCTTCTGCTGACATACTTCAGCTTCCTACCCCTGCTTGTTCTGGTACTTGTATTATTCAAAATTGATTTCTTAATATTTTTAATAATGAGAAATGTGTGTTATTCTCATCCTTTCTGTTCTTCAAAATAGCAGAATAGCAGAAACTTTATGGAAAAAAAATCAACAGTAATTGGGAGAGACCATATCCACAAAACTGATCCTGCTTAAAGTTATATGTTTCAGAAGTAACTTTAATCAGGAGTTTATAAAAGGAAATTTTCTGCTGATTTACTTCTAAGAAGATGTAAAATGGCTGAACTTTCTTTTGCAAAGAATAGATTTTCTGTTGACTGCTCTGAGAAACTTCCTTGTTTTTCAACCTAATTCTTATTGCCCTTCTTGTCTACTGTCTAGTATTAATAAGAATGATTTGGCTAAAATGTCTGTATCTCTCTCCAGGATTTTATGTGACTAAGTGAAGCCTCTTTCCATATCAAATCTTTGAGTCTGTTACTCTCTAAATGAAAAGTCTGCCCCTTAAAACTGGAGGAGAAGAAATAGGTGATGGGAACATGGAAGTGCTGATCAACACTAGGGAAGCAGAGGAAAAGTGTAGGTATGGGCATCAAGCAAGTTGTGCCATTTAGTACAGAGAAAAATAAAATTGATAAGAACACAGTAAAAATACAATACCTAAATTCATTAATCAGGTAAATTAGCCAGGAGTGATAGGAGACAGAAATTTGAAACCTTTGGTGTAGTGTTTGGCAGCAGTTTAGAAAGCAAATAGGGCCTTAGGAGGTATAATTAGAGGGAGAGACCGTGCTCCTCAGTAATTAAAGCACTATTCAGAGAAAATGCAAGACAAAGCCATTTGTTATTGCTAACTATTTTGAATGTCATGTTACACAGAAAATACAGAAATACAACCTGTAAAGGTGAGTGCACATATCAAAGGCAGCACTTTCTTCAGATTCTATGGGTGGATTTACAGTTTTTAAAGAAATTCTCTTTCCCATTTGTTTACTGATTCATTTACTGATTCACTGATTCATTCCCAGTGAATCCCAGGTGTTCTAATCCTTAAAGATTCTACAGTTTATAGGGTACTAGACTGGAAGTGGCTGCTAGAAGTGTTTCACAAAAAGCGTATACAGCACCTCAATATATCTTAATACATGACTTGTCTTTGATTCTTCAGTTTAGGCAAGCCCATGCTTTTTCATAATGCAGATTCATAACACATTGATACAATGCAGTATATCAGAATACATTTCATAATATTCAGATATTTGCTATTTTTGTAGAATCTCAATATTTGCCTTTTATAAGAGGAATTGCCTTTAAATGCTGCTCTGCTTTTAATTCAGTAGTGCAGAAAAACATCCCCATCTAACAGGAATAGCAGGAGTTTGAACTTGCATCTTAGACCACTTAGATGTTATTTTCAATGGCCTGTTTATGTGAGCATGGCAATTAAGAATGAAGGTCTGTAAATCACGTATAGGAATAACTAAGAATAACTGGTTTCTGTCCCAGCAAATAATGGGAAGAATTTGTTTAGCCATATAGAGACACAGAAGGAATTGTGGGAAAGCCTGGGAAAACTGTCAACACTCAACTGATTTAGTCTGTATCCTTGGGGCAACTTGAGCTAGATATGTACAGAAATGGAAGTCCAGGGCATGTTAGCTGGATCAGGTATAAAAGTGCTTTACTTTGGCTCTACAAAGGCAAACTGTCGAGGTTCTATCATCAGTCCTTCCCCCCTCACCCCCCCCCCCCCCATTTTCTACAGCCCAAAACCAACTAGTTGAGGTTTCAGTACTGAAGAAAGTAGCTTCTAAGTCATGTAGTGAGCAGTAGGATTTTGGATGGCAGCCATTTGACTAGCGAGTTCATTGCTAGCCTGAATGTCTGGGTATATGGATGCTTTCCTGAATGTGAGTGTTAGGTCAGAGAATTTAGTTCATGATCAAGGGCGTGTTTTTCCTTTTCCAAAATAACTAATTTCAAAGTGAGTATTCATCAACAAGGTGTTTTTTGCAGTGGCACTAGTAGAATGAAGAGACAAATATAATTGAAGCAGCTAAATTCAGAGGCTGAAACAGTCATTCCAAAGGCAGGTTTGCTGAAAGGCTGTAGCCGGTTCTGGTATGCACTTTTGGAAACACCCACCCTGGATTCCCAGCTGTGCCTCATGTCCCCTTGTCATTGCTTTGCAGGGATGGTATCACAGAACACTTGACTACAGTTTCTTGAGGGCTGAGATTGATTCTGTCCTTTGTTTTCTGTATGTTGCTCGTTTACTTGACAAACAGTTAAAAAAAGAAGTTAGTTCTGAGCTGGGAATGAATCCAAGCGTATGTATGTCTGTTCATTCATCTATATATTATCAAGCATAACTCCCACGTCCAGGGTGTCCTCTATAGCTACAGAGATAGTTTATTCTCTTGGTCCAGCTTGGGCCCATGTTGAATAAAGACAGAAGTGAGCTGATCCATATAAAACTGAAAGCATTTGTCATTTTTTTTCTCAAAGTCTGCTAGTCTTCCAGATATTTATTGCTACAAGGTTGGTCCTTGGCAGAGTTCCCAGTCTAGCAGACTGCCCTCATGTATTTCCTTCTTAGGATGGCAAGGTGTGGCAATACTTTCAGACGAAAAATCAGTACAGTTTTAGGGACTTTATGTGAGTCTTTCTTTCCACACCCTATCTCCTTTTGCTTCTGCTCTCCAAATGATCAATCTGGAGGACTAGGACTTTTCCTCTAAGAAACCATATACCACAAGGTGGAGGCTGCAATACAAAGTGACATTGGGACTCCTCATTCCTCACCAGTTTTGATAAGCTGTAGTATGTGAGGAGAGATTAGATGTTGATGCCCTCGAGTGGTGATAAATAGAGGAAGAGGAAGCATGTTTACAGGTAGGAAGCTTGAAAGTGGGAAAGGTTACAGCACAAACGGCCTGTGAGATCCAGCGAGGATACCTGAAATAGCCTCACCTTAAGCTGGTTGCAAAAAGAACTGACACAAGCTCATAGCATGGGCTGAGACAGGCCTGACCCAGCAGAGGCAGGGAATTTTGTAGTCAAGAATCAGGACAGCCAGTGCCCTGGGACTATAACAGTTTAGGCACAAATCAGGTTAGAGCTTAAATCCAAGTTTCTGACTGAGAAATACCATACAGCATGAATATATCTCTGCCTTGAAAATTTGGGCCTACTTTGTGCAACCTACAAGTGCAATTTTTAAAATTTATTTATTTACTATGCCAGGTATCATGCAGCTGTAGAAGGGCCCAGAATCTGATTTCTGAACTGAAATTATGGTGAGTCTGAAGCAAAATCATTGCAAATCTAAGCCTGGAAAATTATTACTAAGCACTGAAAATGGCCTATTAAAGCAAGAGGTATGCATAAAGATTTGGACAAGCTCACCCCCCTGTTCACTGTGAGATGTTTATTCCTCTGCTGCGTTCACTGCCAGCAGGCTTTTAATATTTCCTAAATCACACAACCCAAAACACCTTGCTGTGTCTCTCCCAGAACAGTACTTCTCTGGGAGAATGAGAATGCTAACCTCAAGAATGCAGGAACAGATACATTTGTTGTGAGACTCTGCTGAAATCTGTCTTTTGCTGAAAATCATTGTCTTTAAACAAACCTATCACTTGGTTCCAAAATTGTAAAATCATACTTTCTCATAAACCTAACAGACTGCTATATAAGGCCCACATCTTCTCTTCTTGAAATCTATAGGAGCTTTGCCATGGTTTTAAACAGCGCATGATTAGCTTGATAGTACGCATTTGGCTAAGAGATGAACATTAAAAAAAACCTCAAAATTAATTCATATTTAACATTCTTAATTTAAAGTTGATATATGCTGGCATGTATATAATCAGACAGCTCTTAGTTTAAAAAGCTCAAAATAAACAAAAAAAATCCAAATAAAGGGTTGCTAAAATCCTAACGTATTTTGTAATCATGTATTGGAATAGCAGTTGTTTTTGCTGGTCTGGTCTGCCTTTCTGCTGGCTGGGTTCCCTTTCTGTGTGACAGATGTGCTATTTATAGAAGGGGATTCTGAATATTTTAAAGCACTGACTGTTAGGATCATCTCATTCCCAGCCTTAGAGTGAAAGAGAACAAAATGCCAAATAACTTCCCAAAGAAAAACCTCCAAATTAAATAGATACCTATTTAATCATTAAAAAAGAAAGAAGATGGAAAAAAGCAAAATCAGATTGTCTATTTTTTACAAGAAGTGAATATATTCATACAGCAGTCTAGTTGTTGCTGTGCAATATTTTCTGATTTAACACAGTACTTGGTATTAGTTTTCACTTTTAAAAACAGGTGCTCTTTCAGAGAAACAAATCATAGGATACACAGGTTCCTAGAGAAAGAGTATGTGGCTGAAAATTTGGCTGCTTTCTTTCCTAGCTGTATTGGCAGGTTGAATGAAAGATAGCGCTTCTCTGTACAAATCTGGCCTCACAAGGATCTATTTATTTCAGCAGTTGGCCAGAAACCATTTATATTCACTTATACATCTAGTAAACAATATTTACCTAAAGAAATCTTTCAGTGAAATATTTTCAGAGCTAACACGTTAATCTTCACAATTCTGTTCACATGTTGGGTATCAGCTTGTGGTATTCCCAGGTAGAGAGATAGGAAGCTGTGAGAAGTCACTGAAATAGTGTGTGGGGGATTCTGCTTTCTAAACAGGTAGATCTTATGGTTTGTTTTACCTCACCTGATGGTTTAGCCTTCTGTGAAGGTAATTCAGGTTATAGTAGACTGTGGCATGGTTCTCTCATTCTCCCTTTGGAGACACCGTGGCAATGAAAATAAAACCAGTTTTGCTTATTAGGCATTTAAAAAATAATCCAGATTAGCAGTTTTTAATGTTTTTTTCTCTGTATATTTTTCATTATATATGCAAAATATTTTATTGTATTTTGAAGTTTTCCAGAAAATAAGCCTTTTTCAACACTTATTTATAAAAATCTAATTCCCACAATTACTCTTGCAGTCTGTGCAGAGGGTGATACCAATTTAACGTATGCGGCTGAGCAACGTGCATGCTATTAATCTTGGAAGGTAACAGAAAGATCCTAAGTAGGTGATGTGAAATTTTTAATTTTTTTTTTTTTTCAGCTGTGGTTTACTATTTCAAAATTATTTTTTTCTTAAAGATGACAGCACTTTAGTATCTGCATTGACCTCCATGATGTCAGAATGTCATTGTGCAACCGTAGCTAAGAAAAGCCTCCGAGGAAAAAAAAAAACAAAGGAGCTTTGCATCTTCCAATAACATGAGATGTGCATATACAGTACGTAGCATTTTGGAATTCATACTGTGGTAGCGAGTTGTTGCTTTCAGTTTGATTAGACAATCATTGTTTCGTTTTCCTTGCTTTGACAGTGAGTATGCTTGTACGCTGCTTAAGTCTTCTTAGTGCTATCTAGGTCAGTATACTTAGGATAGCTTTTATGTTCTGTAAGTCTGACAGATACCATGCCTGACAGAGATCAGCACCAAATCTTCTTTTATTTATTATATCTGAGGATATAAAAATATTTTATAATTAATCAGAATTATAAACCACATAGCACCTACCGTTTCTGCATTGCAGATATATTTAGCTCTAACACTGCTTGTGGTTAACAGGGTGTAGCGTAGACACAGACAGCTGATCATGCAGTCAGACCCTGTGCTCGTGTGGTTTGTCAATACTGCTCAGGATTTTGATGGACTGTAAAAGAGAGAAAACAGAAAGGAAAGAAAAACAAATGTTTTATTTGTATGAACATTAGACCTTTAGTTATGCTATTTTTGCTATCATTGTCTTTTTATTTTATTTTTTAATTGTGAGACTTAAAAATTAGGAAAGCACAGCAAATGCATCCAGGATTTAATATGTGCGACGTGAAATCTTTCTGCATCAAGAGGATGTTACTGTAGTCAATCCAGCGTTTCTCCAGTAAGCAAGAAGATCGTTTTGTTTTCCTCGGCAGGCGGACTCAGCCATTGCACAGGCAGATTTTGATAAGAGTTTGAAATGCCTACTACTGTATCATTGTAGAATTTGGAGTTTGCTAACAGTGTTAGTGACTGGAGCTCATCTTGCATCACCAGTTGATGACAATTTTCTTTGTTCCCTCCCACCCAGTTGAACCAAGACTCTGTAGCTGATACGCAATGTCACTTACAACATTAATCAGATACTGCATTTAAGGTGAGCTGTCCCTTGCCTCCTCCCTTACCAGAGCTGTGCTGCAGTATGTATCTTACTCCTGCAAGCCTAAAATGGCAGGCAGGATTAACGTTGCTTGTGCTGTGTGCATGCTGTGTATTGAATTCATTATACTGTGCCTAGTATCTCAAATGTGAGTATGTAAATGGTCTGTGTGCCATGTCATGCAGTAGCGAAGACTGGTTTGTGCTTCATTACAGGCTTAGATATTTGAGCATCACCTTAAGAATTCTTTTTTCATTTGCAATGTGGTGAGCTGTTAGCTTGTCATCACATTCAAACTACATTATTAGCCCTTGGAAAGGAAAAAAAAAAAAGCAAACTGTGCTTCCAGATGGTGTCACCCTTTTTCTTCTTGCGTTTACTGTAGTTTAAATAATGTATATTGTATTGTTAATTAATGTGAATATCGAATTAAAGCACTTGAAACTTACATATTTATTATGCAGGTAGGAGGCACGTCGAATCTATTTTTAACTCTTACGCAGTCCACGTTGTGCAATGGGCTTTGGTTGTCGAGTTTATATTTTCAGCTGTGATATCAATAGGCTGATTTTCAGTAAATGTGACAAGTGGCCTTTGCAGTGGTCAGCTTCAAGCTTTGAACCCTCTGAGGAGGAGAAAAAAAAAAAACAACCTTGTGTTGCAGTTTCAGAAAACCTTGGATGAGGACATTTTTTTTTCCCCACTCCTGCTTTCCCTATTGATAAACTCGGTTCTCCTGATCACGGTCTATTCAAGCTGCTTCCCATCTGATTTTTGACAACTGCTTCTAAAAAATTATCAAGAAGACCAAGAATAGAACTTATCTCCATCGCTTTACATAAAAATGGCTGGGTGCATTGCCATGCTAACACTGCACTAAGTGGTACACGCAGGTAGGTTGAGATTTGCATGTTTTACTGATTTCTTGGTCAGTGTTGCAAGAACATGAAATGGGCTTTGGAATGTAGCTTTCAGTTAAAAAATGTATTAAACTGTTAATTAAAACAACCTAATATTAAATTGTTGGCTTCACATATTGGCATGACAATTGTTCTTACCTGTTTTTAAAAAATCTATTGTGAAAGTAGAGCAATCATGTCTGTTAAAATAATCATATGTACTAAGGGCGTGGCAACGCTTATGCAACAAAAGAATTTTTGAAAACCCTATTGATTCAATTACATTTTAAAGCTGACTAGAAGCATTACTAAGCTGGCAGTTAAAATGCAAAAATAAAAATTGAGGTAGATAAGAAAAATGAAAAATATTTAAATTCTGTCGTAAGCGGTTTCGTGTTTTGTGCGAAATCTTAAATAAAGATAAATATGCTTTAATGCTTATATTTTCAGTATTAGCTACAAACATCAACTTGCAGTATTTCTTTTTATTTTAAGGTAGAAGGACTTTAAAGAGAGAGATTGATATAGGTGGCCCTGTCAGCTTAAACTGAGTATCAGTTCACTGAAGTGTGTTTTACTTCACACAAAAAAGCTTATGAAATAAAAACTTAACAGCCTTAGGTACAAAAACCTGAATTTGAGCATTAAGAATAAAAAGAATTATAAGTATTGTATTACTTACACCAACTTGTGTAATATATTTATTTCAGATTAATACTGGGCCAGAACCAGTTTCCTTGGCAACCAGATCCTTTTAAAAGGTGCAATAGTAGAGATGTAGAAAGATGTTATTCTCTTTAATAGCAGTATCACAATGCAAATGGAAATTTTGCAGTTGTTTCCTTTCAGTTCTAAACGAGAATCTGATCTCATTTTATGTTTCCATGCGGCTATCATTTCTTAAACGATACCATGTTTATAAAGCTGTACACAACAAAAAAACTGTTTTATTCCTGTTTTGCATTGGTTGTTTCCAGAAACGTACCCCCTTTTTTTTTTTTAATTTAGCCTAGTCTTGCATGTAGGTCAAGGTCTGTACTGTGTGTATATAAAATGGTAGTTTCATTATCACAAGTATAAAAGTATCACTGAAATGTTTAGCAGCTGAGAAATGTAGAGAATCAGAAGTATGTTTAAACCTTCTTTCACCTTTGCTGAATTCAGCCACAGTAATGCTACTAAACCTTTCTTTAAATAGTGGACCCATTCTGAAGTTCAGGTAAAGAACTGTGTTTAAGCATACTGGAAAAGAACTTCTGTCCAATCTTAAACAAGCCTTTATAGAATAAGCTCACTTGTGGTCTGCGGTAATTTGCAGACTTTATAGATTTTGCAAAATTTAAGTATTGTAATTCCTTATTTCTATTTTTAGCTAATATTTTTAACAGTATCAGTGAAGTTAAATCTTATGTATCACAGGTAACTGCTTATACAGAATCAGATGTTACTAAATGTCTCCACTGAGCTTATAACGTATTTCCTTGTAAATCTCCTTTGTACATGACTTGAGAAATTCTCACTACTGCAATGAGACTTTTGCAGCAGGGTAGCCATTTTCCTTTCATGTCCTTGACTTTAAAATGACTAAGTATATTTTGTGTGGATGAGGACCCAGTGCTGAAAATTAATGCAGAGGAGGTATTTAGAAGCACAGCCAATTATCAATAATAGCCTTGACAGTGTAGTAATATCAAACTAATTCTCATTTATTTCTAAATATATCAATTCAGTGCATTCCAAATAAACAGAGCATAACTGTTCAGGATTATGACTTGTCATCTGTCTTGATAGGCCAATGCTTAATAATGATAATAAAACCATTTGATTCATAATTACGAGATTAGTTTGACGCAGTGCAATATTCCCCTGTTCCACCTAAAGAAGCAGAACTGAGAACGTAATAAACAGCATCTCTCAAGTGACATATTAAAGTTTGCATTTTTTTGTAATTTGATTTATCTCCAGTAGCTTGCTTCTGCTGATTATTTTCCTGTCTGAAATGTTACTATGGAGTGCACCATTACATGTAGTTATCAAAATTGCATTTCTTTGTTTATTTCTTGTGTGGTTATTTTTAAAGGAAGTTGCTGAGCAAATGCTATGTAGAAGCAGTCTATTTATTGCCGCTGATATTTATCTTTAGAAAAGATGGGGCACTTAGCAATAAACTGTTTTTATTATGTCTTTGTGTTCAAACATGCCCACTCAGGGCATTTTAAAAAAGTGTAGCTCCGTTACATGAGCATGCTTCGCTATGGTTGTTTTAAATCCATTTGTAAATTTGCTCTTTTGTTAGGGGGTGCAAGTCCTCTTGTAATTAATATGACTGAACTCAAGTGCTTTCATAAGTCTGGAAAAACTCATTGGCAGCCTGTGAATGGTAATTTCTTCTAGCTAAAGAAACTGATTTATTTATTAAGGAGGAGTCTAGTAATTAGCAAGCTGTTTCCAGTTTGACTATTATACGTGGGTTGCTTTATGTATTTTAATGGTAGTTGTATCTAGCTAATGCAGAGTATCAGAATGTTATAGCCAGAGGTGCCATAAGAAATCTTGTGTAAACTTCATCCATTTTATTCTCTCTGGCTAAGGGGGCTAACTGGGGCATGTAGGAGCAGGTGCAGTTTTTCACACCTCCAGCACAGCCTGCAAATGTTATTGCTGAGGGGGCGTGGGGTGTTTTTTTTTTCAGTTTTATCATAGAAGTCTAATTGTTGATACTCGGTCCTTCCTTCTGAAATGTGTTCTTTTATCCATGCAGATTCCATTTCTGCCTAACAGAAAATCTATACAAAACATGAGTAAAAGTGAAATCAAACTAAAAATCATTCACTCAGACACTATCCTACTTGCTTTTCAATGACCTTTCTGATTAAGGTTACTTCTGCCTCGAAACTTCATTTTGATTTGAAACTGCAGGTCTCTCAGTGTGAAACTATCTGTGTTCAAATAATATTTATCAGACTATTAGACAGACTCTGGTAGTAATGAACAGGTACCAATTAACCCTTTTGGGGCATCTAGTGTCTGCTGTACTTTGTCATGTGAATTGCTTTACTATGTTTTAGAAGGGCTTTGTTATGTATATTACATTTGAATTCTAGTATTATAAAATTTGGGAATTCTTTACCTTTGATAAGATATTTTACTGCTGGATTCCTCCAAATGTGATGTTTAAGCTTCCCATTCACCATATTTCACAGTCATTTGTGAATATGACTTTATTGGTATTTGAAATAATAATAATGGCTTAATGCAATTTTCTTTCATTCTGGCCTTTGTTACAGGCAGATGTGAGCTACAGAATACTTATTCAAATCAAGATAGACTAAAAATGTACTCAGCTAAATGAACAAAAAAAAAATTAGCTCACCTTTTTACCTTTTAAAGCCAAAGTAATGGATCCTGTAGTTCCTGTATATTTATAAAAATATGTGGTATATTTGCAAATGGAAGATGGATCTATGTATTCTTGATTGCTGCTATATAAATGCCTATTAGCTGAGTCATAAGGCCTTATCTGTAAGATTTTGCAGTTGCTCTATGGAACAATTTAATTTTGTTTAGTACCTTTGAAACAAAGCCCCGTTCTGAATAATTTTTACACTATTACATGATAACCTTATTAGGATGTTTGATACATAATAACATGAAATCAGGATGTTTGACAATGATGAATAATCATTTAAGCAGAGATACAAGATGTGTATTCCAGAGAACAAGAGTTGCCTGGAAATGTCATTATCACAGACACTGTGATGATATCTGTGACAAGAGACCAAAAGAAAAGTGGCAGAATGGAAAGAGGAGAAAGAAAAGGCCTTTTGAAAGACTGCAAAAAAACATGAAGGCTTTTAAGATAAAGGATAACTTGTAATTGGTTTCAGCAGTTTATGTGGAGTCAAGGGAGTTGACTAGTGATGATGATTGTTTCTCCCTGTACCATGATTTGTTTTCTAAACTGGCAAACTGTGAAGCTAATCTTAAAATACACTTGTTTTCCACTGACTTTACCTTGTGAAACTCAGGACCAGACTAACTGAGGAAGCTGTGAAGCCTGCATTATTTCATGTCTTATTAGGTAAATGTGTGAGGAATAATTTGGACATAGTTGAGATGGGGGAATGGAAGTAGAGCCAAGGATTGGTTTCAGTCTTAACTTTTCCAGTGATCCCAATGATTTATTTCAAACTTGAAAACATCCTTACATTTCTGTCTAGAACGTATTATGAAACATTATGTCCAGTTTGCACTACACAGGTTAAACTATAATAAAACAATGCAGGCAGAAGCAGTATTCACAATAGTTTGGTTAACGGTACTGTTTTGTTGCTGGTATGTTGTAAGCCTCCCACATGTAGATCTGGAGTCCTACAGTATTCCAGGGAAAATGTAGATGAGTTACACAGTGTATCTGGAAATTAGTACTTGTCTAATAATTTGGTCATTAAATTTGGATTTTCCCCTTTGCAGGCTGATACACAGTAGCCACAGAGTTCACAATTACTGAGATGGTTTTGCCGAAAATTCCTGTCGATATCACTTTTAAAAGACTCTAACAGAAGAACAACCTGATTTTAGGTGGGTAAGTTTATGGGGTGATTATAGCACGCTGAAATATCTTTAAAACTCACATAGAAATAGTGCAAAAATATTTAACACTTTAAAACCACTGCATTACATGGGTTTGGTTTTTTTTCAGTTAAAGTTCTACCTTTTTTATAATCATTTTAAGAGTTGTTCTCGCTATGGTGCTGCATTGCTCTATTCTCATGTCAATATTGTTGGATTTTTCCAGCTCTTGCTGGATTTTTATTGACATAGAGATTGGACAAACAAAATTAGGCAGAAGAGATCTTTGAAACAGGTTGTTGTAGCCTCCAATGATCTGTACAAACCAAACGTATCAGAAGGCAAGCAAACCTCCTGAGCTTGGCAGAATGTTAACTCTGGATCCCAGTCACTAGTGTTCATTACAAATCTGTGCCATACAGTAAAGGTAGAGGAACTCTCTTAGTGCCAATGCCCATTTCTAATATTGCTGTTTTGGTTAAGCTGTATATAGTTCATCTAAAACTGGCTAATCTCTACCTTTACACATGACTGTAATCGGGGTAGTAAAAAACCTCTCGAATCGTGAGCTGCAAAGAGCACTTTGTAAATTCAAGTATGGTATTGTAATAAATAATCAGGAAATTTCAAAATAAGAGTTTTGCATTTTGCATGGCTTTTTCAAATATTAGCAGTTTCCTTTCTTCTTACTGTGAATGCAATAATCATCTTGGTTAAAATAAATACGTCTGCTATCTGTGCTTTAGATTTGAAATATGTATGTATTGAATTAAAGAATCAGTGAAATCCTGATTAATTTATTAATTTTGAACGTGGTTCTTTGTATTATAGAGCATAATTTGTGTTATAGAAAGGGAGTAGTTTCATTGATTTCAGTGGTACTATTTGCACCAATTTCTGTAGGAAACGGTTTGTTGCATCATAGTGACTAATGCTGTGATATCTTGTAAGTAGAAATAAGTAATTAAGGCTACCAGGCAAAATGTAAGATTAGCAACAAAATTTAAAAAACAAACAAACAAACAAAACACCTCTTCAATTTCTAGAATATCTCAAAATGTTTTCTGTAGTTAAGTTTACTTTTAATACACAATGTTGTATGACGTAGAAAATGGTAATGAATTTTCAGAGACAATAAGATGGCATTGATGGTTTAAACTAATCAGCAAAACATTAAAATTAGATAAATTCAGGTTACCTAGATTTACAGAAGCAATGGGCTACAAAATCTAAGTTGTACCTATTTTAACTAAATTATCATAGAACACTTGCTCAGTATATTTTAGGTAGAATACTGGGCCATAACCTGTTTCCTTGGCAACAACATATGAATAAAAGGTACATTAGCAAAGCTGCAGATGTGTGTCAGTGAATGCTTATTAAGCAGCCCAATGCATTTACATACCATGTGCTCACAATAATGCATGCATCTTAAAAATCACCATATAAAAAGATTTCTAGGCATGGCCCAATGTGGATTCTTAATACTCAAAGGTTTTAACCGAAAAACCTCATGTTTTCAATGGAAGTATCTCTTGTGATTTTTTTTCATTGTGCTTTAAATTGGACTTGCAATAACTGGAAAAAATTGGCATGGTAGTCTTGGTCTGCAAATTGAAACCTTTCTCCAAGATTCTCAATACTTACAGCACTGCTTTAAGACAACAAAATATGGATGGAAATGAAGGCTTACAGTGTCTTTCAGAAATGCTCAGACATTCTAAATTTGAATCTTGCACCAGCATTCAGAAGCAAGTATGATTATACTGTTTTACACAGTGACAAACGAAAGCTACTAAATAAAAATGAAACTGGTGTTGCTTGTAGCTCTCCCATTCTATCCAACGTATCCAGACACAGAGATACGACCGAGTGTTGTCTTCTAAGAGTCAGCAACAGAAAAAGGTGGCAGGGTGGGGTGGGGAGAAAAAGCTGTAGAAGAAGCCAAAATGGCAGTTGTTCATGGACTTTCAGCATAAGATTTGGATGTAGCATTTAGGCAGTACTCATGCTTCTTGTGCAAGTGTTTGTATAGTACTATTTTGGTTTATATTCCTGGATTTAAAAGAAGCTCAGATATGGAAGATCAGTCTTGACAAATTTGTTTACTGACTTCAGCAAGTTTATGTACAGGTTATTTTTGGCGTTTCTTCTTAAAGTATTCATTTGTATACAAAATGAAAAGTGTATACAACCCTTCAGGTTAACTATATTATCCCAAGATGATATATCTTTAAGAAGTAGGTCTAAAATGCTAATCATTGAAAAGACAAGAAGAATGGAAATCTGCAAATTCCGAGCTTAAATTCAGTTGGTGTAATCTGAGAAGTTGTTTATGTGACCAGTAGCCTAATTAAAACTTCCTTGAAATCAATGAAAAGATTCCCATTGACTTTTTTGGAGTGTGCAATAAGAGAGACGGCTTCATACATAACAATGAGATTTAGCAAATAAAGATTATCCTGACAATGTTAAGCATTTCCGTAACTCTCAACAGTCAAGTGTACCAGAATCTAGTATTAATTCCAGATCGTTTGAACACTATCACATGAATCTTTTAATGATCCTGAACCATAAAAAATGTTGTTATATACCATCACGTGCTACAATACTATTAAGGCTTTTGAGCGAATAAGAGTTTGGGAAATTATTAGGGAGATGCAAGTCCATTGTTTTTTCTTTTTATTATTTGTTGCTCCCCATCTGAGCTGACCTTACTGTCAGGCCAGGATTTGTGCCTGGGGCAATTCACGTTGGTGACAGAGCATGCAGCACAAACCAGAGATGGAGCCATCAAGATTTTCTTCGTACTGCCAGCTGCTACCTGCTTTTGCTACAGCCCTTCTCCATTGCACAAGCAGGGGCCCTACTATAGCTTTTAGGTTGGAAATGTGCAGCAGTGTGGAAGAGGAGGAGTAGGGCTTGGGCTGGGCCGCTTAGGTCAGCACAAAACGGAGCATAGGAATATTTAAGAGCATACAGCCAGAGTTATTGTGTGTCAAATAAGTTGTCATAATAAATGGCCACACTTAAGTGATGATTCCAGAGTAATAGCTATCACTTGTGCATTGTTTTTGGCATGCTAAAGTTTACCAATATAACTAAAATATTTTGCAGTATTTTAAGGAACATTGGAGATCAGTGGTGGCCAGTTAACAGCTTGAAGACCAATTCTAGCTTTCAAAATGGCTGTGTCCAGCCATCTAGCAGACCAACGAAATCAGGTGTTTCCAGGGGAAGGGATTTAGCTCTGTTTTCAATCTAGCATAATTTGCTGGAGTAGTAAAGGGCAAGAATGGCTGCATTGGCCTGGCTCCCAGCACACCTGACTGAGACTAACAGTGGCCACTGAGCATGCAGCTTGGCTGCTGCTCTTGTGGATGTTGGTTCAGATATTCAAAGGATGTTTCCTCTGAAAATTGGAAAATCAGAGCCTGGGTTCGACTACTTTCATTTTGTCTTTCTGATAACTGAACGGGCAACAGAATACAACATAGTAACTGTCCAAAATGAACAAAAATTAAGTGTTTAATTTGCTACTTTTATTTAAAGCTATTCAAATATATAAATTACTACATTTGACAACAGTCAACAACAGAAAAATGTCTGTTGTCACTCTGTAAACATAGCTTCATGATTGCAATTGATCTATGCTAGCTAAGGACTGCGATATGTCCCAGAAGTGTAGGAGGCTAGAAAGTGGCTTGTCAGCAGCACATAAAAAAATGAAAGACGTAAATGGAAAATAATACCGAGATTGTTCAGAGATAGCAAGATGTAAAGTCAGCTGATTCTTCGTAGCAGTAGAACATAAGCTTTTATTTTTTGTGCAAAAGAAGAATTTGGATTTATGTCAGCTATTGTTCTTGCTTCATTTTCTTTTTTAGACTGGTGGAGAGACAAAGGTATAGTTATACCTTTAAAAATTGCTTGTATGCGTTCTGTTTAGTGTTAATGGGACTCAGATTAGGCCATGCCTAAATTGTAAGACGGCAACATACCTTGGAGAAAGACTTTCTGTGGTGCACTTCCACAGCTCACACAGGTTGCAAACCAAATGAGTTCTGCCAGGCTCCTCTCCTGTCAACCAGACTTGGAGGAGCAGGCAGCTGCTGCAGGTCTCCATAATTGTCCTCCTTCTCCCTTCCTCTCCCTCCACTTGATGCTCGAGAAGAAGAGAAGGGTTACACAAAGCAACTCTTTCCCTTGCTCATGTAACAGAAAGGGGAGTGAAGCCACTTTGGGCTGCTGGGTCCTTCTTGCATTCCACTGCTAGTGTCGGTCTGCCTGAGGAGTGAAGAGGAGCTGTGTTTTCCTCCTGAGCAGCATCACTGGCTGCTTTGACCTCAGCAGTGAGAGCAATTAAGAAGACAGTCCATCCAAGTGTTTTTCTCATGGATAGGCTGGCCTGGTCTAGGCACTGAAAAGGAAACCAGTCAAGCCCTGGCAAAAATCCTGTCACTCATGAGGAATTTGCAAGAGTTGGTAATGCTATGTATGTTGTTTCCTGCTGTTGTTTAAGAACTGAAACTGCTTGACTAGAGAGGAACATTGGAACATTTTTTTCCTAGGCAGTCTGAAATACTCTTAAGGAAAGAATACCACGTGCCGTGAGTTGCAGAAGTGAGATTATCAGACTTCAGCAAAGCATCCAAACACCACCACTTCAGTAACCTTGGAACTGTTGTATACATTTTAAAGAAGTAAAAGTTTGCTGACAATTTTCTCTATACCTTGCAATTTTACCATATAAGACGTAATCTACTGCTAAACTACTTGAACTTCTATTTAAAAAGAACATATTTGTGTGACGTTATGTGCAATCATTTATATGTTTAATGGGAATTGGTACACATACACTAGCAAAATTGGTATTTTTAAAGTCTATAATTTGTATTGTGGCTTACATCCTGAAATCAGGACTGCAGATGCAGATAAATCTTGTCTGATTTCTCACAGATATCAATGTAGTCCGTTCACATAGGTCTGACTGCAGCACCAGTTCCTCCATTTTCTTTGCGTGCAATTGGTTTTACATAAAACATTATAATGAGAATGTAGAATCTTGGGTGCAGCCAAGATGGCCTTATAAAGAATTTCTTACTCTGAAGAATATTTTTAATACACAAGGAGCTGATGAGACTGTGAATTCCAAATAGCTCAAATTATATATATATGGAAATTAGTACCTTCAATTACAGTACTAGTCACAGAAAAGGGGATTGTTTTCTTAGTGGATGAGGTGAAGTTGCCTTAAGAAAACAGCCTATCAATTAAAAAAAAAAAGAGAGAAAGAAAAAATTAGTCAGTTTTCTCCAAACCTGTTATATTGTCTATAAATATTAAGACTGCCAGAGCATCAAATGGTCAAGTACAAATAAATTGATATCTCTAAATTGGGGGTATCTGCTATACAAATGATGGTTATGCATCTGATTTTCAAAACTATTTAAAATAATAAATTTTAATTAAGATTTAGGGGGCATTCATAACCTAATCTTCCTTAAATTTTTTTCATGTAATCTAAAAAGATGCTTGTATTTATTGTTGTTCAGTAATGCATTTCTTTCTTTTAAAGGATTACAACAGGTTTAATTTAATCCATATTATTGTATTGTTACCGACAACACATTTGTGAAAAATACTTCTTACGGCACTTGTGTCAGAAATCTTCATGAATATATATTAATACATATATACGCACCTAAAACAATAATAAAGAAACAATAGTAAATAAGCAATAGACAAAGTCCAAGATTAAAAGTAACCTACACGTGAGTGTAACACTTTGCTTCTCAGTTATGTAGGTCGGAATAAAAAAGGTTGTGAAAACTTTGGGATGCACTTTGTTTTTGCAGTCAATACTGCTGTGTTCTTCAACTATTTGTTCCACCTCCCATAGCTGTTGGTAAACAGCTACTGATAAGAACAGCCCAGTTTGTCATGAGATGAAAGCAGAGAGTAGCAGAGTCCTAAGCTAAAAAGATACTCATGGCTTCGGTAGGTGAACTTCTTTATAAGAATTCCAGTGATTCGGAGGCAGTAATCAAGCTCTCCACAGTGATGTTCGGTATTGCTAAGATGATCTTTCAATGTGAATTGTGTAAAATAGTGGAAGAAGGGGGATGTATAGATCAGTCACTGAAATTATGACAGTTTCCTGATGAGAACAAATTTCTTTCCATATTTTTTAAACAACCAGGAAAGCATATGATAGTTCCAAGACAGAATGCTAGAAAAAAGACTTTCCCTCCTTCTAATAGATTGTATATCTTATGTTGATATTAAATAGTTTCCTCAGAAGATATGCAGCATTTATCATGAAGGGGCTCTAGCAAAGTTCTAACTTCCAGGCCCATCAGGGGTGACAATGATGAAATAGTTCATGCTTCTGGATTTGTCTAAAATGAATCGGTTCCTACTATTCAGTGCTTCTAACGCATAGGCTTAGATCTGAAAACAAAGTAACTGTCCAGTAAAAACTCACCGGCAATAGCTTGTAAAAATAAACCCAGATTAGCCTTGGGCAAAATTGATATTTTCAAGCAAGCTTTAAGACAAAAGCAAATTGTCCATTTTTCTAACAATGTTTTCTACCTGTCTCAGAGACCAGTTTTTCTCTTAGCTTCATGATTCGAAGTACCTGGGAAAACAGGTTTTGCTGACTATTTAAAGTGAGAGGCAGAGAGAGAGAGAGAATATAGAGGAAGACCGTACCAAATATATTGGAGCATCTGGCTAAATGAAATCAAGCTACCTACTTCTTTATCTAGGTAAGCATTTCTTAGTGCTTATGAAGCACTAAGAGTATTGTTGCACTTGTTTTCTGAGGCACTAAATAATTTGAAAATAACAAAATTAGAGAATAAGACTACTGCTTAAAATAAACCTCCTCATGATACTGTATGAGTTTCTATATATGCTTCAAAAAAGATACTTAATACAACCAGATAAGGAAAATAAGGTAAATGTGTCTGTACTTCAGTAACCAAATGTAATTTATCTCCAATATTATTTTTTCAAGGACATATTTCATCTCTCATTTTTAGTGGGAAGTTGCAGAAGTTACGCACAGAGCTATGTATCTCTATAAATGCTTTCTCTTTCTTCATATGAGAACAGCTTTGAAGGAGAGTAATGCAATCAAAATCCTTTGTTAGGTTTAAGAGGAAGTCTAACTGATGTGGACAAAACTGCATTGATGACCATGGAGCAAGGGGTTGGATATAGGGAACACTGCATTTCCTCATCTTTCTACTTTACAGTCCTTGCATATAAACAACTTGGCTGATACGCTAAATATCCCAGCTGGCTCTATTAATTAAGCACAAAGCATTTGCTGTAAAACAGACACATGAAAAGTAACGTAGCAGTTAGTAAAGGAAGAAGGGAAGGCAGGGCGCTGGAATCAGCCCGCGTTTCACAAGCCACAGGCAAATCTGATTACCAGGGATTATCAGAGCAAAATGGCTGCTGCGCCGTCCTGCCGCCGCCGGCGGGCCCCGCGCTGCGGCGCGGCGGGCGGGCGCCACGGGCCGCGCGCCGCCAGGAAGATGGCACCTGTCACGTCAGCCCGCGCCCCGGCACCCAGCGCACCGTCCCGCTGAGCTGCTGCTTTCGTCTTCCTCCCCGCCAGAGAAAACCCCAAAGACATGGTTTTAAGCGCCAGGTAGCTCAAAAACAGTGAGTTGTTCTACGTTCGAGCGGACGATTGCGTAAGCGTTTCTGTTACTGCTAGGAAAAATCATATTGCAGGTTAATGTGCATTGCTTCCTCGGCTAGAGATTTAATTTAGTCCGGAGTACAGTTATTACCCATAAACAGGAAGTGTCTTCAAGTTATCTGCAGCTGACGGGTTGCCAAATGTTTGATGTCTCAAGAGGCCCCGTTTTAAGACAGACGAATATACTGACGTTAACGTGCCGCATCAGGGGCTTGTATTTGATGTAAGTCGTGCAGGATTACGAGACAATCGCATTTGAACTCTGCAGCAGCAGTTCGCATTTAATGTAGTTGTAAAAGCCTTTATTTCGAATCTTGCTTTAATAAGAAAAGGGGACGGGGCCTTCACCGCGCGCGTCCAGCTCCACCGTGTGGGCGAACGGTGCGAGGCGAACCGCCGCGCCGCCCGCCTTCCCGCCCCTGCCGGCGCCTCTGGCGGGGCCGCGGCCCGCTGCGTTGAAAGTCTCGGCAAGGACGTGGACGGACGGGTGAAACCTTTTGATAGCAGAAAGAACCGGACATGCAGCGGCAGATGCATTTTTTAAAAGTATTTTTAGAGCCAGATCAGTTACAGAGTGCCCTGTTACGGAGCTAGGACTTGCTTTGGTTTTCGAAGCGAGAAACATCACTTAAGGAAAAGCATAAGCCCGCTCTGAGCACTGATTTAAAGTGCTCAAGGCTGTTTAAAGTGCTCAAAAGGCTTTAAAGGCTGTTTTCCATGTGATGAGAAATGATCGTAAAAAGCATAAAGCAGGAAGTGGGAGAATGAGGTAGGGATGCTGATAATAGGAAGGAATTACAACTCTGAAAGAATGGTTCATCTGGTGGCTTTAGAGATCTGCCAATGCTAACGTAATATTCTTATGTTAAATTCCACCCCCCCAGCTGTCTGAATTAAAAGTTAGAGGAAACAGTGCGAGGCTGAAAATAATTATTTTAAGTCTATAATGCTTATGAGGCGATAACAAATAGAAAAGGTAAGTATTCGATATTAATAGGAAGGATGCAAGCAGTGAGTCTAAAAGAGAAGAAACATAAATGTACTTGTAGAAATAATGTGTAGCTATATAGACTGGAGCACTAAGCTACATGCCACTGCAAGCTATTAACCATAATTAGACATCGTTAAAACTTCCCTGCATGCCTGAGGTTATAAGGAGACTGAAGGGACCCTGGTCGAGGCAGCCTTGCGTAGCTGTATTGCCCAGGTGGGACTGGTGAAGTGATTCCATAAAAAACTGAGCTACCATCATAAAAGTGATTGTTGGTCAGTAGGTTTCCACGTGGGCAGGGATCAAGATAGTAGAGCTAGGGAGGATGTGGTATGTTTTTACTCGTTTTTGTTTGGTTTTTGCTTTGTTTGTTCGTGATGTCTAGCCCTGTTTCTGCTCTAGAACAAAATAGTGCCCTTTAGGAGAGTTAGGTACAGATGAATGTTCCTTCTCAGCTGGGGAAACAGGCTGGAAACAAAACAGAGATAGCCTTCAAAGCATGTTAATAGAGTGGAATGAAACTGAACATAAGAAAATTATGGAGCGAACGTGTTTCCATAGTGTTATGTTGGTAAGTACCAGAAAATATTAACATATTTAAAATCCCAGTAGAAATGCGTGGAATAAGGAAAACAGAGAGAGAACTGTTATTACAGTTTATCAAGTATCTTGCTGCTTTTTTATTTTGCCTGGGTACTAGCAACTGGCCCTAATGGGTTTTTTGTTGATGCCACTAGCTTGTCTTTCAAATTTAGGTGACCGAAGTGTAATAAAAGAATCTCTTCTCATATGTAATGGGGTACGCTGGCCTGGCAGTGGATTTCAAAAGTTTAGCAAAAGTTAAAAACAATATTCCTAGATTGCAACAGTTGTTCTTTTGGTAGTAACAAATTTTATATTTGTTATATTTGGTATTCATTAGCCAGTAAAACTTCTTGTGATCTCTTTACTTCAAGGTTATATTAATATAAAAATTAACAGTAACTTCTTCCCTCTGCAGTGTCTATGTAGAGCTGGCTGCTCTAGTATTTATAAGTAGCAGTATCATCTGTGAGGCAGAAGTAGTCAAATTTGTGTTTGGATGCATCAATCTCTGATCTTTCCATTAACTTTTAATACTACTTATTCTCACTTATGACTATTGTCCTGGAGTGGTATTCTGTTGATGTCAGAAAAGGTAACATTATCGTTTAATCTACCTGCTGACCATTACACTTAAGTTTCAGATTAATATTTAAATCTTATTTCTCAAACTGATTCAACAATTTTTAATGACAGGTTAAGTCTGTTACTGTTTTCGCAGAAAATCTGCAAATAGTAAGGTAGCTCCCCCAATCAAAAATTCTGTTCAGAAGCTAAAGTTATCTGTAGGTGCACCAAAGACTATTAGGTTATACTACAAAGGTACTGTTCAGATTCCTAACAAATTATTTATGTCTGGATTGACAGTAAAAAGTATCAAAATAACACATGTATTTCTGCCAAAAAAGCATGGCTTAGTAGGCTGAAGGGTTTTGTTGACCTTTAATAGGTCAAATGGTATTTACATATGTTTTGGGCAACATTTATAAATAATACTAGGATTTCTTGCATAATTCTATAATAAAAATCATACAGAAGAATAGTAACATTCCAAATGGTCTTTCCAGTGTTTAAATTGAAAATATTAATAATAATACATCTGAAAAATTTGATCTTTTTGTATCTTGGTCTCTGTGTATCTTAGAGCACCCTTGGAAACTGAAGAGCAGGTTTTCCTTTTGCAGTATGAACTGCAAATGGAATGTAAGATATTCCTAAAATATTCCTTTTATGTGTGTGCTAGGTAGAGCATTCTGATTTTATAGCATTTCAGACACATTTTTCACATATGCAAGAAGCAAGACAGGTAAAATAAAAGGCAGTGGAGAATCATTACACAGATGAATAAATGGAGTATTTGGGGAATGCATAGGTTGAGACAGAGAAGCAAAAAGTGTTGGCTCTGAAAATCAATTTGCTCTGGAATTTTTCTGTATAACTTTCCAATGAGATATATAGCAGATGGTTTAGCACACAGCAAAAAAAGTAAATGTCCAAATAGCAAATGCTGGTTTCTACTATCTTTACACAAGGAATCTAGTTTGGTGTTTTACTGAGCATACCAGAATATCCAGGACTACAGAAACTGGCAATCTATGTACATGCAAGTAGAAATTGAAAATATTCACTTTTCTCCTTAGGAGGATAAATTTTGAAATAACTAGCTGAATAATAAGACTTCTGCTAAAAACACTAGGGTTTGTAGGCCTTGCTTATAAATGCCTCTTAGTATACAAGTAGCAGTCTGATATATTTAGCAAACAGTATGTCAGATGATGTGCCTTTGAACTAAAACCAGCTGTCTCCAATAAAGAAACAAAAAACACAGGCAAGTTCCTATGGGGCAGTTCACTGGGATGTAGAGTTGACATCATTTATTTCCTATACTCAGGAAATAACTCTATCAGTAGCTCCTGTTGTGAAATGTTTTTGATGTCTGACAGTTGGTTTCTAATACCACATCACATGAGCAAGTCAGATGTAATCTCAGACATTGTCAATGAAAAAAAAGAATCAATTATGGGATAGTGGCTGCCTGCTTGAAGAGGAGTGTTCTTGTCAGTATTCTTTCTGTAGAAGACTCGATATGCTAGAAACTATCTACAGTTATATATGAGTTTTCAGATACTGAACTAAAGCAGAAAACCGTACCTAACTACTGTGAATTTCAGGTTATCATTCCACATGAATAAATGTCTCTTATTTTAAGCCAAATAAGTGTAATAAACAAACACATTATAAGCTATGATTTTAAGATTTAAAGGCACAAAACAATGCATCTAGATTTACAGCTGCTGTGAGTGATCAGATAATCAAAATAATATACGTCTACATTTCTATCACAGTTATACTGGTGAATTCATTTCTTGACATCTGTGGCATATATAAGCATCAGAGGTATTTTTTGTGAATCACAGTTTTGATTTTTCTGAATTCTGTGCATTGAAAATTCTCAGCCATTGAACTATATTAGAAGTTTTGGCCATTGGCATAGGTAATACCCTCCTGATAGAAACAATGGCCGTGCTGCAAGGTACAAATTTTACTTCCAGGCTTCATCCATAATGTACCAGATTATGATGTTTTTCATAGTACATTGTGTTTGTCTTCACAGCAAGGTTGTCATTGTTTTTTGTATAATTTGATTTGCAGTGAAGTAGTTGGTGGATTTGTGATAAAGTGTCCAAAGTGTAACTAGATTAGCTAGAGCAAGGGTGTATGTCCCATGTTACTTACTTGGTGATAAAGACCCTATTTTCAAGAAAGGATTACTTCTGAATAGCTTGGGTGAGAGAGCCAATGTGTTCTAAATGGCCATTGCTGTTTGCTTAGTGAATATGGGTTAAACCTTTATTTCACCATTTGGATCAAGCCCATCTTAATAAATATATTGGCATTTTTAATGTAAACTATTTGAGGGTAAGGGTCACCATAAAAATTTTCAAGCTTAGCATTTAAGTTTGGAGCAGTAGATGGAATGTTTAGAAGGTATTCCTAACCTATTAGAGCACTACAGTGTGGTACTATTTTAACATATCTTACAAAATATCTGTAGTTGGTCATTTTCTTTAAGGTGCATTTTGATTCCACAAGTTGAAAGAAAAGGGTCTGTCTTAGTGATTGGTAAGTGCCAGTAGGACAACTATTTCTTCATGACTTGAAGTCAGAAATGAGCAGTAGTAGTTTAAAACACTACTCAGAGATGGGGAAAAAAAGGAACAAACCTCATTATATGGTACAGATCTGAATTTGAACAAAACAAAAAAATCATCTGGTTAAGTCAGAGATTTTCTTCAGATACATACTGTCAAATTCATCCATTTTTTCAGTCTACTTTTCATTCATATTTTGCATCTTTTATCTCAAATAAACCAGTATATTCATACAGTAACAGCCTGGCTAATCTAAACATTTTTTGTCAGCATTAAACCTCATTATTATAAATTGGCAGTTATTTAACAGTATTTACTATTGCAATTAAATCTTATTATTTGGTAGAAATTAAGAACACACTATCAAATTGTAAAGTGTGAACACTATAAATCTAAACTATAACTGAATAAAAAACATTCTATTACTTGTTTTACTGAATTTATAAATTCAGTTACTTATAAATTTTCAGTCATTTTTAAAGTAAGTGTAAACTATTTAATAAAATTTAATCACTATTTCAAAATTATATACTGTTTATGTAAATAGTGTTATACATACTCTGCTATTGTTTACAAAATTGTGTTGCTTGTGCATTAATTTCTTTATAAAGCCTTATCCTGCAACTGAAACTTTATTGCATGGGATGTCTGATCCCTGTTTTAAATATCAGCTTAATAAGGGGATCAAATGCAGTTGTGTTGTAAAGTCATTGTCTGACAAACGGGCCCAGAAAACAAAGTCCTCAGCATCCACAGAACCACAGCAATTCAGCCTTCCCTGTAACATCTACCAAATAGCTCAACCAGATGCTGGGGGAATTACTCAAGGGTTCAGTGAGTCGTTCAGTGTGAACCTGAGCAGATGCACCCGCTGGCACAACAGAAAGCCGGTGGCTGCAGTCCCCAGTGAAAGGCACCGGCTGGGCGACAGACCCATGCGGGGACAGAGAAGATCCTCTGCCTCCTGCTGAGGAGCTACTGGTGTTCCTGCGTCCTTGATCTGTACATGGATTACCTTCAGTATTGTTGGCACGAGTGAACCCAAGATTACTTCAACCTGAAATGCTATGACAAAATTTTACTCATTCTTAAAATTTAAAAGTTAATAAATTTAAATATATAAAATATAGAACTATAAACTTGATCTATAACTGAAATGGATGAAAAATGCCTTCTAAATATATTTACTTTTTTTTTTCTTGTAGATGACAGTCATGTCCCATTCAAAGGATCTCAAGGATGACTTCCACAGTGACACTGTACTTTCTATTTTAAATGAACAGCGCATTCGGGGTATTTTATGTGATGTCACCATAATTGTGGAAGATACCAAATTTAAAGCCCATAGTAATGTGCTGGCAGCTTCAAGCCTTTACTTTAAAAACATATTTTGGAGTCGTACTATCTGTATTTCAGGTCACGTACTGGAGTTAGATGATCTCAAAGCTGAAGTGTTTACAGAAATACTGAATTACATCTACAGTTCCACAGTAGTTGTTAAGAGGCAGGAGACTGTAACGGACCTTGCAGCTGCAGGAAAAAAACTGGGAATATCATTTCTAGAAGATCTTACAGATGTTAATTTTTCAAGTTCCCCCTGCCCCTATGCATACTGTATTAATGAAAAAGGGACTGTCAAAGAGGAAAAACATGAAAAGAGACATGAAGACTCTGCTGTGACAAATGGACCACGAATTACAAATGCATTCTCAATTTTTGAAACTGAAAACACTTTGTTTTCTCCACTTGATTTGAGGGCAAGCTTTAAAAAGGTATCTGAAACAATACAAGCACCCATCAGCCTCGATAGAAGCGACGCCTGCAAAGATGCTGAGCCAGCCAGTACACTGGCCGAACATTCCTATGCGGTTTCTTCTGGGGGAGATACTTTTCAAGGAACACCTTTTCTTGAACAGGACAGCAGCCCTTCATACAAGATCGGTGAAGACCACTATGAAAATCTCCAAGCCACACCACTCGTTCAGCCGGGAAAACAAGCGTGTAGTACTCCTAAGACAGCCTTTAAGCCCCAGGGTACTGGTTTGGCTACAGCAAAAGTACCGGCCTCTACAGTAACCACTACAGAAGGCCAACATGAAGCAGTTACTGATCAGACAATTATTTCCTTTCCAAAACCTCAAAATAAAGCAGGAGATTTCAATTTATCCAGAGAAGAGGAAAACAATTCTGCTAATGTCTCTGGTTCTGTGGCAACTGTTGTTCCACCTGTTTACAACTGTAACTGTTGTGCAAAATCATTCAATGACAGGGTGTTGCTCAGTTCTCATCTTCAGCTCCATTCAGAGCATCAGGAAACTTTCACATGCAAATACTGCAGCAAACAATTTGCAAATCTAAATATACTGGAAAGTCATGAACAAGTCTGCATGAGATCAAGTAGCTTATCAGTTCACAATGGAAGCGAACAAAATTTTGCAGATAACTATACTGCTACAGATGGAAGGAATGGAAGTTCATATGCAAATACAGAGCCTCTATTGTCTGAAAACAGCATCACTGATTATTCTAATGCAAACTGCACTTTACCAGAAACAGATCATTTGGTTAAAGTCGTTGATGGGCAGATATTATATACGTGCATTGTTTGCAAGCGTAGTTATGTAACATTGTCTAGCCTTCGAAGACATGCAAATGTGCATTCATGGAGAAGAACATATCCTTGTCACTACTGCAATAAAGTATTCGCATTAGCTGAGTATCGCACCAGACATGAGATCTGGCACACTGGAGAAAGACGGTACCAGTGCATTTTCTGTCTGGAGACTTTTATGACTTATTATATACTAAAAAATCATCAGAAATCTTTCCATGCAATTGACCATCGTCTCTCAGTAAATAAAAAGACAGCCAACGGAGGCTTAAAACCAAGTATGTACCCATACAAACTTTATCGACTTTTACCTATGAAATGCAGGCGACTACCTTATAAGTCCTACCGAAATTCTTCATACGAAAATGTTCAAACAAGTAGCCAGGTTAACGAAACTGCTTCTGCTAACTGTTTCATTCCGAGTTCTCTTAGCTCTGAGCTACCACCACTGAATTTTCAAAGTAATATAATAGCAAACAACAGAACTCTTGCCTTGGATACATCTTCATGTAATGATGCAGCATCTTCCACGAATACTCAGAATTCTTCCTCTTGGGGAGTAGGTATCTTAAATTCTGACCTGCAAAGGGACTTTTTCACAGCTGAGAAGAGAGTTTCCACTGCTGCAAATGACTCTGGTTCTCAGGAATGTGACTCCTCAGTTGTGTCTTTAACTAATGTGAATGAAAATTCAACCTCTGTCATCAGTTATAGCAGTTCTGCACCCTCTGTCATAATGCACAGTAGCAGAGTTTCATCAGTAATAATGCACAGTAAAACAGTCACTTCTGTAGAAAACAGTAAGACAGAATCTTCAAATAATCTACCTAGTCAGTCTGTAAGTGATGATTGTAAATATGGGTCAGATAATTATGGGAAGTGCATTACAAAACCAAAAACTATTAAGGAAAAAAAGAAAACACAGCTGTACAACAGAGCAGAAGCAACTGAGGATACACAGCACGTCACAGGATCTGGAGGGTCATCTAGCAAAACAACAAATACTGTCCAAGAATCGAGTAAAACTGAAACGTACATTGCAAAGCCTGCCTTACCTGGAACATCTGCTGACAGCAATGTTGCACCTCTTTGTCAAATAACAGTAAAAATTGGTAATGAGGCTATTGTAAAAAGACATATATTAGGATCTAAGCTGTTTTGTAAAAGGGGCCGAAAATCTAAACACGAGTCCAAACAGGACAATCTAATTGAGGAATCCGAAATGGAGATAAAAGAAAGAAGCCCATCTAGGCTCTATAGCTCAGAATGCCTGGAGCTGACAGAAATGTGTGATGACGTAAGTGACCAGGACTCCAGTGATAAACCCTGGAGACCCTATTATAATTACAAACCAAAAAAGAAATCCAAACAGCTAAGAAAAATGAAAAAGACCAAATGGAGGAAAAAGCACGGAAGCAAGAACACCATTATGGAAAGCCACAACACATGCAGTCGAGAGTATGCACTCAGGAATGCTCCTGAGGAAAAGGCGATTAGTCAAGAAGAGAATGCAGAAATGCCTAATCTTCATTGTGAGCTCTGCGAAAGAGATCAGTCTTCCACTGCAGAAATTCAAGAACACGTACACTGGCATGTAGCTACTTCAAAGCCTTACATTTGTGAATTATGCCAAAAACAATTTCAAAGTCCATCCACTTTAAAAATGCATATGAGGTGTCACACTGGGGAAAAGCCCTACACTTGCAAAACCTGTGGTAAATGTTTCTCAATTCCTGGAAATCTACAGAAACACGAACGTATTCACCTGGGCGTCAAAGACTTTGTCTGCCAATACTGTAATAAGGCGTTCACTTTAAATGAAACACTCAAAATACATGAAAGAATTCATACTGGAGAAAAACGCTACCACTGTCAGTTCTGCTTTCAGAGCTTCTTGTATCTTTCTACCAAAAGAAACCATGAGCAAAGACATGTACGTCAGCATAATGGAAAAGGATATGCTTGCTTTCAGTGCCCCAAAATTTGCAAGACAGCAGCTGCTCTGGGAATGCACCAGAAAAAACATCTATTCAAAAATCCAGGTCCACAAGATAGGAAAGAACAGTTTTGCAATGAAAGCGCTAAACTTTTGGAAAATCCACATTTCCTTGGCTCAGAAGTAAGTGAAGTAAAAAATACACAAAATGTTACTCCAGAAGTTATACTCTGAGTGACAGTTGTGCAAAAGAGAAGAAAAATCGGAAACTATATATTGGAGAAAATATAGATGCATTGAATGGGGAAACGTCTCCACTCAAATTAGTATCATTTACTAAGATCAAATTTCTTCATCTAAACGTGTCAATGTATGCAAAAGAAGGAAAAATAACACAGAAAAGAAGAACTAGTATTTGCAATAATACAAACTTAATGTGAAAGACCCAAAATACTTTTGCCACAATAGACTTCTAACAGAGGGAGAGAGAGAGAAAGAACAAAAGGAAAAAAAATATGGCCAACCAAACCCCTTCTACTTAGCATTACAGGAAACTAGTCACTGAACTATTTTACAGTGCTGTTTTTGCGTCAGAATCATTCTAGGCAAAATAAATATGTAGGTTCACAGTGTACTCTGTAGAAGGAATTTTTGCTGCAGAAACCATATATTGCATTTTTTAACAAAAAGTAATGTGTTTATAAACAAAATAATTGTAATTTAGTGTATTCTAAAGTGAAGGTGGGAAGTGTTTCATGAACTTGGGTATGCTGAAGTACAGTTGAGTTCTGGTGTGCATTTCTGTAACTCAACATTTACAAAACGCATTCAGGAGTTTAAGCCCCTTTTCCTTTCCATATTCACTTTTGTCGTGACCATAATAACCGTTAAGTCTGAGTGCTTGTGTGGAAAGTATTCCAGATTTATGGTATCTCTGAGACATTTAATAAAGATTCAGTGGAACTCACAATAGCCAGTCTTCCAAACTGCATAAGTCCCAATGTCAATGGCCTGGTAGAGCTATTCAGGTGCATTTGTCTGAAGAAAATTGTTCTAATGAAACAGCCTGCTTAAAGAAATCCTGTATATAAATGGCCACCTCCTGGTCGGTCTGCAACTCCTGTCTTTTAGAAATACCATTCTTCTCAGCAGAAGAAGAGGAGATTCAGACAGTCTTCCTCCTCATCCTGGAATAATGCCTGGACAACAAACAACAGAGCAACTCCCCATAAATACTTTGATTTCAGGAGGAGTAGGTAAATACTCAGATTCTTGCTTCCATATATATCCCTGAGGCAGTCTCGATGTATGAACAGGGATAGGGCCAGTTTGTGGGGTTCCCTGTCATCCCCATGCCTGAAATACAACATCTAACCTTCGCATATCCCTTCTCAGTGATCGCCCTAACCATGCCGGCATCTCCCCCCAGGCAAGCTTCATCGCAGTGTCCCTTGGCCCAGCACCATGGGCCCATAGCAGAGAGGTGCCTGGAAGGGGTTGCTGGGGGAAGAAGTGTTGGCCTTTTCTGCCTCCCTCATCCTGCCACACTGAAGGGTTATGGTGAGCCTTGCGGCTTCACAGTTTGATCAGAATCGGGAGAACAGGCTTCTGAAAGACATCACCAAAATACTACAATTAATACTATTTTGTGAAAATGTGATTAATTTTAACTGAGATTAAGAGATTTTTAAAAAGTCAAAGAGGGTGTATGTGTACAAGTTGCAGTTTATATGATAGGGCTCTGTTGTACTGTATCTGCATTTCCAATTAGTCATGTACGTTCATCTCTATGAAGTGTTAAAAAATTAAGTCAGGACAAAGGTTAGTGAACCTCACTTTCATTCTACGTGCAAATATAGTACACAGTTTGTTTGTTTACTTCGTCTTCTTGACTATTTTAAAAGAAACTATAGCTTGGGTACAATAAAACTACAATTGAAATGATAATACAGTATTGATTGAAGTAATAATATAGTCCACTTATTTATTCTATCATTGGTGAATGCTATGAACCCCTTGAGAAACTTTGGTTTCATGGCAGCTTTGGTTCCATTTAAATAAGGATAATAGAAGAATAAACACAGGAAAGTACGATGATGTTTCAAAGAAAGTACACAAAGATAACTTCTAAGTGGACTTGTATGATGATAATTATAGACCAAAGCAAATAAGGTAGAATATTTATAAATATAAAGATAATTTTACAAATATTTTATATAACTGTATAGTTCATAAGAAAAATATTGATAGCTTGTGTTAGGTTTGGGGGGGTTTGTATATTTTGATAAGAACACAACGACTTTGTAACTCTGTATATTCTCTACAGTTTATAGCAAAGCAGTTTTAAGATGGCAATGTCATGTTTATAGTTCAATTGTGGCACTTTTACTACAAGTAACACGTTGCAGTAATGAGTCAAGTATTAATGACCAAATTAGAATTAAAGTAAGTGTAAGAAAAGGTAAATACTATACGTTGTCAAAGACTGTAATTTGCTACATAATCACATCTGTATTTTTGTTTAGAAGAAAATATTAAATGCAGATGTTAAGGATGGATAAAGAGTCTAATTTTATTTTTAGAAAGAGTGATTATAACTCTGTTTTTGCTTAATTAAAATAACATCTTCCTATTTTTCTGTAAGTCTCTCAGTTTTTTAAGTTATGTTAATACTTACATAATCTATAAGATCCAGAGATACGTATCTTCTAATAGTTATTTCGCTAGAAGATGAAGCAACACAGTTACCAAACGTTCCCTTCGTTAAGGTCAGAACAGTGAATCGAGAACACGCCAGAGCTCAAGGGAAGTGATGGTATCTCCTGGCATCATACCATTAAGGGTGAACACAATGCTGAGGTGAACAGAATCTACCTGCTTAGTATCTTAAAGGACTTGGAAGACAGGTGAACGGTGTTTAATACTTTGCAACATCTTAAACATGTTTTCACGAGGACCTGAAACTTTAAAAATTATTTTCAATTCTGATAGTAACCTTGCAGTATAGATTGTGTATTTTACACACTGTACTTCAAATCTTTTGGGACTCCTGTCAAGAAACATAGTTTCATAGAATGCAAATATCTAATTGCATAAGGAAATACGAAGATACATACAAAATAGAAGATTACGCATAGTCAAAGTACTTCCCCCTTCAGCTAAGTGTCTATTGGAACTTGCATTAAAAATTAAATTTAAGCTAAATTATGCAGGTAATTTTGGGATGGTTCTCAGGAGAGATGTATAACTAAACAAAAAAATTTAGAAGTTTGCTACATGTAGCAAATACATTTTTCTCTATTTCAAATGCTAATTAAAAAGACAAGTGGATCATCCCAAAGTTTGTGCATCTAAAAATGTTAGTCAATCCTCATTTATGACATACCAGAATTAGAACAAATATACTGAATGATATTGCTGTCTTCTGTGAAATGACGTAATATGACACAGCTAACCTACAGGCAGAAGCATATGATTTAAGTCATTAAGGGTCATCATCACTTTTATTTGTTCTAAACTTCTTTAGTATAGCAGTTATCACTGACAATTCAACACCTTGGCTGACATAAAAGGTTATCTCACATGAGTAAAGATCCCCCTACTTACATTCTCATTGTTAAATGAAGAAATCTTTCCCCTAAGTTTGCAATTTAGCACACTAGTGTTTGTCTTAACTATGTCCTTAGCTGAACAGACCTACCTGTCATAGAGGTGCTCCTAAAATGTAACTTAAAGAGAGGCTGAAAATGAACGTTATGCAATTGAAACAATATTCTGAATTTAGTATGTTAGATTAAAACAAGGCATTTAAAAAAAAAAATTGAGTGTCAGGAATTAGACAATGGCAAAACTAAAAGTTGCATTGATAATGTCGATAGGAGAACTGTGCTTCAAAGGAAGCTAAGTTAAACAGTAAACTCCAATTGTAATATAACTTTTGAGAGAGCATGGAAGAACTAGAGTCACATGATCTAACTTTTAAAATGTTGCAACCCACACTTTAAGCATACATCTTCATTCTCAGAGTGCTACCCTGCTAGGTTTCTCAGATCAAAGCTCTGACTCTGCCCAGGTTAGCCTCAGTTCACCAGCCACCGGTCAGACACAGCAGCCAACCTAGATAGCCAACTGTAGGTAATCAAGTCCTCAATTTGTACTGTAGAGGAACCTCTCATTTCTAACAGGTTAAAATTCAGCTTATTTAAACTCGTGTCTTTGTGCAGGTTTGGTTTTGCATGCATACAAATACACCTGTTACTGGTGTGATGAAGCAGCTTATTCCCCACCAACCTGCCGCCCGGCACCTTAAAGCACACTGTCCTCCCCCAACCACAATGTGGAGTGTGGGGATGAGGAAGAAACCTCACTGCTGCCCAAGGAGCAGCAGGGGAGAAGCTGGATGCAGGAAAAGCCACCAAGGAATGAGGCACAGCAGTGCCTGACTGTCAGATTATATGGGTCAATGCCATATCAGAATAATAATGGCAAGATTTGTGCGGGAGAAGTAAAAAATGGTCAGAACGCCATGGCGGAGGACTTCAATTAGAGCCAAATGACAGGTGCTGGCCTGAAACTTTCCAAACTTCCCTTTGCTTTAACAGAAGGACAGACTGAAGAGGGCTTTCTCAGTGTCAAGTGAAGCACCCTAGTCCTCTACTGCTTTCTAAAACAGCTTTAGTCCACTGAACTACCTCTGTTTGAGGATACGTCAGTCACTAAAGGCTTTCACCAGGCTCTGTGCCTACAGGGCCTGGAGGCTGATGTACCCTCAGCACGCAGCCCAGTGTCACCAAACTGGACGCGCCACCTGCAGCTGATGGCTGGGTGGATTATGCAGACGTAAGGAAAGACACCCACCACCAGTGTGGGACTGGGGACAACTCCAGATGTAAGCAAGATCCCAGAGTTTCACATTAGGATCTGTATCATCAAGAAACATTGGTATAAAACATGATGCAAAGGCCCTTTAATTCTTGATGAAGGCAGGCTGCTGCTGCACTTTATCTGTAGTCTACTAACACCTTCAGGTGCGTTAGGAGTCCAGTGAGCAAAGCATTGCTCGCTGCAGTTAGCAGACAGCACTACACCTGCGTTCTCAGGCAGCACGGGAAAACTGAACCATTTCCTACGTGTTTTACAGCATTTCTTACATGGCTGAACAAGCAAATGGAAACAAGTGACAGCAGACAAAGATTCAACAGAAGCCATCGCCTGCTTTTCACAGTGACAGGCACTCAGCATACTAGAAAGCAAAGCAGCCGGCTCCGTCACTCGTTCCAGCCGTTTAATGCGATGAAGATTAACATGGGAAATACGCGCGTTTAACGTGCCTCGCAGCTCGCCCCCGTAAGAGGTACACAAAGGAAGAGGGCAGTCAGGGCAAGCTGCGGAAGCGGCCAGGGCCACCGAGCACCCAGCGAAGCGGAGACGGACCAGCAAGACCCCCTCGGGCCCGCCGCCGCCGGGACCTGCTCGGGCCGGGCCCGGGCGCGGGGCGCCGCCGCCGGCAGCCGCAGCAAGGGCGGAACCACCGCGCAAGGGCCTGCTGGGAGACGGGCGCCAGCGCGCATGCGCCCCGCCGCCCCCCGCCCCGCTTCGGCTCTGGTGCCCCCCGAGGGCGGCGGCCAGCGGGGGCGGAGCGGCAGCACGGGGCGGCTCGCGGGCGTGTGGTGGGGCCGGGCCGGGCCGGGCCGCTCCCTTCCCCCTGCGGCGCACCGCACTGCGCAGGCGGCGGCGCTGGCGCGATGGCGGCCGGGGACGGCGGCGACGAGGTGCGGGTGCTGCAGAACCTCCGGGGGAAGATCTGTAAGTGCGGCGCTGCGGCCGGGGCGGGCTGCGCGAGTGCCCGGGGCCGCCGCGCTCAGGTGTCCGCTCCTGCCCTGGCTCCAAGGCGCGGCCCGCCGCTGCCGCTCCCTCCCTCCCTCCTTCCCCTTCCCCGCGGCGGGGCGGGCGGGCGCTCGCGCGGCGGCCGTTGAGGCCGCGGGGGGGCGGCGCTGAGGGGGCAGCAGTTCCTCACGGCGGTGCCCCTCGGGCCGGGCGGCGAGGAGAGTCCCGCGGGGCGGGTGTGGGGTCGCGGGGGCCCGGGCCGCGCTGCGGCGGCGCCGGGAAGGGGCTTTGTGGCGGGCGCGGCCGGCACGTGCTGGCGGGGGCGGGCGGGGCCGGGCCGGGGTCTGCGCGGCCCCGGGGCTGGGCGGGAGGGAGGGATGCGGCGGGGCCGTTGGAGCCCCGGAGTGGCTGGAAGCATCCGTTGCTCCGAGGGTTTCCTTGAGTCAGCGGGCGAGCAGAAATGCCCCCTCCCGTCCAGACCTCGGGCATCGGAGTCTGTTTGTCAAGCAGAAATTGCGAAATTATTGATGTGCAGGAAGTTGGTGGTAGAGGGCTGTTCTGGAAACGGTCATTAATGCTTCTGTTTCTTTGTGTAGCGTGTGTGCGAGCGAGAGGGAGGCAGAGAGAGAGGCTGGTGACTTTATTTTGGTGGTTAGGAAGTGCTGACTAAAAATACCTATACATTCAGTAACGTGGGAAACCAAAGGATGAGCTGGGAGGAGGGGCCGGGGAGGAAAAGAGATAGTGTGGTGCGGCTCGGGAGCACTTCAAAGCAAGTAGGAGAAACAGGATGTGCAGCGGCTTCCTGAAGGGGTATCAAAATACATTCATACCATTCAGATGCAACCCATTTATTTCCTTTCTCACGCAGTCGATCGACTTTTTTGAGAATGAAGCGAAACAAGTTGAATTGGCCATGGTGCTGGGATTGAGAACCAGTTGTGAAAATCTTTTGAAGGATTAGGTTTGGTGGAGGAATGGAGTTGTGTTTACTTAAACCTTGTCACGCAGTATAGACTTGAATATGTCTTCAGTAAATAGAAGACTAAGTCATGAAAATAGGAGACTGCATGAAGGATAGCCGGAGGTACTCTTGCTCCAGTGTTAGGGATAGAGAGTGATTGCCTGTTGGGTAGACAAGGCTGAACACACACTTACCGAGATCTTACGTTGTTAGCAGTTATCACAGAAATAATACATGTCAGCTTGCCTTTAGAAAAGAATGCTGTTAGTTTTGGGGCTAAGGCATTAGTTACTGAAGCTGACTTACTTATTGACACCATTCTGCTTCCTAACTTTTATCATAAAGTTTTTGTCAACACTGGCCAACACAATGTTCAAGGAGTTTTACGTTTTGTGATATTTGAACCTGACAAAAGTTTTCCATTAAACATTAAAAGACAAAACCCAAAATGTCTCGAGACTTATGTTGAAACTAGTTTTATTGTCCCGTTTCTGTGTTCTGGATTGAGCCTGCAGTTGCATGGTTACTTTGAATGTTCAATTGCCTGGCAAAAGTAATGGTAGACCAAGGACTATGACTTGCTTCCTAGGGAATACATAAAAAGTTGGTTGCCAAAGATGGGCCTGTAAGAAGTGTAGGAGCCCATTTGGAAAATGAGTGGAAGTAATAGCTGCAGTAAAAGATGTGTCTTGAAAATCACTTTGTAAACCTACTTGTTTCTTCTAACAAAACAAAAACAGTATTTACAAAAAAGGTGTGAGTTAAATATGCTGTGTAAGCTTGCGAACTGTCAAATCCCTAGATGTTATTTTGGCTTCTTTGCACAGCACATGCTGTTTTATTTTCACTTCTTGCTAGTATTTTACTAATGTGTGTTTTTGGGGGGAAAACTCTCTGAATGAACAATAATAAACAAATGTAATAATGTAATCCCCCTTGATCTGGAGGGATTAGCAGTAGCAGACCTCACTTTGGAAAGCTGATGTTCATAGTCTGTAAGAATTTCTTGTAACATGTTTCTTAGAAGTGGAATACATTTTGGTGCCTAAGCTTTGTTGGCATTTAAACTACTACAAGATTTGACACTGACTCATTTTATATGTGTTGCATGAGAGAGCGTGATAGTTTTAATGAGGTAATGTCAGTTCTATGTAATTCTGCATGTATAGAAAACACCATCTGCAGTAAGTTCTTATTTATACTGTTGTTTTACAACACACAGGTAGATAGTAAAATGTAAAGTTAGGGATGTTATACAAATCATCACAACAGATTGAGAATTGAGGCATATACTTAAAGGTGGCCTAAGTAGCTATTGCATACCTATCAGTGAAAAAACAGAGTAGGAACACATTTTCAGTCCCTGGTATGGTCTCTGTTTTGTGGGATACCAGTGTTTGCAGCCAGTCTCCTGCCTCCGGTTTTCAAGAAAGAGTCAAGATGAACTGGTCTTACCAGTTTAAGACCCCATAATATTTTTTGAAAATGTGATATTACACTTTAGCAGGTTTCCATCAGAAATCCACTGAAGGTCTGTCTTTTCTTTATGATGACCCTTTTGTATTGGTGGCTCTATTTTATGTGTCATAGTAATGGCAAAAGCGCCTTACAGAGGTACGTGGATATCACATTGTTTTAGGCATATCTCATAGTGTAGTGTTTTAAGCTTTATAACTATCCTCTGTTTTAATTTTATGACGTACAGGAGTACATTTGTAGGTGCTAAGTGATTTTAGTTCCTTTGATTTTTGCTGTGTTTACCGAAACCTGTCTTAGTGGATCACTTGGAAAATGTCTGTCATCTCCCAGAGCTCATTTGACAAAATTCAGGACGCATTCTTTTCAGACTTCTTGCACTGAGTTGTTAACACTGTGTGGTTATCTCGGATTATGCTGCACTCCTGGAGTGGATTTAATTGTTGCTATATGTTTAGTCCTGTGAAGCGAATACTTTGGAGTTTGTGTGCATAAACGTCTTCTAAATTTCTTTATTCCGGGTCTCTGTCAGAGGATGTACACTAATTGTGCACTTTCACTTGACAGAGGATATCGTGAATAGCATTTATGTATCCCAGCCTCTGCTTTTGCTTAGTTTCTGATGCACTGTTAACAGTGAACAAGCTTTAACTTGGTGTTTTCATGTAGTATCTACATTTAACAAATGATGTGCAGGCAAGGGAGTTTGACAGAACTGTTGAATTTGGTAGGTTGCTCCATTGCTGGTATTACTAACTCATAACATCAAAGTAATGTGGAGTTTGAATTTCTTAAATGTTGTACACCTGAATTCTTATTGCTCTAACACTTAGCATTGTGTCTTTTCCCTTTTGTTTAGGTTTGATCTAATCTTATTTTGAAGTGAGGTTTTACTAGGTATTTATATAGAGTACCTAAACAATATTTTCTAAATATTTCAAAATCCAAACCAGTATGCATAGTTGGCCAAAGTGTGGGTTGGTTGTGTTGTGTTGTTTTGTTTTGTGTTTTTTTGGTGGGTTTTTTGTTTGTGTTTGTTTGTATTTGTTTTTGTTTGGTTGGTTTTGTTTGTTTTTATTTTTTAAATTACTGTTGTTACTTTTTGCTGTTTTCCCAAAGTAGCTGAGTGGCAATAAAGCTAGTTAGTTTAAAAGTCAGATAACTAATAGCAATTGTGAACTTCTATCTTTTCAAAATAAAAAGGTTGATGTTTATTATTTTAGTGATGCATTTAATGGTTTCCCTGTTGAATTAGGCAACTAAATGTGTCATGTGAAAATAATATCTGGTTTAAGTTAGTCTGGTGACCAAAACTGGTGAATTGACATGGTCAATACAAAATAAATAAGTCTGTTATTGCTGCTGTGTCATCACTTGCACATTTCACCGTTTGAACTGCAAGTTTAAGTATCACACTATATAGTTTTAAATGACAGCCTCTGTGAAGAGGCTTGAAATATAGTTCCACAGTTACATCTAAAATTGATTTAATTTCTCTCTTCTCCCCAAAACAACTTTGGGTGTTTCTGACCAACCATTCATGTTATCTACACTTTCTAAAGAAACCCTTGGAAAACACTGGTGTACATTTCCTCAGTATACTTCTCTCTCTTACCTTTTTTCATTTGCATCCTTTGAACAGTGAAACATATGCGGTCTTCAGAATTCAGAATTGCATACTTGATGAATGCACTGAAAATCTAAACATTCAAGCAGATATCTGGTGGTGTGTATGCTTGATTTTTATGTAACCATTATAGCCTTAGGTTTTTGAGGAAAAAGTAAGACTTACTGTAATCAATCAAAGACTTGTGCTTTTTTTTTTTTTAAGCACTGTATGGCTGAAAAGTCGTCTCCCACAATCACAGATATTAAGAAGTGTTTGGAAAGATGTGAAATCTCATGCTCTGTATTTCACCTGACAAGTGCTCTGAGGTTATTTTTAACTCAGAACTGAGAATCATCCACCCTGCCTCCCAGAAACCTCAATAAACTTGTCTGTGCCTTAAAGCTAAACACTTGGGCTACAAAATAAAGGTTTTTATCTTATTAGAAAATCAAAACTTCTATTTCTTCTATTCCCTTGGGTAGAAAGTTTCTTTTAATACTGGAAGACCGCAGTATAGTAGGCATAAAAATTGTGAATTATGTAGAAATGTTTGGTTTTTACTCTTTTAAGAAAACATGAAACTATAATAATTGTAATTTCCTTTCACAGTCCACTGTACAATGCCTTTACAGTGCTGATTAGTAATGTTATATCTTAAATATTTTATGTAAAAATAGGATGGCAAAACTACAGAGTATTAACTAAAAAATAAAGATTCTTATCAGGAACAACTAACACAGTTCATGCTTCTGATACTGTAGTTTGTAATTAATAAGCTCTCTGGGGATTACTAGCTTCTTTAATGAATTTATTTTTGTATTTTCTTTCATATGTTTTATTAAAATAGCTTTTTTTTAAGGCAATGTTCATTCATTGATGTTTTTCTTGGTTATTCTGCAATATCTGAAGCGTAATTTTGAGTTTAGTCTCTTTTTGGAGTCTGATGGTATCAAAAACCGGTTCTGTTCATGTCTCTCAATCTGTCAACCTTGTGTGGTGTTTAAAAATAATATGTATATTTCCTCCCTTCCCATACCCAAGATGATGAAAAGCTCATTGATGCTTCTGAGAGCATAAGTTTTAACTGTGGAAGTTACTTAAGTGTCTGTTCTTGCTTTCCATTAATGTACATGTCCTTAACTTGGAAAACATCATGCATGAAGTTCAGTCTCTGTTCCTGTTAAACTGTCTCGTTCTCTGCTCAGATACAGTTGTGGTAGCCTTTCCAATGCCATGGGCATTACTTACTTAACTTTCAAGACTGTAATAATCTATTTAACAAAAAAAAAGGGGGGGGGGGAGGGGAGAGAAACCAAATTCTGATTTTGCATCCTAACTGCATAGACAATAAAGCTTACACCACCATGCTTCATATCTGCAGTTTTTTAAAAAGAAACATATGTATGACACTTGAAATCTAGTTTCAAGCTATAGTCTTTGAAAGTGGAGGTGATATGTTATTCAGACATGATAAGTTATTAAAACTCAATACTTTGTAGTTTTCATCCTATTACTTTTTAATACCTTATATAAAGTTTAGGTAATGTTGATTCCACATTTCATTGGGAGAGGTATTTCCAGTAGCAGGTAAGGATGAACGCTACTGTAAAAGGTCCTGGTTAAGACCTAATGCAGAATACAATTCTGATTGCCTGTCTTTAAGATAACAAAGTGGAACAGGGACAGAGAGTGGCTACTCACTGATTAGGAGCCTCTGATATGAGAGAGTACCAGAAAAGCTTGTCTTTTTTCATTTAGCAGAATAAAAGGTGAAAAGGGTCTGTTTGCTGTCTTCAAAGACATTCAGAAGGGAAGGAAACATCCGGGGGGACATAACTGTTTAAGCTAAAGGACAGGTTGCTGTAAATAAATGTGGATGTCTGCAGGATTCAGATTTTGGAAGAGCTTTCCAATTTGAGCATTGGGAACTGGTTTTAGCTGTAACTACTTAGAAGTAACCATTTCCAAAAAGGGCTGCCTGGTGTCCAGCATGTGTTATTGCAGTGGCCTAGACTCAATACTCAGCAAATCTTTGTATTACTGTGTTAACAATCATCCTGTCTTGTTAGAAACTTCCTTTTCTACTTGTTCTTATCTGTGTTGCATTTAGTAGAAGGGGGAAAATCACCTACTGACTAAAACAGTTAGGAAAAAATAAACAGTACTCATAGCTGAACCTTTGAAAATATATCGGTCAACTTAAAATCAGCTGTTCGTTGTGGAAAATGAAATAAAGATTTGATGGGTAAGTTCTTATTAATCAGCTTCCTTTAGCCAAAGTATTTGCTGAGAAAATAGCAAGTGAACAATAGCTCAGCCAGATCACGTCTTGGTCTTATGACCTAATGCCATATCACCTCGGGCTGCAAGCTTCTCGGATTTAGCAAGCTACGCAGGGTCAAGCCCGAGATGAGACTTCTCAAGGGAAAGTGCAGGTGCTGCAGGAAGTGGTGTTCATGAGTCAGTGTGCTGTCCTCTTCCTGTCGACTCTCATTCCACGTGAAGCTGGATGTAGTAATTTCTGTGTGCTATTGGATCTTACGAACTGAAAATGAATATAGAAATGCATGCTTACTGAATGGAAAAGTAAATTTTGGACACGCATTAAAACTGTAAAATTCTTGTGCCTAATGTTTTGTGGGTTTTTCCCCCTCAATATTTACAGTCATTTTTTTATTTACAGATGACGCCAAACACTTAGTACCCAACAAAATGAGAGACTTTTTCTGTACCATAAACTTGGACCAAGAAGAAGTTTTTCGGACACAGGTAGTTGAAAAATCTTTAAGGTAAGCTTCATTTTTAAATGGAGATGATAAGCAAGACTTCCTCAGTTCAGAATAAAAACAAGATATGTATCAATGTGCATGTGCTTTTGCTTGTACCTCTTTAAAATGAGAGCTGACTCGTGGCAACTACTCAAACATTACGGCAATGTGTAAATTGTGAGAGTAGTTGAAAGAAGACAAAATTGAGGCTTGTGAGTAGTACAGTGCTTTTAAAATGAAGCATGCTAAAACATATTTCACTATTACTTTATTCTGTTCCATTGGGCATAATATTCTTTTTCTTGCCAGGTTGTTTTCAAGGGAAAGAAATATGCTGGATACTTGTTCTCCATGTCATTTCCTACTTCTGACATGCAGTTGGTCTGTATTGGTGGAATTCTGCTTTTAGTGTCTGTCTTGTAAAACCTGTTTCTAGAATGAAGGAACCGGAACTTTTCCACTTATAAGAGTTTTGTGTGCTGTGGGATGTCCCCCTGAATAGGCCCCATTCTCTCCCGAAATTCTTGTTTTGGGAACTATAACCAGTACTCACACAGAATGGCTTGCTTTGCCTCCCTGAGCAGTGCTTAGCTGTAGATTCTGCTACTGTCTTAAAGCTTTAAAAACAGTCAAACAAAAAAGTCATGATAACATAGCTGCAGTAGCATAGGTGCTTTTATGTCTCAAAACTCTTTAAGTTCACTGATGACCCATACTGAAGCATTGTTGCAGCTGCATTGTTCAGAGTATCTGAGTGATGGTTTCAGTTATCTGGAGGAGACATTAAACCTTCCTCTTAAAACCCAGAAAGCCTGTTCAAACTCTTGGAAGTCTTCCTAATTCTTGATGTTTCCAGTAGTTTTATTGTTAGTGTTTGCTCTTTGAGCTATCTCTCTAGTTGTTTCCAGGTGAGGAACAGCATACTGCTCATATGGCAAATGTAAATAGGGAATTTTACTTTTTCAAATCATCGTTTTAAAGCCTCCTTACGCTTCTGCATGAAAAGCAAACCCCAGATATATGCAATCAGGAACAAGTATTTTGCTCGTACTCCTGATCGGTAACTGCTGTAGTCAGATCCAGAAATTTTTCAGAATTTAACTGGGTACAATTGAGATTGATTACTAAAACAAACTCAACTGAGTAATCCTTCAGAGAAGAATGTTAAAGAGACTGTATTGATAAAGCAGAAACTTAAAATTTCCTCTTCAAACAGACATTAGTTTGGGTAAAAGGGAACCCAGCGTATCTTCTAAAAAAATTTGCTGTCCGATTTTTGACATGTTAATAATTAAAACCCTAAAAGTTACTACTATGCTTAGAAACAAAAACTGTTACATTTAATGTTTATGCAGACATTTTTATTATGTTCTGTTTAAGAATTGATATACTTTAATCACCTGATAATAAAAGAAGTATTAATTACATAGTAAAACATTTGATAAAATAAATTGCCTTAGATCCATCAACGTTTTTTTAAATAGTACTGAAGTTTTAACTGAAACTTGATTAAATGAAAATGGTGCCATTAGTACTTTACAGAGGAAAGGAAGAAAAATCCCACTATAACAAAACAACAATTTTGGGGGGGTCTCAAGTGACACATACACACCTCCTCCCCCTCAAATTGATAATTTTTCAGGTGATATGAAATTAATAATTCTAAATTGAGAACACTTTATTAGGAGTCAGAAGTCAGTGCTCTGAATTTCTCTTTGCCCATAGGTGCCTTTCTGTCTCCACTGACTACATAGGGAACTCCTTCATCCTCGGAATTATGGCTGCATTAAGTTAGATTCACAGCGTGAGTAGGGTTCCATTCAAACTGATGAAATGTAGTAAGATAAGTCATCCTCTATTAGCAGCGACCAGGGTTGGATGCTTACACTTGGTTACTAGTGTGTACGCAGTTATGAAGGCTGACACTTGTTCCAGAAACTTAATTATACCATCTTGTTGCTTATTACTGTTTTAAATTAGAATACCGTACTAACCTAGAGGTGCTGGAAGGGAAGATGAAAGCTCTGATCTCTTATTAGTCTGAAAACTTTATAAATTGCTTTTCAGTAAGGTGTAGAACAGTATAATTTTAGTCACAAATACAACTTTGAATTTAATTGTTTTGTTTCATATTATTTGCTTGCTTTTTCTTACACACATAATTCACAGGCTGGTTTTGTCACTGTATTCTGGGTTGCAAATTTATACTAGCTGTAATCTAAATTGTATTCTGTGAATATCTGCTAGTTAGAAGTCTGTGGAAGTATTTATCACTAGAGTTAAAATTATCTTTGACTACAGTGATTGAAAACTAATGAAGAAATGTATTTTTAAAATGTGCAAATAGGTTTGGGCTTCCACCAGCACTGGGACTATTGTTAGAGTCCAGATGTGAAGCAAATGACTTTTCCAAGTTAGAAAACCATGAATTAATACTGAAGTGAAAGAAGGATATTTTGACTAATGACTCAAGAAATATTTTCTGACACGGTATGGGATGTCTGTGGGTTCTGAAGAAAGAAATTTTTTTTCCCTTGGAAAGTTTAAAGAACATCTCTGAGCCGCCTCAAGTTATCTACAGCCAAATATGAGGAATTGGGGAGGGGTTGTGGTATGTGTGTGTTGTATTTTTTTATTTAAACTAAATTAAGTTTCTTTTTTTCAAACAACTTTGTGTGAATGCAAGGTTATAGCAAAAAATAATTCTTTTGTTGATATAACTGTGTTGCTTTTATCAAATGACAGATCTAGGGGCATTGGTCAGTTTCCGTCATAGAACTGCTGTTTTAATGTAACAAGGAAGGGAAGAGCTAAGGAGTATGTCACACATGTAAATTTAATCTCCTGTATTACTGTAATCCAGTTCTTCCTGTATGACAGTCTGGTCTTCCTTTGAATTAGCACTATCTTCTAATTTTATATTCGTCACAGTCTTTAAAGTTCTTGCATCAAAGTCACAAATGAAAATACTAAACTGACTGAATCCCTGAGAAACAGGTTGAGTAAGTTCTCAATTTTAATTATTCCTCATTGGTATAACCTATTGTACCCCTTCAGCCAGTTCTGTATCCACCTAAGAATTTCTTTGCTAACCCTTTGTATTCTCCATCTTAAATTTTTTCTCTGTGCCTCATACTTTCCTAAAGAATAATCAACAACTGATTGATAAGGCAGTGGTGTTAATCTAGGTAAGGAAAAATGTATCAACATGAATAAAACAATGCATTAACTTCTATTTATGCTCATACTATTGGCCTGCTCTTTCTTACCAAACCTGAGACTTGACGTAATGTTGAGGTCAAAATAATGATTGTTAGTGGCTGATCATTTTTGGGGGGGGAGGGGGTGCGTGGATATAGTTGTGAAGTTTGCTCTCTTTAGCCATAGGATATGGCTGCTAAATAGGTTTTTGGAAGTCTCTGCTAACAGTCTCCATACCAGACTAATTATCTGATATAATTGGATGCATAGAGTTATATATATCCAGCAAGAATAGGGACTTAATACTTAGTGATACACAGTTGTTAATGCACATTGTAGTCTAGTGTTCCTCTTAGGATGTCTGACTGAAGCTGAGTTAGTAGTAGAGTTTCCCTTGATACCAGTGCCAGCTAGTTCACCCACTGTTCATTCTTTCTGCTGTAATATCTCTTTGTTTGTACTGGTGCAACTATTATTTGTGTAGCTATTAGGTAAATTCTGTGATATGGCTCCCCTAAGTTTAAAAGAAGCCTTTGTTTCATCTTTTTTGGTCTGAGTTATCGTGTCAATACAATTGAAATGAGCAGTGAAGGTATAAGGAAATTGAGGCTGCTTAGGGCTGCACTACTGCTGAAGGTAATGCTCATGAATTTATACCTTTAGTGGTGGTGCTGACTAGAAGAACCAAGCCCTCAAAATCAAAGCTGAATTTGTTGGCTTTGAAATTTAAAAAAAAAAGGGGGAGGGGGGAGCTGAAAAACCACAAGTAAATTTTTCAACTGAGAATTCTTAAATTATTTTTCAGTATAGTGCAAAGGCTAATACTGATCTGTCTGCTTTGAACAAAAGGAACATTTTCACTTGTGAAATTCCTCATAATGAATTTGTGCAGTTAAAGCTCTTGTTTCTAAAAATCCATTCTAGAAACTTGGTATACTAGATTTTTTCACCTGTGTTCTTTCCCACTTTTTAAGTTAGTTATCAATTCTTCTCTTATTTTTAACTTATTTAGTGAACCATTGGTCCTTAAGCATTTCGTGTTTTTTCTGTAATTATTTTGGAGGGAAGAGAATAGGGATGATACCTATTCTTCCTGGTATCCTTTTGGGTAGGTAATAATATGAACTGATTGTTCCAAATATAAGCATATTTGTATTAGTTTAATAAAGTATTGTAACGATACAGTGTGAGAAAGGTACTTTACTGGGAAACAAAACAAAACACTTTTGGGTTTGGTATAACTGTCATCACCGTACTTTTCTGTAGGAAGAAAGCAGGGGCTAAAATTAGTTTCATGAAGCTGAACACCTTTCCTTGGTGATGTTAATACATTGTAATTGAAAGTATTTTAAGTCTGTAAGAATCCAGTAGTTCCAAAATAGCAGGGGTTTTTTTTGTGGATGCACTTGATTTTCAGAATTCACAACTTGCAGTGACACAAATAACATTGTGGTTTTGTTCAGTCTTTTGAAATACAACGTTCCAACTACTGGCTATGATTGCATCAATAAGTACTCCGTAAGTTTAATGGAAGTGTAAATTCCTTGAGTGAAGATACCAACACATTGTGTGAAATATGTCTAACATAGAGGAACCCAGAGTCTTTTTATGTAGAGGGCTGTGCAAATGGCAGTTAAGTAGGGTGAACTGTAAACGTTATATTGGACTTCATTAGATGGAGAAATGCGGTGACCATTTCGGCATGCGGGAAAACATGTTTATTTGAGATTAACATTTCTTTTTTTCACTATTCCGTTTTATAGTTGCTAATGCTTATGGCTTCTTTTTACAGATCTGAATCTTTGAGCATCAAATTTGACACGGAAGTTAGAGCTAAACAAATGTCAGTTAGTGAAGTAATTAATAAATTTTTTTAATGTAATTTAATCATGTACTGATGAAAAAAGAAACATAAAACTTGTGAGTGTCTCAGGAAGTCATTTGGGGTGGGTAGAGAACCAACTAGGATAATTTCAAGACAGAAAAATAGAATTGAAATTGCAGAGGAGACAACGCTTTCTGTGTGTGCGCTCAGATTTTTTTTTCTTTTTTTTGAACATACGTAAGGCATTCTTGCAGTGTTATAGTATGTTCTTGTAATGAAATGGTTGTGGATGGCTTTGATGATAGATAAGTATAGTGCTGAAGGCCAAGGTCTAGGACTGCAGTAAAAATGTAACATTTTAATGTCTGTCTTCTGTATAAATTACATAAAGTGTTTTTCTATTTTAACTTTCAGTCTTTCTTTTCAGCCCTTATTTTGGGGAAGAATTTTACTTTGAGATTCCAAGAACATTCCAGTGGTTGTCCTTCTACATTTATGATAAAAGTGTTTTACAAAAAGACCTGCGTATAGGTAAGTTCTGGGATACTGTCTACATCTTGCATAACATTTGGTTATTTTCAGTATCATTATCTGTAGTATTAAGGATACAATTATTGAAGTGATGCATTTTTCAAAACACAGTGTATAGTACATTTAAACTAAATGTTCCTTTAAAGTTTCAAAAGCAGGATTTTGTTTCCTTGCTTTATTCTATTATACTAAAATATGTTTATTTTTTAGGCTAGTAGGACATTTTATAGTCTTTTAATTATAGTCTCAATACATTTTCTTAAAACTCTATTTGTTTTTTTTCCACTTCTGTTTCATTGGAATATTTGAATAATTGTCACTACCTGTAGGTCTTTAAAGAATTAATTGTGGAATAATTCCACAATAATTGGAATGTGGAATAATTCTTAAAACTATCTATAATTTTTTTTTCTCTGTCAGTGCAACCTGTAACTTAGTGACTTATAAAGCATTTTGCAGCAATTTATGTAGCTTAGGTGAAAAATTACAGGAGGTGGATTCCCTCCTGCCCGCTGCATAATGGCTCTATTGCAGCTGCTATTTGGATATAGTTGCTATAAAGCTCTAACAGTCTGCTGTGGAAGAAGCCTTCACATTACTTGAATTGAGGAAGAAAATAATTTGCACCAGGATGCCAGATAATTTGGTATAATAACAGCTTTCCAAATAGCAATCAGAAGAGCAAAAGGCATCTACATTCAGTTTCCTATTTAGACATTCTTCAACACCATTACTGTTCTCTCAAATCTTTATGATGTTATTTCCATCCACAAGTGTGTTCTGTATTTTACCTAATCTTGTTATTAGTGATATCCAAGATAACACATCGTAATTAACTTAATTTAGCTTTATATAAACTGTTTTTCTGCTTTGCTTATGCTTCATGTTCCTTGTTTCCATAAGCTTTTCAAGTAGCATCATAAGCTTAAAAAAAACCTAAAAGAAAGAGTTTAAACAAAAATCAAACTCCAGATCTATTTAATTATTTGTCTTATTCAGATGAAAGTGATATTTATGTTTATCTCTCCCTGCCTCCCTCCCCCAGGAAAGGTGTCAATCAAAAAAGAAGATTTATGCAACTACACAGGAAAAGAGAACTGGTTTATGCTTCAACCTGTTGATTCTAATTCAGAGGTTCAGGTAACTATTAAATTGCACATTTACATTTTTAAATTTAAATATAGGTAAGTGCATGTAATGGTAGAAGTTTATATTGAGCTGTAGCAGATAGAAGTTAGCATCTGCCTAATTCTTGTGAGAGAATTGTGTATTTCAGCTTGATTAGAGAATAATGCATAATCTATACTTCTAAACTGGCTGTATTGTTCCTCATGATACTTAAAACTGGCAGAAGATTTGAAGCAACTGTTTGGGAAATGTCTTAACAGTATTTTGATGTCTAAAATCTTTGCAAGAGGAACTATGTACTTGAGACAGGGGAATGATTTAGGAAACTACTGAATCTTTTTTTTTTAGTCAATTTTGGTGTTATCTGAAATGATGACTGATTATGTGACATGAAATGGTTAAGGTCTCCAAAACTGGAGGTACCTGTGCTGTGCTCATTTATCTTATTTTGAAATACTTTGCATTCAGTATCAAATAACTTGCACTTCAGAGTTGTATTTTGGTCTGTGGTTCAAGTTCTTCTGACACGATCGTTCTAGTAATACGTAAAAATGAGATGGCTCTAGAAGTTGCATCAATTCTCTTTGGTTTGAGGAAGAAAACAGAAAACAGAATTCTTGAGAATATCTTAGCCTTGTTGCTGTGATAAACAACTTATTAGATGTTAATAGTCTTTTCATATTTACCTGAGGGCAAAAGTCTTGGACTTGGCAGTGTTTGTATTTTTCTGGTAACTTGGAAGTCCACCTGGGGTAGGGAGAATCCTGTCTACTTTTACAAGAGGTGAATGTGCACAGAATTCTCAAAAAAAAAAAAAAAAGACACCTGATTATCCAAGATCAATCATCTATGAGCCAGAAGTTTAGCATGCAGCTGTTGGCTATGCAGGAGGGCATGTCATTGCTTTACATGAAGACAGATTTTCAAAACATCTGAATACCACTTTCTCTATCTGTTGAAAATCAGTCCTTGTTCAGTTAGGGTAGAATACAATAGCATAGTTCAGTTGGAAGGGACCTACAGATAATGTAGTCTAACTGCAAGTTGTCTTATTCTTCTTTCAATTCTTCCATCTAATCACTCTGAATATTCTATAGAAAGTCCTTTCCAGATACAAACTCAAATGCAGTTTCTGCTTTGACTTAAATATTGTCATGCTTGCTATGTTTTTTCTCTGTCACGAAAATGTAGTGAATGAAATATTACTTTTTGTCATAATACTACATGAGTAAGTATGAAAATTCAGTTGTAATATTCCATTAATAGAATGTAGCAATTTCTTACATATTGGAAATAAAAAGTTTTTAATTTTCCTTGGCTCTGTAGCTCACAGTGGAATGTAAGCTCTTATTGATACTTTTCTGTGGCTGGGGGATGTGTAAACCACTCTCCCCCATGACACTTCCATTAAAGGATGACCTTTTCTGCTAAGGCATGCTCCTCATTTTAATCTTTCCTTGAGTTAGGGCATTTGGGTAGGTTTTTTTCCTCTGTCCTGCTTCCTTTTTCAATGAAATTTGTAAGAGCAGAGCTGAGACCAGTTCCCATCTGCCATATTTGGCTGAAATCTTGTTAGTTTGGATGTGCCATACCATACTGAAATGTATTTCTAGGAGATTCCCAAGATTATTGGTGGGACATGGCTGAAAATAGCAGGCTTTTGCATAGTGTATGTGCAGAAGAAGTACATGAATGTTTATAAAACTAGATGACAGTTCAGGGAAAAAAAATTGTTTTCAGATGTGCTCTTCTTATGGCACCATACATGTAGTTGACATTTTTTCTTCTAGTTCTTTCCATGTATTTTCCAGAATTTATGATGGGTGCAAGGCAATAGCATGGCTTAGAAGTGTTTTGTGTTCCTTGGCTATCTATATGCAGGACACATTGCAGTTTGCTTCATTGGGGTTTTGGCTTTTTTTTTTTCTTCAATCTTCATTCGTTTCAAGAAAACTGTATTTTCTGTGTACCAGTGATCTATTTTTCGTACAGGCTAACTTTGGTATAATGAGCAGCCTGTATATCAGGTACATTAGTGGTAGAGGTGCATACTGAATATTGTACTATACAGCTTGTAGATGTACAAAATCCATACCAAGTCATAAGTGCTTTGGCACTGGCTGTTGTCGTCTTTACTAATAAGCATATCTTGGATTTTTTTTTTTTTTCCTTTACAGTTCATCAGTTCTTATAATCTGTATGGGAAATTGTCAGCTCTATCTTGGTGGGACAAATTGAAAGTATCACTGGAAAACATTTGAATTCGTTGTTAACTTCGACAGTTTCTAGAAAGGCTTAAAGTATATTAAATGTAACACTTTGTCTTTTGTGGAATTACCAAGAATTAAACTTGCTGATTCCTACAAAATAAAACTAAATTGGGGAGATGGGGAAATAAACAGACCAGTCATTTTCTAAAACCACCTTAGTTGTAATAAATTTAGGATTTCTCTAGGGTCACAATCGGCTCCTAATGCAGAAGCTGTAGACCAGTCATTTTCCATTCTGGTTCCACAGCTCTGTGCATACAGGTAGTCTGAAGTGGAGGTGACTCAAAGTTCAGCAGAGTAAAAGCACTATGTGCTTGAGTTAATATAAGGTTTTGGTGGAAGAAAGGTGATGGGTATTCCCTTTCAAGTGTGTATGGGAGGAGAGTGGCCTCTCCCTAGCCATTGAAAGGGTGTAGAAATTACTTGGGTTTTTAGAAAGCGTCTTCTCTGTGTTTTGATCTTAGCTGGTTTTCTGTTTTGCTGCTTGTTACAATATTATGAATGGATATTCATCTTGTTTTAAGAAAACTTTTTCATTTGTCTGCTAGTTCTTGAAAAGTATGCATGAATGGGGGAATACTAAGCAAATAAAGTAGCATTTGAAAAGTTGAGTGGAACAGACCATATTTGACTGCAGCTAGTGCAAACTTGTTTTTATATATATATAATCTTCACAGTTTCTAAAATGCAGATAGCTTCAGCATGCTAATAAAATTCCTAGGATTGTTTGCATCCCCCCTCTTTTTTTTTTTTCTTAAATCTTCATTTGGCTGGTTTGAAATGAGGTCATATTGTTAAATGTGCCCTTGATCTTTGTTAGTCATAGCAAGAAACATTTTGTAGAGATTTGATCTATACTTGCAAAATACATTGATAAGGTCAATCTTTCATGCACTTCTAAGGTTTTTGAAGGTAATTTTAACATTCACTGCTCTCTTTCTTATAATTGATAGGATTTATAATTATTGAAGTAAGGTATTCCTAATAGATTCCCCTGGTGTTAATGTAGAATGTGAAAATTTGGAAAAAAAAGGAGATGGAGCTTCAAGCCAGCTTGTAGATTCCTAGTGGCTCAGATCTCTAACCCTGGGAAAGAAGAAAGGTCTGGGTAAAGTAAACCTCGCGGGGTTATCAGAGTTGAATGGATATTCCTAGTACTATGGAACTGTCGGCCATTACATACTCCTAGGAGCTCAGTGTGGTAGACAGTAAGATGTAGTACATTTCAGAAACGTGGTATATGTTTGCCCTAATTTAGAATGGGAAAGCTGGAAAAAAGCCACTGGAAGCTGATAGAACCTGTATCTGCTATGTAGAGACGTTTTTGGAGTAAGCACACAGAATTAACAGTTTGAGCGGTACTAAATGTGGGAATATTATGTATTTTGTGGAGTATTCTAGAGCCCCAGTTTTACTTTCCATATGCCACAAGGACCTGAGTTTACTGAAGTTGCTTCTGAGTAGATAACCTGGGTTATTTTAGGGGGTTTGGGTTTTTTTTAATTAAAGTTCTCTAATTTTTGGCTTATAATTTTTTTCTTCCACTTACATGTTGACATAGTTTGTATGGCATAAAGATGATCTTTCTTATTCTTACAAATTCAATAGTTCAGTTGTGATATTTGTTCCATTGAGTTGAGGGAAGTGGAAGGAAGAGGACACAGAGTTCAAGAGAAATACTGTGATCTAGAGTTTCTGACATTGAGGGAGGAACTGGAAAATAACTTGGCATTTCTAACTCTGTTTAAACCCCACCACCACCCTCAATAACTTTCCCAAGCGTAGACTACTCTTCAGACAAAAGAGTATGCATCTCCTCCTCTTGAATTTAAAGGAGAGAAGGTTTTATGAAGGAAGCTAACCCTGTCAAAAGTTACTTTGTGGTACACTTGGAACAGTAGTGTGATTCTGTGTATGGAATGTGGGCACAGTATATGAGTGCCTATTGGTGTAAATAGTTAAAATACAGTTGCTAGCCCAGTTTCTACTTAAGAGCTTTAGAAAACTAGAAAACTTGTATTTATTATAGATACTTGTAATATTTCATAATGTGGAAATCATCAAAATATCGAAACTGGGGGGAGAAAAAAACTTAAAATACAGTGTTAAAATGCAGTAGCAATTCTGAAAACAAAACTGTCTAACTAAATAGTTTTTGTAGTTCTGGAATTTAGGTTGGCAATTTGGACACTCTGGTTTTGGCTCCTTTGTTACTATGTGAATCTTGGCCACATAATGAACAGCTCCATCTTCCTCTAGTCAGTATCTGAGAATTGTTAATCCATTTGTAAAGTTAAAATGGTACCTACCTGCCTTTGAGCAACCCTGAGATCTACAGATGAAAAGTGCGTTCACATAAAGTGTGCTGCTTATTTATTATATAAGAATGGGTGATTTCTCTATGTTTTGAACTAAAACCAATCTGTACAACCACATTTAAAACCCAGTTGCATATCATGTCAGAAGTTCTGATATAGATCTGCAGATTGGCCGCTTTAGGAAACCATTGTGCTGCTCTCAACAACAAAACAACAAAAATGTACCCAAAACTCTCCATATGTGTCAGGGAAATATTTACTTAGAGCCATGTTACTGTAGCCATCATGGTGCTGAGTTTTGAACAAACTACATCTACAGGTAGTTCTCAGGAGCAGTAAACTTTTTATTTTACTCCTACTGATTAGTGTAGAACACATGATTTGTGTTTATTTTCTTTAAAAAGCAAAAGGAAGATGTTTAGGCCATTCACAAGGTCTGCCTACTAAAACTAGTTAAGTCAGCTATTACAATAAATACCACCAATGTTGTCTTTTCATTTGTCATTCAAAAACTTTGTGTTGTAAGGCTGTTGGCATGCTTCTCAGTATCCTGTTTTTATCCTGTAAATCTATTTTTGTAATTGAGTTTCTCTGCTTGACAAATATTTTCTGAATGTACCTGTGTTCCAATCCGTGTAGTAACAGTTTGCAAAACACTTGGCAGGCATCCCAAAATAATTACGTTTAAAACTTCCTTATAAAAGAAACTTCACTTCCCCTCCCATGTGACGTACGGAGAGAGAAACACAGCCTTTGCCCCAGGGGATTTACAATAAAAGCATTTCAGTTTTATGTCAAAACATAAGTGCTGTAGAAACACGTGCAAGGTCAGCTAAGGGTTTTACTTCCATTTTAGTGTTGTACAGCAAAACTGTAGTTCAAATTATAGCTTGCTTCCTTTGCCACACTTTAAAATTACCTTCCAGGTCCCTTCCCTAAGAATCATAATTGTGGACAGACCAGTGTCATCTGATGTTCCATTTAGCAAATAGACAAATTCCAAAAATACAAAGGAGAAACATGGTTTAGAGGAAAGACTGTGTCAGTGTCTGGTTATCTTAGATGTGAAAGCCAGCACAAATAGCCAGGCACTGAAAGGAGTAGCAGCATTGTTTAGGCAGTAGATGTTTGGAGCAAGGTTATAGTACCAAATTTTGTCATCCCAAGAAAGTTGCATATCATGGTTTGGAGTTTTTGGGAGCCTTTTATTGAAAGGGTAGAGTAGGCTGGCCCTTGCTGAGTTCTGAAGTTAATCCGTGCTGTGCCATCATTTATGGATTCTTTTTCTTAATACATCCTACCATATCAGAAAAAGAAAAAGAGGAAGCCAAGTTTAGCAGTTATTGCCACCTCTTCCTCTCCTTTGGTTGTGTTTACTGTTCCATGAGTACATCAGCAGACTTCATGAGATAGTTGAAAGCTGCACTGGGATGCATAGTAAGTTTCTAAATGATCTTCAGTCTGGTGGTATGAACAGGATTTCACAGCTGGATATTAAATGTTGCTGGTTATGGCTACTGCATAGTATTCTGCTTTTCTAAATATACCTAACTGCCTTCAGGAGTCCAGGGTCATTTTAGAACTTTCTCCTGAAATGCTTATAAAGTCACTAGTCTGTTTGTTCAAGGGTTCATCCCATGCTTAGAACAAAAGAGCTGAGAGGGACTTTTGCTCTTGATACTTCCTCATGCTGGAAGAAACTTTTGTGCGTGTTAAATCTGTGGAGTCTTGACCAATTCATGTGCTGTCTGCAGTCGAGGATGATGCTTCTCTTTATCATTGTCTCTCAAAGTTCAAATGCATTCATCATACTCTACTTGCAGGATACGTGCTTTAGAATAGATGTGTGCTTGAAGTGGATATATTGGAATTACCTTAAATAGCTTCTAACTATAAACTATATTATTGTTCTAATTACTACTTTTAAAATAAAGGCTTTTAAAACTATTTGTGTTTCTCTCTTGTTTTTTTCAGGGAAAAGTTCACCTTGAATTAAAACTGAATGAACTGATAACAGATAATGGATCTGTGTGCCAGCAACTAGTAGTACAGTAAGAAAATACGTTAATCCTTGAATATTTAGTTGTTTGTTAGAACATTATGTGATTTGTCTCGCAATACTGAATGTCTGCACATCCTGGTACCAATAATATTTTTGTCTTTATATGACTTTCCTTGGAGCCTACCTTGCTGAGGGAATGGGTATATGCTTAGGGAACTCCTGCAGAAGTTTTTCACAACTGCTCATCTCTGTTGCTCCCAAAGCACTCACTTTTATTAGGACTCAGCATGGCTATCTGGTATCATTATAGTTCAGTGGCTTGTAATTCTGATTGAATTGGGTCTGGTGAGAAAGCTAGGAATGCCCACTGCAGCTGACAGCCAGAACTTGGCAGGACTGCTTTTACTGACAGAATTGAGCTGCTAGCGGTGGTGTTGAGAACAGTGTGAAACTGTTTCAGTAGTAATATTTTGGTTTGGTATGTGAAAATCCACTTTTAGTTTTGCTTCAGAATTACTTTCTCATGGTTAACCATGATAAGGAATGTTTATAGAAAAACAAAGTACAGGAGTTGCCGTTTTGGAGCACATTTCAGAAAAATTTCTTAGCATCTACTTAAGGAGATTTCACTCCCAAACTTCATTTTGACTTCAAAGCATAAAGACATTACAGCATGTCAAAGAGCCTCATAGAAACAGTAAATTTTTGGTATATGTTATTTCAAAAAAGACAAATCTCACCAATATTAAAGCACAGAATGAGGCATATTGGAAGATACTAACCAGTCTGTGCTCTTGTATTTTTACTCTTAGAGCTGTGTTTGATAATGATCCTATGTGATGGTTTTGGGAGTCTCAAATACAGATTACAGATGTTAGTCACAGAAGACCAAAATTCCATATGTACTGGTCATTCTGTTTCTTTTTATTCATTATTAAACAATACATTTAAGACCATAAATTGTTAAGAAGCTAATGGAAATACAGCTATACAAAAATGTTTTGACACTCTTGTAGAAAGTTTGTCTGATAAGGGCATACTAGAAGATATTGGTCTCTCTAGAAACTAATCCTATCCTTTATTTTGGAAGAAGTCTGACAGCCTTCTATGTTACTTGCCTCTGGGAGACTGTTTGCTTTCATTGAAAAGACCAGTGGAAACCAGTGACTTGCAGAGACTCAGTGAGATTGACAGTGTTCTCTTGTGACTCTTCTTTATGTTCTCAGCATGAGTAAGGTTCAGGAGAACAAGCCAGTCTTAGTGCAGTTTTTTATTTTTAGTGCTTCAGAAAGAAATAAAGGCTTTTCTGCACTTGTCTCCTAACAGGTTGTGGGATAGGCCATGTGAAGAAAAGGGTACAGACAAGTGGGTTATAAAGACTAAGGGAAAATTAAGATTAAAAACTCAAAATGTAGTAAGATTCTTTAATTTTGCTTTCCAACATTGTTCACTAACTTATATATTTATTCAGGGAGTCAGTTTTTGTTCATTTTGTTTTTTGTTTTTTTTTTTTAATCTTCTCAGAGTTTAGTACAAAAGAATGGGTTGTGTTGCGAAACTGGGGGGGGAGGAAATGGTGTGTGGTCTTCCGTTTGTTCGGTGACTTGATGTTCAGATCAGCTCCAGGGAGCAGGGGGAGACCATTACACTGTTTGCTAATGTAATTTTCATTATGAAGTTTAAATTACATTCTTTCTGTCTTAGTCAACTATCTAAACCAAGATGAGAAGTTTAGTTGGAGCAAGACCTAGCAAAATAATATCTTTGCTTTTCTGTTACTTAATATGGAAAGAGAAGCTAGTTCTGTGATAGAACTAAGCCAGTGAAATTAGTAACGCTTTAGTGGCTATCGTAGGCTGATAATTCAGGTAAGATATGGAAACTTGCTGTACATCAATGTATATTTATATCTTAAAGATAATTCTGAATATGTTTCTACTTGTATAGCAGGTGGCAGCTTGGTTCATTGGGAGTCTTGCAGCTCTTATTTTTGTATCCCACTTGCAGCACAAGGCAGAATTAAAACAGCTTTTCCCCCATGGATTATTCACCACCAAAAGCTGGCTGGAGTTTTATGACTTTGTGTCTTATTCCCAACTTAACTTCCTGATAGATATAATTTTTTTAACTTAATTTTTTATATATCCATGCACTTTAAGTTTTTTTTTTTTTTTATTTTTTAAAACATGTTTGAATTTTTAATATGATGAGGAAAAGTTGCTTTAGAAAGTTACTGTTGCAGATTGCAGTTTTGAGTAGGAAATGGGTTACTCACTGTGCCCTCTCGAAGGATCTCTTTATGAAAGAGATAAATGATCAAAAGGAAGCCAGGGTTCTCTCGTGGTTGCTGTACTTGCCCACTCACTGACATGTGCGAGAGGATTGTGTGTTAAACATGAGAAATAAGAAATCACTGGATATAGTAGTATAGAAGTGGATATGAGGGCATTTTTGAGACCCTTTTGATCTTAAAGCATGAGGAACTTACGGAAAATACATGTGAGACTCTTTAATGGAAAATTTAAACTCTTTAAACGTCTGCTTATTTTGTAAATTTCTGAGTATGGTTAGTCAGTGATGCACTTATTGCTGTGTTTTGTTAGTCACCAGGCCCTGAGAAGTCATTGTATTAGTAACTCTTTAAAAAAGCTGAAAGATAGGAAGTAGCAGAGCTGTGACTGAGTAAAAAAAGACAAAGAGTGGGCATATATGTGTGTTTCTGCCCCTGCCTTTTCTCGATCTGTCCAAAACTGAAAAAGTATTGGCCAAAGAAAAAAAAAATTGTGGAAAAAATAATTCTTAAAATATGGGCTATAATACTTGCCTTTCAGAGCAGTGTTTTACTTCATGTCCAGATTAATGGTCTCTCAATGTAATGAGACAGGGAAGCTTTTAAACTTTCAACAGTTACATTTTTTGTAGGATAAAAGAATTATAGATACTTGTGCTGGCTTCTGTGCATAGGTAAGTTTCTGATGGATTTCCACCATGTATTCACTGAGAGTCCAGAAGCTCTACAAAGATGAAAAATAGTAGCTACAACTTTCACAGCACAAGATTAAAGATTGTGTTAAGCGCACAGACAATAGCAAGTAACTCAAGGGCTGTGATTCTGAGCACTGTCTGGAGTCCCCCATCTTTTTGTTTGTGGCTGAACCAAAGCGATAGGATTAGGCCTGACTAGGAGATGGATTCATATTATTTTGGTTCTGTAGACATGGTTGTAGAAGCTTTTTTTGCTGGTCTTCTAGATGGGTTTTATGATGAGGATTGATTTAAAACCTGAAGGTAATTCCAGCAGGAAGCAGTTTTTGAAAGTTAAGGATTTGGTCAACAGAGAGCTGCTGATGATATTAGCCTCTTACAGCCAATGCGGGAGGGAGGAAGGCTTAATTTCTCATGCTAGTATGTATAGTAAAACCATTTTTTCCAAACAAGAAGTTGTTGGGAAAAGAACATGTGGTTTTAGAAAGATAAGTGTTGCTGCGTATGACAAAGGGATGGTCAGTTGTTGTATAACGAAACCAGGAATGCAATTCCTCGTGTTTCTTTCTTTGGTCCTCTATCCCCCTGCCCGCCCCCTTCTGGTTTTGTTTTTAATTCAGATCCTTATTAGGGCTCTATTCCCCAACTTTATGTTATGGGAAGTAAGCTTGAGGAAGGATAAATATTAATATATTGGAAACTATGTTTGTATCAGCAAAGCTGTGGATAACAGTAAAAAAACCCCCTCACTTCTTAAAAACTGGAAGTTTCCCTCTTTGCTCGAGTTGACAAAAAGTGGTCACGTACAAGATATACCACAACTGACTGATCTGATCTTACTTGTTGCCGGGGGGGGGGGGGGGAAGGAAAAAATGGTGGCCAATTTTCTTAAGGTGGGACTTTCTGAAGCCAGCTAGGGCTTTCAGGTTGTATAAGCAGTCTAAAAACGTGATACTGAAATACATTTTTCCTTGGAGGAAGTCAAATTAAGACTTGTAACTGCTTATCTTATATCAGTGAAGCACTTACACTTTTTTTTGAAACACACACAAGCATAAAGTTAATCTTCCTTTGGTGAAGGGCTGTCTTAGAGGCCACTTGCAGTGGGCTAAGCCCTGATTTTACACATAATTTTTGTATTAATGGGAAACTTTCTGTTAAATTTCGTGCAGATACACCCACAGACTGTTTCTGAATTAAAACTTTGTTTTGTCTCTGATTCTAGTTGTTTCCTTTTCTAATGTGTGAATGAGGAGGGGAAAAAGATAATGCAATAGATTAACTGCTGACTCAGTGTGGGCTCTCTTTTTCAAAACCACAATGGCATGTATAGTAGCACATTTCAAAAATATGTGCTTGCAGCTCTCCTTTATGGGAGTCTGTAAAAACAAGTTTGCATGACCATTGTTTGCATATTTGCTGCTGCTGAAACAGTTGATACTTGAACGGTTTCTTGCCAAATTAGGCTATTGGATGGTAGTACTTGCCTTCTCTGTGTTTAACATGACTTCAACTCTGAAAGAAACAGTTTTACATATTTACAATGCAAATACTTGAAAGCCCAGACGTAGCTTATTACAGCTAGATTTTGTCTTTTTTTGCACTTTTCTAAATAAATTATACACTATACTGTCTTAAATTGACCTGTCAGTTTGTTACTGTCCTGTTTATACTTTATCTGCTTGCATGAAGTCATTCTAGGGAACATAACAATTTTTATGAGGTGTATAAATCCTAATGGTTGCAGTTATCTAGTTTCTGCGCTTGGAGGACTTCAGCTGATTTGAATGGTGGAGGTAGAGTCCCTCAGTCATTGAGGGGGTTTATTGCGGGCTGTGTCTTTTTAAGGACTTATTTCCATCTTACAAGCTGAATATATGCCAGTTGTATCTGAAAGGCTCATATTTCCTGTATGAAACTCCTCTTGCAGAACAAACTATTGAGATGTGAAGCAAGAATTAATGTAAACTGAAAGATCTCTTACACTGTACCGTAACTGATAAGTAGTTTGAGAAAAGAACAAAGGTTCCTCTGTTAGCTATTGCTTAGGCTTTACATAAAGATGTAGTAGTTTAAAAGGCTTTTAAGTTACTGTCTGCTTTGTCAAACTCTATGCATTTATGCCTTTTGAATGAAAATTGCTGGTGCCAGCCTAAATAGATGAAACCATTTGTCAAAGCTGATATGTTTACCATATAGTGGAAATATATTTGTTATGGTTGTCAGAATAGGAATGTATATTCAGTGTTGTTTTCTTTTTTGATTGGTCAAAGTGTTTGGGGTTCTTTTTTTTTGTCATTGTTTTTGGTGGTTTTGTTTGTTTCCTGTTGTAGAAGATTGCTGTTCTAGCACTTTGCCTGATTCTTTGGGGAAGGGCAGTAATCCTGTGAGATTTGCTAGCTGGTAAACTTGTTGAGGTTGTACTTTTCCATTTCTGTTAAGTCTACTCTAATTGAGCCACTTCAAACATCTTCAAAAATTTTTGAACACGTTTACTGGAGGCTATTTGTTTACTAGCTTAAAACTATCTGCAATAATTCAGTCGTGTGTATTCAGTCCCTAGGGAGTAACAATCCAGTTTGATAGTGCTGAGTTGATTTAATGGCTTCCTACCCTTAATGGCTACTTGCCTTGCACTGCCTTTGGAGCTTGTGAGATCTTATGCATGATTAGGTTAATTCAGGTTGCCAAACTGACTGAAAACTGCCTTGAAACCTAAATAGCTTTCTGCAAAGTTAGTAAACAGAATCACAATAGGTGATGAATGCAAGGCAGGAGTGTAAGAGAAGGAGGAGGATGCAGCATTTTGGTGCCGTTCAGTTGACTTAGCTGTGCTGTCAGATAATGTGTCTAAAGCAGACTCCAGGCAGTAACTGGAGAGTTAAGGGATGCTAATGACTGGCTATCTTAGAGTGAGAGATGGAAGAGGAGGAGGTGAGATAAATTTGGAACAAATTCTTGACTTGAGTCTGATGTGTCTGAAAAGGAAAGATTTGGGAATATTAGGAGTTGATGGTCAGGGGGACTGGGATATAGTTTGGTTTTTGATATGTTGGAGCAGGGTAGGCTGTCTAAGCCAGGTAGACTTTACTTTCTGGCAACAGAACTGGGACTTGGGCAGGAGATGAAAAGGAAATGCTAGAGCTGCCTACACAGGGAGACTGACTGGAGCATGAAATCAGCTTGAAGTGACAGATCTATATGATTAATCCGGAGATTCTAGTTCTGCTGCAAGGCTGTGTAGTTGTCAGTAAAATGTTTTTCAACTTGCAAGAAATCGAAAACCAGCCTACCTTTAGTTTGTGTATGTTGTGGTCAAGCTGTAAGAAGAGAGGGGAGGCTGGAACAAGCTGTTTCTGTAACGAAAGTAGGGCATTGTGGTCAGTTTTTGTTGATATGATAATACATGTTTTCCCACAGGATCATTATGTCAAGTATGCAGGTCGTTCATACAGTGGTCAGGGAAGCAGTGTGAAAATTCGTACATAGGAAAGAAACTGCTTTCTGTAGGACTTGTATCTGTTTGAGAGAAATCCAGGAGCTTGGTGAACATGACACAGGCTGTAGGAAGAGAAATTGTGGTGTTCTTGTTAAAATAGTTGAATTCTATCCAGATGAGTTTGACTTTATCCATCCTCTGTGAATTTCCTATGAGATTCAAGTTGAGGCTAACTTACAGGTACACTCAGCACTCGCACCTGAAACTGAAAACCTCTGGGAGATGCAGAGACAGTATGTTTAGTGCCTCAAAATGCCTGATAGTCTGAAAGAGTCAAGTCCTAGCTGCCACAAATCAGATACCCAAAATGACTGAAAAGTCTAGACCGTTTAATTTTGTCGCCACTCTTCTATGTCATGTATGTGTTGGAGGAGGAATCAATTAATGCTTATGAAACAACTGGATGTTTCAAGAACCCATTTAAATGGCGGGTTTGAAATCACTGTAGGGTTCATTGTGATTCAAAAATTATTGAAATGCTGAAGGCCATGTGCTTGAAAACTGGAAGAAAAATAACAAATGATTGTGTAGTGGTTCAGCACTAAATGTTCCCTGAACTGGCTAAGACAAAGGGACTTTTTTTTGGGGGAAGCGCCATCTGGTTTATAATTGTGCATACTCCAAAGAGGGTGGAGTTTTGAGGCAGCACAGGAGTGTTAGTGTCTGTTGTTTCCTCACTTGTGAGTGTTTTGAGTTTGCAACTTTTGTTATTCTTTTAACATTGGTTTTCTACAGTACAGAAAGAATTTACTTAACAGTGTGTAGCTATCTTTGCTGCTATGTAACTTTAACTTGATCTGCACAACTTACTATTCCACATTATAGTATCAGGGTATTTACTTGATTATTTATATGAACTTAGAGCAGGAAAGTCTGTTTTTTCCTTAAGTTACATAGGTTTTGGATTTTATTCAGACTGGCTAATTATGGCAACCAAAACTTACTTGTATTAATTTAGTTAAATTCCTGCAATACATTATTTAAAAATAGATGATTTTTAAAAGAGAGAGCAGGAATATAACATTCAGATCTCATTTGTGTCTGTCTTGTTTATGAAATTTTGTAATCCACTGAATGTTTCTGGACTTAATAAATACTACAGTGTGCATGACTACATTAGAGCATCATTTTGCTGGAAAGTCTGGTTTCTGCTGTGAATTTACACACTGTTTTGCTTTACTTTTGTTGTTCCAGCTGTTTTTAGTTAATACTCATATGTGGGCAGTATCTGAAGGTTAGTCATCTTGCTGACCCAGTCTGTTTCTAGTAGTGTTGCTGCCGTGGTGATTCAAAAAGATTGCAAGCCTTCAGAAAAGGTCCAGAAACTGTGTGTCTGTCCCCATGAGCATTACTTTCTAACCATCCTGTCCCTTTGGCATCAGGAGTGGTGAACAGTGTGCCTATGTACCTGTTAAATACCAGGTTACAACTTACTGTAATTATGGAAGAAAACAGTATTTTTAAAAGGGATGTTTAACCCTGATCATGCACTATTGTGAAAAGAGTTTGACAATAAACTTTAAACACTATTTCAAAGGTAAACCAATTTTTGTCTTTGTGGCTGAATAGTGTGGATGGAACCTAGACATGCTAGGACTATATGCTAATAGTTTTGGATTATTAATTTTAAATAACATTTCAGGATATGACTTTGCATTTCTCAGCTTACTCAACTCAGAATGTAGTTTAGCTGAAACAAAATATTTAAATCCATTTTAATGCCTTCCAAATGTAGTTGCTGCCATGTGGATGAGACCAAATAGCTTTTTGTGGGCCTTGAGAAATCAAATTTAAAAGTTAATGAAGTCTGCAGTTTCCCCTAACATAGCAGTTCGTTTTACTTAGGATCTTGCCATGCATGTGTGGTACTGGATTGTCTCTTTTCAAAGCAATTCCAAGAATTTTGTTCTCCCAGAGCTCCCTAAGTCTGATTATACACTTGAGTATTACCTTATATTACCATCCAGAGATCTGTAGTTACGACCTACTTCATGCACACACATTACGTTGGATCAACATATATATTGGTGTGTAATATAGCAGGACTTAAAAAAATCTTTTAAAAAAGAAAGGATTGTTTGGATTTTACTTTTTTTTAAGCCAAAGACATTGCTTCACTGATCTATTGATTGCCTTTTCCTTGTAGCATAAAGGAGTGCCATGGGTTGCCTCTTATAAATGGACAGAATTGTGACCCTTACGCAACAGTCTCTCTTGTGGGGCCTTCCAGGTAATGTTTTAGTATAATGTTAATGAATCTAAAATGCTGTGATCTTAAACAAGAAAGGAAAGTCATAGGTTTTAATCTTTAGAATATAGAGAAATCTTAAAATGCTTTCTGCATATATCACATCTGCCGTTGTTACTGTACTCTCCCCTTCCCTGCCATACTCTAAAGAGTCTGAAGGTCTTTGGTCTGTCTGAATGGCCTGCATTAATCAAGAACCACTTGTCACTCAGTTCGTTCTTTCTTCTGAGGTTTTGTACTGGACTCTTGATACCTGCACTGTATTTCCTATTAATTTTTGTCAAAGTCCTGTATGGGATGATATAATCAAGTGCTCACCCACCTTCCTTGGTTCCCTGTTTTTCTTAATGCATGAGTTTCTTTGCAGTAAATGCTTAGCAATTGGGAGGAAGCGAGAGAATAGAGGTTCTGGTGAGACCTTTCTAATGCCAGCACCTTCAGGATGCTGCTGAAAGTCCCCACAGTTTAAATGCCTCCTTTTCTTGGATCTATAATCCTGAATAACCGTTGGGGTTTTTCATTTAAGAAAAATCCCATATCCCACACATTATCTGCAAGTCCCTGCCCAACAACATCTAAAGTAAGCTAGGTTTCAGTTGTTTCTTTTTTGCAACATAAAACCTAAGTCCACCTACTTTCTCTGGTACTGAAAAATTGCCATTGTGAGCATATTACCAGAACATCTTCTAGCAGAGTTGTGTGTTTTAAAGACTGGAAGGATTGTCCCCGAGTAAGCTCCGAGTGGGGCATTTTTTCCTCCTTGGTAATACATGATCACATTTTTTTAGGTTTGGGTTGGGGTTTTTTTGGTGGGTGGGTTTTTTTTTGTTTTGGTTGGTTGGGTTTTTTTTAAGAGGACTAGGCAGATTCAACCATTATACTGAGAAAGCATGGTGTTGATTGCTGAAGAAGGTAAATTGACATGTATTTCCTGTTTAAGTCCTGTGATACAGATGGAACTGAGTGAATGTTGGTCCTACACAATATTTACCCTGTTGGTATGGGGATATATGTGCAAATCTGACAGAAGTTCCTGGTTAAGATTTTCCAGTCTCATGCATGCGTGACTCATGTACCATGACTGGAATATTTATATGGCCAGCACCTGAAAACAGTTAGTTGATGTCTAGGACAATTTTTCTTCCCCCTTGTCTGTTTTTTCCCCCACATTTTATATTTGTTTCTTTTAGAAAGCATTTTTATACTATTACAGCCCTTTACTAACTAAATAAGACTGTATTATTTTATAAAACATGTAAAATAAAAAAAATAAACCCTATATGTAACACAAGGGAGTGGGGAGCAATTGTTTGTTTGACCCTATACTATTTAGCATCTAGCATTAACAGTGATTCCTTCCAAAGGAAACATTCAGTGGCTTGGTGTAAGCCTCTGTCTGTAAAGAAATAGTGGGTATTTCCCCAACAAAAGAGGGTGGGAAAAACAGAAATGGGCAGTTAAGAAGACAGGAAAACTGTGCTGGTAACCTGCAAGCAGTGGTAAAGGAATTGTCTGCAGACTTAAGTTTGAAATGCTTTAGAAATTGTTGATTAACTGACACATATCAAGTAAAATTTTTCTCGTTTGTGAAATGCCCAGTAGAAACTTTGGGCTGGACAGATGCACAATTAACTAGATACAGCATTTGAAATTTTAACTTGTCAAACTACATTGTGAAGGTGAACTCATTTTATTTTAAGATTTTCTTCATTGATCAAAGTGATCTCTAAAATGACAAGAAATGTTTTAACTTGAATGCGTGGGTCCTTCTTGACAATAGAATGTCTTTAAAATTGTGTGTTTAAGTTGTCTATGGTAAAAAATTTTACCACATTGGAACAGGAATGACCAAAAGAAGACCAAAGTAAAGAAGAAAACAAGCAATCCGCAGTTTAACGAAACGTTTTATTTCGAGGTAACTTTTTGTGTGGTATTCTGCCTGTTTATCTATTTTATGCAACCCTTCAAATATTTTTAAGCAAGCTGCATAGCAGTACCTAATGCAGAAAGCTCTCTTCAAGCAAATTGAAGACCTTTTACTAGCCTCTCAAATGTAAGTGAATGGCATACTTAAATTTCTGGGGGCTGCCAGACAATAGCATTCCCCTTCAGTTGCTATGTGAAAAATGACTTCCCCACAAGCACATATGTGAAGGTAATTAGTTATCTTGAATCACTTTATACAGCATCTGTTGCCATCAGGAGTTCTGAGAGGACTTGGACCTATCCTGTGGAATTAAATTTAAATATTTTCAAGAACATTGAGCTAACCCCCCCGCCAACTTATTTCTTTAATAAAACAATGTAGCAATTACACCAAATAAAGGCTAATTTTATTAGTTATTTTTAAAATGTTAACTTTTTTGTTATTTAGTATTTGACTTCAATTCTACATTAGTTACCCTACAATAACCAAATTATGCGTTTGAATTTTCATCTGGTTTGTCTCTGTAATAGAGACTACATTTGCATTTAAGCATACTATACTGTTGAGCTGAGAGTTGGAAGTAGTACAACTATGACATGTGCCTCAGATGTATTATAATTTACTGTGTTTATATAGATTCTGGTCCTGCTGTGGGACTTCAGTGAGAAATTGTTCCATACTTACGTATAGAGTATCAACATATGGCATGTGTTTCAGTTGCTCTGCTCAACATACTGATTGTAATTTCTTAGGAAGTAAGATATGAGGATAAAAATGTGATCCAAACCACTCCGATAACTTTATGACTTATGATTTATTGGAATTAAACTGAGAATGCAATCAGTCAAGAAAGTAGGAAAATTAAAATAAGAGGTTACAATTGTGGTATAATTAGGGCAAGAAGAGTGGACTTCTTATTTGTTGTTTCCTTAAACATCTCAGAACTAACTTTAATGCTTTCTTGGGGCTCATGCTGAAACCAAAGAAATTCTTGCCAGTTTCATGTCATACTTCCTTCTTGTTTTTTCTAATAAACCTGTACTGTAATTCCCTTAGATATCAGCTAGCCCTCATCAGGCTCTGCCATGAACGCTTCTTGACCCATTTTTCACCTGCTTTCTGTCAAAAGGCAGTTTGGTGAACTGAACTTTTTCCTTTTTAAAAGGAACAGTAACTATTTACCCATGTTAAAGAGGCAGGGTTTTCTTTGTTTTTTTGACATCCATAATACAACAGTAAAAAGTGTGTTAATAGGAGGAATTTACTTGCAGGTAACCAGGTCCAGCAGTTACACCAAAAAGTCCCAGTTTCAGGTGGAAGAAGAAGATATTGAGAAACTAGAAGTCAGGTAAGTTATGTAGATTAGAAAGTGATTTGATTTATCATTCATAAATCGTAATATTTTATCATCAAGGCAATAAAGAAAGGTTTTATTTTAGTGTAATTCCAGAGAATTACTGATCAGAATTGTAGAAAAGATCCTTCTAACATAGAAAATTACTCAAATTTTTTAGTGTGTTTCTTACTGAAGATGAGGTTTTTTTAAGTAAATAGTGGTAGAGTGTATCTAGCAGCCTAAACTTGTTTCCTGTGCCTGTGACTAAAGGATGTCCTATCAATATATATTAGTCTGGGCAGAATATCGATAATTGAAGTTGTACTGAAGGATAACAGCATACCTGATGCTAGTCTATGGTTTCAAATGTAGTTAGCTGTGGAAAAGCCACTTTTATGAGATTCTTACGGTTTCACATTGCTTCTTAGAGGAACATTTGTGTTGCATCTTTTTCCTTGCAAATGCAAAGAATACTTCAAAAGATACTATCCTTTTCTGTTCCTTTACCCTTAGAGCAGGTCTGTCTGTATTTGTGCTATGTAGTTAGAACAGTTGAGAGCCCCTGTACTCAGTTTCTTTTCTTTGTTGCACTCATGCACATACATGCACCAAATCTGCTGAATTACAAAAAGTCTTCAAGGCTAGCATACGTTTTGTAACAGGCATCAGAAGGAGAATTTAGTGGTTAGTTTTAATAGCCATTATAGAACTAACTTGGTATGTGCATCTTTATTAGCTTCATTAATATCTTAATTAGAATTGTATATTTCATTATAGATGCAAATATATTTAGAAAAATAGTCATGCCCCAACAAATCTAGTATTAATTTTTTTTGTTCTTCTTAACAACTGCTGTCTGTCAGAAATGTCAGAGAGGTAAGAAGTAACAGAAAAAAACCCAAGGTGCATGTCTGGAGTCTGTGATTCCTTTTGAGGTTATAAGCATACAAGCTGCTGTTTGGAAAACAAGCGCATGTGTTGGTGTGGCATTGCAGTGTGCCAAATTTTAGCAATTAGATAGGGATATGTAAATATATTGGTTAAAAAGTTCACTTGAATTACCTGAGAAAAAATGTGCACATTTTTGGGGGTGGAGACTGCTCAGGATACATATAAGTTGCCAATATCACTTTTATTTACTGATGCAAAGTCTGCAAGTCTAACTCTCACTGTTTGTTTCTTTATCTATTCTTTATGGGTTAATAAGCCACGTGTTTGATTCTTCTCGGTTTAATTAGAATGGAGTGAGATTTCTAACATTTCCTGCCTGCGTGCATGTGGATTAGTGCTGTAAGGCAGTTACTGTTAACTTGAAGATTTGTATTTCTCTCTGGGAGAAAAAAAAATTAAACAATGTTCTTATTTTCAGGGTTGACATATGGAATAATGGAAATTTGGTACAAGATGTCTTTCTAGGAGAAATTAAAGTTCCTGTGAAGGTGTTAAGAAATGATTCCTTTCAAGCATGGTGAGAAATGGTGTCTCAGAAGTGAATTTGCTTCTATCTTGCAGATCTTCCCTTGCAAAGGATATGTTTTATTCTAACTATCCATTAAAATACGTCTTCCTGTTCTAGTCTAGGTAAAATGTCTTTCTAGAGAGTTTCCCTGCTCAATAAATTAACCTTGCCAGAGGGTACATCTAGCTCTTCTCTTCCCCCAGTCTGCCCACTCCTACAGAATAGTTTATGCATTTGAGGGAAAAGTGTGGAGAGTGAAGAAAGGGAAGACTGAGCCTAACTATCTTTCAGTCAGCTTGCTGGATTTTAGTGATCTGTGTATGCTTTTCAGCCTAACCAGCAAACCTGGAACTTTTCAGAATTGCATCACTTGTAATTAAATTCCTAACTCAGACTTCCAGAATGACTGATGAAGAGTTTATTGTCATTTCAGGGAAGCAGGCACAGAAGTTTAAAAGCTGGAAGTGTAGGGTATGAAGGGAATTCAGGAAAGAAAGACCACTGTGTATAACATAGCAGCAACCTCCCTTCTGAAGTTCTTGCAAGCAGGAACCAATCTCTAGCCCCTTTACTGTCCCAAATGCTTAGCGGCAGGAAGTGATGAGTACCACAGATTCGAATGCCTCAAAGTGTGTAGAATATTCTGCTTTTGTGCACCTTTCAGTACAGAGCAGAGGGGAGGAAGCCTTCACATATCCACGTAGAAGACCTGTAGGAAGGAAGTGGGTAGATAGGAACTAAATAGAACACAGGTCTTTGCCAGGAACCATTATGGCTCTGCTCCACGTACCCACCTCAGGCTCCAAGTGCCTTGGACATGTCAAAGTTGAACTCTGATTCTTAATCTTAGTGTTTTATTATGTTTAGGATCACATTCAGTGTTCCTGTCAGTATTTTCAATTTTTTACATGGTGTGTTGCAGACACAGGCTTGTTCTGCCAGTGCTCTGAAGTGATCAAAAGCTGTATGACCATATTAACATAATGACATGCTTCTGTTAACAGCCTACTAAGAGAAAGGTTATATTAGCATGGACTCATTACCAGTGCATTGTGTTCATATAGCTTTTTGAATTTACCTGACTCATGTCCAGTTCACTTGAAGCATTGATAGAGACGTTTATGCCTGCTAATATACTTTGTAGGCATACCTTGTATTGAACATCCTCGTATCCAATTATGATCTGCTTATCCAAAACAATTCTGTGATTAAAAATAACTAATATTTTTATACTACTACTAATTTACATAAAATATTTTTGAATACAGCTGAAGTGCAGCAGATAAAACAGTATCACTAGTACTAAATATTGGGAAAATAAGCCTAAGAGTTATGCTCTCAAGTAGAGGTTCTCCTTGTAAATCAGTTTTACTTTATATTAGCATGCCTTCATGGGCAATGCATCTGACTATTAAAAAAATAAGTCAGATCTCCTGATTGTAGAAGTACAAATATAAATGATTGTAAAAGAATATTTGAAGATATTATTTCAGTTTGTTGGGCTGAATGTTGAAACTATACTGTGACACTACTTAAAAGCTGTTAAAATTTTTATAGGGCTGCACCTCCTGTTGGAATACAGTTGAACTACAGCAAAAGCCAATAGTGAATTGTTTAATATATTTTTGTATTGAGAGTAGGAAAAAAGCACAGGGTTTTTTCCTTTAATCTTACTTGTTTCTCAGGAATGCAGCCTGTTAATATTACATATTTTTACTGGTTTCAGACTAGACCATTTAAATTCTTGACACTAGCTGTTCCATCTGTAATGTCCAACACCCTAAATATAACCTAGATGTAAAATGAGAAGGTCCAACATAATTTCTAACTATTCCTGCTATCCCAGTTGAGCTACAAGAAGTATATCCTATTTCACTGTTCGGAAAGATATGAGAAAATAAATATGTTTCATTATGTTCTAAAGGTGCATCAAATGCTGCTCCTTTTTTTCTTTTGTGTCTCAAGTTTTTAATGTGAATTTTATTGCCAGTTTTCAGACTCAGTTTATGTATACAGAAATAATTAAATGTGATACTTTGCTTTATTGCAGAATTAGTCAAATTAATGAAATGTGAATCTAATATTTTAGAATTGCCCTGTTGCTTTCAGGTACTTACTTCAACCAAGAGAAAATGGAAACAAGTCGTCTAAAACTGATGATTTGGGATCACTTAGATTAAATATCTGTTATACTGAAGACTGTGTACTTCCATCTGAATACTATGCTTCTCTAAGAAACTTGCTGCTAAAATCTTCAGATGTTCAGGTACTTTTGTTGAAAATTTATTTAAAAATGAAAACTTAAGATGAATTATGCAGTCCTGTATGAGACAATGTGAATTATGCGTATCTAGAGATTTTTTTTTTGTTCCTTTGCATGAATTACTTCTGTCACAACCAGATGAGCAGCTTGTAGAGCACTTACTTCTGCTCCAAACTACCAAGATTTTTTTCTTATTTTGGAGGAACCAGCAGAGACAGTGAAATAACCTGTGCTGTGTGACTGGAAGAGATAAAATACTTTCTTCTTGTTGGTTGCTCTTCTCAACATTGCCTTTTCCCACTGGCTGCTATTGGCCCTCTGGATTTAGCGGTTTTCCAGGGCATTATTGGCACTGAAGGGGCAGATAATCACCTTTTACCAAAAATGGTCTGCTTCAGAATTGATTTCTAATTCCACTTCTTCCAAATTGCTTCTGTCTTCCTCAGTGTGTTAATCAGCATGACTGAATTTCTCACATGGACGTGGTGACAAAGAGCGAAGTGTGGTACATGGTTAGCATAGCATTGAGACAGGAACCAAATTATAGTAACCAGGCTTTATATTCCTAGGTCTTTTATAGCCTTTCTTCACTTCAGTGTTGGTGAAGTACTGGCAGAGGAGAAGAAAGGTAAAGAGGAAGCAGATCGTGACTAAAATTTTTGCTAGCCCATATTCAAATACTACTTCACTGGAATTCAGGAAGAGCTCAGTATGTAGCTAGCAGTAGTCAGCAGCTATCTTTTTTACTTAAATGAAATAACTTGATCAGTTTTTGTATTGAAATTCCCAACTGTAGAATGGCGACAGACACTTTAGAAGTGTGAGAACTGTGTTTTCATGTGCTCTGATTATAGTTTTAAAAGTCCTATAAAGATATATGACATAGTAAAGCAATTGCTTACTGCCTCTTACTTGGACTTGTGACAAAGCCGTACTGTAACCCTTTAGTGAGAATGAGAAGGGTGAGTAGATGCCAAATTTCATTCTTAAATGTTAAGTATAGAGTAGATAATGCCAATTTTCAATTAAGTATTTCTGTAGTATGGAAACTTTTAATTGCCATGTTATACAGCAAATGTTGAAACTTTCTTTTAAGAAGCTATGTCTATAATCTTGTTAGATTTGATCTGTACTTTGCCAGATACATGAAGAACATTTAACTACTTCACTCATGATTTCATATTCTGCTTTCTCACAGCCGATTTCTGCATCTGCTGCCTATATACTGAGTGAAGTTTGTCGAGACAAGTATGATGCTGTTCTGCCTCTTGTACGATTATTGCTACACCACCATAAGCTAGTTCCATTTGTTGCTGCAGTGGCAGAACTAGATCTGAAGGACACCCAGTATGTATTTCATGTTTAGTGATGTCATGCCTTTTTAAGTTATTCTTAGAGTTTCAAAGGGCTTCATGATACAACACTGATAAGTAAGCATGTCGAATTTCTTTCTCTCATTATGTAAAACTGACTAAATACATTCATCTTTTAATGCTAGTTTATAAAAACATTCTTTAAAATCACATTGAAGCTGGGAGTCAGTTAATGATTGTGTGCTATTTGGGAAAATTTTCTTGGAGCTAGATACAGCTAAATGTAGCAAGCTCGCAGTCTTGAGTTGTGTCTAAGAGCACATAGGTTTTTATTTTAAAATGTCATAATTTGGCCACTCTTCATATTTTACTGGTCATTAGATTGGTACTTAAAATGTTTCAAATTGCTGAGAATCTTACTCTGTTTCCTTTAGTATGTGACTTAACTTTTTCTGCAAAGATGCCTCGTAAGTACGTACATGTCCTCCTGCATGCCTTGAAAGTAGCAAGCACAGGAGTTTTTCCAAGTAGCAGTGTATGGCCTGTGAATTTGCAGCTCTGTGGTTAGGAGAGAAATGAAGTAGTGGCAACTGAGGTGCCGAGTCATGTCCTGTGGAGATGTGGAAGGGATTTTGTCACCACAGGATGGTTCATTTCAAAGCTGACTTATTCTGGATTTAAGTAAGGTGAGACAATTTAACTGTGTAGAAAGGGGTGACTCATGGAAAATAATTTTCTAAACTGCATTTTAGTACACACATTCCTTTCCGTTATAATTGAACTGTAACAAAGAAAGGTTAAACTAAATCTCTCAGATTAGCAAGATTTACTTTGCACAGCTGGCTCTCAGTTTTCTTCAACAGCTGTAATGAATAAAAAGCAGAACTGTAGATTAAATTTGTTTTGGTTAAAGTGTCTTGAGTTTATCAGTGTAGTGTAGCAGTATGCTATTTATTGTAGCTCTGCTGTTTATTGTAGCTCTAAGATTTTTTTTCACCAGGACTACTGGAGGAAGAATTGTATATCAATGAGGTGCAAGTCTTCATTATTTTGGAATTTTCTCCAGTTGTTCTTTCTCACATTCAGCACTGGATTATAACTTCCTTTGTCTAAAACTTCTTAGGCTTTTCCTTAAGGTTTTATGTATATTCCTGGTTTTGGTAATAGTTGTAATAATGTTCTTGTTTGTTTTTTGTTCCTGAGTGCCATTACAAGCTGGGTATCTAGGTTCTGGAATTCCTGACTGAAATATATTAAAAAATGTTTTTAAAAAATTAGTTATTTAATAGCAAGATAAAGTATTAATCAGATTTTGTAACTGAGCTTCTTATTTTTTCCTGTTCAAATAAAATAAATTATTTTCTTACAGAGAAGCAAACACAGTCTTCAGAGGCAACTCATTAGCAACTCGGTGTGTAGATGAAATGATGAAAATAGTGGGGAAGCACTACCTAAAGGTTACTTTGAAACCTGTTATTGATGAGGTAGGTTATCCTACTGAAACTGTTTTCAGAACACTTAAGTCCCCTGGGGTTTCCTGTCTCTTTGATAGTCATTCTTCTTACAGCTTGCTGTGTGGTAGTAATCACTTAGTTGAAGGAATTCTAGAGGAAAGTTAAATTGAGCAATAATTGGTTAAGTTTAGTGGGAGGAGCTGCTTTTTGTTATTTATGTTCCAGGTACTTGAAAATAAAGTCAATGACACTTGCTCCAGCTTCTAACACATTGCAGAATTGACCCACATGATGCTTTATATAATTGATTCATGTAAAAAGGCACACACAAAAGTGAGGATGATTATTGCATGCTGTTGTGGATCGTTAGAACCTATTTAGAGTTTTACCCTTAAATCTAGGACCGCATCTGGTTTTAAGTAGGTGCATTTCCATGCTTTTGGTCTGAAAAATTGAACTCCTATAGTTTTATTTGTTTGTTTCAGATATGTGAGTCTCCTAAACCCTGTGAAATAGATCCCATCAAATTAAGAGAAGGGGATAATGTAGAAATTAATATGGTGAGTTTCCTAATCTGTTTTTCATAATTTAAACTTTCTCAATCTCATAGAAAAACATTTTAAAAAGCAGCTCTGTGTAATGGAAAATGAGTAACTTACGGTAGTTATAGTATATAGTTATATACTATAACTGTATATATATAGTAACTTAAAATTCTCTGATTCCAGAGTAAACAAAGGAAAAGTTGTGTTTTCTTATCCCTGTGTATGAAAACAGCAAAGGAAAAGTCCAATGGAAAATGGGTCGGGGAGGAGAAACTAAACAGAGGATTACAGTCTTCCTTACCAGTTTGCTGGGTGTTGTGATCCCTGATGTTCTGTACTCGGCATCTAGATGATGCAGTAGCTAATTAGGACTGTTTTAACACTTTTCATTGAAGTTTTGCTTGCCGCTTGCCTGTTACCAGAGGATGACATTTAAGGCAATAGTAGCTGCAACAAACGAAATTAACGTTCACTAGGTATGCATGGGACGTGGTCCTTTCTTGTAACATGTTGTTGTCAAATTACAAAAATAGGTAGTTGCATATTGCCAGACACTGCTTATATACTTTAATGTAAGTAAGCATCATTAAACTACCTTTTAACACTAGTAATCCCATATAAATATTATGAGGCTTTTAAAATATGCACTGTACTAAAACACATAATTGAATAGTCAGGCAGTGTTTTGAAAAAAGGAATTGTAGTGTCATGTTTGTGTTCAGGAAAAAACCCATAGAGATGCAAATGTTAATGGTCTGAAAAAATACCTTTTTTCATAATTGCAGGAAAATCTACGCTATTATGTAGACAAAGTATTCCGTGAAATTGTGCGGTCAAGTATAAGTTGTCCTACCCTAATGTGTGATGTTTTTTATTCTTTGAGGCATCTGGCCAACAAAAGATTTCCAAGTAAGTGTTCTCTAAAAACTTTTGAAAATGGTGTTCAGAGTGAAATACTTAACTTCTGCAGTTACCTTATGGGGATTGTTAAAATTCTTGCCTTGTCCAAAGCTGTGCCCTGAACTACTTGACAATCAGGCATTTGTTTTTCTGTCAGCCTGTAAGTTATAGTAAAGCCTTGTGGTCAATCAGCAGGAATTTTGTATTTTCTGATACAAAATGTAGCAGGTCAGAAACACTGCAAGACAGTAGCAAATAAGAAGTCACCAACAAAAATATGAGATACTAGAAGAAAAGCACAAGTAATACAGGAAGTGATTTAGTTGAAAGATATGTAAAATTTGGAAGAACTGATCTGTTTATTGCTTCTACAGAAGCAAGATGTAAACTTGAAAATAAATTCAGTATTTACATCTTAACTACATGAACTGCAACTACGTTAACTATGACTAGCACATTCATAACTTAGGTGTCCAGCTTTACTACTTATGGGTAGTTTTGGGGAGGGTGGATAATGTAAACTATTTAATGTGTTTGTAATATGACCAGTATTAGAACAGTTCTATTCTTTCAAAAGGGTTATAATATAGGAATAATGTGGTGGGTCTGAAATACTCTTGTACTTCAGTCAATTAAAATCTGAAATGTCATGTAATAAGCTACAATGGAAGAATACTTCGCATAATCAGCAGCCTTTCTCTGATTCATGTTTGTCACTGGAACTGACACCGTAAATTCCTCTAGTTAAGACAGTCCTTTCAGAATAGCTGACTTCCCAGACAGATGAGATTGAAGTGGTCCTTAGAGTAAGGATGGGATCCCACTATATTTCCCAGTATAAAGGTGTAAATATACCTAAAATACTAGATGAGAAAAATCCTCATTTACAGTATCAAAATTATATAACACCATGGTTTTATGATGCAGCTCAGAATTGGAGTTGAAGTTGTTCATATGTGTTGACCGCATTTGTTGTGCAGCATTAATGTGTTTGAGTTGATCACCGATTAGCTTTACGGGTCAATAAACCTCATCAGCCCTAGTGTTTAAAGGCAACTGCTACAGTATGTTCTTTTTTTGGTTCAACGTGCATACAGCCATACGTAATCAACACTGTGTATGTAAATGCTTGCAATAATCTCATCATTCCTAGTAGTGGAGCTCATGAGCCAGTTTTACAAGAACAGAACTTCTTTTTGGAGAAATAAACCCTCCATTATAAGTAGAACATTTCTTACATGATCACCTTTCTCATTTCGTGCACTTCATTGATTTTTCTATTGTGTTTTAAAATATAAATGTCTCCTCTGATGTTATCTTCTTAAGGATTTTTATGTTGACTGTCTTCATTATTTCCTATTAAGTTTAGTGCATGTTACATTTCATGGTTTTTCTCTGCAGATGATCCTCATGTACAGTATTCTGCAGTGAGCAGCTTTGTGTTTCTTCGTTTCTTTGCTGTAGCCGTAGTCTCACCTCATACTTTTCATTTACGACCTCACCATCCAGTAAGTTTCGTGAAGCTTTGTTCTGTTTTATTCATAACCGTCAGATCTGTTTATCTGGGAAGGCATAAGTTCCTTTCAGTGGGCCTGTAACTGGGAAATAAGATTACTAAATGTCTCTAGGTTGAGTTTTTTTCAATTTTATACCTCACGAGAGGAACTAAGACATTTGCAGTTCTTTAAGCATCAAATTTCTCAGTCTTTATGAGGTGTTCTCAAATGATATAGAAGAGGTATTGATATTAAAGACACTCTGCCTTTTTTGGGAATGTGCTGCTTTGTTAGAATAGCAACATGACTGAGGGCTCTTTAAGGCATATGCCTGAACTGCATTGGTTCCTTCCACTGTGGAAGTTAAATATCCAGATGTCACTTTTACTTTAAAAAAAAGTTTCCATTTGTGTCTTAAACAGTCTGTAGAGTTATCCAGTAGTTGGTCTGCATATTTATTCTGGACTCCACTAGTTGCAGTGGGTTGCCATTTCAAATTGTGAAGTAGATATGCATTAAAAAAAAAAAATCTTCAAAGACAGGAATATGGAGATAAGAAAGAAATACTATATTATTTTCACATAAAATACAGAATGAATATGAAATCTTCTGCCTCAGAGGTTACCTTTATTAGCTTTTTTACCTACTTAGGTGTGTTGTCCTTTCAAAAGAAAAAATCTACTTATTCAAATTCATTCTTTTGACATTATCCAGTTCATTGAGTAAAAAGATTACAGGATTTTATCACTTGAGGGCTAAACATTTTAAAGGGAACAGCAAGACCCCTTTCTGTGGCTGTGTTTATAATCCTGTACTAAAATACAAACAGTGAGGTAGCAAACAAGGCAAAAGCCTTAAAGACAAAGTTTTAAGTTCACGTTGTATTATGAAAATTTCTACCATTTATCCAGCAATAGTTCATTATGTTTAGTGTTAAGTTTTGAATAGGTCAGAAACATTAGATGTGTAGTAACAGTTACAAGATTTGAGAGGTTTGAGATGTTTTATAGATAAAAATATTTTTTCCAAGTACTAATATTAAATTCTAGTGATAGTGAGTAAAATATTAAACACTGTGCAGTAGCTTATATAAATATACTCACAAAGCACAAGTGCTAATAGGACAATACTGCATACGCATTTCTTCTCTTTGGGTGAAGAAGAAATGTAATGAATATGTGTCAGACTTACTACATTGTGTAATATTTTTATGACATTTTCATTTTTAAATCAAAGTTTTACCTGGAATTGTGAAAAAAATGTGACTTCTGCATTTTGTTTCTTTATTTTAGGATGCACAGACTTCTAGAACATTAACTCTTATATCAAAAGCCATCCAGACTTTGGGGAGTTGGGGAAGCTTGACCAAAAGCAAACTCGTAAGGCTACTAAAATTATTTCTCATTTCATAGACAACATTATTTGAAAGTTTTATTTATGTCAATATACCCTTTCTTTCAGTCAAGTTTCAAGGAGACGTTTATGTGTGAGTTTTTCAAAACATTTCAAGAAGAAAAATTTACTGAATCTGTTAAAAAGGTACCTTTCAACTATATTTTTTTTTATGGTTGATGTATCTGATCAGTCTTAATTATTAGAAGGTTGTGTTATTGTTCAGTTTTCTACTAAAGACGAAAAAAAAAATTGAGGTCCATTTCAGATGTTTTAAAAAACCAACAAAACAAACATCCACACAGTCGAATATGCAAGAGTTATACATAGTGGACTAAGCTAATTTAGTTTAAAAAAAAAAAAAAAAAAAAAATTCTGAAACAGGCTTTATTAGATCTGCTGTTTAGGAACTAATCAGAGAAATGTTTTGTGGCTTATGGGTATCCTTTGTTACATTGTTCCAAGTCTCTGCAATATATTTTCATTTAATCTGTTGCATAAAGTAATTGTTCTGTTCCAGGAGAAACGTACATGTATATTTTCAAAATAGCTTTTGGTTGTTCTCTGCTTCTGAATAGTATATATTCCCAGTGTATCTTTCCTTAAGTTCCTAGATGATGTTTCCTCTACTGAAAGTAAAGAGCCCAGTGGTCTGAGTGAGCCAGTACATCTAAAAGAAGGGTAAATACATCTTGAATCTATATAGTGCAAAATAGAATTGACTGTACTGTTTTTTCATTAATGTGAACATCAGATTAATGCTCATTAAAATGTTTGATATACTGTAGATATTGTGATATTTGTAATTTGTGATGATAATTTGTTAGTTTGCAGAATTAGTTTAAAGCAACAGCTGTAAACTTTCATAACTCATCTTTTAAATACTTTGGAAAAAATAATTAAAAGCAGCTTAAAACCTATTAAAGCCCATCTGCATTTCTGTTACAATTCAGCGTGTGCTTTGTGATGGTTTATTCAGGATTGTAAAAGTGTATTTTAAAAGAACACATTAATTTAGAATTACTTTGCATGCTGTTTAAGTCCAGCCAGCTAAATGTTCTGCCTTTAAAGTAGGGGAAAAAATTACCCTGTAATTAACGGTAAATGATAGAATGCTTTTATAAAAATTGAGGTGAAAGTCACCCTTTCTAAGAAGTGAACTGTCTTTTTTTTTGATGTTGATGAAGAATAGCTGATGAACCAATTAAAACAACATTAATGTGGAAAAATATTTGTATTTACCTGAGAAGCAGATTCATAGCAAGTAAAGATTCTTCTGTGAAACAAGCATCCAAATTTCAAACAAGGAAGAAATGTACCTCTTATTAAAATACTAAATAGAAATGAAGGATACAATTGTAGTGAATCAACACTTAGTTATAGCAATTTGGAAGCAAATCTGTATTATAAATTGATGGCTGTTGATCAAAAAAAAAAAAGTTGCCAGTGAGTACACTCAAAGTGTACTGAATACAGTTTGTGTCTACCCTTGCTATTGAGTCGTGTTCAGCATCATTTCATTTATATTCACTTTCTGATCCAGATAAGGCCAAGTACATTCACATGTAGAAAGTGGCAGGAAAGAGGGAATCTTGTAGTTGGATATACCTTACTCCCTTTTGGGTAAATTTGGAGTTCTGGATCTGAATAAGTATGTATCCACTCCAAATTTACTGCTACAGACAAGAGTCTGGATTGCATATTTTTCAAACTCCTTTCCTGTTTGTGGAACCCTGTACATGATCACCATATTGGGAGGTAATCTGGACAATCTATTTTGAACAACTAGTAGATTTTTTTTTTAAGTTTACAATGAAATAGATTTTTATGTTGCTGCATGATGAACAATAATACGTTATCTCAAATGGTTTTGAAAGCCCTTCAGAAGACTAACGGTTACACTTCATTTGATTCTTTCTTCACAGAGAAATGTACAAAAGAGCTCAGGGAAGGACTCGGATTGGTAAAAAGAATTTCAAGAAGCGGTGGTTCTGTCTAACAAGTAGAGAATTCACCTACCACAAACAGCAAGGTAAATTATGTTTATTTTACAATTATTTTTATTTTCTCAATATCTTCTAAGTGTTTGCATCTGATTTGTGCTTTTTAAAATGCATAATTTTTTTCTTTTCCTGAAGTACATATGATATGTTTTAGTTACCTTTGCCCTGATTACCAAATGCTTCTGTCTGATTCATGTACATTTTCTCAATAACAAAAATGCACATTTTGAGAACTTAACCTACAGTATTAGTGCACTGAGGTTATAAACCAGTTTTTAAAAAATTGCTTCACTCATCTGTTTACAATTTTTTACAGATAAAGAACCAATTTTCACTATTCCAATCAAAAACATCCTTGCAGTGGAGAAACTTGATGAGAGCTCCTTCAACAAGAAAAATGTGAGTCAAAAGATAGTTTATATGTAATTCTTGACATGTTCTTTAAATAAAAGATTTTAATTAGCTTATAGAGTTACTGAAACCCTGTTACTAAACACTTCAGCAAAAAATCTTTTCTGGATCAGGAATAAAAAGCTGTATGCAGTATTTCCAAGTACTCTGAACATGGAACTTAACCTGGAGATTTGGATCTCTGCACCAACTTTTCTGACTGTCCCCCTTTCCAAATTTCTGGAATGAAGGTTAAAACTACTGTGACCTTATTACAAAGCTTACTATGTAAGGTATTAGTAGTATGTATTATATTATGTTCTACTAGAAATGTATTATTACCAAACTTATATTTATTCCTTTTGATGAGAACGTCCTGCTTCCTGCAATACCTTCATCAGCTGAGACAGTTGTCTGTGCTCACAGCCTCATTCTGGACCTGTAGCACATCAGTATTTCTGTTATTTCAATCCAAAATTCTGAGCCAGTGATAAAAGTACAGCTGTTACTTAGGCTGAGGATGGCTAAAGGAGAGACTTCTGGGAATCTTCTGTTACTCTCAGGATATGAAGTATGAAGTCTGAGGTCACATCTAAAGATGTGAATGAAGAGGACAAAAAGCATCATGTTCTAATGCTTTAAGGATTCTTTTTTGGATGAGGAAATGGTGTAGGTGGAACACAGGGAGCTGTTCTGTTGTTTGTTTTTTTTTCTCTCCTAAATAGGGCTGTGTAGTAAAATGAAAGAGGTGGAAAGTCTTCTCTTCTCCCTTGTCTCACTTTCTGTCTTAATTTGGCTTTGTTGAATTGCCTGAGCTTTGAAATCTATTTTGACATATTCAAAGTTGCTCAATAACTGGATTTTTTTTTTACTGAGCAGAATAATGTTGTATTCCTTCTACAGATGTTTCAGGTACTACATGGAGAAAAGCCACTCTATATCCAAGCAAATAACTGTGTAGAAGCTAGTGAGTGGATAGAAGCTCTTTGCCGGGTAACGAGATGCAACCAGAAGAGGCTTAGTTTTTACCATCCTTCTGCTTTTCTGAATGGGAACTGGCTTTGCTGCAAGGCTACAATAGAGAACACAGTGGGCTGTGCTCGTTGCACTGCGTAAGTTGCTTCTCAAATGAAAATACATACGTTTTGTAGGACAAGTATGATTTTGTATGATTCACTATACAACTTGAAAATCTGAAGGCAAGGCTTTCCCTGTCTACTTTAGCAAGTTGCACTATTAAAACCATGCCTTACTAATAAGGCCTAAAGTACTGGATTTTGCCAAGTCTATTACTTCATCAGCCACCGTATGAAATGAAGGTAACCAATTCAGCGTGTAAATCAGAAATATTGAATGGTTGATTTCTTTCCACGCAGAATAATGGATGTAATAGCTCAAGTTTATTCAGATGCCAAGCTGAATGCAGAAATATGACATGCCTAGGTCATCTATATGAAGTAATTGAAATACCTTGCTGCAGAGGGCTCAGCCTGGAAGTCTATCTCTTTTCTTAATGACATTGTCTTGTTTTATACAGTCACTTTTTTATTGTAACTTCACATATTCTAAAACACAGTGTACTAAGAAAATCAGCTAAATAATCTTGGATGTAGATTCTGACAAATCGTTTGGGTTTTGTAGGTATGTCAGGAAAATTAATAACATCTTATAATGCATTAATGCATTTCTTTAAGCTGCTGATTTCTGAAAACAAATGCTCTGGTCTTTTTTAAAAATAGATTTATCCTTAACTGGACAGGTTGCATAAATTACAGACTAAAGATCTCAGTCAGTCCTCTAAAATCCAGTTTAAGTCCTACAAGATAAATTTCTGAAAATATATATAATACTTTTTTCATGTTACTCAGTTCATTCCTATATTAGGTTTCTCAACAGTTCAAAAGATTCCTGTTGCTAAATAACTTTTGGTTGTTTTTGTCTTTCTGTTTTTTTAACTGTTCTGGTTTAGGAACATATCTTGTCCTTCTGTTCTGGTTACCTTTCAAGTATAGTAGATTTTAAAAGAAGCGTTTAATTGTCATTTAATAACAATTACCCTTACTTTGATATTTTTGAAATATTTTTCTCTTGACATACTGAATAATAAATTCTATTGGAAAAAACAATTTTTAGTATTGCTGTATTCATTGCCCTCAAAACTCTATATGCCTGTTTCTATAGAACACTTGCAACGAATGCTAAGTTTCGTGTAGCAATTGTGAAGCTGTCTGTGAGTGATAGACATATTAAAACACTAAGTATATTGAAACAGAATCAGTTTTTACTTGCATTCAGACCTTTCAAGAACAACTTATATTGACTGTCCATCTCTTCTTTTCACCTTTTAGAGATGTTCCTGCTGATACTCAAATTGAGATTGATGGAGACAGAGAGACAGAAAGAATTTACTCACTTTTCACTATCAACATGTCTAAACTACAGAAGTTGGAAGGTACTCAATAATTCAGAAGAATTATACCGATATTATTCAGCTCTAATTCTTTAGGTCCATAACATCAGTTTGATGTCTTAACAATTTACCTGAAAATAATAAGAGTGTAGAGACACAGATTGTATTTTTGTCATCTTAGTGCTCTGATATCAGACATTCTTTAGTCATTTCTTTACAGTAGACGTCAGGCATGCACATAGTTCTAATTGAATTTGCATATATGAAATATCTTTAATAGTCTAAACAGAGAGAAGACTGCAACTATATCCAGTTGCTCTTCTGTCTTTGCTCTCCTTTTCCTGACTATGGAGGGAATTTTATTGAACATGGTTGAGTTGCAGGAAAGCATTGATCTTCTGTTAATGTGAATAGGAGAGCCGAGTGCTCAAGATGCTGAAAACAACCAGCAGAGAATAAGCCACAGAACTGTAAATACATCTAGTTGATACTGTCTCCTGCTTTTGTCTTCACCCATTTTACGTATAAGCTAGAGTAACTTCACATTTCAGAATTTCAGAATCACCATTTACGTAATAGTTAGATCTGTTTGTTAATTATCAAAATTCTAATTGGGATAATTGTAACTTTTGTAGAGGCTTGCGGAAGTATAGCAGTCTATCAAGGTCCGCGGAAAGAACCAGATGATTATTCCAACTTCACAATTGAAGATTCTGTAGCAACTTTCCATACACTTAAACAGATAATAGATATAGTAGAAAAGCTGAATGAATCACATGAAAAATACCGAAAGAAGAGATCATCTAGTGCTAAATATGGTAGTGAGTAAGTATGTTATGTAATTTTGACATACCTAAATATGTAGTTTAAAAAAATAATAAATCACAGAACAAGGCCAAGCTTATTGGGGTAGAGATAATTAAAGGTAGATTTAGATAACACAAAGACCTGGAGAAAATAAGGTTCATCATTTGTAATAATGCAGCTTTTTACCAGTTGTCAGAAGATATAAGAAGTTCCTCTGGTGTGGGATTCATCTGTGTTCCTGTTGAGATTCCCATAAGCAGGTGCAATGACTGTTTCCTTGCAACTTAACACCTGAAGTGCACACAAAATTTATCCCTAACTCTGAGTGCCTTCTATTTTTTTTTTAAATTTCAAATTTCAGTTAAGAAATAATTAAAATATCAGGTTACATAAAACTGTAAAAATTATACTGCAGAAACATATCTTTCATGCAGTATATTTACTGTTTGTAATTCACTTACCATACTCAATGATAAATACTGTTTCCGGTGAAGTTAAAAAAATCTGTTATTTGGAGTACCTTGTTGTTCCAGAGCAGATTCTTTCAATTCTCTTCAATCCTGGCTGATCCAGGAACTGTGGAAACTGTGGAACACCACTAGCAAGTTTTCTGATTTATTTTTTGCATCAATAAGGCTTGATTCACCAGATAAAAAGAATGCTCAAACCCTGACTTGGTTTGCCTAGTTTAGTATTTGACCCAAGTTATTTAGAAAAATTGATTTAGAGGTCTCATGTGAAAGTGAGGTTTTCCGCAAATCATGAAATTTCACAAGTAGTAGTAGAAATTATGCAAAAAATATAGGTTTGCTTAATAAATTGTATAATGAGAACTAGAAAGCAAATGTTAACCTTAAAAATATTTACATATAATATTTTGTTTTTTTCCAGAGAAAATCCAATTGTTGGAAAAGTTTCCTAACCAAAATAAACTGTGGCACACTTGGATGAAAAAAGAAACTGGACATGTTCTTGAGTGGGTGTTTTGTTTGTTTTGTTTTGTTTTTGTTTTTTTTTAAATTCCTTCTATGCATTTTTACAAAGTATTTAAGAATGAACATAAATGCTAGTTGTGTTGACAATCTATTTAATATTTAATAGAAAAATATCTACTTGGAAATCTGGTTTTAAGGTTTATTCTCATTTTGCTGAAGAACTTGAAGTTCCAGGTTCTTGAAGTAACAGGTGTGAATAAATCTAAATGTTGTTTTGCCATTGTTGTCTTATTGGAAAGAACTTTCTAAACAAATAAGCTTTTTAATGGAAGAAAATCCACATGGCATTTGTTGGCTGGATTACATCTCTCAATACATACACTGCAAACTTGCATGAATTTACCTTGAGTGCCTGCCCTGCTGATACGGATCTTGAAATAGAAATCCCAAGATACTATGACATGGAAGAGATCTGAAGCTTCACACTCAATTCATTTGACTTTTTTCCTTGTATTAGGTGTTGTCAGGACTTGATTTATCTATATCTGAAGTCTAACAAAATCATGCAGTATGCTGCAAATAATCTGGACAGCAGATACCAGTGTTAGTTATGTTTTTAAGTACTAAAGAAGAAGAAATCAGGGAGCTTATGTTGTACCTCTTGTTTACATTTGGGGTGAGTAATATATGGAGTGACATTAGATCACTATCTGTTTTCTTTAGGATTTTTTAAGTTACGTATTTTTTCTTAATCTAAAAAGAAATGCAGGGTAGCAACATTCTTTTTAAGTAAGTTTTCCTACAGATAGAAAAATTTAAATGTGAACAGATTGTGGTTAAGTACTGATCAATTTTCACCATCCCATGTATGATTTTATTTCTTTTTTTATAAAAAGTAATAACTAGGTCCAGCTCATCTTTTGACTACAAATCTAATAAATAATCTATTATAATCACTCAAAGCACTTTAGATATCTGGACTATCCCAGATTATTTTTAGATACTTTGTAGTATCTGCTTGTTATGATCAGTTGAATGATCAACTTTCTTTTGTCTTTAAGCAATGCTTCAGTGAATATTTTTATATCTTTAGTTATATGGATTCATATTTGCCACTTAACACAATTTTAAACTGGCATTCTTGACTTTAATAAGATTAATTTTTGCTCACTTCATCTGAGAAGTTAAGTTTATGCTGAAAAAACATATACGTATATAACCAGGAAGAAGCAAAGGTATTACTGTGGCAACTTTGCTTCATCAGTATTAAATACAATGGTACTCCTTGGAATATTATTTTTAATAATAACTATATGTGGTACTTTTATTTTTGGAGCATTTGCTGTGGGGTCTTTTGTTGTTGTTTTTTGTTGGGTGTTTTTGGTTTTGTGGGTTTTTTTTGTTGTTGTTTTTGTGGTTTTTTGGTTTTGGTTTTTTTTTTCAATCATGATTTGGCCAAATTAATTAGGAATGTACCTTACAAATAGAATGGAAATCCACAACGCTTGAAAGTGTAAGCTGTTTAAATTACTATACGTTTATTATACTGTTGTAGGGAGGCTTTCCGTAATAGAAGCAAGTTGGCAAGACAGGATTGAAATCTCTTTTGGAATGAATGTAACTTGTTAGAATAACTATTTGGTTTAATACCAGGCAAACTATTTTAGAATATCTGGGATTCAGTACTACTGTTTGCAATGTCACAATCATTTATCACCTCAGCTGTTTTTGCCTTTTCCTTTTTTACACATTTGGTGTATTCTAAGGAACTTTTATTTGCCAACAGTTGAAATGGGGTCGAGGGCGGGGGGGGATATAGTAATGCCAAGAAATGTGTTTTGCCAAGGTAAAGTGGGTCTGATTAATTGCCATTAAGCAAAAGCTGCCATTAAAGAAAGTTGAATGTGGTTAAGTGTCAAAGTTAGGTTTTGCTGTATATGGATGAACCCTGAGGCAAAGTGTCTGTTCCTTGGAGCCATTTTCTGTTGTTTTCAAAGTCAAATTTATGAAAAATTAAATTGTATACTCTTACAACTTTTTTTAAATATGCACTTTTTTTGCTTTGGTACTGGAGTATCTAGGAAGAAAACAAAGGCCATTGAATATTTGTGACCATTAAGATTTGATTTCTCATTTTATGTTTTAAAATGCAGTAGAGGTTCTAGAATTTAATTAGGTACAAGTAGGATGATTAATAATAAAAGTTGCCTTCCTTTTGATTAGTCTAGAAAGATGATGTTATTCAGTAATTAGTTCTGTTAGGATTGTAAATTATCATTAGTTTTAATTTGTATTATGATGTATTGTTGAATGTATTTTTATTTAAATTTTATTTTCTTATCAAGACATTAAAATGTTTTATAACATTGCTTGAGAATAACTCAAATAAATTACGACAAACTTGAGGTACGCTGTGTGTTTATTGTGAGGCCTGGCTTCTTAAAAATGTTAGTATTTATCTGAAGGCTGAATTAATAGGGGTTTACATACAGGAGTTGGGTATAAAGAGATAAATCTAGTTGACAGAAAAAAAAAAACCCAAAATTAAGTTGAGGGATCTTGCATGGTCATCATTTACAGCATTGTTACATTCTAACTAAGACTGATGGTTGGAGTGTGATAGTTAATCGTTTAGCATAACAGCGTGCATAGAAGCCTTAGTAATTTGACAGCTTTTAAAATGTTTGAAATGACTAGTCTGATGTATTGAAGGATATCTAGTACTATGTTATTAGTGTTATATCACTAATTTTTTTTCTTGCTTATTGATTTGTCTTTCATTACCTGTCCTGTGTAGCAGTACCAGTTATACAATTTGTCAGACCTATTTTAAATATATTGCATACGGAAAAAATAGTCTTTACTTTCTCAGTCTTCTTTCTTTATGGAATCTTATGGGCACTTTTTTGCCACCTGCTCTCCCCTCCTATGCTTATGGGCATTTTTTATAAGATAATTTTGTACAAGCATGTTTTAATGTCTTCAGATGTTTTGTTTCCCTGTACAGAGAGCTGACCTGTTGTCCTTTATTGCTGGTATGGAAGCTCCTATTAGGAGTTACAGTGCAAACCTTCCAGCCATTTTGGAATTAATTTTTATTAATTCTGAGGTAAGCTGTATTAAGGCCCAGTCTGAGTGGTCACCACATTCATTTGCAGAGACCAGAAAGCAGAGGAAGTGAAAGATGAAATTGGAAGTACAGGAGGAATTTTTTTCTGTGGACATTAAAAAAATTTTTATAAGGATTCTGTGATGATTATAGCAGTGATCTATTCTTTTCACTGCTAATATGCTACCTTCTCTAACCGTTCCATTAAGCTGAGTTTTCTCTAAACCATGTCATGAAAAGGGCATTCCCATTTAAGATCTGTAGCTTCTGTGCTGATGATACTTTCAAGTTCTGGACTAGGCTAGCAATCAGAGATGCATAAGGCCTCTGTAGCTAGAAAGCTCTTCCTAGGACTCTGGATTCCTTGAAAATCAGTGTGCTAGTTTCTCACACAGTTCTATACATATTTTCTCTCATACATGCAGATGACTAGTGAGAAAATGCATACTTATAGCCTATATATAGGTGAGCATATATATTTATTTTCATATAGTCTACTTATAGACTATAGATATAGTAAACAAAATCAATAACATGGAAAATTAAGTGTTTACAAGACATTCTCTTTAATTACTGCTCATTTGTATGTATTTTAAAGTACAAAGTTTGCAACATTTACTCACGTGATGAGGACTGATTCAGTATTGTTTTTAAAAGAGCATGCATATGGAATAAAAATGAGGCCAATAAGCAACAGCTCCCAGTAACAAATAAGAGCAACTTCCAGTAGAATGGACAAAAATGCATACAGTTTACTTAAGGTTCTTACAAATAGTTACAGAAGCATATTTAATAAGGTTTACATGATTTATGCAGATTAAATAAATGAGAAATCCTTTAATAGCAGTAAGGAGGCTATATCAGTGTTACTGTGTTCAGCTGTGATGAGACTGCTGCTGGACTACTTAGTCTGTTCCTGAGATTCAGCAATATAGGCAATTGCTTAAAAAAAAAAAGATTAATTCAGAGTTTGAGAGTAGAGCTATAAGAACCGGGAATATAGACTGTAATTTAGCCAAATCAGTTTAAAAATATAAGTTTAAAAAGTCACTTTATCTACCTAAATCAGGGACAGAAGTTTGTTAATTGGTTGCTCTACAATCAGAATAAGGTTTAAAAAGATCCATTAGCTGCAGTGTTCAGGAAATGCATATGCTTTCTAAGAATTAAAAAAAAAAAAAGAAACCCCAACCAAAACACAAAACAAAAACCACCAAAATGATTAGACAACCTTGCTGAATTGCTTTTAAAATATTCTTGACATTAATAAATGTTTATGGAAAACAACAAAATTCATCCATGTATAAATCTTACTTGATACAATGCTCCATAAAATTGTGTGACTGAGCTTTTTAACTGTTTTGAGGTCATAATTATTTTAGCATAATTACTATTGCAAATGCTGTGGCAGTTTTATATAAAGTCTAGTTAACAGTTTCACCAAAAAGAGGATATAAATCTTTATTCTCATTTTAGAAACATTAATGATATGATTTTTTAAATCCAGACAGGCAATTCAGTTTGCTCTAAGGGGTTGTGATTTTGTTCCCCACTTTCATCCTCTGTTTTTGGTCATTCTTCCTACACAGGAAAAAAAGCTGAGAGAGTCATAGGACAGCCAAAGTAAATCTACTGTGTGACTTGAATTCAAGACTTAAAGGTAAAAATCTCTTACCTGGTCCCTCTGAAATAGTAGTGCAGAAGATCTTGGCTCTGGTTTCTCAAAAAATGCAAGATATCCCCTGCTTTACTCCAGATTAGTGTTCCAGTGACAAACTGCACTGTGTCAGGGAGCAGAGAGGGAAGATGATATTTTGAGGGACGTGTGTGTGTGTATATAACAACAGAAGGCTTCAAAGCCAGCCAGACTCGTGTTCACGCAGTGTTTTCCTCCTAGATCAGAGTGCAGATGCCATACCTACTGAGGGGTTACTTCAGCAGCCGGCTAAGATGCTTAGGGGTGGGAGCTCCACAGAGTTTAACACTGCCTGCTCAGCCTTTGCTTTTCCTGGACACCGTGACATTGTTGCTAGGTGATACAGAAACAAGCCTTCATCAGATGACAAAAACCAGGCAACAGAGATAAAATTAGTAAGAGGGAAACTCCCCTGTAAAAATCAAGTGATCTACAATAATGCTCAGACCTGACATTTATGTTGCATCTTTCATCCATAGACCTTTAAAGTACTTAATGAAAAAGGGTAAGTATATACAATTCAGTCTCTTCTTTCTACACTGAGGAATGGCAATGTGCTATGTGTTGTATAGCAATGCAAATTTAAAAAGTCCAAGCGGAAGGAGTACTTCCCTGTAGTTTCTGTAACTAAAAAGTATTTAATGGTAATATATGGTGCCAGATGCAGGCAAAATGCTTTGTCAAATATTTGGTTATTTTAATCATCTTGAGTCATGAACTGACACCCCAGAGGGTGACAGTGTAAGCTGAGAGGTTTGTACAAGCATTGTCTCCATATGATAATGATGCAATATAGCTTATAGTTTACCTCGCAAGTTGTATTTAGTCCTGTACCTTTCCCTCTCTCTTTTTCTCCTAATCTTGCTGATTTACCCTAGTATAAATTAGACCAAACGTTGCAGATTGCCTGATTGATTTTACAAGTATCTTAAAATTGAAACAGAAATAATCCTAGTCCTAGATATGATATCTTAAATAAAGCATCAAGCTGTACAAATAGAAAAGTACAAGGACACGTTCTGGTACTGCTGAAAAACTCCATAAAAGATCTAACTTTTTTAAACACAAAACATACAATGATTTCTGTAACAACCAAAATAATTCACCTAGCTTCCTTCTGAGTAGTTGATTCAGATTCCTGTCAAGTCTTCCCTATCACACCATTCTCTCATGGTGTGACAATTACATGGTTTTGGGGTTTTGTTTGGGTTTTGTTGTTTTTTTAATTATTATTATTTATGTATATACTTGAATTGTATATGCATATATTCTGGCACTACCTTGGCCAAAATCTAAAAGTAGAAAGTTGGGTCAAAGTCAAAAAATGTGTTGAGTGACATGGTACACAGGATATAATCTCTGCAAGTGTAAGTGATGAGAGGATAAACTTCACCTATTAATACCTTCCAGTAATTTAAACATGTGAGTAAAGGGAGTTTCCATAAGGCAAGTTTCTGTGTGGCTTCCCTTGCTGGTGTTTTGGGGTTGTTTTGGTTTTGGGTTTTGGTTTGTGGGGGATTTTTTGTTGTTCGGTCTTGGTTTTTGGGGGGTTTTCTGGGGGTTTTTTTGGTTGTGGGTTTTTTTTTTTTGGATTGGAGGGCAGGATTTGCTAACAGTGGCTTATGGGGTCTATCTTGATACTAGGCAGGTTCCAAATATTGTTGGGATGTTAAAAATATTAAGACAAACTGGAGTACCTCATGAAGTTATAGGAAGTGTCAATATTTCAAAATAGGTGTGGCGTGTTCCCCCTCATAACAGCAAAACAGCATAACTAGTTTTCAGTTTTCAATTCAGAATGCAGTTCCATTCTCAAACAGCTAACCTCAGTTAAAATATGCATAATTTCGTCTTCACAGTTATTTTTAAAAAAAAAAAAATAAATGGAATATGAGACAAGCTTCTAACTTGAAAATCCACACTGTCCAGGGGGAATAGTAATAACTGAGTTTTACTGCAGAGAGTAAAACAATTAGTGAACAAGAACCTAGTGTAGAATTCGATAAAGTAGTCTGGGGTCTTTGTGTCATTGGCTTTACATCTCTGCTTCAGAGGGAGAGATGGATGAGCCTGGGTGTTGTGTGAAGAATGGAGAAGTTTCAAGGGTTTAGACATACTTAAAGCAGCTCAGCAAAGTCAGGAGCTATTTAGTCTCTTGTGGACAGAGTTTTCCCATTAAAGCAGAAAGGTTCCCATGCAGAAGTCATTAACTTCTTCTGTAAAACTTCTTTAAGGATTTCCCTTCTATATATTAGGTGTCATGATGTCCATTCGTCTCACTTAATGAGTAATGCACAATGCATCTAAGAATCTGAATTACTGGTACTTCTCTGTCTTTGAGCTCATTCCTGGACTTCTATAAAGTTCATGCCAAATCACATACGTATGCAGCAATATAGGGAAAATGGTGGGGATGTACTTTGTTTAACTCCATTTGCTACTCTGGGTAGCAATATATTTCTGTGATTTCTTCACTCCAGTCTCCCTCCCAGTGAGATCTTCCCAGTGTAAAAGTGGTATGCAATTTATTCCACAAATGCAGTATGTTTCCCTAATTGCTGTTTTGGTTTCTTTTTTATTTCTGGATGCCTGCTTTATGCTTCTCTTTCACAAAAACCGTACATATTAATGATGACGTCTATTTTCCATTTTGGTGATTGCATCTGGCAGCTTCAGTAAAACCTTAAGAACTACTACACATGGTTTTGTCACAGGTGATAGCTACTGTGCTGATACAGTACTATATCCTGTGCCATCTACCTCTGTTGCAGCCCCACTGTCTGCCCTTACCGAGGTCTCAGCTATAACCACAACAGTATTATTAGTACTGGCCATTAATAGCCCTGTTCAGCATATTCCTGTTGGTAAAATCACAGAGAGAAGCGTAGATGATCTAGAGTTTAAGAAATAGTTTTGGCACAGAACTATGCTTAAATTCTTTTCTTTGGCAGATAAATTGACACAGGGCTTAAGTGTTCTGATATATGTTAGTCTATTGACAGAACAAACAGTAAGTGTAATAATACAATCCAGCACGTGCATTAGTTGGCCAAGATACACACATACTTACATAACTGTTCTTTTGCATTATCATAAAACTGACATTTCCATAACAGTTTTGTTATTAGTAAAAATAATCTTTGATTCTATGTTTCCGAGTAAGCAAGCTGTGGAAAAAAACAACAAAAACCTCAAAAAGTTGTAAGAGGAAAGAAGAAAGAAAAAAAGAATGAAAGTCAGGTCATTTCCAGACATCTCCATTCTCAAAAGATTCATGAAAATCTATGAAAGGCATTGTACCTGCTTCCAAACCACTGTTTGTGCAATGCTCACAGTTTAAAAAGGTGCATAGAGAATGAAAATGTTCTTACAAGGTGAAGATGCATCTGTATATTCATTTGAAATGGGATTAGGAGTATGAAAAGAAAACTATTATGGCAATTCTGTAAGTTGGGTGTCAAACACTTGGAGATTTGAATGAGTATTATTTGGCATGGAGACAATCAGAATCCAGAATCAAACCATGATGAATTACACTGCATCCTTACTGTGAAACTATTGCAGAAATTTATTTGATTATAAATTGTATAATATAAAACAATATTCTAAAATTGGATACCTACTGTTACATACGTCCCCATTCACAGTTGCTAAACAAGTTGTTTTCTCTCATTCTATAGCACACAACTGGCTGAGCAGCTGTAATTCTAGCTGAACAATCACTTGATGGGCTGAAAGGAACTTAGTTCAAGTTCCTATATTTAGATATTAAATTTCGAACATTTCCAGTAAAGTCTGAATGAGATAAGCAAATGCAGTCTTCCCCTGCCCAATCTGAAATAATGAGTTTTTATTTACAGTTAAAAACAGCAACAAAGTACATAGGGAAAATTCACTGCAAGAGCTATCATATTTTGTGCCACTCTCCCATGTGCAACCTCCTTAATGTCGTGTGTGTCTGTAGGGAACAGATGAATTCTAGAGTGCTGGGGCAGTATTTCTTCAAAACAGCTTCTGACAATATTTATACAGCTCTTTAAGTGATAAAATAGCCAAGCAAATAATTATTAAATGGGAAACTATTATTTTATTTCTATAAAGCAATATGGACAGAGTTAAAGGTACCTGTATCATATTTGCTCTACAGCTTTTACTGCTAATGTCAATTTTGGCACTGCACAGTAAAAAATGCATGTTTTATTTTTAAGAGTAGACAAGATAAAGCAAGCAAGAGTGTACCAAATCAAAAGTTACCTCCTTTCTATTTTGAAAAAATCAGTTTTCAAAACATCTCTTTCATCCTAATACTGAAAACAATGTTTCACATTGGCAATCTCTCTTCTATCAAAGGATATCCCAGTCTTTTGGAATAAATTCAGAACTGCATCTCATTTGAACTGACATGCTTGGCAAAGAAGCTGGTTATGCCTGATGGCTTCTACATGAGGATGTGAGGAGGAGAGACTAGAGGAAGAGATTGTAATTGTTTTAATGACCATGTTTGATATATTACTGACCTTTTTCTACCTATAGGCATCCAGAGCAGTTCCTATATATTTGAGCCACTTGTTCTGCTGCCCCCCACCCAGTTGTGCAGGAAAAACTGCATTATAGCATCATGAAGTGACTAAGTTCAGGGAATGGTTACAGGTTAAAACTAGCATTGCCAAATTATTGAAATCAGTGTGGTTTATATTTGCGTTTGCAAAGTGTACAGCAAATGTGTGACATTTTGACAGCACCCAAACATAATTATAATGTGTCATAGTTTGCTCTTATGAGCTCTTAGACCTGAAGAGGAGAATTGCATCCAGTTTCCATCTGATCCCAGCTAAGAAAAATTAAAGATGACATGGCAAATTGTGTAAATTAAAAAAAAAAGTGGCTTACAACAGGCTTTTCTTTAATCTTTATTTAGAGGCAGTTCACATTTTACATAGCAGAAATTAAATGTGCTTAAATCTCAGAAATTTTTTACTTTAGGAACAATATATTCAAAATCTAAACATCCATGCAAAAGGTATAAAAATACAATGTATTATCAAAGGAAAATTATGTATGCATTTTCTTTTCCAGTTTTACAAAAAGCAGTTTTAATTTTAAACCTTTATGGATTATGCCTAGTCCCAGTAGTTCAGATTCAGAAGTGCCATGATGGTTTAAAAAAAAAGGAGAAAAAATAATATGATGAGTTACAAAGAACTGAATTATCGAAGTTAATGACAAGTTTATGACTAGAAGGTAATTACTTCAACTTTGTATCATTGATCTTTTCAAATTTTCTCTGATAGCTGTTGAGAACCTATTGAGAGAGGCCTATTGGTAAGATACACCCACAGTGAGGAAAAACAGAAGCAACTTTGCATCTAAATATTTTCATTGTAGTTTAATTATAACATTTCTTTCTGATTGGGAAATGGAGTAAGCAGGGGTTTTTTAGTATATATGCTATAGTCCATGTTATCAGACACTGCTGTATTAGCATAATGATAGTAGTAGCTTGAGTGTCACACCAGCTACATATGGTGGGTCCTCTGAGTTATAGATCTCTCAACTCTGGCCAAACCAGAGACTCAGCGACATCAAGATAGCAGTTGTTCCTTCCATGGCTGACTTCTGCGAGTTTGGGAATTGGACAGTGTGGATTGAGAAAAGTGTGAATCAACCGAGGTAAGAGCAGAAGATCTTATTCACATGTTGTTTAATAGTGTTTTCAAGGAAATTATAGGTCCTTCTGAATTGATAGTTGATTAATGTAGAAACAGAAGATCTTTAAGATCAATATAATAAAAATAGTTCAATCACTTTTATTTTTTACTTTATTACCGAAGGCCAGATTTTTGTGGCCACAACGTGCAAGCCACTGCTGAAGTGTATGGCTGGCTCTGTTAGCAGTCTTAGGAAACATGTCAAGAGTTGGAATTCTAGGAGGATTTGGTCATCCTCTCCCCTTAGTGAAGGCAGTCCAGTCCATTCAGGTGAAGCTGTGATTCACAGCTGGAGAAACTTGCACTACAACTGCTGATGATACTCTCTGTATGTAGAGAACATCCTTCATGAGAAACATCAATTCGGCATCTGCTAGGTGTCCTGTTCAAACATAAAAAATGTTTTGAAAATACATAAATGCACTCAATCTTGCACAAAGTCTTCCTTGGTTTTAAAAGTGTGTGAATACGTATGAAAAATTTTTATTTCTATTCATACTTTGTATTACTGTACAGCACTTGCAAAGCTGGATGGATGCACCAGGTACTCCTTTTTTTATGCTAGCAATAATGCATTCTGAGATCGATACATGGTCCACAGAATGACTTGGAGCTGCTTTCCTTCTCAGCAACTTGAACTCTGTTGTTGTCTGCTATACCAGGCAAGCAGAAAATAAGTTTGTTTAGAGCATCAAACCAGTGTGAGTTTTAACATTGATTATATTCAACATAACTGCAGGTAGGAACCATTCCAATTTAAGGTATTAAACGTTCTACAAATAAAGATTCTCTGGTTCCTCAATGTAAAGAAAACCTGGGCTTGATTAGGGATCATGACATTCAAGTTATCCAAAATTGCTTTTTCTCAAATGAATTTTAAAATTCACATTGATTTTGTACATACTACTTTATTGTTGTTACCATTTAAGACCTGAATTACATGAAGATAAATGATAGTTATTTCTATTACCAGGAAAACTACATTTCTGGATGGAATGGTATTTTGAATGGTAAAAAGGGATTAAGAAAAGCAATTTCTGTCTCTGCCCTTCCCTTCCTTTAAAATAGCTCATTTTTGACTCTGTACTCTTATTTATAACTGTATTCTTACACATCATTATTCCTGTGCCTTTCTACTCATATGTAATTAGCTGTGACAAACAGCAGCAATTGTTATTGAAGGAAAGTTGGCAAAACCAAAAAGTTAGTATTTTGCAACCTCATCTCGGCAGCATTTCTGTTGAGCACAGGTATTATTTTTTTAAAGTGGTAGAGAGAGAAACAACTTCTCAAGGTAGTAAGCAGTAATCCAGCCTAATTTTTAAAGCTTAGCACCACAATCTGATGTAGATCCAGAACTGGACCGGTACTGGTACAGAACAGTGAAGATAAATACTCTGGTTGGTATGACTTTTCTAATAGTGTGTTAGTGAATAGAGAATTGACTGATTTTTCTACAGTACAAGTGGGAACTGACTCTCACTTAAGGTCTTGCCTCAACCAGCAATATAAGTGTGATTGTCTGGAGTCATTTGGCTTTGCAAACTGTTGCTCAAAGTTCAGCCCAACCACCAAACCCAATGTGGACATACTGAGATTTCTGCAGTGTGGTCAGAGACTTGATAAATTGCAATGAACTAATCAGAAATTAAAGGGAGGGAGAGGGGTGCACATGTGTGTGCATGCGCATGCAAGGGTCAGATCCAGAGCTAGAGAAGACTGTTGCCTTTAGTTTTTCACTTTGTGGATAAGCTAAGGTGAACCAGTGTGGTCCATGCACATCTGTAATGTCTTGTTGATCCTTCCTGCTCAAGGTGTATAATGGGGTATATTACTGTTTTAGGATATACCTCCATAAAACTGTCCTAGACTATGTACAAAAATAAGTGCTGCATATGTATCCAAAGCTGCCAAGAAGATTATTTGTCTTGAGCACAATCAGGTACTCTGAATGTAGTTGATCTATTTGGCAATGGGACAGGAGAACTTTGTGTGCAGATGAAATACTGGTAAGTCTTGAGAACAGGGAAAGAAAGGAGGACCAACTGTTTCTAACTTTAGCTCTCACAACTGCCATTAATCTGTTTGTCCTAACTTTAAATAGAACATTGTATCTTTTAATGTTTAAGTTGTACATTAATATCAACATTATTTAACAAACTTAAAGTAGGCTTAAAGAGACAGGGCACTATATTGGAAAATTCAATTTTATATAATTTTATTTGGGTAAAGTTTAGAAAATAAATCTAAGTTTCTAATATCTTTTAAAATAATTATGTATATTGTTTAGCTTTGTTCTTATCCACACTTTGAAGCTCTACTTTTTAAGATGTATGTAGTTGTATATGTAAATATTTTATTTTTGAATGTAATCAGGCACTTTAAAATTCCCTTTTAGCTTTTTAGTTCCCTAGTGCTTCACAGCTTTTACCTATGTTCTGCTGATTTTTTTTTTTGTCCTCTCACAAATTCAAGCTGATAAATTAGCAACTAAATTCAGACTGTCCTACTCTGATGTTACAAAGTAGCCATATTTAATTGTCCATTTCCATGAAGGATTACTGCTGTCTAACAAGACTTAGCTTTCAGTTACTAGAGACTGTAGACTTTGAGAACTTTGAACAGAAGATATTTGTGGTAATTTCACGAGAGGGATTTTCATAGTGTGTATATAATGAAATATCAGAACAATGAAAAATAGAAATAATACAGAAATTTAATGTTTTGGAATCTTGTGATTTTTATGTCAGTGAATAATGCTGTGGGCTGATGGGGCTGGGAGAGTATTTATAGAATCATAGAATCGTTTAGGTTGGAAAAGACCTTTAAAATCATCAAGTCCAACAGTTAACCTAGCACTGCCAGGTCCACCACTACACCATGTCCCTCAGTACCACGTCTACACATCTTTTAAATACCTCCAGCTTGGCTCCCTGCTCTCTGTCCTGTGTTGGCAAACGCGTCCTCTTAACAAATGCTGAATTGTATTGCTTTGCTGAAATGATGAGGCACAAAAAATAGTACAGCTGGAAGCTGTGACTGGACGGCTATTGCACTTTTCTTTAGTGCACCCTCCCCACAGTTGTCCTGCGGCAGTGTGGGTCTTGCCCCACAGCAAACGGATGAAAGTGCCACTCGGGGGGCTGATCGCCACCTTTAATGTTTTTTTCAGCTTCCTTGTTGCTGAGCGCGGCTGGCAGGCTCCAACGGGCCACCACGGCCACCTCTCCCTCACCGTGCCAGGTGAGGCCCAGGCTGCCCTGGCTGAGGGCGACCGTTAGCGCCGGCAGCGCGGCCTCCGCGCAGGACGATGCCGGCGGGCGCGCCGCTCGGGGCTGGGGCTGGGGCTGGGGCTGGGGCTGGGGCTGGGGCTGGGGCTGGGGCTGGGGCTGGGGCTGGGGCTGGGGCTGGGGCTGGGCGAGCGGGCCGCGCCTGCTGCCGGCGCGGGGTGGCGCTGCAGCCCCGCGCTGCCGCCCGCCAGGCGCCGCCGGCGCCGCGTCCCCGCCCCTCCGCCATGGCCGATGTGGAGGACGGGGACGAGCCGGGCGCCCCCCACTCGCACCCGGGCTCTGCGGGCTCCAAGGCGGGCGCCCCCGACAAGATGTTCTCGCTGAAGAAGTGGAACGCGGTGGCCATGTGGAGCTGGGACGTGGAGTGCGACACCTGCGCCATTTGCCGGGTGCAGGTCATGGGTAAGCGCCGGCCGGCAGGCCCCGGCCGCCATGGCCGCCGCCCCCGCTGCGGGGCAGGGGGCGCCGGCGCTTCAGCGGCGCCCAGCCCGCGGGCCAGAGGGGTGCCCTGCCGCCTGCCCTCCTCCCCTCGCACGGCGGGCGCAGGAGAGACACGCGGTTTCCGGCAGAAGGGGGGGCTGCCCCCTCCGCGCCTCCTCTTCCTCTTCTTTAGAAGGCGCGGAGGAGGGCGGCCCTGTGGCCCTCCGTGTCTCTGGCCTAGTCGCCCCGAGGGGGCTGGGCCAAGAGCGCTCGAGGGGGCCACAAGCGAGTGCAGGCCCGTGCGGTCACCTCAGGCTGCACACACCTGTCGGGGGAGCGTCTCCCTCTGCCCCGCCGGGCCCCGCTCCCCTGGCCGGCCTTGGGCAGCCCTCCCTGCGCCCCCCTCCCGCCGGGGGAGGCCGGAGCGCCTGCTGGGCTTCTGCCCTGTGCCTGTCAGCATGGGGAGCAGCGCTCGTCAAGCGGGCTGAGCTCGTGCCAGGGCCCGGAGGCGGGCTTCTGTCCTGCCATCCCCTCCTTTGCAAAGGCGCCTTCTTCGTGGAGTCTGTTTCCTGTCTGTTGGCAAACTCGGCAAGCGCTGAGTTACAGCCGAGCGGACCAAAGTGCTAGATGTGTGGTGCTGCTGTTTATGGGGTGTTTTTTTATTTGAAGAAACAGTTGTGGATGTAGATATAAATTCATTTTCCAAATCTGTTAATCCAAAGTCTCTAACACTTCTACTTAAGCCTCCTAATTACTAGTGCAGTTTAACACACGTGAATGTACTGAAAAATCTACTGAAAAGTAAGGGGTTAGTTAGGTAAACTAGGTTTTGAAATCTGGAGAACCTCTTTGAAAGCAGCCTCATTGTTGACCGGCATTACTGTTTTCTGAGATCTTTTAAAAACATGATATGTATCTTGGATCTTTGAAAATTCTTTAAATTCTTCCTCTACTGTATATCTATATCCAATTTTTACTATTGTGCTGAGTCATCCTAGGTATAACTGTCCTCTCATTTGGGTTTGGTACAGTCTGGCAGGACATATGACCCAAGATTCCCTCCAGAGCACCTTGCTTACAAAAGGTCCAGGAGCCATGATGCTGCAAATCCAGTCAGGTTTTGGCTTAACAGACGTGAGAAAAAATATGCAATGCTGTCATTTCTCATACATGCTTTTGCTGAGAACGTTCTGTGGAACAGAAAAGGCGAAAAGGTATACTAGAAGAAAAAAGATGCAGCCCAGACTGAAGTGGTGGGAGATTCACCTCTTGCATAAGCATGCTTTGAAGATTGTCTGCTTCTATATGGTGAACAGAGACCACCCTGGAAATATGAAAATGGCTTCATCTGCCACATAAGCTGTAATTTTAAGAATGTATTTCCCTGTTCTAGCGAGCCTGTTACAGGGCACTATTAAAAAGTCTTAAATGAACAAAATCTTACCCAGAGCTTTTATAAAAGTTAAAAAAAAAAAAAGTTCATTTATAATTTTTTCATAACTAGATCAGGAGAGTACTTTTCATCTGAAACTAGCAGAAAAATCTGGTAACCATTTTTTGAGAACAAACCACATTGTTAGAACATGAAACTTGATCATTACTGACTTCAGTTTAGCAATTTCATGTTGACCCTGCCAGACCCGGTCTGGCTCCTGTAGAGCCACTGCGTCTGCAGTAACCTTAGGTTGGAGGCAGTGCCAGGCTTACGCTGGCACTTGTTGAAAGTTAGTTTGTTTGATTTTTGCAAGGGAGGGAAGTGTTAGCTGGCTTAATTTTCTGCTGGTTTAACTCCTTGAACCAATGTGGTCTTCAAGGATCACAGAAACACAAAGGAAAGAAGCAAAAATGCAGGTGTCAGCTGGGAAGGGCAGGATTGCAGCAGTACTGACTTAGATTTGCTGAACCTTTCAGACTGACACCCTTAGGGTTATGATGCAGGAGTGGGGACAGCTTACCTTGGTATGGTTGCAGTGATTTCTGTCCTCAGCTCTCTGTGCTGCTTCTCTGTCTGAAACTGCAAATCTAGGACTAGGATCGGAAAGCTGCTTTTATGGTGACTACTAGTCTGCCACAGCTTACTGCCCTAAATATTGAGGTGACCCCAGATCAGTTTGCTTCAATGTACCATGATACAAGTTGAAGCAATTTGGCTGAATCTTCCCTGCAGTTTGGCCCTTAAATGCTGTGGAAATATAAATTATAGGAACAGACAACAGGAGACTTTATTTACTGCCTTACTTTTATCTCAGTGAGGAAAGGGCAACTGTTTCAGAGTTTGTCGTCTTTGTTCTCTGTTACCTGAGAAAATGAGGAATGTCTGGGCAGATGAATCTAAAATAGAAGTACCGGCCATATCTGGCAGAGAAAGCAAAAATAATCAAATCTAAATTCCTGTAGCACTTTATGTTACTGTCTTCTAGGAAAATATGGTCCAACTAGTGACATGTAGGCCAGGTCCAGCCTGCAGGACACTTTTGTTTAAACTATTACCTTTTCTTTGGAGGAGATGAAGATGCATTTGCTCCCATAATAGTTGAACGCTTTCTAGCGTGCATGGTATGTGCACATACATCTATGGCAGCCCACGTCAGGGCAAAGGAGAAACAAAGGCATTTTTCCACTCTGTGTGGCACAGTACTAAGCCTGGAAGTAGTCACTTCTGTATCTTATTGAGTCCTGAACCTGCCATCTAGTCCTATACCCACAGACTGGAGTGCATAAAGATGATAAATATTTTTAATTAGATACTGTTCCGTGTTTGTAAATTCATTTATATTATCAAATTGACCAATATGTTTGCATGTGTATGTGACTCTTGTGAAAATTACATGCAGGTACTTATTAAGGAAAACTACTATATAAAAAGTAGTAGGAGGTAGAGGTTGTGGTGAGAGATGGAGAGCCTAAAAAAATCAAAATTGTGAATGATTTCCTTAAAAGGAGATGCTGACATCGGAAAAACAAAGTCCTGTAATTAGGGTTTGGCTTTGTGCTTGCTCTGGTCTTAATATGCCTGAGTGCCTTGGCACAAATCTGCTGGTTGTTGTATCTACAAAATGGAGAAGGCTTTTTTTCAGCAGAAGTTATGAAAATACCAAAGCAATGGAAAATAAACAAAACTTGTTGGACAGTTTATAGTCCTTCTGATCTCTTTCAGATATATATTTCATTGTCATATGCACTGTTTTAAAATTTAGGAGGGGTATTTAATGTTAAAGGGTTGAACTAGGTATCAAAACTTGGGATTTTTACCTTTGTAAATTGGTTTTAGAGTTTATATTTTCCTCTGACAAACCTATTCTTAAGATGGAATCCTGAGAATCAAATTGAGTCTTGTTCTTGTTTACTTTTAGATGCCTGTCTTAGATGTCAAGCTGAAAACAAACAAGAAGATTGTGTTGGTATGTAGTGATTTCATTCGCTTGTTTTTCAATTGAAGCTTCTCTCAGTAGGGTGCATTTTAAAGTTTGAAGGGAATACTGATTTTATTAATGCTCAAAAGTAAACTGGTGTTTCATTCTACATTGTGTCATCTTTTTACATTAGTAATACTTTATGCTTTATTTTTGAGCACTAATAAAATTAGTTTTCACTTCAGACATGCTGTAGAACAAAACAGCTTCAAATTTGCAGTCAACACATACGCAACTGAGAGGTTTAAGTTTCTCTCACCCTGAGCATAATTGAGGAGATGATAATGTACACTTTTGAAGTGGGTAGGAAAAGGCTCATTTTTTTTCTTCTGAGATGCATGCCAGAAGACACAATGGTAATACCAATAAAAATCCTCTGTTCTGAAATAAATGTGTGTCTGGGTTAGAAAGCGGTGTTTTTCCCAGTCTTAATTCAGACATAGTGGAGGCAATTGCTTGTTTGTTCACTTTTCATTTGAAAAAGTGGAATCACTTGAGTTTCCTATAATGCTGTTTAAACATCAACTTATTTTCAGTTGCATACTAATGTATGCAAAAGCAAATATTAACTTAATTCTGATATATTTAAATCAGAAATAGTGAAAATTGTCTCCAAGAGTTTGCTTTAAACCTTTAAGTCAACTTTTAAACCAGTGGTAACCTTTCCATGCCCTTGTTCTTTCTGTTTTGAAGTATATTGTCTCAAATTTAATCCACTGTTGGTTTTGATGATTGTTTTAATGAGAACAGGAATTTCCTGTTCCAGATATCTTAATTGGCTTGCTAAGTGTCCTATCGAAGATAGAGAAGAAAAAAAAGCATAACTTACAACACTCCTTTGATTGGTACCGTTGTATTCCAATAAGGAAAATGTGACGTAATAAGGGAAAAAAGCAAAGTAACTAATACTGTTCAGGGGTAGATGGACAATAGATAACCCTTTTTGTTGTGTTGAAACAATTGTAGCCCGTGAATAACTTCTGGTCTAAGATCCCATTTTGAGGCTATGTACTATGTCAAATGTGCCTCCTTGATATCATACATTTAAGTTTAAACACTGCATTTCCGATGAGAATTTGGTGATATGCTCTTGTATGATAGTCAGTCAGTAGTGCATTGGCTATATTTTGGTACTGGGGAAGAGAAAGCAAAGAACTTAGTTGCAATTATGTCCTGGACAGAACTGATAAATGTGTTTATACCTTCACAAAACTCTGTCAGTTCATACAAGAAGGTGAGATGCTTTTCTTTGCATTCTTTTTTCATAATTGGAAATAAGTAAAAGGATTGATGACAGAGAAATGACTATCATCAGGATGATTGTAATCATCCAATCTCAGTGGATGAATAAGTGGTGATCCATTTTGTCTCTAAAGCTTGCAGTGGTTATAAACGTCAGAGAATGATAGTTTGGACCTTGCTGTAGGTATTGATTGGACAGCTGAGTGTGACTGGAACATGTTCTTTCTTCTCTTTCAGTGGTTTGGGGAGAATGCAATCATTCCTTCCACAATTGCTGCATGTCCTTGTGGGTGAAACAGAATAATCGCTGTCCCCTCTGCCAGCAGGACTGGGTAGTCCAGAGAATAGGCAAATAAAAACACTGGAAGTTTTTTTTTCTGTTGAACTTCTTGAAATAGTGTATGTCTTATGCCATATGCTTATACAAAAGAATGGAACATGTCAATCGTGGCATGATTTATTTAGTTTATCTGCTACAAGATCAGTGTGGGTTTGTTGTATGTATGCTTTTTGCTGTATGAGGAGGCAATGGTCAGTCTTGGTGCAGATATTTCCACAACTGAAAAAAAAGAGACACTACATTAACAAATGTGTCTGTTACAATTTGAGTGTTAACTGTATCAAGCGTAGAAATGTGGTGGTGCAGATTATACCCTAAATACAGTTTGTTTAATGTTTTTGCATAGATAAATGAATTAGTTTGAAAGGGCGACCTTACCTGTAAGTCTGATACGCTGCATAGTTTACTGTCAGGATAAAGAAATTGTTTTCTAAGTAATATTGTATACAAAACCACAGTAGGTGAGTTTTTTAGAAAGTACTCTGTTTTTTAATCTAAAATGAATAGTGTGTAAGGCATTTGCTCTGTGCTTTTTCCATCACACTATACTAAACATTTCTAATTTAGGTTTTCTTTATGACTTTAGAAAATTTTGTTTTGTTGTATCTCTAAGTCTGTTGCAGTGTTATATTCTATACATGATTTCTACAACCATAGTATTAAAATTTAACCACGTTAATAATTTTTTTATTTATATTTCTGTTAAAGATCATGGAGACATGTATTTTTAATCCAGAGACTTTTGGTACAAAGACACATATTTGATAGCAGTTAACTAGGCGCATAAACAATCTCACTGGTTAGCTGAGTAATATGGAAAGCAAAAAAACCTGATAATTTAAATATCCCAAGGAAAGCAGGTACTAATTAAATCTAGGGAAAAATGTTAAATTGTGATTTCATGAAAATTCAGTTAATAGAAATTTCTTTGTCATCATTTTATTGGTTACAGTGTTTTGGAAGTGGGAGAAAGCATTGCTTCATTTTTGTGGAAATCCTCAATATATTGTCTTTTTTATATGAGTCGTGACTTTTTTTCTTGCAAATATTTAAGTGGTTGCCTCTGACTTTGTCTTTTCCCAAAATATCCGAAGTAACTACTATTAATCTGAACATACGCTGTGGGGTTTTTTTAATATATGTAATAGGTTGAATTACTGCTTTAAGTCTGTAACAAATTCAGGCTTAATAAAATGGTTAATAAACCTGGATGAAATTGAAGCAATGTTATATGCATACCATTGTTTACTTCAAAATTATAATTTTAAATGTTTAAGATTAATGCATTTCTCAGCAGATGTATTTCTGTCTAGTTCTGATTATTTTAAGTGTATTTAAAGAGATTTATCTTTACTGTATACAGTAGTTCCAATGGCAATCTTTGTGTCATCAAGCATATATGCAGAGTTCACTGTGTTTTTGTTTAATACTTGTAATCTTGTTTTTAAAATGTTTTGATTTTTTTTAAACATAGTTTTTTGTCTCATTACACACTGAGATAAAAAAAATCCTCTGTGTCACTGTTACAGTGTATCACATCGGTTGTTATTATCCCAGCTCATGTCTGTCTTAAAATTGAAAACAAATATAAAATAGGTTAACAGTAGTAATGAAGAGCCTATAGCATTTACGTTGTTGTGGAGTATTTCTGTTTGTGTAAAATAATTTTTCCTCAAATGCCACCTCAGCCATACACTGTTGCCACCTTCTCATCATGCTACTTACTGTCATAAAGCTCAGCAGGAAAAATAAACTGAGGCCACAGTAACATATGGAAGTGTCTTGGCAAGATTTGGCTGGTCATTTGAAGTGTTTTTCCTTTTTCTGCAGGTAGGAGATTATGTCAACTATATGTTGTTTCGTATATAGGGAACATTATTTTTAGACCAGCAGCAGGTCTTAGCCTCTGCATGTAATGCACTCAGAGCTACATGAGGCATCAAGGTTTGCACAAAGTGTATGTGGAGGTTGGAGTCATTGATGTTGAATATAACTTGAGTTTTGGAAGTGTGGATGCTGAAAGCACTGAGTTGTGTGATAATTTAAAGCTCAATGACTCATGTTCGTCTATGTCAACTTCTGTTTCAGGCATGGCAGATTTGCGATAAAAGCTTTTTATAAAACCAGATCCCAATTTATGTAATTCTTAGTACATTGGTGCTCTCTACGTCAAGCAAGGGAGGCACGGGGCTGTCCTATTAACCATGCCCAGAGTGCCACTGAGTTTGGAGTGTGCATGTATTGCGGACAGGAATCTCTGCATGTTCTCAGCAGCTAGGGACAGTGCATATAGAGGGAATCTTGGTACATTTAAAGGTTGTCAGGACCCATTCTGAAAAACACCAGCTGAACTGCATGCATTTGGTGCTGCCAGTGAGAAGGTTTGTCTAGGATGTCATCCCTCAGCTATACATAGCAAACTCAAAGCTCCTTACAGAGAAACCTCTTACCAGTCACTTTCCACAAATGGTGCATATACCTAAAGGTACTTAGTGAAAATCCTTGAGAGGTATTTAATGCAAAAGCAGTTAGTCTCTCTGGTGTTCTTCAGAAGCCCCCACACACCACTAGCAGGGAGAAGTGCAGGGCAGCTGCAGCGCAGTACTTGGGCCAGTTATTCATTTTGTCTCAACCAGGCTCTTGCACCCCAAGAGCTTGCCAAGATGTGTGACATGGGGGGGCTTGACAACCTGATTGCCAACACAGCCTATCTGCAGGCAAGGAAGAGTGGAGATGGAGACACCAAGGAGATGCAAAAGAGACGTAAGAGCCTCTCACTGCCCAGGATTGATCAATGCAAAGAAGTTAGAGAGTCTGTTGTTGCTGATTATGACAGCATCTGTGAGCAGCAGCCCATTGGCAAGAAATTCTTCAGAGACTTCTTAGAGACAGTGCCAGAATATTTGGTAGCTAGGGACTTCCTGGATGAGGTGTCAAACTGGGAGTTGGCGGAGGACAATGTCAAGAGCAGTACCATGGAGAATATGATCACCAATTTTCTTAAGGCAGGGTCCAAAAACTATCTGGCTTTCATGAGCTCTGACTTGGCCAGCAAATGCCAGGCAGCTACTGCGAAAGACTATGAGAATGTCATGCAGCTGGTCAAGGAGGAAACCAAACTCTTCCTTAAAGGCAAGCCCTTCCAGGACTTCCAGACCAGCCCCTTCTATGACAAATTCCTCCAATGGAAAGTTTTTGAGAAGCAGCCGGTGACTGAAAAATACTTCTATGAGTTCCGAGTGCTGGGCAAAGGTGGCTTTGGAGAGGTAAGAGCTGTACTTTTAAGGATATGGGTCATCCCTCCCATTTCAGGACCAGCAGGTGGGTTTCCAAAGAGGAACTTGGCAATGGATTAAGAAATTGTCTAAGGTTTTGCAAAACTTGCTCCTTCAGATTGTTCATTTCCCAGAAATTAGGTTGGCTTTGTTATCTATACTGTGATGCAGGCTCCAGGTGACTGTTAGTGAAGAGCTACTCTAAAATTTTTATATTCTGTATCTATGCTAGTAAAAAAGCAGGCTTCTTTACAAAAGCTTGCATGACTGTTCATATGGTTAATTATTAGTCTGCTCCTTGGCACCATTATAGCCTGTGCTAGCTCACACACTCCCAGATAATTCCTAGGTGCAGTTTAGGGAATAGCACAGATCAGGACCTGTTCCCAAAACACGGTATCAATGAGGCTACCTTTTTTTGAGATGGAACAGAGTTTAGCTATACAGATGCAAGCTCTACGTGCTGCTAATTCTCATGGTCAGAGAATGGGACCTTGTTCCTTTTATTTGCTGATACATGTCTACTAATGGTGTCCTCAAGAACTTTGCATAAGGTCCACCATATACTGGTCTGGAACAGAACAGACTGTACACTTGTTTTTTCCTTATTTTCTCTGCTAATATACTCTGCCACAGAAGCTAGCGTCAGCAGGTACTAATAGGCATCTGTGATTCCCCAGTTCCTGCATATTACTGCCCTTGATATTCAGTCTGTATGTGTAAAATTCCTTCATTACTTTTCCTCGTGCATCTTGCTTCTCTAGGTTTGTGCCATCCAGGTGAAAAATACTGGCAAGATGTATGCCTGCAAAAAACTGGATAAGAAAAGGTTGAAAAAGAAAGGTGGAGAGAAGATGGCATTACTGGAGAAAGAGATCCTGGAGAAGGTCAACAGCCCTTTCATAGTCACACTAGCTTATGCGTATGAGAGCAAAAGCCATCTGTGTCTTGTCATGAGCCTCATGAATGGAGGGGATCTGAAGTATCACATCTACAATGTGGGAGAAAGGGGTTTGGAAATGAACAGGGTCATCTATTACTCAGCTCAGATCACCTGTGGGATTCTGCATCTCCATTCCATCAAGATTGTGTACCGGGACATGAAACCAGAAAATGTTCTCCTGGATGATAACGGTAATTGCAGACTGTCTGATCTTGGATTGGCAGTGCAAGTCAAAGAGGGAAAAAAGATCACTCAGAGGGTGAGTACAAATTCATTGAACGTGGGCAGTGGGAAGGGAAGCTGTTCTATTTCTAATGCATTGTGAGTCCAAGACTTAATTCCCCAGGATTTGTTCTTTGCTAAAGACCTTACGTGGTCATTTCATTCTAAGAGACAGGTGGTAAGAAGATTTGGTTAATTAACTCTCTTAGATGCTATATGTAGTAAAATAACTTCTCTTACACAGAAACAGTAGAATCAACTTGACCCATTGTTTCTCTTAAGAAAAACTCTTGAACCAATCATTTTAGAAAGGCTAACACAGATACCTTGTGCCTTGAGCAATAGTGCATAGTCAGGGATTTAACCAACTGTTTGTTTAATGAACAGCAGTCAAAGATATGACTCCTTCTGTATTCAGTTTTTGCTCCTAGAAGAATACAATTTCTTCCAGATTACTCTTAAGTGATGTTGCTGATTGTATTGCAGGTGTTCATGGTGCTGCACAGTAAACAATTGCCAACCTTCCTCCCCCCAGAAATTAATTCCTGAAAAAGTTAGCAGACTTGATGACGGTTTGCAAATGTGCATGCCTGTGTGCATGTATAGGAAAAAAGATGGATGACCAACTGTTTTTTGCTATGTGAATTAGACTGTGCAGCACTTCAGCCGTGCCTGTAGTCATCCCAAACTAACCCAGATTTGTAATAATGTCATGAGGTTTACACAAGAAAGATGTATTCAGGTAGCTTAACTATGAAAAAAACCCATATTTCTCCCAAGGTGTCTGGAGCTTAAAGATGTATATAATGAGTGAACGTGTCTGAAATACACTAAGAATATGAAGAAATGGAAGCAACATTATAAACTGGTCTAACTGCCTTATGTTAAACTCCCCAAGTCTTTCAAGTTACTCTGTAGAAATTCAGTGGAAGAGAGAGGACCTGCTAGTAACCTTTTGCATCATGCTTGAAGTACACACGTCTTTTGATGTTGTTACTTAATACAGTAATCTGTAGTTTGAAGGATATATTTTTTCCTGGCAATTTAAAAAGTTTGTATTATGAGTGTTTTTAGTTCTCAGTGAAAGAAAATATGGAAACTGATGTATTTTTAGATAGGAAATAATTTTAAAATGAGACTGCATTGTGTTTTAGATATGAAAATAGTTTCTGTGAAAGCTAAGGCAGGTTTTTAAATAGAACTTATGTGAAATGGGAATGTTGTTTTGTTTGTGAAGATGGCATTTTGATCAGTGAACCCAAAGCTATGAACCTTACTGTGCTTGCCAAGTTATAGATGCATGCAGTTATTATGATCAGAAAAAATAATTTTGTCCAAGGGCAGTTTTTCCTACTTATAGGAAAAACTTAGTATGTGGGGTTTGGCAGAAGAAAAAAAAAAAACAAAATGAAAGAGTGTATTTAGAAATGTCTAACCACTTCTGTTGGTATTAGGATAGAATCTCAAAGCAGTCGTGGACAAGGTGGTTGTTCCTCCTCACTTTCTGTGACAATCATCAAGTTGTTATAATGATTTTTCTTCTGTTGTTATTCACTGTTTTTAGAAGCATTATTCACCATTATATGGGTACTTTTATTAGAGGAAAAACTGCAATGAATAATATACTACACGATTGTAGTGCGTTATAAGGAATTTCTGTTAAAGGCAGTTTTATTCATACAGGAAATTGAAATAGGAGAAGGAAGAAAAAAAAGATTATTTTTCCCATATCATAACTATGAGGGAGTTAAATGGATAATAATTCCCAGTATTATTTTGCATTTCTATAAACTAACCGTATTTGAGTCATTTGAAAGCTGCTATTAAAAAACTTTGTATAAGATCTAGGTATTACTATTATTTATACTAATGTCATACACAGGAAGACCTAAAAACACCTTTACAAAATTTGTTGCATTAAGCTTCACCATGTACCTCTGTAATAAAATAAAAATGGTGCTGTTAAATTAATTTTTGTTTACTAATCACAGTTACATTGTGACTTAAAATTGGCAGAAAGTTTATATCATAGCGTGCTTTTTGAGTTTGACTACCAAATTGTTATCACTTTAAAAAAATCTTGAGAGAAGGTATTTGTATCGGTTTGGGGTTTTTTCACCCAAAAAGATATATGGCTCCAAGACAGATTTATTAAATTAATCAGCTGTACCATTTTGTGGACACAGTTTTATAAGGGCAATTTTATAAGCTAAAGCAGAAAATATGTTCCTCTAGGCCAAATCTGTATTTTACTGTATATCTAAGTGAAGTGCCTAACATCATGAAGCTGTTTCTAGATTTTGGATGGTGGTCTGAACTGACAATTTAAGGCTTACAATTTTCAGTCACTAATTATAGGGAAAATACTACTGATCTATAACATAAAACCTTTTCATTTCAATTCGTTTATCCATTTGCAAAGGTGGATATTGTATTACATTCTGTTTTGATGGATATTGTAATACATTGAACTTCATCTCTCCAGCAGTTCTGGCTTTAAAGCCTTGTAATCTTGTAACCCTCTTTTATGACCTGGTTCTTTAATATCATCCTTAAAATACTGTTCTATTGCACTATAAGAATAATGCCAAACTTTGTTTTAATCATATTCGTAAGTCATTCTACTGCCTGAAAGTAATTAACTAATATCCCTAGTACCAAATGAAACTATGGTTTAGCTGACTGGTACAGTTAATGGTCATTTATTTAATCTGTTAAGATAAATTTCACTTAGCCAGTCTTACACATATTACGAAGAATTAAGATAGTTTATTTGTTAAATGTAAGGTAGAAATAATTTTTAAAATTGCATCTGTTGTGGTCTTTCTGTAAGGTGATATATTAAAAAAAAAAAAGTAGGATTTTTTCTTTTTTCTGCTAATGAAAGCTTGTGAGCTTGAGTTGTTTGATCTTTTATTTTATTTCTTGTTTTTCATCTTAGAAATATCAGTAGCAGCAACTGTTGAATTCCTTGTTTTGCTGAAGTACCATTTCAGAGGAAAAAAGTAATATGCTTTTCTGGGTCATTTTTTAACAGTTTACTCACACTGGACAGATTTCTACAATGCAAGCTACCCTTGTATTCAGTAAAGCTACTTTTATTATGAGACTGTATTCATTCTGAGTATGGAGATCCTGGTTTAGTCTCATACTCTTAAATGAAGAAGCAGAATGGTGCCTTTTTAAAAATAGAGCACTTTCCTCCAAATTGTTTTCTCCAGGTGTGAACTAAATAGCTGCAAAAGATAAAGTAAAATAATTAAAGATTTTTCAGCAACAGTTTAAAAATCTCTCTCAGCGATTTAGGTTTTTCTTCCTGAGTGCTAATCTTTTCATGATCTCTCTTGTTCTTCAGGTGTTAAGTGGATATTCCTTGTGAATAAGCAAAATAAAATAGAAAACTCTTCCATACGTTTTATATATCAGGAGGAGCCAAGTAAACAAATGTGGAGTAGACATCTGATCTTAGGCACCTGCTTAAAAAATGTTCATCTCCATGTGTCTGACTGTAACTATGCTGGTATGAAAATGTCTCTTAATACATCACAGACAGTGAAACAAAGCAGCAGTTTTCTACCTTTTTTCCTATGACTCTTTTTTTGCTATATATTAGGAAGTAGAAACATCATGTGATGACTTTCATTGTTCCTTATACAGTGTTGACTAGTACATAATATTTGGATTTATCTGTGTATTTATTTCATTAGAGATTGCAAAAAATACAGTATTTCAATGTATTCTGAAAGTTTTGTACACCACTCATGAGTGTACAAGCCATTAAAGATAAATTTCTTCCGCTTTCAAAGCATCAAAAAAATTCCTAGCCTTTCATGTATGAATAAATGCACTTCATCCATACATCAGCTGGAGGATCCATAAATCGCTTTTGTAAATCTTGTTAGGTGATTAGGTTGTCACATGGCACAAGTGATAAGCTAGTTAATGAGTTCCTGTCTTAGACATTTTCCAAGTTTTCGGTGGAGATTTCTATGAAACTATAATGTTTATGTACTGTTTATCAGCCAAACATTATTTTCTTTGTGGGTGGAAAGGTTTTTTGAATTTTAGATGGGTGACTTCCAAGCGGTTGTCTTATAAAGTAGCATGTGTTTATGCTGCAGAAAAAGCATTGTGCGGCTGATTGATTAATACTTATGTAATTGAAGAAGTAGCCTAGGTATCCTTTAAGTATTGTCATCACATATACTCCTTTTGAGAAATATTTGTGTGCCCTATACCAATTGTCTGTAACTATTATAAATAAAAATACCGTACTTTCAGAAACAGTGCTCCCTACAAAGGTCTAGAAAGAATTGGATACCCAGCCTTAGTTTTCTCCCTTTCTTTTCAGTTGCTAAGGCAGCAAGTAGAAACATCTGGCTTTCCATATTTATGTTATTTTGACATACATAGGCAGTTGTAAGTAACTGGTGCAGTAATAATTACAGAGTTTAGAAAACTTTAATTTCACTAAGGTGTGCTGATTTGTGTTTGTGATGTGCTAGCTGGCTTTAAAATGGAGAAATAAGAAAAAAAAATTAAAATACACAAGTTTGAAAAATAACAGGCTTGGAAATAAAAGAAAACGCAATTGAAGGCTACTTACAATGTATTTTTTCTTCAATGAAACAAACATGGATTATATGGGATCTTCTTGTGATACATACATGTACCTGTGCAGTCTACCTAGAAATGTGTATATGCACGCTTAGGCAGAGTTCTTATTGACATCACTGGAAACAGAAATAAACTCTTTGCCAGTGATAATATAATTATTCAGGACTTTACGAAATATCATTATGACTTTTTGTACAAATGTGCCTGTAGCATCTGTTCTGATGTGTTGATCAGACTGTGCATAAACTAGATTGTATCTTAAAATTACACCTTTTTAAATGTTGATATTCTCTTTATCTTGCATAATTGAGATAGGCGGATAAACTGAGAGCCTGCAAAGATGGCTTTTGCATAGGCAAAATGTTTTGTCTAGTTATGTGCTCACTTGATTGAGTCTGGAACTAGTTCTTTTTGCATATGACAGAAATGAGGAGCCTCCATCCCAGGTTTCTCCACTTGAATGGTTTGACCTGGCATCCTTTTTCTTGAAGTCTCTGCAACTTTTTCTCATACAACTCAAAATTCACTTGTTGTATGTGAGTGAAATGCTCCTGCCCTTATCCAAAAGAGTAATACTACTTAATTTCCTGAGAATGGTTGTGAGAAAAGTAAGCATGTTCTTCTGTTTAGTACCCTCATATCCTCCGCATATCAAAATATAGAGGACTTAGTTCCGTTTTTCCAGAAGTCAGTGCGTAGTTGCTGTTTATTTCGGGAAGAACTTTCTGCCCTTACTGGGTATGGTTTTTGTGCAAAGCAACTGTTGTATGTAAATTATGAAGTACTTTAGTGCAGATGCATGTGAGCCAGAGAGCTTAAATATTGACATGGTAACTGTGAAAAATAAGACAAACATGTTTTTGTAATATATATAAAAGTGCATTCATATCTTCAGAGGTTTCAGGCTTCTTCACAGTTTTCCTGTGCTATGTTTTATATATTTGAAGGACATAATAATATTTTTATAGGAAAAACATGTTTTGGTTAAAATCTTACTCAAAATGTCCTTTTGCCCTCCTGTATGTTTGTTTATTATAAGATTCTATTTCTTAGGAAAACAGAAGGAAATCTATTTAGATGTTCCTGAAACTTGCCATTTAATTTCAAGGCAGTTGAGAAGCGGGAGGAGGGTTTAGACTTCTGAAATAAAAAATAACTCAGCAAGCTATTCTACAGTTGACCTTTGGTCATTATCACATGGCATTCTTATTGGATAACATTCTGTAAAAATTTATTCTTCCTTTGCACTTTGAAAAATGACAGCCCTTCATTTGCTCAGGATTAGAGTGACTTGCTGCTATTTTACAGTTTCAAAACCACCATTCTGCTTTTTAAGTATGACATGTAAAATTGATTATGTTTCACTAGCAGAACTTTGTTCTTAAAATTTTTGATAATCACAGTTGTTGTGAAATGCGTCATCATGACAGGTATTTCAGATTTTTTTAATCTCTGAAGCATATACTTTACAGAATGCAACCTTATCCATTATGAATGCCATAATCATGAGAGTGAAGGGAGCAAAAATTATTTTGTGGGATTATTCTGCCTCCTGCAGTTTTGGAGATAGCAGAAAGGATCCTGTAGTCATCTAAAATTGTGTCCCGTAAAATGCTTTCCCTACACAGGGCGTGCCACCCATAAGACACATTTTTCTGTCTGGGAAAAGACATTGGAGCCCTTTAAGATGTAGCATCGGGTCTCTTTGCGTGACTTTTAACCTTGTTCTTAATTCAGTTTAATCTGACAGTTAATAAATGCTATAGCATTTTCTATAAAAAAGCAAGAGATAAGATGCCTTATCAAGTTTCTAGAGCTGGTAGAAAGCTTAATTAAACTCTTTGAACATGAAAAATGCTATGTAAGTGCTGAACACTACTGTTTAGTCCCTTTGTCTCTTGAGGCTCATTATTTATTATAAAAAATAATATACGTCCTGGAATAATCTCTCTGGTAAATCATCTAGTGGGCCACTTGGTTCAACGTTGTCAAAGGTGTTTTTATTTTATTGGGGAAGAAATGCAACATTTGTCTGACAGTGTAATTCTTTGAACTGTTGATTTGACAGTTTTGACCAGAAGCTGTATTGCAGGAAAGTTAAGCTACGGGATGGTGAGGAATGTAGTACTTCTGTTCTTACTGGACCACATGTGACATTCCACTTACTGTGACGAGTAGTTTCAGTTAACAAATGTATAATGACTTTTTTATGAAGACAAAATAAAATCCTGAAATTACAGACACAAGCAAGTGAAAACTCTGGGCTTGGTTTTGCTCATTGTTCAAGTTTAAAATCTGGTAGTGAAAGGTAGCAGGTTCAAAATACGTGGAGGTGGTTCTTAACACAATGTGTAGTTAAGCTGCAGGACTCTTTTGCAAAAGATCTTGTAGGGTCTAAGAATTTATGTAGGTTCAGGGGAGAGTGGACAACTGATGGAAGATGACTTCGTTGAGAGAAACCATTTCTGTCTCTGGAAGCCCTTGAACTGCAAATGGTTGGAGTCTAGGAAAGTATTAGAGAAGTATCAATGTACACACCAGGTTCTTACAGTCTTCCTGTGCATCCATTTTTTGGCCAATTCACAGAGAGTAAACTGGCCATATGGGCCTTTGGTCTGATGCAGCCAGTACCCATCTTCCTGGATTTACATGTAAAAGAATTGTACCTCCAACATTAGTCATACTCCTGAAAGATAAGGTGGATGAAATCCTGTGGATTTCAGTGACAGACAGTAACCATCCAGGCCTCACTGTCCTTCGCACTGCTTAACCTACAGGGACTGTACCTACACTGGAGGGCCAATACCCTTCTCAGGCCACCTTGCAGTCCTGTTCCCTCAGTCACACTGGCACTGAACGCAGAATTTCTCTTTGGTGTCCCCTTTTTGAGAAAGCCGCTTACATGTTGTGCTATGATACTGTATTTGCATTCATTATAAAGAGCTTCATAAAATATATACAGAGCTAAGTAGATGGAGAATTTTCTCCCTTATTAATATTGTTTATGGAATATTCTGTGGTCATTAAATAATAAAACCATAAACATCTCTGAAGTGAAGTATTATTATTCCCACATTATAGATGGGAAATGGTCAGGAGAAATTTAAAGGGAAATTAAAGGGAAAATCATGTTACAGGAAGACTAGAGAACCCTGATGATTCTTGAATTCTGTAGTGTGGTGATGAGTCTGTACAGAGTATTCTGTTTGTTCTATATGCTCCATCCCTATAATGTCTGATTGCTTCACTGTCTATGAATGCATATTTCTTCTGATGACACTTCACCAAGGTGGGGATGTTAGCAGGCTCTATCTCCAATAGGGATCTGAGGCAAAGATAGTGATTTACACATGATCACACAGGAAGAAAGCAGGGAGATGCTCTAGAGTCCAAAGTTAAAATTGGTGTCCAGTTATTGGACCATCCTTCCTCAAGCCATTTATCCCTTTGATTTTCATATAGCGTGAATCTAAATGGAAAAACATACTGTAACTGTATCTATTTCTCTTCCCAAGTGTGAGCACAGAGGCAGCCTGGCCTTACTGTCACAGAAGTGGCTTTCTCTTTCATTTGTGCAACTTCCTTGATTTCAATGACTACTGATGTCTAAGCTTAAAAGAGTAAAAACTGATGGTGGATTTTTTTACTACTCCAGTTAGTAACTTTGACTTCAGATGCAATTTTGTTTCCTTTTTTCCTAATATAGCAGCAATTTACTTTGTACCTTTTGTACTTTTATCTGTGTGGGTTTTTTTAAGGCAGACAGCTTTCCCTGTCAAAACTATGTCCCTGTGTGAAAATGAAAAAAACTTTGGTCTTGAATTTTGTGTAAGCATGTAGGATTCAGTAGCTCCTAATCTCCTATACAGTCTTTCTCATTATCTTTTCCTGGTACTCTGAACAGTCTTGTGTTCTTCTGAATCAGTAGCCCATCAATTTATGATGGGCCATCCCATCATAAGGTCCTTCCCTTTGCTAAGCATTAACAATATACCAAAATCTTTGTTCTGTGAGACTTTTCAAGGGTGCCTTTTGTGCTAATGAGATTTTATTTTATCTTCTTTTAAAAGATAGTTGCCTATTAATTTAGTCAACTGGCTTCTTGTTACTGTGTGAACACGTGGTGAGAAAGTGTGGGGGAACTGCAATTCTGTGTGACTCATTTAAATTACGCTCCAGTCCTCCTCACAGTGGCTCTTGGGAGAAAAATGAAGATTATAAAGTGAGTGACAGGGGCACATCAGTTGTTCTTCTCTACATCTAGGGCCTATTAGCTCGTGTGCAGAGAATAGTTTTCTGTGGTCTGTGCCTGCATTCCTGCAGGGTCTATTGAGGCCATTGCTGAAGGAGCGGAGGAACAGCTGGACAAGAGAACAAAGCAGGCGGTGGCACCCCTTGGAGGAAGGAAGGACCGAGCCCCAGGAAACAGCTGATAGAGCTAAACTCAGCTTGTTTTTTTTCCTCTGTTCAACAGTTCTTGTGCCATGGCAAACAAAAGATAGACATTCTGATTTGCTTTACTGTTTGGTTTGTGATATCAATTGAGTTTGTTTTGCAGAGATCTGTGGGAAAAGGTAGAGAGATCTAAATCCCGTTTCTTCTCATTTGCCTGTTTCTGTGCTGATGAAAGCTCCAGAGAGTTCTGTTTCTTTCTCCTCTGCGTCTGCTAGAAGCTGGGATAACGGTGGTGTTCAAGGGACTTTCCCTTCTCGGGACAGCAGTCTGAATAGGATGTATGAGCGTACGTACACTGTGGGCCTTGTTCTGCTCGGAGTTGTGGTGTGCCAAGTACCTGTTGACTGTACTGGGAACTGAGTGCACTTAGTGCTTCTCAGGATCACATCTTGTATTATTAAAAGATTAGAATTATGTGTCCTTTTAAAAATTTATGCAGGATCACATTTCACAAAAGAAACATTTGTATACTTTCAGATGACTCATTTCTACTATGCCCTGTCAAACCACACTCAAAGCAACAATTCCATTAACAGAACTTCTTCACTAATGTATCCAAGGACAACATTTCGTCATTCCATTTTAGAGCATTATTGAAAAATTATATTTTGGGTTGTTCTCAAGATAGAGAAATAAAAGGAGAAGTAGATCTGTTAACCCTTTTCAAAAGCAAGTAAATTAAAATTTAATTGACTGAAATCTAATGACTATTTCTATATTTCAAACAGCATATGCAAGTAAGGCATCCTGCTCATCATCACAAAAGACAGTATTAGATGGAGAGCAAGCAAAAAATAGCTAGTGTTGCACTGACTGCACTTCAAAAAGTTGTGTGCCTCTGCAATGGCATATGATTTCTGCCTTCTGTAAAAAAGTTGGGATAATATTCTTTGGCTCTTTTGTGATTTTTTTTTTTTTTTTTTTAATTGTGTCCCATTAGACACTTCTAGGTCAGTGAAGGGGTAATTCCATGTGTTTATGTGTCTCTATAAGATCACTTGAGCAGTCAACACATGTTCAAATGGTTCCCAGTCTTATCAGGAATCCTACAGGAAAGAAGAAAGTAATGTGCTTGGTCTTAGTCAAAATCCAATGCATGTCCTAGTAGTGTAGAGTGACAACAAAGGAATTCAACTTTCTGAGTGTATTTTTTTTATTTTCCCTGTTTCCATTAAAAGAGTAAAATTTATCCATGTAAAATAAGATCTAGTAGGAAAAAGTGTTTTTCAGTTAATACACAACTTCTGAATTTACTTATAAATTGTATTGAGTGAAAACAACTACAAAATCATACAAACCTAATGATTTTTTGTGTGATAGACATACCACTAACCCATACTTAGAGGTATCCATTCTGAGGCATGGTCAGGTAATTCTAATTGAATTAAATATTCAATACCGGCCCATGGAAAATAGACCCCTTCTCAAAAATAATGCATTTCTCTTTTTTGTGATATCTTTTAATTCCTTTGCTTTCTGTCCTTTTATTTCGTTTTTACATTTCAGTATAATTTACAGTATATTTATTTACTCCTTGGCCTGCTGAGAGTAACTTAACTCATTACTCTGATTCACTTTTGCTTTGGGAATCAGTGGATACATTCTCCACCTAATACACTATTTTTTTTCTGCTTAAATCCCACTACTGCTAGTGAGAGTTGTACAGTTTAAACACTCCCTTCACTAAGCTTCTGTTTTACCTGCTTAAATACACTTCTCCTGAGTCATTGAGGCTGCCTTTCATGTTGCCACAGGATCTCTTTTCTTTGAAAGATGATCTGATTTTTGACATCTTGTTCTCCATAATGATTAGTGCAGGGATGTTAGGTTTTAGCTTCCTTCTAATGCTATCTATTCCCCAAAGATGGAGTTAAATCTTCATTTGAAAGATGTATGTTCTTCCAGTTCCGGGGGTTGAATAATTGCTTTTTTTTGTGTTCCCTAATACAGCAAATGCTTATGGCTTTATCACCTTTCTTCCCAAATGATTTTGCCAAAGCTCCACATATGTAGCAATAGGTGGAAAAGACTAAAATTTAAGCTCTTTTCTTCCTTTCTTCAAATTCCTGTTTTGATAAAGATTGCAGATATTTATGTATTTCTTCCCCCTGCTTGTTTATGTGTTTCTTCCCCTTAAACATCACTGCTGACTACTTGTGAAATGTATTTGTTTCTGCTATAAAATGGTAATGTTTAAGTGGGTTTTGAGTCTCAGGGGTTATGAGATTAGGTTTAGATTCCTGCTTCTCAGTCTGTTCCTTCATTATGAATTGTAGGAAACTTTCAGGATTGGGAGAGATTTGTTTTAAGATTAGGTTCAAGTTTTGATGAAATTCCATGAGAAAAACAGCTCTCATAAAATTCTGAATTGGAATGGTTTGACATATTAGATGAACAATATATGTTTCTAGACTCCTCTCAGATTGAGCTGGATGAGCTCGATAACAGCTCAAAAGATTTCAGTGCTGCTAATTTAGAATTTTGAAGTTTAATTCTTGTTCACAGTAACCCCGTCCACAGTCCTTCACTTCAGTCTGAAGGGAAGCTGTTGTTGGTCCATGTCTATTTTCTATTAAATTGTGGTCATGCAGTCTTCTTGGTCTGCAGTGTTATGGTCTTGCTTTCTCTGTTCTTGAGAAACATGAGTACCATGTCAAAGCAGGGTGTTCTTGTGTATGGTGTGACTTATTGAAGGTTATGTGGAAAATGCACATGGAAGAGACTGAAGTTACTTGGCAACTATTTCTTTTGAAAAAATCAGTTATGGAAGAAAGAACACAAGTGGAAGGAAGGAGAGGCAGTCTGAAAGGAGCTGTCTTGAGACACATTTACGATCGCAGAATTCTGACTTTTCCATGACAGATTTATCCAGTTCCTGTATGATGATGCTAAGTTGCAGCAGTGTCTTATCAGAAAGACCATACTGTGCTGTCAGGGTACGTTTTGATGATGATATGACTTACCAGTTCTTCAAGGCATTAGTGCCCCAGCTTCATCTCCGTAAAAATAAGGATATTTGTTGCTTCCCAGAAGGAAAAAAAAAAAGACAAAAAATATTCCAGGAGCGTGTTTAATGTCTGTGTTGTCTAACCCACAATGAGCTCTGTGTGCATCCTTTTGTATCAAACTTTCTCTACTGCTTTCAACCCCCCCTCTCCCTTCCAGGTTTCATGATCATCTGAGGCCAGATGGGTCTGGGTTCTGTGGTCCGTATTTGAGCACTTGTCCCCCTTTCTGAGTGGAGCAGTAATCGTACATAAAAATGTAATACTGTCAGGGTATCTCTCAATACTAACTTTTACTTAGAAAAATTCAATGCAAACAGTACAAATTACCTGTGGAGTGATGTCAGCTGCTGCAATGCCCATACAGCTCCTCTGTACTTTTCTGGTTTTAGTGAGGAAGTAAACAGTTTGCTTTTAACCTTTTCTTTTGCTTTCAACCTGGCTGATATTTTTGTTCTTCTCATGTCATTTCTGGTTTTCAACCAAATGGAGGATTTTGCTCTGTATCCCTAAAAGTAAAAAAAAAAACAAAGAGGGAAAACAAACGATTTAATTTTCTGTCCATTAGGCTTATGTTGTAATTGATGCTAAGATGTTCCCTCTTGCACACATTGGTTACAGTAGAGTATATGCCATAACGTGTAGTGGCATGAGCTAAAGTTTACAGGGAGACCTGACTCAGAAATACTGTACCTAAAGTTGCAGAAATTAGAGGAGTTACCCAAATTCCATAAAATAAAATTCATCTGTTGAGCTGTGCATTTTACAAATATAATTTGCCCAAATGAGCTCTAGTTTTAGTTACCTTTTTCTAAGTATTTTGCTTTGGACTGAATCTCTGTCACTACTTGTGTTCTGGTAGCAGTAACAATGACCTTCTTGAATAACCTTTAGTGGGATTTTGCACAAACATAATTTTTCATTTTAAGTGGTAATACTACTAATTAATCAGTCCCAGTATTTCAGAAAGATATAAAAGAGGTTCAGGCAACTTCTGACATAGTTATCACTGTTAGCTGAATCTGGTAAATATATAAAATAAGATATAGCATTAGATGCAGCAGGAATGTTGGATCAGCGGAGGGAATGCTGTTTCAATTAAAATCTCACATCCTCAGACATGTAACAGTGCAGCAGAAAGTGTACAGAGAAGTTGACGTCCTTTCCTCCCTCCCAGGTGAATCAGCTCCCTAGAGAGAGAGGCAGCAGGAGTTATTCTGAACACTGTGCAGTCTGGCCCCCTGGGGGGAACGTGCCAGGCCTGGTCTGGGAAGGAAGAGTGCAGATTCCCCTCTCAAAGAGCGGTCGCTTCTTCTCTTGGAGAATGGTCCATTAGTGTCGTATATAACAGTAGTTTTTATTCAGAGAGCTTTTTTCAGTTAGGAAATATGAACTTGTTCTTTCACCTGAATGCATGTAATTTACTAATTATAATTTTAACAGGTTTACTTTCTTACAATGGTTTAAAGAGTTTTTCTTGGCCCTTGATGGTAGTACTTCCTTCCAGAAACCAACAGGGAGTACGGGTGAGAACTTCCTCAGGCAGCTTAGCTACCAGCTTGATGAGAATTTTCTGATTGGCAACAGACCCCTGTGTTGGACCAGTTATAACCACTGAATGGGGAGGGAATTGGGGATTGTTTGTCTGATTTTTGTCTTTCTTTAATCTTTTCAAATTGATTGCTAGTTGTGTTTACAGGACAAAGCTATCTTCAACAGGAAAAAAATTAATATAGAAGAAGAAAGAAAGCTAATTTAGAAAGAAACCACTTTTAGGTAGAAATTGCACAGACATTTCACCTTTGAAGAGCATATTTAAGACAGTTTTCCCATATGCTAAGGTGTTTAAAGACAGAAATAGTCCATGTGCTAAAACAGAGTTATACCTCAGAGTTTCTAGATTAAAAAAATATATCAATTATACAGAGTTTCTAGATACGAAATATATCAATTGTATTATTAATATTTTGGAAGAATTATTGACTAGTCTGTTTAATTGTATGCATTTTGTTACTGACATTGTATAGTAAATCTGTCTGTATGTTTGCCGTAGGCTGGAACAAACGGTTATATGGCTCCGGAAATCCTGAAGGAAGAAGATTACAGCTATCCTGTGGACTGGTTTGCTATGGGGTGTAGTATTTATGAGATGGTTGCTGGGCGAACACCGTTCAAGGATTTCAAAGAAAAGGTCGGTAAGGATGAAGTTAAAAGAAGAACTCTGGAAGATGAGGTGAAATTTGAACATGCCAACTTTACAGAGGAAGCAAAAGAGATTTGCCGACTGTTTTTGGCTAAGAAAACAGAGAATCGTTTAGGAAGCAGGTATGCCTTACTTCTCAAGCAGTAAAAGCCAGATTAAAGCTGCAAACAACATTATTATTTTACATATTACATAAAATTAGGTTAGATCTTGACTTTCTAGAGATTACTGAATCTTCCCTTTCACTTCTAGGAAGAGAGAGGTGGAAAGTTTTGAAGATACTATGGAAATAAGCAATTTTCTTGCAATAGTGTGATTGTCCATCCTCACCCCAAACTGCTCACAGGAGTTCCCTTCTTGGTATTTTGTGGGGTTAGACTATATAGTTTTGGGAGAAGAGAGCAGCCCATTTCTCTTGCATTTTCTTTCCTAAAGGTAAAGGATATTCAAGTAGATACTTGCATCTGTGCTAATGCAGACTGAATGCAGAATCTTAGGCTGTATCACTTACTGGAATGATGTGGGCAAAAATCCAGATCTGCAATGTGGATTCTCTTCCCTGCAGATATCTAACTTGCAAGGCTGCGTCATTGGCTTCTTACTGAAGAGACCTTAACCCCTCTGCTTTACTCAAGTGCTTTAAAAAAATCTTATAGAGGTTCTGGTCTTCCTGACTCATCTCAGGGAGAAAAGGGAGGAAAAGAATATTGGGCACAAAGTCTTATAAAGCAAAACATTTTTGGGGACTTCAGAGGTGGCTTTGGGTTGATGAAGACTGATGGATGTGTCCCTGACTTAGCAATTTCAAGTAACAGTTCAATAAGAAGAAAGTTGGAAAGCTTAGCATTGTAATATTTAACGTGTAATATCTCTGATCCCTCTGATGTGTGTGTGTGTGTGTATATATATATATATATAAAAATCATTTAGTGCATTTCTAATGAGGCAGATTGGGGATCTACATTTGCAATATAGACAAAATAAAAGAAATATAATAAAAATGTAAAAACCAAATAGGAAACTCATAGTACCTGTCTTTTGAATACACCATGATTTGAATCACCTATGAATACAAATATATGTATCAGGTGCTTTTCCAATGTAAAGGTGGAATAGACACAGGGACTTAATGAAAATGCACAGACAGTATTCTAAATTTATATTTCATAACAACATGGGACAGTTTTGCAAAATGTTAGTCACACATTTGCTTGAAAGAATTAACTTTAATGAAAGGTAATATATCATTAATATACATACTCTTATTATTCTGGTGCTAAAAGAAGACAACTACTCTTTGTGCCTGATGAGTTTTCCCAACAACTCTGCAAGGCTGCAGAAAAAAAAAATACTTTCAACAGCACATAGAGTATGTTTGATACAAAATCTGTATTATTTTTAATATGTTTTAAAAGCTTAATTTAAAAATAAATTTGATACAAAAACATTTAGAGCATTCTACCTTACAAGTCAGCATGCTTTGCAGACATTTAGTCTTATAGCATTTTGTGAAGTAAATAAATTTCAGAGTAGGGGAAAATGAAATTTAGAGATTCTAGGTGACTTGGTCAAGTTCATTCAGGAGGTCTGAAGCAAAACCAGCAGCAGACTATTCACTTACTGTAACCACATTCCCTTTACCAGGGGAATCATTTACAATCATTCTGTCTGCTTACTGTTACGTTATTTCTCAGCAATGGGAGAAATGTACACAGAAAGGTAATTGCACAGATTATTTTTAATTTTCTGCTATTTAAGATATTTTTACTCTTATGTGCTGTACTTAGAGAAGGAAAATGATAGGATGTATACCATGCCTGGGCACGATACAGAATAAAAGCCTGCATGTACCTCTTAAACAGGGCGATACTATTCAGGACAGCTCATCCTTATGTAAAGATTAGCACTGTAATTCTACTAAGGACAACAAGACCTTGGGTTATCTACATAAGTGCCTGTTGCATAAGTTAAAGCTGCTCAAGGGCAGCTTTACTTTGTACACCTGACCTTTTAAAATACTTCACTCTTTTATTGAAGACTCAGTGTCACTGGCTAACTCAGGAGAGACGTAACCCTTTTTCTCCACTCAAGCTTTTTGGGATTGACATCTCAAATCCCAAATCTGTAAACTGATTTTTTTTTTTTTTTTTTTAACGGAGGAATACAAAATTGACAGAGTTTAGATGAGTTCATTTGCTCTTAAGTAGAGCACAGGAAGAGTTCATCTCCAGCTAGTTGGAAGATGCCTCAGTCGGTTCCAGTAGGTGGTGTTCCTGTAGCTTTATGTTTTTAAACTTTTTATGGTTTTGGTGGTGTCAGAAAATACCTCAGGAGGAGAAACACTGCGGCAATCCATTCGGAAGCCTTCACCAGCTTCTAGTGCTTTTTGGTTTATGTTACAGAAAGGAAAAGTAAAATAAAGTGAAATTTTTGTGAGTTCATCTGCCCAGCAGGATTGTCGGCACTACTTGCCCACTAGTGTCCCAGGACACTAGTTAATTTCAACAACAACTCTAATGCACTTCAAGCTAACAGGGAATGTAAATAAATCACGTCAGGCTCGAGGGCTGCTCAAGTACTTAGTTATCACTAGTTAAGTTAGGAGATGATTTTGCAAGACTATGTATATGCAGAGGTCATGATCCCTGTTGGCTTAATCTATACATTCATAATTGTGTTCATATGGCTCTTTTGGGTTGAAAACATCATTTTTTTCATTGCCCAGGGTGCCTGGATGGCACCATCTATCGTTCTTCAGGCTGTAATTTAGCATCCTCGTCGTGGTGGTGTACAGTGGTTAGTGGCTGGTGGTGATCTGCTCAGAGTAACCAGGCAGCAGAGGCACAAAATGACATTTTTCTAACAAGGGAGCTGAAAAGAGCAGCTGGTAGTTTGATCTCAGCTGTGCCTGAATAGCACCAAGGCAGGCTAGAAGCATGGCAGGACATAGTATGAGGAACTGGCAGTAGTGGCAAGCTGGAGGAGCTGTTCTGTATACATGGTATAAGGTCTTAAAAAAAAAAAAAGGAAGATTTTGTGTAGTCACACAAATCTACTACTTCTGTATGGCGCTTCTACACATTTGCAAAGATAAAAAGACTTTCCAAAAGTTTGCATTACATTTTGTTCATAGAACATTGTCTAGAAATACATGAGGGCTTACACTTTGCTAAGTATATGATTTTGTTAAGGAAGTGGGAAAAGAAAACAGCAACGTGTTAGCAACTACCATTTTCTGAGGCCAAAAACCAGACAAATTTGTTTTTCTTACATTATCAGTTTCAAGAGCAGTGCACCCATAAATACATAAAAAAAGATGGCATAGGTGTAAAAAATACAGTGGTCCTCCCTGCTCTTCCTTTCACAAGAATTCAAAACTTTGCATGCCTTGACACTAGACGCGCAGTTCAGAAGCAGTGGTCCTTGGTCATGCTTTAACAAGCATACATTTGAGGCTCAGATTATTCTCATCATCAGAATATCCTACAAGTCTATCTATGAGTCTACAATGAAACAATTCACTGTTTCTTTTACAGTAAAAGTTCTCCTTGAGGTCTGCAGTCGTTTTTCTTAAGATGTATTTAAAAAATGTATTTATAATTATTTTAGTCTTTTCTGGATTTTATTATTGGGTTTTGACAATATTGATAAAGGATTGTGTGTGTGACAGTGGCACACATACTTTAGCTAATGTCATAATTTGCGAATCTCTTGCTTTAATCCTTTGTTCATGTACAAGAGTAGTTCATTTGAATGAACAGACTTGCTAAAACTGGGAGTGTATTAGAGCAACATAACTGAGTTTTATCATGCAAATGCATAGCTGCTTTGAATTAAGATAAAACCAGAAACATCATTTGTCACTGGTTTCCTGTTCAGACTGTTGTTCCTCAGAGTCAAACCCTAGATGTATTAACCCAATGTACCCCAGTCTAGAGTTTAATAGATATTCTTATCCTAGTTAATATAGAGCCAACCATTGGACTTCCATTGTTGGACAGTAAATCAAATACTCCCCCTCCCATCCTGCTAGATCTTCAGTCCTGTTTAAAGTGTATCTTTGGATATGGGTATCTCAGTGCACTGCCAGAAGCAGCACTGCAACTCTTGCATGGCACCTTGCCCAGACTAATTTACCCTGAGAGGCAGAGTAATGAATAATGGGATCAGGATGTTTTCTGCTTCTCAGCTTTGCTTATATTGTGCAATGCAGCATTCTTTGGTTATGAAAAAAGGAATTGCATTGCATTCTCTCTGTATGTGTGTGTATATATATGTGTGTGTGTATATATCCTTACTTTAAAATACTCTCATGTATACAACACAAAGACACACCTGAGAACAAAACATCATACTGATTAACAAACTTTTGTTTTATTGCAGAAATGAAGATGATGACCCAAGAAAACATAGTTTCTTCAAAACAATAAATTTCCACAGGCTAGAGGCAAACCTTATTGACCCTCCATTTGTGCCAGATCCATCAGTTGTCTATGCCAAAGATGTTGCAGATATTGCTGACTTCTCTGAAATACGAGGAATCGAGTTTGATGACAAAGATAAGAAGTTCTTCAAAAAGTTTGCCACAGGTGCTGTCCCTATAGCCTGGCAGGAAGAAATTATTGAAACAGGACTGTTTGAAGAACTGAATGATCCTAACAGAGTAGATTCCGGGGGATACGCAAATGGAGGTGAAGCTAAGTCAGGAGTTTGTTTGTTGTTGTAAATATCACATCATTAACAAAAAGAGTAGAAACCACCTCAGAACTTTCCGTATTCTGACACTGTTTCAGAAACTCAGTGCATCTGTTTCAGAAGAACCAGTCAGTGTAATATGACATTGACAGGCTATGTAGGACCACCAGCTGTGTAGACTATATTATTTTCCTTTGCTCTAGCAAAGGAGATAATATTTTTGTTTTACTGGAGATTTATCAAGATGAAGAACCATATTTCTCTAAGAAACTTAGAATGATAGAAATGCTGAAATACAAAAAGCAATAATAGAGTGAAGAGGCAATACCTTTTGAAAATGACTGACTACCATTTTGAATACAATCATTTATTGGTTTTCTTTCTATTTTCTTGTTATTTCTACTAACATTTCCTCTTTGTTCTACAGTTTTCAGGAAAGATTTTTTAATTTTCAAATAATATTCTCAGTTAGACAATGGAGCTCATATACCATGTCAAACTTGGAATCTTATTGGTTAGCCAGTCTGTCTGTGGTTTTCCTAATTTCTGTTAGTTTTTGAATGGTTTGATTGTAATATGTTCAAATTGTTATAAAATGTAAAAGAAGGCTCTACATATCACTAGGAAATAGGACCAACAGGATCAAGCTCTTTTCAAAGTTGATTTTAACAGAGTGAAGATAAGATTGCATCAAATTAATTGAATAAAGCATTTATTTATTATTATTAAGCGTATTCTTTTAAGTGATAATACCATATACAAAGAAAATGTATTTATAAGTTCTTGTTGACAATCAATTTTAAACTTTTATCAGATTTCCTGATCACTTTTCTGTTTTCCGATTATAAATTAAGCTACAAATAGACCAAAGCAATTTGTAACTGGCTTTTTACAAGACATTTATTTCAGTGCAATATAAATTTTAATTCAGTAGTTGCAAAATACATTATACTGTTAAGTGCTGTAATGCTGGAAAGGTTATGTGGGCAAGTTGACACCATCTTCAGATGTTCATTGATTCTCATGCAAATATTGATGTGTTTTATTTTTCAATTTTATGACAACCTAAATTGAATTAATTGAAAACATTTCTGCAAATTCTTGCTACTGCTGAAGTGTATTACTCTTGAGATGCACCCTACTGATTTTCTCTGGTAAGAAAATAGATGGTAGTTGTTTGCAACAACTTTTAAAACTGATTCCGCATGCTGTTTACTGTCATCTATCTAGCCATAATTTCCATTGACTAAAGTGGAAGTTGAAACTGCTCCATTCCTTGGAGTCCTGGAGGCTGCTGATACCCTGTTTCCTGTTTTTCATAGAGCAAGCCTCCTGCTGAACTCAAAGGCTTCTTTTATATAGACACTGGGATTGAACTCCCACATCTCTTTTAAAAGAGGAAAACCAATAGATATGATGTCTTCTATAGTCAGGTCTATCACATGCAACACATAGCTTTAGTGTTTATTTATAATCTAATAGCTCATCCCAAACATTGCAGTAATCAAAAACTCTTTAGTTTTAAATACTTTAAGTGATTTAGTCACAGCTACACAATACATTGGTAATACATCATGTTGTTCTAAGTAGAAAAAGAATTGTTCCTTTTTTTCCTTTTAAATTTGCTTTCCCAGTGCTTTTATACTTAATTTTCAAGTGAAAATCATGAAGAACAGTGTTACTTAAGATTAGTGAATAATTCTGTTCATTAATTATGAGCATATAATTGTCTGCCTTTTGAGCGGAGACTTTCTGTCAAATAGTTTAAAACAATATAAGCTGAATTCTGACCTGGGCTTTTAATTGAGAAGGATGATCCTGAAAGATTGGGAAAAGCAGAGGAGGTTGAGAGGAAAGAGAGTAATGTGGTTCTGTCACAGATTTAGGAGAGCGCTTCCGCTGCTGACATCCAGTGATCTTATTTCTCATTGCTTCCATCTGTAGAAAACTCTCTGAGTGGTATTAGGCTAATATATTTAAGAAACCCAGACAGAAAACTTTATTATATATACATTTAAAAAAAAACATACAAAAACCCACCCCACCCTCCCCTTATTACAGTTAGGAGAGACCTATTAGTGCTAGTGGCATCAAATTTTGTCCTGAATCAGTGCACCTCAAATCCATAGAAACGCCATTTCACAAATCCTCCAGAGCCATAAAGCAGTACTCTGAAATGGCTGTAGGTTTTCTAGTGCATAACTAATTTTTCAATACATAACCTCTTTCCATATGGGAACATGTATATGTATAGACAGAACCAGAATTTAATGTCATGTTAGAATCATATATCCCCTATGATACCAGGTGTTGCAAGTCTGGGTTTTTCAAAATGTATGCAATACTGAGATCTGTGAATTCAGGACATCATATACACATAACATTAGGTTATTTAGTTTTAGAAATGTTATAGTGTCAATAAATCCTAGCAGGATGTATATTAGTGAGATATTGTAATGTGAATTGTTCCATGAATCATTCAAAGAAGCCCATCAGTAGTCTGATAATGCACAATTTGGCACAGTGTATGACAGAGAAAAATGTGTTAGTTTGAAGTTATTCATTTTAATTTTCTAAAATTCTCTATTTCAGAATGTGGACAACTTGTGTTTGCACTATGAAGAGACAGAATAGAGCAAAGATGATTTCTGTATTTCTGATAGCATTTTCAGTGCGTCTTTTAAAAATTAATTTCAACTTCTTTTAAGGAATCTGTGAATTGCTTGATTCTTTTCTTCTTCCTGCCACCTTAAAGTTCCTTGTTAAACTTTCAGGAACAAAGTTATTTTAACATCCTGCTTCACCTTAACAAAACAAAGCCAGCGATCCTGAAAGATTTACGTGTTTGATGAATTGTCTTATTGCAGCCAGCGATGCTACTCATGTGAGTAAACTTAAATGTATATGCAAGTATGCAAGATTAGGGCCCAAGTCAAAAGTATTGACCAAGTCATTGAATGTTTATGATAGAAAATGAGGGATGAAGTTGTGGGAGGAAAATAACCTTGTGGTTGTGGGATACTTAAGTTCTTGTGGCAAAAGAAAATGATGTAATTTGAAACGGCTATTTTTTTCTTCTAGCTGTCTCTCTTTTTCCTCCTTTGCCAGCTTTGTGGCGTCTCACTTGCCTGCCTCTTTTTCAGGCAGATAAGATGCATTCAAGTGTTAATCTAATCTGAAAAACTAAATTGTTAACTCTATTGCATTAAATGCCATCTGTGAAAGGTTACCAAGTGCCCTGGCCACTCTGCAGTGATTGTACTAATAGTGCTGTCTTTCCTGCCCTGTTTTACTTAGTACTGCTATTAGAACTACTTGATAATTTTAACTGAAGAAGGCTGAAATGTGAGATTTGTAATGGCTTATATTCTTATAAGAACATCATTTAAAGTACCCTGGACAACACTGAAGAAAGGCTGCTGGCACCGAGAGGGTATAAAAGGAAAAGTTTTCCATTCTATCTCAAGTTCAAATTTTCTTTGATACCATCCCTGTTACCCTTACCATTACCCCACCGATTTCACTAAGCACAAAGAGACAAAATGAGGTTTAGTATTAACCTAATGAAATCATTGTTCACAGAGATTATTTATCAGTGGCAATAAACCTCTAGCTGTGTACCTTCAGTTGTATCATGGCAAAGGCTCATTTAGTCAATAAACAACTTGTGTTGCAGCAAGTAGTTCACTTTTCTATTCCAGTATGAAACAGATTCAGTAATTGGAACCTGTGTGCAATTTTCAGGCTATTGAGTAGCATCCGTATTAGGGAAGGCAACTTTACATTAAATTAAGAGCCTCTTAGCAACCATAATACTTGAGATAGTTATTTCTTCAACCATAAACAAATGTCAATACAGAAAGCAAAATGGAACTAAGATGAGATCTCTAGTTTAGAGCAGATGCCTGTAATTGTGCAGTGTAGTATAAAGTGATGCATGGTTTTATATACTTTTAATATCAGCATTAGTTTTTAGAAATAAAATGCTCATAATACTGTATTTAAAATAGTGTTGCTTTTACAGCTTTTAATGATATATATGTAAGATTTTTCTGATCTGAATATCCACATCTATGATTAAGTAAGTATGCTCATGTCATTTACCTTAAAAAGTATAAATTGCTTCTTTTATGCTATGATAATCCTTTGTATCTTTTTGTCATTAGATTTTTAATACCAAAAGATTTAAATTTCTTTAATCTATTTATGCAGTAATGAATTGTAAAAAAAATTATTTTAATTATGTGCAGTGTTTTTTCTCTATAATAGGATTTAAATTAAGAATTAAGATCTTAGCAACTATGGCTCATAGCACCACAGAAGCACTGAAGATCCTACCAGTTCTGGGACTTCCGCTAAAAGCAAAGCACACATTTTTACCAAGTGACAAACACATCAATTTTGAAATCTATGGATAGCAGAAATTTGCTGGCTTTTTACAGTATGAGACCTATCACTTGTAATGGTATGGGTAAAGGTCACCTACAATCATTTTGGCTTAGGGAGTATATTTGAAACATTGCATTATGATAGCCTTAGGGAGCTTCATAGACACATTAAGGAATGTTTTTACAAATACATTAACAACAAAAAGAGAGCCAAGGAGAATCTCCCTCCTTTATTGGATGCAGGGGGGAACGTTGCCACCAAGGATGAGGAAAAGACTGAGGTACTTAATGCCTTTTTTGCCTCAGTCTTTAATAGTCAGACCAGTTATCCCCAGGGTATTCAGCCCCCTGAGCTCGAAGACAGGGACAGAGAGCAAAATAAACCCCCCATAATCCAGGAGGAAGCAGTTAATGATCTACTATGCCACCTGGACACTCACAAGTCTATGGGGCCGGATGGGATCCACCTGAGAGTACTGAGGGAGCTGGCAGAGGAGCTTGCCAAGCCACTCTCCATCATTTACCAGCAGTCCTGGTTAACAGGGGAGGTCCCAGATGACTGGAGGCTTGCCAATGTGACGCCCATCTACCAGAAGGGCTGGAAGGAGGATCTGGGAACTACAGGCCTGTCAGCCTGACCTCGGTACTGGGGAAAATTATGGAGTGGTTCATCTTGAGTGCGCTCAACAGGCATGTGCAGGCCAACCAGGGGATCAGGCCCAGCCAGCATGGGTTCATGAAAGGCAGGTGCTGCTTGACCAGCCTGATCTCCTTCTATGACCAGGTGACCCGCCTAGTGGATGAGGGAAAGGCTGTAGATGTTATCTACCTGGACTTTAGTAAAGCCTTTGACACTGTCTCCCACAGCATTCTCCTAGAGAAGCTGGCAGCTCATGGCTTAGGCGGGTGTACTCTTCGCTGGGTAAAAAACTGGCTGCATGGCCAAGCCCAGAGAGTTGTGCTGAACAGAGTTAAATCCAGTTGGCGGCTGGTCACAAGCAGTGTTCCCCAGGGCTCAGTTTTGGGGCCAGTCTCATTTAATATCTTTATCAATGACCTGCATGAGGGGATTGAGTGCGCCCGCAGTAAGTTTGCAGATGAGACCAAATTGGGCGTGAGTGTCGATCTGCTCAAGGGTAGGAGGGCTCTACAGAGGGACCTGGACAGGCTGGATCGATGGGCCGAGGTCAATTGTATGAGGTTTAACAAGGCCAAATGCTGAGTCCTGCACTTGGGTCACAACAACCCCATGCAACGCTACAGGCTTGGGGAAGAGTGGCTGGAAAGCTGCCCGGCAGAAAAGGACCTGGGGGTGCTTGTTGACAGCCGGCTGAACATGAGCCAGCAGTGTGCCCAGGTGGCCAAGAAAGCCAACAGCATCCTGGCTAGTATCAGCAACAGTGTGGCCAGCAGGAGTAGGGAAGTGATCATGCCCCTGTACTCGGCACTGGTGAGGCCACACCTTGAATACTGTGTTCAGTTTTGGGCCCCTCACTACAAGAAAGACATTGAGGTGCTGGAACGCATCCAGAGAAGGCCAATGAAGCTGGTGAAGGGTCTAGAGCACAAGTCTGATGAGCAGCGGCTGAGGGAACTGGGGTAGTTTATTCTGGAGACAAGGAGGCTGAGGGGAGACCTTATTGCTCTCTACAGCTACCTGAAAGGAGGTTGTAGCGAGATGGGTGTCGGTCTCTTCTCCCAAGTAACTAGTGATAGGATGAGAGGAAATGGCCTCAAGTTGTGCCAGGGGAGGTTTAGATTGGATATTAGGAAAAATTTCTTTACTGAAAGGGTGGTCAAGCATTGGAACAGGCTGCCCAGAGAGGTGGTGGAGTCACCATTCCTGGAGGAGTTCAAAAAATGTGTAGACATGGCACTTCAGGACACAGTTTAGTAGGCATGGAGGTGTTGGGTTAATGGTTGGACTAGATGATCTTAGAGGTCTTTTCCAACCTTAATGATTCTATGCATGGACAGAAACTGAAAACAAATTCAATTAAGTGTATGACTTTTTATAATTAGGCATTGCATTATTACAGCAAGTAACTCTAAATCTAGTATTTCATTTAAAAAATAGACCAAAAGATTAATGTTTCTTAGAAAATCATTGTTTGCTATTTCTCTGACTTTCATTTATATAACTGTCTGAACCTGAGCAGAGCTAGTATAAAATTCTTACCAGTTAGCCCTCTGCATTTGCAAAAGTGTGAATAAATACTTAGTGTTCATAAGGGAGTGGAAATCTTTTAGGCATCTCTTGCCTGGAAAAGAGGAAGAGCAAGAACACAGGGGGGTGTCACTGTGTCTCTTACAATGCAAGTACCTACATCCATGGGAAAATATACCTGGTGACATCTGTAGGTAGCACCGTTCACACCATTCTCTTGAGTTAATTTCCTTTATATGGCATAGTATATTGTTCTTGCATTTATCCCACATCTGTACCCTCTTCTGTCACCTCCAGAAGGCTGGCACAATTCTGAATGAAGCCACTTTAACTTTCAGGGAAACTCAATGTTAATTCTGTAGCTTGGACAGACGAAAGATGCCATAAAGAATAGCTGTCAACACCATTTCAGTCAAGCATTACTTCAAGTGGTGAAAGGCTTCGAGGGGCGAAACACAGGAAAAAACCATGAGTCTCTTTGAAAGGGCTTCTGGATATGTTAGTTCTGTTCCTTTTCCTCTGACAACTTTGGGGCAGCTGCAGTGGTTAATTCCTCCCTTTCCTGTTGACCAAGTGCAAGCACAATCTGTTTTAGTAATGATTTTATCCTGTTTATGCTCTTTGTCCATGCTTTTCAATCTCAGAGCTTTGTTAGTAGGCCAGTTTCTTCCAAGTGTTTTGTTTTCTGATTAATGTACACCAACATGTTGCTATTGCAATGTTTGGTAGAATGACTTATGAAGAAAAAAAATTTCATTTTTCTTCTGTACACAAGCATTACTTGAAGCTAAACATAACTAATTAATTTTGACATGTGTTTTATTAGAGTTCTTCTTTACCAAACCTACATGTTGGCCTATATGATTCATTCAAGGTGTTCTGACAGTTACATTTTACAGAGCGGAAAGATACAGCAAGGCTGAATGACACACTGTATACATGTCCTTATGATGGGAGTTCCTCATGATGAATGTTTCTGTGATTCATGTTTTTATAAAGAATGCCAAAGCGATGGCTATGGATATATCAGTTGTCATAACTTGTGGTTCAGTTAACAATAATGGAGTAACTGTTTAAAAAAACAGCTATTGTGCAGGAATGTTCAGTTATGTTTGCTTTGCAGGACTTCATGCAAGCATGACATGGGATGTGCTAGACATGTCTTGTGACTTTTGAATCACTGGGGTAAAAGGTCTACTGCAAGTAAGAACAGATTTGTTGTTAATCAATCCTGTCTGCAAGCATTCCTACAGTAATATATACTATTCTGACTGAATGCCCTTTGAACAGCGGTGAAAGCTTTCTTTTAACTACATTGCTCGCCTGCAGTGCTTAGTTATATGTCAGTCTATGGAAATGCATTGATGGAACTACAAAGAGATAAATTTTTCCAATATCCTGGACTTCTCAGGAGGATATAGAGCAGAGCATATCGCCATAGTGGTTGCATCCGAGAGCTTGAGCTTGCTTCTGACATCATCAGCCTGTAAGTCAGAAGTTGCTTTAGTAATATGAAAGCGGAGAAAAAGAAGTCATGTTGCATGATGCATTGAGTCAGTTCAGTCAAACTGTTAGGAACTGCTTCTCTAGATCAAATGACAGTAGAGCTATTTCTTGATAGAAGGGGATGATCAGAGTGGAACTGGTGAGATAATGTCTGCAACAATACCAAACAGGGAGGCCCCTAACGCATTCCTGTTTGTACACTTCCTTGTATGAAGGAATTAAATTCATAGTAAGAAGTATGGATAATTTTTGTCATTATCAGTAATAATAACATCATGATCATAAAGAAGTACCACTAGTACCAGTTACCAATTTAGCCTGTTCTTCTGTAATAAACTGGAGAGAGATGCCTGATTTACAAACAAACCAAAAAGAATTTTGCTTCTATTCCCAAAATATAATACCAACAGGATATCATGAACAACAGGAGGAAACTCTCTGTTGAACTCGTACAGAAGGACAGTTGACAGAATCGTAATCTCAAATATGGTATCTGGCCTGTAAATCTGTTTTATTCTATCCTAATTATGCAAGAACTATGAAGCTGCTTTGAAAACAGTCATTAGGCAAAGAAGTTTATTCTGATGAATACAGGAAATTCTTCTTTTTGTTCTTTTCAAGGTATCTGTTTCCTCCCTTCCTCCAGACTGACTTCTATACTATCCCCCATTAGGACTTGATATATTAATGCATTTCTGCGAACAGATAAGAGACTATTTTTGACCACAAAACCATGATGGAGTTGGTAAAAACAGAGCTACCATTAAAATGTAATGAGAGATCAGCAATTAGCCAGTAGGACTGGTGTCCAAAAAGATGAAAAATATGAAATTAACATATATTGAAAATTAGGCTATAGTTTAAGGAATATTTTCTTAGGCAAAGAGGGGCTGATTTTTAGCTCACATCAGTTCCTTAGTACAATTACTGTACATGCCTGTAAATAAACTGTATCACTGGTGTGGGCTATTTTAATCAGCATCCACATAGAAATAAATATTCATCCTAATATTAAGTAAGGTTTGAGGAGACCAATTTAAATATCTTGCTGCCCAGAGTGAAGGCAAAGACTTAATTCTGGATATTTGATTAAGACAGCTAAGCTGTGCTGCCAACACTACTTACAAGTATGTAAACTTTTGCGTTCCCACGCTAACATACTGAAAGTGAGAAATGATAGTGCTGAACTCTGGAACCTAGCATCAAACTAATGAGCTGTCAGAGCACCCTTGCATAAAAAAATTAAAGTTTAAGGTGTTGCATTAAAAAGGATGAACTCTGAGAGGCTGTGAAAAAGTTGCGTAATTATTAGATATTTGTGCATCTATTGATACCCAGATCTGGTTTTATTTAATAAATACTAAAAGCAGCAATATTCTCAGCACTCTTTTGAGAAATGTGGGCAGCTATTTTCTATAGCTGTATTGCACAACTGCATCTTTTCATCCTACACAGAGTAAGAAATTAGAAAATGTGCTCTGTACTAAATGGTAAGGATACTCTGTATGCTATTTAAAATAATCTGATAATGATACACTGCCTGATACAACCTAAGAATCAGTAGTTTCTCATGCTTTCATCTTAGTATAAGAGATCCCATAATGAGAATTCTTCTCGTTAAATCAAGCAATGGATAAATATTCAAATACTGGTTCTCCTGAATTCCCCCCCAAGGTGATTTTTCTCATTTCTGCAGCTCTGTGGTGAACACATTTTTGCTTCTCTCCCCATCTTTCTATGTCAATACTGAATGAAAATGTTATATTCTTTTTGATGTGACTGAAAATGTGGTGACAGATGCCGGATGAAAAGTCCTGTAATTCATGAACTCATAATCCTAATCCAGGATCTACTACCCATGAGAACTAAAACAGAGAATGTACTCTTATATCCGGTCCTTCTAAAGACTCTTAGGTTACACTGGTTCCAGGCAGGGAAAGGAATAAAGAAATGGATAATCTCTTCAGAATTTTCCATATGCCTGGTACAGAGAATAGTGGATCAAGTGTTTTAAACAAAGAAAGGAAGGAAACTTTGATTTCTTGCCAAGAGATTGAAACCTCCTGATCTCTTACCAAGCTAGTTTATTTTGCTGCCAACAAACAGTTTCCTTACCTTAAACAGCTCCTTTTCATCTGCGAAACTAACAACAGTGAGGGAAGCAGACTTTGCAGAATGGCAACACTGTAAGAATCTGCTCTAGTTAACGTAGGGACTGATTCACATTCAAATTTAAATATGGACCAGAAAACACACACAGTTCCAGGTGTGGGGTGTCCTCAGATGGTTCCTAACCAAATTTTACTTTTTTTTCTCCAAGTACATGAAAGTTGCTGGCTTTGCGAAAGTTGATCTCCTACTACACAAAAATTATTTAACTGCCTTTGCTGTTGAATAAAATATGACCCTGATTTTCAGGATTCCATATATTCTGGGTTTTTTAAAAAATGTTGAGATTTACTGAATTTAAGAAACTGAGCCTCTTTGAAGTGAATTGAATGCGTCAGTTCTGAAACTTGGCCTCCCTCAAAACTGGTGAGTTAGTTATGATGCAGTTTACACAGTATCCTTAGTGTTTATACTAGTGATTTCAGAGCAGTCTCTAAGCAGATGTGGAGCACAAGTTCTCAGATATTTTACATATCTTTTTTCAGTGAGAAGGAGAAGATGAAGATGTTTGGTAAGTCTGAAGGCAAAGGCTGCCCATGGATACCATACAACAAGGTTTTTAGTTTTATTATGCTAATAAACTCAAGAGCAGATGTGTGATGAAATTATCTTCTGTGTAGCAATAGAGCATAAATCCTGTGCACCCCTTGCGCCTTTTGTCCCAATTACATTTATGCAAGGCTAATTAATTGAGGGATTAAACAGCTACAGGTATCTGTTTAGTCCTTAGTTTAGAACTAAAATAGAGGGAAAGTTTTTAATTTGAAAATTATAAATTAAAACAATAATGGGAATCATTACTTTTGAGGGGAGGAAGTTGTAGTTAGTGAGCTGTGTTAGCAAACGTCTTCCAGTTTTTTTCTGGATGGACACAGGGATAATTTGTTATTCTGAGATCCATGGAACAGCCACTGCTCCAGACTATGAACTGTTGTTCTGAAATTACCATGATCTTGACATTATCTGAAAAATAAACATTTTAAAATCAGTTTAAGACAGGATATACGGGGCTTTAAATCTTCATTTTAATCAGGAATGGCAGCAAATGCATTAATTGTGTTTGTTCCTGCAATCTTCCGGTAAGGAAAAAAATAGACTCATTCTGTAAAAGCTATTATTTTAAATGAACAATGATTTTTTTCTTTTTTTTTTACAATAGCAAGAGAGGAAATGCTGTTTGAATCTTTTTTTTTCCTTGCAAATACATTCTAATTTATAGTAAACCAAGTGAACAATCCTCTATTAATTTGTTTTTTTCCTTTATATAGCTAGCAGACGGCGGTTAATGCTTCTACCAGCAGAACTGATAAATAAGAGAATGAAGAAATAATGTTTCAGACTTTGACATATATCTTTGGGTCACCTAGATGATGTGAAAATATTTGGACTGTTTAGAATAAGTTAATTTCTTTTCCAACAATAAGTGAAAAACACTTACATAGCCTACAACCATAAAGCTAGAACTACGCCATCTAACTTAACAGTGCATGCTAAGCTAACTGCAAGGAAGTGTTGTGTATTCATCTCTAGAGGGATGGTTTATTTACCAATTTCTCAGTTGCTCAATGTACAATTTAAAGATTATTGCATAGCCCTTTGTATAATTTTCTGTTTCTTCTGAAATCATAAATGTTTTTGTTAACTTAAAGGGCTTTTATTTCATTAAAGAAGCAAAGCAATGGGAGGGAGATGCAGAAGGAGACACTTGAACAGCTTGAGAGCACAGTATATGTGCTCAGTAGAACTCAATTAAAAAATATTTTTATTACAAGAGTCTCTGTGGTCACAGATGCTTATCTGTGTAATTCTAAGTGATACCCTAAGGATTTTTTTAAGGCTATTCTGCGGCTTCAAGTTTGGACAGCAGTGTTTTTATTTACTTTGTGCTTAATGTCAACCCTTTTTAGAGCAGGAAAAATTCTTATGAAAGAGAAAGTTAGAAAAAAATATTTTTAACTGTACAGCAGGAAATGTCTTTAGGATTGCACATACCCTTATGAAAAAATCGTAGTCCCTCTTCTCTTATTTGAGCAACAGCCATGAGCTCTAGTGAAGGAATACTTCATATTTCCAGATGCCAAAGAATTTATTCTGAAATAAGTTGTGTAAAAACAAAACAAGAATTGTACTGAACCCAACACTACTTGACTCAAACTGCACACAAACTTACAAAAGCGAATAACATGAGAGAAGGAATTTTTTTAATTAATAGGAATCTTGATCAGCTAATTGTCTCCAGAAACTGATTAATTATGTATGATTTGACCCAAAAGAAGTGGAAATCATATGTCTAGGAAACAGCAGAGTATGTATGTCACAATGGGATTTTATCTTTGTTGGTATTACAGAAACCAACTTAGAAAATAAGATATTCTAATTTTTTTCAGAGTTTACAATTCTAGCATTAAAACCAGGGAAAGTTTCTGTATGGTTAACAATGGAGATCATATTTGAGTATTCAAGACATCTGTTGTTGGGAATTTATCTCCTGGGTTTAGATTTTAAATGAACCTTGCTGCATTTATCCTGCTACTAAACTGCTGTTGAAGAACAACTCAGATAACAGAGGAGGTACTAAAATAGAAAAGAAAAAACTGCAGCTGAAGAATTATGGCTAAATTAATTTCAGGAATTAAATTTACTCTTGTCAGGAGTAAATTTATCTCATAATACATCTCGTATAATTTTTAGCTGATTTTTATATTTACATATTCTTATGTATAATTTTCATATAATGTATCATATATATATTTATCACTTTTAGCTGATAGACCCGTGAGTCACCAAAGGCTTTAAAGCAGACCTACGCAGTCTTTTTTTAAAGTGAACATGCTGAAAGAAACCAAAAGCTTCCTATCTCTAAAGTGAGATGGTATTAGCACACAAAGTAGCAAACAAGAGCAAGAGAGTTCTTGACAAGAAAGCTGAGGCTTATCAATGGAGTCTGATCAAAAAGTTTGCAAATAACCTCCTGCCCAGTGTGCCTTACAGGATGAACCCTTCTACTCAATTTTGCCTTCCATTTGGGCAACTTTCAGCAGCCTCCTAATCTGTACATAATTTACACAGCTCCCCATTAGGTTCCTATAGAAACACCCGTTGTTTCTAGGTCTGGTTCTGAGCCTTTTCCCTGTTGCAAGCAAACCCTTTTGTTCGTTTCCGCTTTCCTGCCTGCTATTCCCTGCTTGCTGTGCCTCTGCCTGCCCTCCCCACCCTCTGCTCCAGAGCTGCTTCTCCAGAAAGGTCAGTGCTTCTCCAGGCAGCTCCCCTCTCCTCAGAAGGCTGCAACCAGAATAAGGGAAAAGGTAGTCTACCGCTCTGCTCTCTATACAATTCAGATAACATATACACGTAGAATCTATGCATAAGCCAGAAGCAAATTAGTAAAAGAAATACAATCTTTGTCTCATCATTAACTCTTCAGTGTTATTTTTGCATCTGCATGTTAATCACAGGGTAAGAAATCTGCCCCAAATGTAATTAAAATTGAAAGACGATGATAAAAATAGAATACTCACAGCTTTGTAAATAAATGCAATGCAGGAAATTCAAATAAAATTATGATTTTTACACAAAGATACAAACTTTTTCAAAGTTAACAGCTAAGGATTGCAAATGAGGTTTTGTGTCTTTCCATTATAGAAATGGCACTAATGGCAAAACCTGAATCCCCACTGGCTTCCCCTAAATCTAGAACTTCTTAGGTCTGTGTTCAAGAACACTGTTTAACAATAATTACTGACAGTTCCTCATACTGCATAAACAATTCCTCCTCCCATCTAAACACAGAGTTTCCAATTTGTGGCTTATTTGTCTCCCAGTTTACTTAAGGGTATGTAGATCAGTGTATGTAGATAAGATGAACTGGGTTTGTGTATCTTGATAATCTGAATTCTTAATGGTTAAGTGAAGAGGCCTAATTTAATATAAAAATTTGAAATTAAGCCTCCCTCTAATAATGTTTAAAAATACAGAATGCATATTTACAAGACACGTATTATAGCTGCCCTACCTAGACTTCACTGTGGGTATTGACGTAGTGACTTAGGATACTAACAAAAAATCTGCTCTCATTGAGATCATCTCAACCACTTGACAATTACCAAAGGGGAGGGAACAGATAAAATTGTACTTCAGAGTCAAACTTAAGGCAGATGTTTAGTATTTCCTGGTGTAGTATTTATTTGAACACTGTTTGGGGCAATACATAATGGATTTGAGAAATCTGCTGTATAGCATACGTTGTGTTAAGCATATGGATTAATCGCCTGCTGTCCTCCGACACAACCTATGCAAATAACCATTTCCTCTTCAGTGACTTCAGTGTTTTAAATGTGATTAACTGCATTTTTCTGCTATAGTTACACAAGGCAACAGCAGTCATTCCTCTCAAATGTTGGTTAATGACCTTTAAGAACCTTGTTAATAACCTTTTTCTCTGTGCCAAATTTCAGTAGTCCAACTTGACATGAAGTGCAAGGATAGTAGCTTTACAGCAGCCTTAACACTATAGGTGTGTTCAATGGAGTGATCAACTATACTTAGTATGTGTTTAAATGCTAAGAACACAGCACTAGTCTTCGTAGCACATAAGAAGTACAGTTCCTTCATCTGTTTCATAAATAATCTTCCACACAGGGAAACTGCACTGTGATTTCTGCCAGAAATCACAACCAGATTTGCTCCTTAGGATTACTGTACTCTGTTTTATTCATATTATGGACTTACTCAAAAAAATCCATTTCTGTGGCCCCAAATTTGTTAACAAATAGATCTCTTAAGATATGATCGATATGTCGTCAGACTGAATTTTAGAATGTGCAATTATGTTTGCACAAATCTATGCAGATGGGCTTTTATTATAAATGATCTTCTCTTTCTTCTGTTAGCAAACAATTTAGCAAATAAATAAAAAATGAAGATTGATGGTATTATAACAACAAAGTACCCATTACAATTACAGCAGCAGAGAACTGCAATAAAAAGGGTGAACATTTCAGTTTATTTTTTAATACTCGGAGTTTTTTGTAGTTTAAGATTTTATTTTCTCATAGGCTCTGTGATTATAACTGACCACATTTTGACAGCATTTTCTTTCAGTTTTTCAGTGGACTAAATCCTGCTCCTCCTACTCAAATACTTCCATTCCTATATGGGAAGTATCTTATTCCTGTATACGTAGTATCTCCCCTTGCACAAGGGAACAGCACTGGGAGAAGAAACAGCAGTTTTACTTATTATGTGAGCACTTGAGTGTGGATTTTTGTTGTTTTTATCTGCAGTATGAATCTGAAAAAAACTTTCTATGAGCCACTATGTATTTAAAAATTTGTATTTTACCATCATCTGGTAGTAACCACTGTTGCCCTTAAAGTCTATAGAGATCAGTTAAATGTACTGGCTTATGTATAGTTTTCTTTCAAAGGATTGCATCTGGCAGTAGGAGGTAGAATGAACATTTTTAGATTGTATTATGATTAGGGAGCAATGGAAAGGGAGGCCTGTTATATGTGCTTGTTCAAATGTGACAGAAATTGAAAAATACAATTTAAAAATAATTTAAAACCTTTATTGGTGGCACCTTTGGGAAAATCCAATAGCATTTACTGGGAATGAAACCTGCAGGAGCCTGCAGAATCAAAAGAAATGGGCATATGGGTCCTATGTAGCTCTGATCCTCTTTTATATTATTCCTATAATATTTGTTTATAAAACTATATTATAGACTACAAAGTGTGTCTACTGCTCTTTCAAAGCCACAGATAGGTAAAAATCAACAAAAATAAGTTGCGAAGAGGTTATAATTTTGTTTAAAATTATTTAATAATTTGCTGTAAGGGTAGTATAATCTTACAAAAAATGCTGTAAAAAAGTCAGACCAAAAATAGAGTTATGGTGGAATTCCCACACATTCAGACTAGAAAAAAAATGCTGACTGTCATTTTCCATTTTCAAAAGTTCTCTTTTTTTCCAACTTCCTCTTTCAAAACCATATAAATAAACAGATTGACTGCGTAACATAAAAAGTTGACTTTATCTCAATTTGTAAGCCTTGTGACTTTGTGTGGGCATTCCACAACTGTACTTACTATAGGGATACTCCCTACGAATGAATCTATCAAGAACACATAGATGTAGGACTTCACTGAAAAAACGCTGAGCATCTTCAATATCATTTGTGATTAATGAGAGATGAAGGTGGCTAGCCTTTTAACAAATCGAGCTCTCATGGAGTGGTAGAAATATTCACAAAGAGTTAGTAAATAACCTCAGATGGATATATTGGTCTAGAGCTGTTCCTGTATACCAGCTGGTTAAATATTTTTATAACTTCAGTTCAATGCCACCATCGCTAAGGTATATGTATGTAACACACACTATTTGGATTAGGAAGTAAAATGAAACATACCCAAAACAAGTAGGCTACAATATATTTTTTTAACAGTTTTTAACAGAATGGTTTATATAATACAGTGAACTTTCTGCTAAACAGTACATAAAAGCTAGCTTGCTGTATTTTTTTTTTAGATAATGTATGCTCAGAAGGACTAATAATAGGCCTTATGAGTCACAAGCATTCATTAAGTAAGCCACCAGAGTTTTAAAAACATAACAGTTGAGATCTAGTCTGTTTGAAGTGAACAAGTAAATTAATGTTTTTAAAAAATAGTGACTCTCTTAAAAACACTATGATAATATGCTTTAAATATTTAAGATCCTTCATTCTATGCAAAAACAGCATGTTAATTACTGGATTAGCAAAAATGTCTTTCAAGACCAAACTTGAACCCATCTTCTAGGTTTTGAAATGCATTTGGAATGCTTGACTCCCTCACAATGGTCCCAAGGGAAAATGTGTTAGTCTTACCCGTGTTCGTTTACTCAAGAAGGCACAGTTTAGGCATAGCATTTGGTTTTCAAGGAAGAGCTGCTTTTTACTTTAGTTATCCAGCTGGCTTGATACGGGTACAATTAAATCAAATGATTTGTTCAAGATCACTAAGGGAATCAGTGACTCGACTGGGAGAAGAAAGTTGGACTGGGAAAACTGAAAATGCTAGTTCCCATCGCAGAACAATTTCTCAGTAGCATTTAAGTAAATTAGAGGGGCAACCTATTGTATTTCAGAGTCATCTGCACAAACTACCAGCATTATATAGACTAAATTTACATCAGTAGGGAAATGTAGACACAGAAGGAAAACTGAATGAAAAAAAAAAAATTAACACTTTCATATGATAGATATCTAAACAGACATACCAGATAAAGAACAGGAAAATTTAAATGAAAATTTGTCTTCCAAAGCTTTTTGGTTTTGTGGGTATCACTTTTAGGGGAAAAGTTTGGCTGTTTAATGAGTCTTTTTTCCTTGTCTTTAGTCATTTATTAACCAACCTATATGAACTATAATTCTAGGATTTTTCTAGTTTACAGGTGTTCAAAGTTCCTTTGTATTTTTTTTTTGCTTAATTATCTTTTCCTTTTCCCATTTTTTAACAACCTAGAGACATATCAGTACTATCATGAGACCATCATGTTGGTATGATACCACTGCTTTTATCAATAAGATTAGATCACTGCAAAAGACTTTTGCCTGTTGCATGCATTGGCTACTGATAACTGGTTACTGATAAGAGTAATAAGTTGTCATCTTCTATGATAACAGAAGGCAATGACATATGCACATTGGCTCATAATTGGCATCACAAAATTTGGTGGTAAAGGAATAGTGAAATTTAGCATTTTCTAATGTAGTTTCAGGGGCAGGACATGGTGCTCCAGGAAGGACAGAGACTCCTGCAATTGCTTTCTACCCTCTCCTTCCTTCCAAACCCTACTTCACTTCTCCAGGCCTTTCATTCCCTCCAACATCAATTTTTCAACAGTTTTCTGTCTTCGTAGACAGACTCTTCATTTCAGCCTCAGTCTCCTGGCATAGCCAGTGCTGGCTTTCTCCTTGGCTTGCTGCCTGAGTCCCCTGCTGAACTCAGGATGTGGTTCTGCCAATCTAGTTGTGGGCTGCTGCTGAAAGGGGTAATCCCATTCCTCCTACTGTCTGCCCTGGTCTCCCTTGTGAGCCGAGTCAGGGAACTAAACTTGAGTGATTCATTTTCTTTCAGTTCAGCTCTCTGAATCAGGTCATCATGGGGTAAAATGAACACCAATGCTAAAAATCACCACCAGAGTTGGAAGGGACAATGGAATAGGGAGAGGAGGGACCATCTCTTTCAGCATCTCTTCACAATTAACATGAGTTTCATCATTAAACTTCATTTTTGGCCCCAAACTCCTCACCCTGCCTTTCCTGTTCTTCATCTTCCCTCTTTAGCCCCTCTTCCTAATGGCTTCCCATTTGCCTCTGCCCTTTCTGCTCCCATTCCAGAGTTACCCATCAGCTAATGCCAGCTGTCTTGCCCAGCTCCTTTTTCTGCCTCAGTCCTTGTACTTCCCTGGTCTCTCGTAGACAGACCTTGTCAGTAACAGTGCCTGTGGTTCCTCACTCAATTGCTGTTTACAAAGTATTAGCTCAAAATCAGAGAAAAATGCTTCAGCAATTAAGACAGATACCTTATTTTTATAAACTCTTCTCAAACAAGCTCTTTTACTTGTCCATGAAAAAATTCTGAAGCTTAACTCTGCATGTGTTATAAAATGGATAAAAATCCTAATAGTTATGAAGTAAAATTCCTACAAATTGAGCTTTCCTCACTTCGAGCCCTTTGTATTGAAAATAAGCAGTGAAATAGTTTTCAACAATAGTTAGAGGCTCTTTTTCCTACTGTAAACAAATGCTGAATATCTGGGCAAAAGTCCCCTCTGCGTAATGCAAGTCAACTCCCATTGACTTAACAGGAGTTGTCGTGCTATATGTGAGAGCAGAATCTTGTCTCTGTGAATAAAGGAGTTTTTTCAAGAGTGAGGGGGCTCTGCACAATGAATGCATTTTTACCAGCCCTTTCTGATTCATTGGCAAACTACCAAACACAAGAACTGTTTCTGTAGTCTTTCTACTCTCACAATGACAGACATTTTCTTTTTCATTTTTAGTGGGAAGTCTTTTGTATTTTTTTTTCTCATGAAAATGTGTGTCTTATGTTTCTTGGTGTTTTGTACAATGAAGTAGAAAGTATTTCTCAGTCATAATATTTTTAAGTTGGTCCTTCCTGAGTTTATCATGTATCTTCTAATTCCAGTTTAAAACTTAGCTGAGGACAAAGAAGCAGATTTGCATCTAACTTATGCATAAGTCTCTTGCAATTCAAAAGCTGCTTTGAAACTAGACTGGGCAGACCCCTGTGGAAGTTACAGCAGCCCCAGGGAGCTATCCAAGTGTTGCCAAAATTGTGTCTTGCTGTGGTCTACCCTAAACCCAAACTAGAAAAGAAGGGGGTGGCTTTCTAGTCTTTAGGAATCCTCCAACGGGCCAAAGTGAAATTCTCTTTAGCAACACAAAAGAAATTTAGCTTGTGCTAAAGAACTGCCTCTGTAGAGTTTCTGTACTGTAAACTACAGCAGTCTTGCTTCCTATCATATTTTATTTTTTTCCCAGAGTTCTGCATGACAATTTTTAAAAATAACTTAGCAGTTGTCTTTATACAATTAATATTTTAAAAGTTTGGAATTTTTTTGTGTTGTATGGTTTACATTTTTATCATCATCATGCATTATTTTCTGGATAGTGAGTCAAGGTGGTTTTCTTCCTGTTGTGCTTTGGAAAACACATATTACTAATTACACCATTACAAAGATCAGCCATGCAGATAAAACTGCCTTTCCAGAGAAAAAGGAAATTGTAAGCTGAGGACCATTCCTAGTGCTGAATGGTCTGTGACGTGATGAGTCCAAACCTGGCAATCGTCAGACATCCATATTCAGAACCACCAGCGTCACTTGTTCATTTGTCTCTGTGAAACCAACTCAAATATTTCAGTAACCATCTCACCAAACCTGTGCAAAATCCCTGTAGACAGCAGAGACAATTGGTCTTGCTTTCTGGATGGTGTCTGCAAGTAGAGAATGCTGTTATTTGATGGTAAGCAAAATCTTGCTGCCTATCTGCACACAACTGGATTTCTTCCAAAGCTGAATTAAAATCTCTTTTAAAAGTATATCTAATCTCATGTTTAAAACCCAAGCAAAGGTGTACCTGCTATCTCTCCTGATATGAACTATTTAAATATTTAATTGCCCTCACAGTCAGGAAATGTCAACATTAGGTTTGTCCAGCTACAGTTTCCAGCAAATGGATACTATTGCCTTTGTCAGTGAGGTTGAAAAGGTCATACTATCAAGATCTCTTTTCCATATTTAAGTACCTATTCAAAGTAATTTAGTCTCTTGTCAGGTTTTTTCTTTCAGAAGTTGAATAAGCTGAAATGTGGAAGCTTCGTATTGCAAGTTAGCTTGTTTTCTGCTCCCTGGATCATTTTTCAGTACCCTTTGAACTATCACTAATATTTCCATTTTCCTGCTAGTGTAAATACCGGAAGTGGGTGCAGGTTTTTTTATACTGTTTCTTCACCAATGTGCGCACAGAGATCTTCTTTCTAGAATACAAGTTTTTATGCACACTAGATTGCATTAGTTCTTTTTGCCACAGCATTACCTGTGCTTTGCTTAAAAAATGAACACGCTGATCTTTCTATCCTTTCTAAACATTATCACCGAAGACTTTATACAACCACCTAGACTGCTAACACAAAATACCTTCAGCTTAGGAATCAGCATCCTGAAGGATGCCCCTAGAAACACATCAACGCATTGATATCTTGCCACTGACAATTACATTTTGAAATGTCAGTAGTTTTTAGTCCAGTTATTTCTATGTAAATCAGGTGTTTTGAATCAAAATGACTTGTGGCACTAAATCAATAGCTTGGAGAAATCCAAGTTTAAAATGGAATTTCAGAAATTTTATCAGCTGAACTTTTAATTATTTAAAAAAAAAAAAAGATGTTTGTTCCTACTCATCAGGGCCCTGAGTGCACTAATAGGCCTTAATTGCCCTGATGACCAGTCTGACTTGACCCTCGCCCCCCATGGCCCCAGAGCCCCATTTCACTCAACCGGCGCCGCTGGAGGTGTGCTGGTCTCCACCCCCAGCTGTACCTATGCCTGGCCATCGTCCCTGCCGACCTGGACCCCAACTGCAGGGCTGATGTCCAGGCCCGGGCTCTTGTCTGCCCCTCTGCTGTCCCCAGGCCTGCCCCGTTCCCTGGCTGGGGGCAGTGGGACGGGCCCTGCCTGCGAGGCCATGTCCTGCTGCCCCCACCCCGTGGGGTCCTCTGTGGCTCCTGGCCCCCAGGGAGCCGCTGGCCTGCACTGTGCCCTGACGCTGTCTTGCGTAAATGATAACGTAGGCCGGGAAGGGATGTAGGCTGTCAAACGCTGCGCTGTGATTGCAGCTAATTGTATAGCAGACCATGCTGTTGCCATTCATTACTTTTTATTAACAAAGACTGGAATATGGGTGGACCTTTCCATTATTTTACCTGGGATCAGTGTCTAGCTAATGGGTTTGTATGTCTACGAGTCAAAATATTTACCCTTTTGCATCTGGGAAATGGTTTGATTTTCAGTGGGGATGAGGATCCACCCCTCCATCCAAGTCAGGCTGGGCTGCATGAGACTGCTGATTTTGAAAATGAGCATAATAGTTATTATAGTCAAACTGAGCCTCTGAACTCACTGGAGCAGAGCGCAAAAAGATTCCTGTGTTTTATGATGAGCAGACTGAAGAGTTTCAGTGGTTGCTGGATAATACTAGTTCCTCTAATACTTTGCTTTATGTTTTCTTTAATGTTTTTAAAATATGAATATATTTAAATGTTGAAATTTCATTGCATAATGTAGGGCATGGTCATTCCTTAGAGGCAATCTGATTTTTTTTATCTGTATTAACTCCCCCAGTCTTTGTATCTAGTAAACTTCAGTGTTATTAAATCAATATAATGCCCCATCCAAAAAGGTGGCTATAGGCACATTGTGCTGATGTATTATTCCTTAAGAGTGCAGGATATCTATTTGAATAAACTGGGAAAAATAATTCAGCAAAGCTGTTGTTAGAATGGAATGACATTCAGTCTTTTGCTTGGTGACATTTAGAAGAAAAAAGAAAAATGGAAATGGCTTATTTTTGGCCTGAAATGGAATATATTAGCTGATCAGCGTGACACAGAGTAAGTAGTGATATGTTATTTTCTGCTGTTATTTTAGAGCAAATAGAATTATTTAGATGATGTACTGTAACAGAAGAGACTATTGGAATCAGACATTCAGGAAGCAAATAGGTTTATTCTAGTTTATGCTTCACATTTACTGCTTTGTGGCATGAATAATGCTGCAACCATCACAAAGATTTAAACTAACCATGCTGATAGATACTTAATTCCTCTTGTTTAAGACATCTCTTATATTGTTGCTCTTACATTTTTAAGATGTAGTCTGTCTTAGCTTTTTCACTTGGGTTTGATCTCTGGCTTATTAACTGACTAAATAGCTCTCCTGTTACACTTGAGTTTTGCAAAGTCCCTAATTAATGGTCCATTAATTACTTGGCTGAGCAATATATGAGGGAGAATAGGTTAGAGCTGACCCACAAGACTGAGTGATGGGGCTGGTGGTGTGCAGTGGCCTGCACTGCTCCATTTAGCAATGGGGAAAGAGGGAATTTAAGGGGGTAAGTTCTTGATCCACGCCAGAGAGTAAATGGCGTTAAGTCTGTTCCTCTGGTGTCAGCTGAGAGATGGAGAATGTTTTTGTGCTGTTCTTACTTTGACTTTTAGGAGTGTGATAGCAAACTACTTTTTGAGGTCTTCTGCTCAAATAAATCATATTGTCAATACTCCTTCTATAGCATTTTTACACATAGGTGTTCTTTTACCAAGGGTTTCAAGATGGTGGCACAATTAAAGGAAGTTCCGAGATGGGAATTACACTTGTTAACCTTTCTGTCTTCTGATATTTTTCTAACACAGTCCTGCTTCAGTAACAGCTCCTGCGAGCAGCATCTCTCAGCCTACACAAGCACTCCTATACGGTCACGCATCCGTTCAATGCTGTAAAAACACAGCGCTGTCACAAACTAATTGATTACAGGGCTAGAAGGGAAAAAAGCGGGATCGTTTCACCATTTAAAGGTTGCCCAGAAGAAGCAGGGGGCTCGGCGCGCAGCTGCGCCGCACGGGGCTCTCCCCACGCGTGGCCGGCAGGCGGCTGAGGCGAGACCCCCGGGCGGAGCTGTCCGCTGGCCGGGCCGGGGGAAGGCAGCGGGGCGGGGGGGGCGCAGGTGCCATTTAGGGCGCGATGTGCGCCGCAGCACCTCTCTCTCTCCGGAGATGGCGATGTCTCGCCGCTGCCGGCCGTAGCCGCACGCTGCCGGCCCGCGGCATCTCAGAAACGCCGCCGAGGCGCCCCCTTCTCCACCCTGCTTCCCCCGGCCCCCGCCCCCCGAGGCGGGGAGTGAGACCGGTGGGCGCCCGCGGGCCGCGCGCGGAGCCGGAGCGGGCGTGAGGCACGGCCGCGTGCCAGCGCGCATGCAGCGCTGGCCGCCAGGGGGCAGGCGCACGGCGGGCGGGGATTGGCTGCCGAGGGCGGAATGATGTCGCGGTGAGTCCCGCCTCGCCGCGGAGGTGGGGAGGGAAGGTCCCTGCGTGACTGGTCCCCCGCCCGCTCTCCCGCCGGGCGCCGCGGCGGCAGTTACTTAGCGGTTGGGAGCGGGCGCTCGTTGCGGCTTTCTCTGCCTGGGAGGCTCTGCCGCCGGTGTGCGCGACGCAGCCGCTTCTCTCCTCGCCATGTCCAAGGAAGCGAAGAAGCCCTTCCGCCAGAGCATGGCCGAGTGGCGGCAGTTCGTCTACAACCCCAACAGCGGCGAGTTCCTGGGGCGCACGGCTAAGAGCTGGGGTAAGGGATGCGGCGGCGGCGGCGGCGAGCCGCCCCGGGCCGCCGGCGAAGGCGAGGGATGGTGGGGGACGAGGCCGAGCGCGGGGCGGGGGGGCGGCAGCGGGAGGACACCCGCGGTGATGCGGGGCGGGATGCGGGGGCCGCGGCGGCCAGGTGAGGCGGCCCGCGAGGCCGCGGCGCACGCGCCCCGGTAACCGTTACAACCGCCGCCGGTCTAAAAATAGCTCCGGCCTTGACAGCGTGGGGGGAGAGGGGGCGCCTCCTGGAGCAGGTGGGGGTCGGGGGAGGAAGAGGAGTTTCTGGGAGCGCGTCCCGAGCTGACTCACCATCCCGCCTCAGTACGCAAATGCAGCAAATTGGGCCCGCAGGCTCCTCCTCCGCCTGATCCGCGGAGGGACGGGGGGGGGAATGGGGGGACTCCGGGGGCCGCCTCGGTGCGGCTGTGACGGGCTTCCGCCGTGGAGGTGTGGGTCCGGCTCCCGCCCCGCGCTTATCTTTCCTAGTTGATGGCAGCCTGTGCGTGTATCAATGCAGCCGCTCTTCTCCATCCATGCCTTACCGCCCCCCCGCTCTCCAGCATCGCAGGAAATCGAGAATGAATTAGCGCGAATCGCCTTTGTACTTCTAGACGTTAGCTGCGGATCAGAGAGGGGAAAAAAAACCCCAAACCCAAAAAGTTTATGAGCCCCGATTCCAGCCAGTCTACAAAAGAATGATCGTTGTGTGTCGTTGTGCTAAATTTGTTCCAATGTAGGGCTTCTGGGTCTTTTATTTTTCTTAAATGAAGCTTTTAAATGAAGGTTCTCCAGTAAAGCTTGTGAAGGCAGTGTTTGTTTTCCTACTTTCAGGTAGTCTTCCCATTGCTTTCCTCTGAGCTGGAAAGCATGTTATCATAATCTGGTTGCTTCCAATAAAAATATTTGGATTTTCTGAGTATGTTTTCTCATATTAAACAGTTGTATAAATGCTTAATATTAGGATGTTTCTCCAGTCCTCATGGGACATATTTACTGACTTCAGAAAATGCTGCGTCTCCTCCCAAAACTTGGATGTAGTTGGGATACTTAATAGTTGTGCTTACAAAACCAACAAGAATCTCAGCGTGGCGTAAAGGAACAGGCCAATACATCCTTGGCCTTGACACAATCTCAATGAATGCTAATGTTGAAATAGTGAGGAGGAGCCTTAAGCAGACTATGCATGGGGTGTGCTTTCTTTGCGGTGCCAATATTTCCTGTCTATCAAGAGAGGGCCCTAGCTCTGACATGAGTTCTTCTCCATTCAGATGGAAATAAGAGCTCGGGAGCTACTCTGCCAGTTGAATAGCAAAGGAGAGGAAATTTCCACTATGCTGTTGTCTAGTGATCTTTCTGTACAGGCAGGTTTCCTGAAGTGCGTGGGCTGGATGAATGGGTGTATGGATTGCAGAAGTCTGTCTGTGTCATGAATCCCATGAGCGCAAATACTGTGGGCACATTAGAAATAGCTTGTAACTTTTTCAAAAAAGTGAAGTTGAAACAACCTTCTCTGTTTAAACCTATCTAGTAGGATAAGTCACTTACAATGTTACTAGTCTGTGCTAGTCCAAGGCAAATAGATAACACTTGAAATTGATACTACTTAGTTGGTAATTGAGTTTCTATGGCCAGTTCCTTTGATCAAAGATGTTTTTCAATACTGAGAAAGTATGTATAGGCTTAGATAGCAGTTTGAATAATTTTACTTCATCAGTAAGTTTTCTTAAATGGTTTAGGTGATTGGTATGTGGTTAGTGCTATATACCTTTTCCTTAGGCTGGACATTAAGTGGTGACTGTTCAGCAGCACTCTAAATTGTCAGTTATTTTTTCATCAATATTTATTTGTCCTGGTGTTTTGTGATTAACATATTGTGCTTATTTAATTTAATTATATGTATTAAGTAAATTATAGTCTTTGATTGTTTTGGGAGGTGGTGTTGGCTTTCTGTTTGTTTTTTATTTTTTAATTGCAGAACACTAATTGAGTGGCTCTGTTGGCACAGAAGAATATGCAGTATTTGGTGTCACTTCTGCCCTTGCAGTACTGATGTGAGCTTAGAGCAGTCTCACTGACTATTGTTCCTTTTCTGTTGCCAGCCTTCCCTCTGAAAGGCGGGGAGGTAGGAGAAGAGAGCTCTGGTTGCCAGTCCACTCGGCTGTGGTGTCTCCAGGGGCAGCATGATAATAATTCAGTCGGCTCTGATTCTTCTGTGCGTATTTCTCTTGTCTCAAGACAGCTTCCTCACAGAAGTAAGACAGAAGCAGTAGAGAAGCTGTTAAATAATTATTCACAGTATGTGCATGTTTTGCCCTAGTCTGAGGCAGTCCTGGGCGCTTATGGAAATTGTAACTGCAAGGCAGTGATTCTCTGTGAATCTGAGTGCTATGGCATTGGAGTACTCATCTTTATCTGCCACTTCTACACCAGGATTTGTAAAAAGACCAAACACAGGCAGGTCCTAGACTCATTTGTCACGTAATAGAGGTATGTTGCCTTTTACAGTTTGGTAAAAACTCTGTACTAAGTCTTGCTGTAAAAAATTAGAGCTTTTACTTTATTTTTTGCAGACTTGAGGGATAATTCAATATTAATCTTTCACAAACGGTATCCAAATCTAACAAAAAAACCCCCACCAAAACCCTTAAATTTTTAATTATCTGGCATAATCATTTGTTGTATTAAAGAGACAGAAAATACTGGAAAAAACTGTCGATGAGCTGGTGATGTTCTCAGCAGCAAGGCATAAGGGTGCTAATAGTCCTTGCAGAGGTGATGGGAAGGAGGGTCGGTCCTGGGGTTCCACACAGGGTGCAATCAGGTAGGGCAAGGAAAGGAGAACTTGGAAGACTGCCATGTGGGGCCTTCCTGTAAGTAAAAGGAAGATTAGCATCTGGCTCTGCCTGTAATGGCAAGGAGCTGTGCCTGCCTAGAATTATAACAAGAACAGAGTGAGATCATCATGAAAGTATTGTAATGGGATGCTCACTACACACTCAAATGTGTGCATAATCTTACAATATAGTCAGTAAACTCTTTTTACACAAGGTTACAGAAAAATAATTTGTGCCGAAATGAAAAAAAAATAGGCAATGTAGAGTCTAGCCATACTTCATTTATGGTCACACTGGATGTCATGTCAAGCCTATTTAAGCCTTTCTGTAAAGCTAGTTGTGTCAAGGTAGAGGTGGCATTGTCTTGAAGTACACAGAAATTTGGACCTACTGAATATTCTTTTGAATGCTTAGCTGTATCCTTCAGTGCACAAATATGTGCTTGAAATTAATAAAAACAAACAAAAAAATCCCCACCAACAAAACCCAACAACTTATTTTTAGGAAAGCTTTCCACCATGTCAATGGATATACAGTCTTGTCAGTGACTGTAACAAAAGATCCAGTCCTGCTTCTGTTTAGTCTTCACTGAGTTCTTGCTGAGACGTAGAGTGCTGTCAAAGTTTTAACTGCTTTTCTGACTTGATTATTCTGTGTTCTTTGTCAGTGTTTTGGGCAGGGTTTTGTTGTGATTTAGATTTCTTCACAGGTAGTGTAATATTAAACATTCTGGCATCACTGCCTGCCATTGCAGTAGAAGCACTTACACATCCAAGCTGTGAAGTGGAGAGAGACACAGTGTTCTTTTTTTGTATTGTGGCAGATGGACAGTTCATGTAAAAATTCCTGCACAGCCAGGAATATGACTGCAGTCAAAATCTTACTAAACTTTTCCATGATACTTCCTATCATAAGAAATGAATATTTGAGAAATCAGTAGAATATTTTATTTTCCATGACACAGATCGCTCTGAAGAAAGAAGGCTTGCCTTCTCTTGTTGCAGATATCAGTAAGCTCTGGTGGTACAGTGAGGGTATTTTGGGGGTTTGGGGTTTTTTTGTGTTGTAAATGCTTAATTGTGACATTAAGCACTGACTTTTGTGATTTTTTGCAAGTGTTGCACTTGACAATTTTTGTTGCCTCCTGAAGCATTTAGCCATGTTATAGGTGGAGCCCTGGCTTATTGTGAAATAAACTGTAACACAGAACCGAGGTTTTATTTCTTCCTGAAGTCTTCCTTCCCTCTTTCTTCCTCTCCCTCCCCCTACCATCCCCAAAACTTGGAAAACAGTTATTCTCAAGTGTCTAGGGAATAAAGTTGAAACATGATTAGTGCTTATCTAAAATGTATAGTTATGTTAGTTTAAGGCAAGGAAATCCATCTGCAGGTGGACCAAAAGTCCTTCTTCATGTTGCTGGCATTGGTGGTAGTCACTAGTAACATTACTTTAAAGATACTGAAAAATGATCATGTAGGTGATAGGATCAATGCAGCATGGAATCCAACAAACCATAGAGACAGCATTTCATTTTCATTGTTGCAGGTAATGTTCAGTAGTTGCTTCCATGTCTGTTGTGAGAGTGTTTATATTGATACCTGTATATATCTACCTATGTATTACATATAGGTAGATCTGCCAATCTGGTTTATGCCAGATTGATGTGCTTTTTATCATTTTTGCCATGTAAAGTTTGGAAAGCTTGTATTCATCATGTAAATGATGGCCAGGTATGTGATACCTTGCATTCACCAGGGTCAGAAATTCTAATTTTCATAGTGCAGAAGTGTTTTGATCCTTGCAAATGAACTCCAAATAATGATGGCACCAACATGTTGGTTCAGAAATAGCAGTTTTCCAGATTGGACTCTTGCTTATCCATATGGTTAGGATACGAAGGGTTTTTGGTACTGTGATGCCCTGAAAAAAGAAAAAAAAAATCAAAACAATAAAAACAGCTAGGTAAATTGTAATGCAGAATTTTGGTTTTGACAGTTTTCCTTGTAGGATAGTTTTAGTGTCAAAGGCTGAGACTCAAAGGGTTTGGTGTAGCAAGATGTTCTGCAACAACTGAATTGGGTTGCATGTTAGATGTGGTAGCTGTATTTTCCTTGGAGTAAATGTGGAGGATAGCTTTCCACTGTTACTTGGGTACATCTTGTTTCCTGACAAGAAATACAGTGTTATGTGAAGTTATTTTGGCGGAGCTTCTTGACAGGTTGACAGGTTATGGCTTGTTCACTGTGATTAGCTTAGGATAATTAATACTAATAGGCTCATAGAGCGGCTTACTCAGTTTGGGACCATTGAAAGTTGCAGAGGGGTGGTTTGTTGTTTGTTTTTTCCCTCTTTTTAATGTGGCAAAGTAGCATAAATGGGGCAGTTTAGTGGTCAGTGTTCTGCAGTGCATTTACAAGCTATATTAAAATAAAGATTAAAAAGAATCTGTGTGTATGTGTGTGTGCGCACGCACGCATGCTTTGCTGGACTGGGGCAGGTTAGTGGAGTTTCAGGGCTGTGAATAGAAACAGTCTTTCTAGCCTTGTTACTGCTGCAGCCCCCAGTGGATATGATGTTGCTGGGAGGGACAAGGACTCTGTAAGGGACTGTTCACGCTGCAGTCTCCACCACGGAGTCAATCACTGTATTTTAGACATTGGGGTCCTTCTTGTTTTCCCCAGTATTGGCGCTCCCTCTGTGGGCATGAGGGCTCCCCAGGGATTGCCTACATGTAGCAGTTCTGCCCCGCTGCAGCTCTTGGCAGGGGACGGGTACCCCAGCAGCCCCCCTCCCCGCTGGAGTAGAGAGGCTGTATAGGTGGGTAGGCACCATTGCCTCGACTGAGGGAGCAAAGCAAGGGAGTTGCAGCAGGCTTGGATCAGCTCTGCAGGGTGCTTCAAAATGGGGTCCAAGGCCAGTATTGCAGATGTTGTGGGAGTATTGGTGCAAAGCAGTACTATACTTAGGGCCATGTCTGCTTAGAAGTTCACCACTGTGGTGCTGTTAAGCCTGTCAGAAATAAACAAGTGGGCAGGGATTTTTTTTTTTTTTTTTTTTTTTTTTACTCAGTGAAGTTTGGCATCATCTTTTGGAAATTAAAATACAGATGTATTCTGAAATAGCTCAGTGAAAAAGATTTCCCTGACTTACTTTCTTTTATGCTAATTGCCACAGAAGGTGCTTGTCTTGTCTTAAGCATCAAACTTTTTTTCTGTTCCATTGGAACTGGTTGATTAATGTCTTGGTCACTTGATGGAAAGTGTACTTTTTAGACAGCTTGATGAAAGTGTGTTCAATAATTGATTAACTTGTAGGGATCAAAATGAGAGCTGACCAAAGGTTTTGTAAGGGAGGTTTTTTGTTTGTTTTTGTGATACCCAAAATATGTTGGGTATTAATCAGAAGATCATTGTTCTGGTTTGGATCCAGTTAAAGCAATCGTAAGCTTATAGGTAAAGCAGATTGCTGGTGTGCCAAATACAGGTGCAACTTCTGTAATGGCTTTTGTTGATTAGGATTTCTACTACTTTTTTAATATGCTCTTTTCAGCTTCTAAATAGCTTCTAAATAGCCTTAGAAATAGTATATAATAGATGTCTAGCTGTCTTGTTCATTATAGAGTAAACTTGTTCTTGTGTTCATGTACTTTGCTACTTAACTTCTAATCGCTGCGTTCTATCTTACATGTCAGTGGTTCCTAAATGTATTTTAAATAGCTGATCACTTTCAGATTATTGCAGATTGGTAATAACTTTCTCAACATGTGAAATGGAAAATTAAAACTGAACCAAAATCCAGTAACTTTCAACTGGTTGCTGCAGGGAAGTTATGTTATGGTAAAGAGAATTTGGGAACCACCTTGTTATTTTAATATATGTAGACTGAATTATTTCAGGAGAAGTAATACAGGTACTTTTATCCTTAGCAGTCAAGGATTACTGGGGGCTGTAGTACCCTAGAAAATATTTCCGTGCAAAATGCAAGCATAGTTTCTGGGACAGGAGCCAGGGGTTAAGCTTCCTTCTGTCATCTTCCAGTGGACAGTACACATCAGTGGGGTACAGTCATTTTTGCTTTTGATTTTTCCTTTTCTATGGAAGGGTGAAAAATACTGCACTTGATTCTCTCATATAATCAAGTGTCAGTGGTAGAATGTTGCATAATGGTTTTGATGTGCTTTTCCTGACCTGAGTTACATCTCTCTGGCTTCCTGATAGCAGCCTTATAGCTAGAATATTTTATAAAAGTTGAATTTGTGTCATCATTCGGTTATGTTTTTGCATTAGAGAGGTTTTGAAGATGGCTCTCTGTGCAAGCATCTGGATTCCTCAATACTTGTATAGCTCCCATTCTTTTTGACAATGTCTATGCATGTGTCTTTCAGTCTTAAAACAGAATCACACGCTCTTTTTTTTAGGTTAGCATTGTATACTCAATAAAACAATTTCTGTTGAATCTTAAATGTCTTAGTTAAGTCTTCCATCTATATAGTATATATACTTCATTTTTAGTTGGGACCTGTCTCCAGGTAAATGTAAATTTTAAAAGGTAATCTAACAGTAATCATCAATACATATTCTCAGAGCTTTGGAAAACAAAACCAAGGAAATGTAGCAAACAGTATGCTGTTATTTTTTTGCTTTAATGAGATACACTAACATGGGTCCATCAGGGTCAAAAAACAAATAATGCAAGAATACAAAACCTTGTTTGAAAACCTAGTTACTAAAATAATTGAGCTGTCCCAAATTTTAAAAGGCTTTTAAATGAGGGTCATGTATCATACCTCTGAGAAAAAGGGTAGAAAGTTATTTGAAAATTTCTGCAGCTGATCTGAGTCCCTGTCATCTCTAAAGTAAGATTTTAACTTTGGCCTGTCTGTTACCTTGTCTTTTCAGTAAATGACTGATCTGTGTATCCAGGGTGCATGTCTGTGCATGCATAATGAAAAATGGCGGGGGGGGGAAGAATGGGGAAAAAAATAAAAGCACTTAATTACAGTAAGTTTTCGATCTGTTTTCCTAAGCAGTGTTCTCACTTAGCGATTTGTTGCAGCTAAGTGATGGAGAGGTACAGCGTCATAATAGGCTGTTTCCTTGAGGCTGTTTCCACAGGTTTTGAGGAGCTCTTCCTTAAGCAACTGTCAAGTTGAAGCTAGTAACGTCTGTGTAATTGGTGAATTCCAGGAATGTTGCCGGGTCCCCGAGGTAGATAGGTGAAGCAGGTGGATGTGTTAGGCAGTGACTTTTGATAAGTCTGAATAGAAGGCTTGGTTTGTTTTCAAAAATATGCAGTAGAAAGCATTTTCACCTTGAGAAGTCTCTTGTAACAGGACGTACATGTGAATGAATGCTCTGTGTGGAGTTCTCTCAAATATCTACTATGTTATTAAAGCACAAATCGCTTCCTAGCTCTCCTGGATACAGTGTAATAATTTTATCTTTTCACTCAGTTCTTTCATCATCCCTACGACCCCTTCCTTTCCAGATATATAACTATAATTCCCTTAAACAAGTGAAACTTTTTTCTGACTGCTTAGTCATCTTTGCCAACTTTCCTGTGTAGCCCAAAGAGCAGTTTTTAATGCTTCTCTCTTAAAAATAGAGATGCCAAAATGCCCTGTAGATTTTAAGAGCCAGAAAGTATGACGAAAACGTTTTTGCATGCATTATTCTGCACTGTGCAATACATATGCATGCTAGAAGCATATTGATTTATAACTACAATTAGGAGTGGCAAGGGATTGTGGGGAGGCCCAAAACCAAATGTTGTATTGCTTATTTCCCATTTTGATTTTCAAAATAGTTAATGGAATTAGCTGAAACGAAAATACTAATTTTAGCTTTTTCTTTACAGGTTTGATCTTACTATTCTATCTGGTATTTTATGGCTTCCTAGCTGCGCTCTTCACATTCACAATGTGGGTTATGCTTCAGACACTGAGCAGCGATATACCAAAATATCGTGACCGGATTTCTAGTCCAGGTAACAGTGTATCTATTTGTTCATAAACCTCTGTCTGGTTTAACAGCTAAGTTTAATTTGAGTTTGTTTGAAGTATGAACTGCCTGTGGGAAACTGTGATTATCATTCAATTACTTACAGGTTTCAAAGGTAAAACTTGGTGTGAGGCAAGTTATATATGTTTATAGCATAAATTCAGTCAGTAGCTTTTTGTATGTATGTGCTAACTTTTGCTGTTTTTTCTCTAAGTTCTTTTCAGTTGAATTTGTCACGTATGTAGACCGCAATTTTACCTGCACATCCACACAACATGCTGTTGTAGAAGTGGGATTATCATGTAATCAAATTGCTTTAAAGATACTATAAACCAGTTCCCTTGGATCAGATGGAAGGCTGTGTGTGATTAGTATTTGACACTTTGAACAAAGTACAGAAAGATGGGGGCGATCTGCTCAAGGGTGTGTAAGGACTATGGTAGGAAGACATTTCCAGTTTTCATTATAGTATTAGATAGCTTTCAACTGACATGGAATGTCTGTGGATTCCAGGGGTTGTTGACCTATTATGTAGGAATCCACTGAAGAGAGAGGGTCCTGTTCTATGATGAAGCTAAGCCCACGTAACATGTAGCTGCCACTAAAAGTGGTGTGTTGCTTCCTGGAACTACTGCTTCCTTTGTGTATGTGCCCATCTAGTCCCACTGTTGGCTGGTTCAAGGAGCTATATGTGACAGAAAGAAACCCTGCACAAATAAAATTAATATTATGATGGTTGTCTTTTATTATTATTATTTTTATTTTATTTTTTCCTTATTTTTTACTTTTTGATTTTTTGTAAAGATTGGTTTAAATATATCACAAAAAACTGTCATTATAGGCTCTATTTTGGTGTATCTCCATATTGGAAAAAAATTAAGGATTTTCACTCTGAAAGATTTAAAAGATGCTTCTGCATACTTTAACTACACCAAAGAGATTAGTGTTTTCTAGTTACTGTTTCTGGAGAATGTGTAAGTACTTGGATTTGTATATGCAACTTAAATGATTGGGCCACCTGAAAATTTGATATCTGAAATTTTATAATAACTTGGCTTATGGACCAAATTTATGTTTAAAACACAACAAAATTAAATGGCTATGCAATATTAATATTTTGGTGGAAGTTAGACAACATTATTTTTAAAAATACTTTTTCCTTTTTTTGAACTCCAAACTCTTAAAATTAACCAGCATCTTGCAGCTGCCTCAACACTTAAGATAATACAATAATCTTTGTGTGAGCAAGTTGCAGTTGGGCCAATGTGATAAATGTCTCTGGAATCTGAACAGAATTTGTTTTGATGTAGTGTTCAGGCCTTCTCTAACAAGTGTCCTCTTCTTATAAGGGATTCTCGAGGATTTGCGCTATTTTTTTCAGGCTAAGAATGGGCTAAATGCTGGAAAGAATAATTTAAAAAAAAGACCTGCTTAGTTTGGAGGGGGAAAAAAAGGAAAAAATAAAAAAGAAAGAAAGAAAAAAAATGGTGGCTTAGTTGACCATTTCTCCCCATTTCCTTTGTGGTAGTCATAACCTTGGTAGTGGATGGAGCTGTGGGTAGCTGTGATGTAATACTGGACTTGAGTGACATTTTTTTCTCTTGTGCCTCTCGCAGTTCAGGGTATTAATTTTCCTTTGTTTTGAAAGAAGTCATAAGGGATGTTTGTTTAAAAAAGTACGTATGCCACAATTAGTTTTTAATTTAAGAATTCCTATAACATTCCTGAATTAAATTTTTTATTAACAATGTCTTTAATTACTCATACAAAAAGTTAATAAAATTGCGTATTTCTGTTTTAATGTTTCTCTTTAACTCTGTCATTTTTCACTTGCAGTGAAACATGTCATGTTCCTGGCTGTAAAACTTTAAATTATAAAAAAAATTCTACACACAAAACCTGGATGGCGTAGGTCAAAGGTTTTACTCTTGTGTTAAACATACTTGGAAATCTCACAGTTGATTTATTTTAGAATTGATATTTGACTTGCATTGTACACTGGGATATAATAGTATCAATCAAACCCAAATTATTTAAAAACCTTTTTTAAAAATCCCTCTTGGAATTGTAGGATAAGGTAATCTCTGTTACAATCCTAGATGTGATCCTATGTTGAGGCTGCTAATTCTGTTCCTCTAGAACAGCCCAAATCCTGCATCTCTCACAGTCTATGCATCAGTCCTTCAAATAGCTTTTTCTGTACGGTTTACACCATGGTCTCTAAGCAGACTGTGAGCCACTGGAATTGGAGCAGTCCTTTCCTCTTAGGATGTTTTTGAAGTTCCCCTGAAGCAATAAATCTCTTCAAATTATTGTTTCATTCATTGATGACTAGTTTAGTTACTTTGTCGTATTCACTTTGAAAAACAGCATCTAAGTCCTTCATTTACAGTATAATTCTATAGATAGTAACAATCTCTTCTCCCCCAAAACCCCTTAGTGTGTAAAAACCCCTTCAGCAATTTTTCAGCCCTGTTACTAATTATCTTCTATTTTGTTGAATCTCAGTTCAGTGTGGAGGTCAGAAGATGACTGTAATAGTGCAAAGTAATTTGCAATCAGAAATGGTATTTGTAGTTTTATATGGACTCTCAGTCATTAGGGCATTTAGTTGTGGCTTGCCTGGAAATAATTTAACTGCTGCTAATGCAGAAAGGAGAATTTATGATTTATTGGAAATCCTACAAAAAAGGTAGAGTAAAAAAGCATTAAATTATATCTGGGGTTTTTTTAGAATGTAAAAGATGCTTGTTTATGATAAATTTCTAGTATATACCTTTATTATTTCCCAATTTAAAGTATTAGTAATAATTTCTGCCTTCGGATGAGAAGCTTGGTAATTTCTATAGGTGAATCCTTAATAGACCTGGGCTGCTTAATTGCACTTTCTATATGCTTTCCAAAAGCTTACTGTGATTGATTAACTAGAGTAATATATTAAGAATCCAACATTAAGACAACTTACCCGACTTTATCTTCCCACTGTAGTCTTATCTTCTTAAATGTTCATTTTGTATAAAGAAGGCCTGATTTTTTTTTAATTTATTTTTTTTTTAATTTTGGGAGATGAGTTTTGTTTTCTGCCTTAAATTTTATTCATTTGGGAATCTAGTTTGAATTGGTTTTGCCAGAGGATAGGAAACTACAAGGCATCCTAAGCTGATACAATTAGTTGCTGCTGTAATTGCAACTTCTTCCCTTATGCCAAATTTGACGTTGATCAAACCATTTTAATATTCTAACTTAGAAGAAAACTAATCTGATAAAAAATAGGTTGGGTGTGGGTTTTCTGTTTTTTGTTGTTTTTTTTTTTCTTTTGTGGAACTGCAATGTCAATTTTCAGCTATCCTTGAAGGGACAAATGCATGGGCATTCATCTGTTAATCATGACTGAAGGGTTTTAATCCGTTCTAATTATTTATATAAAATAAGAGTTACCTTATGGTAGTGTGAATAAAGCAATCAATCATACACCCTTTTTTGAACAGATTTAATCACTTCTGCAATATCTGGTGGTGTAGTGCTATTTCATCTGCTGCTGAAGCTGTGATGAATAATAGTAGCAATTAGGTATCCGTGTTAGTGACAACTCCTGATGGTACAGGGCTGTATGTATTAGCAGAGAGTGTGCCTTTTGCTTTTACCTGCTACAAAAAAATCCCTAAGATTTAACTCTGTACCTTTCTTTACCCATATCCTGGGAAGAAGGACAGTTCACCTCTATCAAGGGCCCAAACTCCATATCAGTGTCTGCCTTTTTCATCTTTCAACGCAAAGCTGGACGTCAGCATTCGGTAACCTGTGTCCTTGGTTTCTCCTGCCAGTCCTGGCTCCCTGGCTGTAGATTGCTCCTGTTCCAGTACCCTCAGCCGGCAGCTGAATGAAGCCAGCTGTAGGCCCCCACTGCAGCAGACGGGAGAACCCTCACTGCTGCAGTGTCCGGTGCTAGCAGCCTGGGAGGCAGCTCAAGAGCGTTCATAGTTACCACAGCCTGACTAAGGCGTACCCCTTCGTGACACGCGTGCGCTGGTTTGATAAAGTTTCTTGTATTTTCCATGAAACAGATGACATATAAACTTTCTGTTTGAGGAGGAGGAGGAAAGCACTAACTTGGCTTGTCTGTTTTGATTGGGAAATCTTTCAAGTCATCATTATGCATTATAAAGTTTTTAAAAATAATTTGTTTCTTGTGGGTTTCTAGGAGATTAAGACAATCATAGCTTCACTCAATATTGCCTAAAGCTTTGAAGCACAGCTTTAACTGGAGGCTTCCTGGGTGTGATTTTGGGTATTTTTTCAATTATTTTTTAAGTTTAATTTGCTGACTATGGAAAGTGGGAAGTGAATCAGTAAAATTCTTTGATTGGAAGTGATTAAGTTGCTGATTTTGCTATTCCTAATCAGTTGGGTTTGGTTTGTGAATTGCAGTTATACACTGGATTGAATTTAAGTATTAATTCATGTAATGTTGATTTTGATAACTGACTTCAAACACAAACTATCTTCCAGTACTGTGGAATATAGGGGTAACATTGATGTTTCTTTACAGATAGGTATTTTCCAATTTATGGAGATGATTTTTGGGTAGGTTAGAGTGGTGTAGGGAAGAGAAGTTGTTTAGTTCTTTACTTGCACTTTCTCTTTTTAAGGACTCATGATTTCACCAAAGCCAGACACTGCACTGGAATTTTACTTTAACAAGAGTGACGCCCAGTCATATGCAGAATATGTTTCTACACTCAGAAAATTTCTTGAATGTAAGTAAGTTACAACTGCCCAAGTAATTCGGGAATCTTAATGCTGAGTACATTAGTTTCCTTTTTTGCTTGTAGTTACCCATTGCTAATTAAAACTGATGCAAGTTCAAGGCTTACTCTAGATGTGTGTTATTAAAATATATATTTTACAGAAAAAGGTAAGTATCAATACCTATATTGGACAGGGAGCCTGAGCATGAGGAATAGTGGAGTACATAATGGAGAGTTTTGGGTCCTAGTCCAGTGTTTTGGTGACATGGTTGTTTAAATACTATAATGTAGAAATCGCATATGCCAAAATAATTCAGTGTAAAATTATATAGGTCCTGTATTTGGAGGCAAAGTTTATCAAGACTTAACTGATCAGTCTTCATCTAAATGGCTTGGTAACTGAGTGAGAATCCTTTAGTCTTAAGAACTTGAGTGTTCGCCTGTTTAAAAAATGAGGCACACAAAGATTAAATTAATTGCAATTTATTCATTTTCACCCTGATACACAGTATTTACGGGCAGAAATATTAAAACATTGACTTTAGAACATGGAGAAAAGGTAACACAGGACAAGACTGAAGGATTCCAAAATCACTAGTTTGTCATACATTATTTTATATATGTCTGTATGTACACTTAATCTACAAATACAGAAATCAATTTAAAATATTAGTAAGTTTAACCCCTCAAAAGTTTTAAGTCAGAATTGAGGAGGTGCTGTAAAATCTCACCTGTGCGCATGAATTGCTTTGTTAGCTACACAAGCTATACTTGAATCTATCTGGATTCGTAGTTTTGGTGCCTACTAAAAGCTTCTATGAGTAGGCTTTTCTTTCAGAGCTCTGCCAAGGGTTCCTGGGAAGAATGATACATTTCATGATTACCTGCCTCTCCTGCAGTTCAGTGGGTTTTGGACTCTTGCATTGAGGATGAACTTACCCTTTTTCCATTTTACTTTGTTTATGCTTAGCTGGGGGCAGGGTGTAAGGCAGGGGAACAAAACCACAAAATGTGTTTAATGTGAATAGATGAGTGTTTGTGACAATGTGATCTGTGTACTTGTGAAACACAAGAAAGTGAGAAACAACTTGGGATGTTAGTATAACATCAGTTATAATACCTGATGTAAATGTAGAGGCAATTTAATATTAGTCATTGAAATACTTGAAGTTTTCCTGTGTGTTTCTAAAAGAAACGTGCAAAGGGAAAACTGGTTTAGTTTCCAGGTAAAAATTTGATTGTTTATCTTTTAATACAGTATTGGTTTAGAATACATAATTAGCTTAGAATTAGCTTATGTACAGAAATTAATAAAATTGTGATTATTGATACTATTTGAAATGCAGGACAGCATTATTTATTTTGTAATATGCTTTTTGTTCTTTCATTCAAGTACAGTGCCACTTCTTGATAGGCTGTGGAAAAGTGATTGTTAAGATGGATATAAGGGACATAGTGCTCTGAAAATAGTCCTTTGAGAGAACTAGACAAGTAACAACTATAAATTAGATGTTTATATAGGCTTCTGCAGTTTTTGGCTACTTGTATGCTTTATATCGTTGATTTACAAGCTATTTCTGTTTCATAGCATATGATGATTCAAAGCAATCCCAAAACATAAACTGTACACCAGGAAGGATTTTTGATCAGAATGATGTTGCTGTTAAAAAGGCATGTCAATTTAACCTCTCTGAGCTTGGACAATGCTCTGGAAAGGAAGATAAGACCTTTGGCTATTCTAAAGGAACTCCCTGCGTGCTTGTGAAAATGAACAGAGTAAGTGCCTACTTGTTTTTTAATTCTTAGTATAAGTGCTCCCAGCTACCACTGTATGAAAAATGACTGTAGAAAAGCACTGAAATATGTGTTCAGTTTGCTTCTCAAGATACTTGCGTTTCTGGAATAGTGTAATTTACTGAAATGTCTAGCAATTCATGTGTTTCAGAGAGTAAAATGAAATTAGCATTTTGAGAATTCTAATACTTACAAGTATTGGCTTTGATTACTTGCATCAAGATATCTGAAACCCCTGTTTTAAGAAGTAAAGTGCTCTTTGGTTTTGCTTACTGTTCTATGTAACAGATTCTAAAACACTGCAGGAAAAGTGTGTTTTACTTCATGTCTGCCTTCTAGAAACATAATTAGAACGTCATGCATTCTGTAACTCCTAAACTATGTAAGGTGGTGAAAACTTTATTGAGTGAATAAGTATTTGACTTTTCAGTGATGTTATACATTACTTTAATGGCTCAAACCAGTTAGCAGTTCATGTTACATGCTGAATGTAAAATAAGAAAATAGTCCTTTCTGTGGCCACTGTTAAGTATTTGAGCTTTAACTTAACAATGTTTTAAATCTTAGTCCTAGTCTAAAATGGTGCTTAATATAAAAATGACACTAGATAGATTTGCTACCTGTATGAACTCTGTCATATTAAGTGGGGAAAAGCTTAAATTCAGTCTGTAAAACTGGAAAGGGAAAGAAAATCTAAAAATATTTTAACTTTCTCTCCTTTAGATAATCGGTTTAAAGCCTGAAGGGGAACCACGTATACACTGTACATCTAAGGTCAGTTCTGAATGTAAGAAATAAGTGTGTAGTTAATTTTCCTTGTGATTAGGATGAAAAGTGAAGTAATATACTGTGTCAGAACATTTATTTCACTCTCTTCCTTTCTTGTTAGGCTTTGTACTTTTTTTTTCTGGTTTTCATCTTACTGTATGTCTAGTTTAGTTTTAGTATCTTTAATTTCTTCAGTGTACTTATAAAAATACCTTTTTTGTTGTTCTTTCATCTTTAGATGTATTTGAGCTGCCTGACTTGCTTTAGAGTCGAGCAAAATGCATACATGTAATTTGTGGTCTTATTTATTTATTTGTTTATTTATTTATTTATTGTGAGTTGCATTTTGTTTTCCCATTTCATAACCTATATTTTTATTTTTTCTCCATGCTGCAAGTGCACCTTAGACAATTTTATAGATGATGGGTAAGACACAGTGTGGAAACAAATGTTACTGTTCAAGTAAAAGTTGCTTTCAAATCAAATATAAACCACTTATAATAACAGCTAATCTATGCTTATTTGTTGTGTACCAATGGATTTACCCAGAATGTTTTATAGCAACTATAAAAATTACTTTGACTTCTCATATTCTTCCTAGACTGCTTGGGGAGCAGTGAAAGCCTTGGTAAGTTAGTAGCTTGAGCAAGGGATGGAGTCATGGCTTTTAGCTTGAGTTGACTGATAAAAATGTAGGCTGGGAAATGTCAGCAATTAATAAGACATACTGTAAGTGTTCCTGCCTTCATCCTAGGTACCTGTGATAGGCATAAATTTTAATACTTGATTTTTGTGGAGTCTTTGAAAGTTTTGATCTCCCCATAACAGTCTCTTGCAAGTAAAGGTGATTTCTTCTCTTATTCAAGACTGATTTCTTTGTGTCCAGTCTTAAAAAATGTTGTTCTGTTAGAGGAATTATTTGTTTATTTAGAATAAAGCAATTAAGTTCCTTCTACTTTTACTAGTACTCTTTTCTTCTTTGACTTCTCTAGTTTATAATTTTTTGTCATGTGTTATCCCAAACTGGACATAAGTTTGCCTCTAGCTGAGGTATTGTTAATGACAGAATTTTCCCTCTGTCATCACATGGGAAGTAATAATTCTTGAGGTGAATTTGCTGTTTGTAATGCATTGAGTCTCTATTTCAATCATTCTACTACTTGCATCTTTCTTTTGGTTATTTCCCAGTCTGTATTTCTATATGTGATTTCTTGAAATTCAGAGCTTTGAATTTCATGCTGCTATTCCCCCCCCCCGCCCCGCTGTAATTTTTTGTGATCATTTTAATGGGATCGAGTTCTCTCGATCCCATTAAAGTGTTTTGAACTACTTACGGCTTGGTGCCATCAATGAATGAACTTTCTTTTACATCTCGTAAGTCCTTATTGAAAACACTGAAAAGGGTCCAGGACAGTCATCTTCATTTCCACCTGAAATGCCTTATGAGGTGTTGAGAACCTAATGTTCAAGTGATTTATAAAATATTGATGGTAATCCTATTTTATGATGATTGTATTTCTTCAGCTTTCTTATATAGATGCTCTGTGAGACAGTGGTAAAAGCTATACTAAGCAAATCACAGACAATGCTTTTTCTTATTCTCTTAGCTGATTTCACTAGCAAAAGAGTAAGTTGGATAGCAACTTGGTTGATCATGGTGGGGTTTTTTGCTATTTTTTTACCCTTTGAGATACTTACAAATAAATTGTATTGTATGTTATGGTATGTATTTTCTTGCATCTTCTTTCTTTAAGTATGAAGTACTGCTTTTTACCATATCCAGTTAGAATTTCTCTGATCTACACAAGTGTGGTGTTTTTAAATTTTAAGATTATTAATCTTATTAGTTCTTTAGTGACTTCCAGGGAAAATATTTGTCAGGCTTTGCCACTTTGAATGCATCTATTTTATTTTAAATTAGCCTATTCTTGCCCTAGCTCATCATGATTTACCTCCTTAGGAAAGCTTAAGTATTGCTTACAATTCATGCTTTTCTGTAGACAACAAAGTGGAGAAGCAGCATCAACAACTTTCATTTTCTCCTTTCGTCTAATCTTCATTTTTACAGAATTTCTCCTTCTTTCTGTTATGCCCCTTGCTTATTGAAACTCTTACTTTAAACTTAAAGGATTATGCTGTTCTTTACATCAGTTTATGAGGCCTTGTTTCCAATTCCATTTTTTTTATCTTTGACTCTTTAGGATATGAGTGCTGTGTAATGGTCTCTTCCTCTTCTGTAGTGGATAAGGTGAATGCTTACCTGGAAATAATATCTTGTGGCTCTTCTGGATCTTGTTGATGCAAGGATGTGAATTGTGACTCTCTTGTGTGCACACTGGAAAGGTGGAGAAGGATAGCCAATAGGCTTTTGTGCATTTTGCTGATGAATGTATAACTGCATTGCATCTGCCACTATATTTGAATGTTCCCTAAATACTGGCTCATAACAGAAGTTGAAGTCTAGTGGTCATTTGTACTTCTCTATTGCTTCTCTTATTCAGGGTGTTTACCTAGTCTTTAAGTGACTGATGTGTTCTGTTGCAGTGTTTTGGTTTTTTGTTTTTTTTTTTTCCTTCTGTGTTGCTGTCAGCAAATGTGGATTTAAAGAATTCAGGGTGTACTGCAAAGTTTAATCCAGGTGACACGCATTTCTGAAAATAAGCCCTGCGCTGGGTATTAGCTTCATAGAATATATGAGCATATTTGTGCAGTTCTTAGCACAAATGCAACTTACTAGTAATTTTAAATTTTACGTCAGAAATCTTGAATATCTGAGTGACAAAGATGGATTTTGCTTAAAAGGTGATTTAATTTAGCAGAGCAGAAATCCTACTATTCCTACTGTTCTCTTCATTATAGAGCAGACTTTTTTTTAACCTGTAGATTTGTTGTTTACAAATTTTTTTTTTCTCCTTCATCTGTGTTTTTAAATATTTCTTGTTCTTTATTGTTAAAGTTTTACATATATTGAGAGCAATTTGGAGAAGTGTCTGCCTGGACTTAACATAATCTGGCTTTTAAATGGAAATATTTTTAAAAATTTTTTTTTTTTTTAAATGAAGAGGACAATTCTCTCACATACAAAATAAGGTTAATAGCTTCTGTCTGCACATCTGGACAGTCTTTGCCACCTGAAACATAATTTAAGTTTTTCACTTTGAAATTTGTGTTCTTCAAGCATTCTCCTGTGAGGCGATTCTTCTTTCTTCTCCCTGCACTTTTCCTATGGGATTTTTTTAAAATAGAAAAATTTTAGATAGATCTGTGCTTTCAAAGTTGGCACACTTGATAGTTGGGGATGCTTCCCCCCTCTGCCCCCACACAGTGGTAGCTGTCATCAGTGTAATTTCTGTAGATTAGAGAAGTGAGTGTTTGTAGTGGCAGACACTAATTACAGCTGGTTCTTCCTCCTGCACCCTAGAGGAACTGAGCTGCTGTAGTCTTGAGGATCTCCACAAAGAGGAACAAGCCAAAAAAGGATTGTTTCCAAGACGTTTGAAGATCAGCATTTTAGGTCTTTAGTTTGGGGCTGGAGGTGCACAATTTCATGTGCACTGGAACATCTTGCAGCAGTATTCTTTCAGGTTAAAACTACCTTTACTGAAAACTGGTAATTTGATGCATGATTTATTTTTTTTTAACTGCAGGAAAGAAAATTAGCCTTAAGTCCAAAATATATATATTTCTGCTGTTTAGTGACCATCTTGACTTTGTATTAGGTATCGCTTTCTAGTTTACAAGAATGAAGAATGGCTATATGAATGACACTACGTGCCTTGCTATTGTCAACATACTCAGCATCTGAGTTACCTTGCTTTTTGTGACAGAAATCTTAGATGTTTTACAGTTTCTACTAATGGATACTGCTCTCTATCTTGTGCAATGATACTATTTCTTCTTCTCAAATGATTACGGACCAGTCTTGTCCAAGTTCTTTCCTTGGGTCTTTGTACATTATTTTAACATCTGCAAAATTATTCTTCCTAAGACACAGTCTTAATAAAGACCCAGTAAGTGAGGTGGAAGTCTATCTGTCCAGCTAAGTGGTCTGATTTTTAGATTTGCTGACGACCTGCAACTCTTTGTGGAAATTGTAAACGGTAAGCAGAAAAAGTGACATTCTCTAATGGACTGATTCTTGAAGCTCTTCAGCAAGTGCAGCTTGCTTAGGTGTTGGTGTTTTTTTTAAATTGTGTAGGGATATTAATTAGGATTAATTAATTATTAAAGAAAACCCCAAACCCCACAGGAGTTGAATGAGACAGGCAGTTGCATGTCCCAGAATCTCTCTGCTATTGCGTTGATAGCCTAATGCATATATATTTATGACTGCATGCATGCCTTGTGTTTAGCTGCTCCAGAAAGCTCTACTCCTATTTATGTTTCTTATGTTATTCTGCATTCTGATTTTTTTAACCATTATTTCAGAAATATATTTGAAAAATGAGTATTTCCAGCTGCATGAGCTTTACATAAAATAAAGAATAATGGTGAAAAGCAACACATTTCTACTTAGTAATTGTATTTGCTAGCTCAAGGTCCAAAATACTTAATAAACATATATCGAAGAATTGCAGTAATTTAGACTGCAAAGGAACAAGAATGTGGCCATATCCTAAACAACATATTGTATGTCCTTTCGAGGAGGTGAGGAGAAGGTATTCTTGAGCTGTGGTTTATTCTTTACTATTTTTTGATCTTTGTGTTCCTCTTTTGCTTAGTTCTATCACTGCAGTTGTCTTAGGAACTTTGTAGTGTATCTTTTTAAAATTGCAGCGGTTGTATATGGTAGTATAGAAACAACAATACAAGTTACTAATGCCCTTTGAACTTGTGAATTACACTGAACAAGCAGTGATGTTCTGAACATACATTTAGCATTTTGGGGGTGTTGTTTTAGTGACATTTCCCTTTATCATGGTAATATGTGTACCTTATTATAGAAGGTCATATTAGATGTGGGCATTTCCTGGTGGTTCGAACTTGTGGTAGTTTGACATCCTGCCAGGACACACAGTCCTGAGGAATATTGTATATAGGGAGATGTGTCTGTGTATCGCTATACTGATAGTCTGTGTCTGGGACAGCTCAATCATATATACATATTTTGTATATCTTACAGATTGAGTGCCTCCTTATTCCGAAATTAGGCAGCAACTTTGTAGATAGCTGCTTCTTATTACAAGATTTGGGATTATAGGGTGAAGTCTAGCGATAAGGCATGCGTATGTATATTGTTCCTCTAAGGTGGTGATGACACACAGAAACTCTAGTAACATCACCATTTTAAACTTGGGTTTCCTTTTAGGTAGCCTGTACTCCAAGGCTAGCTGAACAAATGTTAGGAATAGTACATACACCATTGCAGGGAGGGGGCTATAGTTCTTGTATTGTTCCAAATTTGAGAGGCTTAAAAACCCGGCTTTAAACAGAAATTCATCTTTAACTTAAAAATGGATGTGCTGTTGCTTCACCAAAATATACAGACTTGCTTGTGGATACCTGGGATTTTAGCTTATATATGGGGTTTTTTTTGGTTGTTGTTAAATTATTAATTGCAATGAATATCCTCTTCCTTTTCTTTGACTTGTAAGGGAAACATGAAGGCAAGCTGTCTTGACTTGATTACTAATTTAAATACTACTGTTAATAATCCTTACTGTAGCAGATATGTGCAGCATGTAACTGTTTGCCAAAAATAAATCTATTTTGGAAGTTATTCTAAGAGTCTGTAGTTCAGTTGCCTTTTTTTAGAGATCTTGCATTTTATAATTGGGTTATAATTCTAATTTTGTATTAATTTTTATGCAAGCAGATGTTAACTTTTAATTTTGTTGTCTTCCAATCACAGGAAGAAGGCACGGTTGAGATAAATTATTTTCCTCCTGAAGGCTTGATTGACTTAATGTACTTTCCATACTATGGGAAAAGCTTGCATGTAAGTATGCCTTAATGATGGTCTTCATTTTGTAAATGTTTTGTTTCTATTTACATTTACAATTAGTAATATCAGATTGATTCTGAAGTTTGAACTTTGTAATTAGGTACTCATAAGGAATATTACATATGCAGAAATTTCACAGTGCTTGATGAGATTAGAGATATGCTTTAGCAGAAATAAGGAAATAGACTGGGCATTGTCCTAATGAAGAAGAGGCTGTATACTAGCAGTATTAAGGGCATCTGCTGCTTTTTGGTCACTGATATCTTGTGGAATCTTTGCATGCAGGGCAAGGCAGGAAAAGTAAACTGGTTCTTTGGATTACAATACAGTTTCTAATAGTTAATCCTTGAGGTTTATGTATAGGATGTTAAGTTTGTAATTCATTATGGTATTGTTGATTATATTCCTTTGTGGCTGTGTGGTCATGTTTTCTATTTGCTCTGTTTTATGAAGAAGCACTTCAAGGTAGCAGATAGTTGGTTTGGGTCTTTTTTTAGATTTTTTAAAAATTATTATTATTATTTTCTTTGTTTTTCTTTGCTTGCTCCGTCTATCATCATTGTATTCTGACATAAATTTTATTTATCTAATTGAAGAACACTTACGTTTTAAAAAAACCCAAAGCTCACTACTTTATGGACACAGAATACGTAGAGTTAAAACTCCAATTTCTTTTCAAACTTGAATTTAGGGGGTTTTTTTGTGCATCAACTTGTGATAACTACATACAGAAAATATGTACCTTCTATCAAATATAAAATTATATTGCCTTTTATTGACCAAGTTATTTAGTCTAAACATCTTCACTGTTCACCACTGAAGATAGAAGTACTTTTTAAACATAAATCTAGTAGGTCCATAGTATACCACAGTGGTTGGTTGTAATTTCCCTGAAGTTATTTTTTTACTATATTATTCCTTTACCAGTTGTTTTTCCAGTGTACTCTATACTCACTTGCAGCAGTCCACATAACCTTTTCTTTTTTAACCTCACATGGCTTTTACTAATGAGGAAGGAGTTTGTTTTTCTTCAGCATTTGCTTTCATGTTACTTATGGGTAGTTCTGTGTTTTCCATTTTGTTGCCAGACTTTTTGAATTGGTAAACCATCCATTTTCATAGATATACGAGATGTCACACAGTCTTAGAGAAAGACTGTCAACCTGTGCTTCCAACAGGCAGAGTCAGTACATAGTCTATCCCCTTCTTGGAATGAAAGAATAGGGAAAGAGAGCACTGCTCCCTAAGAAAGGAGCAAAATACAGCATAAGTAGACCTTGAGAAGTCAGGAGGTAGTTTGTACCAAAGGCGGGATGAAGAACTTTCCTGACAAAATTTCTGTCTTGCTGCCATACTGATGGAAAAGGAAAGATTATGAAAGGAGGGTAGTGAAGTCAGGCAAGACTCAGTGCTATTCCTTGCTTGACTTAGGTGATTAAGAAAAAGCTTTACTTTTTGTTGTTGTTTTTTGGGTTGGGTGTTTTTCTTTTCTTTTTAGTTTTTGGTTCAATGTCCTTTCGTGTTCACTTTGTCATGTGGGATAGGGGCTATGGTTTGAGGGATTCTCGCTTATGTGAGGCTCAATTCTTGCAACATTAGTATATTGTGAAAAAGAAGAGGCAGTGAGAAGACTTGTGAGAGGTTGAGGTATTTGACTAGGTCTCAAGAGACTGGATTGATTTCTTGGCTATACAACAAAATTTTTATATTATATCCATGTTGAATTGTTGAATTACTTTAGTTGAATCCTCTTAACTCCTTTACAGAATAATCTTGCTGCTCTTGTGCTAACATAGGAGCTATAAAAGTACTAATATGTACAGTTTCGTGGTCCAGAATGGTTATTTGCCTTTTGCTGCTTAGCACAATGAGCCCAACTCCCTGACCTTAGGGAATGTTACGTTTTTTAGATTATCCGTAGTGCTTAATGAGGATGCTGATTCTCTTCTCCCTCCCCCCCAATTTTATATTGAGTAAAAGTCCATTCTGGTATCATCTGTCTTCAAAACATCATAGAAATTTGTGTACCTATTTGAAAAATCTTGGCGATGAGAGGACTTCTCTGAGGAAACACAGGAATTTTATTTCTGATTTTTAGAAAACTCAGTACCTCAAATGTGGTATCACCCTTACAACTGGAGGATTTTGAGGGTGCCTTGCCTACCTGCATTTCTCCCTCCCAGTTTGAAGTTTATAGGAGCACAGGAAAATTTCTGATCTAGTAAAATCACTATCCAAGGAAAGTAGTTATTTCAATCTACTTCTTACTAGGACTTCACATTAAAGATTTTAGCACATCAGCTTCCATGCCATCATTCTTTGTAAATGAGACTGAGTATTCTGTAATGCTTTCTTTGGTAGAGAAGTAAAGAAGATAGCCTAAAAATAACAGAAATGTATTAAGGAGTCTCTTAAGTTAATTGGGGGGGAGGGGAAATCTAACCCCAAATTTTGTTCAATTAAAATTTAATGCTTATATAATACTGTAGTGTCATATTTAGTCCACTGGCTTATATTAATTTTTACCAAGAAAATAAATAATTTTGCTTAATCAGCAGTTAGCAGTATTGACCTAAAAACTATAAATAAGTTATGGAAATACTTTATGAATATTGGATGAAATGCTGCTTTAACAGTGTATAATAAATAAGCTCTTATTTAATTTGCAGGCACTTTACAAGAGAATTCAAGTTGTCCTAATTGAATTGGACTTGAGAAATAATATTGGGTTGACAAAAAACATTAATTCTGCATTCATTCTTAAATTTTAATTTTTATTATAGGGAATGGAGTCAAGAATTGTAATTGTTCCACCAAATATGATTGACCAGGATACTGTCAGAATGTCCAAGGAAAGGTTTCTGTGTAAAGCTATCAAACAGATAACACATTTTAGAAAGGATTGTTGCTGAACAAGTAAATGGGATAGGGTGGAAGGGAAGCTAGTTTACTAGTATTTGTTGAATCATGCTTTTGGAAAAAAATACTTAAACCCATGCTAGAAAAGTTATGTTCTATAGCAGATTAAAAAAAAACCAAAACAAAACCCAAACAGAAGAGACAATAGAATGGATAGGAAGGAAGACTATCATTTCAGAGGCTGTTTCAAGTAGAGGTTTCTAGAAAAACTGGATCCAGTGTAATAAAGGGGTAGTGTCATATGCCTCTTGAAGATACTGTCTGTGACTTAAAGTATGTTGAATGTATTAGTTAAGAAATAGTATGAAGAATGTATCTGACTATCTAACTTGGGAAAAAAAGACTCACCTGAGTCAGATTGGGCTTTGAAAGGTTGGGTTCTTAATTAGCTGTTTTCTTAACTGTTCTAATGGATTAAATGTTAATTTAAATGCTAATTTACTCTGGTATCTCAAATATTTTCCCCATCTTTCTGTTTACTAGGCTCACTATTTACAGCCTCTAGTGGCTGTTCAACTAGCAATTAACTCCAACAGTACCAAAGAAGAAATAGCAATTGAGTGTAAGATCCTGGGCTCACCTAATTTAAAAAATGAAGATGATCGTGACAAGTTTCTGGGACGAATTGCCTTCAAAGTTCAGATGACTGAATAGCAGGAGTAAAAAATTCTCCACAAAGTAAACATTGTGTTGTCTGTTTTGTATCAGCTGGACATGCCATTCTAGGATATGAGACCACCTTGGAGAATGTTAAGGTGGTTTATGGCATTCAGGGTAGCATAAAAATATGCTTCCAAATCGTATGTTTAAAATCCCTCAACATAAATGCCTATCCTGCTTCTGCCTGCCCCATTGGAACAGTGTACAGACTATAGTTATGTCATAGGGACCTGTAAATAGCTGTTTTCAAACACATAATAATGGTGACCTTTGTCCTGTTCTAAAATGTGGTTTTATCCCCCAAGTGAGTGTCTCAAGCTTAATGTGCTGTGCTATGTAAATATTGTATTGATTTAACACTGGTTTAACTGTCATATCTCAATGCTGACACAGTTATAGGGATAAATAATAAATGGTACCTGATTGACATAGTGATTTTTTGGTAAGAGTAAACACCTCCAACGTAAATTGTGTGTATCGGAGTGGGTGGGTGGATGGATGGCTGTGTGGAGATGCCTTAAATTGTAGACTGGGTGGTGTGGGAGAACTGAAATAGATTTTAAGAGTTGGTATGGAGTTCTGAAAGTAAGTGCTCAACTAGTACTTTCTTGTGCTTGTCACTGTGCAAGTATTGTGTACATGTAATACTTGGTATAGAGTTTGGTATTCCAGCTGAGGAATTGAATCTTTCTTTGTGTTGTTAATTGCTTGCGATATGTGGAGCACAAATAAAATCTATACAATATTTTAAAACTTTTTAGTTCAGAAATATCAATATACAACAATTTAAATTGTTTAGGGTCCTGGTAACAGTTGTACAACAGAGCTGCTTGAAAGGAATGGCCTCACTATTGTGGGAATAGGCTTTCATTTTCCAATTAAAAAATTTCCTGAAGAACCTCTGTTTAAAAAAAAGAAAAAAAAGATTGTCCTGATTAAACATTCCTGTTTAATTTATATACTCTGTTTCGTTGCATCATTTTAACATGCTTCACGTCTTCGTCTGCTCTTTCATCTTGGATTTTCTGTGTATCTCCTCATCATCCATTTAGAAAATTGGTGTCATCAACTGCTTTATAGAAAAATCCTGTTGACTTGGAGTGGATTACTTGCACTTTAACTTAAGTATTTTTATTAACCCAGTTGCTAAAATGACCACAAACAGACTGGTTTATTTGTGACTGTTCCTCACGTTAAACCAAGTTGACCCATTATATTGGGTTATAACTTCTGCAGTTGTGCTGACATGGGATTTATATTACTCTTCCCCAGGGTTTTTGTTTGTTTTGGTCTTCGTTTTCTTGAGCACATAGTCCACATTCTGATGTCTTCTCAATATTAAAGACCACAGCAAATCAGCATTTGTGTAAATACCTGTATGTTCTGCTAGTTAGGCCTAAATTTGTTACTTAATGTGCTTTTATGCCTAATTCTTAGTGGTTTTTAATATTTTATTTAAACAAATTAAATTAATGATTACTAAAATTCAAGATCCATTCTTAATGCTCTGCTTTGAAAATGTCTGAGGCCAGTCTAAGCCACATTAGTGCAAAACTTTAACACCTGTGCAAGCTTACACTGGTGCACAGTTGGAGGAAGCTGCTCTTAATGGGACTTGAACAGTGTCTTGAACTTCATTAAAAATAGATTTATACTGATCTGATACCATTCAGCATGCTTTTTTGTTATCTACAAAAGAAAAATTGTTGTTCCTACAATATGCAATGAGTTTATTTTGTTTATTTTGTAATAATAGCATGCATTAATACTGAATAAGAATGTTCTTTCAAAATATTCCATTACTAATGTTTTAAATCATGCACTTTTAGAGCTGGGATATGTGGGTTCTTGAAGATATGACTAATTGCTTCTCTGTATATTAATACTGTCTGAAAGTATTTTAATAGTTGTGAGGGAACTTAAAGTGTAGATGTTGCATCTGAAAGTGAAAAGGACTAGCTTCATGTAAAAGATTTTCACATTTGTGTTCACTTAGGAATTGTAAGAAATTCTGGAGAAACACTCAGTTTTCAAAAGAGCTGATTTTTGCAACAATTTCTCTTTCAACTTATCTATATAGACAAAGCATGAAATGGCAACTCTTCACCAGCACTTTTCAGACAGGTAGAACTCAATAAAATCCTGTTCTCCCTAGATTTTGTAGAAGTGGTTTTTATTTATTTTTTTTATTTAATCACATAAGGATTATCAGTTGGGAGGAGGGGAAGAAAGAAAAAACTTTTGAAAGGGTTCAACTATCAAAATTAGCATGTAAAATGTATGTAGGTAATGAGTCTAGTGTTAAACTATTTAATTAAACTGAAATATTTCCTCATTTTTATTTCTGTGTCTTAAGAATTTGAGTAAATGATCTAGTAGTTATTTATAAACAGGTGCATTGACTATTAGGATATGATAAAATTACTAATTTTCTTCATGTGAAATTTACAGTAAAGGTTCCTCGGACTTAATTTAAAATTATGATTAAAGATTTAAATTTACTACCTTGTTACCAGAAACCTGAAATGTTTAACTTTTATACTGGTAAATACTTATTGGGTAACTTTTAGCGCCTTTGAGTCTGGAACAAGGACTTTTAAACACTGTGAAATTGCCAGTTGTTGCAGGTGCTGTTTCATACCACCATGAAAACCTGCTTATGTTCAATTGAGTTGAGGTACCTTCTTCTCTTTGCCATGCCCCATTCCCACTCCCCCTGCCACCCCACACATGAACACATACACACAGGGTTAAAGGAGAGGCTGAAGAGAAGATTGTTAAGAGGCAAAATTAGCTGAAGGTTTTATTTACATTGATCATGCAGTAGATAAGATGATCCCATAAGGACAGATGACATTCAGCACTGACCTGCAATTACTTCCTGCTGGGGATGCTGCTGCTTCTAGGACAGTAGCAATGAAAACAGACACCCTTTCCTTTTGTACTGAAATGTCTTCTTTAGTAGTTCCCAAGCAGTAGAGAGAAAAAGAAAAAAATCTAGATGCAAATGTATGTAGAGTAGAAGGAAGAGTTGTAGACTAAAGGAGTTGTGAATCTGTATAGAGACAAAGACAAGAGTTGGGGGAGGGGTGTGGGGTTTTTTTTGTTTGGTTGGTTTTTGGATTTTTTTAATCCCCTGCACCCTGCCTTTCTCTCAGTAGGAAATTGGGAAAGGAAAAATAAGTTCCTCTGCACCAAGCCCTGCTGACTGATTTCCTACAATGTTTTAAATGCAATGGCACTGAACCTATTTCAGGATTTTTTTTACCTCTCTGTGAAGCTTATTCATCATAACTTTTGGATGATACGAGTCAAACAGAGCTTGAAGCTGAACATTAAGTTTTGCATACTTAAGCATTCAGAGAGTACACTTTGGTCTTCTTACGAAATGAGATGGGTCTCCTGTGACGGAGAAAAATGTCTTAATTGTATAATTTAAGGCTTAACTGAAAAATACTAGATTTAGATACTAAGAGTATGTGGGCAGCTCTGAGAATGGGTTTCCAAACCTCAGAATGCTTGAAGCTTCAATCTTATCTTTTTGCAATTATTCAGAGCTTTGACTTCCCTGCTAGTGAAACATTCATCTTCTTGCTAGTTAAGCACTTTGTTAAAACATGTCAGCATTCATGCTAAATCTACTGTCAAATTACTGAAGCCTTTTAATGAACCGAGTTGTTTATACCGAGTTGTTTTTCTGGTTTGATTTTTTCTTTTTCTTCTTTTAGGCAAGAATAAAAAAAAGTACATGTGGGGGTTCCTTCCAGTTTACTTTCAAAGAATATCTTCTGTATTGGAAGCTTTACTTGTATTAGCTATGCTGGGGGGATAAATAGTTGAAGTAACTTTTAACCCCAGCTGTTTCACATCATGAATCTTTGTGCTGATGCTTGTTTGGTTACAGGTGTTGGGCTACACACCAAAAATGTGAGTCCTCTTTTACCTTAGAAGTTACCTGACTATGAAGTCAGTGTTGCTGTAGACAAAGATTCCATCATAGAGGCTTGATTTTACAGTAGTCTTAGTTGCCCTTCAGTTAAAATACATGCAGTAACCGTCACTGTCTTGTTGGAAGAAGCATTTTAATACAAAAGATCAGAGTGAGTTCCTCTATAGGATACTTGCTACAGTTTTTCTTGCTGTCTAAATGGGAGGGAAGAAAATCAGAGAAAAGCTAAGCCAAAAATTCAGGTTATTGCAGTTTGAAGTCTGTTAATTTGGTGACTGATTCTTTAATGTAAAATCAGTGCAACATGAGGGTTATCAGAAGCTTGCATGTCACTGTGTAGTTTGTTTGGATCAAATAGCTCTAATAATTAATGACTAAAAGTAAGACTTCTTTTATCTCTTTAAATCTCAGGCAAGCACCTAAAGAAGCCAATAAAGGAAATTTCAAAGTTATGTTCACTAGCATGTACTTAAATCTTTTTATGTGGTGCAACTCTGAACAGTGAGTATTGCATGTAGCTGTGGAAGCAGTGTCTCATTTTGATTTTGCATTAACTGAAGGGAATTGCTAAGAGTTTTTTGGCAACAATTCCTTAAAAGGTCTGATAGGTATCAATGTATTTGAAACAAAAAATGTAATCCCGTATTTTATTTTAGAAAGTATACTTAGCTGTGTATATTATGTGTTAGAGAGAATTATAATATTTTGAATTTGCTTTACAGTTGTATGGAACAAAAATGTGTCCTTGCAGTACCCAAATATTATGTGACTTGTGAGCATATTAATGCTATTTCTATTCTTCTGACACAAGAGAGCCCCTACAGTGATAACTCCTCCAGGGTTTGTTGTACCTAACAAGGTCTCTCTTAAACCTGCTGTGGCTGTAGATTCTAACTCCAGAAACTGCCACTTCACTCCTAATTACAAATGGGACAGATGCACTTACTTAACACTTTAAATATTTTAATGGCTATTACTTAGTACAAAGTTGTCTGAACATTTTAAGTGTTCCTTGTGAATGACAAAAAGCATAATGCATCAGACCTTGGGTGAGTTTTAGTGTAAGGAATGGTTTTTGGTTAACTCCTGACTTCTTTTTGCTTCTTTTGCCTTTTAAGTTTAGGGAGAGGTTAGCATATAATTAGCACAGCATCTGTAATTCTGTAAGTTCCTCTCTAAATTTGTTTGGGTTTAGAAATTGCTTATAAATAGTACTTACAAGTGGTAGTAAATTTCAGCCTGATTGGTTTAAATGTTAGTTTAAAACAAATCCATACATAAGGTTACAAATCTTAATCTACTCCTAAGAAAAGTTGCACGAGTGGCTCTGCCTTCTTTTGAGGTGGCAGGTATAGTAGTGGCTCGCTCGTTATTTTGTCCTCTTGTTCCCCTACTAAATCCCTAAGCAAACTGCTCAATAATTCATTGAGCTATTCACTTAAGGCCAACTATATAGCCACAGGTGTAAAGTGAGGAGCTTTCTGAGACATTTCCCCTGGTCCTCCACCCTCAGCTTTTCAAGTGACTAAAGCCCAGCATAGTGAGCCAATAAAGTACACAGAAATTTAGCTGCTAAAGAAAGTGAAATGGGATTCTTGATCTGGATCTGATTCTTGACTTTGTAAGAAAACAAGAGAAAATAAATCCACCTCTGAAAAAGTAAAGCTGAATTCAGATAAATTTCTCCAGGTGTCTGGGAGCATCTTAGTTATTTCATTTGATGTTTTATATATATGTCTTTTCAGTGGATGGTGCATGGATACACATTGCAGGCTGAGAGCAAGTACTATCTCCGGAGGCCAGCTATACAGCTTAAGCTGGAGGAGTTTGTGGTCATGTTGACAAGACTTGCACGTTCATTGTAGTGCAGTCTCATCTTCAGGCTTACAACCCTTGTGCTATGGAAGAGAAAGGAAGTTGTGTGGCAGGAGGATGTAAGTTTTGAAAGAGGGGAAATGTTCCTATAGGTAGTTCCCTCAGTATGCTTGTGGACTGGGGAGACTTTTTCCCAAAGGTAACACAATAGCTGTTAAGAAAAGGAGGATGTAATGTGGACTGGTTGGGAACTGGGACAGTGTCCAGCATGGGACAGGGAAGGTTTGTAATGTTTCTGTGGATTGTATAGTAACTTCCTCGTTGGGTATAAGTAAGCTTCTTGAAGCTGTTAAGGGATTGTTGGGAAGGTCTGAAGTGAATTATATGCAAATGGACAGCATTATGGATAGGAGAAAAGTTAGAGTTAAAATATAATCTGTTGGGTTTGGGTTTTTTTAGAGAGCTATATGATCAAATATTAGCCCCTTTAGTAGCCTTTTCGTGTAATGTCCACATAGTTTAGAAAATTATATAGGAAAAAAGAGATTAAATTTAGGAAAACTGGGGACAACTTACAGGACAAAAGGAATACATTTTCACAGTGTAAATTCCAGCTAGAAGAGAACAGATCTACACTTCTGTCACTTAAACAATTTTCAAATGAAAGATGAGAATGAAGCTGACAGGCATAGAAAGGTCTGCACTGCGGTTCAAGGTGATGCATTAACCTACAGGTGAAGTCTGGAACACCTCTTAATTTTATTATCTTAAATGATGCAAAACCAGAACACAGTGAAGAACAACCTTCATTATATAAAACCCCTTTAATGTGACAGAGAAGTAGTTGACCCCAAAGCAAGAGTATACCAAAATGCTTTTAGTTTTAAGGGTTTACCTGTAGTAGTAAGTTCCTCACTTAAAGCTGAGGCATTTCAGAAAAATAGTAAAAGAAAGATCATTAGGAGCACTGTAGTATAAGGTACAAATTATACAGGAATGGCAGGGCAGGAGCGATAACTATGTATTAAAGAAACAAGGTAAAATAGCTGTCGGTGAAGAACACTGGATGTTGTTTGGGCTTAATTATTTTGTCTGCATGGGAAAAGTGCTGTAGGGTTAAATTAGTAATCAGTTATCAAGATTGTATGGTACATGAGATTTTAATGTCAAAATCATATCTAAGTCTCTATAGATTTTTAAGGTGAGAGCATTATTCCATTAATGCAGGATATAGAATGACCAAAGAAGATACAGGAGGCGATAAAACCACTAGGTCAGAATAGGGAGTTGTTCTGAGCACTGACACAAAATACAAATGTACTGGTATACAAGCCAGATGATGGTGTGTATTGTGTTTGCTTCAGCCATGCTTAAAACTTTCCTGATGTCTTAATAACAGAGCCAGGGGAGGACAAAAAAAACCCCAAGCTTTCTAGGATTGTTCTGAAAAAAAGTCTCTGTAGATCTTGAACTTTGACATAGTTTGCAGCAACAAGTATCTGCGGGCCCACTCAAATAACTTGTCAGACACCTTAATTGGATTACAAATTTGAAATGTACACACTGTGGAAAGTGTCTTGTAACTTTTAAGATCACTATATCAGGGTCCTGTTTCTCATGTGGGAGAAGGAAGATGAAGGGATAGTCATCCCAATTTTTTCTTGCTACTTCCCCTCCTGTTCAAAGATTAGTGCTGATTAATAGTGGGAATACTTCTATTACCTATCTTTCCTTTAGTAGTCATGTTTAGCTCCCCAGCTGTTCACATTTGGTAGTGGAATAGATAATAGAAGAGTATCAAAGATCCTCTTTGGTAAGACATTTAGTTCCTCAAAGACCTTCCGTTTATTGCTAGAGTTTGGGAGGATGTCTAGAAGAAGACAGCTTTCTTCTCCAACATAGCCGTCTGGTGGGGCAAAGGAAAAGATCTATGTATCACTAACCCTGTAGTGTTTTATCATAATACGCACAAGCCCTGATTTGAGATGTTCTTCAGGAAACTGCAGCCTAGAAAGGTTGAGAGAGAGCACACAGGTCAGTGTAACAGCTTACTGATTTTTGACCATTTGAATTTTGAAATAATGTGTGCAGTCTCTAGCTGAAAATAATATGTATGATGATTGATCTGGATGCTCCTAATGGTTTGACAAATACCTTGAAAATGAAAGCCTGTTTTTCTTTGTCACCTGTGTTTTAGTGGATCAACGTATTTGTTTAAGACTTGCTTCCTACTGCGGTGTAACACAGTGAAGCAGAAAGCTGCTACAGTGGATCTTGTGTTTCCAAGTGCCCCAATGCGTTAAAGTAGGTCAAAAATTGCATAAGATGCCATTACTGGAAACTGCTGTAGGCTGACTTACATATAAAAACTCAGCAGTGCAACTAGCAAATGCACTCTGACAAACAGAAATGCAGCCATGACTTAAAACATGACAAGAGAGCTCTCTGAAATCTCCCTAGGACATGAATGGCTGTTGGAATCATGAGATGTCTTTGCCCCTTGAGTTCATGTTCCTGCTATCTGCTGAGCCAGAGTCGCCTGCCTGGCTTGTCAGAGGTTTCACATTGTTCTTGTCTGCAGGGAGCTCAGGCACAAGGCTCCTTAACTCGTTCTGGATCGCAAAAGATGTATTCTATATTTTCCTGTTCCACCAAGCTCCTCTTAAGAACTAACATACATAGCACAGTGAAAATCATGTTACGTTCAGAATCTATAATAGCTCTTCCACTGACTGAACAGTTGCTGGTGATTAGTAATGACCACTGGGAGTTTGTGGAGATAAGTGCAGAAGTCTGCAGTTCCTGCACGCAGGAGCAGCCACTGCTGTTCAGTTTAACGCTAATGTGCCCTGTGGAGCAGTGAGCCGAGTAGAGTGCTTGCGTTTTCCCTCTTTGGAAAGCAGTGTTTCATAGCTTCAGCACAGAGGGGGAATACATGCCTAGGTATCCAATTTATGTAGTATTTTACCTTCTTTACAGAGTTACAAAAATGTGTAAATGGAGAAGGAAAAAAAAATTCTGGAAATATATAGTATAGTAGTGTAACAGTGTAGTCTAACGGGAGCTGGTGGAAGGCCAAGGCTTACGTAAAGCTGATAAGGGGGATTCAGACTGGAAAGCAGAATGTCTAAACAAGAATTACTGTCCTTGGGAGTAAAGCACATCCTGGAGAAATATGTGAGCTAATTAAGATGTTCTGGGAACCATCTGAAACAACTAGTAGAAGTGTGATAAGAAGTACCCTCATGTGAACTATCCTCATTATAATACTAAAAGTCACACCCCTTGAGCTGGAGACCCCAGCCCAAGCAGAGACCCCTCACCTTTGAGCATGTGCAGAATATTAAAGTAGCACTGTAGCTTTAAGTTGAAATAAGAGAAATGTAGACCAATAGAAAACTGCTTTGTGTAATTACTTATGCATATGCGTAACTAGACTGTATAAATACTGTACCTATATAACCTAGCACCCATCTCTGGGCAGACATGAAATAAAATACCTCCGCCCTGTGTGTATACTGGCATCTTGCACACTGGGTAAACGACTCACACTTGTGGGGTAACAGTATCACCTTCAAAATGCTCATCAGTGTGCATTCTTTTTCCAGTGTGCGTGCATCCTGTACCCATGAAAACAGACTCGCTTGGTTAGCAATGTCTGTTGGCCCACTCTGTTTCTGTGCCCTTGCACCTCTTCACTACGTTGGGCAGCATCGAGAACGGTGCATGGGCCACTTACTTTCAGGTTTTGTATCTTTTAAGAGTCTGACCACTGGTAAGGGCCATCTTCTGCTTTTTTTTTTTTCTTCTTGCTACTGGTATTTTCATATTGTCTTTTTCTGGCACAAGTTTAATTAGTTGAATAGAAACAAGAAAACGCGTCCCAGTTTGGGGGATTATACCCATTAGCAATGAGAGTGGGGTATATTTGGCTGCAATTATCTTTTAGTGCAGTATATTTAACTGTGAACAGTTTATTAGTCATAAAATATACCACGTGATGGATGCATTTTTCCAAAGGTTTGAAATAGGGGTACTGCTCTATGAAATGAATGAATGAGACCAATGTCTGAGTCTGGCAACTTTGGACTCTGCAGTTATTTATGAAAAATCTTTGGCAACCAGAACTGCTTTATTCCCCAGAATTGTTGCATCTCTGGTGATACACCCATTTGTTATCACGCCAGTCACACATTTCCTATATTTAATTTCCTATATTTAAATAGATAAATAGATGGGTCAATATCAATCATCTCGGGAACACACACAATCATACAGTTACACAGACTGGAAGGATCCTCAGTTAATGTATGAACCTGATCAGGTCTCTGCAAGTGCAAAAGTTTCCGCCCCTCATTTGCTGCTCAGGGGCCAACAAATACTGATCTGATAAATTCTCTGATGTAGTTGACTCAGTCATTTGGCGATGGACCCTAGACAGAATAGACCTATCATTCAATCTTAACTTAATAGTCTTCATATATTGCCTGACGTCAGGAAACTGTAGGTAGGAGCTTGGCAGAACATGAATAAAGTTTGTAAGCCTAGAATGTTTCCAACTTGGCTTTAGTCGTGCTAATGAGATGATGAGAAAATATCAAAGGTGAGAAGGTTTGAAAGTAGTAATAACAATAAAAATCTTGGACTTACATCAGAATGGCTAGCCTGACTGCAAACAGCCAACAGCTGTATTCATTACATCTCATACAAAGTTATCTTATTAGCAATATGTATAGCAGCTTCTACAATTCAGTTAATTTACTATGACTAAGACTTAATTACTTTGTTATGGTAATGTGAAAATGTTATCTTAGTGTTAAGATGATGATAATTAAAAACAAAAAAGAGGTCTCCCCCAAAGGGTGTTTTGCAAGCACTGGATCTTTTTCCATCTTGAAGTTTTTTTCTGCAGATCCTCCAGAGCTGTTTGTATTTTTTAACTCTCCAATGCATTTAAAACAGCTAAGGTTTTTCACCTTTGGAGGTTCGCCACCCATTAGATCTAAGCGTTTAGTTGAATCACTTATTTTTTCCCCAGTTAATACCATATAGATTTCGCACACTTCCTGTATTCTCCCTGTCATGATTATTCTGTATTGCTCAATGGTATGTTCAGAACTTTGAAGTAGCCATTTTTTCTTCCTCATGGTGAGAGGCCACTCTTTATGGGAGTGGCTGCATGCATTTCATAAATCCAGTCAGGGAGTGCATACAAGGACTAATAGTTGGAGAAGTCCCAGGCACTGCTGTGGAAGGCTTTAAAAGGAGAATAGGTTAAAGCATCTGTCAGAAACTGTTGGGTTTTGGCCACTTTTTCTTAATTATTTTCTAATAAAAATAGTCTCTCCAATTCTAGCAGCTGAACACTGCTGACCTACGGCATCCTTCAAACTCTGGAATTTCCTACAAAAGTCCTAAAATAATTACAGCGGAGGCTTGTGATGGGGCTTGTTTTGGGTGTGGATCATGGCAGCCAGGCCACGCTGTCTCAACGCGTCAGGCCTTCAGCGCGGGTGCTGAGCCCCGCTGCAGGCAGTGACAGGAGGGGGCTCCTCTGGAGGGGGGTGCTCCTGCTCCGGTCCGTGCCAGCCGAAATCGCCTGGCGACAGGCACGCTCCATTCGTCGTGCAGCACGTCACTGCAGCTGGAGTCTGCTATTGCAGGCTGCCGTGAACTAGTGATTTTAAAAGGTTCAGTTAGGTGAAGAGGGGTTTCCAGTCAAGCTTTGCTAATGTCAAACTCTTCAAGAATGTTTATAAAAAGGTTGATTTAGCTTGTGTTTGCCTTCTGGTTCCGAGTCTATTTAAATCCTACGTAGGGACGGTTCTCCGCAAGTAAGACTTCTTTTTTTCTTTTGCTGCAAAACTCAGTACTGTGCACGGCGGTGGCAGCACTGGTGCTTCCCCAGGCAGCCTCACCGGGACTTAAGGAGACAGGGGACCGCACTGTAGCCTCCTCCACTGCCTCCTTCGTGTTGGTTTTTAACAGAAATTAAATTGGACTCGGAAAAATGTAAAAAGTATGTATTAAAAACACCGCCGCGTGCCCCTGCCCTCAGGCCGCTGGGCCGGGCGGGGGCCGGCGCTCCCACCGCACCGCCCCGCGCCTGCGAGCTGCCGGGCTCCGGCCCCTGCCCCGGCCAGGGCGGCTGGAGGGCGGCGCTGGCGCGCGCAGCGGCCGTTAGCCGTTGGGGGAGGGGGCGGGGGCCTCTCCAGAGCTGCCGGCCGGCCCGCCACGCCTGCCCGCGGGACGGAGGGAGGTAGCGCAGGTAACGGGGGCGGGGGGGAAAGGGACGGCTGCCCGCGCCGGGCCGGCGCCTCAGAAAAGGTGGGAGAGCGGCCGCAGAGCTGCACCCCCCGCGGTCAGCGCGGAGTGCCCGGCGGCAAGGGAGCTCAACGCCGCCTCGGTCGGCACGCCTGGGCTCCGAGGACGAGCGACCTCAGTCACACGGAGGGGCTGAGCAGGTGAAAGCCTGTGTGTATCTGGTAGAGCTGTGAAGAGGAGAAGGTGGTCCGTCGGTGGGTCCAGACGGTGCGGTGCGTCTGCGGTTCTCTGCAGGTGTGGGGAAGATATGCAAAATAAGTATAGCTGGGTGATACCGCAGGTGTGAAAAGTCCCGCAAAGTGCGACTTGGCTTTCTGGGAAATGAGCGCAAAAACAACTTTGGAAGCATTAAGACAGTGGCAGGTGGCATTACCTTGCACCGTATGTTTGGAGGACGATGTGGACGTCCTGTCTTCCGTAGGTCAACAGCCTGTTGTGCCTTTGTGTTTCTTTATTGTCATGGTAGGTCTGCCCAGAGTTCTCTGCTGGCAGAGCACGCTGTGCTGGACCTCGCTCTGCGAGGAGGGCAGGGAGTGCCTGCGAGCCGGCGTTCCCCGAGGTGGACAAGAGCTCGGTCATCCTCTTGTTGAAGAGCAGGCTGAGCTGCTCAGCATGTATGCCTCTATCACTGAAACAGGAACAAAACAGATGATAGAAGCAAGTATGGGAACTTGGCAAATGCAGGATATATCCTAAAGAGAAGGATATAGTTTTTTGGAAAGGAGAATAATATGGCTGTTCTGGTCATAACTTGCCATTCCACAACAGTAGATTTAAAGCAGAAGAACTGTCTTTTGACAAAATACATGAATGTGCAAACACTTCTTTTTCTGATGCTTAACTAAGGTGTGGCCTTAAAACATGCCGGCAACTGTGGAAGCTCCACTCCCCCCTCCCCTCCCAAAATAAAAATCTTACCTTTACCACAGAGAAGCTTTCTGTGGGGTGCAACATGGGCAATCACGTTGTGTGAGCTATTTGTGAGTTCACACCCTTCCTTACCTTGCAGTAACTTGTCCTTGTCCATGCCCTCAACCTAGTCATGTTACTGAGAGCTCTGAATGCTGTTTAATTTCAGTGTGGAAAGCCGGAGGCTTAAGTTGTACACAGGTAGATGCTAGGACATTTTCCCATCATCTGTGTGGTTTACGTATTTGAAATGGTTTTTTAACTCCTAAATGTGCCAAGAAATTTATGTCTTTGCAGTGCTTATTTATGAAAAATAACTATCTTGTTTGTGCCAGCAGCTGCTGTAAAAAGGTAGTCTGCTGCTTTTTACATAATATGGTATTAAACAGGATTTTTGTTGTTTAATATTTGAAAAATAATGTTCAATTAATAGCGATAGATTAATTAAATGTAATATTTGTGTATTGTCATTGCCGCATAACGCGGACTTTAATGTCAAGATGATGAAAGCTTGGGTTAGCACAGATCAGTTGAACCAAAGGAGTATTGGTTTCATGTATTCTAAAACAATGGTGCTTCCGTAACTCTGCCATTTTATAAGTCTGTTTGCAGTCTTATGCTGGAAGAACATAAACCCTTCTGTTTGCCAGTACTTCTTCCTTTTGATGTCATCTCATTGTTGCAGGCTTTTACATCACTTCCTGCTCAGCTGTGTCTGGGACAATGGTTTTCAGTTATGGTTCATGGATCTGCGAGTTCTCTGAATGACTGGTGAGGGATTCTCAACATGTAACAAAGTCAAGCCTGCAATCGGTTGTCTAGGTGGCAGCTTTAAGAACCAATGGGCAGGAATGCCAAACCTTCAACGACTTGTGTTTTTTCAGTATGACAGACTTGTTTTAACCATTGTGACAGATGAGAAGTACTGTTTATCCTGTGAAATATATAGGCAGTTTCTCTTGTTTTGTTACCCTTGAACAGTGGTTTCAGCAAGGAGACAATCCCAGTGAGGTTAGATTTTCAAGCCTTTTAAATGATCTACAGCAGGAGCAATGGAATAGGAATTCAGTATTAAGTAGGACCCTGAGAGCAAAGATCCATCATCCTTCAGGCAGACGAAGGACAGGCACACTGCAGTAAAGCTGAACTGTGTTCAGGAGCAACCTACACGAATCACACGCGGTCAGGGACAGTACTCGTGACAGTGGGCTTCCACAATGAAGTACTGTTCAAATTTATCTCCTATCCTACACTTGGGGTTGAGACAAAGTTTAATGAAGAATAAACCTACACAAATTTGGTGGTTTTATTTTTCTGGTTTCCCTGAATGTTTTGAGATCTTTTTGCTTTCTAACAGAATGTGTGTAATTCAGCAAAATACAAATTTAAAGACTACTTTTTTTTTAACCAAGGAAAAGATTTGTTGTTGTCTTAATGTTTCTGTTGTTATTGTTAGCACAGAGCACCTTAATGCTGCAGCAGTTACCATTGCTTGATTCCTTTTTTTAGAAAACATACAGATTTATGTGAAGAAAAATATAAAACAGTTTGTATGATGTTATCTTATTGGACAGTCAAAGAAATTCTAACCAAAATCATTTGCAATTTCAGAGCACCCTATTTGCAGACTTCTCCATTCTTGGAGAACCATGCCAAGTACTTCTTTCTTAGAAGAATAAAAGGGCTTTTATGCTTTAACACTTTCTCAGCCTCTGTGTTGGGTTCTTGGGGGTGAGATGCCCAGGTGAAAACACGGCCCAAAGAAATAAAGTACCTCACAACAAAACCCTGTCCTTTTAGAGTCTGTAGAGGAGAGTATTTATTCCAACCAGCTTCACCGTTAGTTTAATGTTCCAGAATCCTTCTAGTAGCAACTTATATAGCACTGACAAAAAAGGAGGTACAGATTTTTAGACTTTTTTTTTAAATAAGCAATATCTTTATTACTGATAAAGACTGTACCCTCTAATTTCTTCAGTTGTGTTTCTTGCCCATAAAAAACACGTGTTTTTAGCTAGTTATTTGGAGCTAACTGGAGTCTGCTAAATCTATTCATGAAAATGCCTTCCCAAATATGCCAACGCATTTTAAATGAAAGGAGTCTGTGCTAGAGTTTCTGTTTCTTACACAAGAATGAATTTACAGTTTTGCAAGTCTTTTCCTATTGTCTTTTAACCGTCACGTTCAGCTGGTTTGAGATTAAAAATATTAAGTCATGGGTCTTCTGTGCTTGTGGGGAAAAACAAGCACTGTGAAATTACTTGGCGTTTTTGTATTTGGTGGAGTTGGAAAACCAACACAGATGATGAAGAGGGACTGTATTTAATGCTCCCTAAATTCTTATCATTTAGATACTTGCTAACAAAATAGGGGGAAGGGGGCTGGAAGGATATATGGTCAGAGCCTATAGATGTTTGAAGAGTGTCCACAGGACAGAGGATTTAGCATGAGACACAAGGGTAGCACACAGAGTAGTGGAATAGAGCATGCTGAGGAGAACACTGTGAATTCCTTCCTAGCAGACTTGACTGTTAAATAGAAAGGCCTAACACTTTTAAGAAAACAGAATGAAAAAGTCTGTGTGAAATGTGCATTCAGTTTGATGTGGAAAATGATTAGCTGTTTCTGAGGCCTTCTCATAGGTATAGATTGTGTGCATGTCTTGACAAGATAGGGACAATAATACTCCTAAACATTTTGTGAGTTGTTTTGTCAAAATATAACAATTTCAGAAGTTGGGCATCTTACCCTGGACAATGACATACTAAGTTTCTCTGAATAGTAAACTAACCAATGAGGCTGCAATTGCTAGATTTTTTATATTTATTTTCAAAACACCAAAGGATGCAGTATTTCCTGGACATTAAATTGTAAAGTAGGAGGTTTACTTTTTTTTTTTTTTTAAACGATGTACACATACTGTCAACATTAACCTTGAGCAACTTTTTTCCACAATGTTTTTCTCAAAAACAAGCCTAATCCCATTGCCTTGAAATTCTTTTATTCAGTTCTTCTACAGTTAAGCTTTATGTTCCTGTTCACAGACAACTGGATGTTTTTCTCCAAAGCATACATAGTTTTCACTTCAGTCAGACTTGTCTGCTCCACACCCCCGTTTTGCAATGTACAATTCCCACTTGCAGCATTTTCAGTAAACATGGGATCAATTGAGTATACAGAAATAGCTTCTTCTATAAAATTTTCATTAAAAAAATAACAAGTTTTTATTTACAAAGTGTTTGCTACTACAAAGTAATATTTCCTATTGGTTCAAATATACTATTTGCTAATGCCAGTGTTCCTATTAGGAAAGTAAAACTTCGTATATGCCTTTTTCTTTATATCTTTGTCAGTGTTTAAAGCACGTATAATACTACCACATTCTTCTTTATGCTACTCCTAGCCATGTACAATGTGGTAGTAGAAATTAACACTATTTGATCAGGACAAAAAAATCAGCATAGCTTAATAGCAGTCTTTCTGCAAAAATAAAACTTTATAATTTAAAGGTATTTGGAAAGAAAGTTATGGAGAATTCAAAAATATGCAGCAAACTGTTTAAAAGATGAATGGGCAATTTAGTCTTTCCCGAAGACACAGGAGTTCAGCACAAGAAAAGGGAGAAACATTTCTGCCAAAGTGTTTGTGTGACACTTTATGCCCAGACGTATGTTGGGGGAGGGTGAGAGTAAGATGAGTGGATTACAAAATTAATTAAAACTTCAAGTCCCATATAGTTAGCATCCTCATAAATTGGATTTATCAGTGCTTCTTCTCTTCCCATCCACCATGTTTACAAGCCCGCCTTCGAGCTCAGCACTGAAAGAGGTCATGAAATAGCTTTGTCTTTTAGAAATAGCTTTTTTTTTTTTTTTTTTTTTTTTAAAAAAGGTCATATTTCATTTAAAAGTTAATGGACTTTCAAGTGGTTTCTGCATTTGAAACATAAAAAGGAAGTGTCTCTACAACTTACTTCCATGTAGAATATAGTAGATATTAAAAAGTGCTACTGTAACAGGGGGATGGATGGCCCTGCCTTTTGTATCCCATACTGCATGTTGCAGCGGCTCCGTAACATTGGTTGATGTGTACGTCAGCACTGACTCATTGCCAAGGGATTGATCTATTGCCAGATCATCCAAGAAGTGCCAACAGACATGTACTGTTATAAAAACTGTGCCTGTACTTGTTGGCTAGTTACTCCTGATGCGATGGAGGATATGCCAAGACAGGTTGGTGCCTTGGTCCCAGGGCATTATTTGCAGTCAGGATCTGAGGAACGAGGGTGAACTCATATCCTAGTTCTTACACATTTGTTCAAAGTAGGATTAATTTTTTTCACAGTAGGTGCTTGTGAGATACAGTGTCATAACATTTGCATATACTTCTCTGAAGTATTTTTCATATATACAGCCTGGTGTTAGAGACAAGGGGATGTGCCAGAGACTTGTGTGATGGGTTCTGATTCAGCTGGCGTTTTCCTAGGGAAATTCTGGGAGACCCACTTAATCCCTGCACTAGTGCAAGCAAATCTACTAATTGTTAAAGTTGCATTAGAGATTTAACAAACCCACCAAAAAAATGGGAGACTGATTTTGTGGACTTAACCTTTTCTGGTCAATGTTTTAACTTTTGTGGCCATTCAGAATAATTGTAGGTGACCTTAAAATTTCAGTGGGAAGGGCTATGGCTATGTGGTGTTTTTTTCTTCTTTGACTGCCTTGCTCTTACGGGTGTGCCATTGCTGCTTCATGGAAGGCACAAGAATCAGACAGTGCTAGCGATTAATTTCTCTGTTTCACTCAGCCTGGATAATGAGAATAGGCTAAAAACAGGTCACTGTTAAAGACTCATTTTGTCTTGGAAAAAGTTTCCTATATACTGCATAGATGAGTGTGATTTACATCTACAACTGGATTTAAATTTTACATAGCTGTTTCCTGCTATCCCATGGTGTTCATATATCTAAAGCGCCTACGCCTGGAGAGCATTAAGTATTTAAGAATGGCATTCAGAGAAGTCAGAACATTAAGTGATTGCCGCTTATTCTAGCCGATACAGAATACTAAGAAGAGATGCAAGTCTGGGCTACTGGGAGGTTCCTGTATCTGCTTGGAATTATCATGGCCCTCCTACAGATACTGATCTGATCCACGTCAGCCTGCTTTGCTTATTGGAGAGAGGAAAAATTAAGTTATTAATTTGCTCCATATTGTTCCTAAGTAAGTGAGAGGCTTTCTCCTGAGATTTGGATGGTTAGATCTCAGACGTTTCTTCTGCCCGATTTTGTGCAAGGATTTTTGGTGTCCTGCAGCTTAGGTGGATATCCTAAATGCTGGTTTCTTGGGTACTGTCAGAAAGTTATAAACAGAAAGAAAACATTTTGGTTTTGGCTGATCTTTGGGGTAGGCCAGACAAGGTAGGAGTATTAAAGATGTAGAATGAGTATGCACTCTCTAAACAGCTGCGATAAACAGCCCCTTCAGTTGTTACTGTTGGACTGCTTTTATGAGCACTCCCTCACCTGTCAGTACCAGCTGGGTTAGGTATCCATGGATGCCAACTCAGGTAATGAGATTGAAGGAGCTAGGAATTACTTGTGTGAGCAGCTCTAGTGCCACTTGAAAGGATGGTAATACTTAGCAGAGGGAATGAACAGCTGGGAGTAATGTTGATTGTGGGGATTTTTTTGGCAATATACCTGGGTCCAGGTGAGAACAGTTGCTCACAGCCTCTTAAAAACACTCGCTGGACTAAATTCTAACAGTTAAATAGGAAAGAGATAATCTGATCTGGGAACTTGGTTAAGTCTAAGGAATGAGCGTTTCAGGATGTTTCATGGTATCAGGATTTGGTTATGTGAACACCTGCCAGCAGAAAATTAAGTAGAGCTGTTAACATGCTTGCAAGGGTAGGGGTGCGATAATCAGAAATTACAAATGATTTATTGGCATATTACTTGTAGACATAGGTCAGAATTCAAGAAGTGGCATATTTTAAAACCCAAAAACTCAGTAAACAGGCCAGTGGTCCTTAGCCTCTTTGTTCCTCAGTAATGCTGCAGTAGGCACCGTTTCCCAGTGCTGAAGGTTGAGATGCCTTTAGCTGTAAAATATACTAGGCCTTGGAGTAACTCAACTGCAGCATTTCTTTCTTTAAAATTAAGCTTGTAGTAAGCAGAAGGACATCACCTCAAAGTATGACTATTACTAGAATTTTTTAAATCAAAAATTAAAAAAGCTCAGATAGTCTTTTCCCAGCTTCATTATATCTGGTTATTTAAAATACTTATGTTCCTGAGAGACTCTTGTAATGAAAAGAATGTAACAAAATTAGGTGGGTCAGTCAGAAGAGAACTTGTTTTGGTTTGTTCTATACTATATACTATACCCTGTGGTTACTAGCTTTTGTTTTTAAATGAATCCAAAACCCAAATGTCTTTAATTCACTAAAAGGAAAGTCTTCTCGATAAACTGCCTGGATTATTTTCAGCTGAAAAGAGCCAGTTAATTATAAAAATTAGTATTTCCCAGTGTTCAAATGTGATTGCATTTCAGCCATGCTCTTGAATTAAGATGGTGGATATGGTCAGAAGAAAGAGCACTTGACATTTAAAACCTTAACTGTGGAATTCCAAATTCAAGCATCATTTTATGTATGAACTTGAGGGTTTTGTTTTTCTTCAAAAAAAAAAGGATTAAAATTTGGTTATTGGGCCTTTTTACATAGTGTTACTTCAGGCTGACTTAGTTGATCAGCACCAGGCCCTCTGTGGGTATTCTGTGTACTCAGCAATTTCCAGCAGCTCAAAAGGATTAGGAGTATTTGCAAGCTAAACAAAACCCTTAACCAAAATGGAAATATCTACAGTGTGGCTTGTACTAGGTTTAATGAAGTTAGTTAAAATCATACCTTCAGTTAAACTGGTATCATTTGCTTTAGTCTTTACTTAAATATACACACTTTCTTAGATTAGGTGGATTGTTGCCATTAATTCCAGTGTTGAAATGAGAAGACTGGCACACCTTAATACAATTTGAAAAACCAAAATCCACAAACATTATGCCAGAGTTCCACATAATAGAAAGATGCTGTCTCCCACTCATTTTTTTTCATCTAGTTTGTGGTGCTGACAAGTTTTTCTAAGTCAAATTTAGATTTTTTTCAAGCACCATAAAGTAAGTCCAGAAATAAAGCTGTTTACTGCAATATATATAAAAGCATTTACACACAGCATTGTATTGCTTGCAGCCAAGTGCCTTCTGAATGTATAACCAAGAAATAGTATTCCAAGACACAGAAACATGCCATGCATGACAATTTAAATGTTAACTTTGTCTAGAGATACCATCTAGTACCAGTTGCTACTTGTTTCATACCAATGGATGTCAAGGGTATTGCAGGAGACAGGAGAGGATGATGGTAACTGAATAGAAAATGGGAAAACCAGTCTTGCTAATGACTGTTTTGTTCTGGACAGTATCTGCTGCTGGCTTTCAGAGGGAGGGAAGGCCTGCATGTTGAAGCAACTGAGCACAACTACTGCCATTAGCTTATTGGGAGCTGTGGGGTTGCTTAATATTCTCAGTCTCCTTGTTACTCGTAATTGCTCAGAGCTCAATTCAGATGCAACAGCTGCATTTTGTGAGGTCCTGCATTTACCTGTTTTGTTTTAGGTTTTTTTATGTGTGTGGGTTTTTAAAATGTCAGCTAAGATCAACAAGAATGATTGAAAGGCTTGCCTGTGATCATACATGAGTGACTACGGCTCGATAAGGCCCACAATTCTCCTAGTTCCCAGACTGTAGTGTAATCACAAGACCGCAGTGCTTTAGTTGAACTTCATCCTCAACTGGAACTTGGCACAAAGAATCCCAAGGAAAGAATTTCCTTTTGAAGTATCTTCTAAATGTTCTAACTTGTTTTGTCCTTTGTATTCAACTAGTTCAGGAAAAATTACTTTTAAAGTCTTGGTTCAACTGTCTAAATAAATGTTATGTGCTCCTGGACTTTTTCTTTTTCTTTTTTTTAAGTTGATAGCTTGAAGTTTGCCAGAAAGCAAGTACCTGTGCAGTCTGCTGCTTTGAAGGACATGGACATCAATGGAAGGAAGATAACACTGAAGATCTTCCTCCTGTAAAGCACAAACTGACTGCTAATAAAATACATTCCATTTCTGGGCAGGAAGCATTTTTTGGCCAGGTTCTTATAGTTCAAAGTGCTCCTCTTTAGCAATTGTTTAGTGTTTTGCTGGCTTTTCTTTTTACACAGATCTTGAGTGGGAAATGTGAATAAAGTGTAAAGTTAAATGTGCCCCTAATGTATTGGGGAGGGGGGAATAATAACTTTAGGAAATGTTCCCCTCTTAAAGAGTTCCTTAGGATCCTGCATGTATCAGGTACCTTTGATCTGCCCTCTCCAATGAAAGCTGACTGACAGTTTTTGAAAAAACAATGGGTTTTTAAGAATAAAAGCAATTATCTGTTTAAATGAAATGTCATTCATGAAGCTGACAATTCCATAGTAATATGCCTGGAGTGTCTGTTACCTTATCCTCCTCTTATTTCAAGAGTGAGCCACTTCAACCAAGTGCATTGACTCTCTCAGCAAGAATGTTATTTTGTATTTGTAAAGCTTGTCTTCATATAGAGGTAGTGTTACAGATTTGGTTGAAGTGAGGTGGTGTAAATCCCTGTCTCCTGTTGCCTGTGAGCCATGAGGACAGTCTTAACAGTCTTGCCCAGAGGGTGAATAACATGGTAGGCATATGAGAATTCTTTTAATTTGTGCATTTGCAACTAATTTGTGTAAGCTAGATAGCTCTACTTGCTCAGTCAAGAGCTATACCTAAATAATGGTGCCGCCCTAACTGCCCCTCAAATGCAGGAGTTCCAGCTATCTGTGAAAAGTTTATAAGTTTTTAATGCAAACATGCAGGTGTGCTTGTATGCTCCTCACTGTTTCTCCTGTCCTGTATGTACGTAGTCATGTGCTAACTGCTGTACAACAGCCAGGGAGCTTTTTAGCTGGAGCCTCAGTTTATCTCACTAGCTCAGGCTTGGTACTTTTGGATCTCATTGGCTTGAGTGCAGGTTTGTCTGTAAAGGATCAGGTGGACATACCCCACACTGTGCTAGCGTAATGGTCATGGCAGTCCAGGGATACAGTTTGCTGCTATTGCTCAAGCAAAGAACAGTATGACAAGCTGCCTAATCTCGTAACGAAATAACAGAGCCAACGTTGTTGAGCTCTGACAGCTAATACACTGGTACTTAGAAACAGGTCAACTATTTACACACAGTATAAAAACTAAAAAGAAGTAACGCTATTTTAAACTGAATTTACCTCATTAAAAATAGTTAACTTTGAGACTAGTTAAAATATTGGATGTTAGAACGCCATGGGAAGAGTACATCTACAGTGTATTTTGCTCTGTTATTCAAGTTTTTATTTTAAAAAGGTCTTTATGATTGCATGTGATGATAACTACAGAACACAGAGCCTCCTGTAGCAAGTCTAATTTAACAGTTCAAATGGGATTCACGTTGTGTAATTTTATCCACAAACTATTTTAAGAACTGGTTCAATACTACGATTTTTCAAAGGCGCATCAAGGCGAGTGCAACAGAAGTTCATTTTAAGAAAGTTAGTCTATCATAATCCAAGCTGACTAGAATACAAAACATGAAATTATGTATTGTTGAAATTTAATTTTTTTCCCCAAGAACCTCAACCTATGACTTTAAAAGTTATGTGACCTGCCCACCCTGCATTTGAAAATACTGTCTTGAAAACATGCTGCCTGAGATCCTTAACATAGAGGACTTTTTTAAAAAAACCAACACATGCTATAAAATCAAAGGGATTATAAAGTTAGAATAGTAAAGGAGAAGCTATACTGGATACACCACAATCTAGAAATACAATTTTTAAACTTTTTTTCCTTGAAAAAAGCTGGTGCAGACAATACTGCTGTTTTTATCCTGACTGTTTAATAATGGCTAAGAATAATCACTTATTTATAATAAATTAGGTCTGCAGTATAAATGAACATATGAACCTTTTAAAAGAGACATACTATTGTTACTTTTAGAGTATCTAAAATGGATTTAAACTATTTCAAGATTCATTTAATCACTTGCAATTTATATTACTTTAAGAATCTTCTATACAGCAAGTTGAACAGAAAAAAGCAAACATTCTAACAGCCCCCTTTCCCTAGAACAATTTTCATATAAGATAGTTTTAAATAGCTATTTTAGCGCATTCGCGTGCGCTCTCTCTCCCCCTTTTTCTAAAGGTAGCACGGCCAAAAGACAATGCAAGAACTGGCATTTGTTGACCAACTCTGTTTTCTTCTCCATCTGGTAAAGATAAGGGGAAGACAGAGACTTGAGACAGAATGTCCCCAAATGGAAAATGTGAACTTGATGTTTACTTTGCCAAATCTCCAGGGACTTTGTTCTTTTCCTTGGTTATAGTTGATAAAAAACAGTTTGTTCTGTGTCTGCATGTCACTCTGTGTTCAGTTGCAAGAAGTTTTAAATTTCAGCTGTGGATGAATGTGTTTTGAAGCCTCCATTTTGCTTCACTGAACACAGTGCAAACCAAGGCAAGAAACTTAAGTAAAATCCAAACAGGAGCTCCCATTAAGAATATTTATGAGCAGCATTTTGTATATTCCATTTTCTACTGTCCTTATTCTGGAGAGGAAGAATCCTCATCTTCATCCTCTTCATCTTCATCATTGAATGAGCATGGAGTTTCTCCCCGTGATTCAGAGTAGCGTGATGCTGCACTGCTGGACTGTTGACTGCTAGGGGCAAGAAACTGCCCAGTTGCTAAGGCCACTTCAGCGTCCAAACACAACCCTGGATTCTCACTATCAAAATAACAGAAATGTCAAAATTTAGAGGATTTCTCATGAAGTTTTAAGCTTTCTTTTTGGCCTCAGCTTTTCCTTTCATTAAAGAAATGCTACTAACAAGGAAAAATCCAAAAGCTTTAGATTTAACACAGCTAATAGTTATGAAAACTGCTAAAATATGGGGAAGTCGCATAAAAAAAATTATTGGGTGGCTTTTTTTTCATAACCAACTAGTAGAATTGCTCAAGCCAAAGAAAACTTAAAGAATAAATCCATCACAGTTTTGTCAATACACAGAAATGTTTGCAATATGAAATTAAGCTATTAAATGCCATGAGAAAGAACCTGTTCCAGAATAATGCCTCTGTCCATTTTTTAAGGTACAGGTAACTGCCCAAGAAAAGTATGGTTGTTGAGGTGTTTTTTGGATTGGGGTGGTGGTGGTGGTTGTTTTTTGTTTGTTTGGTTGGTTTTTAATTTAAGATTATTATTAGACTGTGTGGACTAAACTTCGTTCATGAGAGCTTAAGCAGTAGTGCATTTAGACACCAAACGTTCCTTTGTAGTATCTTCAGAAGTATTATCAGGCTTTTTTTCACACATAATTACCTATTTGTAGTCCATGCCCAGGCAGGAATTTAAGGTTAATCAGGAAAACTCTGTCCTTATAATAAGGGCTTAGAAGTGATTCTATTCTTTTGAAACATAGATACAAAATAGCTAGCATGTTCAAAATTCAAAGCATGTTGATTTGACCTTTCAAATACAATTATCAAGGAAGACAAAATAAGAGACTTTTTCACAATCAAAAATCAACCATAATAGAAAACATCTCATTTCCTGCATGTAAATGGTATGAAATAGTGAGGTTACTGAAAGTACCACCAGCATATATCGCTATCCTTGAATAAAAAATGATTTTATTTACCTTGATTTAGCATCAGAAGTGCCTCCTGCTACCTCTAAATGTGAAACTGTTTGTGCTGAACTTGAAAGTAACCCTTGGTTTATCCATGAAAATCCTGCAGACATATCTAGAAGAAAGCATAATTGTATTTATGATAGTTACTTAAATTTTTTCTTCCTTTTACAATCTTAAACTTTGCATTCTCTTTGCAGTTAGGATTCCTTAGTTTAGAAAAGAAGGTACCAGTAGCTCAAATTGATTTTATACTGTAGATGTGTCCTGTTTAATGAAGATGAAATTTTATATACATATATATATATACACACCCCCCCCAGTGTTTGTGGATGCACTCAAGCCTTGCAATCCCTCACACTCAGAACTGTGGTTATTTCTATGAAGCTTTTCCCTCTGCCTGAAGATAATTCACACTGCAGATGACCCTGACTAGTAGCTGTATGCAATTGCAGGTACCTGAAATAGTTTTGGAGTCCTTCATGGAAACTTACTGCTACAGATTGAGCCTATCAAATGCCCCAACAGCTCTAAGTGCCTTTCCTGTTGCTCTTGGTGAAGGTATAAATGGAACTGTACTTGTCAGGATTGGAGATACTGCAATGAAGCCACCAAGGCAGTATACATTTCAGTCGTGCGTGTTCTGATGGCCAAAGGGAGTTTCATCTTGGGGGTCTCATAGCTGGCTGTAATACAGCCTCCTAATCCATTCTGACACTGAATAGAGATGGCAATCAGCTGTGGACATGAACAGACCATGTCAAAGGTCTTGTGCCAAGAATATGAAAGAGAGAGCCTGTGTACACTGCATGTGTGATGTGTAAATCAGTCTCCTCCCTAGGGATGGGTAGGAAATTTTAGGATTAAAATGGTCTTGCAATAGTGCTGAATTCCTTGAGGTAATTTGTTAAATGCCCTCTGAGGGACATGAATGGGTTACTTACGACGTTCATAGTACTTATTTGCTAATTCCCTAACAAATAATGCCTGTCAGTTTTTTCCAGTTACGCACATTTCTGCCAAGCAAATCAGGAAAACAAGTCCATTGACCCAATTACACTTATGGGATTTTTTTTTGGGGGGGGGGGTTGGGGGGGATTGTTTGTAATTTGTTTCTTAGATAAGGTGTTTCTGTTAACCTACCCAAAGTCCATCTCAACACAAAGTTAAAATAAAGTTATATCAGGACTGTCTAGTTCTTTTTTCATGGTGCCTGCCTGTGGTTCCAGCTGGATGCATTAAACCAGGAGTTACAGTCCTTACTATTATTTTCTATGCCTAAGCAAACCTCTGTTCTGTACAGCACCATGGCAGTAAAATGGGATTGTACTACTTGTATTTTATCTAGAATTGTTCTATAATAGCAGATAAGAGGAGTAATTAAATGTGTTTGTTACATACGCTTTCTCATTTGTCCGTGTTCTTGTTAAGCTTTGGCTCTGTAAGATTTGAGTTTACTGCCTAGCAGAGGGACTGTTTTAAGCAGGTTGTCCCAGACATGTAAATTGGCTCACCATCCACTGGGATTCACAGGCTACCTTGTTTTGTGCTGTGGAGACTTGTTAGCAGTGAAGTATTTAAATGACACGTTACAAAGCAAGGCTAGGAAGGTTGATGTTCTTGCCAGCAGAGTCTTTGGAACATGACAGAAAACATGAGTAAATGGCAGCTTTACGGTGATCTGTGAGGACGGAATAGATGAGAATAGTTGAATATGGACATAACTGGATGGCTTTTATTAAGATTGCCCTAAATGCAGGTTCGTTTTTACAGAGAACATGTTCTGACAGTCTCCTCCTGTCTTTGCAGGAGGAGGCTGAACCATTTGGAATGACTGCATTGTAGATTAATAAAGTGGATTAAAGATTATCACGGTGTTGTTTCCTGGTCTTTTGAAGGGGTGTACCTGTGTGTACATGCTTAATATTCCAGAAGAATAACAAGTCACTGCTAGTAGTCTTGTGTTTTATTAACAGCTAGTTAACTTTTCTTTTTGAAGAGCAAAGTGAAGGAAAGTATGGATTTTACACATAAGGCAGAAAGAAGGGTCATAGATGCATATCCCTGCCTTGCACTTTCATTACCTCATATTTCTAAATTCTGTTTTCCAGTGGGCTCTGAGGAGCCGGGGGAAGAAGAAGTTTGTGAAAGATGGGGAGTTTAAGAAGCCATTTCCTGTCTGGAAAGGACTGTCAAAACAGAAGTCTGCCTACAATGAGAAGAGTTACTACTCCTAGCAGAGTAGATGAATTACTAATATCTACACTTATGAACCACAGAAAGCAGCTTGGAAAAAACTTCCCAAGGTGGTACAGTCCAATCTAAGAGTGGCATCCTTATTATGAACTAGGCATATCTTGCAGGAGATATACTTGGTAGAAATTTGTACTTTAGATGAGAAGGCTCTAAAGGAATACCCTCAGTAGCCTTTAGTAATTAATGCAAAAGTAAAAGTGCTGCATAGGATTATTGTTGATAGCCGAACATGTTCTTTCATTCAGTTCCAACTCCAGCCCATTTTCCAGTCAAGGCTTGTTATGCAGGTAGATGGCAGAGCACTTCTTCATGCAGCGAAGAACTAGAGAAGAGTTGTAATCTAGAGGTCCTAAACTGCACCACTCTCTCTGCCCACTGCCTTAGTGGCATACATACAAGTGGGATGGTGTTACCACAACTATTAGTGCCTCAGAATTTTTATTTCCTGCCTTTTTTAATATGTAGTCTCCTTTCTAGGAGTGAGGACTCGACTGACAAAGGCAGGCCTTGGTTTTGCATTAACTGCCCATAGTATATGCAGGGCTTAAAAGGCAGAGGATGTTACTTTGGATATGGTTCTACAAGAGTTTATGCTTGTCTCAATCAGTGGCATCTTTCTGTTCATCCAGCAATCTCGCTCCCTCTTTTACACCTGAACTGTTCTGGTTTGAGCCCTTAGCTAGATAGTTCTACACGCTAAATTGTCAGAAACTCCTCTGTCAGATAAAAAACTTGCAGTTTAGTACCCTGAACCAGCTCACGAAGAGGGCAGAGGAAAGTAACTGTGTCAAAATGAAGAAATGGTCAGCAATGTGTAATTAGGATCGTGACCCTGGGATGCCATCTTAAGCTGGTGCAAGCGTCATGCTAGAAATAATGTTGCTCCATCCATAGTAAGAAGCTGGCAAGTATTGTGGTTGTAGTGCAGTCTGTTGTATGTCCATCACTTTTTCTGGATTACTGACTTAGCTAAAGCAACACTTTGGTGTTAACTTTTATGGTTAAGCTGCTGTACCCTCTACTCTTGCTCCCTTTTGGGAAACTAGAAAAAGTAAGGTCAAATCATGTCAGTTTTAGAAGTCTGCATCAATTATGACAATCAAGCAACAGAAAAGTGTGTTACAAATGTAATTTAAGATATACATAATATTTTTCTTTATGGTGTTAATATGCCTTAGCTTCTGCTGATTTCAATTGCAGTCTGACACCTGAGGATCATACCAATGTAGTGCTTAAAATACGTATTAAAAACATTTTAGCAACACTTTTTTGCTAAAACATCATGAAACCTATAGAAAACCTAGAAGACAGTACTTTTATCAAATTAGGGCACTTGAAGAATGGCTAAAACACATGATCCTCCTGCAAAGAAAATACACTGATACGGTTTTGATGCACGCAACATCAGTTCAGCAGTTCCAAGCAAATTATTTGCCATGTTTAACGCAACTAGAAGTTACTTTTTGTTTTAAAGCTGAGATGGTCCAAGTTTTTTTGTTAATCTTAAGTATCTTTCATTGAACTGGTTTAGACTTGGATTCTTCCAACTGTTTCTCCAGTCCTATTAGCAAGCATTACAATACAAACTATTGTTAGTGTTTGGAAGTCAGTAGTTATCTGAAAAAAAGATGACCAGGCTAAGGTCAAACTAACATTGTACAGGAAATTACTTACCTACTTAGACATATTACAACAGGACTGGTTTCTACAGCAGTTGAGTTCATGGAGTCAGCTAGTGTGGGAGAACTTTGATCTTGATTGTAATAAATTTACTCAGTGAATAAATAAGAGACCTTGATTTGCTTTTCTTGTATAGTAGTAATTGAAGCCAATGTACTTAAAAGTGCCATCATGAGCGCTATGGAAGTAACCATGAATTCTAAAAACCAGTGACGAGCCTTCCATTTTACCACTCTTGCAGTGTAAGAAACAATGTTTAAAGACTGCTAAGGTTAAAATGGGAAGTTATACTTAACTGAAAATATGTCATCAGGCAAATGCTGGCTTTTAAAGCATTGTGCAAAACATTTAAATCTGTTCCCCTTATTTGCCAGTTACTGCCATTAGAAACCTCTACTATGCAATTCATACTCTTAACTGTAGGTTTGTGTTGTGGAATTAAGTAGCAAGCAACAGACAGAAGAAACCTTTAAAATAAATGAACATGCTGTAGTAACAACACTTCTGGACTAATTTTTTCAGAAGCTGAAACAGCTGAATGTAACCCATGTCTGAAAAGTACATTACGTGCCTCAATGCATTTTGAGTAAAAAATAAAAGCAATACATTTCTTACGATTAAAATTCTAGATAGGTTTCTGGCTGCTGGTCTGCTACTACAGAAATAACCCTAATCACAACATTCTTTAAGAATATGCTATCTTAGAACCTGTTTTTTTCTGTTTAGTTCCTTTGAAACAGAGTACTAATTATTTCTCACTTGCACAGGAACATCACGGTTGTTTTGCCTTTAATGCTTTCAATAAAAAACCCTGCCAGCAGTACATTGGTGTGACTGAATTTTTTTCAAAAGAAACTCAAATGAACTACTAATCGCTAGTTTAGACATGTCATTTTATTGCTTAATCTTTAAAAGCTGGTTTTGCTCAGTAAATAGTGTAACAACACAGGTTTTTTTGCAAATGTAAAGACATCCTATTCTCTGAAGATAAATTAATGCAGGTTTAAAATGAAATAGAAGTTTTAGTTTGCTCCTCAATACATGGGAGCAATTAAGTAACTTGAAGACTGCAACAATATTAAAAGATGTGGGTTCTGCTCCTTTCCCCTTTTTTACACTGGTGGTAAATCATGTGGTAAATATTTTTTAGTTGAATGAGCCTGCAAGGAACAAATGAAGATGTCTTTCAACTTCTCTTTTTGGCAGCAGTGCAGCCTTATAAAGACTTGGTGTGTAATTTCAAAATGGACCAAAATTAAAATATGAAATGTTAGTTTTAAACCCCACAGGACAAGGGGACCAGGAAAACACAAACAATTGTTGATAAACATAAGCACATTTGATGTAGTTTGAAATGTTAAGCCATTTAAAATGTACTAATTTTAATGAATGTAATTGAATTCTAATTTATATCCAGCAGTGTTTCGACATCACAAATTTTAAGAAACTGTTTCATTCTTAATTCTCTCACATAGTAAAATCAAGAATACAAACATACATATTCAGCTTCCTGACTACTTAACTATATTTTTCCTAGCAAAACAAAATAGCATTTTTAATATAAAGCCTGCATTTAAGAGATCCTGACATGAAGATTAAATGTTGCCAACAGAAGGGAATCAACTTTAGGAAAGTTTTAAAAAAATTAAGTCAAACATTTGAGGTTTCCAACCTCCCTGTGTGAAAGACAGAGTTTTATGCTACTGTAATTTAAACAAGACCAAAGCCTAGGTAGTAGAGAAGTCAGGGCAATAGCTTTGTTCCCCCTTTCCTCAAAAATACAGGAATTCACTGGGTAACACTTCCTTTATAGATTAAGTACCTCCAGAAACTTGAAAAAATGTTGGGCTAAGCTTAAGCTTTAGGCAGAGCAAGAATGCAGTCTGACAATGACTAAAGGAAGTGATTACAAATTTTAGCAGCTCTAGTCCAATGATGCAACACTGAAGGAGATCTACGTTTGAGTCTAAGTGTGACCTGTTCAAACAGTATGACTAGGGGAGGTAAAAGTCTCTGCATGGGACACCTGTCCTGGAACTCTTGCTTTATTCAGAGAAGCTCTGTTCTCAGATGGCACCTGCTGGCCATGTGTTTTATCTAAGTATCACTGTTTTACATGTTGAATAAGTGTGGAAATGACTGGACACAGGAGAGCCTACCATCCATGTACTGAGGGTACACTGTGCACGTCTACGTGGATGGAGATATGGAGAGTTCTTAGCAGAGCTCACCTACCTCAGGCAAAGTAAAGTGTGAGTGCAGCTGGGTCACATATGGATTACACTCAACCAGTTCAAGATGCTCTTTTTCTTTCCTTTTCCTCCTCAACTTGGGAAAAGCTGCCTTCTTCCAGTTTGCTCCTCCAAATATCCACAGTTATTCAAAATTAATACTAACCCATGAAAATCTGTTCTTGGTGTCAATTTAGTTATTTAAGAAATAATTTCTTCATAATGCAGCTTACTTAGAAGTTTGTTGTTATAAATCAGTGTGAATTAAGTTTACAGGACAACTATGATAAACTTTCCAAAATTAACTGTAAAACAACTCGTTTATGTACCAACCCTACTAGCTCCCATGTAACCTCAAATGTTACATACCTATGTACGTTAATATCACTAAATTTGCTTCAGTTAACTAATGTTATAAATTTGATCAGGAACAACATTTAAAAATCTCGTCTAACTTACCTGTGATGTAGCCTTCTAAAGCTTTTGGCACCAGGGATTTTGCAGTTCTTAGGTCCTCAGCTGAGCATTTGCCTGCCTCAAGCCCAAAGGACATTCCCATTCTCTTCAGCACCTCACTGTCATCATGAATCTCAAAAGTGTTATCGAAATTAAAGAGGTATTCAAATCTGTATGTAAAAAGTCAAAGTGAGATGGTTTTGAAAAGAGCACAGCTATGCTTTTTTTGCCTGTTTTTCCTTTTTTTTTGGTATGCACTGAGGTAAGTGTCTAGATTCTTCATTATCTGTAAAGGGTCCTTAAGGGGGGAGGGAAGTGCAGCAAATGCTTTTTCTCTTCTGCTTCTGTGACTGGTGCACCTACAGGGTTTAAAATGGCACTTTCTCAATTAAAGTAACTTCACCACTGCAGGAAGAAAGTCTAAAGTTTTCTACCTCGTTAAGCAGATTCAAAGGGGAAGAGGAAGGCCTTACTGAACATGAACCTTCACTTGTACTAAATCCAATACTTTTAAAGGTCACCTGCAGCCCTGTCACCAAAATAACTATTTTGGTTTTGCTTCTTTTACATTCCACTTTCTGTTCTAATGTGCAGCACTCCTCCTGTGAACTGCCTATCTACCTTGGTATAACTTCGCTTTTTTGGATGCATTTGGATGCAGCTAGCAAAGCAGTCTGTTCAGAGTCCTGTATGTTCACAACTGACCATTTCTGCTGCAGGATTCTCAAAATGGTTTTCATTCCCTATAAAAGTGGAAATAGTGATATAAACTTAATATAGCTTTAAGAAAAGCAGGGGCATCTAGACTGGCCTTATGCTACGATCACAGGCTATTAAAAGCCTGGACAGCACTGGTCCAGGGATTACAATATAAGGCTAGTTCCCAGTACCTCATCTTCTGCTGACAAAACCTTTATCCCTAGGAAAGCAACCCATTAATGAGATACGATCTTTAAAAGATAACTCACTGGTGGGTCTTCCATTATCTCTCCAAGCTTGTGTCACATGTGGATTTTCTTGACAGGTTTTTTTAAATACTCATTTTCTTACACCTGATCCAATAAGTTTGGAAAAGTTACATCTTTTGTGCCTATACACAAAATTTTCATCTAGAAATCTACAGGCTTTGTACTAGGTGTAACTGTCAGTTACAGGCATAATTTATTTTGTGACTCATACAGTATTACTTGTAAAACCCATTGTTTATGCAGCTATATTTATTTAAGCGTAACCACATTATAAGGGAAAATAAGACGTGTCACTATACCCTTAATTGGTACAATTACATTCCTGCTACCTAGACTGGTGCAGCTAAAGTAATGTAACTATGTTTACACAAACGGGATAGGAGACCAGTGCCATACCAAGTTACTACCACCAAGCTGTGTAGTTAACTAAGTAATAACTGAATTCAGCTTTTATGGTACAGGATTAAAGGCTGTATTTATTGATAGCTCTGCATTTCTCCTCCCATGTGTTGTGGTCAAATGCTGGATGCTAGAAAGGAGCGTAACTTCTTTCCCCCCCCGCCAAGTTTCCAAACAAACAAACTTACAGTAATATTCCTCCAGTATAGTTTCTAGCAACCTGCAGCTTCTGACATAGGAAGTCCCTACACTTCTACCTTTGCTGTTAATAGCTATTTGAGGGTTTTCTTTCAGGCACTTGACATGACCCCTTTTTGAACTTATGTAAACTTTTGGCATGAACAACATCAAATGCTATGATTTGCGCAGACTAACTGTTACAAAACCACTTATATTCTTTTTGTCTCAAACCTGTCACCTGGTATCTTCTCTTAATGTCTCTTAATTTTAACTTTAATAAGCAACTGTGTACAGCTGTTCTCTATGCACATTCCCCATGTCATTTGTGATTTTATAGACACCTGGAAATCCACTGTCCTCTCTTCTCTAGGCCAAAGAGTCCTTCTGTAAAAGCCTTTTCATAGCTTCAGGCATTCTTGATGCTCTCCTGTGTCTCTCTCCTGGTTATGCTATACTCTTTCCAAGAACAAGACAGCATGTAGTATTCCAGATATAAAAGCACTACAAGTACCTAGTTTTACATTGTATTTCTTACTGTTTTTCCTAGTAATTCCCAGCATTATTTTGGCCGTTATTGAGAAATCAACTTTTGTTCTCATAGAATGATCTACTGGGCTACCATCTTATTATTCAGGGCTAAGGCCCAGAGGCCAGTACTGAGTATGCAAAGCTTGGGTACGGTTCCTGTCCCTTTCCCGTGGTAAGTGCAAATTTGATCAACAATGAATTTAATCTGGATTTTCCGCTCTTGCAGGCAATTTCTTCTCTAAGGGTACAAGAGCCTACTTCCTACACGTTTCCTCTAATGTGTAGCATTGTATCTGCAATGGCAAAATCATCTGCATTTCCTATTAGAGATGTTCTAATTTTCCAAGTTTCTGATACATCTGTTGTGTCTGAATGCTTGTTTAAAATTAGGTATTCTGGTTCCTTTTTTTTTTTTTTCCCTTTTTCCTAAGACCTACAGCATTTATACAGAAGGACCATATACACTAAATAAATTTTTCCTGTTCAGGTGCCTCATCTTTTCAACATACTTTTTAACTTCTTCCTTTTTATCTGAAGACTCTGCTTTCTTTCCTCCCAACTTCAGAAATGTAATTCTCAGTATGCTGCTTGGCACCCGTCCGCCTTCTCAAACTCTAAACAAAACTTGCCCAATAACCTCTTTATTTTACATGTGAGAAATTTCATTCTGTTTTGGCTAGATAAAGCCTGTTCTTGCATAGGAAAAAACTTAGAAGACACAAACTTATGTTCCCCATGATGCTAAATCCCCCTTATATGTACCATTTTTCCAAGCAATTATTTTCTTTTGGAAGATCCTCTGTAAATACAGTTTTGAGTAGCTAATGCTGTGAGCTTATCTGTTCGTTGGACTTTCTAACATCACCTGCTGTTGCATAATAAATACCGACCAACCAATGCTTTATATAAATGTTACTTGGGAAAAGAAAGGAAAATGGAAGCCCATTACAACAGTGGGTTATTAACTGAGGCTGAAACCAAGTGAAGGGCAAGCACTCAAGTTGACCCGTAATGGGGTTAGGCAGCGCAAATACTCTCCAATAAACTACAGAATTTGAATTCTCCAAACTGAGTGACCACTTTTGCCAACTGCCTTATTTAGCAGTGTAACAGTGGTTTAAACACTAGCAGTTTCTGGCACTGTTTATCTACATACTCCTGCTGCCACTAATCAGTTGCACAAATCATAACCACAGTGGAAAGCTTGTTTAATTTGGGTTGTACACTTAATGATCTCCAGATGACAGTAATATTGAAGCTGGGTTATATAAACTGAAATATCAACAACTTAAATAATTTTGGTGTGCTCATTTTTAGTAGTAGTGTTTTCTTGCAGTTTGAGATTGCAGAAGCGTGTTACACTTCTCTAGATCCCAAATGCCAGTTTCATCTCTGACAACTTCAAAGCAGCAGTTCTGAAGTTTCAGTATGAAATCGTTCAACTTTTTAATGACTTCAAACCTAAATACAGAGCACTGCTTAAAAGTGCAGTAAGAACTGTATTGTATACCTATAAAATAAGGGCATAGTTAAGCTAAATCAATATTGATCCTAAAATTCCCAACCTGCTGAACTGCAGTGCTGATGGGAGGATTCCAAATCTTTTGTCACAGAATGTATTGGACTTCAGTCCTATTTTCTACAAAAATTCAACTTTTAATAGTATTGCTTTTTTGCATGTTGGTCCCTAGGTTACTAGAGACCGTCTATTTTTGCTGTATGTTAATTGACTTGAAGTTCAGTATGGGATTTGTATACCACAGAGTGAAATCTGTAATCTACAGTATTAAAGCAAAGCCAGCCAGATATTTTCAGCTACTGAACTAGTTGTGATCTGATTAACCTCATACTTGCAGCCATATTTTCATAGGATGAAGAGCGTAAGCACCGAGAAGTATGTAAGTGGAAGATTTTCAGATTAATATAAGAGTGCCACTATAGTGGTTTGCTTACAAAGACAATATTTCAAATTTCTATATAATTTACTTCCTTTTTTTCCTTCAAAGAGCTAGGTGCAACCTTTTTGCTATTAAAAGACACTTTCAAAAGTTGTTATTATCACCTCTAGGATGTTACTTTTGTGTTACATGGATCACCTTGTGTTTCTGACTAAATACATTTATGGCATATTAGGAATAAGAATTCAGAAGCACTACCACATGGCTTCATTAAAAGCTAGTGCTGTCCTAGTATATAATTTCATTCTGTTATTTCTCCTGTGCAGTGAATGCTCTTTGAAGTGGCAGTCTGAAGTGCCTTTTACAACAGTGAAAGTCGGCCTGTTTTAACTACTGGTTGTAAAGCTGTGTTGACAAACTTATTCCTATTACTACTGCGGTTGCATTAAATATTAAAAAAAAACCAACCCAAAACACCCCCCTGAAGTGACAGTAGCAAATTTAAATACATAATTACTTTTAGTAAACCAGAAAAATTTCTCTCATTTGTTCAAAGAAAAATTCCAGTCCACAAAGAAAATAAAATTCTAAAAATTGCTTCCATAAACACTCACTTATCACTTGATATGCTGCAGTCTATAACTGTTCTTTTGCTAGTGTTGACTATTAAGAAAGGCAGCTGTATTGTTGAGTTCAAAGCTGGAGGGCCTTGATTTTGTTGTTCATTTTGCTGATTTCTTTGTACCAAGTTTTTGAATGCTATTTGCTGTAGAAAGAAAGAAAGAAAAAATGATCACTGACAATAAAAGAGAAGACATCAGTGTTACCAGAAAGTGGAACTTCATTGCTCTTATTTACCAACTCTCAATACCTCCAGTAATTTTCTGTCAAAAAGTAAGTTGCGGCCTGACTTCCTCTTTGCACTAGTGAAACTCACCAGGAACAGAAGTTAAACATACATTTTTCACACATATACTAATGGCTATGCCCCCCTCACAATCCCTAGAGAAGAAACAAGAAAGGAGCAATAAAGCTTGGTGGAGAATGTTTCCCCATTCCTTTTGAAAAGGCACTGGAGTCAGAGGTCTTCTCTGTTATTTTATATGCATAATTACCTCAGACTAGGAGCTAGTTACACTGAAACAAAAGTTAACAGAAATTACAGCGTTCCCCCATTTCCCATGATCCATATTCTCTTCCCCTTCTCATCCATCACCCTCTTTTCTCTCTCAAAAGAGTTAGTTTTGAAATTCTCCTCTGAAAGTTTTTAAACAGGTGCCGTTTGTGACACCACTCGCTCTCTACTGAATTCTTATATCTGACTGCATACGTATGAAAATGTATGTTTTTAGGAAATGTTATTTGAGGGATTGGAAGTCAGTGTACTTACCCACGTTGAGGCACTATTTATTCCACTTAAGGGGAAGATGGACAGACAGAATCCCAAAGGACTGGTAAACCATTTGACAATGACAACATAATCAAGGAAATAATGACAGTTGTAGATAGTAAGGGAGTGCAACTCTGTCATTTTCAGACTAATAGTTAAGAGGGTCTGAGTTGCCTTATTTTCACCAGGATAATTTCATGTTACTCTTAAAGAAGCTGCCAATGTATTAGGTCAGACAGATAGAATCAGAATTGTGCCCTAAGCAGAGAAACAGTTTTTGGTGATGAAAAAAGGAGAAGCATCAGATATTTAAAAGTTTCAGTGCAGATCTAATTACATGAAAATTGTATCAATATAGTTACACCAGGAAAAAAAAAATATAGCCTTATTGCCTGTAACCTCATAAAAAAGTTTGATTGCATTTAAATTACTCAAAGTCTGCACTGACAAAAACACTTAAGAATGCTCATAACTGTATTTATAAAATGTTACTTTATAAGCAAAGATGCATTTGAAATATATTTCTGCAATCAAAGCCAAAACTCAAGTCATCTCAAAGGTGCATGTCAGAATGTAAAAGAGCTGGATTTGCCAGCCTTCCATTCTTAGGATCCAGAAATGTGTATCTCCCCCAAAACAACTCTGTACATATTTACACAAGTTCAGTTGTAAATTTCATAGCCTAGAATCAAAGAGAAAATTTCCGGTTAAGAACTACTCATAGAAGGTAACTCTGGGGAGACTTGGAGTCAACAAAGGGGACTCATGAGTTGTTCCCATTCCCGTTAATGTTGACAAAGCTTCAGCAGAACACTTACAAAAGCTTGTGGCACACAGATGCAGCACGCTGTTTTACAATAGGTAAAAATGAACCAGAAAGTGAGGGTAAGAGGTCCCCCTACTAGAATCCAGAAAAGTCACAAGCGTGAAACTCCTCCCTCGTATATCATTCATAGCTGCTAAATAAATCTAGAAAGAACTTAATAAGTTCTAACATGTTGGGTTGGCACTTGATAATTTCATTTATAGAAAAAATAATTAACATTAAATATACCTGCAGCAGCAGTTCTTGTAGTTGGGCTCGCTTCTGTTTTATCCTTTCAATCCGCTTCTGTTTTTCTATCTTAAAATATAAATGTAAATGCATCAAGATAATTACTTAGTTACCTTGTCTGTTCCATTGTGCCAAACTGAACAGGCTTTAGAGCTACATCAGTGTGCTAGCACCATTACAAAAATCCATACTTTCTTTGTAAATGGTGGTGAATTCCATGGCACTGTAAGTAAATTGCACAAGTCTTTTTGGCTCTACCAGTTTGCCATGTATGTTCTTTTTCAAACAGACTAATCACATAGTCACATGAGTTTCTCCATAAAGCAGGTTTGACAAACTGTAATTTATTTGTCAACAATTTTAACTTCCATAAAGAATCAGTTATTACAAGAAACTGTATTACTTCCCCACCCATTCCTCCTCTTTTATATTGTGCACTGAGTGCTGATTAGCACCAAATTAAGGGATGCTTGAGGGGGTGCTTTGGGGTGGTTTTTTTTTTCCTCCTGCCCTCCACTCTTTTGGAATTGCGCACGTCCCTTCCACTGTCCTCCTGGCTGCAAGGTACTAGACATAAATGTGTGGAGACTGGGCTCAGGATCATCACCTGCATCTTTCCAGTGACCTCCACTTTTTGTTTGGACTACTCGTTTGAGACTTGATTAAACTAACAAGATTTCAGCAACAAAAAGCGGGTAGTGGTAACATTTTCTACGTGAGCACAGAATCAATTTCTGGCAACAGTTCTGTTAATGCCAGTTTATGGGGCAAAGCTATCTTCAACCTAGATTACGCAGTGTTTGGGACACCAGTAGTACTGGATGCCTACTGACACTGCAGATACAACCAACAGTATTTTAAATAGTGTTCTAGGGCAACACTAAAGAATTGGACAGTAGTCATCATGTTTAAAAGGTATTTTTCCTCATCATCCTGTTGGTGCCAGCACTGTATCACTGCTCCCCAAAATATTAAACTCTTAAATTACCTTTTCATTCAACCACTGAAACTAAATGATGCAGTCTTTTAAAACTTATCTGGCCTAAACCCCCGATTTTATTTACAATGTTGCTTTGTGGTGGTTCCCCCCACACGCGCTTCGTTTAAAATGCTTCCTTCAGAGCATAGTAGATGACTTGGTTTGCTGGGACAAATACGTAACTCTTAAAACCAATAAACAGTACAGATATAATTTAGACATGCTTTCCATATAACAAGCTTTTTTGTACTGATTTCTCATTTTTGTGCTGGTAATCTTATTATGGAATTACTCTGTAAAAAGAGGTGGCACTTTATACAGCTTTAAAAGCAAAATTAATTCTGATTTTCACACCATGAAAATGCAGCTTTATTTTCTATTCTTTTCTATTATGTCATAGGAAGCAAGATTTTAAGAAAATATGCCTGTCTTCCATTTTGTGCATATGTAATTAGACTGAATAGCATATGATCATTGTAGATGACACAATGAAATTCAAGTTCTGTATTTGTAACAATAACCTATACTGAAGATAATGCATTCACATGAATGCGTGTATAATGTAGATTTATCCGTAATTAAAAAAAAAAAAGAATCCTGGAGTATAATGATTGAGCATATGCATACTCCTTCGGTGGATGTATTTTGCAAGTTGCTGTAATGGACAAGGATAGTAAAAGCTTTTTTCTCACCACATCTAGAAAGACAATTGATGTAAATGAACCTGCACAAAAAAATTTGTTCTGCACTGGAGAGGCACCCCACCCACCTTTAAAGATATTTAATGTCACAAGTATCACAAGTATAATACATATTAAGATGTATTTACAGACAGTCATTACAGCACTCTGCAGTAAATAGAGCAACTTGTGGTTTTTATTTATAGAGCATTTGGCCTGAAGGACAAGCAACATTTGTGCATATAAATTCTGGCATCCCTGCAAAAACATGGTAACTCTTAGCCTGCTGGAAAAATAATGGAAATAACCAGTAAGTGAAACTTCATTTTTTTTCCCCTGCCAGTTCATAACTAGTATTTGACATCCTAGCAGGAATTATTTTTCAATTTAATTTCCTTTGAATGGCTTTTCCAAGTACAGACATTAATAGAAAATTGGTCTCCTTTCAAATGCATACCATTTTGTAAGCATAACTGCATGATAAATTCTTTCGACTTTCTTCTGGTTAATTCAGGCTACTACAGACTTTAATCTTAAAAGTAATCCTTGATTTAATCAATGTCTATTTTTGTAAGGTAAGCAGTTTTTTTTTAAACTTCATGTAATGTATACTAAATAAAACCAAACTAAGCATACATAAACATATCCTTTCGGTTTATTCAAATATCAGAAGTTGTATTTTCATAGTGTGCAGGAATCAAAACCAGTCAGGTTCAAACTGAGAAAAAACCCCCTCTTCTAAAGTAGAGCAGCTCCACTATCACAACCTGTGAACTATCCAGAATTTCCCATCTACCTCACTTTACCTCTAGATTCTGACATTCCTGAGCTGAGTTTGTAGGAAGGCCGATCCATCTGATTTCCTTCTTCTCCTTTGAAATTATGTTCATTGCCATCAGGACATTAAGGGCATCGTAAACTCTCCGTCTAATATTTTTCTGATCATAAGCCTGCTAAGAAAACAATGCAGCATTAATTACAACAAAAGAATTCAAAAAGGAAAACAAGATTGAACACATCCTTCATAGAGATATGTAGAAGATAAAAAGCCAAAATGGCAGTTCAAGTTAGAGTGGTATTAAAACATGATGCCTTCATCTGTGCTACTACCTGGATACCACATGAGCATGTTTGGTTGCAAACGGAAGTTTCAGACCTGCATGAAGCCTGAAGCCTCTGTGCAGCAAATTCCCATCATGGCAAGCCTGTTACAGTTGAAAAGCCCGACAAGACCACATATGGTGGGTACCAGAGTAGCCTTTTTTTAAAGATAATTCTTTTGGCAGACTTCTCTATTTTGTTCATAATTTAGAGGGAGTTCAATTCTTCATTTTAATTCTGTATTTTTAAATTTCAGAGGGTAAGTCTTTATATTTGGGAAGTAGTTAAGTAAGTGAAGGAAAGTATGGAGTGTGGCAGGACAGTGCAGAAACAGAAGGGACAGAATTTCATTATAAACCAGACAATTTTGTAACGGTATAACAAATTTCAACTCATATTTGCTTACCGAATCTGTAGCTAGGTGGCTGTTAGAATTTGTGAATTCTGAAACCAGCTCATCAGCGACTTCATTGTATGAAGTTGTTCCTTTACGTTGAACTTTTTCACATACTTTCATTGAAAAATGCCTCAGACCCTTCCCATTTTTATCTCCTTTTTTGCTTCTCTTACTGGAAGGAGAAAAGTAATTATTTTAATACATTGAATGTTAATAAGCTACTTTGTTACACAGCAAAAGATCTAGCTTTTGCAACAGGAATCGGGACTCATGACATTATGTACTACCTAAATGAAAAATAAAACTGTTCTGCTTTTTGAATCAGTTTCTTGTTTCTTACAAATTAGCAAAAAAGTACACTGGAGCCCTTTGCCCTTTCTTGGTGATTTCTACATTGATAGTATTTGAACACATGCTACTGGGCAGATGCTTAAAAAACTGGATTTGTAGTTCATCTCCAGGTAGTTTCACGAAAGAGCAACCAAAAAAAGGGGTAAAACCTCACAGGGTGTTTATGTGCTTGGAAGCCAGATGATTTACAGGGAACTCTCATGTTTGTGCTTAAAATAGAAAGGCTCAGACATCCCTATTTACAATAGGGCAGAAGACACCTTAATTCTCCTAACAACCAAGTTTAATATCTGTGCCATCATAGTTAAGGCTGAGATACAATAATCTCTTTTGTGGAGAGTAAGCACATATTCATTGGTTTTTATGGTGCCAAATTAATAACTGGCAACTCTCAGGGTTATTTTCCATTCACTTTCTTCCTCCAGAAAACCAAGAGCTTAGATAATAGTAATGGAAAAAACAGGAGCAATTGGTTTTATCACACAAGCTGGATTTGGATGCATATTTCAAGAGAAGCCTTTAAAAAGCTCAGCTGTGTTGTTTTTTTTTTAAATTACAGTTTTACAAGTTGGTTTGATAACATGTTTCAGGGAGATCTATTATTTTACAGAAAAAGGCCTGGTTCTGTCAACAGTAACAAGTTAAGGAAAACATTAAAATACAAGAATGCTTTTCAAAATTTTGAATCTATTTAAGAAAACAGAACACTGGAAAGAAGGACAGAAGAAAAGAAAGAGTGGAAAGGAACACCAGAAGATTTAAAAAAACCCAACACTCTAATCCCTACGCAGTTATTCAATTGGAGTAACCCCTGACAGGTAAACAAATAAAACCACCTTGAATGCATTCAAAGAAGTTTTGGAAGCAAAGGAAAAGATCATCTGTTTACAAGTATCTCTCACGTTGAAAACTAGAACAATCCTGTTTCTGAAGATGTGTTGTGTTTGTTTTTCACAACTCCCAGTATCATCTGTAACAGCAAATGTATTTATCAGGAAGTGATAAAGCAAAGAGTAATGAATTATAACTACAAGGAATAACATACAACATAGCTTTTATGTGGAGGAGTGAAAACTGCTGAAAGTGGGAACTGGACACCCATCTCTCTGAAGGGCAGATCTGAAGAAGTAAAACAGGTATGACCATATACATTATATATGTTCAATAATACTCACCTTTCTGAAAAATCTGATTCTATAAATTCTCGAGTCCGCTTTCTGTCCCTAAGAAAAGACAATTCAAACTTAGATGAAAATAACATTCTATATTTAGACCAACAAAATCAATGCATTTGGGGCCTGGCTGGGTACTAATGTGTGCTGTTACATTTTTACTGAAAGGGGAAAATAGCACACACACAGCTTGACAAAATTTGAGAGCAGGTGGTTAGGACTTTGGAGGTTGTCTGAGCTCATTGCCAGACAAGTTCTGTTACCAATTTTACCATGCTTTGCCTGTATGATTTTAGGGAATTCACTTCATCTGGAACTGTAGGAAGTGCTGATGTGAGCCAGATAACCAAATCCCATCAAAAAGGAGAAGCTGGGCTCCTTTGAAAATTCCCATTTAAAATTCCTCCATGTGGAAGCAAAGTGCCTTTGAACAGCACATAAGATATATCCTGTATTTTCAGGACATTGAATGTTTTGGTATCTTTAAACAAAAAACAAGGTAAAACACTAAACAAGTTCATATTAGAGCTGATAAGAGATAGTCTGAAGAAGTAGTTGACATGAATTTTGCACAGGAGTAGCAGTCACCAATCATTGCTGGTTTCCTTATCATTCTGTTTCTTAGCTACAGCAAGCAGACTTCAGAAGTTGTATTCCAAACCTGTCTTTTATTCTTGCAGCTGATACAATGCACATTGGTTGAGAACCATCAGTAAGTTACTTCACATTATTACCCTGCAGTTTCAAAACCAGGGCTCACAGCAGATACTTACACAACTAAAAACCTGACAATGTTATGAAGGGAGCTGAACAAAACCGATGGATTTGAAGATCTGTGCCATGAAAGCCTGCATATATTTGGTTGTACGATCCAGAACCCATCAGCAGACATCTTCCTCAGCAGCAACAGCGGGAATTTTGTCTTGGGCAATCCCTGTCCATGGTGCTTAACTGCTCACGCTGCGCAAATGGGGGTCTGAATGCAGCAGAGCTGGGGTGGGGGCTGGAATGGCAGTGACTGGAGAACTGTCCCCTGGTCTGTAAGGCAGGCTGACAGAGGTTGTATGGAGCCCTGAGAATGAGTATGCTCTTGTCTCATTTGATTTTGGAAACAATTTGGAATCTGTGATGAGGAGTAATCAATGGGTAAAGCAAGGAGCAAGGACTTGCAATCCTCTGGAACTGTCTTCAGCAAGGGCTCACCGCTTAGGTTCAGCAATACCACAGACCCTTCCTCACCTCTGTTCTTCAGCTGAAAATATGACGTATGGACTTCTGCAGGGATCAATACTGATCGCCCAGTCTGGAGAACATCTTGCTCCTTTTTATCGGTGAAACAATAGTTAGGCTCATTGGAAATGCTGTGCCTAGATTTTGACAGTATATAAACAGACGGATGGTGCTTCTCCTTGCTGGTGGTGGTTGATGCACTGCAGCTTCAGAATTCCCAGATTCTCTCTGGGAATTCTATCACCTGGGGTTGGATGAAGCTTGAAAGCTAATGGGCATTGATTCTCTGTTTTAGCAAGCGGTGCACAGACACTATAGCTTTTCCCTCCTCTGGGTACTGACAGAACTTCTGCCTGGCCTCCACATTTCACAAAATTGGCAGAAACAAAGTAATCTTTGACAACTCCTTTTTCAAATAAAATCAGAACTAAGTGGATTCAAAAGGTATTTGAGGAGATAAACACATACTCAGCAAAAAAATCAAGCTTAAAAACTGCTCAGCCGGGCATGCAGTTTATTGACTCTGTGGTGGGAATATAGTGACTGGGAAGTACAAGCCTATGACAGTCCTTGCTTACAGAATAGAATGAAGAAAGTCAGGATACAAACATTATACTCTCATTTCTGCCATGTCCCAGATGCTCCATTTTCCCACCTCTAAAGCTGGAAAGCTACTACTGACATTCATCACCTGTTTAGAAAAATTAACTCAGATAAGGAAATAAATTACTTTTTAATTTTCAGAGGCAAAGCACTACGTCTGTCTTAAGACAGATAAGCTCAGCAGTACCGGTATTTTAAAAAAAAAAATTAAAAAAAAAAAAATCACAAAATACTGTAAAGACCAGATTTCCTTAGAAGAGATAAAGATAGTCATGTTACTCTGGAGTACCTCAGAACCCCATGAAAATGTATTGCTACTGTCAAATAGTAATAAAAACACAACATTGATTACATTCAAAATTTTCCATGACAACTTTACCTTGAAGTGTTTTTGACAGTCTCTCCCCCTGTTGGCACCTGCTGATATGCTCAACAGCAAAGCTACTTGGATATACCATGAACTTATGGAAAAAAAAAATAAAGGCTTCTTTTAACAGGACTCATGAATTTGTGACTCTCCATTTTCACAAAGAAACAGACACTGCCATAAAACAGAATTTAAAAAGACAGTGAAGTGACTGGTGCTTGTACTTCCGTGTTCACATGCTCCAGACGTCAAAAGTGCATAATAGGCTAAAGAGCATACTCCTTTTAGTTGTGCAAGAGCTGGAAGCCGTAAGCCAACATGTAGATACAACGGTATAAATAAAGGAAAAAATCAGAACAGATCCTCAAATATCTTTAAATAAAACAAAAATCTTACCCTGGGACCCAGCCAGAAGCTTCCGTTATGTGTGTCTGTGTGACCATCGTTGGAGATGGGTTGTATGGACTCCCAATCAGAACACTTCCTGAATTGGTCAGTCTTTGTGATGTGCTTATGATCTGTGAAATTTAGAAATAAAAAACACATCTCTCAAGAAAACAGAGGTTACCACAGCCCAAAATTCATACTGAGTGTGGTACTAAGAAAAAAATAATAATTCTGTACCAGATGCAAGCTGCAGTCAAAATATACAGAAGAGATATCATCAGAAGATCTTCATACATGAAAGTAATTACAATGCTGTTAAGTTTTCTACTAATTGTACCATATTACTGTATTATTCATATGGACAAGATCTAGACAAATAGAAATAATTACTAGGTATGGCAGATAGGATCTGTACCTATATACATCTAATTGTTTCTTTGAGAGTATGTCTAGGCAATTTCTTGAGCGCTGCAATCTATAAAACCTCCTTTCCAATGGATTTGTCTCTTGCAATTGTCTGTCTTTGGTACCAAAGAGCTGCAGGCAAAGTATTACCTGGAGTTTCTAGCATTCACAAGATCTCAAGGCATTCCAGCAAGCTAACAATACAAGATTGTACCTATGGAATTAAATGTAAAGTCTGTACAGTATAGATAGGATTTACATTTATTAAAACCCAGTGAAATTGTATGTACAATGGTTGTTAACACTAAGACACCTGGTCTCAACTTTTAAATCACATCTAAGTTCATTCTTTAAACTAGGTCACTAGAAGAATGTAGATAGTATTTAAAAATGAAACAGTATTAATTAGTTAATCTTTAAAATAAAACACATGTTAAATTGTTTTGATTCCAGTATGGTAAGATTCAGACCAATGCTTCTTGGACAATGCTTTTTACTCATATACCTTATTTAGCTTTTTTAAACTTTATTTTACTTTACTCCATTTGTTAGTGATATTTTGAGTACCTACTATATTAAACTTTGTAGTTTCCTTTACTACTTAACTTACCCAACACCCATGTAAGTATAAGGCAGATACTTTGTTTGGTATCCATCAATGTTGTTTAAACAAGTAGAAAAAATGGTATCTGAAGAATTTCCCATTTCCTTAGCTCACTGAGCATTATTTCACATCCCTCCTGATACCACACCGTGATTACGTTATGTATTTTTTATCTTAAAGACCTAAATTTAATCTCATTTATTTTTGCAAGCAGATAGCTTGACAAAAACAAGTGAAAACAGAAATTTAGGAAAACCAAAACACAGGTACAAGTTAGATATTTACTGGTTGATAACTGGAGAACAAAAGATCCCTGGCTGGCTGCTTTACACACTGTGTGCAGGCACAAGAAAGGTATCAACTTCTATCAACTTACTGCTACATTGGCTTAAAGTCAGAAACATTTTGTGATAGAATAATTAATTTTTAAAAGCTTGCTTAAGTTCAGCACTGGTGTAACACCAGCATATAGGTGAGAATCAGCAATGCAATACTTCAATTAAACATCGATCCAATCCAGTAACTTTTTATATCAATTTCTTGCAAGACTATAAATAACGTTTATTTGCAGTAAGCACATGGTTCTGCCAGCATATGGCAGACACATGCCAGGGAGAAAAGATTTTAAGTATGTTGCATACTGAAACGCATTTCACCACCTTCCACCCTCTCTGCCGTTTCACATTGCTCTACTGATGTCTTGCAAATCACAGATCACATGTGTCATAAAAGAGTATTTTATGTCCCATCTCCTCATAACTTTCGTGTGACGACCACTACAATAAATGGAGGTGAGGAGATCACGTCCGGGTGCTGCCAAGACCCACTCGTCCCGTGTCCTTCCATCCCTTGGTGCCATCTGCTGGAGAGGGACACCGGCGGCACACGCTCCCTGGCAGACCCTCCCACGGCGGCCCGCGCTCGGGCAGCGCCCTGGTGGGTAGGCACTGGCAGGCGGTAGTCGCACAAGGATGAAAACCCACCTCTCTGCAGCTTGTCCTTACAGCTGCAAGTTCTTGGATGCAGGGACACAGATGTCACGGGTATACAAATCGGTGATATTTCAGTGTCACTTTTAAATTTACTGTTGAATGTTTGCTTTCGCAAAAAATGCTACACTGAGTATTTTCAGAGGACTAATTCCATCTTCTCTTAACAGCAAACATTTTTCTAGTGTGCCTGAAGTAAGCACATAAATTCACTGCATAGCATAAAAAAGAAAAAGAAAACCTCACCCTAATTTAGCAAATAGAACATCTGTAGGATGTGTTAAATCCCTGTAATTAAGCACTAACATTTTATCGATAATACTCATGCTGTTAAACTTACACCTACAGACTGAACCTGAATAAACTGTAACAAACACCTGTATACAAGAATCCAGCCCGCACATTGTGCTGATTTCACTGATATCCAGCCGCACCCCAAGGGATCCAGACCAGTGCTCACTGTTCAGCCAACAGCCCACACCACAGATCCTCGGGGCTGTGTGCTTGTGTGAAGGGCCTGGAGCAGCCGCAAGGGCTATAACCTACAGTGGTTAAATAAAGCCAAAAACCCCTCATGGCAGCAGGATGTTGCTAACACAGATGAGATGCCAAAGGAGTGTTAACATTCCCACTATTAAGAACTTGTGAACATTCTCTTTTAAACGGTCTGGGACACGACACAGCCATACACTGGATGTCTTAGGAGACCTGTGTTAATAGCTATTTAATAAGAAAATGTTTTCTGAATGTAGATCAATCCTTGCAAAGCAGCAGAATAAAATAATTTTAAAAAAATTAAAATTAGAATAATAATAATAAAATATATAAAACAAAATGCGTGTCTTGCACCATGCAGTAGCTTTTGCAACTTCTACCTGCTATAGAGCCTAAACTGTTAACTAGGGTTCATTTTAACCAAAAGCAGGGCCTTGAGAAGTCACTCGTAAGAGTAGGAACTGCATTAACTGACTACTCTGCCCTCTTCTTGGCTGTTATTTAGTGCACTCACAAAATAAATCATTTGCAGTAGAACTATTCCAGTGAAATGCTACAGGGCACATGCTCTAGCAATACTTGCATCAGTACCGATGCACTGAGGAACACTGATCTCTGGCAGACAGCCTGTGGCTAGTACTTCAGATGGAGAGCTCTGCACAGTGGAGGATGCAGCTTGGGGAGGCTGGCTGTAATGATTGTGCCCATCTGTCCAACTGGGATAAAAGCCATTAAAGAACAGTAATAACTTCTGATGTGAAAAAGATCCACTGCAATTACTTATAAAACACATTAAATGGTTCTTCTACTCAGGCTACGTGCTTGGCAAGTAGGCATCAGGTTACTAGAAACAGTTCACTGTATTGCCTATTTAGATCTCCGGCCACCAGAAAACCAAAACTTTTTCTCAAAACCAGATCCAAAATCCCTGATAGTAATATACTCTCATATACAGTTATCGTTGACAGGAAAAGACAGTTTTAAGAAGAGTAGTTTCAACAAGTTAAATCTCTAGCGACACATCTGAGACATTTAGTCATTGGCAACGCTGGAGATTCACTGGTGAGAACATGACTCAAAATATTAAGAGTATCAATAACATTCTTAATGAGATTTATTTTTTCGTAATACACTTTTGAGTAATAGTTAAAATGTCAACTGGTAAAGTTGTTTCAATTTCCATTCAAAGCCAGGAAGCCAGGTATTCCCTATGGTCACACAACATTGTTGTTGGTAGTGGCAATTCTGGCATACCAAGATTGCTGTACTCACAGGTCATCCATCACCTTTCCATCCAAGTGGGGCACATCAGCAGCCTTTGCAGCTGAGGCAGGAAGCGGCAAGTTCCTAGCACTGTTCACATCTTTGTTTTTCATGTTTCCATATTACATCAACAGGAACTCACGCAGCTAGTTACACAAGTTGGCATTACCAGAGTTGCAAAACTTACCATTTGGGGTCCAACATTCACATTGATTGGTCCTAAGGTTTTTGGCAAAATCTTAGTTGGGGAGTTGGTGCTGGAAACTGGTAATGTGATTATTGAAATATTACCTAAAAAGAGCAGTAAAAAGAGAGTTTTCAGTTACTTCCTTAGTAACCTATGAATAACACTTTGGCAAATTCTCACATAATTTTAAAGTTTTGGACTCAGGTTAGCTTTTTTGTCTTGTACACTGCAAACACACCCTCACGTAACAGCCTCCAGACCTTTTAGAAGACGTCACAAGGACACCTCACAAAACTACCCCTTCACTACTTTACCTTTAAAATTACATGTTAGTATTTTATTTCCAGAAACAATTTCTTCTTGCCTAAGACAGAAGAGCACACAGCCTGCCATACCTCAGCATTAGAAGTTAAAATTCATGAGTATACTTCTAGAAAGAAGCCAGCATACAAATTCCATTTATAATCATAAGCACACGTACAAAATCTGTATCTATGCATCTTCATAGCCTGAACCATTCCTCATCTGACTATACAAAAGTATTCTACAAACATCAGTGAAGTAAGCCTACCACAGCCTATGACTGTACAGATGGAGTAAATGATGCCTTTGCAACTTACCTAAAGTAACAGAGCAGGCAGCTGGACATCAAGATAAAGCCAACCATGCCATCTCTAACCCAGCATGTTCTCATCCCAAGATGTTTGTCATCTTTGTGATCCCAGACTGCTTATAGATCTAACTCATACTGCCTTCCCACAGAGAAGCACAGCTCTATGCTGAGAGCCTCACAAATGCTGCTGCTCCTCCTCTATTCCAAATCGTATCTTGTAATCTCGATTAATTCACACTTAATGTCTTAACCAAAACTGTCATGCAGCACTACCATGAGCCCATGAGTGTTCAAACAGTTGTACACAAGCCACTCAAAGCGATGAACGCTTAATTATCTATGGACATTGTGGCAGCAGCAGCTCCTGCCTCTGACAGTTTCAAAGCAAGAGAGCTGGGAATCGATCAGTCAAACACCTCCCTCCATTCTTATGCACAGCCTTATTCAAAATGGGGAATTACAGTGGTCTGGAGGCAGAATCAAATATAAGGAAGAGCTGCCACTGCCTTGTAATCCACAGAGTCAGCTTGGGTCTAGCCAGGGTCATAAGCCGTAAGGACAAGGATTGGCTTCTCAAGAGCTACTTAGGCTCTCTGGCACTAGCAGACAGAAACTGAAGGCATCTGAGGCGACAGGTTCCTTCAGAACAGTGCAGACACCAGCTCTCACCACTGCCCTGCCCTGCCCTCCTCCTTCCACAGGAGCTGGCCAACATTCAGCTTAGCCCAGATGGTCCCAAGCTGACTCAGTGGTGTTTGACATCTCTGTTCTCTGGTCTTTTCTCATATAACCTGTTCTCCTCCACTTCCCACTTTTCTCTTCTCACTTGGTCCTGAACCATGGTCTTTTTTTTTTTTGTTTTTGTTTTGTTTTTGTACACCCATGTTCTGCCATGAGGTAACTGGAAAATCATAAATTCAACAGTGTAACTTCTCTGTAATACAAAGCAGAAGCAACACAACTGAGAGAAAAAGAATACTTAAAAAAGGATCTTCTGTAGCTACAGCACAGAAGTAGAAAAGATGTAGACATACGCAAAGTCTCATGTTTATAAAAAATGAACAGAGATATGAGAAATATTTACAATTTGAGACAAGGATGTTCTAATGTTCTGTGTAAATTCCTTTGGCATCTGGAGTAATGCTACTACTTAATATTAATTTTCCAAAAGGCAGATCTGTATATGAGAACATCTTCAGAAGCTTGCTTCTTCACTATTCAACAAATTGAATAATTTATTCAGCCCCCTAACTCACCTAGCAAAAAAACTTTATAAAACCCACACACTCCCAAACCCACCCCGCAGTAAATCCTTGCTCTATTATGAAACACCTTTTGTGAAGTAGTGCCAGAGTGCACAAGACAACAGTAATTCATGATTTACATACACTGTGTTCCCATTTTGAGCTCAGAATGGTTCTCTAAACTGGCCAGTTACTTGTCAATTTTACTTTTGCTATAGGATTTTGCCCAGGATTTGCTAAGCTGTGCTAGCACATTCTCATCAAAACCTAGTCTCCTCTCTCATTGCAGGCTGTGGTCATCAGTGATGTGCCTGTCACTTCCCAGTACTGCTGTAGAAATTCTCCTCTTTTCTGCTGCAGCTGAAACTTTTGACCCCTTTTTCTCCAAGATCAGCTCTCATGCTATTTCTCCTTGCCCCTTTTCTTACCAGGGAAAAGAAATACATTACTTTCTCTGGTGCTGACAACATAAGGTCATGTGGCAAAGTGCAGTAAAATTCTGAAATGTCAGCATTTGGCTTACAGTTCTTACCATAGGGCTAGATCACAGGGTTGTCTCCAGTGACACTTCCTGGCCTCCAAGAGGCCCTGTAACGTCACGTTTCACGATGTAAGATTGAGACGTGTCAGGCTTACTTACATCTGTGTCAGTAAGTATTAGCACTGCTGGTGTACAGTTAAATGTACACGTCTACCCACTGTCCCACATCAATCGCTGTGTACACAGTTTGCTTCTTTCTCAACATGTGGCATGTAGATTGTAATCTATTTGTGCTGGCAATAGTTTTTAACATATGTATGCATGTACCTCACCTCGCACACACAAATGCCAACTCTCTGAAAACTGTAGCTTAAAAATACAATACCCATGGCCAAAGCCACACACAACCATCAGATTTACTGTAGCAGCCCTGGAAAAAACACTAATTAAGAGCTACTGCTCCACCGTGCCTTCATTTACAAGGCTACCTAGATAAACGTATACGGTCACCATTAGGGCAACTTTAATAAATACAAGAGTCATTCAAATTACTTGATCTTGATTTTAAAAAGACAGTTGCCTACATATGACATGTTTAAAAGTCTTTTTGGCTAGAGTTACTGTCAGTAAGAAAGATCTTCATCTTCTAATCTCTACACAAATCCCCCATTTGGCAGCAGCAGCGTCAAAATGATCTTAAGAGCTGATCAAGTTTTCAAATAAATGTTTCCCTGCCCTGTCCTTCCTTTTAAATTCTTTATGGGTAAATATAAATATGTGAATGTGTAGACTTTTAAACACAGATAGGATGGAAAGGGAGTTTATTTTTATGAACGAGGTCTCTCTCATCCACCACTGGCAGACAGAAAAAGCAAGCAAATTTTTCACAAGAAGAGGTCATTTTGTGTGTTTGTCAGCAGTTGAAAAAATGGTAAACAAAAAGTTTTATCACTTCTGAATAAAATATTCCCTCCCTCCTGTCTTCTTTTTTTCAAAAATAGTGTCAGAGTCCAGATACTCATGTGACCTCAACTGCTCCAAATATTCAATGGCGGAAACACCACCTTCCCATCTCTTTTCACAGCAAACATGATAGATGGTTCAGTTAGTTGCTGCAAAAAGTTAATGCATTTCCAAATAGATCACATCAGCACCCCAACCTGAAGAGACAGATTTTGCAGTCAGTATCGCCAGTGTCACTACTCTTCTCTAAACAGAGAAATCAAACTTCCAAGAGCATCCCATCCTGCCAGCAGCCCTTGCATGGGACACAGCTGCCACTGAAAGGCCTGGAGCTGTCCAGGACCGGTCCCAGCACAATAAAAACATCACCACCAACTGGAAACTGCCGACACAAGTACCACCAGCTCTGAGAGCAGGCACTTGCTTGCTAAGATGACTAGCTGTATTTTACACCAAATTTTCAAGGTTAGTGCACCTCTGTTTGCTGAAGAGCTAGTAATTTCTAAAGTTTTGAAGGCAAGGTAGTATTACAAACCAGCAAGCATCAACAGGAAGAATCTCTTCAAGTCTTATTTATAAAACAGCATTAAAAAGTAGAAGGAGGAAGTAGATGTCACACTGTTTGTAGATCATCTAAAAAATATTCAACAGACTTCTAAAAAACATTCAATAGATTTCTGTATTCAACTTAAAGCAGAAATATCACCAAACTAATTATATGTGCTTTATCACATAGCAATTGTAAAGGCTTTAAACATGATCAAATTCCAAACAAATGCCAAGTCTTAATAACACCCATCATTTGGGGACGAAAAAGATTACACTGATTTATGTTCCACTGAAAAACAGCAGTGTGTACAGTGATAAGCTGAACACAATGAGACCCATCAGCCTCCTAGTCACGGTAATCTTATTGCATGGATGAAAAAGGTCAGCAGAGATGGATCAAACTAGAATAATTTGTATAATAATACTCAATTCTTATATAATGTTTCTTGTCAGTACGTTCAAAGCACAAAGGAGGCCAGTGTCATTATTCCCATTTTACCTATGGAAAACTGAGCACATGGGAAAGAAACACACTTAAAACTCTCACAGAAAGGCTTTAACTGCAATATATATAAAACCACCACAAACTGAGCATGCTCATCACTGATGCAAATTCAAAATAAAAATCTGTCAGTGGACATATGTAAGTTTCTCTTAGAACAAAAGCACTTTGGTTCTGCATAAATCATTTTTCCATCCCTCAGTCACCACTACTGTTATTTCTCATGGAGAAAAACCAGTGTTGCTGTTCTTTCACATTTAGAAAAACATTATCACTACATAACTATTATTCTTCCTGGCATTTGCAAAATATTTTTACTTGCATGCACAAAGAAAAATACAGTTTAAATGATCTTCAGCTTCAAGCAGTCACAGAACAAAGTTATTCACATTTATGTACATGTATGTTCACATACACACGCTAACCATCCCACAAGACTAACTTTAAATTGTTATGTGGCATGCTAAATAGCTTAACAGAAACAACATGGACTCCTATACAAATATTAAGCTAAAGAGGTTATAGTCATTTTTTCCTGTATAACTAAATCTATTAGGTCTGCAGCTTAGTTGCAAAGATAATCAGAAACAATGTCAACTGGAGAATCTATAGAATCTGTCACAGCCAGTTTGAAGGAAACCATAGCTGATGGGAAGCACAGACCAACCAGCTGGGGTCACACACAATGCGTACATCAACAAAAAAAGTTGTTGAATTTTTACACAAAACACCAGGGAAGTGCTGGTGATTTGGATTTCATATTCGGAGCTCTGAAACAAATGTCCGCATTTTTTAAAGTGTATCAATGAACAGCCATTTTAAATAATACAGCCTGTGGCTTGACGGTGATGGCAAAAAACCGCAGTTCAGAGTTGTGAAATATCGGAAGTCCATGAGGATATTTTGCAATAACATGTGTGATGTGTCCTCAGGCTCCTCTATTACACTAAAACATAAACTGATCTCCAAGATCAGGCTACAGTATTATAAAAGCATATAAAAAACCTGAATTATTAACATACTATTAGTATGCATATATTTTCTTGGTACATTTCTTAATTTGTTTATTGCACAAACTTACTAGGCTATAAACCTAGCTTTAAAAGATATATATGAAATTAAAGAGATCTGTAGAAAAGAAAAAACAAAATGGGGCACAACATATTTCAGTGTACTTCAGGCTTACACTGATGAGTACGTTTTCAGTCTTTTACTGTTCAATTTGAGACAAATTCATAGGAGTTAACAGTTGTATGAATCTCAAAGTACCACGTGTAAGCCTAGTGATAACCAATTCTGTTGTCTTGGTCATTTTAGCAGACCTCTTCAGGCACACAATGAACTCCCAGCGCTCTTCAGGCCTCGAGCTGGAACCCCCTAAGGCCCTGGTCAGATATTCAGCACACTGCCACTAAAATTAGTTTATGCAGATCTCATCACCAATGCTCATTCCTGTCCGCAAGCCAGCACAGCCACGGCTATGGCTATGCAGTGAACTTGCCTTATTTTCCTTTGGCGAGGGGGAACAATGGATATTTTTCGGCTGAATCTGTTCCCAGGTCCAGTGAACTGCTCAGCTATCTACACAGCTATGCTGGCACTAAGCAAAGGAAAATGTTTAAAAGCAGCTGTTAGGTGACCAGAGCCAACTTAATTGGCACTGTTGCCAGAGAAGATGTCTATCAAAGCAGGCAAAAGATTACATCACAAGGAAAGGCAGAAAATGGTAAATATGTTAATTTAAAAAAAAAAAAAAAAAGAAAGAAAAAAAGAGAGACACCTGCCTTACTGCTTCCATTACAGTATCACAGGCATATGGCAGTCCTGTGCATTAAAAAGTTTCTAAAATGCCAGCCCTATCAGGACTTAGTAAAAATTAGGTACTGCATAAAAAAAGACGTATTGAAACAAAGTTCATTGTGAAGTTGTATTAAAAGTTAAGATTCCCACCCAAATCAATCTGGCTTGCAATTTGATCTGATTAAGGGATCCTCCCCCTCATGGAGCCTGTTGCAAGACTGGTGGTCTAGAGCTGGACTCCCGTTTCCATTCACAGCAATAAACAGAGAACGCCCTGTGAATTCATAAAATATAAGAATATAGTAACAAAAAAGTATTAGCCAAGGACAGTACTCCAAAACTATTGTGTTAGTCTACATTATATATTTTAAGATAAGAATCAAATAGGTCACTCATAGTCAACCAGTTGAAAACTGTTGCTTCTTTCTTCCACACCCTATTAACTAATAACTGTCAACTCACTATTCATAGACAAAAGCAGATCAGTACCCAGTGTCTTCACTTGGATACAGACACAGTGGGTCAGTTGTTTAGGAGGCAAACAGAATGATTAACCTGTGAAATAAACTCATTTTTGACATGCAAGAGTATTCCCCATGAAAGATAACAAAATATGGTTTCAGTAACTTTTATAATTCTTTTTACAGCCATTTACAAATTTAGAGTTCTTTAGATTTTCAGGTCATTATCTATTGAAAATTAAGCTTGTGCTTCAGGTGACTTCGCTGTGTATTGAATTGATCTGATTTACTTTTGGGAATACCCCTTACTTGCAGGTCATGTACGTCAAGTACTTTTAAAATAAGCTAAAAGCATGCCAAAACAAGACCTTGGAAACAGTGTAATTAAAAATGCAACCTATCAAATACAAATTAATCCTTACTAGATTTTTTTCCATTTATACCAGATGTATTACCTCTTCATTCCTACCAGCAGCTATGAGTTTTGAATGAAACAGCCTTGTTACATGAGACATCTTGTTTTTTTCGGAAACAAATTCTCACTAGGTGTTTGCCGGCTCAAAGTCTGGTAAGAATTTTTTTCCCCAAAACCAAGCCTTCCTGATCATTTCTACTGATTTTGCTGTTGTTTTTGTTGTAACTGTAATAATTCTGATCAACCCCCAACTTCTTAAGTTTATGAAAAGCATTAACTCATATCTAGCCCCTTCCCCCAACCCTAAACTAACTATTCTTGGTAAAATTTGTACTTAACAAGCAAAATTACAAGAATCTGCAGACAGAATCACAGAATGGTTGGGAGGGACCTCTGGAGGTCATCTTGTCCAAACCCCCCGCTCAAGCAGGGTCAGCCAGAGCAGGCTGTGCAGTACCATGTCCAGACGGCTTCTGAATATCTCCAAGGACGGAGATTCTACAGCCTCTCTGGGCAACCTGTGCCAGTGGCCGGTCACCCTTGCAGTAAAAAAAAAAAAAGTGCTTCCTGATGTTCAGAGAAAACATCCTGTGTTTCAGCCTGTGCCCATGCCTCTGGTCCCGTCACTGGGCACCACTGAAAACAGCTTGTCTCCAACCTCTATGCACCCTCCCTTCAGGTATTTATATACATTGATAAGTTGCCCCCTGAGCCTTCTCTTCTCCAGACTACAGTCCCGGCTCTCTCAGCCTCTCCTCATGTGAGAGATGTTCCAGTCCCTTCATTATCTTAATGGCCCTTGGCTGGACTCTGTCCAGTATGTCTGTGTCTCTCTTTCACTGGGGAGCCCTATAAGTGGACCCAGTACTCCAGGAGTGGCCTCACCAGGGCTGAGCGGAGGGGAAGGGTCACCTCTCTCCACCTGCTGTCAACACTCCTACCCATGCAGCCCAGGATACCGTCAGCCTTCCTTGTGGCAAAGGCCCATTGCTGGCTCATGGTCAGCTTGCTCCCCACCAGCACGCCCAAGTCCCTTTCCGCAGAGCTGCCGTCCACCTGGTCGGCCCCAGCCTGCACTGGTGCAGGGGCCGTTCCCCCCCGCGATGAATTCCTCCAGCCCGTCGAGGTCCCCCTGGATGGCAGCAGAGCCCTCTGCCGTACCACACACAGCCTGGGCATTTCAAGTGCACGCTTCCCGTAACGCTGTAAACTCTCTGCTCCTGCTACCCGGGTTCAGTCCGGCGCTCGTCTCCTGCGCTTCCCTCCCCCCCTCAGGCGGCGGCGGCGGCGCCGGGCGGTCCCCCGCCCCGCCCCGCCCCGGGGCAGTGCCACCGTGTGAAGTGTAAACTAGGCAAGCCAGAGAGCGGCGGCCCTCGGCAGCGCGGGGGGCCCGGCCGGGCCCGCTCCGCCGGGCTGCAGCGACGGCGGCCCCGCCCGCGCGCGCCTTTGTTACGCGGGGGCATCGTGCGGCGGGGCCAGGCGGGAGCAATCGCGCGCCGAGCAAGCCCACGCGAAGCACGTGGCGGGCCCCGCGGGGGGCGGGAGGGCCCCGGGCAGCCCCGGGAGCCTGTGCAGGAGCCGCCTCAGCAGGACGTGCGGCGGCGTCGCAACCCTGCCCTACCGAGGCCTCTCCTCTTCCACGTGTGCAGTTGTAAATATTGTCATTCACGCCGACATGCCTAAATTAAACAGACAAGTAGCTCCGCCGGTCCCAGAGGGCAGTACGGCCAAGGTAGCGGCGCCTGGAAATTGAGGGAGTTGAAAAGGATTCTGCTCAGGCCAGAGTCTCAAGGCAAGAAACGTCAGTATCCCGTGGGAGCAAAGCAAAGACGCAAAACCCCACAGCAGTCAACCCCGTTTGGTGTTAAGGACGGGGCGCCTTGCCAGAGCAGGAGCCGCAGCGACCGGCAGCGGGACGGTCCCGTTCGCCCCCTTGGTGGGCGGGCAACAAGGGCTCCTCTGCCCCGGCCCACCACACCTCAGCCTGTTCTGCAGAACTGCATGGATCAAGCAGAAGTCTTTTAAATCTGCAGTTGCTTTCACATTTGGAGTTCTCTGCGTATCTTGTTTTGTCCAAAGGAATCTTCAGGACACGCTGCCCCTGTACCTGTCACCGCAGAAGCTAACAACTCATTTAGGGTGTGTTGAATTGGAGTGCTCACCTGATGGCACCACATCTCACTGAATTTACAGCTGAGAAGCAGCAGCTTCTTGGACGGTTAAAATGATTTTGCAAGTAATACCTGGTTGCAAACCTTGATTTTATTACAGGGCTTCATACCTAGGCAACTCCAACGCTCAGCAGATCAGGTAGCCTTGGGACTACTCCTTATAGAATCATAGAATCGTTAAGGTTGGAAAAGATCTTTAAGATCAAGTCCAACCGTAATACTTAATAATTTTAACAGAATGGGCCAACTCCACAAATCCTGCCACTTACACCAGGATTTTGCCTAAATAATAGAGTACCTTAGTTGTTGTCAATTAACTTTATTAGGCACCAAAGTTCTGCCTACACCCAGGAGTGTGTCAGTCTTGTTAGCATGGAGCATACCAGGAAATTCTCCCAACAGGCACAATGCATGATAAAACACTAGAAGAATACGTAACACATGCATACAGATGTATCCCCAAGGCTAACAGCAGCAACAATCATCTCTGTTCTCCAAAACATGAGAGAAAGCATCCATTTTGCATTCAGTAAACCAAGAGTATTCATTCACTAAAGAATTGAGAACCAGGGCCAATTTCTTCTGTCTGGGAGAATTAAAATGCAGGTCTCCTACAGGAATAATTTTAATCACTAGTCTGCCAGGTACTTTCAGATAAGGAAGTGAAGCACAGCCAGCCCAGCTTGCCATAGCTGAACAATTTTGACTGTAACAGTAAGAATATACTATGTCAAAGACTGAGTGAAAACATGAGTGAAAATTACTTTCAGAAAGGAGATATCCAGACTGTGCTTTGTGGACTACTTAAAATACTGTACCCAATGACTGTCCTTGCAACAAGTGGTCCCTGGCATTACCCTGGCCATTAGTCAAGAGCCATCCGCATGTGGCATTCCCTCTCAGATCCAATGAGTATTCATGTCAAGCAGAGGAAACAAGCTCCAAATGGCGATCATTTAGCCAAAAGATCCTGTTGTCTATGAGTTACTCATGTCAAGCAGAGGAAACAAGCTCCAAATGGCAATCATTTAGCCAAAAGATCCTGTTGCCTATGAGTTAAAGGCAACAAATGTATGAAAGTAAATTTTCTGTTGAACGGGAGTTGTTCACTAAACAAAGTGAACAACATTCTGAGTTAATGCTCTGCTGAGCACTGTCATGTTTCTTCCAGGCACACCTAGAAAGAAAAATCCAGTTTCCTTCAGAATTAGGCAGTAAATCTTTTTATGAGGATTACAAACATGGATGTATGTGCTTTGATTCTGCAATTATCACAGTTAAAACATCAAATTCCTTAGTAAATCTGTATTGCATTTAGATACACTGGGTACTAGAAATGCTTCTTTCTCTCAGACATCATCTATACAAGGAATAAAAAAAAAAATACTGAAAGTATTCTTAAAAGCCTGAATCAAAAAAAGCTACAGCAAGAAGACCACAATATTCACTAACAAGCACAGAAAACAAGCAAGTAATAAGAAAACTGAACCCCCAAATAAACCAAACAACCTGTCAACCTATTTAGGAACAGTAATTCGGACTTAAAAAATCAGCAGAAGTGACACATCAGTACTTTAAGACTTACAGATTAGATTGCAACACTTAAGCAGTCTGTGAGCATTAACTTCTATAGCAAAATAAACCTGGAAAATATCCAGAGGTTGTATATGGACACTACAGGTCATGGTGGGAAAGATAAATGAAGCCTGATCAAACACACACTGGAACAGCAGCAAGAGAGTAACTGCTTCAGATGGTTCAGGGGAAAAACTCAGGGAGAAAAGAGATTTTGAAAGTTAAGCCTGTAAATGGAAAAAAAGCAGAGAAAGTAATTTTAGAGCGCAAGGGTCAAGTGATTAGCTATTTTGATTATGCATTTTTAGTGTGAAATAGCCAGAAAATTTCCCCTGCATAACTATATCTAGTGGTGCTAATGCTACAGAATGAGACTGCAGCTATATGAGTACAGAAAGAGCAACAGCTGATTTGGAAAGTGTTTCAAGACATTCTCCTGCGGTTTGAAACAGCATCCCCAGAGATCTAGGCTGCAGTCTACTGTTATTAGGCAAAGTGGCAGAGCAGTGGGTTTACCTAGAAGAGTCCAGCATTTTTCAAAATTAAACCCAGTAAAACCAGAATTACACAAGAGACTTCATAGTATAATAAAAGATCAGAGTTCATGAAAAAAAAGGAAGACAAAATTTGCAAGGAATTTTGTATGTGCTCATGGCTCAGCACTGGAATCTGAAGTGTTCCTTTAATGCAATACTGGTACTAAATTAGTATGTTTGTGCTAGAGGCAAATAACAAATAAACACACACCACAAATAATTAGCTTTTTGGAAAGAAAAAAAATTAAATGCAACTTTTCTAAAAAAAAAAATTATAGCACTTGAAACCTGATGCTTTCAAGAAGATCCTTATTTGAGCAAATGGCCTCTCTCTTTTGCCCTTGAACGTATCGTAAATCCATCATGCTTCAGTCTAAGAACACTGTGAAGGTACATTATGAACGGGCTCAGATATGTAGCAATAAATTACCTTTATTTTTACTATAGCAAATGAATTAACTTAAATAATGGATAAAACAATAAAAACTGTATTCATTAGGAAGTTCACAAAGCCCTTTTAAGAGATAGTGGATCTGAATGCCTGTTTGGAGTTTCTTCCCCCCTCCTTAATTTCCAGAGTTCAACAGTGGACATCCCAGAAGACGTAAGTAAAGGCTACTTCAGATTGAAAGTGAGAGACAGCTTAGATACTGGCATGCAAGTTTTTCCAGCTTTTATGGAATATTTGATTCTCGAAGAAGAAGAAGAAGCCAGCGTGAACAAGATGTTCTATCTCAACAGAGATGTCAGTGATTTTGTTACACTTCAAGGTTAAAAAAAAAAAACCAAACCAACATTAGAGCATAACATTTTAGAAAATATAGAAGAATGGAGGTAAATAACACATTCATAATCCCAGAAGCAAAATCTAATAAAGAGTGGAATAAGGATCACTGAGATATTACTACTAACAGTAATGTCCTATACTTTATAAAGTTATTCAATTCAGTTATTCTCTGCACAAATCAATTGCTTGTCTCACTGAAATGATTTTAAAATGTTGGACTTAGTCTTTTTCCCTAGTATCATGACACAATAATCACAAAATAATGAAACATAAAGGGCAATTATCTCACCAGTGTGCAATGAATTAATTCTCAAAGGCCTAAAACCAGTCTGTAGTGTTCTGCACAGTTTAGAAAACTAGGAAGATACTGTATCTCTAGCCATTTTCTGTTTAGACTCTTTCATTTTTTCAGACTGCGAAGTCTGATGCACCTAAACTGTTGTGATGAGCCAAAAATCATTCTTCCAGCTAGTACTTGCATTTGTTTATTGCAGTGGATAACAGCAAACCAGTATTTAGTTAGAAAGGTTTATTGAAGTGTTTCCTGAATTGTAAATCCTCAAGTTTTCTAATATTGATAAGGGGTTGCAGTTTTATTTTACTGGAATCTTACAGATGTTCTGAGTGCCAACACACTGTTTTAGAGTAAAAAATGATTAATCTAGAAATGCTAAGGTGAAACAGGATAGGACAAAATATAATTATTATTGTAAATTGTCCAGAACGCTTATAAAAGTACCACAAGATATCACTGACCATGAAGTCATGCTTAACCTTCTCTCCTATTTGGACTACAACAGAGTCTGGGAACTTTAAGGATGGGGTGGAAATCAGGAAATTCAGCACATTATTCACCATCAAGGAAAGAAAAAAAAGGGGCTTATTTTATCCTCTAATTATTTTTACTACACTCTCCTTTCCCCTCTGAAAACCTGGAGATCTTCCAGTCTTTGTTACCAAGACTTGCATGTCAGTAATAAAACATCTACCAGTGGGGATGTATGAAATACATTTTGAACATCTAAATTCTGAGTTTCCCAAAACTGAACCAACCATAGGCAGTGAAATCAGCAATAATACTAATTTAGTAAACATAAGAGAAAATAAGTTGTAATGTATGCTTCTTTTCTATGTATACAAATAGAATTCTCTTACCTTTTGTTGGACTCTGGTTCTGATCTATAAATCCTTTCAAGTCTCCATTTGTGGAAGTCACACCAACCTGAACAAAACATTTTTGAAGTCTTAAAATATGATAAACCTTTCTATGTTTTCTACTATGCAACTAACAGTATTATGAAAGTAATCTGTTCGGCATTTCTGAAACATCATAATCCTATGGATAGTAGAGTCTAACAAGAGCATGAGATTCAAAGCAAAGGATCCAAGACATTTACTGTGTATATATGAAGACAAACTCTAATTTTAACTAAGTTTTTACCTACACCCCCCCCCCCAAATATTCTGATACTGTACTATACATGACCCAAGCAGCATATTCTGGCTATTACGGTGTAAGTCACTGTCCCTTCCAAGTCAAACAGAGCAGCTGCCACCAATAACACAGCAGAAACCTGCTTGATGCCCAGTATTCTCAGTACTAAGCTGCACAGTCTACAGGTCTGAGGAGATGTGACTATTGATGCATTTTACATACATTCCCTAGTCTTCAGAGATAAACTGATTTACCCTGAGGGTAAATTACCAGAGACACAGAGAACTTAAATCATATACAAAATGGTGCATCTCAGATTTTGGCATGTACACAAAGCATAGAAAGGTGGAGTTTGTATAGAAAAATGCAAGGTCATTGTTGCTGGATGAGGGAGGGAAGAGATGGAAAGTCCCTCAGATCCCAGCTAACAAGGGATGGGCCCAACAACAGCAAGTAATGGTAAGGCATTCTGCAGTTTCAGAGCATTATGCTTGCACCACCTTAGTAACTTCTGTTCAACAAAGCATTTTGTTTTCCTTCCAAGACGGAAGCTGTGATAAGCACTGAGGGACTGAGCTCTGTTGGAGCAGTAGGCAACTAAACTAAATACTACAAAATCTCTTTTTAAAATATTACAAAATTTGAGTACTTCTGTAAGTAATTGGGACAAAGAGTTCAGGTATCCCAGTTAAGAAAAACCAATCATACAATCAAGGATCAAATATTTGCTTTATTTTACAGATATATGTATCAATAATGGAACATATGCTAGGGCTGCTCGTAGAATTTTAACCATTCCAAATTAGAGAATCATTTAATTTCAGGCAAATTAAATAGTAGTAACATGACACTAAAATAAACTACACAAGAACAAAACATACCTACTACAAGCATTCAATCGCTCAGTTCCTCTAGAGAACTTATATTTGGCAAGTAATTTTTGAAGGGGAAAATCTGCACACAGCGTTGTGACAGACTCTTTTGAAACTACTTCTGTTAAGGTTTTTTCACCATCAGGAGCAACATACAAACATTAACTGTTGCTGCACTACCCTGATGGTAAAATACTGCCTAAATGAGCTAAGTTACGTGCTTCTGTAAACAAGCCCTTAGAGATGCTCAATATAGTTCATCAATTTATCTCAAACGTTGTCTGTATCAGACTTGCTCTTTCCTGTCACACCCAACTAGATGGTCATATACTATTTCCAACGGGCAACCAAGTGCTTTGGTTGTTGCAGACTATGGAATCACCAGAAGTTGCTTTTGAAACAGAGCAAGTCTGTCTCATTTTTTCCTCTCCGTTTTCCCTTTTGTCTCCCACCAGGTGGCAGCAGTGCAGAGGCAATGCAGCAGGACTGGGGAGGACGTGAACAGGAACGCCTGGATTTGAGCAGGGGAAAAGAGGAGGAAGACATGAAAACAAACGCAAAACGTCTCCTATCACGTTTTGGTAGCAGGTCCATACGGAAAACAGCAGCATTCTAGTATTCTTCCCCCCGGGTGCTTGGGCGCAAAGGAAAGCTCATGTGGTAAGAGGTCACTGTGATTTCTTACACTGAAAATGTATTCTTGAGGAGATCTTTAAAATAAAGGTTGGAAAGGTTAGTAAATTGCATAGCATATAGCATTGAAAGGGCATTACGACTGCAAAGCCAAGATGAAGAGCCAGCACTCTTGGATCATACTACTGCTGCCTTTGCACAGCATATAACAGTATCAGCTTCTCCCTAGGACCCCTGCCTCTGCAAGAAATAGAAGAACACAAATAGGAGAAAATTTTAATTCAGAGAAGGAACAGGGAAGCCACAGGGATAAATATCAAGTGTTAGATATAAGGGCCATAACTTGTTCCAAGAGAAAGAATAAGAATTACAATTCCCATGAACATCTTCAAAGACAGCACTGCAATTTATTCACAATTGAACCTTCAGCTCTAGATTTACAACTGGACATTTCCCTATTGATTCATATCGGTGCTTCAGTTAAACACTGAAGGTGATATACATATGCACTGTCAGCCCAAGATGACTCTCCAGCCCTTATGAAAATTCAAACATTTACATTTAATTCTGTGAAAGATTTATATTATTTAACTGATTCAATATTTAAGGAAATGTAACAAAGTACTTGAGTTCTTTTTTGTGTGTATCTTGTACTTCAGTGATCCAAATGATACAAAATTACAGCAGAATTTTAGTTTGCATAGAAATATGTATTTTCATGATAATGGTCCTAGTAACACATTTATAAAGAGCATCCAATGAACACGAGCACTTCTCAATTTTATAATCTTTGTATCTAAGTTTAGAAGAGCTTGAAAACAAACTTGAATTTCATGAGAACTTAAATGAGAAGCATGGCAAATCTAAAGGAATTTGTTTCTCTTACAGAAGAATTATCATAACTAAGCCCTCAGAAGAAGCAAAGTGTGATGCAGTATTACAATACTGCAGCAGAACAAGAACTTTACAGTATTCCATTTCGATGTCAGAGGTCCCAGGCCATGTTGTTATCTGGAGACCATACCACCCACTGCTTTTGGGAATCTTGTCATTTAACCAGTCCTAAACTGAAACCAAGCAAACAATCCAACACTTACATAGGTATAATTTATTACTTTTTGTACAGCTTGTGTGGTGTTTCTGCTTTATAACACTGCCCCAGAGTGTCTGGATTACTGGGTATGGCAGGAGCTGGACTCCTGCTTCTGTCCATCTGCAGCAAGATGAATCCAGCCATGAAGTAAGATGAAGCAAGCACTTGGCAGGCCTTTGCATCCTATTAAATATTTTCATCAAGTTTTTTTCCCCTTTCCTAGTAGATGACTAAGAAGTTTCCAAAGGGGGTGAGGGGAAAGAAAAAAAGAATCACAACCAGAGCCTTGGATGGGCAAATTGTCACGAGCTGCTCTTGTAGATTATCAGCCTTCTCCGCTGCTTGACATAGTGTTCAGGTAGCAAGTCTCTGCCTGCAATCCTTCCCTTTCCTTACAGAAATTAACTTTCCCATTAACCCGAAAAGTTTTTGTTCTCTCTGCCCTAGAATTAATCCAGATTATAGCATGTAGAAGTTGTAAATGGGTAGTGAATCCATTAAATGGTTTCTTATACCTATAAGCCCTAACAGACTGATCTGTAGACATACTGCAGTAGTATCACTTACAGAAACAACTCAGGTAGGACCTAAAAAGGGCTCTCTCATCATAAGCTAAAAGAAACCTGCATGGACTATCAGTGCAGAACAGGTAGCGTCCTTTATGTTGTTTTTGAAGTTTCTTGTGTAAGACAGGTGTTAAGGCTTGTTTAAGGCCCTCTTGACCAACTTAGCAGTTAAACTAACTCGTTTTCTTCCATATTGACATGTGAAAGGAGAACTATTACAGCCATTTAACTGACCTCATCTATGACAAGACAACCACCCTCTGAGAAGCAGTGACAAATAACTTTACAAGCACACGTATAGAAATTCAGATCAGACAATCAAAACTAACAGTCTTATTCAAATAATCTGTTTGAGTCATATTATTTATTTTGTCCTAAAAATAAGTCTACCATGAGTATTTGCTCATTTTTTCCCCATTTCTCAATACTGTTTTGGTGCCTTCTTACCTGAAGGACAGATGGGAATGGAAGTACAAAACAGGCAAGAAAAATGCATTTTATGATATAAGCAAAGAATGAAATAACCCATCATGACAGGGCAATTTAAATTACATGTACAATGTGTATGGTAAGCACGTAAACATCTCATCTCCAAAAGAATCCATAACTTTTATTCAACATTTTATTATTCATAGCTGTTTTGGTTGGATTTGTTTTCTAAGGAAGGTCAAATTACGCATAAGCAATGTTCCACAAGCAGCTACTAGAAAGTGTCCTACATTTAGAGAAAGTGAGCAGTGAGCCCAGTCTTGATAATTCCCCCATCGCGTGCTCAAAAAGTTAGCATGGAAAAACAGTGATGGGGCATGTTATTCCTCTTACATACACATTCAATCTGTGGAAACATTTTGCCATGTGCTTGAAGCGCAAACTTCCATGGAGACAAGGTTGCTCAACACAGCTTATGCATGTGAGATGCAAAGACATTTTAGCCTAAGCTCACTGCACTTTGTTCTTGCAATGCATTAGGAGCACAAACATCCCTAGAATAGTGTGTCCCAGTTGAGGCATAGTGATTTCAGAGCATAGAGGTGACAGCTTCCTAATGTGTACATGTTTGATGAAAGATATGTGCCCTTTAAGACTTTCCCGGAAGATGTCCAAATTCCAGTACTTTAATGTTCCCTTTCCTTGATGCTTCAACAGAAAGAAAAAAAGAAGATGGAAATACTTCTGCAGAGCAGCTCTCTCCCTCAACTCACTCTGCAGATCATTAAAATATTTCAGACAGTATAACAGACAAACACTAACCTTACATTTGAAACAGGTTTCAGGCTGCAGAAACCCATGGACATATGCTAAACCCTGGAACTCTGCAAATTCAGAAGCATTCTTGGGCCTTCTAACAGCAATAGAAAACACTAGGGCTGACGCTATTGGCCTGAGTGTGCAGTTCTGAGTAACTAAGGTTGGGAAATCCTGAAGTGCTACAAATAAGGACAGAAAGCATATGACCACCCTTGTTTTTACACTGTTATTTATTGCAAATCCTTTGAACAGGTATACTTAACACACATGGAAACTGAATTCTACTTTCATCTGCTCCACAGTAAATGATTTTTTTTAAATAAACCCATAAACATTAGGCAAATAACTAGATTTGCATAGTTTAATATGCAAAATTTCAAAGCATACATACCAATAAAATATTTATTCTGTAAAATAACGATAGCTTTGCATTTAAGTAAACAACAACAAAACCATATTTCTGTATTCAGCACAGGAGCAGGTTGCCCAGACTGAATGTCATATGTGTGTCCTCAGAGGTCTTCAAAACCCAAAGCCCTGAGCCACCCTGAACAAAGCACCAAGCAACTGGGTTCTGAATTCAAGTGTCAAAGAGCTTTACACACAGCACCAGAGTATATAGCCTCCTAAGATCTCTTCCAACCTATGTCACTCTATGACTCTATCACACAACAATCCATGGATTTTATTGGCATTGGTATTTATCCTTTGACTGCATTGAACAAAAGGTCAAAACCACAAATGATCTGGACTTCTGCAGCTGTTCCACATACATCAGTATAATTACCTATTTATACTACAGTTGAATATGGCCTATGAAATAAGTAAGTCAAAAGGCTTTGCATATACACATCAATTTATTTTCTGGCTTGGTCAGCTTGAATCAGTCAGACATAAGGCATCTGAAAGCCTTACCTGGAACTACATGCCAAATGAAACTAGTAATAAAGCCAACAGAAAAGAAATTTCCGAGACTTGAGAACTAATTTAACCAAACTACGCCCTTGGCATCAATCTGACCAAATATGCACAAAAGCTTTTGCAGTTACTGAACAGAGAGCCATCCTAGGGTTACCTGCAGTTTTATTGTGGGGTACTTCTTTAGTCATGTTGGTTCCTAAAGCTGTTCAGATTCAATTAGACTACAGGATGCCCTATCAAAGGCAGTCAACAAGTAAACTGCCAAGGGCCCAAAGTCGTACTCAACTCACTGCCCACCAAGCTTAATCAGAACTGTTCTCTATGCAAATTGTGTACCTCAGGAAGCACAGCTAATTAGGCAGAAAATTAAAGTCAGGATGTTAGACATTTCATAAGCTTCCTCAGAACTTGGGATAGGGGAGTCAAATATAGAGCCTCTAGACACCACACTACAGGCTTGTTAATGCAGCAGACAAAGAAACAGGAAGGCCCTCAGTCTTCTAGAAACCAAGAGTGTACCAACATTAGTAAAGAAATACGCCGTCTTTCTGTTCTTTCTTGAGTTCCGAGACTCAGACTCAGTAGAAGGATTTTACTCTGGTGCAAAGGTGAGATGCTTCAACAAAATGAGAAGCTCTCTGCTAAGTTTGGAGGAATGTTAGAGGAATCATAGAATATCTCAAGTTGGAAGGGACCCATAAGGATCAATAAGGAAACAGCACAAAGCATTGCCCCAGTTACCAACCTGACCTATAGCTGAGTAAAATCCACATCATTAAAGAGCTTCCAACCCATTTAAATTTATCAAAATACTGCAGAAGATGATGGGGTACACATTTGTGGTATACAAAAATCAGACAAGATTTTTGAATTTGAAGGTCTGTTCTGAAGGACCTTCAAATTCTGAAAGCCAGAAGTGACTGGCAGCATGCCAATAGAAAAAGTAATACATGTTGTAGAATTATACTTACATTTTTTGCCGTCATGACAGACAGTATTGCTTTATATTCTGTAAAACCATAAGATATCCCTTTTCATCTTCACAGAATCTTTAAAATGAACATCCTGTAAGAAAGTGAATAAAATACCTTAGTTAAAATATATTTTCAGTTACCTCTCTAGCTGAAACCCTGCATCTCCAGAGGACAGATTTTTTTAAACTTTTTGATAAACTCAATCACCACAATGGTCAGGTTCTGCACGGATACTAGAAATGTACATTTCTTGGAATAGGCAGAGATGTAATCTTATATATAAAGACCCAACTTACATAGAGGCCTAACTATATTAATGTGTTAGCAAAGCATGTCATACCATTACTAAAGTCTTGTAATTAAAACCATGCAATCATTTGCATCTAATGCATATTGACTTTAAAAACTGGAAGTGAATTAATTCTCTCCATCATGTCTTTAGCCTCCAGCAACAGAGAAATCTTCTAATTCCATCACTGCAGACATCCAAAGATCTTGATAAAAAGTAGGAAATACTATGAAATGTATATACACAGCAAACATTAAGTATTTTTAGGAAACATCCAAGAAAAAACATTCCAGTTCAAACTCATCTTTTTAATATTTTAAGGCTTTTTTATTAACCCTATGTAATTAGAATGATAATTTTAGAATTCCATGAAAAGACAAACATTTTGGTATACTGAAAAAATACTTAAAGTGACTTATTTTTTTAAATCAAAGCTTCCAGAAGTCTTACAGAAAACAGAAGAAAACAAGTTACAAATCAATGCTGGCAGCACAAACCATTTTAAAGACAGAATTAACCTGACAAAGTGTTTAAGTACTTCAAAAGTACTTTGTAAGTACTACTTGCTGTTAAAAAATGGACTACAAAAGACATCTGAATTGCACTTGGATGTGTAAGAGAGGGAGAATTGCTCACACTTTCAAGTGTGGACTCAATTCAGCAAAATCTTTTGGAAGGTGCCTAAACTAGTTACCAAATATGAGTCACGACCATTTACAGCAGAACTCACCAGCTACAAAAGCAGGGTGCAATTCATGCTATTTCCTCTGTACTTTAACCTACACAAAGTTTGAGAACGGCCAGTGTCTTCAGCTCCTTTCTAGAAAAGTGCCAAAAATTGTTTCAGTAGTGTGCACAGCTAATGGGGAACTCTACCATCACTGCATTAGTGGTTTTGGACAATCCAGAAGAATTTTAAATTCTAGGATGTTTCTACAGATTTCTTGGTTAATTCAGATATCACATCAATTAAACTGTTATAAGAGTTAGTGAAAAAATATTTTATTCAACTTAGAGGTGTTCTCCATTTCCTGTTGAATGAGTTATACTTATCTTCCTTAGTGCCTCCATTTATTGCAGCCATTATTAAGCAGTTACTCCAGCATGTGAACACCACACAATTCTGTCAACTAAGACATTCTCCCATGAAAACTTGTAAGTTTTAGTTTCACAACAAAACATCCAAGAAAATAAGAAGCATTTTTCTTTGCAGAGAGAACACTACAGAGATATCTATTCACACCCTGGGGAAAGGGCCTACTGGATCTGCGTAGCAATCCTGAAACCTGAAGAAGAGCCACAGAAAAGCCATAAAGCTACAGTGGTCATGGCGAAGAGCAAATCCTGAATCCTTGCATTGCATCTGAAAATTATGATCTGTATGCCTTTTCTTCCTCCTCCTTCCACACAAATTCTCCAAATACATCATCTGGAGCTCTGGCCAAAATTCATGATGCAGTTTGACCTCCCTCTCTTGCTTTAAGAGGCTTTACAAGTAATTTACTCAAGTAAAATATAGTTAAGAACACATTTGCTAAGCAGTTTTAACCCATTACAGATAACTAGTTTCATCTTTGGCAAGTTATTTGCTGTCAAGCTTAGTGATCCAGAAGGTATTGTCCATAAACTATTACAGTCCTTTGCCACAATGCTCTTCAGCCAGTACGAACAGTTGGTATTCTTCCAGCTTTATGAACGCATTTTGTCAAGCTCGAGAAGCCAGACTTTGTGACCCCACCATCTGCCATGACCTCTTGTCAGGTTCAGACAAAAGAACCTACACAGATGGCCTCAAAATGGAGATTCTCTTCATTCCCAATTGCTCTTTGACAGCTTGCACCACACAGAGAAACATAAAACTCAACCTTTTTGTTCTTTAGCTGGTTTCTACTGAAATGAAGCTGCATAAAGACAGGTTTAGAGCCCAAAGCACATGAGACACAAAGATTGCTTTATTTCAACTAAGGTGGTCCCTTCATAATCTAAGCCTTGGTTTATAATCCACTCCCATAATTTTGCCTTTTGGTCAAATATCATACAGTACAGTGAGCCAACCAAACTGTCTGACTGTAAACTTTGTGTTGTAGTTTCTTCTAGAACATATGTTGCCTAATTATTTATGCCAATGACATTAAAAAGCCAGTTTGGGCGTTAAATTTACAAAAGCCCAGATAATCAAGCTCTAGTTACAACAAAACAGTACAAGAGTGTTTATCTGTACCTATTCTCGTTACAAGTTAAAAGCCAAATCTATTCTGAAGTTTCAGTGATATTGAAGCTGAATCCCAGTACAAGAAACAATGCAAACCAGAAAACAGTTATCTATCTGCAAAAAAATATTATATTCCTGCATAGGTTTATTTTCTATGGTCCAAAGTCTTATTTTTAAATTATCCCTTTAAGATACGCATACTGGCTAAAACCTAATAGTAGAAAAGAATAAAGCCCTGTACCATAACAGTCTATTTTCTGCCCCTGAAAATTAAGCTTTACCAAACTTATGCTGGTTTTCTTTAGCTTTCTCCAATTCTTATCAGTACTTCACATATCACACCTTCACATAGACCAGCACCACACAAAGATTCTCCCCAGTCGCAGAGGCCAATTCCACTTCACAACAGAAAGTGTCATTTATGTAAGTATTACATCAGTATTAAACATCTACAAATTAAGACAACTATTGGACAGTTACCTAAATTGTTATGATGAAAAGCCTTCATGGAACACAGAAAAAACTGTAAAGATATTTTAGTATACTAGAATGATTTTTATCATCACCAAGGAGCATTTTTTTTAATTTACTTGATTGAGAGTATTGCAAAGTGAAAATTATTCCAAGTAACTGGGTCAGCTAAGAGGAAAGAAAGTGTCATCAGTTTCAAGAAAAAGAAACCTGTATAATGCCAGCCTTTCCACTAGAAATTAGTTTATATTCTTCACACCTCTCTCCATAGTACTAACTTTCAAGCTACGGTACTACAAGGCTGATTTCAGAAGACAGCAGTAACAAAAAGATTCCTTGTTAATCAGTACAAGCTCAGTTTTAAACCACTAATTTATGCACAGCATCTACATGGATTAGACCACCTGTTACACATATGTTGCTTCATTGTGTCTCAGTTTTCAGGCCAGTAAAATTTCAAAGTTACATAGTACTTATCAGAAATCCACCTGCTCCCAGGAAGTGTTTCCCCATCTTGTTCCTATAAAACATTTCCATATCCAACTCCTTTCTGAAGGAACTGAGATAAAAAAGGACCAATATTAGTGAAAATATCTGTATGTACTAGTCAGATTAATTTCTTGGTACCCCAAGAAACAGAAATACAACTTTGTTATCAAATTTCTGAAATTTAAATTACAGATTTTGCATCTCTATAAGAAGAATCCGTTGATTTGTCAACTTTTTTTCCTGAGTCCTCTTCAGATGACTTAGTCCCAGTTTTATCCTTTATTTATGTATACAAGAAATAAACTTGGCCTACAAATTGCAAAAGACAAGAATACCCATGTCCATCTAACACCCAGCTTCTCACTCAATTAAGAACTTCAAAAAGCCGACCAAGGGGTGTATTCAACAAGTTGCGCGCACAGAATGGGAAATAAATCACCATCTTTGGTTATCACACAGTAATCTTTATTTTGAAAATAATATTAGGAAATATCTCTTAGGAAACATTTGAAAGGAACTGCCACCACGATGTGCATGATGAAGGTCTTGCAGGTACTACAACTTATTTTTCCAGCTTTTACTGAGAGCAACTGTATGCTTTGAAAAAAGCCCTAGTAGGTAACAGACAAGGTGATCAGGGAGACTGAACAAAGAAATATAAGTGACTTGACTGCTAAATGATATTAGGAGTTTTTAACAAAATAAAATAACTTGAGAGGAGTAGTGAGTTTAAAAGCTTCATTGTTTAATCATTTTTACGTGACTTAAAAGACTGCAACCTATGAATCCAAAGTCTGTACTTTTCCCTACTACAGTTTTCCCTACTACATGACACAAAAATTAAATGAGCATGGCTGCTTTAAACCAAGGTGCAAATGAAAGATACAACTACCTAAACCTAATTTAAAAGTGAAGATCTCATCTTGTAGATTGGGGGAACCAGCTGACACACAAGAAATCAGAAGGAACAAAACCAAGTAAGTACCTACAATTGACCAGGTTCTCCTAAGCTGCTGTGATTGAGCAAAATGCCAATGTATCATCAGAACAAATTAACCAACACCTCCTGACAAAAGCAGTAATTATGACTCAAGTTGACACAGTACAAAGAACCTGGAAAAACAGACAAGGCCTACATGCAAGTTCCATTAGTGTAAACTGTACTTAAGCTATATAATGAACAACCAACATTTTGTGGGGCTTGCTAAAAGCATGTCACGGGAAATGTCCCTTTAAGAACCTCATGCAGCATATATTGAGGCAACAAATGAATCAGATCCCTTTCAATACTCTTAGACTTGATCCCAAACGCTACATCCCCATTACTCCCACTACTTGCTATATTTACTCTCACTACTGTACATATTATAACATGACTAGCAAAAGCACTGTTGAAGGAGGCTACTGAATATCTTGAATCCCAGGGATGAAAACAGGTCTGAGTGGATGTACAAGTAACGACACACAACACAGGAATAAAATCCAAAGCTGTAATCAAACTCTCCCCTAGATGAAAGTGCCCAAAGTCTCCATGCACTCAATTGCACTGCTGAGCCTCAAGTTCTGCTGCTTGTCCAGTCCTGACAGTGCTGAGACCCAAATCCCATCAACCTGGAACTAGATACTTCTTCCCTCAAGGGACTCAGTTTCTTAGGCATGCTCTTAGACATGCCCAATGTCACGCAAGTACTAGCGGTAAACTATACGTCTAAGAATAGGAGCAGCACTCATGGCTGATTTCAAAATCAATGAGGTGAAGCATGTCCCTTATTGCTCAAATAAGGAGGACATTACATTAAACATGTGGAATAATTCCCAAGTACTTGAACCTTGGAAGGCTCTTGTAATTCCCCAAACCAGCTTACTGTCATTCAAGATAAAGTACGTAAGGCTTGACATCACAACAGCGGATAACATTCATGCAGCACTTTAAAAAGTAAGATGATCTAAAATTTCTGTCTGAGTTTTTATAGACAACGTACTTTTACCAGCACAGATATGCACAGATATGTTTGGAATTAACAGAAATTTAGCTGCAGTTCTTTTAAGTAGACAATCTATTCTATAAGCTCATCTTTTGTTCTCTGACTAGGTTTCTAGCCCAGGGTTTTTTCCATAGCTGACTACTATACAGGCCACAACATTTGGGAGTCTACTGCTTCAGTGAAAGAGGCAGGTATGACTTCCTTTTAGAGTAAAGAGCGCACTGTATTTTCACAAACATATTTTTGCCTTAAGAAAATTAATTTTAACAACAGATTGACATTTGAAAAAAATTTAGTGATCTATATGAATGACACTAAAATATGTTGGTAAGACAGTCTTTGTGCATTGCCAGTTGTGTGTTAGCTCCTCTTGCCATTAAGCTCAGCTGAAAAGAGCATCTTTTTGACTACCGAGACTTCAAACAAGCTTCTTGCTACCACCAGCTCATATACTGTATGATACACCAGAGAATGCTCTAGATATTAATCTGGTCTTGTAAGGAGTTTTAGTTTTGAGATTTTAAAATTTCCAGAGTTATCACTACATTGACAAATACGTGGAACAGTTTAACCATCCTGTTCAGATACACTTTTGTCTACACCCTGCAGCTGGAAGGATCTTAACATCCAATGAACTGAAGATAATTTTACATTTGCATTTAACTAAAGATCGCCAAGTTATATAGGGATAAAGAACTTGATGATGGAGAGAGACTTAGTAACTATTTCCTGCATTTTCCTTATAATTTGCTAGAAGCTGTGTTCTAGTTTAAAGTCATTATTAACTCTACTCTTGCCTGGCTTGAAGATTATGACAGTATTCACTGAAGGGTAAAGATTACAAAAAATTTCATACTTCTTTATTTATAATTCAGTACAAACGCAAAAAAGGATTTTTCTAGTGATGCACAAGCTCTCAAATACTGATTACAGCACACAAAATTACCTAAAGGGTACAATTCCATGAAACAAGTTGCACTGATGTAAGATCCTACCCCTGCTATCATTGCTAAAAGGGATCTTCCACTTCTCCTTACTTCTTCAACTTTCCATGCCTTCCCCATGCTACATGCTCTCAACAACTCCCATTTCTACCTGAGGCCCTCAGTGAGCCAATTTAGTTCAAATACTGTCAGAATAGGAACAATGGGGCTGACAGGGGGAAGAAGAAAGTTTTCTGTATGCTGCAACCCACTGACAGCTCAGACAACCATCTAGGCCTGTGCACAGGACAGGCCTAACCCTTCAGATCTAGCAAGCTGTTTGATCAGTTCAGTCTGCTTTGCAGAACCACATCATGACTCTGTTTCTGAAAAAAAAAAGCATTTATGATCTCCTGAAAATTTACTTATGGCTTAAAATGTGACATAAGGTTGGATATGGTTTGTTTGTATGAAGAATACTCCATGCGTTTGAAGAGTTCACTGGAGTGTGTGCATGCTTCAAAAATCCATTAGGAAGAAGTGGGATATTTTGTCTTCAGATCATAGCTTTCCCAGTTTCTTATACAGCAAGAAGCGGGATGAATAATTTGCTTCTGACAGACAGCAGAAGCCTGCTGTTATACAGAATCAATACACAGCTTGAAATTTTATCAGTTGTATGTATGAAGTTACTGATTTTGAAAATTTGTTTAAATGTATTTGCAATTGTAAGCTGAACTTTAAATAAAGTGAAGCTTATGACAATTGGATTGCAGATTTAAGAGAACAGAAATACATTTCTCAAGTTTCTCAAGTCTCAAGGTCAAGTTCATAATGAAGGGAAAAGTTACCTAACTCCTCCCCTACAATAAATGGAGAGCCCATGCACATGAAGGTTCTTGATTTCACTCTGGGGACATAAACTCACTTTCACTTGCAGTTTCTAATCTCATTCCTAATTATTGGTCATGTTACCACCATAATTTCTATTACAGGTCAATTACAGTTATTCTGGTAATTACAAGTATTGCTCATATGGGAAAGGTTTAATACTTGGATGGCCGTTACGGTTCACAAGTGACATTTAATACATTAATGCATTGGCATTCACAAGCCTTAATGAGCAAATACTGATACATTTGCTTTAAGACTTTAATTCCCACAAATATCATTATAATAGCTGCTACCAAGTTGAAGAATTCATCTTGTACAACTTCACTAACAGTTCATAGCCTTAAAGACAGCGTATACCTGTAGCAACCTGCCAAATTAATTCTGAACATATTACCTTATTTTTCTTGATTTTTTCCACTTACATCTTGGGCTGAAATTCCCAATAACAAAACAGTGAATGAAAATGGTCACTTACCCACGCAGAACACATCTGCTAACACCTACCATGGGGAAATGGATTATGAGTTCCTATCAAAGCAACCTTTCCATGCACCCTGACAGATGATATACTCACCCAACAGAGTTTAGTAAGGGACTCTGTTGAACAAAAGAACTAAAGAGGTTCTAAGACAGAACTGAATCATTTGCTATTCCCACCCAAACTGAGACAAACCTGGCAGCAACAGGAACCTGATGAAACAGGAGAAACCTGACTTGCCAAACAGAGGAGCATGCCCTAACTTCCACAGGAAAAAAATAAATTAAGCTGCAAGACCAGAATTGCATTCACAAATGGACTTTGGTCTATAGAAGTTAACAAAAAGTTCATGTTCGGGGCACAGGCAGTCCATTCACTGTTAGGAAAGAATCAGCTATCTAGGAATAGGAGAAGCATAATCTCAACTACCATCACTGCTTCCTCTTACCACTGTTTGTGTAAAACCTGATGGTCAGGGCATGTCTCACTGATTGAAATAATGTAAAACCAGTCAAAAGAAAAGGAACATCATCTTTATAAAATGGATTATTTCTAGAAGATATGTTAACCAACAGCATGTTTAGAAGTTTTGTGAAAAACTTGTCTGTTCATGTCTATCAAATATCCTAAGGACTGTAAACCAGGAAGATTACAGTGCCATGACAATTCTGGATAGTGCCTTCAAAGATACCTCTAAAGTAGCCCCCCTGTAATTCATGCTTAAGTGACTTGGGAAGTTAACAATATCAAGTTGCTTCTACCTCTCTTTTAAATGTTATCACCAAGTCAGAAATAATGAACTTGTGCCAACACCTGAATTGCTGTAGTTCACAACCAAGCATACTAACAAAACCAAACACCAATCTTTTTCCAGCTTAGTTTCAGTCTCTATCATGACAGCCAATACTAAATGTGAGCTGGCTAAAGCATTATTTTATCACCAAGTTAGTGCTGCAAAAATCTAAGAATTTCTATATGTTTCAGTAAAGACAAATATTCTCAAAAGTGGCTTCAGTAGGCTGCGGATTTTGCAAACTGTTCTGAAAGGCAAAGAGTTTCTTCAACGGTACTAAGTGAATAGCTACATCTAGGACAAGTTATTTCCAAATGTCATCCCTTTTCATTTAATTACTATTCTGTATTTCACTAGAAATATGATATTCTAGAAAGCTGTGCTTTTGTTACAGATTCTACTAATACATATATTAGGATATATTAGTATACACATTATTAGCATATATTATAATATAATCTTGCAAACTGAACTATCATAGGCATGCAGTTTGATTTGATTGGACTGATTTTTATGCTATTGATATTGGAAAGTGTAAAAGTAAACTTCAACAGTCTGTAAAGACCTTTATTGGAAACTATCACTGCATGCAGGAAATCAGACAAAGTAGCAAAAAAAGTTCCTGTAATGAAACTATAAGACTAAGATCACTTACTACTGCCTCACCTTCTTGCAAAAGAGCTGTAGTCTACAAATCAAATAACGGGGGGGAAGAATTAATTTCATTCTAATACTGGCTGTTACAAAAAACACATGAAGAATCAAACCAGGAAGTTGTTATAAAACTGTCACTCCCTACCACACTTGCACCTTTTTACAATATTCCTTAGCATATACCTAGTTTTTCAGATCTGCAATAGGTATTTATACTATCAGCTTTGACATAGTACGTGTACTATTACTACGCCAAGACATTTGGATTGTTTTCCACTGAACACTTAAAATTTTATTATAAACCTGTCTGATTCCAGTGGCTTCTTGGCTTTACACACAAGAACTCCACAAGTGTATTTCCTTGCACCGGACTAGACAGTTTATTTTCCCTATTTTAAGATTCACTGTTGATTCATTAGTAGTTGTGTCCAGTGAATGTAATCGGAAAGGTAGAGGACACATTCTTAATCATTACACCAAAAAGTATGTAGAAAAAGCAAACAATTTAAGAAATTGCTGCTTATTAAAGACAACCCTAAGAATACTATTTTAAGGTAGCATATCAGAAGAAATGCAATTCCAAGAACTGATTTAGACTAGCTATAACTAAAGAACTCATTCTGCTCCACATTAGGACACAGAAGTTTAAATATTACTATCACCACAGCGTGGGCTGCAGCTTCCCTCCCCTAACCATATCAGGTCGCTATTCTTCTATTGCTTTTAGAGATTTGCACTAAATTTTCCTATAGGCACAGTGAAGAGGTCTGCACGCTTCAACTGAATAACATTATAAATTCTTGAAGGGGATGGAAAGTCGGAATTTTGGTTCCTATTTTTTCGCTAAACCTATAACAACACTTTTAGCCAAACCCACTGAAAGATCTTCACTGTGAGGGTGCTCACAACTGCCCAGGAAGTATGTCCAGATGCACAAGAGGCCCCTACAGTAGTGTCCAACATACAAGAGCAGATGAGGATAAAGCATTCTCCTGTAGTATTGACATCCCTTGCAAGATAGCACTGTGCCTTTTGCCCAGCTGAATTGTTTGGCCTAATCCCTTTACACTGGATAGCTGCTGTCAAGATGCTGTACTGAAAACTGTACCTTATCACTTTGTAAAGCAAGGTTGCTAGTCAGAACCCTCTGCAGCAATAAAGAACACTCCTATCAGCAGTGTGTGTTTCCTGTAAAGTTAATTACATCAATATAGGACAAGTCAAATGGTTTCTTTTTGTTGTGTTACAATAGTGATTTCTGTACAAACAGGAAGTGGTTAAAAGAAAGCCCAATAATTTGACAGTGACATAAGATCACTCTTAAATTCACCCATGAGACAATCTTGCTAATATTTAAAAATTTTCATTTTTTTCCTTAGTATAGAACTAAATCATTTGACCTATTACTCTTTCCCCTTCTAGAGGCACTGGACTCACTTCATAACAAGAAAGTTTTCAAAGGAGAAGAATTTGTCCTTTTTTTCCCCCTTATGACCACCTCTCCTGTCAAGTCTTCTCTTCTATAATGCAAACTTCTCCTTACTCTTTCATGTTTCTTCGAAGTGCTGTAGTTAGCACCCTATATGCTATTTTGAACAGAAGTTCCTGAAATTCAGTACTTCACTATGTACAAAACATCTTTGAGTACACACAGCATTGGCACAAATATGGGCTGTGAAATACAGTTCTGCATTTGTTCTCTAGCACTGGTAATCTGCCATGAGTCTTTGCCCCATGTATACGAATCATACATTTTTTTTGTGTAAGACAGGATATAATATAACCAAATGAACTCAAGTTAATTTGGGAAGAGTAAAGAAATTGACAAAATTTTATTAACTTATCTTTTAATAGCATCAATTTATACTAGCATAAAATTATTTTTTTACTCAAAGATTATATCAAGTTGCAATTAGTTACAACATCACACAACCTCCAATGTTTTGCTGTTTTCTGTCAGCATAATTAAGCTACATCAGTGATAGCAGTTGAAAAAAAAAATCTATCATCTATGAAAAATATTAATGAAGAGTCATGAAAATAATTGATTTCCAAATTATGAAAACTGACCAAGTAATAAATTTTTTTAAATTTTTACACAGTATGTTAAATTATATCGATTTAAACTATTCACTTTCTCTGTCAATTGAAAAATTGTCCCTCTATAGAGGAAGTCCCTTCTACAGAGGAAAACAGCACAAGCTCTGATCTGTGGCTCAGCATCACCCCTTTACTCAATGAGGGAGCACGCTCTCAGCTGCGGTTTTCTTCCACATTTCAAGGAAGTTTGCTTATTCCGTATTTTCCTCCTATTGTTTGTATTCTCAGTCCCGAAAGACGGTATTTATGTTTGGATTCACTTCTGCCGTTAAACCCTTTGCGGCTGAAAGTCAGGGAAGGCCTGTAACTCAGAGGGCGCAGGAAGAGGCATTCAATTAAGTTTTGTTGTTGTTGCTGTCGGACTAACCCTCCCCCGATAAAACCTGTGAGTCAGAACCAGAACGCTATGAAGTTCAAGCTATACTTCGCACGGCCACGAGCTCGCCGGTCCCTTTCTGACCTGTAACTCCCCAAGGCCGGGGCCGGTCACGCCCCCAGCCCCCTGCGGTAGCCAGCCAGGGCCGCCCCGCTCGCCCCGCGGCCGCGCACACAGTCGGCGGCGGCGGCGGCCCCGGCGGCGCCGGCCCAGGCCCGCCGCTCTCGGCGCGCTCCCCACAATGGAGGAGCGGGTGACCCGGCAGCGCGCAGGGCGGCTGTCACCCGCCAGCCGGGCACGCCGCCGCCCCGCGGCCACCCGCAGGTGTCAGGCACCGGCTCGCCCCCGTCCCGGGGCGCGGGAGGCGCTCGCCGCCGCCTCCCCCGCCCGCCCCGCGTGCGCCACGGCGAGGGCGGGGGACGGCGACGGGACCGAGCCGCCAGACGGCGCGGGGGGGCGGCGGTCGTTAAACGCCGCGGGGCGGGGGAAGCGGCGCCCCGGCCCGCCGGGAAGAAAGGCGCTGTCCCTCCCTCACGGCCCCGCGCCTCCTTCCCCCCCCTCCCCCCCCCGGCTCCCCGCTCACCCGCAGGCCCGGCAGCAACGAGGGAAGAGGAGGGAAGGCGGTAGCGCGGGCCAGGCCTAGACAGCGGCGCTGAGGCGACGAGACGGCGACGGTCCCTTACCAGCCGCCGCGGCAGGCAGCCAGCCGCTCCGCCCGGCCCCGCGCGCCGACGACGCCTCTCGGCCGGGCCGGCGCCGCGCACCCTCCGCTCGCGAGGAGGCCCCGGAGACGGGAGCCCACCAGGGCCAGTCCGCGAGCCCCGGCGCGTGGCGGCGCGAGCACTCGCAGCGCCCCCAGCTCGGCCGCCGCCGCCCCCCCCCCCCCGCGCCCGGCCCCACTCGCCGCCTCGCTCCGCCGCCGCGCCGTGCTCTGCCCGGGTCCTTCTCCCCCGCACAAGCTTGGCGGCGTCTAGCAGCCGGGCGCACCCATTGGCCGTCGCACCGCGTGAGGTCAGGCGCCCTCCCCGCGCTATTGGCTCGATCCCGTGTGTGTACACACGCCACCCGCCAATCCACGGGGCGACGGTGAGGGGGCGGGGCGGAAGGGCGTGGCCGGCCGAGACCCGGGGCCGCCGCTTCCCCTCACGGCCCCAGGGCGGCGGGCGGCGCGCGGCGGCTGCCGTCAGCCGGGCGGGCGGAGGGGGCGAAGGGCCGCGGCGGCCGCCCCGTGCGGGCTGGGAGCAGGGGCCGGCCGCTGTGCGCGGGTTCGCGCTCGCTGACAGCTCCAGCCGGCCGTACCTGCCCTCACCGGCGCCCAGCTGCAGGGGCTGCGCTCCTGAGGCGGGGCGCTGCAGGTCGGTATAAAGTATGTATATTTGTATTTATAGACATCGAACGGCGCCGCAGTGTCTGCAGACACAGGCCGTGCCGGGCTCCGTTCCGCTTATCTGAGAGGAGCTGGCGGGGTTGAGTCCCAGGGATGCAAAGTTCAGCCCCGCCACCCGCCGCGGGTTTGGCCGCCTCAGGTGAACGAATATCCCTCCCCTGGCGCGGGAACCCGGCTGCAGAAGCAAGCTGCGGGGCAGGGGCCTGGCGGCGGCGACGACCGGGACAGCATTCGGCAAGCCTCGGACCTTGCTTCCTTTTTTAACGTGCCCTGCAACAGCTCCGTAACTTCCTTCCTGGGAAACAAAGGATCTCTTGGCAAACAAAGAGATGATGTTACTGGTGAGCAGTTACCGCGCACTGCACGCTGCTCCCCAGCGCTCCCTCGCATCTCCGCCCTGCCGCGGAGTAACTTATGAACAGCCGCTCCTTGGAGGAGCGGGGGGGACTGGATACAGCCCCGATAAACTCATTCCTAGCTGTAGTTGTAGGGCCCATTCTTAAAGCTTTAAGAAGTATTTGCTTTCAACGTTTCCTTATTTTCTTTAAAAATGTATTTCAACAAAGTAGGATTAAGTATTCTTATAGAGAGAACATGAATAGAAAACACTCCTGGGAGTAAAAAAATAAAATTGGCACTAGTTCCATTCAATGCAACGTTTGTTAAAGTCTTTCTCCTTTAGAGAGGAGTACCATCCAAGGCATGCAGTAGCCCATTTCTCAAATTTCTATAACACAAATTCACCTTAATGCCACTGAGCAAGCTGAGCAAAACAAGGTTTATGGGGATGCAGAAACACTATTTATATGTTTTAGAAACCTCTAGACCATACACAGAGTAGACCAAACATGTTAAACTTGTTTTTCTTGTGTTACAGACATTAAATGCCCTAGAAAGACATATTTGATCCTACCCCCTTTACTAAGAAGGGAAGAAACTTCAAAAAACAGGTGTTCAACCTGTAAAATAGAGTTCTTAAATGAAGGACTAAGGAAAACATTAGCAAGAACTGTATGTTTACTTCAGTGGGATAGTTCACAACTGAAAATCTAGCATGTGACCAGGAATTTGCTGACTTTGTGGTTTTAGTTTCTTTTCATCCTCTATAAAATACTTTCATCACATGCAACAAGACCTTTATCAATATTTGCAGTGTTATGCAAGATACCTTCATGAAAGCATTAAAAAAAAAAAAGGGGCAAACTATTGTGTAGTCTCTTGGAGACCCCTCTAACAGGTACAACCACAATAGCTAACGTAAAGGCAACTGAAGCATGGCCTGACAGAAGCACAGAAGGCATGCACTGCCTTAGAAAAGGAAGTAAAACAGAAGCAAACCAGGTTGGCTGGTTTATTGCACTATTCAGTAAGTTACCTGAGCTAAACAAATACTTTAACTCAAACCTAGCCTCAGTAAAGACACTTATGCTTCAAATATCTCTTTTTAGTTCATTGGTTTATTTACTTTTCTGCAAGAAACGCCAATGAACTGAAGTCAGATACTATAACCGATTATGAAGATGAAAAATAGGCATTTTAACCATTAAGGAAAGGAGAGAAACAGAAGAAAGGTCACTGCTGTAGTTTGCATTTGCTTTCAACAGGAAACTGCAGAATGAGATGACTATATATATATACACTATTGAGCCTGAAGCTGCTGAAACAATGATCAGTTTGCATTAGGGTAAGTATGCTACTGCTGTAACATTCTAAACCAATACACAGTCTTTCAGAACTTAAACAAATCCCAGACTTTATCCCGGAACGAGGGCTGCATTGAAAAACATCTTGGGATTGTTTTTTTAGGCATGCCAAGGCATGGGTTTAGCAGCTACTTACAGTAAAACCTGCACTGTGGGAAGTTCTCATGTCTCTCTCCAGAAACCGTCAGTGGTCTCCCAGCCTTAGAACATCATCTTGCTCCCTCTGGCTGCTCAGACCCCTTTCAGATCCCCCACCTTTCCCTTTCACAACACATTACTTTTCACTGTTTGCTAGTTCCACTGCTTTCTTGCCAGCCCACAACCCTTATTGTGATAACCTATACAAACACTAACCCAAAACAGCCCCCCCACCTCTCTTCTCCTGCTGAACTTGCCCCCAACTCCCTATAAAACCTTAAACTAAAATGCTGCCCAAATTTTGTGTCAGAGCACTGCCATATTCCCCGACTCAACCTGCAGAACTGACATACCTGTTTTTTTGAAGAGGGGATCACAACTTTGTCTGTACTTTCTGGCTTGGACCAGTAAGAGCACAACCCCCCCTCTATTCTATGGCCCACTGACTGGCAAGAAATCATTCTGACCTTTTTTCACCAGGCTGCTCTTCAACTGGTGAGCCTCTGTGCTGTGCCCTGATCCTGGAAATAGTGGGACTAGTCAAAGGATCTTGCTACAGAGATTATAGCAAAAAGAAGCTAGCAGGCTGAAGCAGCAACTCAGTATTTTCCTTTTTTACTTTCTTCTGACAGGAAAGCAAGTATAAATGCTCGTCAGAAACAGATGAGAGCGACTGAATTAATTTTACATAAAATTAGCTGTTAGAGGAGAGAAGAAAACACTGCTCAAAAGAAAACAGTACTCAAAAATCTTGGCAAAGTTCATTACAGTGAGATTTTAAACATAGCTGACTTGATTCTTTTCTTAGTTATGTAAGAAAACTCATACAACATCTGCTCAGCATTTTCAACTATCTGAAGACTATTTTATCTGCCCTTTCTCTTGACGTGCAATAATTCAATAGTACTGAGATCCCTCCAACATTAGGAGGATTCTTCATGCCATGTAGTCCCCACATATATAATAGGACTATATGTCATTATGAATGATAAAACTGACAAACTGGGATGAAATAATCTACCATCAGCACCATGTGTATCTGTGAAGGCAGGATGCCCAGGAGAGCATTAACCCATCTCTCAAGTGAATTTCCAATCTTCACATGCCTGATGAGGTGCATTACTACCCAGTCCTAAGTAAAACATTCACAGTCTCAACATGGTATATCTCCTAAAATGATAAAACTACAAAGTAGTTAATATTTATAATTTTTGTATTGTTATCTTTACTATCAAACTCAGCTAATAGCAAATATAAAATTGCATGTACTTTTCAAACTGATGAAAACCACCCCGTAGGCAAAAATCTAAATATACATAAAAAGGGCAGCAGTAAAAGCTGTCATATTTTAAATAGAAGTTAGCATGAGTAAGGTTCTACAATGGTCTTAATGCCCTCCTGTGTAGCAAAAATTGAGACAGCAAAGTGCCTGTAAAAGTATACCTAATTGCTTAAAGCTCATTTCAAATTTGTTATCAATTAACAGGTACCACTTTAAGATATCAGCACATTAAGAATCTCCTGGGAAGATAAAATCAATTTTTCTTGTAACAGATAAGCAAAAGAGGCTTAGTGATCAGTAACCAAATTTCTTCAAGATGTCTATTAGTTGCCCAAAGACTGAACAGACTATGTATCACAAGCTGTGGCAGATGCTCTAACCTCCAAAGGCTGCTCCATCTTGGCAGACTCAAAGACACCCCGTTTGTTTCAGAGACTCACTACTTTGACTCTGTCCACAATAGAACACACAACTTTGCAGATCATTTGAAAGGCTCGGGTAGTGAATATAGTAAGGCCTTTTTGCATCCTTCATTTGCAGTTAAGTTTCTCTCCTGTAGATTTGAGGCTAGCAAAAGGAAAACAGGTTAAATTTCCTGCTTCAAATTAAACAGTGACAGTGGTAAATAGTTATCCAGAATAGGTCCTCTAGGACACTATCTGGAGCAAGAGGACTATATAATGTCTTGGTCATCTTCTATCTTTCTAGCTGTGCTACAGTCAGGATGAAAACCACTACTGTGTAAAGGGGCAGTATAAGGCACATGGCTAGCTGAGTTACCTTCAGCGAAGTGATTTGAACATAATCAGATTCAGCTCCCATTAGAGCTCCATCTGGGAACACTGTGGGAACCCAAATCAAGCCCAGCAAAACCACAAAACTATTACATGAACGTAAGTCAAGGAGCCTTCATCAAGAGGGTAATAGGTGGACATTATCCCTAGGCAGACTTTGATGAAACTAAACTGCTTCAGTGAGAACGAAGTGTAGAACACCAGCAACTGAGGCCACAAACTTCTGCTCAAAATGCCAGACCAAAAGCCTTTCTGTTTAGCCTAGTAGAACCTTCTTGCCAATGAGCATTTTCTTTAGCAGTGAGGTTGAGATGACAGAGAAAATCACAAGCTGAACACAGGTGCTGAAGCAAAGCAAATGTTCCACATATCCTGTAACTACAGGTTCTTACCTTACAGCAGGAGGAGAAGTGGAGGGAACTTCATCAATGGACTTTTATGTTAGAGTCTTGGCACCTGGACAGCCCTATTTTATGGTCCAAAGAAAAAAATGAAGTATCTATAGAGCTATCAACCATATAGATCATATAGTCTGCCATATTACTAGAAGTCAGCAAACAGATCTGTTTCTGGACTTCAGTTCAGGATTCCCATTAAAGTAGGTTCAGGAGAGAATGGTTTCTGCAACTTGAAGGATACCCAGAGAAAAAAAAAAATGTGACAAAATGTAGCACAGGTTGAAGGACAGAAAGTGACAGAAGAGTAAGAAAAATGGTACAGTCAGCTGACAGGCAAATAAGATCTAGTCTGAAGAACACCACAGCTAGAGTATATGCTCCAACTCATGGTAGATGACTGTGAAATAAAGTGAGGGAATGGTGTACGATTCGACCTTCCATGTTTCAACATGAGAAAAAGTGAATGGTAGTTCTTCGGCCCTCTTCAATAATGTTACATCTGTAAACATTTCTTGTCTGCAGTGTCTGTGGAACACAATCACCCACAGCTTGAATTTGATATTATTCTGAAGTGAAAATGTTTAATAATTTTACATTTTTGAAACTGATTTACACATACTCCTGAGAAAGTTATAATAATTTAAGATTAGTGATAAACAAATACATAAGAATAATTAACTATACATTTCTTTAATTATAATTTGTTTAAAAAATATAGAATTCATTCATAGCTTCAAAAATAGACTTTTCACCCCCTTTTAGCTAATAATAATAGGACTTAACAATGGGCTTGAAAATACTAACGTTACAGATTTTTACAAGTTTTAGATAGCATACCTGTAACTACTTTTAATTTATTTGTATTAGCCATGCCAGATAACATAGCTTTGGGAAAATTAAAAAAAAATTGAGCTACAAGCTAGATAGGAACCATCAGCTACAAAAATCCTGGATTATTTTTTTTTAATGGAGTACTGAAAGCCTATTTGCTTTTGTATTTCATCTTAATTTAGTGCACAAAATTGTCATCACAGAGCTGGGTCAAATGCTTCCTTAGAAAGTCAACCAAAAGGTGGTAACAGGCTACTAATAAGAAAATATCTTTGTACACAATCAAGTTCATCACAACCCACTCCCCAGCAATCATTTTACGTTTCTTAGAAATGCCTAGGGAAGCGTATGTGCCTTTTACCCTTCCTCGATGATTAACATACCAAAGATTTTAAAGATCAGAAGGGAGGCGAGTTCCTCAGTAGAAAACCCGTCACAGGAAAAAACTCCCCATCTCTAGTACATGGTAGGATTCAAGCAGCTGGGCCACCCAAAGGAGGTCACTGAAGGGACACAAATGCTGCAGCTGCACTACAGCTGTCACAGGGATGATACGAAGGATCATTATGGTGTGGTAAGTAATCTAGCAGCAGGGGGTAACTGAAGTACTGTATAACTTTTTATATATACCATCACAAATTTCAGTTATGGTTTTTACTGTCCTGTTAATGTCAAGATTTTATAAATATGAATTAAAAGATTTTAATTCTTCTATAATTAAAATGCCAATTTCTACCAGTGCAGGGAGCATTTCATTGCTTGCAGCCAGGTATCCATAGCAGGTTTGTATTCCTCCAAGTCCTTCTGGGGCTCAAAAACTGCTTCTATTCGCCTTAGCTTCTTTAGTTGTTCTTTGTCAGTCCAAAATCCTATAAACAGAAAGTTCATTCTCAAGCTCAACTGCAAATATGTTATTTTTGAGTTGTTTTAATTTATTTCCAAGAGATCCAAAGCAGGAACACAGTAAGAAATCATGACAGCTTTTCTTTACTCAACCAACAACTTTCTCGGAGGGAAACATATTTTTAACATTGTGAAACTCCTTTCCAACAGCATCCACTTGTTTGGAATCCTGACAACAGCACATCTGCTTAGCTGGGACGGTTTCCAAGGAACAGCTCTGGTACACTGAAGTTCCCTTAGGTTTCATCCACACTGTGCTTTCAGCTGCAGGTCCCTCTCAACAAAGAAGGGCCACAGAAACCAAGACTTAGTACTAGTTGGTTTTCTACTGTCTTAAAAATTGCACAAATGGCAGAAAACAGCTGGTGTTATGTATTCAGATTAATTTATGCTATTGAATCATGCTTGTCTATCAAGGGCTGCAGCTTTCTTACAGTTTTAATTGCTGAGTAAGTCTTACCTGAGCATATAGTTTTTATCTTACAGTTGTGTTATTTACATATCAAAGCAATTGAATGAAGTTAATATCCACCTACAAAATATACTTCCATTAAGCAAAACCATTGACAGTTTGTAGTTTTAAGTCTGGTTAATTATATACAACAATTCTGTGTGAGCAGAGCTGGATTTTTTTCCCCCTGTTAATAATTTATTTTGTACTTCCATCATGTTTATTTCTGTGAAAATCTTAAAAAATAAAGACTCGGTTCACAGATGACAGGACACAGCTTCAGTAGGAATGACACGGCTGCATGTAAGCATGGCAGCTTCCTTGTCACGTGATCCATCCCCACCCAGCACTGCTCCAAGCAGTGCGAATATGGGAAGGGATGCCAAGTCAAGAAAGAGGGAGGCAGCAAGATAGGGTTCACCTCTTTCTTCTCCAGTGGTATATCCTTCTAAATGTAAGTGAATCTTACAAACATATATGCAGATACTTTTCACATTAAACTCACTGTCGCTATTCATTTATGTAAAACTAAACAAGCATACAACTGCTTAGCAAATTGGGTCATTGTGTTAGAAATACAAATAAGGTCCTTGATTTGGTTTACGTATGACGTTATCATCTGTTTCTTTGGTCCATCAAATACAAGTACATGGGTACAAAGCACTATACAGAGAAACACAAACACTACTTACCTTGGATTCCCACAAAAATGGCTAAAGTAATTCTTTGGGGAGTTTTTAGAGTTATTTGAAGTTATGCCCTGGTTTTTTCCAATTTTTTTTCCCTCCATATTTACAAACATGCATTATGAAGGGAAAAACAAAACCCATTTAAATGTATACATACCTGAAGCAAGGCCTGCTAGAAAAGCTGCACCAAGACTAGACATGTCTGCATTTGCAGGTTTTTCTATTTTCTTTTTTATTAAATCTGAAGTCATCTGCATGACAAAACTATTATTGCTGATACCTCCATCAGCTCTACAGGGAGAGGGAAAGAATAAGTTAAAAAAATGCATTTAGTTCAAATGCCTATTGCTAACATTTCAGAAAACAACTTCTGGGGTTTCATGCCTATGCATAAATCTTCCTGTCACTCATGCACAAATGCATTTCCATTTTATGGGCAAATTTAGAGGCCAGCACAAGGTGCCTAGGGGAAAAAAAAAAAAAAAAAAGAATGCCTATAAACTGGGGGAGGAATGGTAGGCAGACAGGGACCTAGGACAGACACATTATCAAAAGCTTTGCAAGCTCTGTCCTCTAAAACTATACATCATCCTGGTTGAAATGTTAGGGTTTATAACAGAACCTTTACATAGTTATCACCACAACATGACAATAGTCAAAACCATTACATTAAACAAACCCTTTCAAGTGTTCTCAGATCTGGAAAAGTACTTTTTTCATTACTAACAAATCTTTGTACTAGTTAGCTAAAATGCCATCACACTTGCTTCTTTTTATAAGGAAGATGAGAATGGGGCTTCCATCTATCTATTTTCCTAATTGCATCATGTCGGAGACCCTATTAATGGAGAAAACCAGAACTTATAAATGCTGATCTTTAATCATCTGAGAGTGATTACTAGTGGTGCAAAGTAATCACCCTTGCAAACAAAAAATAACTATAACAAAAAGCAATCTTTGAATTGTCATAGATTGGTTCCTTATGCTGTTGGACTCCAATACCAGCCAGGTATGGAGCTGTTGTTCTATCAAATGTGGTGCAGTAAAGACATCTACTGTTTATTACTATAGAAAAGTGTTGGGTAATAAAACTTAACAGTTGCTTAGAAATCTTCAATTCAAATATGCCAGCTGAAATCTTCTGTACCACGTGATGACTCAGAAAACTTTTACATAAATGTTTTGGCTGTTTCTGAAAGTAAAACTAGGAGACACTGCCTGATCAGTGATGTTACAGGGTTTTGCTTGTTTGTACATACAGTTACGCAGGCTTACCGCCTCTACACTATGGCATAAAAACCTTTAACTGGCAGAGTCACTTTCTTAATGCCAGTGACACGCATTTTCCTTCTTCTGTAAAAATAAGACATCCATTTGATTCAACTTACAAGGGGGAAAAAGAAAGAAAATTTCCAAATACTCAGTTTTACATTTAGCTAAATTTTGCTGCTAGATACTTTGAAGATTCAAGCTGTACAGTAACATCTTCTAGCTCAAAGTTCCTACATGCCATTTGACTGGGGATGTGCCGTTTCACAGAACAAGTAAATAGGTGACATTCCAGGACTCCAAAGACCACCAGGATCATCCTTGTAAAGGCTGCTGCAGACTGCTACGACATAGAACATGAGGACTAAAACTGAGGGTTTCTTCTCTGTGCTTTCCTTGATGGCATTGAGACAAGCAAAGAGAAGTAATAGGAATGTAGAGGGCTAATGAAAATGACAGCTTTGTAGGAACCAGAGACCAGGAAGAAATGACAGATACAGGACAATAGCTAAAAAGGGAATTAACATATTTATGGGATAAAAACAACAACAACGAAAAAATCAAAAGTAATGGACAGATACTAAAGATGTGCAGACAAAAGGATGGGAGAGCAGTTTACAACCCTATTGAAAAAGCCATTAAGTGTATCTCATTATCTTCTAATGCTTAATCCACAGGCTGAATTGCTACTGATAATAGTTAACTATTATAGTCACTATATGAAACAGCAATTTTGTATTAATGAATAAAACAGAAAATGATCATACAATTTAAAGTTTATGTTACAACGTAAATGGGATCAGAATTCTAATGTTCCCTAGGCAGTATTTCCACACTTCCCATTTTTCAGTTCGCAGTCTTGATATAACTTCTCAAATTTTGGATGCAATTTTCTATGTAAAAAAGCTTCCTAAGGAATCAAAAATTCCAATACTTTTGATCTTTTCCTCTTAATTAAAACCCTGTTCCTTCATCTTTGCCTACTCTATCCCAATACATGGTGGAAGACAGAAACTTTTACCTCCCCTCACCTTGCACTTTCATCTTCCTTCCACTACTCAAAATTCTGATTTCTCAACTATCTACATGCCTGCCAGCCCACTTCTTCCTTTGCATGGGTATCAGGAAAAAAGCCACAAGAGGGACAGGAATGCTCTCCTCTCTGTTCTTGACCATGGTATCATGATGACCCCTGGCTGCTAGAAGGAGAAATTCTGGAGCGCTTTCTCAGCGTGACAGGACTTGAGGCTCTAAGACAACTGGTGTGCCCAAACCAAGTACCTACCAAAACGTGCCATGTAGTTTTCCAGCAACACGTAATTCAGCTAAATTTTTCCAAGACATGGTGAAAAGCATATTCTAGGGGTCACAGTTACCTCACTAAATTTGGTTTGCTTCTTCAAAGACTGAAGCAAAATCAATGTCTTAACAATTGAATTGTAAAAGTATTCTTTCCCCCACAAATAGATCCAGCTTTAACTGACATCTTCAAAAAATATTCAGTCTAGGACAGACCCAGCACAAAAGAATTCAGTATGAAAGAATGATAATAAAGCGTAGAATTACCTTTGTGGTAGGCATTGCTGTATGCACTCTAGTGCTACCTGAAAACATGAATTTGCCTATTTTTTTTTTTAAAGAGAGCAATTCATTACACACCTACTGACAATCACCAATGCCAATAGTTTAATTAAGAACCAACCCTTCTGTGGGTAGACTCTACTGCCACTTAAGCTACATTAACATTTGACTTGGTAATCATCTATTTCTCAGCAGAATTTTTACTGTAAGATAAAATGCATAAAGTTCACACCTATTTAAAATCAAACTCCCATATATCAGATTTAAAAGTTACATGGAACTTACCGAATAGTTTGAAGAGGAATGCGTACCTTCTTCACAATGATATCATAAAGCAGTTTGTTTCTTTAAAAAAATATTTAGTTGAATTAAGTATTATATATTCCATAAAGTGTTTCCAGTATCTACATAGTCAGAAAATAAAATACAAGGCAAAAAATGCCTCAGTTGTGTCAGAACTGCTGCAATAGCTAACAAGCTTCCAGAATGCATAAATTAAAAAAAAAAAAGAAAAAAAAAGACTGAAAGTGGTCGTTGTTATACATCATTATGAAGGCGACAAGTATTGCTAAATCATGGCCCATTCTATAGCAAGTCACTGTAGAAGGTACGTTTTTCCCACCTGAAATTGCTGATAGGTTTCTACAGACAAGATGCAATTGTTGATGTAACAAGTGGTTTAGAGTGAGGAAAGTAGGCTGACAAAGTGTTAATCAGACTTTATCCAGGTGTTCTTTAAAGGGAACATCTGAAGGCTGTAAGTTTGACTTGTTCTGAAACCATTTCATTTATTGGGAGAAAATCTAAACACAAAGGATCCCTACCCTATTCTAGTTAGGTATTTGAATGAGATGAGATTCTCAACATCCCTGTTTTCAAGAGACCCATGCTTCAGTTCAGGAATTGCTGCATCTCATGTTCCTCTTACAGTGCAGAAGAAAATGCATTAGAAACAGTTTCAGCAACTCAGAATGTTACCCTCCTCCAGAAATCCTTTTTGCCTCTTCACAGAAGGTTATCATGCCCAAAGCAGAGCTGGTGACTAGATGGACGGAAGCATATGAGCGTTCCCTAATTGGCCACAGTGCAGCGTGAGCCAGGCTCAAACCACATTCAGCTTCAGTTCGAGGCATGCTGCATGGGTTTGCAAGGCAGAACCAGTCTGTTCCACAGTATGCTACTGATGTGATATCATCAGTGACTAGCAGTAATATCTTTAACCTTGACGGTTAGATGTGGAAGTTGTTGTCTATTCACATCTTTAAAGATGTTTAAGATGCCTATTACTGTGTTTTATAAAACACCAAAAATTCAAACTTTAGCCAAAGAGCTGATACAAAACTTCCAGCTTCAGGTATACTTTAAACACAGCTGGAGTGGGCTACAGCTTCTGACAAAACTCTGTCAGGAGGGTAAGGACAAATTTTAAACAGAAAACATTTTTAGAACATGCAGAAAACAATATAATTTAAGAATCCCTACTGGTTACTTAGTAACAAAAACTCTGAACTAATAAATATACACAAGTTTATTTGTAAAGTGTTAAAAAAAGGAAAGCAGCTAGAACTCCTTTTCAGTGTAACAGTAATGGATTACTACAGTTTATATTTTACAAACTGCAGAAGTCCATGTATCCATTTAACACTGCTGATCAAAATAAAAGCAAACATAAGAAAATATAAGCAAGATAAGTAAGTAAGCAGTACCTGAAAGCTACAGATTCCAATATAGCTCGGACAAGATGGTTTCTGGTAGTGGAAGGTTTCAGCCCCATGAAAGAGGCACATAAATATGGGTCATTCACAGAAACCTGCAGAAAAGATTTCACCATGAGTTCAGTGAATTGTATTTGTAGGCTTTTGAGAAAGGAGTCAAATAGTAAAAAAAAAAACCAAAAAACTTACGACAATTACAGGCAGCATAGTGAAAGGAGAAAATTGAAAACAATATGTAAGAGGTATATAATATTATTTTAGCTAATTCAGTGAACAGTTTAAATAGCTTCTTTCAACAGGAAAAAGGTTTAAGTGACTTCTTCCAAATCTGACATACTAAATAACACTAATCTGTATGACTTCTCTTTAAAATACATATAGTGTACACTTTAAGAGTCTAGGACAGGGCACACTGATATTGCTGTTCTCTAGCAAGATTTCACACACACTTTTTTTTTTTTAAACACTCCTGAACTGCTGAAAGAAAGATGAACTGACTTTCATAAGTAACACTGAAATGGATGGTAGATAAACCTAACTGATAAATAGAGTCCAACTAAAATTTTTATGGTCACTAAGTTGTCTTTTTTTTTTTTTGCAGAACTGGAAGATTGACTGATCAATCTCCTCTTCTCCACTCCTCTGATGAACTTTATCACAAAATATTAGTTTCCTGGACCATACCTGGTTTGTGACAATGTTAAATCTTATTTTCACTGTAGACAGTCATTTTTAAATGGAAACAATCCTTTCCAGTTGTATTGTGCTAACTATTAATTATGACAACACTTACCAGAAGTTTGAATTTCATGCTTATAAAATATATACACACATATTTATAAAGTAAATTAAGAAAATGCTAACATATGTTAAAAAAACCCCCAAACATATGGATAAGTACATCAAGCCAAAAAACCCCGTATGGATAGGTACATAGAGCCAAAAAAAAAAAAAAGTATGGATAGGTACATAGAGCCAAAAGGAAAACTGGCATTTTTCTAAAGTTCCAAAACAGAAGGAACTTCTGCATTACAGTAAAATAAAGTATTCTCTTTTTTCCATATACAAGTACCCTTCCCATTCTAAGAATGGAACCCCTTGTCCAGCCCAGTAGCATAATAAAGATCCCTAGCTTCCAAGTTTACAGATTTTCATATATAAGATAAGAAACTAAAAAACATAGACTCATATTCTACATAAGGATGAGTATCTTGAAAGAATCAATCATTAAAAAAAGAAAAAAGTAGCAGTCCATATACATGCATACAACCCAATGAAGAGTCCTAAGTTTTTGCTGTTACTACTAACCACAGCAAATTAACCCTGGGACCCCCTATTTCTAGCAGAATGAGTAAAATTATTTATGCACATATTCACTCAATTTCAAATACACTTTCACAATGATGCTCCTCTCAGTGCGCTGCATCACAGCAGTAGAATCCAGTAAGACAGAAACTTGGTTCTTATTGCCTTAATATGGACAAGTAGAGAAACATTTTACTGTGTAGGAAATGAACATATGGGCTTCATAAGAACCCTCCCAATCCACTATAATTTTGAAGTCTAAGAAACATTACCATACAATCAATTTGTGTTAGCATCTAGCCAGTGAAGCTAAGCAGACACGCTAACAGTCCCAGAAGTGGTCAACTCTGTTCATGTCCCCTTTCACACCATTTAATCCACTCAGTTTCTAAATTGAACCAGATTCTGTTACTGTGAGTCTATTAGCTAAGCATGTTCCACTGAAGTAAGCGGGGCTTTTAAAAGGCAAATAAATTAACATTGGTGGATACTATAGTGGCAACTAGATGTCACAGTTAGAGAAATCTATTCAGTTTTCTAAGTACAGCTTCTAAATTTGGACTGGGAATACTAGAACTGGGGAAAAAGAGATTGATTCAATGTTTACAAGAAGCTAGCTGGGGTTCCTTCTGGAGACAGCGTCAAGAAAGCAAGGGGGAGACAAACCCACAAGGCAAAACAAAAACCAAACAAACAAAAAAGAGGTTTTACCAACATCTCTACAGCTTGAATATTAATAGAAATAAAGGTTCAAAAAAGATTCAGACTAACATTTGTCTACCTCAGGATTCCTGTCTGCAAATATTGAAATTTGGCATGGCTTATTCACAGCACAATTACTCACAGTAAATGCTAAATGGAAGCATCTCAGCACAATCAAGCTGTATACCCCTAAAAATAAATATAATGATTAGGTCAGCTGTTTGAGGGAAGGTAGTTGGGCTGCCTGTAGAAGAAACGAAATTTTTCTTTGCCTTGTTCCATTAACATACAGGACTTACACAGAAGTAACATTAAAGATGTTAAGTTTCTTTAGAAAAAACACTAGTCCTGGGATCAAACTGAGTATGGTAGAGCAATGAAGATAAAAAAAAAAAAAAAGAACTCTTGGACCCACGCAGAGAGATGAGCTGTCAAAAACATTCCATGTAGCTCTAAAATGTATGCATTCAAACTAACAAATTACTATCTAAGACATCTAAGAGAAAAGAGAAGGTGGTGATTTTTGAGCAAAGAGAGAATACTGTTTTCATCTTAATAGCTTTTCTTTGTTTGAGTAACACAGTAACTTGAACACCTGACAGGTTCAAACATCAGTTGTCTGTACATCAAAGAACCAGCTGACGGCAGACATTACTCAACCCCACAGCACAACAGCAGCTTTCACTTCATCTTGCCTGGTCCATCTGTCCAATACAGTTTATAATGCTAATATTCCAAATGACAACTTGGGAGACCAGGGCTACACCACAGAGTTTCCTCTGGACAGCAACACTGATTAGAAAAACAAAGTTTTGTGGAGACATGGATATTTTCATGTTGACAAACCCACAATGCAGAAACAGCTATGCTGCTGAAAGCGTGCTTTTAGTCAGATTATCTCATGTTGCTTAGGAAAGTAGCCTAACTAGATGAAAAAGTTTTGGGGTTCTGTACAGTCCCTAAGATAGCAATGGCTACATTAGCAAAACCTGTTTTTTTTCATTCTGTATGAAAGTTTTTCTAAGAGCTCTGACTTGCAGCTCTGTCATATTTTGTGGTGACAAATTACGAGCTATTATCATCAACTGGCAAACCCATACTGGAAGCAACTGCTCTGTAGCTGAATAGGCAGTATGTCAGCTCCCCAGCTATCACAATTTGTCATTTAATGTAATGTATTAACTGGAATTCCCATCAATTCCAATCTAGACTAATACGCTAGACTGAACTGCAGCATCAATATCATCCCTGTTGCTGCCTCTGCACGGGGACAGTACCTCACATCTGTAATGAAATTCAAGAGGGATCATGAATCAGAGGTAGAAAGGACAGACATGAGGACACATAAGTCTCTATCATAAATGGAAAGCAAGTAGAAAGAACCCGGAGCTTGGGACCCAGAGGGGATCAAGTAATTGCAGGAAGTTCCTCAAATAGAGAGGAAGGTAAAAACAAGCTACTGGGAAACGGAGGGGACTAGAGTAGAGAACAAATGCCAGGAATTCCTTACTATACACATTGTGCTCAGCAGCAAGCACAAACCCTATTTTAAAGGGAAAAATCTAATTCAGATTAAAATCTGCATATCAAAGAAGTGTCTAAATATTACTATCTTTGCTTTTCATAACACCAGGACTTGCAATCTTGCTTATATTTAAGTACACTTCAGTATTCTGATGAATTGCAACCTACATCTTGAAAAGAGGCAGAATAAAATGAATTATTTTAGAACAGTGCTTAGAAGTATTGTCTCAATGAAGGCTTTGCATGAGGCAGAAAAGCTATGGGATCGGTTTCTGTCTCTACAGGCACTGCCTGCGTTACTGTGGCAAGTCATTTAGTTTATCTGTCCCCCCGGTCTCCATCTGCAAAATGGAAGTAATTTTCCTATTTCGTAGGATTTTTCTTATAGGGGGGTGGTGTTTAAGCATTCTCATATGACAATGATCTTCAGATGTTGTGGTGAGGGACAGAGAATAAGAACCTGAGTAGTACAGAATAAATACTGTGATAAGATGAAAATGACTACATTTAAACATGTAAAAGTTAAAATTTTAACTGGGTTATTAAGAATATATTCTAATTTATATTAATAATAATAATTTTACCTGAAAACCTGGAACAAAACAAACGCCTTGCGAATCAACAATACTCCGTGCCATTTTTTCTGTTTCATCGACATTGGTGAAAAGATCTGTAAAGATGCGCAAGTCATATGCTTTTATTATTTACTTCAATTTCTTCATATATTACTAAGAGACAAAAATCTAGAGTTACTTTCGTAATATTCTTGAACTACATGTTCCAAGGGAAACGATCACTTTTCCTGTATTTCATGTCCATCAGTCACATTACCAAAAAAAAAAAAAAATCCTATTCAGATGAAGACTAAATTCAAAAGGATCCTCTCGTATCTGTTATGCTATAGCCTTTTAATCTTCACATCCTGTAACAGGTCATTAACTTTCCAAATAGACATAAATGGGAATTGAGAATGCTAACAATAGCACCCTAAGTATGTTAAAAACCTAGATTTGCAAAACATAAAAAATGCGTTTTCCCCATAAAGATGTTGTTATTGTTAGCCCAAGCACCAAATGACTACAGAGACAGTCCTTAACACCCATGATATTTTATCAGCACCCTTAATATTTTTACAAGTGACTGACATAAATATAAATAAGGTAGGTCCTAATATCACCTCTTTGATAGACACTACTTTTATTCTTTGTCTAGCCAGATGTCTCCTTTCACAACTCTATACACATCCCTCTTTAGCTTGTTCTTTACCCACGTGCAGTTCTTGTACTAACACCCATCTTCCGTATTTTTAACCAATAATGTCCTTATGTGGCCACATAACATGTTTCTACAGAAGACTAGAGGTCTCCTGTAAGCGAGGGCTATTGCTTTTTCTTGTGTAAGAAGTAAATTTTCCTATCAAAGATAAATTGAGCTAGATTAACCTAATTTATCTTTGAAAAAGCCATCTTGGTAACTTACCAGGAGTTTCAATTTACCTTTGTAACCTTCATAAATTTCTTTGAAAGCTTTGGGTTCTACTGTGCCCAGACTAATAAGCCTAAATCACATATTTTCCTTCTTGTTGTATTTGCTATTTCTGAACTATATATAGTACCTCTATGTCAGGACAGAAAATGAAAAAATTAAGTAAGATTGACTTCACCTTGAAATTCCACATACTACTTTTTCAAAATTCTTAGAAGTGATCTGATCCCACTAAAAGAACCCCATTAAACTAAGTTTGTCTTGATGCAGAAATTCCTATTTCGGAACCTTTACCACTAATTCTGCATCTCATCTTCATCCATGTTAAGCCTCACCGTCCCTACAGAGGCCATTAGCTTACCTTGTGTTTTGACCCAATTCCTTCTGTAGAGCAAAAGTTTTACCCTTCTCTTTATTCGTAAAGCTGATAAAAGTTTCTGAATTCTGCTTCTCTGCAATCATATTTCCAGAAAATAAAGGTCTTACTTATTAGGGAGTCTACAGCAGCATGCTTATTTTTTTATCTCCCTATAAAACTTCCCCAATTTTTGCCTGTGGTAACAACTGTAGGTCACATCCATTTCACTACTGGCTAGCTAAAAATCCTTTATACTATTGCTCTGCATACACCAATAATACCCATTTTAAGTATGGATAAGTTGTATATGGATAAGTATCCATTTTAAGTATGGAATTTGAAGTAGCAAGCTTATATATGTACCATTGATACTTGTATCTGCAGCACTGAACTGTGTATTGAATTGAGTAATTTCTTTAAAAGACTAGTGACTGTTATTCTCTAGGCTCAGTCAAATGCTGAATGATGAAGACTTGAGGATCAATCTGAGTCACACTTAATCCTTAAGGGCACATAAATGAGCATGTATATGGCACATATGCACCAGAAGTTGACAACTTCAAGAAATGTGGAATTTTGTGGTGAGCTACACGTCAGGAAAACCCTTCCCAGATAACGCAAAGTTTGAGACACTAATTCCTTTTTTGCACCCTAATAAAGGTGTACTTAATTTCTAAGTAAACCAAGTAAATAGTTTATTAGAACACTCAGAAAAGTTGTCCTATAAACAATCAGTGGTTTTGAACATCAACTACTATAGAGCTAGTATTTTTCTTAGTCTTTTATTAATCTGGAATGCAAATCTTTTCATCACATAAAATAGTCACAGCCAAAAGGCACATTACTTCTATGTGGAACAACATACACAACACCATTACTTTTAAAAATAAAGTTCTTCACATTATTTTCATATAACTCAAACATGTTATTAATTCTGAGATGTACAGCTAGAGATCTCTCAAAAGCATTACAGCAACTGTTTGTGGAATATTGCATTTACAATCATGCTACCTAGACTTAATTGGTTGTCAATTTCTGTGCTTCTCCTCAACTGAAAATTCAAGTCCAAATAGCCTAAAACAGCACACATCTAACTTTAGACAGGTCTCCTTTACACCATTACTATTCAAGTGTGGATACCAGGTTAAAAAAACCAAAAGGCATCAGGAACTTTGTCATGCTCAAGAGAAAGCAAGTGAGAAGCAAAATGTTTCAGGAAAATAAAAGCCTACATAGGGAGGAGGGTCTAAGAGGCAGAGTCTGATGAGGAGATGATTGTGCAAACCAAACTCCCTGCAGTAAACACACTCAGCAGAGAACCTACTAATTAGATTGTGCATTTTCCACTATCCAAAACATGTAGGCTAGTTTCTTCAATTATGGATAACAAAAGCAAGCCCAATAACATAACTAAAACCCCATAAAACAGTTTCTTAAGTAGTAATATATTTTACCCTCTATAAAATTACTTACTTATATCCTGAGCCCATTTTATGGCAGTGCCAATGTCTGACATACAGCCTTCAGTTAAGTAAACAACTTCTTCCCCGATCTTCCAACCAATCAGTGGATAGAGACCTTAATTATTTTCCATGAAACAAAAAACCCCATGTAGTTAAATTAAATGTTTCCAGAAAAACATATACAAGCACTCCCCACAATAAACCCAACTAAAAATAAAAAATAGTTTTTATTCAATTCCTTTGCAGAATTCAAGATAAAAAGTCACTGATAGAAGTTAAACATATTGTTTAAAATTGTAGTGACAGAATTATAAGAGACTCGAACAAGTTTGTTAAAGTTAACCTAAAAAAAATTCACTATCAAATTACAAAAAAACCACTCTTTAAACTAAAGAGAATATCTATCTGCACTTATTTTAAAAAAAAAGTAAGAGATTGTATATACTTAAAAATTTATCAATGTCTTCCTATTTGTTTTCAGTCTGTCTAATTTTCCCCAATGATTTCTATAAAGTCAGAATTTACTTCCCCAAAACATAAAACATGAAGGCTGGGCTTTCAGATGGGATGCACAAATACTAAAACAGACATATACACACACACAAAAAAAAGCAAACTTAGAACATAGATCTTATTCACATAAGAGGATGAAAGTGATGTACTTTGTAATTCCTTTTTCAATATGCAATGCTTCCTCACATAGAAAGCAAAAAAACCCCCAAGTTTCACAGTTTGCCCATCCTTGTCCCCAACAAAGGTTACTGCCAGTTAACTATAGCATTTTACCCGTATGTTTGCCTAATATAAACAACAAAAGAAATATCCAAACTCATTACAAATATTTGGTGATGTACTTTGTCTATAACTACAAAAGATTAGCACTTCTATTGTTTACATGATGGGATTTGTAGGAAGTTATGACTTCCACCAAATAGTTTTGGCTTTGCAGTGACTCAAAAAAAAAAATTCAATTACTTTGAATTTTTTTTTCCCTTATCTCTCAGAAGAAAGGCAGAAATACATAGGGCAAACACTGTTAGTTTACTTGAAAACACAGTACAGCATCTTTCAAAGATCTGTCTGCTTGAAGATACTATTACATTAGAAATAAACAGCCAATAATGAGGATAAACCTGACGATTTGTTCTCCCCTTTGCCCCCCCATGGATATGTTGAAACCTTAACAAAGAATACAGACATGTTACTTAGAACTGTCAGTCTGAACACAAAGACCTTCTTGTTTGATATCTGTATTAGTAAGGACATAGCACAAAAGCCCTGCAAGAGTACTGCTTTTAATGCTAAAGCAAAAAGGCCGTTATCTAGCTGAACAGTGGATACTCTCCAGCACTGCAGCTGGACAAATGGTTTTTCAGGTCACTCGATAAGAACCTAAGCATTCAGTGGTCACTGCAATAAAAACTTCACCCAACCCAAGTCCCATTAACTGTTGGAGTGAAGAAAGCACCCAGGCCTTATGGGACCCTGCTCAGGACTCAGAGATCATGGGTAATGCAACAAAGGTAAATAAGCCCCAATAACTATAGGACCAGAAAAGCATCAGAAGGATCTAGGGATTCTCTCTACTTTCTCAAGGTGACTTTGCTGATATACAAGTGTCTCTCTCTCAGAATCATCTCCAGTTTTCTTGCCTGTGTCCAAAAGAGTGGCATGGTAGTACTAGTGCAATTGCAGAAACTTGGTTAGTGCTGGAAGCACTCTGGCGCTTACAAGGGAAAACAATTAGCAGTACCTATTTAGATTAAAGTTTGTATTTGTCTCTTGAAAGGAAAAGGTGATATACATATCTCCAGATCCTTGGTGCAGGTCTCCCTTACAATCTTTATTTTCTACCAAAGGTGAAGCTGCAAAGCAGCAAGACCAAACAATTCATTGAGCCAAAAGTCCTAGAGAAGGACAGCTAATCAGGGACAGAGAAGTCCATCAGATGGCCATCCTAAAGATGCTCACACCAGAATCTCTAGTAGTATAAGATAATCTATCTCTAGGGAATGGATCAACGTGACACTTGGCATGACCACACTTACTAAGAACTATCAGACTGCCAGAGAGGTAGATTTAAAATCTATACAACATGTTTCCATCACTGAATTGTGAGAAGTGCTGTTCTCAAAGGAACTTTTTTTTTTTTAACTGTCATATATAGCAACTAAATACAGATCAGAAACTAGAACAGCAGCTAATGAATAGCTTGCACGAGGATGCTGTAGGGATTCATCTTGCAGTCTTAAATACATATGTCAACTTTAAAGATTGAACACATTACATTTCATGCCCAGGACACTGAGAAAGCTAGGTACCTAACTTGTCCTACTAACCATACCACACGACAGCCAAAGAACATAGGGAAAATAACTTTAACATAAATAACAGCCTAAAGCAGTAAAAATTTCTAAAGCACTGCCTTAAAGATTTCAACTCCTATCAGATCACAATAGCCATGTATTTTCTTAAAAGAAAACAAAATGGAAAAACCTTACAGCATGTTTTTGCTATTACATTTCCACAGACTGCATACATCTGATTTCCTAGTAAAAGTATCATCACAATGACATCATTAATCAGCCTAAAAAGCATTTGCATTCATAGGGAATTCAATGTCCGTGCTATTCAGTTCTGACACATCTCCTGTATTTGCCAAGGTCCTTCCAGACCTTAACTGGTAAAAGTCTCCTTAGCACACTGCTGTCCTCCTCCCCAGTCCCACCCCTCCCAGTTTAAATTGTAGGCTTCCTGAAATTAGTAACTGTTTAAAAATATGACAGAGAAAGACTGTGCAGGCAAATTTACTTCAGGATTGTCTGTTGCTCTCTTGACAAATAGCCATCTATAACAAACTAACAAGCTTGACAGACCACAAATGTTCAGAACGACAAAGTTTTAAACACTAGAAACACATTGGGGAGCCCATTTCTAGTATTTTAAAAGAAAACTAGTAATTGCTAATCCTGCATTATCTCACTGCAGGTACTTCAAAACATAAGGGCTCAAGCAGAGGAACTTACAGCGATCCACTGGAACATTTTGATGTGAGAAGCCAGAGGACCAATCCCCTTTTTCTCCATTCCTGTACTGTATAATACTGCTATCAAGAAGAACAAGTGGGGGGAAAAAAAAAAAAGAAAAAAAAAAAAAGGAGGGATGCAGGTAGCAGACATAATTATTAGTGATGTTACTTAGATTCTCTTCTTGAGAAGCATATTTCAGGATAACCAAGATCTACATTTCTAATTAAAAATTTCCAGAGTCTTCTGTTCTGAAAACACTTTCACACTGTTTTTCTACAACTAAAGACAGAAAGAAAAGCATAGCCCTGTTTTATCCCTTTTTGTACCATCACTATTAACAGCTGTCAAGTAATGTGAAATACTCTAAAATTTCACTAGCTTACCTCTCTGTGATGCAAAGAGATGCTCTCCGGTATTCACATTCCAGAAACAACCTGTTCCCATTGTCAATTTAACATCTCCTGGGTGAAAGCAGCATTCTCCAAACATGGCTGACTGCTGGTCAGCTACCTGCCATACCAACAAAAATAATACAAGTTAGCTATCAACTACCAGCCTACAATGCTGCTGGATTTTAAAATACCAATGCGAACACTTCAGAGTTCTGAATACAAATAACCGTTCAGAAAGGAATTGAGCATTAAGAGAGGACTCCTATACAATTTCTTAAGTATTTGCAGGCCATTCCAACAGTCAGATTTATCCCTAGAATCAATTTACACCAGGTCTGGACACAACGTGAACGTCTGTGGTATTGCTTGCAACACTGAAAAGTATGTCATGGAAACAAAATAAATATTTTATGTTTTAGTATTTGACAAGGATAAATGGGGCATTTGCAACACCAGGGAGCAGAACAGAGTAGCTTGGCTTGAATTCCTCTTCCCCCAAATAGAAAGTTGAAGGTTTGAGGTCTCACCTTCCTTTTTCCGTGCTACCCCTCCTGTACCAAATTATTCCATGCTCAATTTTTCAACAAAGACGATGGCTATTAAAAGTATTTATGTTTGTGCCTTGGTGAAACACTAAATTTACAGGTAAATTGAGTCTACAATTCTTTAAAAATAGCAAGACAATTTCATGTTAGATAGATGACAATTTTTCCATTTAGCTCAATTCAAGCAGATTTTTCTACAAGCCATAACTTTACAAAATATGGGGTTTTCTTATCCAAATCCTAACTACTGATGCAAGAACATGTTATTCTCCATTTATTTTTAGTGAAAAAAAGAAATAAAAGGTACCACAAGTGGATCTATCAACAAATACTCTTACATTTGTGTAGAGGCTTGCTGAAGTCAAGCCAGGATGGACCCCATTGCACAACTTTATATAGAACAACTGATTTTAAGCCAGAGAGAGAGACTACCAGAGCTTAGACCAGAACCCAGCTCTCTTAAGTCCTACATTCAGTGCTTAATCATTTGGTCATCCAACCTTAATGGATCTCAACCTCTAGAAATCCCTTCCCATTCCTCTCTTCTCCTTGCCCCCTAAGGTTGTAAACTGAGTTTTTGGAGAAAAATTCAACAACCAATTCTACTGTAGTTAAGTCACAGAGAAGGAATAGAGAATACTTACTAAACAAGCAAGTATTAAATCAAAGCTAGATAAAAAGAATATAGGTACAAATATACAGATTTAAGTAAGGAAACATTTTCACTCACCACTGCCATTATTGGAATAGGTACCCCAAATATTTCAGAGTCAGCTGATCCGAAGTTGAAGCTTAAAACGAACATTATGGAGAAACATCACAACACTACATTGACGTTTTTGTTAAAATGAAATCTAGATATATAAGGCCTGGGTCTGCATCGCATATGAAAGGTAACGCTACTGATTTATTTTAAAGAAAGCATTAAAACTATCACTTTAAGAAATACTGATAGTAAAAATAAAGTTTTGGTTGTAGTGTTAAAAAAGCACATCTGCATATAAAAATAATTTAATCTGTTTTGTGTATCTATATATTACTTTGCCTGTGCAGATTATGTAGTACTTTTCTAAAGGCAATTAATTTAACAGATATCACATTCTTTTAAATATGCCTTCATAGTTACCTTGTGTCTTTCACTGGAGGATAAATAGACATTGGAATGGAAAGTAAATTACACAAAGTGGGATTCCAACATTTCTGAAATAATATGGAAAAAGTAAAAATGTCAGCAATTCTCTCAGAAGCACAATAAATAGCAACAACATTTTTTTGGAACAGCACATACCATAAAGGGTTCAAAAACGCCTGTAGCACTGGCATTTGAGTAATCTGTAGCATACACAGAACCTACCATAAAAAAAGAGAACAAAGTAAGACTTTAGATATCCAAATATTTAAGAGTGATTTCAAACATACTTTTTATTTAAACACCTCAGTTGCTCCCACGAAATATAAACTGAGTGTCTACAGGCAAAGCCATAATGATACAATGAGCACATAAACTTTACCTGCCACTCACTATAATGTGTATATATTACTTACCTTATTTCACCCTCATGAAACTGGCTAGAAGAGAGCTGGTACTTTTGACAACACGTACAACACTGACTGCATCCTGTCTATCATAATCTATCCAATTGCTCAGGCTTTAGCCCTCAGGACAGAAACTTGTACTTCTTCCACACTTGTAACAATTCTTTGTTCTTTGTCTTTCACAGATACTTTTCTTCGATCAAGGCCAATTAGTTCTGGTAGTCCTCTTTAAATCTTAAATGCTTAAAAGGTTGATTACACTGAATAATTATTTCCCTTTCTGACTACCCTTCCAGGCAGGCCCAAAGAATAATTAATTCAGAAGTTATTTTTTTTAAACAGTAAATATATTACAATATTAATCAATTATTAAAAAAGCACAAATTGTCAAAAAAGTATTTGAATTCTAGGAAAGATCAATGACAATCATGAACATCGTTACTTAGATTCCAGTATGTTTTATTAATATTTAAGACGAACTGTAACATTCACCTTTAGTCAATCTATACAGTAACCACGTGTCAACTGTTCCAAAGCAGCAGTTATTTTTTTTGGCAGCTTCTTCAGCCTGGGAACAAATATACATACAAAAACAGTATTTACAACTGGGTACAATAAAGAGGAATGTATTTCCTGATTCCTTTTCTCATTTTCTTTGTGGTTAATGATAGCATCCCCAGAAAATAAGTCTCTGATTGCCAATATTTCTTCTAAAAAAGGGCGAGTTGGCTATGTAAGTAATGTTATTCTACAGTTCATGCTCCTAAAAGACAATAAGCACAGTTTCTTACAGTTGCTGCTACGGAAAGAAAAGCAATTAATCTTCTACTGCGTCGGCATTAGAGCCTTAAGAAGGGAAACTTTATAGTCACAATTATAACAGTAGTGAAGGAGAGGTGAATAAAGAAAACAAGGTCCTGCATATGGCACTTAAATAAAAAAATAACAGAAATAGAAGAAATAAGTGTATTTTAAAATACATGCTTGAGAACAATAAAGACAGAGATGCCATTTTCTGGTTTATGTTGTCTGTAAAGAGTTCAAAATGTTATTTTCCTTGGGGTTTTTTCCCCTTTAAAATGGGAAATTCAGGTTTCATCTAATTTCTACTAACTGATACTGTGTACAACTACAGAATTCAGAAAAAGAACACACAAACTAGTTCACTCAAAACATGACTGAATGCATTATTCTCTGTAATTAAGAGCCAGGAATTTTTGAGCTTCTTGGTTTGATAGTCACATAATTGCAGTATCAGTGCCTGGCAAAATGTTCATCTCACACTGAATACTCAGCAGCTGCATAACCTTCAATTATATAATCCTCCAAATTCACACCTCACACTTTCAACAGGTCCAACCAAAACTTGCCAGTAAAAAAATTATACTTGACCTTCTCAACAGTTAATTTTGTGACAGAAAATACCAGACAAAACTCAAAAGATTTTGAGGTTTCTTTACACAGGGTAGAAAATCAATGATAAGCATTTTCTTCAAAAATTAACATAGAAAATAAGATGACTGAAGTTATAAATACAATATGAAGAAACAAGGAAAATGGTAAGGATTATAGCAAAGAATACAGCAACAAATAGCTCAGTGCTCATTAGTCCATTAGATTATTCCAGCACAACTTATTTTATGTGTAGTTTCCAATTTACACTACAACAAAATGCAAAATAAATTGCAATGTTTGATTGTTCAGTATGATATTATTTGTGAAACTGTAAACACTGGAATAATGCAGACTGGAAAGATAAGACTGCCAGTTGAAAATAAATACAATTGTCATGCAAAACTAGAGTGCAAACAACTTTAAAACAAAGTACAATTACTAACTGTATAATTATATGAAGAGAAATAAGGTGATTTCATTGTTTTTCTTATGCATGAAGAACATATTTTACTACTACACATTTCCAGAATCAGAGGAAAAAGTTGTATAAACTGAGCAGATATTCAGGTAGACAGGTGTTGAACATTAACACAGATAAAAGTCTTTCATTCTGGTTCTTTTCCTGAAAAGAACCAGCAAGACAAAACTGAAGAGGTTACAACCAACCTAAGTCACTAGCCATTATTACAACTTAAGAAAGCTATTATTTTTCCTTTTCCAGCTTACCTCACGTATGTTTTTAAAAACCCATGACAACTTCATAGAAGTTTGTTGTGTTGAAAAAGTAAGAAAACTTGGTGCCACATATCGATCATTCCCAGTCAAGAAATGAAGCACTGTGAAAATAACATGGATTACCTGTTTCAAAACAAAACAGTTACTTAATTTTTAATCTCTCCTTTTAAAGGTTTCTGATCAATTATCTTTAAAGGATGACAACACAGATGAAAGCTGCTGACATGAGATTAGATTCAGAAAGCTAAAATTCTGTTACACAATCCTTAGACAGGATTTCAACAGATAGCCTTCCCACAACACATACCACGGGAAAGAGCAGCTGCACTAAGCAAGTCTGTTTTACTGATTTGCACTGGCACACTGACAGAGACTGCTCTGCATTACGAAGACAGGTCACCTATATGCGCATGACGCATGATGTGGCTGACAGCGTTACATACTGTTATTCCAGTTAAAATTCTCCTACAGTAGACAGGCTCAATCATGTTTTACTAGATTAACCAAAATTTAATCATTAATCAAGTTTTCATTCACAAAAGAAATCAGTGGCAAACTGAAGAATTTAACTTCTTATGATGAGTGTGCTAGTTAGTTTCCACTTACAGGAAAAATAACTTCAGTTTTTCCACTTAGAGCAAATCTTTTTCTTCTAAAGGTATGAAGCACAAGCCATAAGCTGCATAAAATGTACCTTCTACAGATAATCCGAGCAAACCGTACATTAAAGAAACCCCCAACTAACAAAAAACCCCAAACACTGCCAACCAAGAACTACCTACATCCAAAAATTTTGCTGTAGCAGTGTTAACATGCAACATTTTAATACAACAAAGAGACTAAAAAGTAACAAAATGTGTGCTAGACCTACAGGTATCTTTTCCCATAATTAATTATCTTGGGGCTATCAGTACTGCATTTTTTCTTGGTACTATCGTCCATGCTAATCTTGCTCAGTTAAATGTTTTTAGGCCACAGCAGGTCATATTAACAGAACACTTGCAGTATTTCATATATTGCCCTTACACTTCATAAAAATGAAACAGTTCTAATATGTCCAAGCAGTATCCAGCTTAGCACAGTTTTACCTTCAGCAGAAGGGACTTATTCCAGGAATTCACAAGTTCAGCACTTCTTAAGTCTTGCCAACTTATGAAATTATGAAAAGGTTTCCCTGTCCTCCTGAAAAACAGTATTTGAACATTCCCATTTAAAACTACAGAACATACACTGCCCCATAAATTCAACATCATTCACCGTTTCCAGTCAGGACAATTAACACTAAGTCAATTCCTAAAATAAGTGCGTATCCTCCTGGTGGATTTGAGGAATTAGTAATAGGCACATAGACATTTCGAGTGTGAGGCTTCTCACCAGTATTAAAAAATACATATGCATTAATCTCTTCCAAAGTACTAAGAACAAAACAAAAAGGACATACACTTACAAACCGTTTGGAACTGCTGTAAGGTGTGGCTGTGCAAACACAAGAGAACATGAGTGACTGACATTTGCTGCTTTCAGGTTGTGACTTGACCGAGTTCAACATTTCTACGGTCTGCTTCTATGAATACAAATGAACACAAATTCATTTTAAACAACACACAGTATACATACTTGTGCCATGTAATGAAAGTTGCTCTCTGCGTTGAGATGCCAAGACCAGCAATTTGGCTCATGTGGAGTCCTGCAGCTGAAAAACAAAAACAAACCACACACACACAAAGTATTTATTTGAAGAAACAAACAAAAATACAACTTTTCTGATATAACTATAAAGCCTATGGAATACTTAGGAAATTCATAATTTGAGAGAATATAAATCTCTACAGACTGGCCAACTAAGTGGCTAGAGCAGTGAAATATCAACAAACTCTGAGTCAGACCAACTGATTCCAAACCAGGTGAATAAACCCATGTATTTTACAAAAACAGTTGTGGCACACTGACCCTTTTCACCTTCTGAAAGGCCTGTGGATACTTTACTTGAACAGTCCCAGAGACAGGCAGGCAGGTTACATATGCCTATATAATCAATTAAAATGTGCATTTCACATGGATGAATGTGAAAAAAAGCACAAACGGAAGGAGTAAGTACCTTTACAAACTTACAGAAAGAAATTCCATAAAGAAACAAAAACTAGATTGATTCTGTAGGCAGTAAAGAGATTAATGTCAATATGCCATGAGTTTTTACATCACTTTAGTAATGACATGTCTCACCTTCAATATTATATTCCTTAAGCAAACTTTCAAAATTCCTAAGAACAAATTTGCTTAAACCACATATCACTGAATGCAACAAAGTACACTTCAAATTCAGAAGTATAAAAACGTACACTTGGGTATACACCAATTTTGCTCTTAAATCTTACCTTCAAATAACTGTTACAGAACATTTTTTCTAATATCTGTAACTGTAAATAATTAAATATGTCCATGGCTATTTTCAAAGCAGCTCTGGTCAGCTTCCCAAGTACCTCCATGCATGCTTCCAAGGCAAAATTATGTGAAAAAACCCATACATTAAGAAATTCCACTTAAATGACAGGCTACCTATTTTGTCCAAAGTACTGTTACCCTGAAGGGCTTTCAATTCCGCTACTTGAACAAGTCACAGGTTAAGCAGGTCCTGCTCATACATGTTATGTTAACTTTCATGTGCAAAGTTACTCATTTGCATAAGCATATACTGCGGACTCTACAACCAACAGCCTCTGAGTAACAATTACAGAAGGGGTTTCATAGAGAAAGGGCACGTCTTGCTCTGCCAACCTCTACATGTGCTTCTGCATCTTCCCTTATACTGGTCCTTGCATTCATGCAGGCAGTGGTATCAAGGCCCTCGATCAGCTGCAAATTAAATCAGTGCTTTTGCAAGGCTACCTGCTCCAACTGCCTGAACAAGTGCTGCTGGTAGTGGGAGCGTATGGGAGGAGGACCTGGGAGCGGGTGGCTTGAGAACTGCGGTATTTCTTTTTCAGTAGCTGCTGGGCCTAAACTGAAGGCAAAGCCATACCAGTACTGCCGCAGCTCACTCCGGATTAGAGTGGCACGTCCTACTCCTCCCCATCTCCACAAGCCGCACGCTCCCACCACTTCTCCTGTGACACCTATCATGCTCTCTAGACCCCAATAAGAGTAGAGCTAACTTCCATTAAAGAGAAAAATAAAACAGAAGACAAAGCATAGACATTTTTCAGCTAAGCTGGTGAGCTAAGCTGTCTCCTGGAATGGTTGAACAATTACCAGAGTGTGAGACAGGGGCGGGACTATGCAGCCAGAAGCAGTTTCCACCTTTAGGTAGTACTGAACTACATCAGCTCATCCACCCACACATGGAATCACGTTTTAGCTCCACAAGCCCTGTAAACTGAAGCGCTCCTATGCTTTCTTCCTGCTTTCAGACAGTCTTTCCTGCCCCTGGTACCACACCCTCTCTTGCGCTGGCACAAATATTTGTGAAGCTCTGCTGGCATAAATGACTGCACAGTGATTTGACTCATGAAACTGCTCTGGACTTGAAACAACCCTGTAAAAAAGAGTGGGACTGCTTCTTTTGACAGAAGTGTGGCCTTACATTCACTTACGTTACACAACCACTTAAAAATGACTTGCTGACAGTGCACACAGCTTGACCACAAGGAAAGCTTCCTCTTAAAACTAGCTGAAATAACTTGCTTCCTGATTTGCCGCACAGAATGGGAGTGGAGGAAGCTACTAAGGTCTTTAGGGGTTGAGGTGGCATTGCTATTCTTGTGACAGAACAGTTGTGGCTGCTGAGAAAACAGAACAAGAGCCCAAAATAATCAGTTGCAGCTTACACCTAGTAATGGTTACTCTCCCTGTCCCCTAGACTGCCTTCCAAAGGAAGAGACAAGAGCAGTTTTGCCTTGAGCCAGTCTTGGAGGCAGAGCAACACATGGAGACCAAACTGCAAGGGGGGCTGAACAGGAGGAACTTTAGGCACTGAAAGAAAGAGCATGATGCACACACACATGACAAGGAGGCTGGGGCACTGTGAGAAAGTGAGCTGGGATGCAGTTGACAGGTCCATGGCATCAGCATGGCACAGAAGGTGATCCATGCTGGACTGCAGGATGCTGGAGCTGATATAATGGGAAAGCTCTGCGAGTTGTAGAGAGTAAGTGCATAGTTAGAGCAGAATCCAGAAAAGAGGGGGAAAAAAAAAACTTCAGAAGTTTGGCAGAAAAGGGAGTTGTGTGTTTTAGTGCATGAAGTACTAGGAAATTTTACGCTAAAGTACAAATAGAAAAGAACAATGATACATAAATCGGATGGCAAGAACTGTTTGTAGTTTGAATGGGGAAAGTGGGAATATTGGGTTGTAATCGAGCGAACACAACTATGCAGCATCCTGCTTTCATTCTCACATACACTCACAACCACAGACACAAAGCGGCGGTAGAATAACAGGGAATTGGAAGGAGAAACAAGTCTACTCTGTTCGTACACAGAGGCATCTGGAGGAAGGCAGGCAGACACTGGGGAAGGATACATATACAAAAAGCTGGAGCAATGAGGCGCTGTCACTGACACGTAAATCGAGTATGCACACTGCTTCTGGTTCTACTTCAATCCTAATCTGGCCCCACTGAAAGAAAAGAAGTCATTGAAGTGTCCTATTCACGTAATGATTGAATAGACCTTAAAGCATGCTGTAGGCCTTAAAGCATGTTGCAGACTTGTAATGAATTTTCAGTACTTTTAAAAAATAAAGATAATCTTATTATCTAATTAACTAACTTTACTAAATCTGGTGAATAATTAATTAACTTCTCAAACTTTATAAGCCATTACCTTGTACAGCCTCTTTTATTACACCAACAAACTGACTCCACAGCACTTCAGGATCTAATTCAACCCAGCCAGGACGAGGATAAAGCGATTCCACCTGTTCACGAAAGACACACAACATCATTATGATCCCTAGTTCACAGAAACCAGCATTCTTGTGAAAGTTTCTGCAAATACATTCAGTTTTGCCTTTGCTTGGTCTTAATTTTCTGAATCTACTCCAAGAGGAGAAACAACAGTGTTTGTCACTCTTAAAACATGGTTGAACGTGGGTGTGTGATCTCTAGAAGACCTCCTCTGTTCAGAGGGAATAAAGAAGCCCAAACCCCCAAGAACTGGGGAGCCTGTAGACCCCTTTCAGGGCTCCAAACTGGAAACCAGGTTTCTCAGAGAGCCTTTTGGCCCCGCTGCTGAACTCGAATGTCAATCTCTCTGAGCAGCTCACTAGCAGCGTGGCACAGCAGGCCAGGGAGCACCTGCCAGATGGGCTTCCAGCAAGAGGGAGAGTCAGCTCCACTGAGAACATCCCCTTCCATCTCTGAAAATCCATCACATTTCTTGCACTTCCCCCGCTGCAATCTTTTCATTGCAATAGCTAACAATAAGTTAATTGTGGAGATTGTCTTGATCCCAAAATCACGAGCCATACAAACCAAAAGCAGCCTGAAATTCATGTTCCAAAGTTAACAGTTTTTTACATAGCGCTGTTACATAACGGGACGTGTGTAAATGCAAGTCCTGTGCAAATCTCAGCTATGCCTTACTAACAAAAGTTGTTTTGTTTGAAGAGGAACTGGCCAACAAGCGACTAAAGCGAAGGTAACGAGAAAAGGTGGGCGGGAGCAAATGCTGAGAGGTAACGGGGCGAGGGCAATAGCAGTATCCCCCATGGGGCTCCCAACCGGGTTGGGGGTTTCCTTTCATCCAGGCTGGTCTGAGGCCCCTCGGGAAGCCGTCCCCACCCGGCCCGACTCAGAGGACGCCTGCGCACGGGGAAAAAGCCAAGCCGGGTGAGCGCCCGTGAACGCTTCCCACGCCGGGCCCCGACCCGCGCCTCGCCTGGGCAACCCGCCGCCTCCCGGGACCCCGCACGGGTGAGGGACCCGCAGACCCGCAGGTCAAAACCGCCCAGCACTCGGCGGAGAGCGGGCACGTTCGGCCCCGCCCGCAGGCGCCCGCCCCCGGCGCCGACTCCCGAGGCAAACGCCGCCTCAGGCTGCCCTCGCCCGCCGACTCCTTCCGCTCTCGCCCGGCGAAGGGCGGCCCGCGCCGCTCGGCCCGACGGCGAGGTGAGGGCGCCGCCCGCCGCTGCCCCCCCGCCCGCCGCGGATTCACCTTCCTGCAGCTGGAGCCTCTGACCGCGGCCGCCCGGTCATAGACGTGGCACTTCACCACCGTGCTGCCCACGTCCACCCCCACCACGTACCGCGCGGGGGCGGCGCCGCTCTCCTGCTGCCCGCACGGCATCGCCCGCCGCGGCCCGGCGCGCAGGGATCGCGGAGTACGGCCGGGCGGCCGCCGCCCGCCAGAAAACCACCCCACCGCCCCGCCGCGGGGCGGGCGCCCGGCCGGCCTATGGGCGCGGGGAGGGCGGCGGCGGGAGGCGGGTCGCCCTCGGGGCGGCCTCCGCAGGCCGCGGCCTGGCAGCGGCCCGGCAGTCGCGGCCCCCGCGGGCCTGGCCCTGGCCCTGGCCTTGGCCCTGGCCGTGCGGCAGAGAGCCGCGCGGGGCTGCCGCGGGGAGGAGGGCCGGGCGGCGCAGCTCCCTGCCGGCGGCTCGGGCAGGGACGGCGGCACCTGCGCGCCCGCTCTCTCATGGGGCGGGGCGGGGCGGGGCGGGTTTCCCGGCAGGGCCGGCGCCTTCTCAGCGTGGCCAGGCTCTGGGCACGGGGATCCCATACACAGAGCAAACACCCCAAAACACCCCCCCCACGTTTAGTCTGTGCAGTTTCCATATAAATTTGCCAAATGCACGTAGAAGGCTTTAATTAAACACCAAATGTTACAGGGTTTCTAAGAGATGGAATTCAGCGAGCGCCCCTGGAATACTTCCTCACAGTGCTAACACTGACTCTAAGTGAACATACCGCATAAACCCAGCCCCTCCTTACAGCTGTACCACATGGAAAAATGTCAGCTAGGAGCAGGTACTTGGTAAACAGCCAGGCACGGTCCCTCCTGGGATTCGTCACTGAAGGTAGTGAGCATCAGCGGACAAAGCATATGTAATTATATAAAGTCTTCATCTTAAGCAATTTTCTTGTGCCATCCCTTTCCTTCATAGAGGGAACCATGTTTAAAATTACTGTTGGAACAGAGTGAGTGACAGAAATGTGGCCGTATTGCCCTTAGATGGGGTGGTGATTTTTCAAGAGGAACAACCAGAAATATTCTCAGTTAAGCAATAAAATTCAGGATGCTCAACCCCAAACGAGTATCAGTAGAATTTAGTTTTAACCCCAATTTAATTAGAAGAATTAGTCAATTAGTTTTAACTCCTCATTTAATTAGACCAGGAAGAACAAAAGCAAAAAATACATAGAAAATATTTTCCCCTTGCACTTCTGTTTGGCCCCTCGTACAAAAAGTTGTACCATGAACAACAAACAGGTATGATGTGGGCTAACAGTCCGATGTTACCGGATCTTTAAAGCGGGAATACCAACAACAGTGGAAGCCATGTGAGAAGAGGCTCCCCACCTCACCCGGGCGGTCACAGAGGTCAATGGGACAAAGGTTCGGACTACGGGGAACTGAAGGCACATGAAAGAGAAAGCCAAGGAATGGCTGCTTTACCTCTCCTCCCTAAAGAACGACTCATGAAAAAGTCATAATCTCTTTGACTTTTATAGTCTCCTTGACTATAACTTGACAAGTTACAATCTCTTGACGTACAGCTAATAGATGTATGTCAGAGAAAGGTATCAAGTACTTCATATCTTATTAAGACTATATTTCTTCAAACTAATTTAATTATTCTGTTAGTTTCAGTAAATAATAATTATTTGGAACTCCTGAAGAAAGCTCCCAAAATAGGATTCAACATGTGTAACCGGTATAAAAGGCTAAGACCTCTCCGAACATTCAAAAACTAAGAAGCCTTAAGTAGAATTGGGAAAATACATCTAGACATCCTTCATGGTTTTACAGTACCCATACAAGTGGAGCCCATCTCACTGCAAGATGAAGCAAAACTTCAAAGAAAAAAACGGAGGTGCAGGTTACTTTTTTCTTTTACAAGCTCTTAACGTAACAAATACATACCCCTCTGATTCACTGTATTGCATGGAAGTGACCACAAGCTGATTTCTTCATGAAACTCAAACTCTGTTTAATACGTGAATAAGAACTTAGATGCATCTTGAAAAGGAACACTGTATATACATTGGAAAAAGATAACGTGAACTAACTTGCATAGTTGCAGTCCATATATAATTTCAGTTATATAGCAGGTATTACAATTGCTCAATTTATAAGAGGCTTATGAAACACAAATTTTATATTAATGTTCTGTTTGCAATGTGATAAAAACAGTGCAATAAAGGAGGCAATGGGTTTTCAAACATGCACAGCTTGTCCATACATGACTTATCTCGCATTAGCTTATGTTATTTTGCCATAAAGAGTATCATTCCCACACAGGCACTCTTTGTCTATCCAGAACCTCTGTCATCCTCAGAGAAAAGTCTTACCGCCAACATGGGTAAAAGCCCAAAGTTAATCTTAGCACAGACAAGAAACATTCAGTTTGAAGTGAAGATGTACGGACACCCTTCTCTTATACTGCACTGCAACGCTGGTAACAAGCCTGTGTAACCTCTACCATCCTAGTCTTCCTGTTAAGCACCATTTCCACTGGTCAGAAGGCAGAGAATTCACACACCTGGGGTCACATACCAATTACCGCAGCAGCTATGTCCTGTACTTCTGCATCTTCTTCTCTGCTGAAATCCTCAGTTCCTTTGGTCTCTGGAAAGTGTGACTGGTCTTATCTTTTACTGGAATATCAAACCAAATGTAGGAGTAGAGGCACTCCAGGGACCTGTCCAATGCTGTAGCAAAGGAAAGAGTTATTAAGGAAAACCAACCAAAGGGCAGAACATCAGGGACAAGAAGATACTCCATTGCTGGCAGCGATGGCAAAAACCCCACCATGAGTAATTTATATTGAGTATTTGTAAGCAACGTCATCACGCTCAGCATGTTTCAGTCAGCAACAAGTACACTTTAGAGGATGCCAAGCAAGGGGGGTTTGCCCCAGTTATCCCGGTTAAAATAGGCCTTGAGAGATGGGAGTGCTACAGATCCAGCAGACCTAATTACTAGAAAGAAAACAATCTTGACATTTTCCAGGACCAGATTATTAATTAAAATTTCCAAATTATTAATGAAACTGTATTTGGAATAGATAACTTTTTTTTTCTTTTAAATAAAGGTATTCTCAGGTGCATTTCTGTTATGCGACTGATACATAGGAGCGTCTTTGCTCACCCCAGGCTTCCAGTATGAATCACTTGCCACTGGCAGTGCTAACAGGATTCCAGCTACTGGAATCTAGGAGAGCAAGACCCAAAACTTGTAATGCATGTTTTTTCTTTAACTTCCCTTCCTTAGCTGTATTTTGTCAAGATGCATCTACCCTTCTACTGCCTCATCAAACTCTTATTTACCCACTTCCTTAGCTCTACCATTTTAACAAGTTTTAACATTATGAAAGCATTGACCTCAGGGTCCTTAGTCAGTTTGCATTTAAATAAGAAAGAGCCCACTAATTTCTATTGCTCCATTGGTTGGTGCAGCCCACATACATCATTCATTAAGCCTTGCCTGGAAACTTAACAGACGGCCCAAAATTAAAGCGATGACCTTTTGGCAAATTTTGCTGCAATAATTTACCATATGACCATTCTCAGCAGTTCCTCCTGTCAGAATTTACCACTCTCCTTGAAGTCAACAGACAGAACCACATACAATGACATCAGTTAATCTAGCATGTTAGCTTCGTGGGTGATTTGAGTTTTAGGCAGCAATGGGATGTTTCTTAAGCAGTTCCGCTCTTGCTAAATCACCCCGCCCTCACACTGCAAACTGTTGTACCAACACAGCTGTTCTTGTGGCTCCACAGCAAACTATCAGGCTGAAAAATAACATGGGGGAAAGAGTTTCAATCAGATTAATTCCTTGATATGGTTCACAATGTGGTGATACAAACAGTTTGGCACGATCCAGTGGGAACAAGTAATAAGAGACTGGTTAAGCCAGCATTTTCACTAGAAAATTGCACATCAAAATGATACCCACATATGTGAGGTTTTGCATTGTGCCTGAGGCACAAGCAGTCCTTCCTTTCTGCCAGCTCTGCGACAGAAGTAACCTTTGACCAGAGAATGAGGTGGACTTTAGGAAAAACAAGTTTTAAGCCAAGAATTTATCTACCAAAGCAAGTGAAGTGAAAACTGGTGCACTTGTTCTGTTAATGTTTCATTATTTGCCCATGCTTTTAACCCATCCTAAGTAATACCTACATTTGGAGATGTGCAATGTGTATATATGAGATAATGTCCATCATCCTCTGGATGTCTCTTAAGGAATTATGATGTGGACTAAAAATGACAGAACTATGAACAGCTTCGAGAAAATAAGAGATTTGAGTCCCGTATCTGTATATACATGTGTGCGTGAGTGTGTATATACATGTGAGGAATGGTCATTTGTACCTAGAAAATCCAGGGCTGAACAGCTCTTTAAAAGAACATTGATTTCAGTGTCTGGAAATTCACAGGAAAAAAATCTAAAAATAAAGAGAGGAAAATAGCCATCAATGAAGTTTAAGAACAAGAGAACGGATATACAAGAGGCTAAAGAGATGAAAAAGCACTTAAGAACTATTGTTTCAGTAAGACCCAGCCACTTTAAAAAAAAAAAAAAAAGGAATTAAGAAAGAAAACAAGGGGAAGGAAAAGGAGAAAATTTAAACAGAAAAATCTAGAAGAACGAACCATCTCAATATAGGCCTGGTAAACTCAGAGGTTCCAGCAGCCTGCACTGCTCTCCATTTACCCTGCTGAGTTAAGTTTCAATGACTGACAAAGCATTTCAGCTGTTTCAAATAAATATGTACTGGAAGAAGCATCAGGAGCTAATAGTAAATATCCCATTCTATCCCAAGTTAGTGCTAATTCTAAAACATGCATAGGTTGCTCTGAAATAGATCACTTAATTGAACTGGAATCACAGATCTTGCTCTACCCCATATCCTTGATGTGCCAAAAGCTGCTGACTTTGAATTTTATTGCTATTGTTACCAGCATGGAAATTACATTTTGGCTTTTGATTGCCAGCCTTTGTCTTTCTTGCCATTACACAAAATACAGGACTAAGAGTGATTATCAACTTTCATAAAGCAATGCTGATGCAGTAATGCTTACTGACCAAGTTTTACCAGAAAAAATAAAGTTTTAATGAAAAATGCTTTATCTGTCCTTTCAAATAACAGGAATCAGGTTTATTGTTTGCACTCGATGGCACTGCGACTCCTTCTGTTCTCTTTGATTTGCATTATCTTTCAAAGCAGAAAAGAAACAGGAAGTTTGTAAATTACAGAAAAATAAGAGTAAACACCCGGTCAAAAATCGGCAGCAGTAAGGAACTGTTGTTGGAACCACAGATTCTTTTGTTAATAAACAGCTACTTACCTCGTGATCTCCGATTCTTCGAAATATGTATCAATTACAGTCTCAATATTCATGGGTCCTGATGCACCTGAATTTGGATGCTTTTGGCCAAGAGTGTGTATTCAGACTGCCCTTATGCCCTTGGTGTCACTGTGTCCCCTTTCCAGAGACAGAAAGAGAAGAACATAACTGTCTCTCAGTAGTAAGGAAGGCTGATTATGGAATACATATGGAGATCACATCTCAAAAAAAAGAATTAAAAAATCCCTTACTGTAAGTAACCATTCTTTCTTTGAGATTCCTCACTCTCAGGGTCATGTATATAGTAGTTCAGATTAACTACACTAAATTGAACAACAGTCACTTAATTTTTGAATGGGAGTGTCCATGCAAGATTTATTACGCACAAACTGATATATTTTAACATTATCCCTTTATTTAACATTATCCCTTTACTTAATTTGTTTTAATCTTCTTTAGTGCTATATATTGAGATGGGAAAAGTAACAAGGCAGAACTTGCCATGCAGGATAACTGCAGTACTTAAAAGTCCATTGACTAATAATTTGAAGACAGCTTTAGAAATGCAAAATTGTATCTTGGTATCTTCATGTTGAGTAATATGACTCTAACGTATATACCACCCAGACCGTTGTTCTATACAGAATATTGTTACACAAAGTTGCAGCAGCTGGTCATGTTAAGAGTGTACTCCATTGTTTATGCTAGTTGCTTTAAACAAGCTAATTCACACAGTAACCTATGAGAAGGAACGTAACATCTCTCTACATGAAAAGCTGGTGCCGCAGTTGGCAAAAGACAAATCCTAATAAAGTTCATAACTTACAACTAAAGATACTAAGAATTAACTGGCATGACTACAGTGTTCATTGTGCTTTAAAAGGGAACAAGTAGAGTTTGAACACGATCTTAGAGAGAACTGGTCGAAGAGAAGAAAACTCAGCACATGGTATATATACATAATACAAAGGTGAAGAAATTTATTTACCCTCTCTAAAATAAGGGTAAAATCTACTAACATTAGTTTGGCAATTTTGAATTTAAAAAAATCTCCTGTTATTGGGGATGAGGAAATCTAATTACGAAAGGTAACTTGCCATTTGTCTCTTGAAGAAATTCAAACACATTACACTGGTTTTAGTGCAGTTTGTAATTATGTTTCATTCAGAAGCCTTGTTACAAATGAGGTAACTGTTCTTACTCTACTCTAGTAAAAATCTCAGCACAATGCTTTGCTCCAGATACAGAAAAAGGCTTTACATTAGGGTGTCAAATATTTCCAGGTACCCATGGCTCCTCCTATTTTCTCCTATTTTTCAGCCACCAGCTGTTTTTGCACCTTGTTAAGAACCACTGGGACTGAACTTGCTGGAAAGTAATCTTACTGCCTTTTCTATAGCTTTTTTTTTTTTTAATTCTAATGGGTGACAGAGGCCAAAGAAATTTTGGAAGATCACTATCTAGTTAAATGCTTTTAATTGCAAAGTGACTAACAGCCTTTTTAACAAACTTCCTATCTTTAACTGACTAGTAGTTGAAAGCCACCAAGAAACAGCTCAGAGGTGGGCAGTTGCTGCTTCTGGGAATCACAGAAATTGGGCTTCATGAGATTTAATTTATACCTTAAAATTTTGGTTTGGAGCATACAGAAGTTCCCATATAGTATTTGGAAATAAAACAGTGAAAATAAGTAATGTTTTTTGTTTCAATATTTAATCCAAGCAGACACAGACACAATTTATAAAATTATTCTATTGCATTGAAGTTTTATATAGCATTTAACTTTTATGAACGTTTTTCCTTCAGTGTATCATATATTCATATTTTAAAATATCTTTGCACAGTCCTTTGTGCAACTACATGCTAAAAATCTGCAAATGCACACTTAACACTAAACAGCACAAAAAAATACATTCTGTATCCATTCATATGCAAATTTAAAACATTTCACTTGGCAGATAAACAATGAAAAGTTATTTTAAAAAAATCAGAAACTACAAAAATGCGCACATAAAAGTCTTCCCTTTTGGATTTTTAGTAAAATACTGCTCTGTATAAGATCTAATGAAAAACTCCAGTGCTTACAAAATACTTCATATCTATGAGAAAAACAAATGCTTAGATTTGTATCTGTATGAATTAAACATAATCACCTTGTTAAAGTATAAAACTGAAATCATAGGGGACATGGCATAGGTCAATGCAGATGTTACATCTACCAGGACATGTAAAACTGTAATTAACTGGGCACCAGGCAGTCAGTATCATAGAATATATAAACTAAAAACCAGGGACTAATACAATATGCAGCAGCTACAGAATTAAGTGTTTAACCAGCTATATATACTAAATATAGCAATTTACTTGACGAGGGAGAGGAAGTCTTAGTTCTGAAGTAAGTAATAATAAAAATTGCTGTGTTTACTGGTGTTAAAGAGTACAGTGTCCTTCATAACTTTGTTTCTAAAAAATCTGCATAAATTGGCTATCCAGATATGTCAAAATTCTGTGATGCAAGAATCTAACGTAGTCTCATCTCCATCACAGGATTTTCCAAACAGCTCTTTTCTCTGATGATCAGATAATTCATATAGGATATGGGGAGGGCTAACATCTGTGTCACATAACTAAATTTCACACAAACTCTTCTAAAATATTGGCATGTGAGCATCGTGTCAGTCTTGTGTTGCTCATGACAATAAATCACCAAAATGTACAACTTTCCCTTCACAGAATATGGCTTCAAACCCTCTTGAGACTAGATGGCTATAAAGAGAACAACAAAATAAATGTATTTTAAGACTGTATGTAGACTATTCTACAAAGTTTGTAATACTAAATAAAATGAAATAAAATTTCTTAACCTTGTTTTTACCCCTGTGATCCTTTTTATAGGGCTTGCTGCTGTTCTACAAATACTGCTGAGGCAACAACTGTTTCGGACAAATCAATATAAAAAAATCCTATAACGTGGTAACAATGTAAAACTCGGTACTACACCAAGAAATTGAGGCAAAGGACAAGGTAGGGGAACTGAAAGAAAGTCTACAGACTTGCAGATCCAACATGAAACCTGTTTGGAGGCAACAAAATGAATCACTAAATTATGCTTTATTGCTAAGCTTCCTAGGCCTTAGAGGAAAAATATTTTTTCTGGAACAGATTAGAATAAAGAAGAAAAATGAAATTTCATCAACATCAGTAAACAGCACCAACTGAGGCTTCAAATTTTCTCTTAGACTGAAGATTTCTTATTAATGTCAATAAGAACACTACATGTGGGTTAAAAATAGTATGGGTACCGTTGAGCCTTCTTTTTTTCCTATATGAACCAAGAATGATGGAGTTACTGCTTTTACAACATAGCTCCCTCCAAAAATACAAGTCAACTTTTTGTCTGAATATTCTTATGGAACCAATAGTAACAGTTTCTGATAATTTAATTTTGCTACACAGAACTTCTATCACAAAACTAAAAAATAAATATTAAAAGTCACTAGCAACAAAAAATAGACTACCATAGAGAAGGTTTCAGAGCGCAGACTGTTAGGGGGAGAAATGGACTCTAGTAAACATAACTTTGACAGCCATACTACACAAAGGGGCATCTTTAAACTCTGGCCATTTTTATTATTTAGAAAAAAAAAAATCAGGATATCACTAGCATTTTAGGAGGCTATGCAGATCTGTAGTAGATATCTACATTATTTTATCATCAGAAAACAATGAAATTGATAATGCTGCTAGATTAAAAAAATTAAACATACTTTACCAAAGAGGTCTCTACTTTGCAAATATATTTTTTTCGTTCAATACATCCTATAAATTAATCTCCTGGAACAGATGCTGCATCAGCGACCACTTTTTGCCACTCTAGTACTAGAGATACAAGAATACCTACATTTTGAAAGTTGTAAAGTTGTTGCCCTCTGCTATAAAACCTAGCAGGTCATAGTGAAAGTGAATTTGGCAGTTCCACTGTAGTTAGGTTTTAGTCACACTAATTTAACTCAGAAGGACCTGGAGAACCAATATAAAAGCTGCATTTAAATAATTTTTCCTTTCTGTCTTATTACACTATTTAAAAATAAGCTAGAATACAAAATGTCATACTAAGCAATGTTTGATGCCCAACTTATTACCGCTCCATATCCCTCCCAAAAAGCACGGCAATTCTGAATTAAGTTTGCCACTGTTATTGCTGCTTACCCGGTATAGTCTGTAAGCCACTGTTTAGAAACCTAGGCACAATGGATGGCATGGTAACCTTAACTCAGCATTTCCTGGCTTTTGCTAATTTAAGTCAAAATAAGTAAGTTTTGACATAATTTTTATAGTTTTCATAACAACCTCAAAATCATAGCAAATAAAATGTATTTCATTCTATATTTTACCTAAAGTGGCTGGTCTTTTTAATAGAGCTTTCTGATTTTTTTAAATGATAGAACGTAACAGTGGGGGAAGAGTTAAAGATAAAATACACCTAGCTACCATATTTATTCTGAAGATTTTGGTGCGCCAAAATTGACAGCCAGCTTTCTTGGCTTTCGCTTGCTGGATGTGTTTGGTGTTGATTTGTTATGAGGAACGCTTGGAGTAGCCACATTGTCTTGAAATGAAACAGTGGATTGAGCAGCTTGAGGAGATTTTAAAGGAGCTGAAGAACTATCTTGCTGAATGTGGTCAGAAGACACTGGCTGTTCATTCTTTAGTGGTGCAGCTTGAGGGGAACTCTGAAACTCCTTGAGCTCAAAGTTTTTCTTGCTAGCAGCCCTTTTTTTAGTTACCTTTAAATTAAATAAATATTATTTAACAGAATGCATTCTCAAAAAACTGCAAATATTCCACTTTTAGAAAACATGCATACAATTTTTTTACAATAATTTTCTAATACTAAATAGTGCTTCACAGTGGGGGTGTTGTTGCATTCATCATGTAGGCATATTTTTTACAAAAATAGAATATTAAGACAAACCTGCCGATCTTACCTGTAGAGGTATAAACTGGTTGTGAGAACCAACTGGTATAGTTCCTGTAAAAGACACATTTCCTGGATAGGAGCCAGGATAATAATGTTTAGGCACTGGAGTTCCCCAGGACACTGGACCAAACATGTGAGATGATGGAGGCATTATATTAGCTGTGAAAATAAGTAACTTTTAGCTCTCTTTCCTCAAAAAGAGGACACCAACTCCCCAAGACCCCAAAAGTACCCCAACTACATTTGTCTGCATCTTGTTTCTCTCTCCAATAAAGCCTCATATTCTTCATAGTTACTTGAAAATAGGTAAGTATTTATTTATTATCAAAAAAATCCCAAACAGTTCTGCTTTTACAGAACTACACCTAGATGACAGCACAGTTAAGAGCACTAAGTCATGGAATCTGCATTTCAGAGCACATATAACTTAGGATCTTCACATCCTTAGCTGAGTGAACTGCATTAGTAGAAGGTTGCGAGTTTTGGCCATCCTTTTGAAACAAGTCAACAATACAGAAACCCTGGGGAAGAGATGTGGCAGCTGCTGTATGGGTTACCAGGATGCTACAATGGTGCTGACTCATTAATTACTAGCTGTGAATGTGAGCTTTATTAGAATACAAAATAGACGGGAACCAGAAACGCCACCAGGATTTTTAGCAATTTTTGAGGGGTTACTTACCATGCTAATGTTTGGCAGTGTACAACAGGATTGTGATGCAGAACTTCAGTGAAAGTTGGTTATAAACAAATAAAAACACTAATGCATGGATAACCATTAACGGGGGGAAAAATAATCCATGTAGAAAATCAAGGAAGAGATTTCTTATGAATTCTGGACTGGGACTATCAGCTTTGAACTAATTACTATTGTTTTGAAGGAAGAAGAAAAAAACAAAAGAACAACTAAGACTGAATGGACAAATACATTCTTGAAGAAAAGAAATAAGTGGGAGATACGTGATTCTTTGTATTGAATTAATTTGCATATTGATGGGAAGAGGTTCATGAACTGTTTTCAAAGCAGTTCAGACACACAACTACATACAGGAAGACCAAAAATGGGGCTTTCTGGAAGGCATTCACTTTCATATAAAGAACTATTACAATTACAGGATATCATCACAATATTTGAAATGTGTACTAGTCAAATACTTACCAGGGGCTTGTGCAAATACTGGAGGAATAGATCCAGGTGGTACAGGAACTCCCAGTGGTTGATAATTTGGAAACACTGGTGGAGGCGGAGGTGGAGGCAAAGGAAAGTTTACTCCTATAGAACTCTATGAAGAAGGAAACGAGGATTACAAACAGATGCAATGCAATAGAGACAAAGATTTTAAAAGATTCTTTGCATCCTCACCAAACGCTGTAAAGCAAAAAGCGCAGCCTTCTCCTTTGCTTCAGCTTCAGAATGACACTGTGGTCCATGAACCAACAAACCATTTGATAATTTTATGTGACAAACTGTCATGGTCTAGAAAAATGAGATAAGATTTTTGAGGGAATTTGTATTGCTGACAAACAAACTGAGACAGAAACAGAGGATTTGTTTGTTTGTTTTGAAAAAGATAACAAAAGGAGCTAAGGTTTATTTTTAGATGGATTTCAGTGCTCAGTCCAAATGTTTACTATAGGACAGTTGAAACAAAGTTGAGAACTTTAATTTTTGCAGAAAAGCTTTTTACCTGTGGTGTTTTTAGGAAAGAGAAATCTGGTTGCGACATTCCAACAAGAGAACAAATACGAGAAAGTTCAGAAACGGTAGACAGTGCAGGCTGTGGACAAGGAAAAGGGTGACCTCCAGTTTCCAGTGCTGGTGTGTTCTGAGGGCCTCCAGTGCTATGAGGCTTGTTCATATAAGCAGCTGACAAAAGGGGGGGAAAAAAAAAAGCGGTATCATAAACATTTCCTGCACTGAAAGAACAGCAACTTTGTTATTAGCAGGAAAAAAAGCATATTTGTTTGGTTTTTTTTCCCTGGTATTTTCATATCTGATTAACAAAAACCAGGAGACTATATATAAAGAGATTTTTAGATCTGAATAAAGAAGTAGACCTGAAAAAGATGGACATTTTACTACCATATTTTGAAAATCAGTACTATACTGTTAGCTATGTTCTAAAATATCACTACAACGTGAAGCTCTGAACTATGAGCTGATGTCTAAACATACCCATTTTTTTTGTTTGTCTATATTGCAAGGCAGCTCCATGGCAATCCTGTCTACTAGGGGGAGCAGGAACATCATTAACTTGGGATTTCACTTCATTCCTTGTTTCCAGGTCAGAGCCATCTATCTTCAAAATCTCTTTGAGCATCTGTGTTCCTTTCTTTAAAAATAAAATAAACCATTCAGGGACATGATGGCATTTAGATAACACTACCTTCTTCCTTAACTCTGAATATCATAATCAGTAACAAAATCTGAATTTTTGTTTTCCTATCAGTTACATTCTATCAAAGCACAGATAACAGCATCTTAGCATAAACAAATGTGTTTGTTAATTTTCTTTGAGAATAGCTAATTAAAAGCTCATCAATATGTTTAAAAAGGCAGTATGAGGTTTCATGGAGTTTCTTTAAATAGAAGCATTGATGCTAAGATAGCAGATGCTAAATTGCAATGTAATGATTCCTGCAGTATACAGACCATAGCAAATGATTGTGGTGACAGATGTTCTTCATTTGTAGCTCTTGCTTCCTTGGAATAAGTCTGCACTTCATTTTCTTTGGAAATTTTCAAAGAAGCTAGAAGGCTTTCAAGTTCATTGTCCTTCTTAAAACAAATTAAAAAAAAAAAAGGTACATCAACTTAGTATATTACAAGCAGATGCAAGAGGAAGGGTATATTAGTATGTGATTAATTTTATGCTCATTCAGGATTTTCTCCTCTTAGCTTGGGCAGATCACAGTCATGTCTGCTCAGAGTGTGAACAGATATCCAGAGACTAAATCAAGTTTTGCATACTAAAAAGATGCAAGTATTGACCAATAGAGAATTGATTTAAAGAATGATCAAGGTTATACAGGTTCGTCTTGTATCTGTTATAAACATGAATTTGCATACAAGTGACCAGGAATAATTGGAACAAAATGGACTGTAAACTAAAGTTATTCAAAGAGCACAAGAAAATCAACTATTTAGTAGATCCTACCTTTCCACCTGTACAGCGACCATCAACTGCAGCCTTCTGAATTACAGGCATGTTGGGACTTTCATTCCTCTTCAGAAGTTTGACATTGTACTTATTCACACCTGCAAAATTCTGAAATAAACTGCAGCATTTATTATTGAATACTAATACTCCATTACTCATTATAACACAATCATATTAGAAATGCATCTGCAAATAGCTTTGACAAGCTAATATTCTTCGAGGATTTCAGCTTACTGAAAACCTAGCATTTGTGTTTTCCCATTACAGCATAGCTTTTAGAGTCTGAGAGGAACAGGAAAATCATTTGGTATCATCACTATATATCTTATGCACTTTCTCTTACTTTCTGTCTGTAAAATCTCTAGAGTAAAAAAAAAAATATTCTCCAAAATAAAATCTACCTAGCAAAAGAACCAACTAAGATGCCAGTTAAAGAGAAATCTGTAAAATGATGAATCAGATCAGAGTAAAAAGAAAAGAATACATTTACTGAGTACAGAAGAAATTACCTGTTTGTTTGATATTTTATTATGTGGCTGACTTTCACCTCTTGTAACTTTGGAATCTTCTTTAACTACAAAAGAATGCATTCTTTTGAAATGCTCTTAAAAACCGTAATAATAATCAAGGCTCAAACAAATTAATAACTCCATACAAGTACACAGAGTAGCATTAATTTGAACGGTTGCATCAAATGTTTAATTCACACTTTATAGGTCATTTGGTGTATGCTTTTCTTGTAGGATAAAATAAAATGAAGTATATGCAATAATATATCTAATTTTATATTCTACAAATATGATCACAAGCAAATTTTCAAAGCCAAGTTATGGGGGGGGTTTTTTGTTTGTTTTTATATCAGATGGGTGGAAAGTCAACATAATGCAGAACAGCTTGATTAAAAGGTTCAGGATTAAGTGTGGAATACTTAATATGCACACCAGGGACATTATTTGACAATAACAAGCACAATGTAGTGTTTATATAACTATAAGAAACTATTTTCTGTCAGTAACTACAAAAAACTCAATAGGCATTTCAATGAAGATCAGATAAAGCAAGTAGTTCTCCTAAACAAAGTTTCTAATTATAGTACTTACATTTTTTATATGGCTCCTGTTTTCTTTGCTGACCTTTAAAGCTGCTGTCATTGAATCCTGGCTTATAGAACTGATTGCCAGTTCCCAGCTTGATTTCCTGAGGTAGAACTGCACCCTAGGATTTCAAACATCAAACCTTAACCAGAAAACTATGCATCCATCATGTACATAGTAGTCCTGTACGATTACCTCTTTCTAGAGCTATGCATACCCTGTGTAACAATAATTTAATCCAGAGGATTTATTTGTAACATTAACTAGGAAGTTTTCTGATGTAATGAACTGATGTATAAAATTAAGTACCTCCATATTTTGAACCCAGGGATCTGTTTAAAGTTTATATACTAACCTTCTCATGCATGGTTTGCTGAATGTGGTGAGACTTCCCAGAACTCTGCAATGATTGCCATATGCTGCAGAATTCATCATCTTCCTTACTCTGTGCCTGACAAAATAAGAAACAACACCCGCAACAAACTCAGCAGCTATAAACTCGAACTTTTGAACAGCTAATCATATACACAAAGACATTCTGAAAATCCTGAAGTCCAAGTTTAACAGTGCTCAGACGACAGAAGTTCTCATACTGACACTAGTAGAACTTGCAGGTATTTAATTTATGAAATAGGCTACTGTGGTGGGTTGTATTTATGTAACAACTTTTCCTAAGAATCACTATTAAACTGAAATGAGCTTAGTTTGTTTTGAGATTGTTTTTATTTTGTTATTAAAAGAAGTTATTAATATAGGAAAGATCACTGAGTATAATTAAACTCAGATGATAATTCAAAATGCTTTCAAAAGCATGCTCTCATACTGGTAGTATTCTTAAATTTTATTATTAACATCTTATTTTGTAAGGCCTTATCAATAAGGCTCAGTTGCTTCAAAACATTACAAGTATGTTACCACAGAACTGAAGCTCAGCTACATAAAAACCAACACTTTTGAAAATCTAAAATCTAAACAATAACACAGGATATGATACTCATTCAAGAACTGGGACAAGTTCTGCTCGGTCTGTATCCAGACTACAACATCTGATGTACTAAAACAAAGCTATCTGTTAATCATGAGAAAAGGACACCCACTCTAAATAGGAGGCCAAAATAAATATTGAGACATTTGGGTCCAGTACTAAATGAATCAGAACACTCACTTTATTTTTCTGATTGCCACTCAGAAATGATCCTTTCTGGGGTGAGTTAGAGTTGCCCTGATTTTCAGCCCTGAGATTGTAATGCTGTCTTCCATTCAGTTGCTAAATTATTAAGAGAAAAAAAAAAACACAGAAGTGTTTAATTGCCTTAAATTTTCTTTTCGAAAGTAGTTCTTCTTGTGTAGACGTAGAAAACAGGAGACAATTCTTCTCAAACACACCTACAGCAACCCATTAAGCTTATTTTAGTTACCCATTAAGCTAATTTTCTTTAAAGAAATAATTTACTCAAAAATAAAGTTTAATTAAACCCATGAGAACCCAATTCACCTGTAATTTTTCCTCCTTTACTGTTATTTTCAGACAAAGTAAATCATAACCAAGAAGCAAAACTGACAAGAAAATCATGTCTTCTCTTTCTGAGCATGGACAAGCTTGGCCTCCAGAAAGCATTACTTGGAACAAGAACTTTAAGGAAATAATTGCATCTCTGCCCAAACAAACTATTTGTTGACACCAAATGTGGTGTCATTGCTCCGAACTAAATATTTGTCTCTTGGAAATGCAACTGGAGCTACTCAAAGCAAAACAACTGTCAATAAGGGACTTTTGGCCCCTTTCATTATTGGATTAACTCCTTTCTCCAAGATAAGGATTATCATACTTCTAATATACTGACATAAAAATTAAATTTTGTTTGTACCAATGAAGGTAACAACTATGGTCATAATTCAGCTTCTATGGAAAAACATTTTTGTACAAATGAAAGAAAAGTCTTACTTGAGTAGGAACAAAAAGAGAGCGAGGAGAATGGTTGAGGCCTCCCAGATGCACTTTTTGTGAGCATACAGATGACACATCAGATGCATATGAATTGTAGTTATTCACAGCTGGCTGAGGTTTAACTATGGCCGTCAGTTTTTGATTTCCCATTTCTGACCGACTACCATGAGACAGGTTAATTAAGGCACTTGATGGCAGACGATAACCTCTGGCAGGTGAGCACCTTAAGCAAAGCAAATGACATAGTTGTTTCATGTAGTTTCATTGTTGACATTTCAATATATCTGATTTAACAACACTGTTGCCTCTATGCCAGAAGATAATGGTTCAAGTTTGAACAGCAGAAGCTGAAAACTGTATCCAATATTGAAATCTAGTACCATTACACACAATGTTAATCCCATTGTGCTCCCCTTTGGCCTCTGGCTGTCAAAACCAGAAAAGAACAGTAATTACTACTACTCTTGAGTTTATATTGTACCTTCCAGTGCTGAGCTCAAAGAAATTTTAATGATGAGTGAACTGTTACAGCATAGTTCTGTAGTAAATATTTCTGTAAAAAATTATGAACCAGGAAACAATATTCTTTTCTTTTTCTGAGATGAAAACTGAAGCCAGTAGCAGAATTATAAACTGAAGTTAAACAGCATTTAGTCAGTTGTATATCTTCCTTTATGATTCCAAATACTGAAGATTATCTGTGTTACAGGACATGCTCTTGCAAGGGATAGGATTGTGTTACGCTTGCTGAATGCAGGGAATAGATAAGATTCTCCTCTAATTTCTGTCATAAAAACCTTAATTTATCTAAGAACAATAGTAAAATGAAGCCTGCTGGGTTAATTAGTGCACTTGGAAGTCTACCTGCTTACTTAAATACAGAAAAGTTATCACACTTTTTAAAACAAAAGCATTAACCATGCCTCCACCTCCTGAAGAACAGTTCAGGATTTTAATGGCAGTTAGAATTTAGTGCCTAAGTATCAATTACTAATAGTTCAGAGTTCCTCCTTCAGAGGAACAGATGATTACTATTTTTAATCTATATGTTAAAGACATACTGATAACAACCTGTTTTCTACATATTTGTTTTAGAAAGACATTTGGATCTAGTGCTTTACTCTACTGGTTCATATTTGTTTTCTACAAATCAGAAGCTTCTAAATACGCAAAAAAGCCTAAAGAGCATTTCCAAAATATAATATGCTTCATAAAAAATATCCCTACTCAAAGAGAAAAAAGAAACACCAAAGAAATAAAAATTGACCAACACTGTTGAGAAACAAAGTTTTAAAAAGAGGCATTAAAAATACTCAACCAAACCAAATGCAACAATTTCATGCCATCAAATAGCATGAAATGACTATGAAACCCCCTGCACAAACCTTATAGTTAGGCCTCCGAGGAATTCTTCATCAAACAAAACTTCAAAGAGCACATCTGTTTCTCTACTGGCTATAGAAAATGAAGTAAAATGTCATCCTATATATGTAACAGTAGCTGTTTTCATCTAAATTATGTAAACACCTATATTAGTTATGCAATAAATAATGAAAAGACCAAAAACTACCTAATTAGCAACAAAAAATTCCTTATGCCTTAAATGAGTAATTCCATTAACAGCAATTCGGAAATTCTTCTCAAAGTCATATATAGCTGCCTTTTTAGGTATACTTTTAACAGAAATGTACCATGCATAACAACTTACCAACCTGCATTAACAGAACTGCAATTTATAGCAGTATGTCACAGTTGTCAGAAACTGCCAGAAAAGAGGTGCAAGCCATATTTACATTTAGGCAGTCAGAAACAGACAGCTTTAACATTACCTTCTTGCATAATGATAGACAAATACTCCTTAAAAATTATACTTGTATATAATCATTATGGAGAAAAGAATACCTCTTTAAAAAAACCTGCACTCAAGTCTCGTCTATTCAAGATTCTGCTGGATGCAAACCGAATGAGAAAGCAACTGCTTAAATGCCAGGCAAGAAGAGACTTTCTATTACTAGATCTCAAACTGCTACACCCAATGTGATTCGGTAAATCCCTTTGTTTACCTGAAATAGATTTATGGATAATCTTCTTGTCAAAGAAGGTATAAATCCATGCCACTTAACAGAAATGGAGTATCACAGAATAAAAACCAAATTCCAAATAAAACAAATTGAGACAAATCACATTTGATAAAATTTTACATTCAATGTAAATATTAAGGCTAATACTTTTGGTTTTATCTCTGCGTCTCTTAACTTTGCCCATATCTTCCCATAACCTAATTTTGTTCCTTTTCTGCAGCCTGTGTTCTCTCTCATTGATCTCTCTGCCTTCTTCATATTAAGAAGGAACAAAGGGTAAGTAATTTCTTATTCAAAGTACAGCTGTGTAACACAAGAAATTAAAACAGAATACCTGTAGGTTTGATTCAAAACAGTAAATATGTTGCTAGCGGCTTCAAGCTGCATATGCTTCATAGGTGAGAAATTTCTGTGCATTCACAACCATTATACAAAACACTTTTCTGAAGCCTGCTTTCACATCACTAGTTGAGCTGTTATATAACTATAATGCTACAATTATAAAGAAAATTTTACCTCCTTTAATTCCTATAATGGTACCTCGAAGACCAACTGGAACGGAAAAGTTCTCTCTCACATTGACAACACGGTCAAACAGCCTATACTCTGCATCTCGATCTGGAACGATCCCATTTTGTTGTTCTAATGGCTGACAAAACCCAAAAGACTGTGTTAAAGTTTGCAAAAAATAGAGATTACAGTCAAAATGCATTTATAATAATATCTGAAGCATACTATAAAACAAACTTTCTGAAAAAAAATTGTTTAGGAACATAGGATCTTCCCTCCTCAGACACAAAGCAAACTTTCTTTTTTTTTTTCCTTGCAACTCTCACTCACTGCTTCTGCCTGAGAAACAGCAGTGCTGTGCATGATCTAAGACAGACCAAGGGCATCAGTTTAGACAAAATAAACCATCAAGTGTAACCTGCCTGTATCGGTAACACAGGTATCTGTGAAATATCAAACAAGATGAGCAGTTGGTCATATGTCAAGAGCTGAACAAAAAGCAAAACAAGGAAGAAGACACAAATGGAAAGTATATTTTATTTTGCCTTCATTATACAGCCAATAAGAACTGTGGAAGCATGAAGGACAGAAGGTAGAAAAGAACTGAAAGTCAGTATAATACATGACGGAGTTTGTAGTTAGAAGAAATTCTCTCCTTTAGAGACAGACTACCATTCTCAAATTGATTTTCTAGAAGACATCATAAAACTTCTTCCATCAATACTGTCCTAAAATTCCACTCTCTGAAAGTTGGTAAGCTTAGGTAAAATAAATATGATCTGGACAACTTAACTTCTAAAAAAAACCTTTTCGCATCACTTACTCTGTACAGCAAATGGGGTTTCACAGTTACTCGCACCTTCTTGTTGCTCTTTCTCTGCTAAAGGAAAGGAACAGAAAGTCATTACAAATTAGTGCAGGAACCAACACTGGATTTCAGGTACCTCAAAACACCTGAAAAGATAATGTAGAATTCTTTTGGTTTTTGTAGAAAAAGGTATACAGCTTTCATGAACTCTTTAGGACGACTAAGTCCAGTTTTTAAAACAAGACTGATTTCTTACCAAAGCTTTTGCATTGTTTGGCTAATTCCAGAATTCACATCAATTTTATTATCATGTCCTTGCAAGTAATTTCAAAGAAATCAGTCCATTATTTCATATGGCTTTGCCTTTAGCTTTTGCTTTAGTAATTTCCTTGGCCCCTTTTTTGATCTGTGGCCTTCAGGAAACAACTTTCTAATTTTCCTCAGATCAAAGAGAAACTGCAAGGGAAGAACAGCTGGGATTACACTTAGAAACAGCAGTTCAGTAGTTCAGAATATATACTGACACCTGTTCCTTTCTGAAATCACCAAAAGGCAGAGTTCAGAGTATGGCTTCACGCTGCTGAATCGCCTCAAAAAGAGTGAGTAAATTAAAAAGATTAATAATGAGCTCTTCTGAATTTCTGGGACAATTCACATTACAAATTCAGATCTTACATTACATTCTGTATTCTTTTTCTTTGGAATGACAAGTAATCTTCAATCATCTTATTCTAATTCAAGAACTTAGAAAATAATGAGCAGCTGCTTTTTGTTTCACCCCTGCTCACAATTACATCAAGCCGCATACCTTGCATTTCTCTATTTCTTCTTCAATTTTCTCAACAATGGCTGCATCCAAAATTTGCAAATCACAAGATGAGCGAGACAAAGCAGACACAGGATGTGCCTTTAACCAGGCAACAATTTCTTGAACTTTCTCAGCTCTAAATAAAAAAGGGCATGAATTACAACTTTTAACTGCATAAACTAAGCATTTTACCACGTTCCCTAATTTAATCAGTCAAGTATTAGGATATAGGCACAATACTTGTATACATTCATAAAGTAACAGAATTTAAGAGTTCTGTATAAGTTTACAATAGGGGTTAAAAAAAAAAAATCTGAATCATGCAATACCGTTTCAAAACTATTACCTGAAGTTTTGTCTCAGCCAAAAAAAAAATAATTATTTAAAAGTATTCAGTAAATTACGTTTGCATCCAACCAACTAATGATGTTCAGCTGTGATTAAAGGTTCTGTGACCAGCTGTTTCTCACAACACAGTAAGAAAGAACTTCAGGGCACACCTCTCCAGTGAAATAGAGCACAAACCTGAAATTCTTATAATAGAAGAGTCCCACAATGGTATATCCAGCTGGTAAGAGTCCTGCAGAGTGCAGGATCATGCAGACTTACCAACTCAAGACCATGAATAGGGCTTGCTAGCTAATAATAAAAGCTTTTTTTAATGTTACCATACTGTATCTGGAATCAAGGTTGCTCCTTGTCTCCCATGAAACTGACTGAATGTATCCTAAAAATGTGCGAAGTACTTTAAAATCTGTACATGTTATTTTTCAAATTCAAAGTGATCTTAAACAATTAAAATAATTACTTCTTATTTTCCAAAAATGATCTTTTGGTGACTTTGTGACTATTCATAACTATGCTTACTGAAGGTTACTTTAAAAGCAAGAATTATGAAGTAGCCATTGAAAATTAGATTCCTCATTTATTGGACTTGACATAGGAGTCTGACAGAGACTTGGACTCCACAACTGGAATGTATGACATTCTGATAATTTTTTCAGAGTCATCGCTGACCAATCATGCTGCTCAAGGAACAGCAAGGTTTCAGTTACATAGCAGCCACTATATGATCACTGTCAATTTCACAATGTTGTCAGCCTTTATTCTACTTATTCTAGGGGGGGAAAAAAAAAACCAAACAAGAGGAGAAAGATGGCTTACCCATTCTCATCCTCTCCAGGCCAAATGTCATCTTCGTAAAAGATATCTTCCTGGCTATTCTTGGCTATATAATTAAATAGTTCAGGGACCCTAAAAAATGAATAAATGGAAGACAAATTTAGTTTCACATCAGCATAGACTACAAAAAAGCCTCATCAAAACAAACTTTGATGGGCTTCAAAATTTCTGGAGCCCAGACAGATTATTTTTTTTACTTAATTTAGTGTCATACTGTTCATTTGTCAAGGGTAAGCTGCTGACAAAATTACTCTATCCCAAAACATGCTTCTCCTTGGAAGGAGAGACTGTAGGAAGGAAAATATTGGAATAAAAGCAATTCCATCAAGCAATCTCCAAAAGAAAACTCATCAGTTCTTAGGAGATCTGTGTCCAGAAGACAAAATCCGAAGACTGATACGAAGATGGATAATTTGAAGTTCATATCCAATATTTACCTTTCTAAATATTCAGCAAGCAGTTGTTCTACTGCAGAAGAATACATCCATTCACTTCCAACTTTCTTAGTATAGCCAGGAACTTCTTCATTTTTCTTATTGAACTTCAGGTTTAGCCCCACATTTGCTTTGTGATCTCCATGAGGACTGGAAATAAGAAAAAGTTCATTAACTTGCAATAATATATATGTGTGTGTGTACATACATTAAAAACCATGTAAACATACATCCTCAGCCTTAAACCACAGAAAAATTAAATTCATTGTATTGTTTACATGTTAGCATCACAACAGCTGTAAATGTTACAGCGCATAAGCTGTGCTACAGTAGCTGTCCACATGCATGCCCATGTTATTGCAAAGGTGGGTAGGGTGTATTTTACCCTTCTCCTTAACCAAGATCTAATCAACCACAATCTACCTGGCATTTACCAAGATGGAGAAGGATGTCCCTGAACAATCAGAGTGGGGAACAAATATACATGTTAAAACAGAAGAAGATGCTCATGCATCAACCACTTCTTTAGTGAGCTGTCCTAGGAAACCACAATTCTGACATTCAGAGCTATAGGGACTGCCCCCCTTATATATTTTAATCAGTTTTAGTCTTAACTATTTCTTCAAAAAAATTACAGGTACTATTATTATCCCTTTATACTAGCAGTAATGATAAGTACAATTAAATTAGATCCCAATCCACTTTTTATTCTCAGTGTGGCAAAGTCAGTTCAAAATCCTGCTTCAGTTATGCAAATAGCTATTGAGGAAAGTCAATTTATGTCTTTCTACAATACTAAACCCAACAGAACAACTCTCCAGTAAACAAAAATTAAAAATAAGTTTATGATAGGAGAGAAAAACACTGCATATGAATTTAGTTTACAGCAAATGTACTTTAAAGAAAGCTTCACATCACAAAACAGTTATACACCTGATAAGAACAGCACTTAAACATGGCAGAAATTTTGTAGAGTTGTATTAGAATTTAGAAGCTTCTCTACAGTCAAAATTCACAAAGAGAACTTACTTTTTCTTTGATCCTCTTCCAATAAAGATACTCCCTGTAAATCTGGAGACAAGATATCCACTTACTCCAAGACGGCTGGCCAAAATATACGCAGGATTGTATTTCACAGAATATTTCTTTAAAACAAACAAACAAAAAATATTGGCAATTCCTGAAGGATAAGGACTTTTATACAAATGAATAATATGAAAGCATCCCTTAAAGACATTTACCATTGCAAAATATATTTGACACATTGTTTAAGCTTTTACTAGAAAACCAGAAGCACTTACGTGCTGGTTCTGTATTAAAGGATCAAGCTGGGGTTCACACGGAATATTGAAAACTACACGAATTCTACCTTCTGTGATCACATCATGTGAATCCTGAACCTTGGAGAGAAACACAACACATTAAAAATGTTATTTAAAAACAGCAGTCTTTGGATACTAGACCTTGTAGTCTACTTTATCAACAATTTTGCTGCAGTAGGCACAGATGCTTTGGGATTCATCATCTTGCCATGACCTGTACACTGCTTCCTCATAGAGGCAATCAAACAGTACTAAATCAAAGGAATCCATGACTGAAAATAGACCAAAATGGGAACTCTATGTATTGAAAATTATCCCAAATAATTAATAAAAATAATTCTGCATTCAAGCTATGCTACCTTTTTCCTGTTATGTGAGCAACAGTGACAGGGAAAGCAGAAGAACCCCCTCCTCCACTGACTAAACCATCAGGGAATCCTTGATTTTGAATTTTAGCTAGCAAATGACCACTACTGCAACACAACATCTTAGATTGTTTTAGGCTTGCAAATAAAGTAATCTAGGGGAAAAAAAAAAAAAAAAGAAATTATTTGAACTAACTTCTCCCATGCAGCCATAGTAAGGAGATCCCAGCATAAAGGCTGTACTTCCAGGAGGAAACAAGTCATCCAAAGTTTTGATGTTTGAAAAACGAGAGTCAAAGGCTTTGATATCCTACATGAAAAAGACAAAATTGGTAATGTTAAGTATCATTCAGTTCCAGTAGAATAATTAAAAAGTTCATACAAATAGATGCTTATTCTAAAACATTATCTGAGTCTGAAATAATTCATTGAAGGCAAAGCAGTTAATACTATATTACAAATGCTGTTACACAAGCAACTATCCTACCTTGTAAAGCACCACTACTGTACTTCATTCAAAATATAATCAGTAAAAAGATAGCAAAAGTCATTTTTTCAGTAAGATCTCTAAACTGTGCAACAGGGCCCCAAATTTTGTGACAAAATACTTGCCTAACCATGTTACATTTTTTAATACAATAAATTATATTAAGGTACTTATTTTTGTTAATTATTTTGTTTTAAAGGAGCATACACTTCCCCCCCCCATCCCCCACCCCAATGGAGTAAGGAGCTATGTGCAAGAAGATACTGAACTTGTATATTTACCTTGACAACAGTTTGGTAAACAAAAGGAAGAACTTGTTTTGACCACTGCTTCTCCAAATAAACTTCTCCATTTTGGTTTAGTTGATATCTATTACCAGTGAGTAACTGAGCATATACAACTATTGATGTTTCATGAATAATTATTCCTTTTCTTCTCTGGTAGCTGAATACAAACCAGAACATTTAGATTGATTACAATAAACAGAACTGAACTAAGAGGGTGGAATTAATTTATTGAAATAAAAAAAAAATACTCTTAAAAAAAGGATTCTAATAGTTTGCTTCCTGTTTTATAAAAAATACCCAGAATAAATGGCTTAGCCAATTGCTTATCCGTTGTTGCACACCCATCACTACATAGCTAAGTGTCTTAATTTAAACACATTTTACCTTTACAGTGGGAAGGGTTAGAGGTAATTAAGGCAGTTAACTCAAATGACAGATAACAAGATGGCAAGGTACTGTAAGTCAGTTGTGTTTCACTGGGCACCCACACTCCAGAAGAGCAAGAGCTGTATTCAAATTTAACAATGCTGAGCTACTGAAGTTGTAACTTGATACTGTATGACTCCATTCTATAAACTTCCTACAACTGAAGATTACTAAAACCAGAATAGAAAATTGAATGGGAGAGTAAATACTGAAACTCATTCATTTGAGAATTCTTTTGTAACAGCATCTAACTTTAAATACCTAGAGACTAACTCCATATATTCTGAAGTTTCAACATAAGCTCTTTTATGTTGTTTTTTTAAATTCCAGCAGATTCATTAACCTTTGTCATCAAGTATGCAGCACCTCTTCTCTGCTACTTAGGTCTGTATTACAGCAACAAAACATAGCTAAGCTATAAAATGCAAAGTTACACTTTAATTTTCAAAGTTACTTACTGCTCTGAAATGCTTTGAACTTCTTTTAACCACATGCTTTGTTCCTTATCTCCAACGTATGCCGCTTTAGTTGGGGGCACTGCATTTCCCATGTAAAGCTTCTGTGTGCCATGTGGTTCTTCCAAATAAAACCTTGAGAATATTATGACAGGTATGAATTTAATCAAATAAGATTAATCTAGACATAACCAATTGTGAGCAAAACTTAAAATAGTTAGAAATTACTTGTTAAGGACATAGAAGACTTGCAGCATCATTTTCTCTACCCCTTCCACAACAGGTCACACAGCTTATTTTTTATAAAAAATACCAGTGCATGTGCTGAAAGGAAGATTATATAGAAATGTTCTCTTTTACATTATTCTATGTGGATTTCTGTGCATGCATTTTTCCCTCAAAGTTAAGAATGAGCTCTCCCAAACTTCTACATCTATACCAAACCACTGAAGGACTAGACTTCTACAGAGATAACCAAACCTCAGAACAATGTTAAACAAAGGTTCTTCCACCAAGCCGCCTTTGATACGTCTGGACTAATTTGCTGTTAGCAAGTATTACAATAAAACCAAAACTTTTGTACAGCCTAAGGAACTTATTTAGAATAAAACAATAAAGACAACAAAGAACCATCTATGAAATGTCTCTTACTTAGTTTCTCCATCTGACACAGAAACAACTCTGGCTTCTTCAAGGTGTGGCCAGTTAACAAAAACACGCTTTCCAAGTACTAAACTGGCAACATTTTCTACCATCTGAAAAAAAAACAGACGTTACTATTTCTAATTGTTTAACATATTAAAAGATTTTTCTTAAAATATTTTCAAACTGTTCTTGCAATAAAAATTACTCTAGTTAAATAACAGGTTTTCTTACAGAATAAAAAGCTAATTTTAGTTTATTAAATTATATTTTGATATATGTTACATAATCTCTGATTAGAAATGGAGAATCATATTTCATTTTTTAGGACAAAGTACTGTATTCCAAGTGTGGCTCTTTACATGTAGCATATGCTAGTTGTAAGACCTGGGTTGATTACATTTCTGGTATAGGCTTACTATGTGCTTTTTTTGTTATATCACTTAAAACTATTCGTGTCTGTGGGACACAATAATCAAACTGACAATATAAGATTAGTGAAATATTTCACATGACAGATTTCACTTTTGTATCTGACTGAAATAAAGGAACAGCACTTACGTTCATGACTTTGCTAGTATCTGTATTTTTAGTTGCACATTATGTTCTATTTTTCCAATAAGTTTCTGCTATTTTTTAATCTGTTACTGTGGCTTATTAAATTCTCTTTGCCACGTATCTTGAAAATTCACTCTCCCTATCTCTCTACTGTAAAATCCTATCTTGCTGTTTTCCTTCTCTCTCCTTTCCTGGTTTTATTTATTTATTTATCTCTGAAACTTTTTTCTTTTCCTGGATGTGTCTTCTGCTACCTGGTATTTTTGATTACGAAATAGAGCTGACTTTTAAAGGATTGAGAAAGAATATTTTGCTTCTTAATGTCTCTGCACCAACTCTTTCCTCTAATTCCTCTATGAAACAGTCTCATTGAAGTGGAAGGTGTAAGTCTGCTTTGTTGATGAAAAGGGACTGATTAAAAAAGAAAAAGTGTCTATATACTCAGCTACATAAAAGACAAGGGACACTGGTCTGGAGACTCTGCTTCCTTGCATTTATACCATTTCCAACTATTAATTAGTCAGGAGTGAGTCTCACCAACTCCTTACCTGAGAACATCTGATGGCTACCACAGAGAAATGCCAGAAACTCTATTAAGGAGAATGACATTTAGTATTCTCAAGTCAGGACAGGACAAATTTAAATCTTCCAGCAGATTCCCAAAGTTCTAGACTGTTCCCTGCACAAATTTAGCATTTAATCCTAATGAACTTTATTTTTTATTATTGACTCCAATAGTCAACAAAAGCTTTCAGTGTGAACTAATACCATTGATGTTTTCAGTGAACTGATTCTTCAAAATATATACCAAGAATACTACCACCTAATGGTCTCAATTTTGGGCTGGGAGCTAAGAACTTCACAGTTCTTACTCCAACAATTAATTCTACGGCCTTGAGCATAAAGCCATATTTAACCTTCCTTTCTATTAATCAAATTTTAACAACTTATACATAAAGCTTGTTTTGAAATCAAAGCATTACTAGTTAAACAAAGTTTTAAAAAAATCTAAAGATATTCTTTTAAATTAACTATTCAATATATTTAACTACTCTTTTTTTAGAAATGTTTGGGTTTAAAATTTTTTTTAAACTTTTTCTGTACTACTCTAAATGTTTTTCTCCTACAATACACTATTGAGAAGATATAAATAACCAACATTTCAAATCTGACTATTTAACAAATTCAGTCTTTTTATGGCAAGTTTTATTGTCTGGGTTTTTTTTGTTTTTGTTTTTTTTGTTAGGAGCTGAATGCTTACCTGTTCTTTTGAGTTCTCATCAGCTATGATTTCTAACATCATGTTCTCTCCATGGCTGCTTTGCTGAAACACCTGTACGCCACTTTTTCTAAGATAGAACTGGGTAAAAACAAAACAGCACATAAAACTCACTTGAACTCTTACATACTTATCTGTTAAATAACAAATGTCAAAAGAGAGAAAGAAATCTTTTACCTTATGTTTAATGTGCTTTAAAGTAGGAAATCCACAAAAATATAATGCACTCTTGTTGATTTTAGTTATCTTATTGTGGGTTATTTCTACGTGCCAAGCATCCAAAGGTATTGTTTTACACCTAAAAAACAAGTTGCACAACATTTGCTCATACAGATTGACCTTCAGCTCTAGAAACTCTCATTACTCATTCAAACATTCATTAATTGACAAACCCTTTGACTTTCCTGTAAGGTGGCAATTAATTTAAGCCACTTGGAACCTATACAAAGGACTATAAAGCCCCGTGTTATTACTGCAAAGAGACTACCCATTAAGAAAAAGACAAAACTTCAAGCCATGGTATGTCCCAATCTCACTATTTTAACTCATTGTTATTGTCAAATTCTGAACTAGCAATGGTTCCATACAGTATCATTCATCTTCACAACTATTCATTCTTCACTGAGTGTAATCCTGTAACAGGCATTCCTCCCCTATTTTGTTTTAAGTTTGACTACTGTTAAGGTTATGTTTCCATTTAATCTTGAAACCTCAGCCTGCGTTAAATAAAGCTGGCTACTTTCAGTGAGAGGAAAGTGAACCACACACTTGTGTTCAACTCTCTGCACTGAATCCAAAGGCTTACATATTTTACAAATGGTCTGTGCTGATAAATCATCACTATTATCAGATATTTGTACCAGTCTTTCACCCTCTGGGTCATACAAAGTTTAGTAATTCTCTGGAGTATTCTTGCTGACTTAGCATTGGTTCATCTGTTTTGCAAAGTAACATTTGAAGAAAAGGGACAAACACTTTTACCGTGCCATCCACAACAAGTAACATTTAATTCAACATTTTACATTTTTCAGTGTATATATTGGCATATACAAGCTTTAGTTAAAATGCTAATAGAAGTGTTCTAACTACTTTTAGTCTCCTCTAAAATAGTTATGCCTGCATTACCTTGTATGACATCTTTCTATTGCAGGGAATTTCTCTGGCCATGGTGACATGTACTGGAACTCTGCATCTTTGTCATACCAGTACATTAAGCAAGCACTGTGAGTATTTCTTCGTTTCTCCTCTTCTTTTAGGCACTTATTACAGGATTCCATGGCCTGTAGCAGTCGTTTCTAAATTTTAGAGGAATTAGCGTATGTGAAACTGGCAACAAAAACTAGCATTTAATGTCTACGCTGGGTAAGTGGATACCTGCACTTTTCTGGTTAATGTGTTAATTTTCTAATTGCAGCCTCACCCTTCCTCATGTCCCAGCTCTCTGATAAAAATAGGACAATTACAATGGAATGGCTTTGGAGAATAAAGATTACCTTTTTGCAAATACGTTTCCAAAGCCTAGCCACATTTTGCCTTTTACATTTAACATACAAAGAAATATTAAAAAGATTTTAGATGTCATCATAAAATTCTGGAAAATAACTACTGAAAAAGCTTCAAAACTTTATGGGTCATTCAAGTAGCAACTGTTGTCTTTTGTGAGAAGACTAAGTCCTGTCAACCTTTCACTGCAAACTATGGAAACAATTGATAAACACATGCCACCACCTGTATGTATCTTAACATCTAATCTGCACTTTTATTTTCATCCACTCTTTGATGTGCTCAAATTTAATCTGATAAAAGATATTACAACAACATATATAATACCATTATCCTACATGCAAAAGGACAAGGTTACTATTTTATTCCTCTCCATTAATGTTTCACTGTTTGACTCGTACTTCAAGTCTTCTACCCATTACTGGTGTTCATGTGAAGAGATTTTCTATAAAAAGACTTGGGTTTTTTTTTTTTCAAGTGTTTCTTTTATTTTACCTACAGACATTCTGTATTTTTATATGTATATAGCAATAGAATTTTTTTCTCAAAAAATCTGAAACTAAATATTTGAATAGCTGATTAAAAACATGAACAAACAACAAGAAGTCCACATCCCTTACTTAAGATTTCTGCCACTTGAAGCTAACTTGCTTGTGGTAACTTAATCTAGCCTTACTCTCCAGGCAGCAAACATTTATATTTTTCTGTGGCCTTATCAAGTGTTAATTTAAACTTCCATTTAATTGCATGTACAACTGTTGATTAATTAAGAGGTTTAGCAGATTTCTTATGAAGCTTTTATAGACAGCAGACGTTGAAAGAACTTACCTCATCAATAAACGGGATTAATACTACGGCTTCCCATTCTTGCTGTTTTCCATTTAGGTCAGTTTTAAAATCCGGCGGATAATATTCTATAATAGGAGAGTCTTGACTGATCATCAAATGCTAGGAAAATACAACAGAGGAATTAAACAGTATCAGAAACAATTTAGCACTAATTCTAGGAAGAGATAGAGGAAGGTTGGTATTAAAACCAAGGCTGAACAGGAATTCAACATTTATCATTTAACTGTCCTAGCCTGAAATTGCTTAGCAAATGCAAAATTTTCTATTTATTACTAACTTTACAATGTACTAAGAATAGTAAGAAACAGAAGTATTTAACCATACACCTAAAATTTAGAGGTAGAATATAACTAAGAGGACACACAAAAATATCAAGAAAAGAGTTACTTCAAAATAAAGCAGAACACCAGTAAGTGATACATAAATGCAATTTAATTCTAAATCCTACCTGGTAGCATTTAGGTAGCAGATCTTTGCTAGCTGCTGGAAGTACAGCAAGAAGCTGTTCAAATGGCATGAAAGGTTTTCCCAGCTCAAATTTGATTTTGAGTTCGCCAATATTGTGAATATCTGACAGATAAGGTGCATAATGATAAGGATAATACCTGCAGTGAAGAAAACCTCTTAAATTACTTGACTTTATTATAGCACAGCAGTGTTCACAGATCAGAAACAAACAGAACTACATTAAATGTTCCCAGCATACAACGTGAAATATTGCTCCATCTTTAAGCAATTTCTCCTTTTGACAATTTTTCTTACCAGCTCCATGACTGAACTCCATGGTAATAATAATGCAAAATCCATTGTATTGCCTGGACATAACATTCAGCTTGATCAGCCAAGAAGTCACTTAAAAGAAAAAGGAAAGATACTTACTAGTTTTTCCTCATTTTCCCTGGTATATAAAAATTACTTAGCACCTTGGTACACAGGAATGAAGACAGAGCATCTTGGGAACCTAGTAAGACCATGGGTTTCTAGATTCATTTAATACTAACGGATTTTTTTCTCTCTAGTCCTCAAATACTTGTTACAGCAAACTTGACTTGCAGCTCTTCTTGTATTGGCCAAAAGCATCACCACTGCACTACACTGCCATGTGTTCTGTGCTTTCGACATGAATAAATTATTCTGTCTTGTATTAGACACATGCAGACTTGTCTTTGGTGTTAAAAAAAAAAAAGAAGAAAAAAGAACAAAGAAAAGAAAAAGCATACACTTACTCAGAAACGACTTCTACACCCATTTTAGTCATGTAGTAAGTTCTTTTGTATTGCCTAAACTCAGTTTCAAACAGATCATCATCTTCAGGTTCATCTTCCAACACAGCTGAAAAAGCAGTCATTAAAAAAAAAAAAAAAAAAGGGATTAACATTCACTTCTCTACTACAGTAAGGTTTGAAGACATTCAGTTTTGACTTAATGCCTTAACTTTATTCCTCAATTCACAGTTATAGGTGCTAATACCTCCCTTGCACTGAAAGTAACATGAAACAATCAAACAAAATCTTTACCCAGAGAAAATCTGGAACTTTTTTTTTTTCCTTTAAAGACAGACAACCCATTTTGTGGCCCAATTACAAGAACAGAGAAGAGAACATAAGCCATCAGAAAATAATTTAAGAAAATGTTAAAATAAATTTTAAAATTTAATCTTTTTTCAGCAACATTATCTTATATCATGGAGTAATATTCACAGATTTTTGACATTAAATTTCAAAACATGAGCAAAAGACATTTCCTACAAGTGGAATGAGTTGAAAAACATAATCAACACAACCAAAAACCCCAAAGCCATATAAAAATCTGTTCATTTGTCCCCACCTTTATAACAAAATACGTAGGTATACAATTATCAAAACCATAATGTTGTTGAAGATTTGCTCATTCATTCCTTCAATTCGTCATGGAAATACTGGTCAGGTACGAAGCACTTCAAAAGCTTTAGCCACGCTCCCTCTCACCATAAGCCAGGGATGTGCAGTTCCATTTCCCCAATAGCTGACTACCTAACTCTTTCATTTAGATTAAGGTCATCTCTGACATGAAATTCTTACAGATCTTCCAAATCTATACACAAATTAACAAGTTTTTTTGTTATATGTCTATGGAAAAATTATTTGCACTTACTTTTGGGAGTCACAACTTCACCTTCGTTTTTTTCTAAAGCAGCCAAACATATAGAATTTTCCTGAGCCTATTAAATTAATATTTGAGATAAAGTAAAAGTATAGAATAATATGCACATACCTCATTCACAACCATATAATCTGCAACTCAAAATGCTATAATCAAGATGTATAAATATTATTATTATTCAGTATAAAACCCACTACACTTCCTTCTCTCGTAATTGCCTAGGGAAAATGATTTTATCCATACAGATCAGACAAAGGAGCAGCGTCAAATAAAACCTCAACTACCTTTAAAAAACATCTGAATATTTGTTTTCCAAAATACAACTATTTCAAAAACTGTGCAGTACACATTTAAGCATTTTTACCTACATCATGCATTGTGCTACAGCACCAGTATGCAATCAAATTTTTAATTAGTAAATTTTTAAGAGTTCAAATTACTTTTGTGGGAAGTAAGAATACAAGAAACTGTGTTTTAGAGAGTCAAACAAGCCAAACATTCGCTTCATTCTCACACTACGCACTGTCTTTTGTGTACAGCACTGAGTAGCTTTCGATAAGCAGAATCATTAGGTTGGCCCTCTTCCCCTGTACCTGAGATATGCAAGCTCCTGACTGTCACTGCCATTCAAAGGATCAGTCAAGATGGCTAGCTAATACTATACAGCTGCTCCAAACTTCTGTGGCAAATAAGAAAACAACCACAAATAAAGCATACCTTATTGAAGAGCTAACAACTTGCTCTTACGAACCACAAAGTGCACTAAAGAACAGGATAACGATGTACAGTGACAGACTAAACTTGAAGGAATTTCCTGCTGCTACTCTACCCTGTGCTGAAGGCATATATTGAAGGACAGCCAATGGAGGTGGTGATAGGGAACATGACAGTGGGGCAGAGTCAAGATACAGAGAAAGGTGCTGTTCCTTATTAATTAGTTATATCCAGAACTGCAAGTTTAATAACCAATCTGAGATAGCTCACACCAATGAAATGGCTATTTATCTATTCATTGTCAAATAGTCAGCCAATACCAAGGCATGCATGAATGACCTATCAGTGTATCTGAAACATATAAAACTTCCAGCAGGCTATGCATTGAAAAGTAAAATTATAAAGCATAGCAAGTTTGACCATAACTCACCCACAAGTAAGTTTTGCTGCTGTTGAGGAACAGATAAATTGACATAAAGCATTAAGTTTTATGACATCATGTAAAAAATCACTATGTCAATGTTACATGTTACACAATGTCAAAAATCACCAGAACTTGACCTTGACTTAACCATTTCATCACTCACAACCAGCAATGCATACAGGTAGTTCCTCAAATGTTACATTTTACTACCTTTTCTGATCTCAAAAAGTCTCAAAACAGAGGTTTATGCCATTTAATTTGTCTAAGATCAAATTAGTGATTTGCAAAAAGTAACACTTTTATTTCAAAAATTGAGCATGTAAACACTAACCTTTTGTTTCTTTTGTTTATTTTTTCTGGCTTCCTCTGCTGCAATACCAGCTGCCTCGTTGAGGTATTTATTGCCTACTTTACTTTCAAACCATTTTAGGTCTACAAAGACTTCACTGAAGTGTTCACGATCAAACTGTGCAGAAAGATTAAAGTTAGTTTAGAAATATTTGAAGGACGCCAAATTTGGAGTGCTAAATTAACAATGTCTTTTTAGTAGGTGCATTAGACTACATCTAGAGTAATTCGTACATAAACATCTTGCCCTAGAGCTACAACTAAACTAATAGATTGATACTAAAAATCTTTTTTCTTCGCAATATGTAACATATACCCAAGCCATATTTTGTTTTCTTTCAGTAAGACAGCAATAGGTAACAAAAAGAGTTAGATAACTTCCACACTTCACTATTGAGTTTAGAAGTAGTAGAAGTTTATAGGGTCTGGGTAATATAGTCTTGTGCCACACACCCAACACTTTCATAGTTCTACCCAAGAATCAGAAGAGAGGGCTGAAGCAGGGACAGCAGATTAACTTCCCCCTGCCAAGTTCAGCAGAAGGCTGAGACCTTTCCATTTCTATATGGCCTCTACCTTTTCTCATCTCTAGGATGGATTACTGCAGTGGCACTTAGCAGGATTGCCTCCTGTACGCCAGTTAGTTCTTGAAGAATGCTGATGCCTGCCTCTGAGAGATACTAAAGCTTCACTGCTCTTTACCAGTGATCTTCATTAAAAACTTGCAAAAAATATTGCTCTCTGAGATCTTCACACATAGCTTACCCCACAAGAAACTGACCAGCAGGGGAAGTAAAGAATATTGCTGCCTGCAGCATGCTTTGCCCAGTACGGTTGCTCGTTACTCAATGAGAATTGAGGACCATGATTCTAGTGGTGAATCCTCATTTGACTTGCAGTACTAAAAGATGCTGGCTAAAGCACAGATCAAGTGATTCAATCTTTTTCCTCTTATGTTATGATAAGATCAGACAACGACTGATTGGATCCCATCAATTAAATGATAAAACAGCTGACTGAATCACTTGTAAAACACATTCATTTAACAGTTCATTAAAACTACATCATGGTGTATTTTAGGCACTATCTTGAGGTTATATTCAACAGACTATACCGTAATTTCGAAGTTACTTACATCTGACAATCTTGTGAGATATTTCTCAAAGCGTTTTAAATTCAGATGCCCATTTTCATTTATGTAACCTATCGGTAAAATAAAGTATGTTTTTTAAATTAAAAATTTAACAATTTTAAAATTTCAATTTAAATGCCCCATAGATAATAGAATGCAATCTTGCTGTCTGTCTAAAGAAAGTGTAATAAATGCTAAACATTCTAACATGCCTAAAAAGGTCAATAAATATTAATGCAGGAATGTTAATGTTTCTACTTTCCACAACTAAACTTAGTGTTCTTACCTCCCAGTTCTGGCAAGATAGCCATATATGTTCTATAAAGTAGCGGCAGTGCATCATGATTAATGTGTAAATGAGGTAGATGAGGAATAAAATCATTTCCTACAAGGAAACCCATTAAGATCCAATCATCTATTATCCTTTCAATATCATATTCAAAAGAAATCTTGTCCTGGGGGAAAAAACAAGGAAAAAGAAAAAAAAAAACAAAAACAACACAGGAGCATAATTTTTATTATCATGTTTGCATAAGAAGACCTCACACATTTCTTCAATCACAGCTCCATTAGAACTTACTTTTACTGGTGAAAATTCATAATCAATATATTCTCTCATCAGTGATAAGTGCAGTAAATGAAATGTGGTTTCCTCTGGTGCACATGCTCTGTAAATTATTCAAAAACATTAAGTTAATTATTTATAAACACACTTCCAACATGAATATTTAATAAGTCCAAGGTTACCTAAAACCAAGTACTCTTACCAGGATTATATCCTTGCAGAAGAAATAACGTATAAATATTTCTTTAAATCTATTTTAGGATTCATCTGTTTTGAGTCTATAAAATTTTGCAGTAGAATCTTCTAAACAGCAGATGTGACTGCACTGTATGGAAAACAGCTAGCTTAGAGAAAGCAGGGCAGCTTTGTGGAGTTCCACGTTGCATTAACTATTTCCTAAGTAATTATCCCATTGTCCAAAAAAGGGACAACCTAGCCTAACTTTGTACCAAACCCAATGTATTTTAAGGTGTTTTAGAACTAGTCTGAGTACATACAGAGTACACAGATTCATGTCTAAACTGGCTGGGTTACATTTGCAGTCATTTGAAATGCTTCTTGTAAGAAAAGAATATGCTCAACTTGAAAATATGCTCTGTATGTATTATCCAGCAGCTTCAACACAGCACCAAAAAAACCACAAACCTATTGTTTGTTTATGGCATAAATTAGTCAACGTATATTCTGCCTTCTTTTCTTCTCTTCACTAAAATTACTTAGTACCTAAGCCAACGTTAGACCAAAATCAGTTAATACCTACATCAAAAGATTAATGAGCTAAAGACTGATGTATTTTAAATTCATAAAGGACTATTTCACCTTGTAGATACTGTAACTAGCTGGGACGACCTCCAATGACAAACCACCATAAACACCTGTGTATTCACACATACACATACATAGAGGATTTTGGCCAAAATCCTCTGAGGAAGATGTGTGTAATACACAAGGTTATATGAAGACTACTAAGACGAACTCTGAGCTACATGTGGCTGCACAGAACTTCAGACCCAATTCTGTCACTTTTAAAATGTAATTTTCATATTGCCAAATCCAGGTTGATGCTCTAAGACTCTAGAGACATTTTGCCGCTTATTCTTCATTGCACTGGACTTGAAAATCCTGATAAAACAAATAATTTCTCTCAATCAAAAAATTGCTGACAGATATTCATTTGTATGTTTTTATAGTATTTTCAAATTTCCAACTGTTAAGTACTCATAAAAGTGACAATATTTACAGAAGGCAATTCCTGTAACTTTCAGAAGGAAATTCCTGTAATGAGCAGTATTACTGAGAAATTACAACAGGAGCCAAATATGGAACAATCCTGGGGGGGGGCCTTGCCTTCTGATTTCATACTTTATTTAATTAATCCCTCTACAGGTCATCACACTTTTATTTTATATTATTTTATTTTTTAAAAAGGGAAAAACGACATTTTTCTTTGATTGGACTTAAGGTCTTTTAAAAACATTACAATGTCACATGCCAACACTATCAACGGAGTGAGTACTGTTGACTGCAAAAGACTATGAAAACAATACTTATTTCTGATATTTATCATATTGTCCTTGGCAATAAAAACATTTATTAGCAAAAATTATGCATTTATCTAAACATTTATATGACTTATCACTGTATTATCCAAAATCCTTTTTGTATCAAAAAAGTGTATTTCGCTCTGTCTCTCCCACCTTCTCCCTTTATCCACCAAATATATGTTTAAGCTCCTTCAAAGAAGGAACCTAGCCACAGTAACAGTTATAAATTAATTTTTCTATTACTTCAGAATAGCTCCATGTACATGCACAGTTCTGGAACAAATTGCCTTGTTCTGACTGATTATAAACCACAAGTTAGTTCAAATGGGCAAATCCAGAATAAGAGCATTCGGTCAGCCACTTTAAGAAAGTTTATTTTAGTAATTATTCTAGTAATTTACTTATACGCACAAAACCTCAGAGATATAAATACATTTTAAAAAGTCAATATCTGCATAAGACAATTATGGAAACAATGTCAGTACAGCCTGGGCTGCTCCTTTCATAATATGAAGCAAGAAGCACAATACACCAAAGCTCTAAGGATTTTTTTTATCAGCTGTCCTGACAGCATACATTTTCTCATGCAAACGAATTCAAATGTACAATTTCACAAGTCAATCTCTCTAATTTCATGTATTTTCTAACACAAAAATAAACTAAGACTTTATTAATTTAGTATGCAATCAATAAAAAAGAAATTGTTTAGTGACCCAGTATCTTTTGGATTTAATTTCATCATATATAAAATAAGAGTAAAGTTAAATCAGTTCACCTTTGAGATTTTTTACCACCAAATCTGACTTCTTCTCTTAAGAGCGCAAAGTGTGCCTCATGACTTGTTAATCCCAGCATAATCTATTACAAAGAGATATTAGAAAGGTCTTACTTCATTATTTTTTTTACACTGTTACTTTAAGATTCGAGTAGTATAAAGAAATTTTGCTGTTCTGTTTCATTACAAATTCAAAAGTTTGCAGGAATACAAAATTACATGCCTGTTTAATAACATTTTAGAACCCCATGTACTTAGGAAGACATCGAAGACATACACAAGTTATAAATTCCTGTTTTTTGTATAATTTTGATTGCACATACCAAGTCAGCATCTAAGCCATAGAGACAGTGTCTTGTGTTTGGATCATGATGGGGCTTTGCTTTTTCTGATCTGATGAACTCCATAATTTTATGCTCACCTTCCCCTGGAGTCTGCACAAAAAAAAAATTCATCAGTAAGTATTTTTCTATAAAATAAATATTTATTTAAAATAAAATATTAAAAAAATACAATGACCTCATGGCCTGATAAGTAGACTGTTACTCCTTGCCAGGATTTGTCTGTGGAAACCTTCATATTTACAAAGTATTTAAGATGCTCATGCAATCTGGCCATGAATTCAGTTCCTGAAAACAGAAATCTAAGTTAAACACAAAGCTTTTCACTAGTCATTCAAAATTGCATTTACATATCAAAAGTGTGAAAAAAAACCCCCAAATTAAAAAAAAGTATGAAAAACCATATTAAAAAAAAAACAAATAAAAATTCTACAAGAGATGAAGGGGACAGCTGGTTTTTTTCCCCCAAGAGGTTTCATTTTTTCCACAGCAATCTAAAAACGTTTTAGAATGAGACAGTATTCCAACCCTACTAAAAATTACTAAAACTTGTGTTCCCAACTTACTTGAGCCTTTATTGATTCTGTCCTCTAATTAAAAAAAAAATGAAATAGCCATAGGATAGGAAAATAGTGCCAAAATATAGATGCAAAAACATAAATCTAAGCACTTAAATGTAAATAATTAACAAATTATCTTACCTGGTGTAATACAGTTGGAGTCAAATCTGGCTTCTGTAGGGAGAGTTTCTCCCTTTTCTAATGCCTTTTTTATTTTGTCCTCTGCCTCTTTTGCTGATCTAAAACAAAACAGGGTTGGAGAGAGGGAGTACAGAAAGAATCATCTTACTCAAATGTTAATATCCTAAGTACAGCTTTACTGACAAAATACATATAGTTGATTTTTTAAAGAGTGTTTAAAAAAAGGGGGGGCGGGGGGAGAGAGAGAGAAATATAATGCCTGCATAGAGTTTGAACTTTTTTCTGATACAACTGGAAGGCTTAAAAATAGCTTTTTTCCCCTAGTAATGATGATAATCTGTCATTGCTCAGATACAGTTAATATTTAGATTATCAGGATGATAATTCAATAACTGATCACAATGAAAGCAAATTAATGTTGAAACAGTAGGAATACTTGGGATCTAAACATCTGCAAATGCTGTCCCAGAACAATAATGGTAATGTAGTTAAACAAAGCAGCAAGTTTGGAATACCACCGGGGTAGGAGGAGTGAACTAACAATTTATAATCACCAGTAATGGAAAAACAAACAAACAAATATCATCCTAGCCTTTCTTGGCCAAGGATTTCATAAACACTTTTGAACCAGAAAAAGAGAAGCCACCAATGTCTTAGATTTTTGTCCTTCTCTCAATTCTGCTCCAATTTTCTATTTAGAACTCTTTCTTAATCTCTTCTTCCTCTCAACTTTTTTTCCTTAACAAAAAAAAAGATAAAAACCAAACATACAAAAACCCCCAGTAACTTGAAAATACTTTCTTGTGTCCCTTTTTCCCAGTTTGTTTCTGTTGCATTTCACTCACCATCCCTAGTCTGACCACTAGCTTTCTTTCCTTACAGCAGTCTTCCAAAAAGCTTCCACATCTCCCAAAACATTACTAAAATTCTTAACACTGTGAAATCTACTTGCAGTTCTGTATTTGAGCTAGCTTGCTAACTGTTATCAACAGGAAGCCAGAGTTTCATTAGAAACTTCATTTCTTCTACAACTGTCAAAGAACATTCCATTAGAGTTACCAAAAAGGCGTATCTAGAATTAGCATTCACAAATACCGAAGGCTCTCACAGGTTATGAAGCCATTGGAGACATCTGTAAGAACTCCACTGCAGATTTATTTCACAGAAAATTTCATAGGAAAAAAGCTCTCCCCACCCCCAAGTCCTGCATACGCAGAGAAAAATCTAAGTAACAAGCAAACTTTCCTTTTTGGAATCCTGATTTTAAGTATTAACATTTTACAGGTAGTTACCCTCATTTAACTAAAAATTAAAGCTACCATCAAAGGCATGACCACTCATAATATAATTTACTTTTCATGGCATACATTTAAGTAAATTTTTTTTTTAAAGTGTTTACTATCCTAAAGACAGAGCAAGAACAAATATTCTCACCTAAAACGTCTCCCACGCTGCTGATTCATTTTTGCTCTTGGAGCTACTCCATCAACTGCCATGAAGAAAACCTTCCTTGGTTTAATAATGCGAAACAGTACTTCCAAATAGTGAAAAATATCAGCAAAAATCTTATCTTCTGAGATTCTGAAGTGAACATCATCATCATTTGGATGTGAACACTGATGTATAATGCCATTCATGTCCAGGTATAAATTGTCAAATTCTGGAATCTACAAAAGCCACAGTTAGTACCCTTTTGGTGACAGCTGAAGCAATGCAATCACTGCCCAAGGCATGGCTGAGACTAATGAACTCTGGAAACAAGCTGAGGTGGGAAGACCTCCCTGGAACCTACTGCACGCCAGTGGGCTAAGAATATCTTGACTGGTTATGGATTTGTCTGCACTTGCAATTCGTTATTATGATTTTCCCAGTGAAGAAAGACAGCTAAACAGATTCCTATGCTTCCTGATTGTTTCTGCTGCCCCAGGACTTCTGTCCCCTGTGCTTGGCCAATCTTCTACACTGTATAAGGGAAAAGCAAATAAAAATCACACTTTTCAGGAAGAGATAATTTTATTTTTTTTATAACCCACAGTTTTCACTGATTCAATCTTGCATAGCTGCACTATAAACAATAAAAACTACAAAACTGAGTATGCAGTTTCCAAACAGTATTTCAAACACAAAGCCAGCTTAAGAAGCTTTAGGGCTCTCCCACTGTTAACCAGTTCCTACCGTGACCACTGCAGGCTGCCTCTTTAGCTACGCTAACAGCCACCTGTGAGTCTAGAGAGTCACAATTACCACCAAAAGCAGTAGAGTTATCAATGATAACATCAATTTATTTCCCACACTTTCCAAACGTGTTTTTTTTCTGTCTAGTTCTCTGTTCTTCTAAGAGCCTTGTCTGTAGCAGTCCAACTTTCTTTTAAAGGAACAAACCCTGCCCTGAACACACACAAGCAACATATAGAGCACAAACACTGGTAAACATATGAAGCAAAGGGGCCAATATCTATCTTTTTGTTGCCAAAACCCACCAAACACACACAAGAGCAATTTGCAATGAACAAGTCTATTCTTTAATCCACCAATATGACTGTCCATAAAAATTATCCTATCATTACAACTGGAAAAAGGCACTGCTAACTTTTCATGATCTTCTGTAGTATTGCTGCTGACATTTCTTTAGATAATTTTGAAAGGCATGTTGTTGGACTTGTATTTATCATCCAGATACAAGAGAAACATAAGTCTGCTTCAGAAAGAGGAATGACAAAGAGAAGAAACAAGAGGCAGGATCGGGAAGGATCTCCAGTCACCCGCAATACTTAGTCTTCTATTGTGCATAATGATCTTCAGTACAGTTAAATTCAGTAACCAAACTACTCTCAACATGCTCAAACACCACATCATCCACACAGGCACCACTTTCAGATAAGAACAGAGCACGGCATTGCACAGGCAGCATTCTAATGAGATGAAAACTAAAACTTTTGTACGGAAGCAACATATATATATGGAAAACAGATGACCTTTTACGAAACACAGCTATAATATGATTTTAAAACAATTATGTGTTTTACATAGGGATTGCATTTTATTCTGGGTAGTTTTTTTCTGTAATAGCAAACAAAACCCCTAATTTAGATGCTAGTATGTGACAGTCTGTATATTCAAGCAGTCTGGCAGAGAAAAGGAAGAATGGGGATACATGCTACTGTTGAAACTCAGCATCGCAGATAATCTAGACATTTCTTTTCTCTTTTATACAGAGTAAGTATTCCACGTAAGCCAACAACATCATCTAGTCTTCAGAGAGACTAACTAGAGAATTACATTAGCACTGGCATACAAGGTTGAGTTGTGCTTTCTGTTTATCTTAAGAGCTCTAACAGCCTCTTTCAGAAAGCATCACGGGTACTACCCCCTGCTGCTATTCCCCTGGTTAGAGCAGACACATGCTGACTCCCTCAGCTGCCACAGTTCCAGTTCTTCAGTAGAAGTTTCAAGCTGCCACCAAGCTCAGTGAGCAGCTCAGACTTTTAACAAAACAGCTGAAAAGCCAGCACACGCTGCTGCCGTCTTGGTGCATGGACAATATAAGACACTGTAATGAAATCCAACAAATCATAAGCAAAGACCTAAGCTTTGAAAACTGCTTTGAAACTAGAAGGAAGGCTCAAACATCCAGGTTTGGAATAACTTGAGCCGGGCATCTTAGATATGTTGATACAACAGCTATTTAATCTTTTAAAATGCTGCCTGTTTAGGAAAAATTTATTAACACTCAAACATGCCTTCAGTCATCACCCAACTAATCTCAGAACATCCTTATTCAGACTATAAAACCACATCCATAACGCCGTTTGAAAATTATAATGAAAATTAAGAAATTGCATCTAATAGGTACCAAAGAAGATTTCTCTGAAAACAAGACTTTTTTGCCCGACTGTGAAAAGCATTATTTGCGGCTTCCCTTTTTCAGGCTTCAACATACTTCTCGTTTTTCCTACTGATACAAGCTGCCCGACGCATGTGACAACAAGGAGACGCAGCAGAGCTGTAAAACCTGTCCCTCGTCATTACTGTGCCATTCGTCGTCAGCAGCAGCGCCTTTTCCGAGCCCGGTAACGAGGAAAACTCCGACCTTCTGCTGCCCGAGGGGGGTGAAGGGCCGCCAGGTGCCGAGGAGGCACCACGGAGCTTCAGACGGGCTCGGGAGGAGCGCGGCCGCGGGGAAAAGAGATGCGAGAGAGCCCGGCCGCAGGGAGCCGGGCACCGCCACGCTGCGGGGAAACGCTCTCCTCGAGAAACGGCGCAGTTTCGGTTCGGGTGCTTCCGAAAACATCGTTTGCACGTAACGAGGAGTGCAAACATCTGCGCCGCTGACCTCCGGCAGCAGGCTCCCGGCACTGCTGTACGCTAACGGCGACCTCGGGTCGGATAGTCGGGCTTTCAGGGAGGGCTTCGAAAGCCTCGCCCGCTTCCCAGCGACCGCACGCCGCCGTCCCGCGACTTTCGGCCGCTTCGAGCTGCAGGTCTCGCCGAGACGCGGCTGTAGGCGCAGCCGCCCGCCCTGCGCCGACCCGTCTCTCAGCGAGCCGACCTCGGCTCCGGCTCAGCTCGGCAAGCCCGGCCCAGGCAAGCCCGGCCGGGGCCCAGGCCCGCTCCCTCGCCCCGCCGAGGGGCCAGTCAGGACCCCCCTCCTCCGCCCCGGCGCGGAGCGGAGACGGGCCCTTGGCAGGCAGCAGCGCTCCGCTCCCAGCTCACCTGATGCTCCTTCAGCACCTGGCTGAGACAGGGGTACCGCTCCGAGATCCACCGGTAGAACTTGGGGACCCCCATGGCCACCGCTCCCCGCCGCCCTCACAGCCCCGCCGGACCCAAACAACCCCGGGCCGCGCTCCGCCTTCCTTCCGGCGCGCCGTACTGACAGCCGGGCCGCCCGCGCCATAGAGAGCCGCGCAGAGCGCCCCGCGCCGACCATAGAGAGCGGCAGAGAGAGCGGCGCTGCTGGCGCGGCGCGGGGCCGTCTCCCTCCCTTCAGCGGCGCCGCCCGCCCGCTCCCTCCGCCGGGATTCATCCGCCGCCAGTACTACAGGCGTAGCGCACCGCCTCTCCCCCCTCTCCCGACCAGCCCACACAGGGGCTCCCCCGACCCTGGCCTGCGGCGGGTAGCAGGTCTAGTCCCCGGTGATGGAAATCGGTAACTCCCTGAGCGGTATCCGGTGCAACAGTTCACTGTAGGGGGCTCGTCACTCTGTGCTACAGCGATAAAGCCTCTGAAAGGTAACATGGCCCTGCACTCTCACACACCACAACAGAAAAGATCATAGTAGGTTCCAAAGGAAAAATCTGGAAAAATCTTCAGGTTTACAAGGCAGTGACAACACTTTTGGAAGATTACCCACTAGTTCCCCAGAGAAACAAACCCACTGTAACCAGGTATAAACCCATTGTTTAAATTTACTGTCCCAATTATCTGCATTGGAGCTGAACTAAAACTTCAGCCTTATGACAGCATCACCATGATCAAAAACTAATGGCACTGTTATACAGCAGAAACAAGAAATACTGTACAAAAACTCTAATGATATCCTATTGTAGGATAAAAGAGTATAATTTTTCCCCCATCTCCCCCTTCATTTCCATACAGTTTGGATGCCTAGAGAAGCAAGCATTACTGTAAGTTAGTACATGCCATCTGAGCATATTTAGTTACTCTACTCTCGTCCATGTCAAAACACTTCTTCTGAAATGGAGTCTGAAAAACACTCACTGTAGCCACACTTTTTATAAGGGAGGGAAGAGAGGGCCTGTCCAGAACTCTCAGGAGCCTGAGCGTCTGTTAAAGTCACAGATACTATTACCCTGCCTGCTGCACAGGTGTTACAGTCATACTGCCAGGGGCCTCCGACTCGCTGTTTTGTGTCATTTCCTTCACAAGGGTTTCTTAGCACAGCAGGCAAAGACTAAGGAAACAGTTTCAGAACATTGTAACACTTTACCAGTTCCTTCATGGTAAGATTTAAGATCCCAAATGCTTTTCTAAGCATAGCCAGGCCCTATGAAAGAAGGTCTAAGGAAACCAAAATTCAAGGTCTACTGCTGAGAAGAAATACTCATCATTTTTAGAAAGCCCTTCTGAACTAAGTTGAAAGAACCACTTTACATCATTATCAGTATAAAAGTTTAATTTCAGATTTTCTAATCCACAAGTAAGATGAATGAGAAAAATCTTTACAAAACTATACAGTCCTTTATAAAGTTACGAGTGCCTTCTTTCAACATCACAAAAATTCTTCATATTGTCAGAGTAGGTACGTACATAAGAAACCTGCAGAGACTTGCCCAGTCTAATTTTTAAGCAGTTCCTATGTACTGCCTTCTATACGTATACAAAACATGTAACACCTTACACATCTGCAGGTGTATTCGTAACATACTTGCAAGTGTATTGTATATTTTACAGAGATTTTGCACTGTTCTGCTGCTTACAATCAGAAATCAACAGAAGTAACCAGTTACCACTGATTAACACCTTCTCAAGAATATTTCAGCTACATCACTTCTGAATGGTATCGTTCCAAAGTGAACAAATTTCACATATATGGAGCCCAGCCCATATACATCTGGCAGAGCAGGTTGTCATCACTTGCTTCTTGAATAAGGTAATGAACATGCCCTTCAATAGATAAGGGTAATCCTTTTATTCTGTTTCTAGTCTTAATGACACCTTGCAGCCGTTGTTCTATATCAAGGACATGGGTTTTGGCCTGGAAACAAAGAAAAAGGAAAAAAAAAGAATATTGCTACTATCCATGAACTTCCACTTCTTAAATAAAAAAGTATTTATTAGGATGTGTTTAAAATCTGTATGCTAATTTAATGCAAAACCCAGATGTCTACACCAGTTACTTTGAAAATAAAGGATACCCTCTTTTTAAAATCATTCTTTAAAATGGATAGATTATTGGTCATGTTATAACTTTTGCCTTACATTTTTACAGATAAAATTTACCAGGGAAGACTGAAAAAGCTACACAAATGTATTTGAAAATGTTACAACACTTTATTTCATACAATTACTTTCAAATAAATGCAAAATTTTCCCAGCCTTTTTTTTGGAATTCTGGATAAAATGAAAGATACCTAGTCTGGGAAATTTAGGCCAAAATTATGAGCAACTGAAAAATGAAGTCTAGTAACAGGTTGTAATGAGCAACTCAAAATGAGCTGTTCTGAGGCCCACTACAGTAGCTAGTTCATACCAATTATACTCACACATTTTCTTTTAAAGCTCAAGTATAACATTGGCACCTATCCAGAAAAAAAGCAGTTAACCATATCCAACTATGTGGGTGATCCTGTAACTAAAAGAAAGGTTATGTAGACACAGCCTGGTTAGTACTTATTTGAAGACCAGGAGATTTTCTGTGCTCAAATAGCTCTGTTCTTCGTTGTAATATAGCTTCAGTACTGTAGTTTGTCCTTATGTTAGTTGCCATGTTTATCAGTGCTCCCTAAGTTTTATCTGCTATTACACATATTTATTTTCACTAAATATTCCTTTTAAAGCAAAAAGGAGACAAATCAGAATTTTTGCAAAGGGGAAAGAGAATAAATATTACAGGTTGTGCAAGCTATATTTTGATTAACAATATAGTATTTATCAGCAGCTACAAAAGAAACAGTACATATGAAATCCTAATTTTAACCAAGTATTCCTTGACATGTAACAAGGCACATATTTATCCAATAATCAACATCCATTCATGAAAAGCAAAAAAATATGCATGGAAAGGACTCCAGATGTTACCATCACTGTAAATCTGGAGGACTGTGCAACAGTCAGAGGGAGGGGAAGCAGGAATCTCGCCTGTCCTATTGCTTCTGTTGATGTTGTCCTTGATTTAGTAACACTAGTAAGAAAATCACAGAATCTATTTTGGTTGATTCTTTAGCAGATAAATTACATTTTCTATCAATACAAATAGTCTCTTTATGGATAAAAATTATGAACACAGAGATGATCAAGAAGAAACAACCAGAAGAATTTTTAAATAAAAGAAAAAACAAGAAAGTCAAGGTTTCAATTAGAAAATATATAACTTGCAACCATAATGGACATTTGACATTTGAATACCTTATGCTATACTTGTTTTCAACCAACCTTTTCATTGACAACTTCTCCAGTTTCATTCACTTGTGCTTTTGTATTCCCTTTAACAGGTTTACTCCATTCCACAAGAGGATCATGGAGAAAAGTCTTTAAGACACTAAATAAATTAAAAATTAAAAAAGGATAAGATACATATACATTTAATTTTCAAAACAAGAACATTGACAGGAGTCTGAAGTTAGCGCTGAATATTGATATTGTTTTATATTTAACTGCGTGTCATAGTAAGACTGAGCTGCATGATAGGCATATGCTGGAACTGGCATATTCACCAGCCTTTACTGTTTCAGATGTTTACACTACAAACAGCTTTTTCAGAGTTTGTAGCAAAACCAGTTGCCGTACCTCATTAGAGGCTCCCTTTGATCACGCATAAGCCTCATTGTGACTTCACAAGCTCTTCGGAAGAGACCTTCTGTTCCCATTGGACCCATTCCATTAACCATGTTGTGAGTGAGACGAAAAGGAACAATTTCCGGAACTTCAAAAGTTTCTCCCTTTACATTGATAAAAAAAGAGTATGCCCTAAGTGTTTTAAGCATTATTAAAGGGTAACATTTGCATTGTTTTTAGGTTTTTTTCTCCATCTTTGTCACTGGCAGTTTCCTAGCTGACAGGAGATATTTGCTCAGATCACAGTCCTTCTCAACTGTTAAAGGGAAATTACAGTGAATAAAGGATAGCAATGTCCAAATAACCTTTTTCCCTGTTTTAATACACTAATACAGGGTCTAAAATTTTGTTCTAAATATATATTGCTGCTCTGTAGTCTCATGCAAAACACTAACTTTTATTTTATAATATGCAAGTTACCTTAAAAACATTTCTTTTTTTTAATTAAGGGTTATGTAGGACAATTAAGGCTTACTAAAAAGAAAGCAGGAGAAATAAACTAACAATATCTCTACCGCGCTTATCTGAATTAAAAAGGGTGCATATTCCACACCAAAAGCATGTTTCAACAGAAACACCAAAACTCCAAATCCCACTCTGGCCACAATTTCTGCTGTTTATTTTTACAGAATCATTGGAATTTTTGTGCTGAATTTGTGTGAGAAAAAAAACAAAGAAACTCTTTGCAGCAGCAGAATTCTGAATGTAGTAATTACAGCTTTGTTTGGAGGGTGGTAGTGGAGAGAGGAGAATCACAAAATACAAACACTCTAAAATGTGGGCTATTTTAGTGTATCCACATCAGCTCATCTGATATTGGCTAAATCAAAAGCTGGCTTTCATTAATGCAGTATACAGAACAATCACATACTCTTTACATATCCCAGACTGTTTGGTATAAATAAGAAACAAAGTGAGAGAGATAATACAAAAGATATGTTAAAGTAAAAAAAGTGGGGAAAAAACCCAAGACAGTGAAAATTTATAACTTACTTGCATGTAAAATAAAGAGCAAGTTCAGTAAGGGGGGGGCATTTCTCACCTTATTGAAAAGGCAGTTGAAATCCACATGCACACATTCACCAGTCAAAGAATCAAATAGGATGTTTTCACCATGACGGTCTCCTAGACCAAGTACGTAACCTACCATTGACATAACTGCAACAGAACGACAATAGGCTGACCTACTATTATACCTGCGGAAATAAGAATCAGATATGTCTAAGTCACTTCCTTGGGTTACCGGTCCTTATTCAGTAGTATCATTAATGCTTAGTGAAATACACAAAGTAGATATTCTTGAGCTAGCCCAATCCCAGTCACTCACCATGAAGTAGGATCAGGAAATGTTCTAAGAAACCATTCATGAAAGAGAGGAGGATGACGAGGCAGAAGGACTTCTTTGAACATTTTCAGCTTTTCAGACAAAGGTGCTGACTTTGGAAGCATATGCTGACGCAATTCTTTTCCAGTCATATAGATACCTGTAATAGACCTCCTCAATTAGGCAAAACAAATCCCCAAATATAAAGCCTTGTATGTACTATTACAAAATGGTATTTTAGAGAAGATAAACATCTCCATAAAGTTGAAATAAATGAAAAAATGGAAAATAACCCATAGAACATGGTGGTGGTGAGGTACTAGAAAGTAAATTAAAAAATCATAATCTTAACTGAAAAAGACCTGGCAAACAAGCCACCAGTTTTACCAATTGCCATGGGGTGGAGTGGGGGGAACACACACGCACCCCCACCCCCCCACCCCCCAAAGCCATTCATTATATTCAGCTAAGATGTTTGGAGTTCCAAATTCCCAGATGTCTGCATACATCCAGATAATGTGTGAAATTTTCCCCCAAAATTTTATTGCGCTGACCAGAAAGCCGCTTCGTTAACAAGAAATTCAAAAGAAATCTTATCTTTTCCCTGGAAAGTTGCTGTACCCTCAATCTTGATTCAATTATAAATTATCTCACACAAATGTAACGGAAATTATAAACAACAGATCAAATCTGAAGAAAAAGTCCACAGTCTTTTCTATTATTCAGAGCTGCACATATATTCCCATGCTGCTGGCACTGCTGCTGAAATGATTTACATCACTGTATAAAAGAATGTACTAAGATGATTGTGTTATCAGTTCTTGTAAGGAACTTGTTTATTACAAGCCCCAATTCTCTTCCATTTAAGAGTAAAAGTCTACCACACATATGAATAATAATGTATTGAAGACAGTTAAAAATACAAGTGACTGCATCTTCCTAGATTTTAGTCTGATCCGTGCTGTTTGTCTCATTTACTAATAAAGATATAAGCCCTTTAAAAAATAAAATATTACTATAGTCTAATATATTTCTTTACCTTTCTCCTTATAAAGCTTTATCAGGATATTTCTTAAACCAGCAGTATTGTTCACCCATTCAATTATGCCACATTCATCATTTAATGGAATAACTGCATAGGTTCGAATATGGAGTTCTCGCCTACGTGACTCCGCATCTTTTCTTAAGCACTATCCACAAAGGAAAAATGAGATTAACAGATAACATACATAGGATCAAAATGTATCAATAACATTACCTATTCTATCTAAATCTATTTTCCAATCACACGATCTAGAATTTTAAATTCTAAGCTTCGCTGTCTGCAGTAGGTCAAATGCAAGCAAAATGCTCATCTGTTCTCCAAAGTAAATGAAAAAAGAGAATTTTGCAATAAAATAGTCAAACTGCATAACTTGTACATTGCTTAAATCACTTAAAAGCAGTACTTGGAATAAGTGTTTTAGCATTTCAGAGACGCTATCATTTACTTTAACCTCATGGAAAACACGGTACCTTAACCTTAAGAATATTGCTGAAAAGCAAACTATAACTAAAATAAGAAGTATGGCAACACTTTTAGTATGAAAAGATGAAGTTACCTATTTCTCATGAAAAAATATTAGAAAATACTGAATAAGAAATATGAAGCATGACAGCAGAAAGTTTGCAGTTATTTATTTACTGTAGATAACCTTTCCTGTATATCTTTGCTGGAATAAGCAATTGTTTTGGCAAAACGTTATATTTTGTTATTCTTTTCACAAGTCCATAAGAAGTTACACATTATCAATTGCTATTGATTTCTGCTGAAATAAGATATTTTGCAACAGTTTACTTTTCTTCCAGTAAGATTTATCTCAAAGTAAGTTGGGTTTTTTGTTAGATCAACATTGTGTTCTGGTCAATAAGTATAATGCATCTGATTGTCTAACTCAAACCTTATTAATAAGGGAGTTGAATTCCATGAGCCGACAGTCTTTTCTTAGATCATCTTTTGGCTTACACATCATAATGTAAGATTTCCCATCTGAACCTTTTAAGGTGATCTTTTTTGGCTTTTGAAGTGAGGCAAGAATTTCCACCTAAGGAAAAAAATAAATTATTTATTAAACCTGTATCAGATCATACAAAATAGTGTCTAAGGGTAATAAACCACTGCAACCAATCACGTTAGCACTTCCATGGTGCTACAGCATATTAACCTCAGGCCAAAGCTTTATCTAAATACCAAGAGGTCATATCTGTCTTAGGTTGTTATGAGAGAAGCCACTCCGTTTCCACGAAAGTAATTAGGAAGTTTCCTACCCACTCCTCCATTTCTAGGGAGCTAAGATATATTTGCAGCTACATTTGTTTAACATTAAGTTTAAAATGAGGTGCCAACTAGAGGCTTACCGTATCATCAAAGCCTGCAATGTAGGCCCAGCATCCAGGAAAAGGGTCATGGTTAGCATGTGTACCAGGAATTGAAGGAAGAGTTGGTATCATTACAGATTGTAAGGGAATGAGAATTTCACTAAATGTGTGCTCTTCTACTAATCGCTTAAGTGTTCTGAAATGAATATTCATGCTTAATGTTGAGCTGTTTCCATCAACCTTGGGGAAAAAAAAAGTTGTTCAAAAGTTAACAATAAACACTTAAAATATTACTGTATTTCACATTAACTAATGAATAGAATAATAAATGCTTATGGTAATAAGAAAAATGGCAAATTACATTTCAAATTAAATGGGAGTGGTCAAAGGTAAATATATCTGGCCTTTATGGCACATGTATTTTTCATTCTGACTGTAAATACAGAATAATGAAATAATTTAGTTTTACCTTTATTATCAAGTTCATTTGTTCATGAAACACAACCAGCCTATTTTTATAGTAAAACTCTGAAAGTTACTGGGCAAGAATCATACATGAAAGTGCAAAACAACGTAAAGCCCATGCACCGTGAAATGTACCATTATGTACTGAAATATTTTGCAATGTGCTCAATTTAGAGCTATTTTCTACTTTTTTTAAATATTTTTATTATGAAAAAGCAAAAAAAAATCTTTTACAAGTTAGTGTAGTTTCTGTTAAACTGCAATAATGTAATGAATTGGCTAACGAAAGCTATCAGAAGAAGCTTTTGTATAACATTTTTTGAATAATCCTATTAAATGCATTAATTTGTTTATTTTTCTAAGTACCGGTTTGTTGCATAGTTCTAATAGCTTATCTGTAAGGCGTGTTGCATCTCCAATAAATTTTCCTAAAGATTCCTTCATGTGAATAGCTTTGTTTAGAATTTCCTTACATCTATTGACACGCGTAGGGTAAGAGGACTGAAAAAAGAGGAAAGTTAAAATTTATTAAACAACAGTAAAATCAATTAAAGAATCCTAAAAAAAAAAAAACCAACACAAAAACAACAAACCCCACCACAGTAGTTAATACATTATTTTCTCTACTTATTGCTTGTCATATTTAATATCTGGAGAAAGTTGTTCTCCAACTGAAATTTGGTACCTGAACAAGTACTAAAGTGGTACGGTTGGTGGGTGTGGGTGTGTGGGTGTTATTACTTTCTGAAACCCTTCTTGGCAGTCCCACAACATAAAGGCCAATATTCAAGAATATGCCAGTGTATCCTGAATGTTATTTCACCAACCTTAAAGAAATAGTATGCACCATGCTTTCCAATTTGCTTTGGAATGACCTTACTACCAGGTAAGTATTAGGAATAAGTGGTATATCTATCTCATTTTAATCAAGGCACAGAGTTAATTATTTGATTATAAAACTGGAAGTACTATTACAATTACTAAAACCAACAAAATCTGTTGTCTATAACTACCAAATTCATCAGCTATTTGTTATTCAAATTTCCTTTCCTAATACATCATACAAGTCAGGATGCATGTTAGCATTCTGATTTGGAATATTTAAACTGTACTGTCTGAACTTTAGACTGCAATAAAATCTTTTGCAGTGATAGCATTGATACCCTGTTCCACAACGTTGTATCACAGCAACTGAAACTCTCAATTCCTTCTCATCGTCTTAAAGTAAAATAGGTTATATTCACATTTCTCTGATGAAAACAGTTTTACAAACTTAATAAAGGTGTAGCTATACTTATCAAGGTACCTTGGACACAGCAGTCATCATCCACATTGCTTGCTGTGGATAGGCTAAAAACACTTTAGCAACAATCACCATCAGAACTGCGAAGACTTCATCATGAGAATGGCAGATTCGGGAGATTAACTGAGAAAAAGCTGTCAGAAACTGGTAAGGTGCCAGGTGATTCGTGTGCTCTGTAATCACCTTATTTATTTTAGCCAAATCATTTTTCATTTGAACACGTTCTGAACGACTAGCTGAAAAACACAAAAGGACAAGATTATGTTCCTTTTTTTCCATCAGAAATGTAAAGTCATTTAAATCAAGCCTACAGAAACATATTTTGTTGGTAATTTTCATAAGCCAAAAAAACTCAAGGAAAAGGAAAAGTTCCTACTGTAAAGTTCTTTTTAACATAGCATACAATGACTTAATACATATGCTACTTAACTAACCAGAATAACAGGAAATAAACAAGCACAGACAACAGGAACATGGAACAGACAGTATCGGAAAAGTTCTCCTTACACTCTTAAAATAAAACATCTATTACTCCTCTGAAATGATGCAATGGCATAGAACAAAAACACTCCATGTATTTCCCTGGTAAAAGGATTCCAATGTTCTTTAGTAGAGAGGAAATGAAGAAAGTCTTTACAAGGGATGAAATTAGCACCTCTGCTCCTGTCTCCACCCCTGCACCTGAGGACCCTGCATGAGTAGCACATCAACAACAGAGCAGCATCTGATGTGCCTGCAGCCAAATTCAGTTGACCTAAGTATATAGAACCAGGTCAAGATCAAGGAGCCACAACTGTCTGCTCCACTCCAGACCTGCAGGCAATGTTTGCAATTTTCATCTGTACAAAAATCTCCCACCCAAAATGCATCTATGGGAGCAGTTTCATATGCCTTGATGCTGCCCACAGGATCTTTTTTTCCCCCATTTAAATTTCAGTAAGATTCCTTCAACACTGGAATCAAGACAAATTGGAAAAAAGCCCCAAAGTCTAACACTTTACTGTAGTAAGTGTATACAAAACCACTACTCATTATTCATGAGGCAACTTAGAAGAAGTGACAGGTGACATGCAAGGATTTTCCCTAAATCTGTTTATTGACTTAAGTTACCTGAGGAACAATGCTATCTCATTATATATTTTGAAAAAGTTCTGGGGGGTTTAAATAAAATAATTAATACTCTCCTGCCTATTAACATCCTGTAATTTAAAAAAATAATAGTACTTTCTTTTTTCCATATAATCTCAGGCAGTAAGTCTAAACAAAGAACTGTAAATACACTTCACTGCTCTTTCAATTATATATTCAAAAGTATGACACAGGAAGTATGTACTGGGAAAAAATGTTCTACCTTTATCACATTCATATGCTTTTGCTCCAAAGTCCAGCCATAAAGATAGCATTCTTGGCATTGACTGATAGATGAACTGGTTTCCATACTGTAGAGACCTGCGATTACATGTTGAAATCACATTATGTTAATGATATATATTAGAAGCATTACAAACTTCACATCCTTAATTGTTTCACATTCCATTCTGGACTTTAGAAATTTATTTTCAGCATTTTAATGCATCTGCAACAACTAAAAGCTTACTAACATACAAGGGTTTTGTTTTTATTAATCAAAACTGCTGATGAAATAATTAACTGTTTTACAAGACAGACAACAATTGCTTAGTCAGAAGGCAGAAGTAAAATTAATTAGGTATGGAAACAAAAGGAAGCATGCAGTGTGTTGTTTTACAATACTGCATAAAAATTTGTGTCAGTCTGAATTGTTGAAAAACAATCTATTCCTATAAAATGTTTTTTCACTATAATAGTCATCCTTCCATAGAAACCAAGCAACGTTCCCCTAGGGTCTAACCTCCCAAAGTGATGAACTATGTATCTAATCAGATCTCCTTGTTTTTCCATCTTGTTGTCAGTTACCATTGGCATTAATTTGTCATAATATTTAGCAAGATAAAAATGTCCGTCTTCCCATTCTGGCAAGAAAATTGTAACATCCTGCAACAAAGTCAAAAAGAGGTAATTACTTTGAGAGGATGCTAAATTTAAAATAAAAAAATAAAACAATAATAATAAAAAAGATTTTCAAGAAACAAGAATCTTGTATTAGTTACCTTTGTGCAAAGTACATGCAAAAAAGTATTAATTGTAACTTTGTAACTCCAAAATTGTAATTTTGCCCCAAGATAAATGCCTGTAAAAACTAGAAGTCTGTTCTTAAAATACCTTTTGGATTTGGAGACAGCAAGATAATTTAAGACAGGATGATATACAATTCCTCAACTAGGAAAGATTATAGTTTCATTAACAATGATTATAATCAAGTTCCTGATCCTGATAAACTCAATACTGAGTTTCTTTTAGTTTTTTGAAAAGTGAAACAGCAGGATGTTTTTCACATTTCTGTTTTCCTTCTAAAAGCATGATGTTTAAAAGAAAAACAAAAAATTGTGTGACATATATTAGAAAATAAATAACTTAGCAAGTGGCACATCCATTCTCTAATAATACTAGCTTGTTTCCAGTGCCAATATTTAGACAGTAGAGAATTCTAAGCATTAGTATTTTAATATAATCCATCAAAATTTCATTAGTTTCCATTATTTCAACCTTCATTTGATTTGATACATCTGTTAGATTTTTCTCTAAATGACTGTTACAGAAGTATTTTAATTAGTAAGACCACAGGAAGTATTAACAGGATCAAATGTCAAAACTTGGATAGAAGACATACTACTTTTAAGGAGGCATAAAGATCTGCATCTACTACTGGTTTAGTAGGCGATATTAATCAATGCCAAAACAATATTTCACTGGCATAGCAAGAGGAAGCAGTGTAGTGCTGCGTTGTTGCAGAAAAACATACCAGTTGCCTCTTTTCCTAGTTCTTCAGAGACTGGAAGCATATTTTAAGCACAGTTACAAGTCACTACCAGAGAGAGAAGTAACGCTGAAGAGTAGCGCAATGTGTCATCAAGTTATCTCATTATCTATTTAGAGTAGCCCGCATTTTAGTGAGGAATTCTAATTTGTGCATGCATAAGAAAAAAGCCATGCTCCCGTAATTTGTTTTTTACTTTAAAAGAGTTATATTAGGTATTCTTAGCTCCCACTGTTGGGAACTGTAGACTTCCCTGTATTGTTATATTAAAGCTAACTCAGTTAAATCTTTACAAGAAGAACTACTTCCCTCCTACACATTGATACACCATTTAATCCCATTGATGTTATCTTTGGTTGACATCATGAGCATAATGATAGCTTACTTAAGGGATATATTATTATTCAAAACTACTGTCTTGTTAACACTAGTATATCAAATTACCTTATACTTTTTCATAACTGCATTGCTTTCAAAGTTAGCAGTTTCTTCCATAAATCTGCCCACTAGTAGCATTGCCCGACCGTGGATGAGCTGATTTTTGGTATTGCACAGTGCTTTATTTTCAGGGAAACATAAGTCAACCCCCTTCTGGAGAACAATAAGTGCTTGATGAACCTCACCCTAAGGGAAAGAGGAAAACGTTTGATGTACTTTAAATAAGAGAGGTGTAAAACTTCCATCTCACAGTTGTTATTAAGGCAAAGGTACGTGCCCGAGTGTGTTCTAGACCATTCTGGCTGTGGTAACTGAATATTACTGACTTCAAATGCTTCTTATATTCCCTTGTTATCTCAGCATTTTTTTCCCTTTAGGTTTACTACAATAATCGCTCCCATGTTTGCTGCCTACTTCTATTAGTTAAAAGGATACAAATTAAGGAAAGGTCTACTATTAAGATAATTTAAATTTGCCTGGGCTGCTTTGACAGAGGCTGGTAATCCACCAGTTTTATACATAGCTGCCAGAAAAGACAATGGATACAGAAAAGGGCTGACTAGCAGCTGGAGGTAAAAACTTCCCGTGGCTCAACTGCAATCAGAATGTGTTGATAGTCCCAGCTGACATACTTTGTTTTACGTATACTGATAGTGTGCCTTTTTTTATTGAAGAAAAGTAAAGATTATTTTCTTGCATGTAAGAAAGTAAGTTCAATTTTTATTTTCTTTACCTTGGACCAGAGCCACTTTGCTCTTTCTATGTAAAGTTCTGAGAGTGTAGATTCCCCAGCATTCAGAAGAGCATTATATGCAGTCTGGTGATGACCAGCTTTTCTCGCAACTCTAGCACTCTGGAGCCAACACTGACCAACAAGCTCACTGTAATCCTGGCTGCAGAGATATTTTTGCAGAAAGTGAAAAATTTCAGTCATGAATGCTACTTTACAATCTGAAGTAAATATCACAATGTGTTGAAACACAAAATTTCTCAATAAGCTATATACTACATAGTGATAATTTTAAATTATTTGTAATACATCTGTTTCACCTTTTTTTCATTTAGGCCTAGAAACAAATACTCTTTCCCCATTTCTCCCTTATCTTTCCTATAGACACCACTTTTCCCTTCTACTTTGAAGGTATGTAATATTGGAGAGGACTGCTTTTGTCTACAATATAAATTTCCACAGAGTTTTATCTTCTCTCTTCTAACATGCATATGGAAAACCAGAATATTACTGAGAATACAACATAGACAGACAAGAAATAGTCATGTTCCCACCTTTTGCTGAGACTAAGCAAAGCTCTTCTCAGTGCTAAAATGGGTTCTTTCGCTCTGTAAGAGTTTTGGGTCATTTCAATACGAGCACACCAATTCAGGGAATCTCTACTGTGGTCACCATCTGGTTGCTGAAACATTGGTCCAATACTATGTTCCAACTCACACAGCATATGCAACCTGTGTTAGCAAAATAAAGGCAAAAAATTGTTGCAAATTGATTGCCGTTTGAGATGCATGCAAGTTTTACACAGCTTTTGCCATTTTCTTTCTAAAAGCTGGCCATATAAGTAATTTCAAATAGTAGGACTTCTTTTAAAAGCAAAAATGCAGCAAAACAAACACACAAAATCAAGGATTTGTAAACTGATTAGTTATTTTCTCACTATTCCTTTGCCAAGCTGCTGAACACAGAGGCAATGAAGTTCACTTGGAGAGGAAGTCAACCTTTAGAAAGAGTATTTCTGTCCATTACTTTTACTAATAATTCTTCAAAAAGTCTGATATTTTCAACAAATACCATTTAGAGGCAATATACTATCTGTTACTTAACACCTCCTTTACAATAAAGTTAGTCCATTTTTTAAAAAATACCATTACTATTAGCTGTCACTGTAAAGCTGCAAAGCTGAGAGCTTATAAACACTTGAGTTCTTATTGGCAGAGTCTACGTGTAGTGGGTATATCTGACAGAGAAACAGTGACTGTCTGAAGGCTTCTGAGTAACCCAGATCAACGGCTAAATCTAACTATTTTGAAACACTTCTTCCTCAATACTCAAACTCCATTTCCTAAATAAAATAACACTGAAAAAATTACCAACACAAAATAGAATTAAGAAGTAGTTAAGAAATATATACTTCAATTGGCTAGTTTCATGCAGTATCTTGTCATAAGGATGCATTTACAGTGCAGAGGAAGTATTAAGCCTTTTTCATTAAAAAAAGGCCACTCACTTGTTAGTCTACTACAGCCAACTTCAAATTTTATTAAAAAAGAAAAAGTAAAACTACTGAAAGGGATGGGGTTTCAATTTTTACTGCTTTTTGTTGATAAAAGAAGGGAGTGCTTTTAGGCCACCATACAGATTAAAAGCAATGCTCTTCAGTTAATGGAGTTACTGGCCTATATGTACTATCTTAAGCATGGAATTAAATTGTTGATTTTTATTACCTGATGTTTACATAAACTTACTTGCTGATTTTGAAAGACTATACCCAACAGTTTTATTGTGAATATTTTTCATGGGGGATAAATATAAATTCCCAATTAATCAAAGGTTTCGAGTTGAGCAAGTATTAACAAAAAAGAGGTGACAGAAAATGCCCATCAGTACCATTTATTGTGGAAATGGAAAATTCTTGCTGCTGCATACTTGATTATGTGATTTCTGGATTTGAAAATAGTGACATGAAAATAGTGACATCAGAAACCTGATAATGTGTTCGTATCCTCGCTGATAGGATCCTCTTTCAAAGCTTGCTGCTGAAAGGGGTACAATCTGTTCTGCTCGAACAACCTTGAGTGTTTCATAAAAAGCTGCTTCATTTTTCTTCTTGGCTGATAACAATAAATGTCCTAGTCTGACACTCCAAGTAGTGGACTTCACATCTTTGGGGAGAAAAAAAAGCCTCTCAAACTCTGATTCTTTAAGCAGCTTAATCTGAACATGCTAATTTGTCTTAACATACTACTGAAAAAAATAAGTTTTTCCTCAGAACTAATTCATTTAATTTTAGAAATACTGTGTAATTCCACCCCACAATCCACCCCGGCAAACAAACCCAGAAGAAATTTGGCCTTACACTTACTTGAAATTTCTACTCAAAGACTATACAGTTTACAATCAAAGACATTTACAAGACTAAAAAAATCACAATAGCTGCCCCTTGGATTCAAGACAATTACACTAAAACATACATTTGTTCAGAAATGCAAGGAAGTATTCATAATTTGATATCATGATAACTTACCTGAAGCCAAATAATTTTCCAGTAAGTCCCATTGTGACAGTTTCCAGGCTGCTTCCACTCTGTAAGTGTTCAATTCAGAAATCCATTCAGACCTATTAAAAGAAAACGAAGGCAATAAAAGCTTGTGCTGAACTCAATTTTTTTTCTTTCCCCCCTCAGTATGTTAGTTCTACATTATATTAGCAAATATTTTTTATATAAAACTTCTCTTACTTGAAAAGAAAAAAGGTACGCTTGCTTCTAATAAAATTCAATAAAACCAAAGGATATGCATTGATAAAAAATAATAGCTGTTCAACACAATCCCACAAATTCAATTTCCAAGTAGTGTATTTAACTTCTATGGCACATTTTAAAAATTATCATCTTCAAATCCATTTATTCTATTAGGCTACAGAATAGCTATGGAACAAATCACATGCAAGACAATGAACGAAATATTCTATTTAACAAATTAAAGCACATATCAACACTGTAGACAGTGCAGACAATAAGTACTAACATTTCAGGAAGTCATGAAATTAATTTATAGACAAAGCACTTAAAGTTTTCTAGCTTCACATTGCTAACTGGATATGCTTGATAAGCCTCAAATGCTGGATAATGTGCAAAAACGGCTACTGAGACATAGGTGTAACACAAGAGCTTCATACTACTCGAATAAACATTGTATTAGATGCTTATAGTACCTGTTCGCAAGCACTCCATTGACCTGAGTAATTACAGTAGATAACTGACCAAGGCCTAACATGGACTTCACTACACCATGATAATGAATAATCTAAAAATAGGGAGAAAAAAAAACCAAAACACCAAATGAAAAAACCCCACACATATACATTCATGAAATTCATGGCACTCTGAAGGAGGAAATATGTCCATTTGAATGCTTTTTATAATATGAAAAGGCATAACCACTTGCACCATAAGCTAAATGAACATTCAAAATTAAAACAAACAAACAAAATCTATGATTACCAAATAACTTAAATCACCACAATTTTTGAAATGTGCCTCACCACAAATGTAGTTTGATGTTAATTTATTAATACCCATATCAGAGCTGTGAATAAAAATTTGATTTAAAGAAATGAACAACCACAAGAAGGAAAAAGTCATAGGAAGGAAATAACCTCAAAACCCGAAGCAATTTCACTCTTCATAAAAATGTTTGCCATACTCTGGGAATGAAGTAGGGCCATCAAAACACTCTACTGTACTTGTTATCAGCTGTACTAGATAACCTCTGCTGAACAGGGAAGTGCAAGAAACCATAGGGATATCCTAGCCTGGGAAACTTTTTACCAATTTCCATTAGAAAAGTATTTCAAATATATGTCTTAAACTTTCTTTTTGCATTTATCATCACATCTCTGGATATTCACTTTGGCATATGAAAAGCATGATAGTTTTCCAGTGCTGCTCAGCTTTATAGTACCTTATACTTATATGTTCCAAATAAAGGAAGGGAAATAGGAATGGAAGACAAATAACTAAGTTTTTTTTAATCATTTTCCAATTGCTCTTATATTATGAACATTTTCCTTGGAAGTCAATAATCAAAAATATTAAGTCAGAATTACTTTGACTAAAACATGTGGTAACTTGCTTTGATAGTTCTCTTGGCATGAACCAGTACTGACTGATACTTAAGCAATCCAATCCCAGGCCTTCCCAAGCAAAGGCTGAACTTTAATTGGTAAGCTGTCCTAGCAAAAACCTGGGCATAAGCATCCAACTATTAACCCAAGCCTGCAAATTACAGTATAAACCCAATAAGACATTTGTTTCAGTTTGTAAGACACTTCCAATAGCAATAATTATTCAGCAACCGCCACAGTAAACTCTTATGTTCCCATTTTACTTAAATATTCTGAAGAGGTATTTTTGGCTTAGTCTTGTGTTAGTTAAGAAGATTTAAAAAAATAACAGTTATATATTATTAAAAAAAAAAAAAAAAAAAAAAAAAAAAAGGAATTTGTCTTGTATTTACCTGATCAGGTTCCAGTTGGATAGCCCTATCATAACAGGCTGTTGCATCTCTTAACAAGCCAATACTTTCATGTTCAAGGATTTGTTCTTTGAGAGATGGTTCTGCTTTCCGAATTGCACTCACCCCAGCTACTCCATCTGGCTCATGCATAGCAGCATACAATTTCTTTATTCAAACAGAATTGGAAATGGACATTAAAAACAACTCTAAGACAACAAGATATTTTACATATAACATGCTTAGAATCAAGCATCTTCTTGAAAATGGAGAACCAACTACTCTGTAGGACTTCTTGGCATTAAGCTTTCACGGAAAATGTCAGTTTTGCCAGGCTACTTCCAAAGTTGAGCCCTACTTTTGCTTAGCATACTGTAATACTCATGATCTCATACTATAGAAAGAATAAGAAAGAATAATACATCAAGTTACCTGAAACAATTTGTATGAAGGGCAAAATAAATATCCTATTAGCACATGATAAAGTTGTATAACATGAAGCTGCAAATTACTTAAGGTGGGAAAGCAACACACTAAATTTTTCAAATTTGAAACGTCACTGAGGAATATAAACCATAAGGAACCACAAACAGGCTCATCCCACAGGTTAAAATACTTCTTGAAAATAGTTTAAACCATTTTCAACAACCTTAGCATTAGCTCTTTCTCTACTTTAGAATAAGCCACTTAGCTTACCTTCAAAAGTGTTTTGGCTTTTTTTTTTGTTATTATAGTTGGCTGTATTTTCTCTGACAAAAGGCACAGAGTTAACTAAAAGCAATAAATGCTATACTTTCAACAAAACCACATTTAACTATTTTCAGGATTTTACAATCTTTTATTATACACTAGAAAGCTACTCCTTCCTTTGTCATATAAGAGACGTGCCAAGCAAGGGGAAGTACTAAATATTGCTGAAAGACAGACAACTAAACACTTGTATCCAACAGCAAGAGCCTGACTACATCTCTTCTACCCATGTCAAAGAAGAATTTGACAAAGCTTTATTCATCTATGTCTATTTTCATCTTAAAATAAAACAAACAAAACCAAAAAGCACTTCAGAACCTGAAGAAATCCAAGATGCTCCTGAATATTTTGTTTCTTCTCTGTGATGAATGATTCAAAGTGCATCACAGCCCTTGTGTAAGCCTTAGAGCGAAAGGAAGCCACAGCTAGTGTATCCTGGGGTATGAGGTCTAGAAAACGTGTCACATTTTGATATTCTCCATAGTCCTCACTTGATGCTATAGAAAAAAAAAAAAAAACATTTTAAAAAGTCTGTCCATTGAGGTTTCATTTATAAGAATTACCTTATGCATCAAAATTCAGTTAATTCATTTCACAATGTAGTGAGATAATCTGATTAATTTAAGAATGTATTTTTCTCTTCTGTCAACACTAATTTAGTTAAAACAATCCTGGTGAACTTTCTACATCTTGCAAGACAGCATAGAATATGTTAAACTGAACCTTTAGAAAACTACCAAGAAATTAACATTTCGTTTTTTAATTTTGCATCTGTATTTCTTACAATAGGCATTCAAAACAATGGAGTTGGGGTGGGGGGGGTGGAAATCACAATATGATAGTAAGAAAGCATAAAGCAGACTAACGTATTATAGTAATATTCCATTCTTAAGTGGTTATAATGTGAAGTGGCAAATTTAAATACTTATTTGAAGAATGTAAATGTCACTTAAAATAAAATAAGCATCACTCACTTTTTAGATCACCTCTGTCTTTGCTAGACTTGCTAGTATTCTTCTCAGCAATGAGCATTTGAAACTTATGTCTAGCCCACTGAGTTAGATGATCAAGCATGGAGAACACCGTCTGTGTGCTCAGCTGACTTAGATCCGATGCACTGTCTTCAAGTCTCCTAGTAGACTGGTCATCATGTTCCAGAACAGCCATAATCTCCACGTAAACCTACACAAACATTAATATGATAAAAGACAGAAGTGTCATACAGGCATCAAAATAGCAGGAAACAGCAATTAACACAAAAATCAAACTAAATTACTACATTTTTTAATTGTTTATTTTAATAATTTTGGGCTTATTTGCAAGCTCTGTTTGTCCCACAATCTTAAGAGGAAGAAATGGCAAACCAAGTAGCAGTTCTTGTCAGGAGATTCCATACAGGGAGAAAAAGCCTTTGAAAAGCAAATCCTTGGCTTCAGAATAACCATCACGATTACTGGAATTTTAGGTTTCAAAACACAATGAATGCTACTGCACTTCTGCTGCAAATACAATCGTTCAAGGTTTGATAAGAGTCAAGTTGTCTACTGGCTACCAGATCACAGAGCTACTTTTTGCTTATATTTAAGTAAACACCGTGCTGAAAGACCTGCTTCCTGTTTGGTTTGGTCAACAGAATCTGAGTTAACATGCATAACAGATGCTTATTGTCGATGTACTTGTTCACACAAGAAAAATCACCACACAGCTCTACACACCCACGATGTTTAAACACAGATACCTTAGCTGTGAAATTTCAAATTAATAGAATGTAAGTTATAGTTTCCAGTCTCTTCAATGTCTGCTAAAACAAACTGAAGGAAAGCAGACTCGATGATTCTTTTCTCTCCTATCCCTGCTTTGCTGCAAGACATCTATCAATCCTGCTCTGCATGAATCTGGTAGCTAAACAGTTTTCCCACTTAAATTGTAAGTGTATGCAAGCAAGAGAAAAAATTATGGGTCTGAATTCTTGGAAGCATACAAGTTCAATTTGTTCCTTGTTTGTGTTGCATTCTCTTCCTCTTTGTACCTCTCCAGATCTTGATGTTACTGCAGTCATAATTAACTGCATATCATCTCATACTAGGCCCTACTGAAGAAATAGATGGAAATCCACAGAAAAGCAGTTCAACACAACCTTGTATGAGTATATTCAAAACCCTGGCAGAAAATTTATATTATTAATACAGGAAAAGGAGTTTAACACCTATACAATTTGTTCATGTAGGTCTACAGTAATTCTGCAGAGCTTAACAGCTCTTAGAACAGCTCCTGAACATTCCTATGAAGAACACTACCTTCTTATACATCTCACCTCTTGTTGATCCTCTTGACTGCACCCCAACAAAACATAGACAAGGATGTGTGGAAGCAGATAAATTGTCACTTTAAAGTCATTCTTCATCATAATACTGCAGCAATCAAAAACTTTTCTGGCAAGATCATGACGCACCTATAGAAAAATATTATTTCCAGGAAAAGCATCATTATAAAAGTGCAAATGCCTGGACGATTATTAGGTTTCTTTTTGTTGACAAGCACAAATTCTATTCCATCAAATAATTTTAAGATAAGGTTCATCAGACCTAAACCTGCAACAGGGATGCCAGATGGCAGCTGCCATTACATGTATTAATTGCTGATACCACAAAAAGACCAGCAAGCATTGCTTACATGTTCCACTTTTCCATGTTTTCTACACCATTGTAGAAACTTGCACTCGCCATAGAAAAAACCTTAAGGCCGAGAGTCTACTACTGCACTCAGCCTCTCTTCTGCCCTTAAAAGCCTGCAAAAAGTAGGAAATTATGAAGACATTCAATTCTTCTCTGTCTGAAATAGAAAGAGAACATTGTAGCTACTGAGCTATTGTGATTAAATTCACTTCTTAAAGTGGTTGATTTAGAAGTGAAATTTTCAGTGGGTCACTTACATGTTGGAACGGGGAAAGGAAAGGAAGAAAGAGACAAATACTTTTTATGTGCTGAGACTGTGGAGCTATGGGGAAATTAAAGAAGTCCTTCAGAAACTGCGAAGGTAAATTTGAGGTTTTCCAGAAGCATTTCAGATACTTTTCAGAAGCATTTGTCAGTGCCTTCAGCTATACAAGAGTCTCTGGACAAGGGAAAACTTCCTAGACTTTTGGCTTTGATACTACCTGTGAAGCCTAGCCAAGAAGCAACAATGCTGGGGAAGGGAAGGTGCATGGTTACCTTGGTGATGCAAGTCGTCTTTACGTATGTGCCTTAACAGGCCTATAGAGAATAAGCATATTCCCCCATCCATCCTGACTTTCAAAAACCAAAACGTAGTGCAAGAACTGTGTTGTATATACAAATATAGAGAGCAGATTTATTCTCTTACCTTTGTTATAAGATAACCTGCCCAAGTTGCTGACCATTCTGCAAAATTATGACCTAATTTGCTTAAGTAAATTGGTTTCTTCATCTTAGACCAATTTACAGCCTTTTGATAACTCTTGTACCTGTAATTTTAAAATATCCATTCAATAAAACTTTTTTATTTAATATAATAAAAAACAATAGCACATCGTTAATTATGAAGTTCCCTAACTGGAATCATACTAGGTTTCATCTTCTGAATCTTTTAAAAAAGAGTTAAGAAAATACTTTCAGTACTCAACATATTTTATTCTAGAGTTTCTTAAAATGAAACATGAAATACAAACAACCTAACATGTTACCACAATTTTTAAGTATACTTCAAAGCGCTGTTCAAATCTTTTTTTTTTTTTTTTTTGAGTACTATGTTTTTGACAGAAAAAACCCACAACATATATGAAAACCAAGAAACGCCAAAAAGTTTGTTTTCTAAAAAGGTAAAACTTATCATAGATGAGCATGACGGTCTTCATGAGGAAACAGAAAGGAAACGTTGATTATTTCAAATTAAGGTGCATACATAATTTGAAGTTTTCTTCACATTACTTTTATCATTAATTCAACAAAATCAGTCAAATTAAAACCCAATGAGCTCCTCCTACTTCTATAAAAGGTAGCAGTAAAGGGACATTAATGGATTTGAGTACAAACTCAAATGCTAGTGAGAATTTGTACAGAGGAAAGAAAACAGAAATAAAAGCTTCAAAACATCATATAAGAAAGACAACGCTCCAGGGACAAACAGGCAGATCTGGGCAAAGTATGAGCTCAGAATTTTGCTCTTTTGATTTACAGAGAATTACATTCAAGGAAGTGCTAATTCGGCTTTACATAGAAAGACCTTATTTGAATTTTGTATATATACCTATCACCCTCCGCAGAAAAGTAACAATCACAAAACCAAATGGAGTTATTGCTAGCCTGGAGAAAAAAAAAAGTTTTTAAAGCTGTTATGAAAATAAATTGCTTAAGTTGTCATATACCGTGTATTTAAGTGAGGTTCCAAGATCTCCTGCACGTGCTCAGGAAACCTCCTCCAAAGCCTGGAGCCTGGGCAATCAGTGTTTGTCTCTCTACAGTCATAGATAGACAATAATTCCTGAAAAGGCATGGTTTATGTGACCAAGTTAGCACTGAAAATATTTAATGACCACAGTAATAATAAAAACTGGTGTATGTACATATACAGAACTAATGAAATAGAAGTTACAGAATGTTTAATTCAGAAATCATAATTGCAAAACTTTCATCCAACATTGTTAATCCCCTATTACTGGGTAGTGTTGATTTCACCTAATTATTGATTCCCCAGATTCTCCAGTTGGTGTTTGGACCACATTATTCTTCACATCTACCAATAAACCAGGACTAGAAGTTAGCCCGATTCCTCCTTGTGCATAAGCTAACGAAATGCTCTTATTCCTCTGACTACATGGGGCCACTTATTTTCTCCTGGAGCAAAGAATTGTCCTGAAGTTTTCACAAAGATATTAAACAACAACAACAACAAAGTTGGCAAACCAGCACAAAAGACTAGAGTCTGAAAATAAGGGTAGGCTCACTTTCAGTTGCTTCTTAAAAGCGTAAGCAGAAACCCTCTTAGGAATACTTAATGATTTTCATTTCTGCCTACGGAACCTGCACCATTTCTAAGTCAGTCTCAGGATTTACTCCTTAAATCACTATGTATGGACTGTTAGTTACCTCTGAAACATCAGATGTCTCTTAAAATATCGTGACACAAAAGCAAACAAATCTTAGTTTATTTGACAACTCCCCAGAATTCTAAGTAAGCACTGAGGAGTTTAAAAAATAAAAAATCACTATCCTGAATAACCTTTTACCTTATAATTTAAAGCTCTATAGGATGAAGTTTCAAATAGTTAAATATGTGCTTCAAAATGTACATTTATATTGCATAATTCTATGTTCAGTGTGATAGGAAATAATTTGTGAAGAAAAAATAGAATCTAACCATGTATCTTACCTGAATTGCATATGCTGCAGAATCCTGAGCACGAACATTATCAGCGTAAGCAAGGAATGCTCTGGTCAGTTCCATTAATAACCCATAGGCAAAATTTGGATCCTCCACACCAGCCTCAATCACAAACAGAACACCAGTTTTATTAAAACAGACTAATAGCTGTATCTTTAATCTCCAAATGATCACTGTGAAGCCTGACTCTAAACTGGTTTAGATGAGAAAGCAAGTATAGTTTCCTCAAAGGGTCTAAAGATAAGAAGTTCCCTACTTCCAAGTACTTTTAAAAACCCCTAATGCTAAACAAAACACTACAGCAACACTTCTTACCACAAATGTAAAATGTTTTCCTTGAGTTTCACTTGTTGAAAAATCCAGCCTCCCGGGATCTATGGCTCCCAGTTCACCTAAGCATTCTCCACAAAGTAGTCGGGCTTGAGAATTTGCATCCTGGCAGCCGATTAGAAGTACAGTTACCAAGTGGGAGATGACTGGCTCCACAGTTTCACTGTCTGTTACATACTTTATCAATTTTTCCTAGGAAGTTGATACATAAAGATGAGTTATTCTACAATCATGCTTATGGTAAATATTCTCAGAAATATTCCATCTGTAACTCACTCACTCTTAATTCATATTTCATTTACCCATGACTTTAGGTTAGTGATTCAAATGCTGTCATTTTGTAACTATAGCACAATTGCCCTAAATTGCTTGTTACTCTAGGAAGGGCTAAACAAATGAATAACAATGAGGGATTTGGGCCTCAATTAATAACGCTGTCATGGCCAATATTGTATTTCATTATCATGCACCTCTCCACTAAGTTAATTTTCTTTCCTTGTGTTAACAAGAACCTCTCTTCTACATTAATCTTTTTCACTTATCTGTCCTTTTTCTTCATGTGTTCTGATACTTCCTCTCAATTTCTTTCATGTTGTCATACCTTCTGGTTTCGTTGCCATTTGTATCCTTATTATTTCCCATTTGTTGGTCATTTCTTCAGTCTCAGTCCCTACAAAGCCCAGGGTTTTAAGTCCTTTAATCAATGCCCAACATTGTAATTGTATTTCCTTTCTTTTTCATTTTGGCCCAGCTTTTATTCCCCAGTTCCACATTTAGTCCAAATACAGAAAAAAATTTTCTCTTAATAATGTGAAGATGTTTGCCATTGTTATGTTTAATGAAAACTGAAACCACAGACAACATAACAAAGCAAATAGTTCCACAGCTTGTGGAACTAATTAAATTTGATTTGCCTCAATTATTTTGCTAGACTTCTAAGGAAGACATGGCGAGATTTTGCTGACCTGAGCTGCAAGAATTACTGATTGGCCAGGAATATACACAATGATTGTTTGTTCTTTTAGCTAGGATTTTTTTAAATTTCTGAAGCATGTCGCACAATCTTATAGCTATTAAGAAGACAGATTTATTATTTATTTTTTAATAGGTCACATACACCCCTCTGGGCTAATAACTACACAGATTTGTAAACCAGTATCTTTACAACTTGTACATGGCTATAAAATTTATTTGAATATGACCAATAGATTCAAATTTTTGAGGGTGGAATGCAAAGGAAGAGAAAAAAAAAAAATCAAAGGCGTAAGGTGGTCACATACATCTTAATTCGTTCAGATATTACACTCACACACAAAAAATGCTGACTTTAATGTATTAGTCTCCTGATACAAAAGCCGTACATGTTCTAACAGAGAACAAACCCACACAATAGATTGCTGAAATGGACTACTTAGACACATTTTTCCTCAGAGTTGAAAAAGATAAGAAATATACCACTAGCCTTGCTGACTCAGCATCACACAGATTAGGAAGACTTGAAAGTCTCCTTACAAGGAGACATGATTAAAAAGAATCCCTTCTCCCCATTATATTAAGAAATGGCTAGCTTAAATGAATTGAGGAGAGTAACACAGTTCATGTGAACACCCAGTAACAGTAAGGAGTTTTAGATTGTTGGTCCAGATGCTACTTTGATTTATTTTTAATTCTACTGAAGGGGGTTTTCTATACCTGATTTCTATATAATGTTTCTTTCAGGCTGGTAAGTGCATGAATACGAACATCCACATTCTCATGCTGAATAGCTCTCATAGACAGCTGCAGTGTTGTCTGCAAGTCGGTGCTTTTGGAGGATTCCTGAACAAGGCAAGTCATAAGAAGTTCAATTTAAATATAAAAGGAACATGGTTAAGCAGCATCTCAAAGAACACAAGTGAGAACATGTACAAACAACTACCTTTCTGCCTACATTCTCATCTATATCCATATACCACTGTCTTCCTGTCTATTTTTTAAAACGTTTTCCTCAAAAAGGTGCTATATTTACACTCTTGTGTAAATATAATGATGGGGTAAATAAAAATGATTAAATCAGAAGAAAATGCTTTGCTTTGAGCACCTCATTATCTAAAATCAAATTAATTTTTACTTTTGTTACCTCATTCCCACTAAATAATTGCTCCTTCTCATCTATTACCTAACCATTCTGAGGGCAAGCAAAATAAATGGACCATAGAGTACTCCTAAAAATAGAAAAACTTTGTTACCTTTAAAGAGAGTATGGAAGAGGGATCAGAAATAGCGTGGCCAGCAGGACTACGGAAGTGATTGTCCCCCTGTACTTGGCACTGGTGGTGATGCTGCACCTCAAATACTATGTTCACTTTTGAGCCCCTCACTACAAGAGAGACATTGAGGTGCTGGAGCGTGTCCAGAGAAGGGCAACGAAGCTGGTGAAGGGTCTAGAGCACAAGCCTTAAGAGGAGCAGCTGAAGGAACTGGGGTTGTTTAGCCTGGAGAAAAGGAGGCTGAGGGGAGACCTTATTTGCTCTCTACAACTACCTGAAAGGAGGTTGTAGCGAGGCAGGGGTCGGTCTCTTCTCCCAAGTAACAAGTGATAGGACAAGAGGAGATGGCCTCAAGTTGTGCCAGGGGAGGTTTAGACTGGATATTGGGAAATTTTACTTCACTGAAAGGGTTATCAAGCATTGGAACAGGCTGCCCAGGGAAGTGGTTGAGTCACCATCCCTGGAAGTATTTAGAAGACGTTTGGATGAGGTGCTTAGGGACATGGTTTAGTGGTGGTCTTGGTAGCGTTAGGTTTATGGTTGGACTCGATGATCTTAAAGGTCTTTTCCAACCTAAACAATTCTATGATTCTATGAAATTAAAAGTAACTTCTCTTGTAACACATTCATTGCCATAGCTGATACTGTTGACTTTGAATCTTATAATCTCTCCAGTCTCAAAAAGATGAAAAGTCAGTGTTCAGAAGATGCTACAGAAACAAGCATGTTAAACATGAGCATATTTAACTCCTAAAGAAGAATCAGAACCTGTTTCAAAGTATTCCTGCAATACACAAATTCTGTTTTGTTGTGGAGGAAGATAAATACCATTTCCACTTAACAATAAACTTTACATGTTTTCCTCACTTGTCATGAATTCATTTGATACATTAAAAATAAACAAATAAATAAAAGAAGCTGTACCTTTCTGTATTCCTGAAGGACAACCTGAATTTCTTTTAGTTCTGGAAGGTCAGGCAGAAAATATATTTCATGTAAAAAGTCTCGTACTGCATCCCTAATAGTTACAAAAAAAATATTGCAAAAAACATAGCAAGCATTAGTTGGATCAGAAAAATCTTAAAAACCCATCAAAAGAAAACAGTGAAATGTAATGACTAGAAGAACAAAGGCTTGAAAAGCAGGAAAAAGTAAATTCCATGAATTTTTTAATCTAATTAAGTATAGGTATTAAACAATGTGTTTCTCTTATTGCTCAACTAAGCCACAGGTATTTCTCCTCTATACTTTAAATTACTTTCTCTTTTAAAGACAGCTCTTTCCAAAGCTTTCAAAGTTGCCATTCACCTCTACCAGGTTTGGCTCTCCTTATTTTGGACACTGGCCAAAGGGTGAGAATAATCCCTTCTGATGTGAATCCAGTTCCAGTTTTCCTCATAAGGAAAAAAAACAGAACCAAAAAAAGAATTCTGTGTTCCTAACATGAAGAAATCTCTTTCAATTTTGCTACTATGGGCTTCTACAAGAGCCTTATTATTCCTATTGTCACCTTTTATTTTGAATACTGTTGGTATAATACAGTGCAAGAAAAAGTAATCAAGTAATCAAAAGTAATCAAGATACAAACTATCACCATTCTTAAAAAAAAAAAAATAATTTTAAGCTACAAAACATAAGATGAAAAGAATTAAGACTCAACGTTGTCTTCAAAAAGGTTAAGTCACAAAAATTTAAGTCTGTTGTATTAGACTTTGATTTTATTTTCAGTTGGTGTGACCACGTGTGAAGAGAATGTATGAAATCTTACTCAACATTAAATTCTGTGCGCTTCATAATTATAACTCTAATTACTGAAAGAAACAAAGAACTAATTTCCTCCCTATTTCCAGGGAGGAAAATGTATCTTTACACTTCTCTCTAGCTTAGAGCAACTGTTAGCAATCATTGTTATTCTGTTTGTGTGCCCTGCAGAAGGAAGTAATTTTCTGTACCAGCAGAAAAAAAATGCAGAAATCTGAAAACCCGGCAGGGGGAAGTGTCTGAATGGGTTGTGACTTGGTTATAGCATCATGTACTTTTATAAGGACAATATAAAAACACCTTTTCAGATGAGGCTATCACTTGTCAAATTTCAAAATCTCATTGCAATTTAGAGAAGTGGGACTTTTATAGAACAACATACTATTTTGCAGAAAAACATGTTCTCATGTCAGTGCTGGACAACTTTAATTTAGGGTTATCCTCATTCCTATTACAGGATTTAGTCCATATAACTGAAAATATTTTGTACGGTACCTGTTCTCAACTATGAGAAAGTAAAATACCGCTGTAGTTTCCTTTGGTTGGATATGTATAAGGGGCAATAATGATACTATCACATGACTAAGCAAGGAGCCAAGGTATGAATGGTCCAGACTTCGAACAAAACAATCCCAGGCTCTAAACAAGAAAAGACAACAAAACAACAGTAATCAATGATTCTTCTTTGCATAAAGGCATTTTAGGCGAGTCATGAGAAGCATTTTAAGTTATTTCAGCTCTATGGTTTAGATTATGGTCTAGAACAAAACAAAACAGTGTATTCAAGGACAGAAATGGCAGGTATGCCACTATTTGGGTACACTATCAGTTCACCTGCAACACAGTTCTGGAAAGTCATCCTTGTATCTTAGAGCTGTTCTCAGCGTAGTCATCATCTTCACTCTTACTGAACTGATGTGTTTGGGACCCATGAGCTTCATTAAAGACATAAGACTGTTTAAAGCCTAGACATAGAGAAAAGTAATTTTAGTGTACTAGATACTCAGTAAAACATATACAAGCCATATTTGCTAATAAGATCAGGCTACCCTAGCTTAAGAAATTATACACTATAAGACATCAAATTCAGTTTGATGTTTCAATAAAGAATTTGGGTGTTAGAGGAAAAGAGAATGAAAGGGGATCTGTAATGACAGGATTGTAACAAAAAAGTCATTATTTAGGCTGTTGACAGGTTGATGAGGGAAGAACTGTGGACACCAAAGGAGTTCATGGTTATAGAAGTCTGTTATAAGACATGATTGACTATATGTCCAAAGTTTTAGAAGCTGAAAAGAGCAGGTTTTGAAAATATAGAGAAAACAAACTTATAGAGAAAAAAAAAACAAAAAAAACCCCACCAAAAATCCCCAAACCACCAACAACAGAATTGACATACAGCTTCTGGCAGAAGTGATTGGTAAGCTTCAGGGAACAGGTAATAGCTCAGTCGTCAATGGGACTGATGAAACACAGAAGAGAAATACTGAGATGCAGAAAAAGCAGGAGATATTTCAGTCACAGTAACACTGTACCAAATAAGGTAGTACAATGTCCAGCATGACACATCAGTAGCACAGGAAGAAACCTGAGCTTGAGGAAAGGTCATGGAAAGGGAAACTCACCAAGAACATAAAAACAGAACAAGGAAAGATAGAAACAATAGCAGGTGCAGCAGAAGAAATGCTATACAAATGAAGAAATTCAGAAAGCGTGAAGACATGGGGCTACAAAAATGAGAGCATCTCAACGTGAATATCTGAGAAGCAAAAAGCTTGAAAGAACACCAGAGAAAATGCAGTCACTCAGTGTAAAGGTTACATACCATTCTAGCACTGAAAAATTCCCTACAGAAATCATCTGCAATACTTCTGTGAGGTGGCTAAAAGCCCCGTCTTGCAGTTAGAAGCACTGCCTCACCAGAGCAGAATTTTCAGACTTTGTCTCAAAGCGTGAGCTCTAATTTCTCTAAATGCTCTCTACGGTAAAGCTGAAAGGAGCTATTCTGTGAGAAGCAAAACCAATAAAGCCCAGTTTCTCTTGGATTTGCATCTTATTTTCTTTAGCTTTGCCCTTTGGTGCCCTTATAACTCTGTTCCCTGCAGTAACTCCAGTTTTCTCCCATATTCCTTCATCCTCCACTTTGTTTCTTTGACACATATAAAACATACACTTGGATTCCTCCTCTATAATTACTGGTTGAGTGACTTGTTACATATACCACGTCTGACTCAAATATGTACATTAACTGACCATTAAAGAAACGAAATAAAACAACTTTTGAGCTTACACAGTCCTACCCACACTGAGACCATCAGTTTTCAAGAATCATATGGGAACCTTAGTATCTTTGAGATTTTAATGACAGTTGCACAATCACAGAATTAAGTCTGGAATATTAAAACAGCCCTTGCTTATCTTTGTTTTAATATTCAAAATCAAGTTTACGCACCATTTTTTTATCCTCAATCCCAACACTGGAACTCAGTAACTGCATGTTAAAAAAAGCCAAGATACCAAGCAATTTAGGTTGCAGATAATCAGCCTGGGGAGGGGGGAAGAGAAAAAAAAATAAAAAGTAAAAAGCAAGTAATCTTACTATTAACACATTCCTAAGCTTAAGAAATTAAAAAAGCAAGTATAAAATGCTAATTCTGAAAGACAAATGAGACGAATCTGAAATACATACACTGCTCCTTAAGAAATATCAGTGTTAATGAAAGACATCCTTATTAGGCTGTAGGGCTTTTTGTTTTGGTAGGATTTTAGGGTTTTGCAGGAGGGACTGGTTTGTTTGTTTGGGGTTTTATTTTGGTTTTTTTATGCATACTTGGTATGTATCTCCCTATTACAGGAACACGTAATATGAAATGACAGCCCTTCCTCCACTTTTTGCCTCGAATAAGTGATGTTCAGAGAATGTCAAATTGTCTTCACTCTCAGACTGGAGAAAAAAATCATTGAACAAAACTGAACATGAATATTCTGATGTCCTTACCATTTGTTCAGGTGATGTTATTTCTCTTGGTCCCTGATAGGGATCATCATGAGATGCAAATGAAGCCAATATTGACAAACCATTGAAGACTTGTTGATAGTGTTCTCCTATACGCAGCAGTAATTCATTATGCAGTCCCTGGTAGTCCTGTCTCAGTAAGCTGCCCAGTTCTATCTCAGTCTCATTCTATAATCAAATAGCAAATAGAAACCAAGTTTTAATTTCATCACAATGAAACTAGCACACTGAGACACAGGAGGCATTGGACTCTGGTTGATTTACCATAGAAATCAAAGAAAAAGCTTCCAATCAGCTCAATGTTAGATAAACCAAGTTTTTAGAGTGTTTAAGTTCGCAAAATATCTCATAACAGTTCCTCAGAGCCAACAGAACAGATTATAAATAACAACAAGAACAAAACTTCTGCATGTACAATTTCCCCACCTATGCTTTGCAAGACCTTATCTTAAATAAAGCAGAAAGCTCACTATTCATCAATCGTTGCTCCTAGTCTGCACGTATAATAGAGCAAATGCCAGTTTACCTTGAGGTAATGAAGTGCCCGCTCAAGCTCATCCTTGGAGCAGGAACAGACCAAATGAGAGAAGATGTATTTGAAGTTATTGATTAAAATCTCTCTTCGGTTTACATTCAGCTGTTTTGCTATGGTTCGAATAAGCGTGGAGGCTGCAGGACTAGCCTTGGCTGCAAGGTCAGGAAGCAAAACTTGTAGGATCCGCTGGTAAATTAAGAAAAACACTTAATGGAAAAAAAACAAACAAAAAAACCCCTCCAAAACCCCAGGGGTCGGCTTTATTCCATTTGCATCAGTACAACACCACATATCTCCGGTCATACGTATGACCATAGGTATGAATAAAGAAGAACTTTAATGAGATGGAAATACCTAGTAAAAACACAGATAAAATAAAAATAATTACTTAAGGAGGTGCTTCATCTAATCAATACTGAGAAACTTGCAAACAAAAAGTGAGCTAGCATTTTCTGTGTCCATCCAGATACTTCACAAAAGGAAATCTTAAAAGAGAAAAGAAAAACCAACAAACAAAAAACACAAAAAAACCCAAGCACACTCACACACAACAACACTCCCCCAATCTACCAGTCAACTAGAACACTGCTTACTTAATGGTTGTGCATTTCCCATGTACCAACAAGCAAAATACAAGTATGAGTATGAAGCTACTTAGGCTTCAGGTAAAACAGATATCTAACCAGATCAAGAAGAGATCTATCCACAGAACAATAGCTTTTTTCATTTGAAACAAGAAAGCAGACACCATGCAAAAACCATGCCTTACAAAGAATCCCTCCAAGTGCACAACATCATTAATATAGATATACTCAATGAGTACTCTAGACCTTAGTTCATCATCTGTCATGCTTGAATTAGCACTGTAGCCATCACCGTAACTCCTTGATAAAACTGTTCCTCTGTATTTGAGCTCCCAGTTGCAGCAATCCCAAAGTATTCTATATTATAACAACAACAGCTACCAGTGAAAAAAAATCCAGACCTGTGACATTCACAGAAAATTGTGGACTAAAATAGAAATCCACAAGCATGCATGCGTGCACACACACACACACAATCAAAAGTAAAAAGGACTGACCAACTTACTGAGAGAAAGCGATTTAGATCTGGAAAATCAAATACATTGGCAATCTCAGACAACATGTCCAGAGCCATTTCTCTCTGGTGAGCAGCTGTTTGTTTGTGTAGCTCATTACCCTGGCATGGAGCACTTAATACTGCCATCTGGCTGGAGTGCAGGGATTCCACTAGAAACTAAGCATGAAGAAATATATATTTAGTACTATTTTTCCCCTTTTTCGCTCCCTAAAAATAAACACAAGAGTTTCGCTCTTCTTTCTATGCATCTGTTTTTCTTTCTCATTTATTGCACATATATCTATGATTATTACTTTGCGATAGAACTGGATTATCATCCGCTTAATAGTGGCTTCAGACATTGCATTATTAAAAAAAAAATATTCAAAATTAGAAAAGTCTGCTTTTGATAATTTTCTTTTAAACAGAACTTCTGTCTTTAGGTAATGGGCATAACTAAAGAAAAAATCGATTGTGTCAGTATTATGCCTGTAAAACGTTGACTTCAATTCCAATTTTAAATCATAGCCTCTTGCAGCAATGGTACCACATAATGCAAGAAACTACATAGTTCCTCTGTTTCAGAATGACAGCATCTAGGGACTAAAAAAGAAAAGCAATACTACTGAGGGGAGAAGACCATGACAAAGTCAAAGATTTCCCATTCCTTCCTGAATGTTTGTGGGGTTTTTTTGTTTTGTATTTTTAAATCGTCTTTCTTTTCCTGTGAGATTTCACTTTGTAAAATACTGTAATTTTTACCTTTAATACCATTTTCAAAATACATACAAATAACCTAAATATATGCCCCTCTAAACCACCAACTCTTTTCTTTTTACCTGACAGATAGGCTTCTTGTACTGACTGAAAAAAGCCTGCAGTTTTATGGACTTAGCTGCCGCCAGGGATCGAATTTCTGTGTATGCTGCTCCAGCCACAGAAGCCGACTTGGACAACAAACAGTGTAACAAATGCAAGAGAGCAAATGGTACCAAATCTCCTTTTGATGCCCTTACAAAGTAAGCAGAAAAAAAAGGATTAAAAAGGAGAAAAGAATCGTTGCATTAATAAAATTACTTCAGAATATATAATTACCATAATGCAGAATGACTCATCATTGTATTTGCATAGCTTATCTGTACTTCCTACGACAGGGCAGAAGAAAAGGAGGAATATTCCATATGGATCAACAGCTTAGTACAGTTGCAAAGGACTCTGGACAAAAGCTGACCTTGAAATAAGTAATTTAAGCTTACATTTACACTTGAACAAAAAGTTACTTTGCATCACAAACAGATAGTACTTTGCAATTTTCAAGATACTATCAAAAATACCTTCCAACATCTCCTGTTGTGAGAATCAAGGTATCTTTAAGCTCATTATTTCTTGACATTTTGGCATTTGTATAGGCTTCTTTCATTCTTGAAACAAACAGCTGGGACACATGAAAACAAAACAAAAAAATAATTTTAGAGTGTTTGACATTAGTGAAACAAAAACCGTTGTAAGTTAGGAAAAACAACCAAAAATAAATATGAATTCACCTCTTTTATGAATCCTTCTTCAGAGTCTAAGGATTCTAGTATGTTCTTTATGCAGTCACTGAAAGCCACTCTCACATCTTTGTCTGGATCTTCCATTAGATTTAATAAAGACCCAACAAGAGTCCTCACACTGGACTCATCAGTGTTAAAATCCAGATGTTTGCAAAGATGAGGTATATTTTCTATAAATGCTGAGTGTCATGGGTTGGAGGAGGAAAGGAAAAAATATTTTAAACACTTTTAGTGCACAAAACAGTGATGCAAGTAAGCCATAAAGCACACTGTATTTTTTTTATCAAGAGTAAATATTGTCAAACCAGACAAGCTATTTAAAATTCAGATTTTATCAAGTATTACATTTCTAGATACAACCATAAACGAAAAATTAAGCCAAGGTAGTTTAAAAAGAATATCAATGACAACATCAAACACTAGCAGTGATATCAACTGAAATACATTTCAAGCACCATTACAGCAATAAAAAAAGCAATATAGCAAAAAAGGAATGGAGAAAGCTACGGAAGTAGTGACTTAGTACCTCATACAGAAGTGCAAAATGTTAATAAAGGTAAAGCACATACCTAGCTTTACTGAACTGGATACTTTGTTCTCAAGGAGAATAAGAAATGGCTTGAAAATGCAGGCTTGCACAGAAGAAGTTTTTTCATGAGCAGAAGTCACAGTAAGGCTGCTACATAAAATATCATGAGTAACATGCTTAATAGCAGAGTCTGCTAAGGAAGGTCGTACACTGAATGCACCAGAAAGACAGCAAGATAATTTCCCAACTATAGCAGCACAAGCCTCCTTGACTAGCTCAGACTCATCTTTGATTTGATTTCTGAAATGGAAACAAAAATGAAACCCTTTTAATAGATCATTTACCTAGAAATTTGTATTTCTACATTGTCTGAATTCTCTAACTATACTGAAAGTACTATTAGGACAATTTAAGGATCTGTCTCACTAAATTATCTTTTTCCTTTTCAGATTACCCTCCAGTTCTATTAAATGTCTGAAGTAGCATTGGGCATGGTGAGTCTGACATGTTATAAAGAAACTGAAGACTAGACATGATAGGACAGAAGACACCAAGACATATATACAAAAGGCAGAGAAACTAGAAAGATTGTAAGAGACATATGGACAAACATCACGTATATTTAACTGAGAAGAGATACCTCTTTTCCCCTCCTTAGTTTAAATTTATTAGTTAGAAATGGGGTCTTCAACTAGCGACATAACTTGTATACTGACATGGTAAGCAAACACTATTCTATCATACAGACGTTGTCACTTACACCTATCCTGCTGATATCTTACAATTTCTGAAATTGAGATCTAGCAAATTCTGGATGAAAAAGAAATAAATATTTATTTTGGTGCTTATTTCTTATTTGTCCATTTTTCTTCTTGCATGAAGACAGACAAGCAGCATTAATACATACAGAAGAGCTTTAGGAATCATACTGCAGGACTGCACACTTGGTGGATGAAGCAGGAGGGAGAATCCTTTAACACAAGTAGCCCGAATTACTTCATGGGGACTTTGTAGTGCCCAATGATAAATGGACTTTCTCCAATCCAGACGAATGTTTCTTGGGAAGAGAGACAGAAGGAACACACAGTGTGACTGAGTTTGGGGTGCTAAAGAGAAAAAACAAAATAAAGCAGATAATTACTCAATTTAAACTTCTAATATCATCAATCACCATAAAAGGGCAAAGAAAATAATTTTACTTTAGAACAATCATTCCAGAGGGATATTAGGTTTTATATACTTCAACATACTTACAGAAACTCTGTGCAGTTTTTTGACTCAAAACTAGAGGATCAAACCCAAAAGCGGATGGCTTAAAAGAAGAATCATCAGGATGGCTGTAAATCCAGGGCAGAGACAGCAATCCACATAAATTATCAAGAATCTGATCACTCAGTGGAATTTTCACTAGGAGAAAAAGAAACAAAACAAAACAACAAAAAACCTGATACTTTTACAGCTCTGTATACTTCATAAAACAGATGCACATTTTATGCTCTTAATTTGCTACAAAATGTTATTTTTTCTATCAACAGAGATTAGTATCACTATTCCCACAAGTTGATATCCTGCATTTTAGACATATAATAATAAATGATGTAGTGCTACATCAAAATAATCTAAAAATTTAATTAAACAGTTGACAGCACATAATACATGAGCAGCAGAATGAATACAACTTTGGTATCTCTGGATTTGTATGAAGGTGCACTTTGGGATGGCCAGTAAGCTGAACTCACAATAACACTTTAGTCTTAGTAGAGTCTGTCCTCCATCCTACTAGCTACTTTTAAAAAATCATGCAAGTACTTAATATTTTTAGTACATTTCCTGCATGCCACATTTGCTGAAGCCAGTCAGAAGCTTTGAAATCTTTGAGTGAAACAGAGATAGTAATGCATGCTGCCTCTGTGTATTTTAAAAAGAAAACTGCTAAAAGTTTGTTTTTCTTATGCATATTCACTATCCCCGTGTAGTCTCTTGTGCAGATAAAAATCAACAGAAGTACAGACAAAGACTAGTAAATCATGTTCAAAAAGCAATGCAAAGGAAGCTCTCTAAGCAGAGAAGAATGCTCTTTTTTATCTAACCTTTTTTGTACAGGAATTGGAGTTCTAACACAAGATCTATAATTTCAGTATCTCTGCCACAACAGACCATTTTAGTCAGATGTATTCCTAATTTACAAATCCAATAAGACATACTAGTTTAAAGGATTTCTCACCTTGTGTGTACAGCAAAGCATCAAAGATTTTCACTATTCTGTCAATCACTTGTTCTAGGTTAACAATCTGCGTAGCAGCCTCTAAGACGTTTCTGCAGACTTTCACTACTCTTGTGATAAAATCAGAGGAAATCCATGTGAACTGTATATTCATCACTGAATCTGAGGAGCTCGGAGTATTCTTACACATGTCAGAGTTACACGGATGAGTTACTTTGTGATCTATACTGTTAAAATAGAAATCATATGATCAATGCAACAGACTATAAACATTTAATATTGTATTGCTTGTAAGCAAACTTACTATGAAAATGTACTTCTTCAAAACATACAGGACTTATGCAATACTTGCCCTGATACATGGACAAACATTAAAGGAATCCACACAAATCTGCACAAACAGTTACAATAAACTATTGATCTCACAGTTTCACCTTGGTACCTTTACCTGGTAGAATTTGCTGGGGGATAACAATGAACTATGCACAAAGCAGACAGTCGCAGAATTACAGCAATCCCTTCTACAGTCTGAAGAATATCCGCTGTCAGAATTTCTTTCTCAAGGGTAAATATTAAGGATGCAGCTTTCTTTGCGATGGCATTCCATAGAGTGCTCTTCAATTTCATGTTTACAGGACTAAGTCTGTAATTTGACCATATTAATTATTTTCCAACACATACTTTTCTTCAGAAAAGATAAATCATCATAGCAAAAACAGAACTAAACCGTGTTGGATACAGGATTAGGAAAATACCAAATGAAGCTTTAGCTTAAATGTGCTCTTTGGGAGAACAAGATACTAACTCTGAAGTTATGTATGATGCAAATCAGACTTATCTGAAAGGCTATAAAGGTGTAAGTCTACAATCCTTGGAAGGTCATGGTGACCAGGCTGGTTCCTGATGACTATAAAAAGGCAAACATCACACCCATCTTCAAGAAAGGCAAAAAAGAGGATTCAAGGAACGATAGACCGGCCAGCCTAACCTCAGTCCCTGGAAAGGTTACGGAAAAAGTCTTCCTTAAACTCATTTCTAGCCACATAAGGGACAAGAAGGTGACTGGGAACAGCCAGCACATATTTATCAAGGGCAAATCATGCCAGACTAACTTGATTCCTTTCTACAATGAGACACGTAGCTCTGTGGGTAAAAGGAGAGCTGCTTATTTGAAGAACCTCAACTGGCTGGAAAACTAGGATGACAAGAACCTCATGAAGGTCAACAGAGACATATGAAAAGTCCTGCAACTGGCACAAAAACCCCCGTGCAACAGAACAGGTTGAGGGCTGACTGGCTAGCAAGCAGCTGTGGAGAAAATGACCCGATTAACTTGTGGAAAAGTTGAACATAAGAACAGTGTGACCTTGTTGCAAAGAAGATCAACTACATACTGGGCTGTATTAGCAAGAGTGAAGGCTGATCATGAGCCCACACCTAGAGTACAGCATGCTCACACCTAGGGTACAGCATGCTAGAGCCAGATTTGAGTGCCTGCCCAAATACAAGAAAGAGATCAACATGCTGGAGCAAGTCCAAGATAATCAGGGCACTGAAGCACTGCACAAGCAGAGGCTGAGAGAACTGGCTTTGTTCATCTGAGAACAACCTGACTTAACTAGACCTGCTTTAAGCAGGTCCAGTACAACAGCATAGCCACACACATGATTCTGTCATTCTGTATGTATTCTCTCAGCTTTTCTGTTTTCAGTGTGTAAAAATGAAAATAATTTGCATTGAACATATTAAACATATAGTCTCTTTAACTAAAATTTGGCTTAAAAATCATCTGTAGAGTCTGATCCTTCAAAATATCACTTAGATCTTTTCCCAGAAGATCTTTCAATGTGGCTGTTATGAAGAAACTGCCTCAAAAAAGTTGTCATTTGTTATTATTCACTAGCCAAATTACTATAAAAGTAGCTATTGAATAAGTGTCATACATTACTGGTGTAGGTGATCTCTTTGGATGCTTTGTTGGTAGGCTTAGTCGTCGTCTTTTCTCTGGAACTTCATCACTGCTGCTGCTCCACCCATCAGTATCAGAAGTATCTAGCTGGTTCTGATGAAGCTCCTGAAAGATTTCTTCCGTTTGTGTTTTTAATGCTGTATAAAGTGGACTCACCAGATACTGGGATGGACAAAAAACAGAGGTACCATGATGTAAGCTATGCCTTACTTCTCAAAGACATGATATTATTGTTTCTGACTTAAAATATAAAATTTCAAAATATTACGGTAACAAAGTTCTTAAAAACCTTTCTGTTCAAAAATCTTAATTACAAGATGAAAACTCTCATGAGCAATGACGTTTCCTGTGTTCCTAGCAGACAGAATGCAGCTTGTACAGCTGTTTACCAGTTCTTGCCATAACACCTTGCTACCAAAGCCATCAAGAAAGACACACTAAGATTAAGATATATTATATAATAATTAGATATAATAATAAGATATAAGATTAGATATAATAATAAGATATAATAACAGATATGATACGCATGTGGGGTAGAAGGAATGTACAGGGTAGAGGGGACACTCAGCATATCAACACCTCATTATTAACACCTCATTATGGTTTTAAACTAAGAGAGGGTAGATTTAGATTGCACATAAGGAAGAAATTTTTTATGATGAGGATGGTGACACACTGGAAGAGGTTGCCCAGAAAGGCAATAGATGCCCCATCCCTGGAAACATTCAAGGTCAGGTTGGACAGGGCTCTGATCTAGTTGAAGTTGTCTCTGCTTATTGCAGGGGGGTGGAGAGGATGACCTTTAAAGGTCCCTTCCAACCCAAACTATTCTCTGATTCTATTTTAATTCAAACCTTTCTGTCTGCCTGTCCTAAACAAATATGACTAAAAGCATATGGTTAGAAAGTAATAGCAGCTCAGATGAAGGGAAATTACTTGTAAAACTGCCCTTATATGAGCATACTCTGTGCCTTACCCCCATTTTATATTATGATTACAGAGAGACCCTTGTGCCTGCATAGCTTCTCAACAGTTTAATACATCTGAAAAACATAAGGTCCAGCTACATCTAACTAAATAAAGAACTCCGACCCATACAAATATGTGAAACAGCTGAGAAACAAGGAGTACCAATCTAATTATGCAACTAAAACTAGTACTTCCTAGATTTTCTTCTTTGCACAGATTTAGGTTTTTTTACATTATCTATTCACACGACAAATACAGTTTTTAAAATTAACCTACCTCTTGTTCTTCCTGAGTTCCAAGCGCATTCACAAAAATTCCGCATATGGTACTGATATGGACTTTTCTTACTTGTAAGGCAGATTCATAGCCAGTTGGAACAAACTCCAGAAAATATTGCAGTATATGGCAAAAAGTAGTTTTCAGCTTTTCAGACTGAAGACATCTAAATGCATCACCTTCAAACAATGCACAGAGCTTCTCTAGTAGCATATTCAAGTAGACAGGTTCAATTTTTTTGTAAGAATCTGCTTCAAAAGGCAACAATGTCCTCACCAACAGTAAGAGTGGTTCTCCAAAGAGTTCTGATTCTTCAGTATCCATTTCAAGTGCTGACTGTAGAATTCCAAAAAAGACTGTGAAGAACAGGCTGGCCAGCTGTTCTGGAGGTCCTCCTAAATGAATTAATTTTACTACAAACTTCACTGCCAAAGCTTTAACTTTTGGACTGCCATACTCCAACAGGGAGCAGCCTATCCCCCAGAGAATAATATCTTGTCTTACAAAAAACACATCTGCAACAATATCTGTCAGAATAGACATTAATATAACTTCCAAACATTCTACATTGGGCATACCCATCAGCTGTAATGGTGCCAATCTCAAATATCCCACATTGTCACTTGTATTGCTTGAAAATCTCTTTACAGTCACTGGCCAGACCAGTATATCTCCCCAGAGATGCTTTTGTGCATCTCTTTCATGCAGGAAAATTAAGTCTTGGAAAAGCTGTAGCAAGTCTTTTGTTAGTACTTCAAAAATGGAGCAACTCTTCATTTTAAACAGAAAAAGTAAAGAGCAAATGACGTCACAGATGTTCTTGTGCAATGTGTTGCAGTTTGGAGTTGCAGCAATTCGGAGAAGCCTTGTTATGATCCAGTTACTAAATTCTAGGACAATAAAAAAGAAACAGCCAACAAAATTATTAAGATAAAAACCAAAACCTCCTATTACAAGCACCTCCTTGACAGCAGGTTGCTCATCAGTAAACCTCCTCACGTAGGCTTAGTAAACAGAGAGCCTTCACTGGGACATTTCTTCAGCAGATCTTATTGAAAAAGAGGAAAAGGGGAGGTGGGGGGTGCACGGGGGGGGGGCAGAGCAGGGGAGACAGACATTTTACACTGTGTAGTTTGAGACATTTTCCTCTGTCAAAAAACCCCCTCAGGCAATGAATATGTGTACAGGATATCCCATCAACATGAACCGGGTAATATCACTAAGCAATGGTAATGAATAAGATCAAACTCTGTCCTGATAAATTTCCATTATCACAAGTGCAAATCAATTTGCAATCTTAAAAGTCTATCATAATATTCACTTACTTATATATACGCAACACTGAACTTATGAATCTGCCTTTTTCCCATTTTTGTTCTTTTGTCTGATCCCATTGTCAGAAAATATCAAGCTTCAACACAAACATTTTCAACAAACTCACCAATGCAACTGCATTCAGTTTCCTCCTGATTTTCATCCACATTTACAAACATAAGCGGGGAAGATTTCATGATATGTTGAATAAAATCAAGCAACATTACAGAACTTGGCTGTGAATCTGATTTCTTAATCAGTTCCAAAGCAACTTAAAAAAAAAAAAAGCAGACATATTTGTGAATTAGCGTTGCAACAAATCAACTTCACAAATTTTGTTCACACCTAAAGAGAATGAATAAATTTATTATATAAAATACTATGATACGGTATTAAACCTGTATAATTATCTATTGGGAGTGTGCTTTATTAGTCCATGACAATGATTTTGTGCATATTGTAAACCCACTATGTGACACCAAACTATATGAAGAAAAATATAAATTACTCAGCTTAAATATTATTCATTAACACTACATGCATTAACATTTACTTAGTACAATATCCAACTGTTTGATGAGTGAGTAATAGCAAATAGTTAACATTTTAATTCTTAATCAGACAATTTTGCCTAGGTTTATGATCTTGGTAGAAAAAAACCTCTGATAATTGTTCTAAATCTCCAAGAAGTAGAAGTTTTTAAATGGTAAGTTCAGCTTACTGAATCAGAAAGTTTAGCAAAATACTAAACATATCTAATGCTACTGTGCAGCTGCATTGAAACAGGTATCTGAATCACATCAGATTTATCCAAATTCCACATGGTTAGTTAGCATAAGAAGGAAACTATCTCAGATTCAGACAGCAATTAACCAGAAAAGTTACATGGTAATGATAAAATACAACACTTACGTATTCAAAAGCTGTATATAAAGCAGATTGGCTTTTTATTTTTATAGCCTTCCCTTTCAGGACTATCAGAGAATTAACACATCATCTGAAGAGTAACATGGGTATGACACTTCAATTGATCAATTCAGTAGACAAAATATCAGTCTTACTGAGACAGCTACATGATGTTATACCTTGGAAACAGTTCATTACCGTTACTGTGATTCTCCTTGATGCAAATGTACAGATAACTACAAATCATAATTTTGTAGTATATGCATTTCATAATTACCAAAATGTTGTTAAAGTACTGTAATAATTGGAACCTTAACATGATTTAAGGAGTACTAAAATAAGGCTTTGTTAGAATTCTAAAATTAAAAATAAAGCTGTTTACATCAAAGTATTTCAATTCTGAAAGACCCTGTGAGTATTAAGGCTTGCAAGCTATATTACTCAATGAACAATCACATTACATGATACTCCTGATTTTCAATTTTGTGAGCATTTATATTCATACAACCCTGCACTGCATTTCCCCCTCCTTTTTTTTCTTTTTTTGACTTAAGTTACTTCACATCATAATAGCAAATACTTCATCATGGAAGTTATTAAAAAATAAGTCATAAATGGTATTGCATTCAGCTACTAAATCTTTGTTGAAATGAGAGTTGTAATTTTTTTTTTTTTGGCAGGAATTACTTAACGCATAAAGCAGATAATAATTTTAAAAGATAGGGATGTGATACTTACCAACATCTACATCTGTAAGAATTCTGTCAATGAACTGGCAGAGTATTTGTCTTGGTTTTTGCACAACTGTATTGTATTCTTCTGGACTAGCACTAAAATTAAAAGTACACTATTTTGATATTATCCATTATAGAACACAATGTTAAACACCTTTTTTTTTTTGTTCCAGAAGTCTTCAAACAGAAATACAAATTGATTTATTGTTTTAGTGACCAGCATATTGCCTGCTCCTCTTTCTCCTTATTCTTCAGAAGTATAAAGTTTTATAAAGTGCTGAAGATCATTTAATTTTGTTATGCAATTCTGTTCGATATATATTAAATCCACATCTGACAGATTAAGAGATTTATCCATGTTACTACCAAGGAAGAAACCACCTTTGGTGCAGTAAAGAACAAAATTAAGAACCTGTTTCACTTTTGGAATTAACCAAAATTATTCAACTGATTAGCTACCAATACCCTGGGTAAGAGATATCAATAGCAACTGCTCAGGTGACCAAGACAGCAGCTAGCTCTTGTCAGGTCAAATCTTCAACATACAATTGTACCTCCATGTCAACTAGCTACCTACCACAAAGCAAAGCCGCAGTCTTGATGCTGCCCTTAAAACTTCAGAGCCAAACATTTTCAAGGTCTTTTAATTCTCAGTGAAACCACACTACAAACACAACGGAAGTCCCCAGGACACAGGGTGCTATGCAGGCTAACGCACCTCTCTCATCAGGTTCTACCAGCACCACCCGTGAGGGAGGGAGCAACCCAGGCAGGTGGCAGGAGGAGAAGGCGACCACGATGAATGGAGGGTGCAAGCCCAGCCCCGGGAGACCTCACACCGCGGTGGGGAAAGAACCTACTTTTCGAGCTCCCCACGCCACACACTGATGCCGAGGCTGGCCGCGCTTCCCCCCCAACACACACGCCCACACCCCCTACAGGGCGGGGGACTGGGTCCATCCTACCTGGCCAGCTCCCGCAGTGCCGGGATCATAGAGGCCATCTCCAGGCCCTGCTCGGCCATGGCTCCCGCTTTGAAACAGGCCGCGCGCCGCCAAGGCAGGAACTGCCTGACGGCGTCCGGCAGGACTCAAAACTCCTCCGTCGTCGAACGTGCGGCTGCGCTCTCCCGTCCCCCGCCGCGGCGCTGCTGAAGTTTAACCGCTTTGTTACCAGACAAGAGCGGGGTCACGGCGGCTCAATGCCCCGTTTCTAATGGCCTCTCACGGGGACCTCGCTGCCCCAGCCGGGCTCTCCTCCGCGGTGCAGCGCACAGACAGGCAACAACCGAGCCGCGGCCGTTTCCCGGCACGGGCACTAAGGGGCTACCGGGAGCGCCAGCCGGAACCCAGCCACGACGGGCGCCTCGGCGGAGCACAGACTGCGGCTGCAGGGGACTTGCAGCGCACAGCAGAGAAGGGAAGCCCCGCAGTTTTGAGTGGCTTAAAGTGGGAGGGGAGCGGCCCCGGTCTGAGGAGCGGCAAAGAAGAAACTTCGGTGCTGGCTGAGAAGCCCCCGCTGAAGCGCTCCCTGCAGCTCATGGCCCCCCCCCCCAGGCCGCCCATGGCAGTACTCTCCTCAGGGCACGCCGGCGTCCTGCCGCCCCGCAGGGAGGGCGCAGCCCCTTCAACTCTGTCAGGTGTGAGACGAGTCCCTTGGGCCGCAGAGGACTGCCCCGCGCGACCCCCGCCTCGGCCCGCCCCTGCTGCCGGCCGCCCTGCCATTGGCCGCCGGCGCTGCCCGTCCGCCCGCCCTGCTCCGCCCCGCCCCGCCGGCAGCAGGTGGCGGCGGGCCCCGGCGCGCGCCGCGGCACTACGGGAGGCGGTAGCCGGCGGCGGGTGGGCAGGTCGGGAGCGAGTGAGTGGCGCGCCGGTGGCCAGTTCTCGGTGGTACCCCCTTCGCCGTGTCTGGGGGGAAGGGGGTGGAAGGGGTGAGCCCGGTTCGCTTAGCTGGCGGGAGGGCGCATTCTGGCAGGTGTGGGGGCTCGGCCCCCACAGGCTCAGCGCTCCTCCCTGGAGCTAGCGGTGAGGAGCGTACTTAAACAATATTTAAAATATTGCTGTTATTATTTTAATTTTCTTTGCTTTTAGCTTATGTGGCTTTCCGCTTATGTTCCTTTGAGGGAGTGAGCGGGTTTAAATGCATAAAGTGCGAAAGGTTTTGAGAAAAAACCCGAAAGGCTACTTAAACATCACAGAGTGTGTGGAGAGTTGTGTGCCGCCTTGCACCAGAGAGGTCGGTGCGTTTCAGCAGCGGTCCTGGGATGTGCTGGTGAACGTCGGCGCGTGACCCGCGCGTGTGGGCCCTACCTGAGTAGCAAGTCTGCAAGACTTCAGAGTATAAAAGGATAAAATAAGGGGGTTTATGTATAGATAGGAATAGCAGGGAGGGTATGTGAGGGGAAATTTAAGTCTGAGCTTTGTTTTTCTAATTAGGAGGTACAGCTCTTTCTGCCTTTGTTTATGAACTTTGTCTTAGCATTGTTTCTGGGCTGAAATAAAATCCTCTCGGAGGCTTCTAATTCTGTTGCCGGTTTCCACTGTGCTAGGGCTATGTTTCTTGCATGTAAAACAGTCCATGAAGTGGGTGCCTGTGTGTATTTCAATTACAGATTCATTTCAGGTGGATGCTTTCAGGGAACCTATTATTAATTTTTCATTCATAGATAGTTATTTTTGTCCTGCAAAATATATGTATGCCATTTCATTAAAAATTCTGCTGACCTTTCAAAGGTTGCTAACACAGGAAGGACCTGGAATACTTTGAGAAGCTTTACAAAACCTAATTGGGTTTTATCTTAGTTTGTTTTTCAACACATATTGCAATGTTTTCCACCAGATGACTTTGATAAAATACTAGTCTTTCAAGAGTCATTCCTAGAGAGAAAGCAGAAACCATGTAGCTTTACATGTTTTGTTAAGTAGAACTTTAATGGTCCAGGAAGACCAAGTATGTCTGGGTTTTGTTATCGGTGTTATTTTGAACACAATATGTTCTACACAATTTCAATTTTAAAAATCTATTTATTGTGAAAACAACATTCTGGGTGTAAAATTCCAAGCCTGAGACAACAATCACACTAAGAAAAGGTGTAAATTGCACTAGTTGCTAATGTGATATAGAGCTAAAATTCCTGTGTCATCCCTGATAAACTTAAAAAAGATAGCAAGATATCTGTTGGGATCTTAGGAGAGTTTGAGCAGGCTATATTATTCTTTAGCTTTCAATCCTAAGAAATATGATGAATTTATTGAATCATAGGGTGATTTTTTTGTTGTTGTTGGTAAAGCATAAGTGGGGCACACAAAGTGCTTAATGAAAAAAAAAAAAAGTGGTTTTGCCTGGAAGTCTCCTGAGTCAACAGGGAGATCATGTTAATATAGGTATTGTAGAAGTGCTTCCATTTGTCATAGGTAGAATGCTATATAAATTTGTGGTGCAGTTTCTTTAAGCATTTACCAAGCATGTAATTCAGTCTTTTTTCTTTTTTGTAATAAGTACTTATAGCAATTCAGTAAAGAGAGATGATCTGCTCCCCATCCTTTGCTGGGAGTGAGGTTAGGAGGCTTTTTTTCCTTCCTGGTTACAAAGCCCCACCTACTGCCTTCTGACCATATCATCAAGCTCCTTGTGCTACCATTGGTCTTATAAGACTCTACATAAGACTGCCCATAATAACAACTTCATTGTGCTGTGAGGATGTAAGAAGTCTTCTAGATGCTCCCCATGAAAACATTTTTATGGGCACTCACAAAACCCAGCACTTCCCAAACCCTCCAAAGAAACACCAACTGAAACGCCTGACTTTGTTCCTTGCTTTTCTTGAACACATGATAAGCAGCTCAGTAAACTCTTAATTCATCTCCTTGTTTCTTCCTTATCCCATTATTTTATACTTTTATGTCTCTTGACCCTCAGGAGGAGGAGCAGGTGTATTATCATCCAGCTGGAGGGAGTGACTCACTACTAATGAAAATAGTGTGCCTTGACACCATTCTGTATTTTCTCTTCCAGTGCAGAATTCAGATTGGTGAAATGAGTCTTGGTTGTGCAGAGCTTGCAGATTGAACTCTGGGAGAAATTCATGCAGATAGGTAGAGCTAAGTATCAAACCTGGTGTATGTGGCAGTACCCAGATTTCTGTCAAAGCTTATATTACTTCCCCACACACACATGCACTTGGGGAGTCCTCTCACTTTATAGTTGCATGATTCTTCCACACCCAGGCCTCTGTCTTCTTTGGCTTTTGTTGCTTCTTTGCCACTTGCCTCTGCAGGTCAATGTACTTATTTTAGGAGACTGATTGACTTTGCCTTGGACCAGCAGGTCACAGAACACAAGAGCATGTTAATTGTACTTTTATTTCCTCTGTTGTTGTTTAATTCTGCGGTAGAATTACTGTTGTTCTTGGGGCTTATCCACTCTGTGGATGTATGAGATGTTCCCCCATGTGGTTAGCATCACTGCAGTTAAATCTCAGCTATGTCTTGCAGGTAGACACAAGTGATTAGAGTAAGACATTTAAATGCATATGTGTATTCCTTGATGCCTTCATGAACTGTGAAATATGAACATTATACAGGCTGATATGGTGGTCAGAGGAAATGCAGCCAAGATGGTGCATGGAGGTCCTCTGAACTGTACTAAGTAGTTTCATGTAATATCAAGGTGTGCTTACGGCTTATCATTTGCATGGTTGCTGTGATAACACCTGATAGACTGTATGATTACTTGAGGACTAATTTCCGTAGTCACGAAAGTGGCGGTCAGAGCAGTTGCCTGACCTTTGAATGCATTGCGTTGTTCTTGTACACCATAAAAACATGTATTCCAGCATGCTCTGGTTTTATTTATGCTTGTGTTGCTTAGTCAACTTGGCTGGACCGAAGGGCACAGATTAAAATTATATCTTTTCCTGAATATTGATTTGATGATTTAAAAAAAAAAAAATGAAAAATTGAAAAAGGTGGTAAATGGTGGTAAGGACCACAGGCAAGCCAGCAACCTAAAAGTGGAATATGTACATTCAACTACTAAGCAAAAACTAACAGGTAAAAGAGGAAAAAAGTGAGGAAAGAAAATATAAAACATTAAAATCTGCTTTTCTCATGTCTTTTATTTCTATATGTAATCTCAACAGGTCCTAGTCCTGCAAGCATTTATCCATGTTTTTAATATGAATAAACCTGCTTACATACTTAAGACTATTGATGATGTAAAATTAAACATTTGAGTAATTTGGAGAGATAGCATGTTAGATTATACATTCTTTTGGAACCTGGAGTTATTATTTATATAGCAGCAATGACTTTTTTGCTTATCTACAACTACTACTATTAAAAATAGTTGCCTGTATATATCTTTTTGTTACTTGTTTCTTGCTTTCTAGTATTTCTAGAAAATATTATTCTTGAGGCTAGTAGCTGTGGAGGAAACTCAGAAATTTATTTACTACCAGGATCAGTGTTACAACATCAAGACTTTTTGAGTTGGTAATTTTTGAATGAGAGTAAGATGCCTGGAATCTAGTTCCCTAAGGCAAAATTTTCAGAATCTTAAATACTAATCTTAAAAATAAAAAAAAATCCAGAACTAAAGAATGTAACTGTTATAATGATTTCTTGTAAGAAATTTTTCCATGGTTTAATTGGCTCTGGAAATTACTTTTTTTTTTTTAAACTTGTAGTGACAGTGATGCTTAAAAATCCCTTAATAAAGTGCAAAACTCTATACTAACCATGCTAGGAGGAAATTGTGCAGTGTTTTAATTGTCATTTAAACTACATTTGAAAGTTCTGGCTGTTGTAGTTACATAGGTTCTTCTTTTATTAAAATATTTCTTCAATTAAAATCTGAATAGCTACAATTTTCATAGTGGAAAATTGTTGTTTTCTGAGAGAGATTTAATGTGAGGAAAAATAATTTTCCATCTGGTTCTGTGTTCCATACTGATTAAGACTAGAGTTTATCCATGGGAATATTGATAAAATTTCTGCTAAATGTCAACTTTCCTCATTCCATGGCTTACTTTAGAAACCAACACAATGGAGGAGGGAGAAAGAGGATTCATGATTTTTGTCCTTTTACCCTCTATTTCAGAAGTCAAATAAATTAATATATGAAATATACATTATGTATAATTAATGTATGAATTATAATGTATAAATTATAAATAGATGTTGGAACAGTATTCATTATCTTTTGGAGAAGCACATGTTTTGTGGTGTGATGGGTGTGCTTGACCTCTTGACCAGACTTAAGTATTTTCCCAGTACTTGGAGCTTTCACTACTCTGTGAGGATTGTGTCATTGGAATGGACATCACCTTAACAGCATGTAATGTGGGAATACCTAAACTAAAAAGATTGTACCAGTACCCTTACATTTAATACTTCATGTAAAATCCATGTGTTACGTTTAGTTGCAACCCTTCTTACTGCAGTAATTAATTAAATAAAATATTTTCATAGTGTTCACCACAATATGTAAAATAGTTCACATCCATGATAACTGTTGCCATAAAAACTCCAAAAATCACAAGGTCTACATAAATGGATTAAATACATGTAGAATCGGAGTACTAGGGAGTAAAAGGATCTGATCCTAGCAAGCAAGTTTATTACTGGAGAAGGCTTCACTGTACTGTGCCAGATGGTAAGGAAACAATAAATTGTAAATGTAGTGCTGGGAAAAGATATCTAGCTAAGCAACTGCAAATGCTTTTGCATTTAAAACCTAGGTTTTAAGATCTTCTGTGTAAGATGTCTCACTAGCTCATTTCAGCCTTGACATTCACTGAGCAACAGTTGACCAGTGATCATGTTGTGATAGGCAAAGACATATTAACAATGAAAACAACAACTGGCATTAGTCAGATCAAGTTCAATATGGATCAGGAGTTCCAGGTTACTGATAGAACCAGTTCTGCATTACAGTCATGTACTGCCGAGGGATTTTTAAGCGTTGCTGTTGCTACACCTTTAAAAAAGGGCTGCAAAATGAAATAGGGTGACTTCTCTATTCTCCAGTGTATTTTGTTTGTGATAAAATTACTAATTATATGATTTCAGCTTTGATTCAGCTGGTCACATGCAGGAAATACTAAACGTCAGTCATGACCTTATTATATACCTTAGTATTTGTTTTGGTACTTTTAAATGTAAGTTACTTGATCAATTTCTAGATTTTTATGTGGGGGTATGTGCTTAGTTACTGCTATTACATACAGGTGCCCAAAGAGAATAAAGGTAGTACATCACAATAGCTCATCAGTGAGACTGGTATTCCAAAGCCTCAGAAATAAATTATGCATAAAGCAGATTGTGTGCTTCTATATGCATGCTTTTGGTGGGAAAAGGATTATCAACCCACTTTCAGGGCTCTCTCGCAGATGTTTCCTTAATAATAATAGGCACTAGCAAATAAAATTAATGCTGGATCCAGTATTACCCAGTTTAATTCACTTAGTGTATTCATCCTTTCATCTTGTTAATAATCATTGGTAGAATGGATTGATTAAAAACACTGACATGTAGTAAAGCTGAAATGTTAGGCCGTATGTTATCAGTAAGATTATATTTACTTGAATGCTAATTTAAAGGATTTGTCTCAGTGTGAGCTCCAGGAGCTAGCGGTTTCTTCTCAACCAGATGTTCCTTTGTAGGTTTTTGTTTTCCAAAATTTTTATAGTTTGGAATGTTTTTGTCTTGCTGATTTATCAAGCTCCTCTTCTAGCTCCATGTCTCCCCTTCTTCTATTTTGTTCCCACGTGTCCTACCATTTCTCTTTGCACTGGTTTATCCCCTTATGACAAAGGGAAACTAGATTCTGTTCTTTCATATCGTCAAGGTAGGTCAATATAAAGTAGTATGAAATTCTCCTTTTCCATTGAGCTAAGTATAGACACATCGCAGAAGTAAAAGTCCTTCCAAGGTTGATTTATAGAATCAAGATATATTTAATTGAAACTAGTGTGGATTTTGTCAGTAATGTAGCTGGCATCAGGACTTGACTCTGATTCTAAATCTGGGGTTTTTTTTTTCCCCTTTAGGTAACATGATCTATTCAGTGACAAAACAATTCATAACTGAATATAAAGATATATTTTGCTTTACTTGTCATCACCTGTATCAGCCACTTAATTGTATGGGGCAGAATATTTTTCACATCCCAAATTAGCAAAATGTTATAGCACATAAGTAAATGTAAATCTTACCAATAATTCCATTGATTTAAAAGAGACTTATCATGTGCTTAGAGTTGTATCTGCAGGTAACTACTTCACTAATTCAAGGTCTTATTGGACAAATCCTTCTAAAAGCTGGTATCTTGTTCATCTTAATGGTCAATGTTTATATATCTTTGATCTCTCCAAAGGGATTTCATTATTCTGCTATTACTGTGTGTCTCCAGATGCATGTTGCTAAACATACATGGAAAATATATATCCTCTATAAGTTACGGTGTTAGGAACTCTGTAATATTTTGAATAAAGTAAAATATAACTATATCAACATTAACTAAAATGTACATGTGGGTATGCCATTGCGAAGCGGAAGTTTCCATTGTGTATATAGGAATTGCTCCAACTTTTTTTTTTTTTCAGTCATTCTAATAAAATTAAGCCTGGCAAAATTTCAGTTGCCTCTTGCAGTTTGGTAATGGTATATGCATCAGGCTGATTGAGCTTTTGCATAAACATGGTATTAAAAGGGAATGCAATCTTTTTTAATAGAGCTTTAAAAAAAAAAATTAAAACAGATGTGTACACCCCCAAAAAATCTTTGAGACCATCCATTCTGCCTGCAACTCAAACCTCCCAGTTGGCTTCTTCAGCACGGGCAAGGTGGTTTGATCACGTCCTTCTAAAGCTGCTCACAAGAGAGGCTTGACAGCAACACGAAACTAGTTGTTTGTCGTGCCAGAGCAAATACTTACTTCTGGCACTCTCTGGTATGTTTGTTTTCATAAGGTGGCTTGCACCCTAAAATGGCAGCCCTCCTGTTATGGTGAAAGACAGCTAGTGGGTCAGCCATGCTGGGCTTTTTAGTAAAGTTCTGTCTGAAAGACTGACTGCTTTGGGGAGAATAGAAATTATTAAATGATTTATAGTAATAGATGCACATATTTCTGTTGCATTCCAAAATTTCTGCATGCTTTTCCTCCTGAAATATTTTTTGTGGTCGTTAATCTGTGGAACAAATTCTTCTGCCATATAGTTTATTCTTTAAGCTACCATTCTGCTTTTTACTAAGTAAATTAAGATCAAGGCATTTAAACTCAATAGGATTAATCCATATCAGTCCTTCTCAACCACATAAGCATATGTTGGATGAGTAATTGGGTGCTACTATAGTCTCTGTACTACCTAGGAAGTGCTTCATTAAGATGTCACTTCAGAGTTGTATTGCTTTCAGCTGGACTCCTCAATCAGAGGGAGATAGACCAGTAATAAAGCTTGTTCCTCATATTTGCATGAAAGTATGGAAGGTAAGCATAGTGTTGGCTTGCTAATTGACAGTTAATAGCACAATAAATATTTCTGTGCTATGTTTAGAAATTTAAAAATAGGGTTTTAAATATAGATTACTGTTTAATGCTCAAGAGCATTAATTTTGAAGAGTTGGAAATATAAGTTATTTTTCATGAATTGTCATTGTGTAAAGTGACAGTAAACAACATGACAGGGTTATTCAGTTTTTGTGAAGGTCAGTGGGAGGAGAATGAGCCCCTTGGTGCAGACTTCTACCGAACTTAAAAGCCAAAATGTGTGCTTATTTAGTAAAATATTATGTGAAGTAAAATGTCTGTCTTGTAAGATCTCCTCCAGAGACATGTTTTGCCCTTGTAAAAGAGCTGGTTTATCAGCAAGCTGATTTATCTGATAGTTGATCACACTTGATCATTTTATCATGAAAGAGGCAGTTCTTAGCTACATATTTCATTTGCTGAACATGTGGAAATCTGCTCTCAAAGTCCTAACAAGTGTTAGGACTTAGAAGTGGTGTAAGAAATACTAATATTTTACTTTGAAAGTGTCACGGTTTGGAAAGACTTTGGACTGTTACCTGGCAATTTTGGAATACTGTAGCATTTAATGCAGGCTATGAGAGCAAACAATTGTCACATTACTGTGGGACATTTTTACGAAGCAAATACGGAGCAAATATAATACATATTAAACTTAAGAATACTCAGAATTCATGTTTAAGCAAAAAGACTCCTTACAAAGGTAACCAGCTTACAGGATTTTTCTGTGTAGTAAGTATCGTGCCCAATAGTTACTAGACTGTAGATAACTGTATAAGCATATCTTTCTCACTTTGTGGGACTTTAGATCATTAATTTTAAAGCAACAAGTAATTCTTTTAAACTCTCATTTTTAGCTTTGTAAGGGTTGTTACTAGCCTGGCACTATTTTGTAAGATGAATGTTTTTATGATACTTGAAAAAAGGAAACAAAATTTCTAGTTAATAAAATCATGCACATCTCTATGCATTGTTTTGCATAGTTGTAATGTATGATTTAAATGCTTAGGGATGTCTGCTCATGTTTCTAGCTCAAACTATTTTTAAAAAAATCAAAGAATTTGTCTAAACCCAAGATCTTTATAGAGTATTTTTAATTTTGATTTCTGATGTTTGTAAGAAAGATGGTACAGTTTTCACCTAAGCATCAGAAACAACTTCAAATTCTTAAATGAAAACTATCTCCTAATCATATGAATCCTAAGGCTGAGGTTTTGAATAATTAAGTTCCAAAAAAATTGCTCAGAAGTTTCTTTCTTTTTCCTCTTCAAAATATGATTAAAAATGACAGTTGACAACAACAACTGTAGATGTTTTCTTCTGGCCTAATTATTAAGAACTACAGTACCAGCAAATGACTTCATCTGTGTCCTAGATAGTCTTCTAGTTTAGAAGCTACAAACAATACTCTATTTTACTCAGATTTATTCTCAGATTTGCTCCTTTTATCCTCAACACTGTAGCAAACATAGCTCCTTGAGGCTATGAACTGGCAAATGGGTAGCATTTATGTATCTGTGGACTCTGCAGAGACTGGAAGGTTTTGAAATGCTGCCAGTTGTTTTTGCTGTGTATTGTAGAAGACCCTCCTTTTTCCTCTAGCTTGACCAATGAAAAAAGAAAAACAAAAATAACCTGTGAATTTTCCATGACAGAAAATCCTGGCTTGCTTGTAATATAGTAGCTGATCGGTCTAATCTTCTAATAATCTTTTGAACCATGTAGAGTTGAATGAGGAATTAGCAGGTGACAGAAGGCCGTACTGCCATCTGATAATTAATGAAAACTGAAAAATACTCTGGCAACACACATCTACTTGGTACTATTTAGTAATTGCAGTTAGCTAGAATATTAAGAATATGTGGATGTAAATTGAATTGCTGAGGGCAGGAGAATGAATGTGCATTTCTGTTTTTACTCTTAATGATCTTCACATGATTAACTTCTGGGGTGACCTTAAAACTAAGTTCATTAGTAAGAGTTAGCCTGTGGCGCTCTGCTGGAGTTCTAGTATTTGTAGCAACCTGAGGTTTCCTACTTCAGACTACCAGTGAGCAGACACACGTAAAGATAAAGGCAGTAGTTTTCTGGAGTGTTGCAGTTGCACTGTTTTAAGATCTCCCTCCCCTTCTGCCTCTTAGTCTGCTTGTTCACTGATAGCTTTGTTCATGGTTTTGCTTTTTAAGTTATGTGCTAACTAAATGGTTTTTTCACGCTTGGAGAAGAGAAAAATGGTTCATAATGTTCCAGTTGGCTTAAGAAAAAGATATTTTTCTGAAGTTATGAGTGCCATAGAAGGATAAATTCCTTAGCAAAGAACACCAAGTACAATATGTCCTACCTCTCCAGCAGCACTGAGTCTGGAAGCAATAGAGGCTTGGGACAAAAGCTGATAGCCTTGCAAAACATATTGTAAAAGTATCAGTGATACTGTAAGAGATTAAACAGCTGAAGGTGAGTACACTTTGTAGTAGGTGGAATGCAAAATCCAGCAAACTCTGAAAAACTGTGAAGCATGTAACGTGAAACTGTAATTTGTTAATAGCAGCAGCAGAATTTTGGCTGTGAAATTGGTAATAATTGCTGTGCTAGAAGCTGGTAGATACTGAAAAGCTGTGCTATTTGTTGTATTTTAATGTTTCTGGTTACTTTTGTTTCCTTACTATAAATACTGAGGTGGAGATAACATTGCAACTACTTGACTTTAATAGCACTATCACTTTTAGAAACATACTATTTAAATTGTAATTTAGAGGTAGACCAGAAGATGGTGAGTCAGTGACTTCCACAGTATCATCAGTTCTCATAATTTGACTGAGCTTTCCATGAAAATTGAAGATGCTCTCAAAACTCAGTTTGTGGAGTTGAGAAATTATGTGAGGATCTGTTTAATTTTAAAACAAATTTCTAGTCCTTCCAGTTCCAGGGAAAAGCTTGACAAATTAATCTGAGAATAACATGAAGTCTCTGAAAACAGAAGGCAGATGTCATTCCATATAAGTAATTTTAAAATCCTTTGACATTTCATTTTCTTTTTTTGGTTAGGATCTGACTTGTGATTGTTTTTGAAAAGTTTGGGTTATGACTACTGACACCCAGAAGGCCCCTCTGTCAAGTGAGGGTCCTGTCAACACATCATGAGCTCTGAGCATGAGTGTTGCTGTGTGCATAAAATTCTTATTTTCAATAAGAATTTCAGGATTTGTTTCCTAATTAAGATATATATCGGTGAATATTTATCTGGGAATTTCCTATTAAAAAATGCAGGTTTTATTTGTCATTGTAGTTGCATGCTAACAAAAGCTGTATGTACATAAACCTAGACAAAGAAAGAGATTAAGTATCATTTGCTGGCGTGTCTTTTAACTCACTCCCTTTTGCTGTTGTAAACTTGATATGTAATGTCAGCCTTGGGCACAAAAGAATGACTTGAGGATGGAGTGCCTGAATGAACTGCTTTTATTAGTGTAGCCTTTCCATTTATAATGTAGTTTGCTTTAATGAAATGTTGCAGAGAAACCAAGTTTGGACTTAAAAAAAAATTCTGTTCTTCAGAGCAGTGACTGGTGATCAAATGGGTTTTATGACAAACTGTTTCCTAGTTTCTCATCAAATTTTCTATGTGTTAATGATAGACTCTTTCCATCTAACATGCATTTGCATGGTAAAACTGCTATGATGCTTTGACCTCAGCAAGCATTCATCTTACCACAATTTCTGGGTTTGGCACCCTGTGCTATGGTGGCTGTGGTGTTGGTCCAGCCCATATTTTTTCCTTGCTTTTGGAGCAGCATCCGAGGCACTGGTTCCCAATGCTAATTGGAAAGCATGATCCTTTCCAACTCTGGCCTTCCAGAGGCAGTGCGTTTGCCTGATCACTGGGTGGATGCATTCAGAAGTGATACACAAGCAGACATTCATATGGGTAAAGATGGTGGATATGAGGACAAGGTCAGTGAGGCAAGCGTAGCCTTGTAGAATAGGAGGAGTAGAAGAGGTGCTTGATGGGGACTTGCAGAAGTTCTCCAGGAAGGAGGGTCTAGCACACTTGTGTATAGGGAAGCCAAATGACTAGTCAGCATGAGACATAGGTTTCAGTATAATAAACTGATTTTTGAAGAGTATCAAATGATCCATCCAAAGAGCAAATGATACTGCTGGTGAGAGGAGACAAGAAAGGGTCATATGAAATGAAACAGTGTATTAGTTGATTGAACTTGTTGAAAGACAGACAAATCTGGTTTCTGTTCAAGGCTCAGTCAAATGCTTCCTGGAGCAGTCTAAACATTATGGTATTTCCACTTGTAAAGAAGTTTCTTCCACCAAGTCACCTTAATCTGTCCTGAGCCCCATTCTCACTGTTAATACCTTGCTAATTAATTTGAATGTAGCTCTGCCATCATGGATTACTTGAATACAGACATTGCCACGTATAAAATGGAAAAGCAAGATTTTTGCTTTCAGAACAGTGCCTTGAAATGTTTAATTTATATTCAAAAACTCAACTTCAGGTTCTTGGATAAAAAGATGAGATGATGGGGTTGCTTCACTTCTGTTACCATTATTATTTTGAGTTATAGTGGGCAGGCCTTGGTAGTGTTCTCAGGCTGTCTAAGGAAAACACATTAATGCTTAATGTGAATAAAATTTTTCATTGCAAATACATGTGACTTTAATTGTGAATAGAAGCAGACCTGATTGTAACTATGTTGTATATCTGAAGCACAGAGGTGAAAATAGGTGTCTCAAGTGTAAGCCACGCAGCTCTCAGATATGGGCTGCAAGTTTCATGAGTTTTATACCAGGACTTGTGAATTTCCTTTGTGAGCACTAGTTTTAACTGTATCAGTGAAAGGTAAAAATTATTCTAGATTCTGGACAGCATGGTGGAAGCTAAAGCAACAGTAAAATTATTTACGTTGGGAACGTTAATACCACACCCACAAAGATCACACTTATTACAATCCTAGTGGTTTCTACAAATGTACATTTTCTAACAGGCTAGAGGAGGCACTTTTTCTAGGGTTTGCTCAACAAAGGGAAGGTCTTCTGCATGATCTTGTGTGTCCCAAGGGAATTCCCTAGTCCCACTTCTACCACTGTTTTTGCCTATTCTTTCCTGTCCTTGTGTGCATGTAGGTTTTACTGCTGGATGCAAGAATTTCTTATTGTAGAATTAAAATGTTAGCGAGTATGTCTATGACTTTCCGTGTATGTAATGAACTATGGAACTGAGACCTTGAGGAACCTTTCTGTTTACTCTAACAGTTGCATTTCTATAGCAGCAGTAAACAAGAGCTGCTTCTATCTCTCTTGGAAGGAGTATCATTGCAGTTGCATTGTACTTGAGTTATTTGTTTCTAAAGTTTTTCACTAGTTTATTTATGGCATGATTATTAGAGATGCTGAAAATCCACAAATTCAGCTGACGCCAGTTGAGTTGCTGGAATACAACTGAAAAACTTGTCCTTAATAACTCTGGTACCTTTACTGTGGTAATATCTGATAAGGTGCATTGTGAGCCTCTGGAAGATGTTCTGTACCTGAATGCAAAAGTGACCAATCGAAAGGTTTGATTAGGGTGTTTCAGAGCTGAATTCCTACAGGTTGTGATGGCACATCTTCCTAGCTTCTGAAGTCATCCAGGCATTTAAACTTGTGTACCTTTAGCTCTATCTCCAAGCTGTTTGCCTGCGAATAGTAGGCGCAAACTTCTTTAAAGGGTATAATAGGACCATCCTCTTCTACTGTAGATTTAGCAACTCTATTCATGTTTATTCTGTTTAATTTCCGTGAGAACATAAGCTGCTGTTATTCGCAAGGAGTTCTGAAAACACTTTTTAGTGGAAACAGCCTCTTATTAGTGGATAGTTGGTATGTTTATGTTAAACATTAAGTCCTTATGCCTTTTGTGTTCTTTTTCCTGGTTAAATATTTACATTGTTGAGGAATGAAACAAATATTTAAAATATTTGAAATAGATCATGAAAGATGTTGAGATAGCATATAAGGTAATTGAGATTTATGGTTTGAGTGTATTCAAATTCCTACTGTGCTTTCATTTTCCTTATGTGTTTGCACTTCTCTTGACAGAGCTTGGATACCATGTGCGTGCTGTTATTGAACTTTCACCAAGGCAAAGGTTGTGCATAACAAAACCAAGAGCAAGTGCCACTCTAGCAGATTCACTGTATCCAACCTTTACTTTGGATTAGAGTTCTTTGAATTTAGCCATGTTAAATGGCTAGAGATTCTGTAGGGAAACTTTATTTTTGCGTCCCTTAATTTGTTGCTTATTATGGCACAGCTGTTTAGTATTTTGTGTTGTATACTTTGATTCTGTACTCCCTAATTTACTGGAAAGCTAATATGTTTAAATTACATAAAACATGCAGGTAGTTCAGGATACTTAATCTTGAAGTTTTCATCAAGTAAAACGTAAAGCCCATCTCAAAACTGGGATGATATTGCTTCAGATTAAGGGGTATATTGTTTTTGCAGATAATCTGTGTTCTGAAAAACAGAAGTGTTGTCTCTTATCAAGAGATCTATGAGAAAAATCTTGTTTCTGTATTTCCAATACTCATTTCCCTGGTATTCTCAAGTCCTAAAGAAAACCTGCTTGTTGCATGGAAGCAGCTTTGTGCATGTATTTTTTTTCATCTGGAAATGGTTTGCTAACAGGTAGGGAGCCCAGGACGCACTGTATTGCAGAAATACACCAATTTAACTTCCTTGCTGTTCTGTGTTACTTGCAAAAGTGATCTAACCACAACTAGTGTGTTATGAATGACTGTATTTATAAACATTAGAAAATACAGTTAGAAAGCATAACTCGTGCACACAGCTCTGCAGGTCTAGTGGTGTTGACTTGTATCACCTCAGCATTCTGGTTTCACAGAGAATGTCACTGTTTCAGATTTTCTCTTGATGATGTGCTCATTAATACCACAGCTTGTTGTATTAAAGCAAATGAGATGAGAAGTGGAGCAGTGGCCTGTGATCTGTCGTGGGACTTGGAAGACTGGAGTTTGCTTCCCTCCTTTCCCCTTGGTCTTTGGAACTGGAGGGGAAGGTGCTGTGCCTTCTCTTGGCAGCTGCAGGGAACAATTGCAGAGGCAAATTCTTGCATACCACCTGCTATTCTAGACTACAGCATGCTTAGTGCAAATGGAATGGAAGAGTACAGCCTCAAAGAATCCTTGACACAACAGATTTAAGCAGGAATTTTGGGTTTTATAAATCAGCAAACATCTGGGTTAATGTTGGATGAGCAAGCATCATTTTGCCTGTGGATATGGGGTAGACAGATTTCACATCCCTGTTGCAGAACAGAGGGGATAAAACACTCCCATCCCTGTGCTGGAGGCAGGTGAAACTTGTAGAGCTCTTAGAAAAATAACTAATTAACCAAACCAGAACAGGTCACACATGGTCTGAGATAATTAGTTTGGGCAAATTCAGCCTGAAGTGTTGGTGTAGCTAAACTGTAAACAGGAAGGTTTCAGGAAGGGTACTTCTATGAACTCTGCATGCAATAGCATTTTTTCAAAATTACTTTCCTAGAAATGGTCCTCCTGGCATAGGTAAGGCTTCCATTGACTTTTTTTATTAGGAGTGCTGAACACAACAATGCAAAGCACAGGCAGTCTGAGATCCTCTTGAATGATACATGTGAAGGAAATGATGTGAAACTGATACTGTTGATGAATTTGCATGGATATTCTCTATACTCAGCAGCCAAAGGAAGCTGGAGGCATTTTGTTTGGATGGAAAGGTATCTTTCTAAAGTGAATGTGTATCTGCTTTATAATGGAATTGCTCTTCATCCTGACTTAAGCTTCATGAAATTATTCTGTACTTATACCATAGTAAGTGAAGTCAGATCAGGCCCATGACCAGTTGAAGAGTTAGCTTATTGTTTTACTGTTTATTCTTGAGTCACCCATGTTCATCTTGAAGGCATAGTGGAAAATGTTGATTTTATTATTCACCAGAGTTACTGTACTATGTTGAATAAATTCCTATAGAGTGAATAATTAACTTCAATGTAAATCTCCTAGTCTTCCTTACATAAGATACATATTTCATGGGCATAAAATTTATCACTCTGGATGGTTTGATAGTCTTCCTCTAGCAAAGGTTAGTGCATATAGTTTTGGAAGAAGTTAAAAAAAAAAAAAAAAAACAACAAACAAAAAACCAAAACCAAACCTATTTTTCCCTCTGAAATTGTACCCTGTTCACTATGTAATGCTATATATAGAAGACTGAGGAAAATTCCATGCGTTATCAGTTTATATGTTTGAAGCATAACAGTTCTTCATTTTTATCCTCTAACTTCTAGTAATTAAATACTTTTGATGGTCATAAATGTATCCAGCCATGTTTATGAGCCCAGGCTGAGAAACATACCCTCTGACTCTTTAAGGTAGTGAAGCTTCAGACTGACTGTATGATATTTAAAGAACTTTCCACTTCATACTACTATGTTAATAACTGTACCTGTTACCATAATTATACCCTGCCGCCTCTTTAAAAAATTAGCAATGTGCTTCAGCACTTGCAATATCTTTTTTATTTTTTTATATATACAGGTATATGTATTTATATAGCTAATTACTTTGACCTTTCGGTGCTCTCCTGTTCTAAAGGTTTACAAGCATCCTCTTTGCTGCATTAGGAGTGGATTTATTTTTGTATCTTCTTTCTTTATAAGACCCAGTGCTCATCATTCTACAAGTGTATTAGATTCTTTCTTTCTATCTTTAGAGGACTGTATTCGGCAATCAAGACTTCTTTTCCTAATGCCAGACAAAAAGAACAGCGACAAAAGAAAATAAGCTCTTGAGTCAGCATTTGTAATGTCCGTTGTCATTATGGAAGCAGCTGTGTGTGGAAACAAGGCAAATAGAATTTGAAATGAAAAGCTGGAAAAGAAATTGCCAGTTGCCTGCAGGGATGGAGAAAACTATTGGGCCTGATTGCCAATTAACTGCTCTGGTTTTTTCTGACAGCTTTGATAACAGGTCAAAAAAGTGGCAGGAACTGCTGTTGGGCTTGCTCGCTTTATCCCTCATGGTTGCTCAGCCACAGATATTCCTCTGCACACAAAGAAATACCATGATGGTATCAACAGTAGTTTGTATCTGTATTACTGTTGGATGTGGAACATTTCTGGTGAATTGTCTTTAGATACAAAAAGCCTTCCAGGTGTAGAAGGCAGGCTAGGGATAGATTAATATTGTCAGTTCATGTTAAGCATATTGGTGAGGACTTAAAAGAGGATCAAGGGCACTTTCTCAGCATAAAAACAGTGTTTGTACCTACCCTGTCCTGGGGCTGCAGGAATTGGTTTAATGTAAGCATAGACTACAGAAAATCTAAGTGTCATAGGAACACTACCAGAGTACAGAGAAATGTGTTCTCTGTAATTGAATACATCTTTCAGCAGGTAGTCATAGTTCCAATAGACATGTACCTTTGGAAGCTTAATGTTAAATCTTGTCAGAATTGCCTGTGGACTGAGTCATCTTGGGTTGTGATAAACCTGTGTGTGCAAGGTATTTATTAGCTGAGATAGGTCTCTGTTTCTGTATTGAAATTGTCTGAAATGTCTGACTAGTTTAGGTGTTGCCTCTGCTTGCTCAAACAAGATCTCTCCTGAATGCCAGAACTATGATTGCAGCACTTCTGCCATTTAAATGACCAGCTAATTTACCCTGTAATTATCTAATAGGGTATTTAAGACTGTCTCTTTAGAGCAGAAGTATTAGCTTTATTTATCTTCTTCATTCAAGAACAGATGTTTCTACTGTGTTACTGAAATAATCAATGTCTCTGGAAATCAAAGATCGCTATTCTGAAATAGAATATGATGGAAAATCTAAATTATGCATCATAAACAGGAAGGAGTGAAACTAATTGCATTGCAACCTTGCAGAAATTGTTTTTGATAAAATCTGACTCATGGTAATGGTAAATAGTTAAAAACATTAACAGTATGACAGAAGTGGTGTTGTCTTTTGCACCTGCATGGCTAAGTATTTCACTTATGTTTTGACATGCTGCTTCTGTATTTCAGGACTGCCTTCTGTCTCTTTGCAGCTTCAGAGTCCTTTGGAGTTCCTGAGTAAATTTGATTTAAATGCTTAATTTTTTTCCCCAATTTTTCCACAGTTCATTATTTCTTTATTTTTAATTGCCACATCAGGTTTCCAATCAGGGTTTTGCACTTCCAGAAACATCTGCGTGTAAAGTCATTTTTTCTGAATATATATATATATTTTTTTTTTCTTTTGGGTATGAAGCCTGGTACATGCTGCTAGTAAGCTTAGCAAAATGGATGAGTAGGATTTTAGTACTTAAATAAGATAGTGACATGAAGGAAGAAGACTTAACTCACCACCCACTCTCAAGGCCATATCCTGTGACCCACAGGAACAGTCCCAGTGAAGACAGAGAAAATACTAACCCGAGTAAAGTAGACAGGATCTCATTAAAATAACCCACTGATGTTTAAGAACTCTTTTTATATAGCATGATGGAAGAAAGCTAAATTACTATGGAAACTTTAAATAGCATCATGGAAGAAAAGTAAACTACTGCCTTAAAAGCAGCAGAAACACTTGCTGAGATGAGAATCAGTTACATAGTGCACATAACTTGTTTTTTCTCTATCTTACACTGCTGTGTAAGATAGAGAGATAAATGCTTATGATAGATAAATGCTTATACTGCAAATAGGGCCCAAATACATATTTTTACTTTTGTACTTTGAGACATTAGTCACATACTGTTGTGACAAAAATTTTCTTTTATTTTCTTGAATGGTCTGACAATACAGTTGCTATCTTAGAAGGTTTCACCACATCTCATGTTACTTGTTTCCCTTAAAACCCTGACCCCCAGCTGAAGTTTGTTACACGAGAATCTTAATTTCCAAGTAATTTTCTTTTTGAAGGAAATGTCTAATTCCGATGGTTTCAGATAAGCACAAATATCAAAATGTAAACCCCAAAGATTAAAAAAAAAAAAAAAACCGAAAAAAACCCCCACCAAACAAGAGAAAAATAAAAAGTATAAAAAAATGTTATTTAAAACAGTCATGGTATTTTATAGTATTTTGAACAAATAGTTGCTCTGTTTATTTAAAAATAGTATTTTGAAAAAAGTTGGGGGCTACTCATTGCTAGCTCATGAGCATTGCTTGTGTTGTTATGCATACAGGTTTAGCTATATGTAGGATACCTCTTCAGCATTTTTTAGCTCTAGAGACCTTTCCAGCATTTCCTGCAGAGTATTTTTTTTATTACAAGCAGATCAAGAACTCTTAGTGAGTACTTCATAGTATAGTGTAGTTTATTCTTTCCCATACAAAGTTCTCTTACCAGCAGTAAAAACAGCAGCAAAAAGATTGTCCCTATTGTATTAGAAAATCAAAGGTAAAAACTTACTTTGCATTTATGAAAATGCTGTTGAGGGAATAAAACTGACCTATTGAAAACTGCCCAGCAATCTAAATGTGTGCATAGTTACAGTTAAGAAAGATCTCTAAAAAGCTGTGGTTTTCATTTAATAACTCTTATTTATATAGGATATGAATATAAATTATGAAAAGCTTATCATTCCAGGTTCAGCAAAGGCAAAATAATATGAGGAGGAATGCCATAGTACACAGCTTTGGATTGGTAGGTTTGAGTAAAATCATCAGTCCCGATATCCTGGTCAAGTTCTAATTTCTGGCTACCTGAATCTCCATCCAGTGACATGCTTTCCAACATAGTATCCAAATATGTTGAATAACTATGTTTCTTAATAATTTAATATTTTCAGGTCAATTTTTAATCCAGATGGGGTTTTTCTTTCTTTTGGGTTTGTTTTTTTTTCCAAGGTTTATCATGTCTCCTTTTTCTCCTGAAAGATACTGTGTAAATATGAGGATGTTAGAATATTGACAGCCTTAGGCATTGGATACAGTGGGAATCCCCACTTTCTGTGTAACTGGAGGTAGCTACAGAAGAAAGAAAGGCTGACCCTGTGCTCTTTGCTCTCCAAGCAAAGGTGGACAACCTGTGAATGCCATGCAAACAAACAGGTTGTGCTGTACTTCTCATTTGGTCTCATTTCATAGGTAGGCAGGGAGAGCCAATTTGTAATAAACAAACATTCTACCCAATTGCAGAATATATCAGGCTTTGACATCACTAATACAGTAGTGTGATATCTTTCTCAGTGAAATAATCTCCAGTAGTGATGTCACCACTTACAATTCTGAAATCAGGAGACACTTCAGTGGTTAATGTAATGAGGCAATGTTACACCTGTTTGTGGCTGACCACAGCTAATTTATATTGTATTAAAATATAATACAAAAACTCTTTCACAGTAGAGTAGGTATAACTCACATCAGTGGTATTGTATGCACTGCTTAGTAAACCTCCAGGAAATGTCTGACTTCTTGGCACGATCCCCCAGCAAACTGCAGCTGATGTAGTGCCCTGCTGCCTCTTCTCTCATGTGCTGGTGACCTGTGCGAGTCCTTCGTTTGTATTTTTTCTACTGTCAAATGGTGAAGGATTGAAAGAAAACTGACACAGCTAGAATGGGGAAGAAATTATTTTCTAACAAATTCACATTGATAATGTTTAATCTTCTTTATTCTGAACCAAATTCTGATTCCATTATTACAGTCTTACAACAGACCTCAGAAGGGATCCTGTTGTCGCAGGTGTTGTGCAACCATCTAGTTATGGGGCAGTCCCTGCACCTGGAAAGTTTGTAACCTTATTAGGGCATACAAAGGTGGGAAAGAAAGGTACAGTCTTGCCCAAGGGCATCCAGCAGGTCCATGGTAAAACCAGTTGTTGAATTCGGGTCTTCCTGTTTCCCCTTGCAGTGTCTTGTCCAGTAGCTAATAGTACAGTTCTGTTGATACGCACAATTTTTAGGGGAGAAGCAGCTGCGTATAGCAGATCTGAATATAACTATTATGCGCAAATAACCTGGCCATGACAGGAATATTTTTCTTGCTCTCAACCAAAAACACTAAGCCAGAAGGGAAAACATACACAAGTATAGGACAACTTTGAAAATACTCATGTAAGGTGGATTTTTGTCACTTTTGGCTTATAAAGTAAAAGCAAAGACAAAACTTTCACTTTATGGTAGGCACAACACCACCTGTAGCACATTGTGCTCTCTACAGCCAAGTGCTGCTCAGAGCTTCACACATGCAGATGGGTGCTGCCGTAGGCTTACCCTGTGTGCACCGATGGCATGTGCATGGTGGAAAATGGCAAATGGAAATATAAGCTTGTGTATTGAGACAATTGTGTGTGACTTCTTTACAAACTTGCACTTCCTAACAAGGGCCTGAATCATCCTGTTGTAGTAAAGCTTCAATAAGAGGAAATGGGTGAGGATCTGTCATGAGGGTTTATCAACCCTTGCGAAGGTGCCTTCTGTTTTGTTTTGCCTTCTTATGGAGTTGGGTAGAGAAAGTAGATTCACATTGAGACTCCAATCTTTGTGCTCAGTAAAAGCCTTTATTGGGCTCTTTGACAGTGTTATGAGTCAACAGGCTTGTCAGAAGGGTGGAGTAAAGGTTGGGAGGTGGTAACTTCTGCAGCAGCAGAATAGCTTCTGTGGAATAGCTCATCAGCGTTCACCCACTGATTACAAGCAGGTACTTGAAAGTGTCCCACGGAGGTTTACTACTGTTCAAATGTTGGAGTGCTCAGTGCTTTGCAGGACTAGACTCTAGTACTAAACACTAATTGGCAATGATACCGCATTGCACTTAGAAATTCATTATTCTAAAAATTGTTTGTTGAAATGTAAGGTGATGATTTTAATGTTGGAAAACCACTCAAGCTATGGAGGTAGATTGATGGTCAGTGCTTACTCTATGCAAATGAAAACATCAAGTGTATGAAAACAGGTGCTGCTATTGTGAATTCTTGGTCACTATTACAGGGAAAAGAATTGCTAGGTGTTTGATGTACTTTAAAGTGTTGTTTGTAATGTTTTAAGTGTGCCAGGCTTGGAAATGTTATTCACATCTGGTACCTTGTATTGAAAAGATGAGTAACTTGTATTAGTATGTGCTTGGAATTAAAGCCTTATGTATTTCCTGTTTATTAGGTATAAGCGGTTGAGGACAACACTTCTTGCTGTCAAAAGATGGAAAACAACATAACTACTATCTCTCGTGAAGAGCTGGAAGAACTAAGAGAAGCATTCAGTAAAATAGGTATGTTTTAAATAAGAAAATAATAAGGATGCCATTAACATTGCAAAGCCGTGTAGGATTTGTGGAAGAAATCTTTATAGATCACTTTGTTTTGATAGGGCCATGTTTTCCTTCTGTGTTGCCAGTAATATCTAGGAAAATAAGAATGTTTACATAAAACCCCTTATTTTCACTGAAACTATGTGTGTTTATTAATTTCTTTCAACTTCAGCAATGAAAACAGATACATTTTCTTGCTGGGCAGTTGTATTATTTGTGCCATTGTATACGCAGCATGATAGGTCTCAAAATTCAGTTTTTTGAACTCCTTAAATCTGAAAAAAAAATTGATTAAACTTCAGTTGTTAAATATATTTTCATGTTAGATTACTGACACTTTGTTTTTGCTTTACTTGCATGCTTTGGTGAACTAGTAATTTCTCTTTTTGTTTATTGGATCGGATTTTACATCTTAAGTAAGCTAAACTTGGAGATTTTTTGATCTTGCTTTTGTAGCTAGCAGATGTTAATAAATAACTGTACAATTTTGTATGTTTGACAGGATGTTTGCAGATTAATCAGAGTAAACAGAAAGAGTGAGAAATTATATAGCAACTAACCCTTATTTCCGGATTACAATACCGTTGTGAATGTTAATGCTTGCGTCTGCTTTATTTCTTATTTGCTGCAGTTCTGCGGGGGTGATGTGTAAGTGTGCAGCTCAGCAAATCAAACATATTTGTAGTCATTCATAATGGGGGAACAGGGTCACTTTAGGCAAGAAGTTTTAAATATTAGGAGTCTCCAGCTTGGTAAAGAGACTATTGGGAAGCTGTATGTTAGATATCTGTAAGACCATGAGTAGTATGGAAAAGGTGAAGAGGGAATTATTCAGTTTCTGTCAATACAGGTATCGCATGATGCCCAGTAGAGCGTCAGAAAGCTTAAAATAAAAAAGTAACTTTTCTTCATGACAAATAATAAAACCATGAACCCATTGACTCAGGATGTTGTTAAGACCAAAAAAGAGTAGAAATGCTAAAGGAATAAGATACATCCATGGAAAGTAATTAATGAGTTGCTATTAAACGATCATCTTGATGTAGTCTGTAGTTCAAGAAGTCTATAGCCTGCAGGAGCTGGTAAAACAGACCAAAGAGCACTGTATACATGTATCAGTCTACTGGGAGGCGTTAGGATAGGTAGATACTCACTGGTGTTGTCTGACGGTTTTTCTATTTATTTGGTTTTCAGCATCTGCATTCCTTTTTCTCCCTTTCCTTCCTGCATGTTTTCACATTTCTGCTCTTAAGAATTGTCTGTACTGCTCCTACTAACTGAAAAGCATTTTCTTCCTTACTGTATTATGCTTTCTGTAAAATATAAAAATTAAGCATCATTTAGCTTTTTTCTTTTTTCATTTTTACATTTCCAATGTCTTTATGGATAAAATGCTTGCAGTTATATTGGTAAACTGAGAGAAAAGGCATGTATTTAACCCTCTGCTTGTCATCATGGAAACTTACCCTCAGTGAAAGATGAACCTAGAGAAATAAAATAGCTGGTAATCTGAGTGAGCTCATCAGCATGTCCTCTGCTTTTTAGACCATCCCTGTTATTACGTATGGTGTTATATGTCTGCAAGTCAGACGGTGCATGGATTAATACATATGCCAACATAAAGTTTGTCTGTGTAGTGATTTGTGAATTGTTGGTAGTATAAAAAACACAAAAAGAGATTTTTTTTTTTAACAGGTGTTTTTAGCCTTTCATCAGCAGTGAAATGTGGCCTTCTTAGGAAGCCGTACAGAAGCTACATAGTGTAGTATGGATTATAGGGAAATTACTGTACAGCAATCGATTATGGCTAGAGATGAAAGCATGTTTCTCTGCCCTTCTGTAATGTGATGCGTATTCATCTACTCTGGTATTATTGGCTGAGTTCTGATACTAGAGACAATGTGAAGAGAGGTCTTTTAACTAGTAAATGAAAAAAACAAAAATGGGAGCACCTTGAAAAATCAAAAAAGTGGCCACATCATTTTGCTTCTGTTGCTGACTCATTGTGTTACTTGTGACATTCTGTTACTTATCTTAGATGCATCATTTGCGGAACTGGAAAAATACTGTTAATTAATATTTTTCAAGAGCTTTTAATATCATGAAAGAGCCTGAAAATTGTTGTCAAACATGGAAAATATTAGCATTAAGTATATAAAACGATGGGCATTATTCAGCATAACTAGTGCTGGATATATGATTTCTTGTATTTGAGCTTCATTTATACTGTGTACGGACTATAGCTTTTCTGCTTTTAAATACTTCTGTCCATTGCATAGACATTGCACTACAGGTAAGGCTATTTTAGTGGACATTCTCAAATTCTGCTTGTATAGATATGTGTATACATATATATGGAAATATGCATAGATATAAAAAAAATTAAGACCAGTTAATGTTTGAGTCATTTATGCGTTACATTGGATAAAAACATATTATAGGTTTGTAAAATGGTGCTTTATTATACTAAGACAAGAATTCAAGACAGCTTTCTGCACACAGATTGGCCTAAGGTGGAAGTACAAAGGGTATTTTTATGATTTCGTCTGTACTGCTGCATTATTCATCATGAGTAACACAAATTATACAGAATTTTTCTTAATTTATCTTTATGTGATACAGCCATTTTTTTCTTTCCACAATTGTGGAGCTATACCATACCTCTTGTTGAAAAAAGCATTCTGATAATTTGCTGTACATGGACATTCCTGACATGTGGTCTTGGGAGCGAAGTATGAGTGAAGGTGGCAGTACAAATTGCTCCCAACAGAGCTAGTTGAGGAAGGTCACCTTTAATAAACAGGTACAGATCATCCCGGATTTATTCTTCACAGGTAAGCCTAACCACATCAAAAGTTTTGAAGAACAGAAAATGTCTATCAGATACTAGGATAAGACACAAAATGCAGAGTCAGGTAGAGTTCTTGTGTAAGTAGTTTTTCTTGTTTAAGTGTGCTCTTCTAATAACAACTTGCATCAGATTTGAGTTTACTGATTGCAAATGGTATAATATCAACAGTAGGAATATAATAATTGATCTCTCTTTCACTTGAAGGTTTACAGAGAATTTTGTTGGGAGTCTTAAAAAAAGCTTAAACTCTACTACTTACAAAATGCCATCTTGTTATAGCTGTGCTTTGGGATTATAAGATAGTTCCTGAGAAAATACATTACAAGATGGCACAACTCCTAGCCAGTTGTGCCTCTAATCCACAAGTATTCCTTCATGCTTGCTTACCTATGTCAGAAGAAATCCTTGTCTCCTAGAACTGTATTCCTCACACTTTATTTATTCTCAACAGTTACTATACTTGGTTCTTTACGTAAGTATAAAAACAAATTGTGCTTTCATTTTACAGATATTGATAACAGCGGGTATGTCAGTGATTATGAGCTTCAAGACCTGTTTAAAGAAGCAAGTCTGCCCTTGCCTGGTTACAAAGTCCGGGAGATTGTAGAAAAAATCATTGCAGTGACAGATAGCAACAAGGATGGGAGAATCAACTTTGAAGAATTTGTCTCTGTAAGGCATTCCCTTTGGATGTTTCTCTACTGACTGATATCTGTTGAGAACCAGGATAGAAAACTGAATTAAGTGGTACAACTAAGTATTATTTTGATAAAAATAACTAATATTTTGAGAATGGGAAAGTTTCCTGTGACATTTACAATATCCTATGTAATTATTTTCCGGTCTTTATATTTCATTCTCCCATTTAATTTAGTAGATCTCATTTGGGCAGCATGTGAGAGCACAGTAGTTTCACAGAGTCACAGAATTGTATAGGTTGGAAAAGACCTTTAAGATCATCGAGTCCAACCATTAACCTAACACTACCAAGACCACCACTAAACCATGTCCCTAAGCACCTCATCCAAACATCTTCTAAATACTTCCAGGGATGGTGACTCAGCCACTTCCCTGGGCAGCCTGTTCCAATGCTTGATAACCCTTTCAGAGAAGTAAAATTTCCTAATATCCAGTCTAAACCTCCCCTGGCACAACTTGAGGCCATTTCCTCTCGTCCTATCACTTCTTACCTGGGAGAAGAGACCGACCCCCACCTTGCTACAACCTCCTTTCAGGTAGTTGTAGAGAGCAATAAGGTCTCCCCTGAGCCTCCTTTTCTCCAGGCTAGACAACCCCAGTTCCCTCAGCCGCTGCTCATTAAGGCTTGTGCTCTAGACCCTTCACCAGATTCGTTGCCCTTCTCTGGACACGCTCCAGCACCTCAATGTCTCTCTTGTAGTGAGGGGCCCAAAACTGAACACAGTATTCGAGGTGCAGCCTCACTAGTGCCAAGTACAGGGGCATGATCACTTCCCTAGTCCTGCTGGCCACGCTACTTTTGATACAAGCCAGGATGCCACTGGCTTTCTTGGCCACCCTGCACGCTGCTGGCTCACATTCAGGCAGCTGTCAACCAACACCCCCAGGTCCTTCTCTGCCTGGCAGCTTTCCAGCCACTCTTCCCCAAGCCTGTAGCGTTGCATGGGGTTGTTGTGGCCCAAGTGCAGGACCTTGCACTTGGCCTTGTTGAACCCCATACAACTGACCTCGGCCCATTGATCCAGCCTGTCCAGGTCTCTCTGTAGGGCCTTCCTACCCTCAAGCAGATCAACACTCCCACACAACTTGGTGTCATCTGCAAACTTACTGAGGGTGCACTCGATGCCTTCGTCCAGATCATTGATAAAGATATTAAACAGAACTGGCCGCAACACAGAGCCCTGGGGAACACCGTTTGTGACCAGCCACCAACTGGAGTAAACTCCATTCACCACCACTCTTTGGGCCCGGCCATCCAGCCAGTTCTTCACCCAGCGAAGAGTACACCTGTCCAATCCATGAGCAGCCACAGTTTCTCCAGGAGAATGCTGTGGGAAACTGTGTCAAAGGCTTTACTGAAGTCTAGATAGACAACATCCACAGCCTTCCCCTCATCCACTAGGCAGGTCACCTTGTCGTAGAAGGAGATCAGGTTGGTCAAGCAGGACCTGCCTTTCCTGAACCCATGCTGGCTGGGCTTGATCCCTTGGTTATCCTCTACATGCCGTGTGATGGCACTCAGGATGATCTGCTCCATCAGCTTCCCCGGTACCGAGGTCAGGCTGACAGGCCTGTAGTTCCCCGGGTCCTCCTTCCGACCCTTCTTGAACATGGGTGTCACATTTACTAATCTCCAGTCAGCTGGGACCTCCCCAGTTAGCCAGGACTGCTGGTAAATGATGGAAAGGGGCTTGGTGAGCACATCTGCCAGTTCCTTCAGTACTCTCGGGTGGATCTCATCAGGCCCCATAGACTTGTGAGTGTCTAAGTGGTGCAGCAGGTCACTAACCATTTCCCCCTGGATTATGGGGGCTCCATTCTGGTCCCTGTCCCTATCTTCCGACTCGGGGGCTGGGTACCCAGAGAACAATTGGCCTTACTATTAAAGACTGAGGCAAAGAAGGCATTAAGTACCTCAGCCTTTTCCTCATCCTTGGTCACTGTGTTCCCTCCCCTGTCTACTAGGGGCTGGAGATTCTCCTTAGCTCTCCTTTTGCTGCTAATGTATTTGAAGAAGTATTTTTTGTTGTCTTTTACAGCAGTAGCCAGATTGAGCTCTAGCTCAGCTTTGGCCCTTCTAATTTTCTCCCTGCACTACCTCACTACACCTTTGTAGTCCTCTTGACTTGCCTACCCCTTCTTCCAAAGGTCATAGGCTCTCCTCTTTTTCCTGAGTTCTAGCCAAAGCTCTCTATTCAGCCAGGCCAGTGGTCTTCCCCGCCAGCTTGTCTTTCGACACCTGGGGACAGCCTGCTCTTATTCCTTTAGGACTTCCTCCTTAAAGAATGTCCAGCCTTCCTGGACTCTTTGCCCTTTAGGGCTGCCTTCCAGGGGACTCTGTCGACCAGTCTCCTAAACAGGCCAGAGTCTGCCCTCTGGAAGCCTAAGGTGGCAGTTCTGCTGACCCCCCTCGCTGCTTCTCCAAGAATCAAAAACTCTATCATTTCATGATCACTCTGCCCAAGACGGCCTCCAACCATCACATGGCTCACAAGTCCTTCTCTGTTCGTGAACAAGAGGTCCAGCAGGGCCCTAGTTGGCTCACTCACCAGTTGTGTCAGGAATTTATCTGCCACACATTCCAAGAACCTCCAAGACCGTTTCCTCTCTGCTTTATTGTATTTCCAGCAGACATACGGTAGGTTGAAGTCCCCCACAAGAACAAGGGCTAGCGATCGTGAGGCTTCTCCCAGCTGCTTATAGAATAGTTTGTCAGTCTCCTCATCCTGGTTGGCTGGTCTGTAACAGACTCCCACCACAATATCTGCCTTGTTGGCCTTCCCCCTGATTCTTACCCATAGACATTCCACCCTATCATCGCCATCATTAAGTTCTAAACTATCCAGACGCTCCCTAACATACAGGGCTACCCCACCGCCTCTCCTGCCTCGCCTATCCCTCCTGAAGAGTTTATAGCCATCCATCGCCACACTCCAGTTGTGCGAGTCATCCCACCGTGTTTCCGTGATGGCAACCATATCATAGTTTTCCTGGTGTACAATGGCTTCCAGCTCCTCCTGCTTGTTGCCCATGCTGCGTGCATTGGTGTAGAGGCACTTCAGCTGGGCTGTCGTCCGTGTCTCCTTCATAGAGGAACACCCCTTGTGTGCTTTGAGGTGTTTCACTGGCGTTTCCCTCTTGGCTCCTATTGCCTCAGTATCCCCTAGCTCAACTCTGTACAACTTCAACTGTGCCCCAGAGTACCCAGCACATCTCAGAGACACAGGCTGAGTGCCCTCGCTAGCACCCGCTTCCTCTAACCGTGGCACGTTGTCCCTCAGCTTCCCTCGGGCAAGCCTGATATTGTCCCCCTCCACCTTCGAGTCTCGTTTAAAGCTCTATTGATGAGTCCCGCAAGTTCCTGAGCAAAGATTCTTTTTCGCCTTTGAGAAAGATGAATCCCAACAGACGCCAGCAATCCTGGTGCTGTGTAGGCCATCATGTTACCAAAAAAACCAAATCTGTGGTGATGACACCAGCCACGGAGCCATGAGTTAATAGATTGGGTGCCTCTGTTCTTTCTAGTGTCACTGCACACAACTGGAAAGAGAGACGAGAAACTAACCTGTGCTCCGGAGTCCCTTACTAGCCGTCCCAAGGCCCTGAAGTCTCTTTTGATTGCCCTAGGACTTCGTGTTGCAGCTTCATCGCCCCCCACATGGAAGAGCAGTAGGGGGTAATAGTCCGAGGGCTGTACCAGGCTAGGGAGTATCCTAGTGATATCCTTCACCCGGGCCCCAGGGAGGCAGCAGACTTCCCTAAGAGGAGGATCCGTCCGGCATATCGGACCCTCGGTTCCCCTCAGAAGGGAGTCACCCACAACTATAACCCGTCTTCTCTTCCTTATGGAGGTGGTGTTAATACGAGAGGTACGTTCTTCTGACCTGGGTGACACCTCTGGTGTAGATGGACTATCATCCCCATCCTCCATTGACTGGCCTTCCACCTCCAGGGCCTCATACCTGTTGTACAGAGGCACCTGGGGAGGCGAGGTGGGCAGGGAGGGCCTTCACCTGCCACCACGAGCGTGGACTTGCCTCCATTCACTCTCCTCCTTTGAGCTGCTGCCTTCAGCCCGGTGGGGGGTGGGGATACAGGATCCCCTTGATCGTGGGTTCTTACTGGTTTCAATCAGTCCCACTTTCTATTTCCTCAAAGATGAGAGGATGGACTACACATTTTAGGAATTGTTGGGTCAGCCCTTGCCCTGAAAAAAGAGTAGATAATTAGATACCAGCCTCTGAAATCTCATAGTGATAAACCAATGCTTGTGCTGCTATGCTTAATCTCTATACTAAAGGCTATTTTTTAGTGGGAGTGAGGTACAGTTTTTTCACTTTTAGTGAAGAAATTTGAATGGTTTAGACTTTTTTTAATGTGGATCACTGGCTAGTGTGCTTTAAGAGAAACAAAAACTTTTCAGGCTGTTGGTTTGTTTGTGTGTTTGGGGATGATTAGTTTTTGCTTTGAATTTCGAGTACTGCTGCTTATTGCAGCAGGTTGCTTGTTGAACTAGGTATTGATCTTTCCTTCCAAGATTCTAATCTGCAATGGTTCATAGGTGAAATGCAAAAATTTGCATCCAGATATTGAACTCTGTCATATCTTACTTATACTTCCTTGTCAGTTTTGGGACCTCTACAGTATTTGGGCAAATTTAGGACATACCAGTATATCCAATGTGGTTTACATTGCAGGCAGGTGGAAAATGGTGTCAGCTTGCTTAAGGGCTTGTGTAACTGTCACGTAGTAACCTTTTACTGTAAAGCATATGATGAAGTAAGTGGAAGAAATATGCTATAGTCATTGAAAATGTGTATATCTTTACTGTTTTCTTCAGTTAACCAAAATATCTGTGGAAAAATTATGTAGATTGTTGCACAGCTACTTTTTTAGATAGCATGGCTTAATAAAGGTAGCACTTGAGGTACTTGCTGAGAAATAATATGTTAGATAACCAGTATGCAAGTTTCATGAAGGGATTTAAACTGGTTTTACCCATACAGTAATTTTTTTTCAAAACAGAAGCCAATGTAAATACCAAAGAAAGGCAGTCAGGTTAATTACTGACTCTAGAGTACTTACACAAGTTAACACTTAGTTATTTGAAGGTATGCCCAGTCACAAAAAGCTCTCTATTTTTCTTAATCCAGATAATTCAGGAATTGAAAAGTAAAGATGTTAGCAAATCTTTCCGAAAATCAATAAACAAAAAGCAAGGTATTACAGCAATTGGAGGAACATCAGCAATATCTAGTGTGGGGACACAGCACTCTTATGCAGGTAAGAAATAATTAAACAAGCAAATTTTGCGTGGAGGAAGACTCTTTAAATTTGCACTATAGATGAAAGAAAAAACAACTGGAAATAGTTGCTGTTGAAAGCAAATTAACACAGAGAAAGCATGTGGAGATGGACAAGATAAGTGTGAGTGGTAGTTTATTAAAATGTGGGCTGTTCAGTTGTTAGTTTCATGCTGCACTCGAAGATAAGTTAGGCATCTTTGCCAGAGCAAAAAATTAAAGCAAGCATTGACAGCATGGGGGGGCAGGGAAAGGGCCCCTTTGGCATACTTCTAGTAATGCTAGTCAAGTTTTTGGCTTCATTACATGCTAATCTACTCTTATTCCTATATTCAGATAAAAATGAATCCCCATTCTCACTTCCACAGTGTTAACTAAAATGAAAAAAACTCCACATATCATTTCTGGATGGAAGGGCCTCCTCAGCTGTCTTTGTGCCATTACAGAATTGTTCAGTCCCATATGTTTTTTGCGTAGCCTATCTTCTACTTGAGAACTTGCTTTTAATATTTGATCTCTGTTTCTTTCTACCTCCCCCTGCTGCATGTCATTTAAATTGGTAATTGTGTGTAATTGCGTTGCAGTTCCTGGTCAGAATGTTAACTATGTTCCAGGATCATATTGCAATAAGCAATATTGCAACTTCTTTGATTGACTTGGGTCTGGGATTTCCTGTGGTTTCAGGAGTGTGTTAAGATTCTATATATGAGGAAGATTCACTTCAGTTAGCTAAAGGGGGTGATACCTTCTCTCTAGGTATTATCGTTGTAGCACCAGCTGCACTTGGTATATCTCCAAATCAGGGGATATATTCTATCTCAAAGGATGCCTGTACGGGGGACACCATCAGAGCTCCTTGTTTAGGCTCCCTTTCATTTTTTGTGGAGAGAAACTGACCCCACTAGACTGCAATTCATGTGACCTGGCTTTATCAGCCATCTAGTTTATGATGAGATGAAGTGTGCACTAGGATTTCGCGTTTCTTCTCACTGACAATGAAAGAAGTGTAATGAGTCAGGTGTAGGTCTTGTATGCTTCTTGAGGTGAGTGAGGTGAATACCACCTGTACTGTCTGGTCATTGACTGTTGTCCCAATAAGCATTCTTAGATACCCAGTAATAAATTCTGCACTAAATACGAAAGAGAATTTAAAATTGAGGTACTAAACTTTTTAAGTTTCTCAAAGCTAAATACAGCACAGTAATTCAGATGATCATCTCAAAAATACTGCCAGTCTCCAAAGTCCTAGCAGAAGGCAGAATGAAATGCTGTATTTTAAACCAGTGGTGTACAGATTGAGATGCTGCATATTTCAGATCACAGGTTTCCCTCTTTTCATTGTAACTGCTGAGAAACTGAACTTGAAGTCAGTCATGATGACCCATTATGTCGCTATGATTTTTATGTTGTCCTTCAGAAAATCACCAGATATTTAGAGGGTGCAGTAAGGGAAAGATCAATCTGTACTTGCCATTTTTTTTGCATACTTTTCCACTGGTCTAATTCTTTCCATAATTGGCCCCTGTGAAACTAAGGGGCTTTGTGGCAGATGAACCTCTTTTGACCCAAGTCTGATGTTCAGTAGTATGTGTTCATGGAAATGGTAATAGATTATTTTAATGCTGTTTTTCTTTTCAGAGGAAGAAAAAGTGGCTTTTGTTAATTGGATAAATAAAGCTCTACAAGATGACCCAGACTGTAAGCACCTCCTACCTATGAACCCATCAGATGCCAGTCTTTTTAAATCCCTTGCAGATGGCATCCTTCTTTGGTGAGTCCAGGGCTGTGAGAAAGAAAAGAAATTAATCTCAAAGGTTAAATGCTGATCACAGTGATGTGAATTATAAAACTTCTGATAGGCTTTAACGTCAGGACTCCACTCTTAAATATTTCAACCAATGTGTAGGATGGGAAAAATCTGTTTGCCCATAGAAATGTTATTTTTAGCAAATTTTTTATGTGACTCTGTGCATATATTATAGAAGTGGGTTTCCACTTCAGATCCATAATTGTACATGTCAAATATGTGCAGGCTGTTTATAAAGGAGATAATTACACAGTTCATATATTCATTAGCTGACATAATTAGAAATCTTTGCGATTTCAAATATTTTTAGAAGTTACTAAATGTAGTTTCTAAATCATAGGATGGGGGGGAACAGAAATCTGAATTAAATCCATGGCAAGACAGAGAGCATATAGTAGGTCCCTTAACTTTAGTCTGCTGTAACTTTCTAGTTAAAGTACTTATTCATACACCATGGTAACAAGGGATTAGCTTATTAGTATTGATGTGAATTAGTCTTTGAGATCCTTGTAGATGCAAGATACTATAGAAATGCAGTGCAGAAATATATTGGTTATATTGTGAAAATATTTTCACTAGAAACTATTTAACTGTCTTCAGTTTACAGTTTTAATTTTCTCAAGAACTTTTTTTTTGACAGCACAGACATGCTCTGTTACTTAAATGTAAAACGCAATTGCTCAAGTTTCTTATACTTACATATTATCTGGAGGTTTCTGGATGCATATGCAATTATTTAACAGGGAGAGGAGATTTAGAGGATAATGTGGTCGTTTTTTATCTTGTCAGAAATATTTACAGCTAGTTTAAAGTGTTAGGAGTTTATAATAAAATAATATATTTTCTGAAAAATAAAGGTTTGAATAATCTCTGACTTTTCTTCCTTAGCAAAATGATCAACTTTTCACAACCAGATACAATTGATGAAAGGGCTATTAATAAGAAGAAACTCACTCCTTTCACTATTTCTGTAAGTACTGCACAGATAGGAACTTGCTACAAATGAAAAATTAAAGTATTTTTCTATAGCTTTGTTTTAATGACAGCTCTCCTGGTGGAGCAAAAAAAAAAAAGTCCTATGTATTAAAAAATGTCAAAGCATGAAATTGTATTTTCTAATAAACTCTGCTGAATTTTCCTGTTTCTTAGATGATGTGCAGGAAAACTTGTATTTTTCAAGCTTTCCTTAGTTCTTTCCCTATTCACTATTCTCATTTTGCTTTACTAAGTATCTGAAGAAAATAATTTTAGACTTCTGAGTGGATGGTCAGGTCATATTTTAGCAATGCAGAAAGTATCTGCATGGCTGTATGCTGTATAGTAGGATGATGCATTTTCAATAGTGGAGAGTGACTTGGACAGAAGATGAGAAGCTCTCTTTTTAATTGTGTATGAAGTCGTGAAAATATTTGAGAGAAACAGTTTTAAAGACCTTAGTTTGGGTATAAGAAAACAGGTCTGGAAGAGGGAAGCAGATCCATAAGTTACCAGCCTAATAAGAAAAAAAAAAATCCTGATTAAAAACCTCAGTTAATTGGCAGACTTTTCATTTCAGGCTGTAACCATTAAAATATGAAAAGTTAAAACCGTGTTTTAAATCCTCCAAGTGTCTTTTGTAATCTCTACTTAAAGAAGACGTGTCGGCAAAGATGATACTACATGTGTTTATGTTGTCTCTGTAGATAGTTAAAATATGATACAAGAAAATAGAAAGTAATATTTATGAGAGCTGCCAGGTATTTTTTCTTGGAATGTTTAATCTGTGACAATCGTTAGCTTTACTTTCAGTGTCAGGATGTTGAATTGCCATGATCTTCTTATGCTGTCTGTTCAATTACAGTTTAACAGTTGCTTGAATAAATGTGTCAGCCTGTATACGATCCAAGATGGGATGACACTGATGTCAGTAGTCTCCTGCATAGGGCAGAATTCTATATGAGCATGTTTTTCCACAGGATCAAGCCCCTGATATTTTGAGCAATATTGTTTAATTTGTGTATGTGATACTTATTATTACAAGAAATATTTTGATTAGAGTATCCCTCAGTGATCCAAGCTGCAGAAGGTGGTCCATGATTTTTTGGTGGGTCCATATTAAACACTGTCAATAATGTTTTTCCATTACATTTTGATAAGATACATGGTGGTTCACAAAAAAAATCTCCAGAGTGCCATTTTCCACTGGGAACCATTGAACTAATGCGTTATTTCTTATAACTTCTGAAACTTACAAAATTTAATATGAACAAATTTACTAAGAATTACAACCTCACAAACATGTTAAACAATGATATTCCAAACAGGAAAACCTAAACCTGGCTCTGAACTCAGCATCTGCTATTGGCTGTACGGTTGTCAATATTGGATCACAAGATTTGCAAGAAGGAAAACCACACTTGGTATTAGGACTCTTGTGGCAGATCATTAAAGTTGGTCTTTTTGCTGATATTGAGATCTCCAGAAATGAAGGTAAGATTAATGCCAGGTATAGCAACGTCTGCAGTTTGGAATTAACTGAGATCACAATAGCAATGATTTCAGCTTTCTTTCAAACTTGCTTTTAGCTCTTATCGCCTTGCTAAATGAAGGGGAAGAACTAGATCAGTTAATGAAGCTTTCCCCAGAAGAGCTCTTGCTACGCTGGGTGAACTACCATCTGGCCAATGCAGGGTGGCAGAAAATCAGTAACTTCAGCCAAGACATTAAGGTATGCAGCTATCGCTCTGATAACTGAACATAATGGCATTTAAACACACTATGCATAGAAACAGATGAGCCAGATCAGACGTACTTAGAATAGTAGTCATCATCTGCTTTTTCTAGCTATAGGTTCATCCTGCATTTTTCAACACGGAAAGAGCATTATTTTGATCTCTCAGATCTTATGCAGTTGCTGATACCATGTATTATCACATCACAGTGTAAAGTGAACATTTCCAACAAGCTCATATTCAGGGAAGTTCTAATGTTCTAAGATTGTTATTAGAGTTACTTAGGACAATTTGCACTACCTTGTTAGTTACCTTTTTTCCTGTCCATCCTTCCCTGCTCCTGGGTCTGCAGAAACCTATCTCTTCTTTTTTGGGGTTTTAAGGAAGAAGTGTATGGCTCTAAATCTCCTCCTGGTGCATATTTGCTAATGGAGATTGCCCTTTGTACCTAGCATTCTACAGAAGAGAAGTAAACCTCTTGAGGAAAGAAGAGTTATTCAGAGGGCTGTCTGGAGTAGCTAATGATTCTTGATCCAAGGAGAGAGCAGTGCCCCTCAATCACTGTGCTTTGCTGGTGTGCCAATTTACTGACACAAGGGGACTGAAAGGGTTGTTGGTTCCTGGGGCAGATGGCAAATCTGCATAATTCTTCTCTCTTCTTCAGTCTTTCTGTATAAGGTATGCAGAGTACTGTAGTAAGTCCAGTTGAAGAGAGAAAAACCCAACTTCTTAAAACTAAAAGCAAAGGAGGAAGGTTCCATAAGGTGATAAGACCTCTTTTCATTGAAGAAAACTGTGTCAGTAATTGCTAGTTCTATCTTTTCAAATGCCACCAAGAAGGCTATTATTAAAGCAAACCTTTAACTAGGGTTTTATATGAAAACTGCTACTGTGGTAAAAATATTACATGCTATTTAAGAGAAGTATTAAATACTTCTAAAACTAGCAGATTTTTGTTTTATTGTCTTGGTTTCTTAGTGGGGGGGGAAGCCAGAAGCATACTGAAAACTGCATCAAATAAATATAATTTCTTTTGTCACTATAGATTCATCCTAAAAGAGCCACTTTGCTCTCCATTTTTAATTCCAATTACCAAGAAAGAGAAATATTTATAAAACCATCCATTTGAAAAGGACAGTGAAGGAATAAAATACCAACACTGAAAATAAGATCTATGTTGGGATTTTTTTGTGGGTAACCTATATAAATTTGCCTTAAATATCTGAATTACAGCTGTCTAGTTCATATCCAGCAGAAAAAATTTATCTAACATTGTCCAGAATAATTAGCAGACATTCCTTTTCTCTGTCATCTGGCTAGTTCCATGAGAAATACTGTGGTAAAATGGCTGTATGACCTCATCCATATTCACTGAAATTAGGGTGCCATATTTTTGACTTCTATGGCTTTTGAATTGAGCTATAAGAGTAGTAAATGGCTATGAAAGGCTACATACTTGCTCATATTTTTTTTTTAAATAATACACTGCTTGTTTTAGGATTCAAGAGCATACTACCATCTGTTAAATCAGATTGCACCCAAAGGAGAGGACCGTGATGAGCAGCCTGTTCAAATTGACTTTTCAGGATTTCATGTAAGTATCCAGAAACATAAAAATAGACTGGAATTATCTGAGGCCTCTATGTGTGTATCCAGCATCCTGGTTACAAGGCTGTCCCAGAACCTCCTTTTGTTTTGTAACGCATACAAAAGCTCAGTCAGATTCCTCAATGTCACAAAAGCTTAAATGGGTAAAAACTTTACTCAAGTTCCAGGGCGCTGTTGAATCCTGCAGTCTAAAGTTTGGAGCTGTTTCACTTGGAGTAGTGTCTTAACTGTTTTTTATTTTCAGTTGGTTCCTCCAACATGACTATTACAACATCCTGCTTTAGTTCTGGTCTTCTGGAATTCAGACAAGGAGAAAGAGTAGACTTCACAAACCTTGTGATCCTTCTCAAACCAAATAGCATTCAGAAATAACATGTGAGCTGTTCCAGTAACCATCAGGAAAGGAAACTGTGGCAACTGTGAAGTTGTAAAGGGATAGAGGGTCTAAAACCAGCCTAGGTAGATATGAAAACACTTTTCTCTAAGCTGCTACATAATGCTCGTTGGAAGGATTATTCTGAGAATGCATTTCATAGAAAATTGAACTGCCTGCCTAAGATACAGATATCTATATATCAATCAGAATCTTAAGTAGAATCTCATTATTCATTATAATAATGAAAACCCACATGCAAAATTACATTTGCATACAAGCTTTAGTTCTCTCAAACTCCTTCATGAGGAGAGCTCTGTTTTATTTGTTTGCTTCTATTTTGGTTTTCTTTGGGGAGTGAGAAGGGATAGTAGTCAAATTTTTTTCCCTGTAATTTCCTACCGTTCATATGATCGTGTTCTGTAATGGGTTATAAACCAGTATCAATAACATGTAACAACTTTTCTAGAGCAAGCTTCTGGTTGAGTGTACCAACGCTGAATTACTGACTTATTCAATTCTAACAGTAATTCCATTACTAACTCATTTCCCTATAAATAGTAACTCTTAGTGTTGTGAAGAATAGAGGCAAAAAGTATATGCTACATGGTTTTGAAGGCTCATTTATTCTATGTAGATTAATAATAAGGATTAATAAACAAAATAACACATAGGTTACCAACTTAAGACAAATTCAGAGGCAAAAATGTTAAAAGGAAAGCAAGGTAGTGGATTATCACGTTCTGAAACATTCAAACTCTTATTGAGGGTTTTGGGCATCATCTGTAACTACTATGCTTGAGAATAGCAGTTTAAAGCAGTGATAGTGAACCTATAGCACATGTAGCAGAGCATGCAGTGTGGGAATCCACAGCCTGGAAACAGAAATATAACCATTACACCTCTGGCTGCTACTGCTGTTGCTGTGATTCATGAGGAATGCTGTGCAGGCAGCCACAGAAGCGAAGGACAGAAAGAAAGTGGAAGGAAGATGAGAAGGAGGGAATTGTTATGGGCTGTAAGAGCTAGCTCGGGCATTGGGGGAATGAGGGAGGAACTGACATGGGTTATTTAAAGATTTGCCAAACTGAAGATTCAGTAAAGAATGGAAACACGCTAGTATTCATTACAAATTTTTTTTTTTTTTTAGGATAAAAGCGACTTGAGGAGAGCTGAATACATGCTCCAACAGGCAGATAAATTGGGCTGCAGACAGTTTGTAACTCCAGCTGATGTGGTTGCAGGCAACCCTAAACTCAATTTGGCTTTTGTTGCAAATCTCTTTAACACATATCCAGCCCTGCACAAGCCTGACAATTCATCTTATGATCTCAATTTATTAGAAGGTACTCAACTTACTAAGCATACAGGAGATAAGAATATTAGTGATTTCTACTTAAGTATTCCTTCTAGGTTGTGATATAGGATCCCTGTGTGATGGTACCTGTGTTAATACCAGCATATAGAGCTTTCTCACTAGCTTTCAATATAAGCCTGGGTAGAAGTCCCCATTACTGTGAATATTGTTCACTTGTGTTAGCTTGACCAAAGACTATTCCTCAATAACCTTCTGTCGTTCATTTGCAGGAGCAAAAACTGTCCCCTTACTCCCTTTCCAGTTTCCTGTGCTTCGTTCCATAGTGTTTATATTTTAGCTGATGCACAAATTCTAGCTTTCCCTAATTTGCAATGCAATGCACAAATTCTAGCTTTCCCTAATTTGCAGTGCTATATTATGCAACTGTAATAGTCTTTTCTTTTCACTTATTGTGTTTATATACGTCTGTGTATGTGTATTAGTTTGTTGCCTTTTAAAACAGGAAATGTGAAAAAAGGCTTCTGTATCAGCAACCTATATTAATCTATTGCATCAGCAACTTGTATAGATCCTAGCATATCAGCAAGTTTGGACTTTTAACTGTACAGTTCAGATCCCTAATGCTAGAGATAAAGGGATAATTGGTAGCAATCTTTGGCTGTTACCCTTTCTGTGGACCAGCTAATCTAGGATAATGAAATGGCTCCTGCCAGTGTATTTCACAGTTGTTCACTGATCTCAAAGGAATGGTGAGAATCAGGGGTGCTGCACTTGGGAGAATCATCAGCAATGTGCACACACTCCTCTGCACTGCCTACTCCTGCCTTCCTCTTACTGTTCCTATCAGGTTTCCTTTCCATCTAGGTGAGTCCATCTTCCTTTGCTCCTCTTTTTTTCATAATTTGTCTGCTCTGCTGCATCCCTATTTCACAAATCTTGTATCTGTCAGACCACTCCTCTTCCAGGCTTCCTGCTCTTCTAGCTTCAGCTGGGTGCCAGCTGTGGTAGAGATACTAGAGCACAGGAAGCAGTCTTCCCTTTTCAGCTGTGATATCCCTAGTCACTGCAGTCCCTGCTATCCAGGACAAATGATTGAAGGAAAGGCCTGCTCTTCCTCTGCTGCAATTTTGTTCTTGCAATGTATGCTCTTGGAAATGTATACAGGAGCTCTGTCAAGGTGGAATATGTTCAGCTCAGCTTCTCTGTTCTGAACATAAAAGTTGCAGGTGTGATTCGAAATACTGCAAACTTGGTGAAATTTAGAAGAGTTTTCATTGGCATGGCAAAAACCAGCCGAACTACTTTCTGAACTTTCCTAAAATATTTAGATGAGATCAAAGTTTCAGCTAAAACACTTTGTAAAAAGTTACCATCACCTGAATGCTAGATTACAATTTTGTATTGATAAATACTGGCCAAATTTAACTTATTGTTTATAGTATATATTTTAAGATGAATTATCATGCCAATGTTATCTGTTCAAAGGCAAGTAGAAAACTCTCCTTTGCCCCCAAATAATAACTCCTGTGGTGTCATGTAGATCTAAATCATCAAAATAGTTATTTCAGCCGAAAGATTATGATGTTAATGTGTTTTTCTGTTAATTTGTTTTATTTTTTCCATAAAATCCTGTGTTTTTACTGATGTTTTCTCAAGGTAGTGTTATATAAAAAGACATTAATTTCTTTATAGTTTCATCATAGATTGTCTATTGAAATCTGACTCATGATTTATAATCCTTTCCTATTTTGCTTCATGAAATGCAGATTTGACCCCTCCTAATGTAGGTACTGTATTTAGTACTTTTCTGTACTCTGTAAAAGTGTTTATTCTACAACTTTTCTTTTTTTTTTTCTAGTTTTAATAATCTCTGTCCTCTTCTCGTTGATTTTTGCATTGTTCTTGTATTTTTCTATTGCTTTAATATGCCATCATAAGTAAAAAAGAAGGAAAAAAACCCCACAGGTTAACATGATGCATATAAAATGGGGGCAGGACTTGCAGTAAGTCAACTGCCATATAGTTCTTTCTGTGGGTTTGACCAGTAGGGGCCTTCCATGAACCAAGATGTAAAGCTCTAGGCATGTGTGGGTGAGTAGAGCTTTCTGAAAGTCTTCATTTTCCCACATTAAATTCCATCTTTTCAGTGACTGTTCCACCCAAAGAGTACAATGTGGCAGTTCTCTTTGGTTTAAGACAAAAAACACTGTGCGTAAATCGACATCTGCTCTGATAATGCATAACAAGTCTGGTGATGTGCACCCGTATACAGAAAGAATATCCCTCAGGTATACTGACATAGCAAAATGAACGTTTGATATCATGTGGGAATGGAGGGGGAAGTCCTGACCTCAGTCAATGTATGACCTTTAACTTGTTGCTGTTGCTGAGGAACCTCTCACTTGTGGGGAAGGCAGCAGAGTTTTAAGTCACAGAGAAAGCTGAGTTCTTGGGGGGAGGAAGAGGAGGGAATTCTGTCTACCCACATTTCCTCCAGTGTAGATGTCCTCTGCTGCTGTCTCTTAGTCCTCTGGCAGCCTTCAAGGCTGTTACCATGAGAGGGTTAACTACTCCCATTCAGGCCAGCTGAACCTAGGGTGCAAATTGCATCTTGAGCTCTGTTGTCTTTCAGAGAGAACTGTAGGTATTTGGAGCCCTTTGGATTCTTGACCCCATCCCTATGGCTACTCCCCACTCAGTTCCATGGTATAATGATCTCAAAGAAAGAGATGGCAATAAATATAAAGGATACTACCAAATTTGCTCCTCTCTCTTTTGTGTAGCTCTACCCCCTTTCTGCAGTTTTCCAATGATTTTGGCTATCTGCTGCACCACTCAGCAGAAGATATGCTCCTGATAGGATCACAAGGTATATTTTGAATAAAAGAATAGAGAGAAAAAAATTGGTCAGTTCTCAGCCATCTGGAAAACTTATGAATGCTTATGTGTTTCATGATAAAGGGATTTGTTTAGAGTGGCATATTAAATATGGATTTAGTTCCTGGATTCCCACTATCCAAAAGGGTGCTGCCCAGCTTGCATGCTCTTGCTCCTGCTTGGCTACTTTGGATTCTTTTGACAGTTAAGCATGCATTTTACAATTGTCAGTCTGGGTGCAGTTGCCGAGTATCTGTTTTTGTAGCTATGCTTTGTTTAGTAAGAGTTAATTAAATAATCTTGTTACTTTCTTTACAATGGACAAGTGTTCCTAAAAGCACTTTGCAGTCAGTATTTTAGGTATTGCAAACCAACTCAAAGCTCAGTAAGCCTAAAAATTTCAAAAAAGAAAAAAAGCAAAAGGGATTTGCTTCAAAATGCTATAACCTCTTAAGTTACTCTTTATAAACTTAAATTATTTATCATGCTTGTATTTTGATTGTCTCTCTTTTTATGGAAAAATGCTTATATTTTTAATAACTGTCATAAAACATGCTTCTTTGTTGTCTTTTAAATTTTGTTGTGGGAAGACGTGAAACAGCTGACTGCCTGAAGACTTTGCAGAATAGTATTTTTCTTTTTTTCAGCATGTATTCATCAGTGACTCTTTGGTAATTTTTGCAAGTAAATCTTTGAAACAAATACTAGTTTGAATTGCATATGAAAGACCTCATAATTTAGAAAGAAAATATAGCAGTAGGATGAATATAATCTATTTCATAATAATTGGAAAGGAAAATAACTGGTAAGCTGGCTGAAACTTTTTCAATAAAATTTATTCTGTTGGAAAACGTCAATTACAGCTGAAATTTCTGAATTTTTAAATAAATATATTTTGAAGTTCAGAGCTTTTTGTATAAAAGGGGAAGAGACCTAGATTAAAACTGTAACCTCGATCTAAAAATAGGTGTTATGACATTGGTCTGTTTCATGGAAAAATAATATTAAAGAGGTTTTCTTTCTATTCTAATTATAAATACATGTTTATACAGTAGCTTCATTTTGTAAAAACATTCATTGTTCTGTATTCAACATAGGACTGCAGTACTAAATGAGGCAGTCTAAATGCTACATAAACCTCATTAGACAAACTCGGTGCCATTATCCTCTAAGGAACAAACTAAAAAAGCAAAGAAAAATCTTACTCAGATTTTGACATGTTTCAGTCCTGAGATATCTGTTCTTTCAGATATGTTATTTTTTGGGGAGTCAATGTCCTTTCTGTTTTCTTAACTGTGGATAATCAGCCCAGGGGAACAAAGCGATGAGGTTATTCCAAGCTCACATATTCAGGCTAAATATTTTCTTAAATGCTCTTCTTTGATGTAAGAGAAAACAGCTTATGCAGCACAGATTCACATGCAATTGGCCACAGATACATTGGTAAAAATTAGGTAATGTTGTATGTAGAAAATTAATGTATTACTGCAAACTGTAACTTTATAGAGTGTTTGTTTAGGAACTCATTATTACAATAGATAAAAACAGAAGTCAGGAAAGTGAAGGGTGTTTTTTTCCTACTGAATTTTCTGTATTTCTCATAAGCAGAGTTGTTAGTTAAAACTACAAGAATAACTAGCCCCCTTGGCAGTATAAATAGCTTCACAAATTTAACCAATACAATACTGCCTTGCTGAGTCTCCAGTGTTTAAAAAGGTGAGGTCTATTGCTTTGGGGGAGGACCTTCACAAATTAATACTGGGAACTTCTGTGTTGAGAGAAGTGGAGCTGTAGTTTCTGGAGTTTGATGCAATTGCAATAAGCGTGTTAGTACTAACTTTTAATAAAATTTGCCATTTCAAACAGATTTAAAGATACTGTTGAATGCAATTTCCACTGATTTTTGTTTTAGGGAATTATTATTAATCATCACTATTTTCTCCATGATATATTGATTATCTAAAATATAACCAACAAACTGTCTATTTCTGTATTTTATCAAATTGTATTTACACAGAAAAATGTAGTCTAACAGTACTCCTTGTAGTGCCTCTGGCCTTGTGCCCAGAACTGAGGGACTCTGAATTTGATAGGATTGCCTCAACTTCTTGGCCAGTAGAGACTACTGTTAGGGAAAGGATGAACTCATTGCAGAGGGGGGAGAGGAGGAAGGAAGGGGTGTGAGTCATTTAAGCATTGTTTATTAAAGTGTTTTCTCCAATAATTTATATATAATTATATTTGTCACCATAGGAGAAAGTAAGGAAGAAAGGACTTTCAGAAACTGGATGAATTCACTGGGTGTAAACCCCTATGTTAATCATTTATACAGGTAAGGCTTTTTTTTAAAACAATAATTTGATTTCCCTTCAATGATGGCGGAAGAAAGAAGGAGGGAATAAGAAAGTGAAGTTGTGTTTCTAGTAGAACAGTGATTTCCAGGTTTCCACACAGTGTGATAGGAACTTCAAAACTGGTCTGTAGAACCACATTAAGCAGTCTCTGACTCAGATATGCCACTCATGGTCTAGAAATACTAGAAAACCTAAAAAGTTTTTATGTGCTCCCCTCACTCAGTTGTACTTTGAATTACGTTTTTTAAAAAGTTGATATAATTGTGTTTTATAATGCATGACACTTATTTTCTCTCATGACAGATGAAATGACCGCAAACCTATTAAAACAGTACTGTAGTTCTAAACTCTAAGAGAGGATAGATGTCTGCTGAGTAGACTGTAAGAATCTATGCAGTGTAGTAGTCCCTCAAAACAAAGGCCTTTTTAGCATGCTTTTTAGGTGCTTCTGATCACTTTCAAATTGTGCCAGCAGTTGATTCAAATCCTATCAATAAAAGATGGGATATAGGGAGCAACTGGCAACATCTGCTTGCATGTATACTTGTTGTTAGGGTTCATTGTTTCTGTTTTCTGATCTCTGTAAAGTGATACCATCTGGAGATAGCTTAACATGGAGAATTTAATTTAGCAAGTAGCTGAAGGAGATTATCAGGAATGCAATTTATAATGGGAAAATAATACTTTTCCTAATATTCTTTTTTCACAAGGTAAGTATATTGGTTTTGATTATTCTTTAGCAAAATACATTTGTAGGTGCAGATAAAGCATGAGTATTTAACATTTTGGAAAGTTCCGAGGAAACTAAAACTAGATCAATAAATGAAGACTCTTTAGCTAGATGTTTTATCTATGCCTACCCTATGAAAGCAATTATTTAATTAAAGTTGGTAAAATCAGTGGCTGTGCTTACTTCCCTGAGTTTTGTGAAAACAATGAAGTTAAATATACAATTTAATGTAAATAATCGCAGAAATTAAGCAATATGATATAGGCCAGTTTCTCCTCAGAACGACACAAATTTTTATTTATGTGACTGGAATTTTTTAGCAACTTAATTACACTTCAAGAAGTCTCAAGTATACTTAACATTTTCATTGTGAATATGAGCTTTTGTACTTAAAAACATTGTTTTACCCTGGTTTAGTGACCTCTCTGATGCTTTAATAATCTTCCAATTGTATGATATGACTCGTGTGCCAGTTGACTGGAACCACGTCAACAAACCTCCTTATCCATTACTCGGTGGTAATATGAAGAAGGTGGGTAAATACTCTGTAATACAGTCCAGTTTCACTGTCTCCCATTGTGCTGTTTGTAGTAATCTGGGTTGTCTAGACTTGTGTGCTACTGAGACAGTCCGGGGGGGGAAGGAAAAAAAAAAAACTTCCAGGTATTATCCCAAGGAATAAATAGCAGTTATAGCATATCATAGAATGCTTTGGATTGGAAGGTACCTTTACAGGTCATCTAGTCCAACCCCCCTGCAAGAGCAGGGACATCTTTAACTAGATCAGGTTGCTCAGAGCCCCGTCCATGCCTTGAATGTTTCCAGAGATGGGGCCTCTACTACCTCTCTGGGCACCCTGTTCCAGTGCCTCATCACCCTCATTGTAAAAAATTTCTTTCTTAAATCCAGTCTAAATCTGCCCTCCCTTAGTTTAAAATAATCCCTTAGTTTAAAATATATCACTTGAGTTTCTAAATGTGGACACCTTTTGGCAATATTTAATTTAGGGTCTAATTAGGGTATATAAGTAAAAGTTTCAGGTCTGACACAGCTATCATTGCCTGATGCTCTTGTTGTGAGGTGTTTCCTCACAGAGCAGTTTTGTATGCTGCCAGGAGAATTTGTGCAAGAAGCCAAGCTTTCAGTTAGTTTTGTGATCATTATGAAGCCAGAAATGTAGAGGAAAAAAACTGTCTATTTAAGAACAACACATTTCAATATCTTTCCAAATCCAGTTTTGATCTAAGTATATATTAATTCATTGGCTTTAGTGGAAGTGAACTTGGTTTTCTCAAGTGTGGAAAAGATTATCATTGGAATCTTGCATACTTGCATTTATAGTAAAAACTGTTATTTGAATCATAGCGTAGAAAGGCTAGAAATCTTTCTTTAGCTCCAGATCTCACCACAGGCAACAGTAAGCCAAAGTAATTAAAAATACACATAGATTATAGGTCTGTATTATAGAAATATGAAGGTGTTTTCATTATTTGCACACAACATTTATTTTTAGATTGAGAATTGCAATTACGCAGTAGAACTTGGGAAGACAAAAGCCAAATTCTCACTGGTTGGTATTGCTGGACACGATCTAAATGAGGGTAATCCAACTCTGACTTTGGCTTTGGTATGGCAGCTGATGAGAAGGTAAGTTAGGCACAGTATGTGATAGATGTGTATATATACGTATCTGTGCATATATGTATACGTGTGTGTCTCTGTATATCAAGGCAAATTAAAGCTAGTATTCAGTTCACCCAACAGGTATTTGAGAGCCATCTCTAAATATCCCTCTTCTCTAAGATAAACTTTTATACATTTTTTGTAGTTTTACATACTGTGTAGTGATTGAAACCACAATAGTCTGTATGTGTACACATCCATTTATAGAGACAATTAAAACCTTATATACTAAAAACTGTGATTAAAATTATAAATCCTGCAGCAAATAAAAAGAGCACAACTTATTTCATGTTGATTCAATGTATCTTTCTGTAAGTAGAGAGCAATTTAAATATTTGTAAAATCAAAAAAGAAAGATAAATGGGAAGAGGTCATGTATGCTATAGAAGTTAAAACGGGAAGAAATTTTTAGGCCATCACATCTCTAGTAATGTAACTATCATAAAATCAAAATCTCGCTAGTGCACTGAGCAGGGAAAAAAAAATATTATACATTGATTTCAATAAAGAGTATTTTATTGCGAATACTTTCCACAAGTTAATTTTCTTACACCTACCCCAAAACACTCTATGCTTTTTGTTTCTCAGACTGTTGTGATTCAGTTTTCAAGGTGACTTGCATGGTAGGGAGCCGTTTAAGCTTATAAATTAAAATTAGTTATGATGTGCTGAGTAAAAGAAATATGTGAAGAAGATGTAACAGTGAATATTATGAGGTTTGGGATGTTATTTTATTCCTGCAACAACCGAAAAAGTGATTTGAAAGTAGTCAGTAGTTTATAAGGTAAGGGTACCTTATGAAGATGAGTACTTGGCATTGTTACTGTGCTGAAGTAATATTTTATTTTTGCTTGTAGCTTAATACCGTTAGCAGAGTCGAGTTCTACCACTCATTTTAACTCAGACTTATTTTCTTTATTAAAGGTATACTTTGAACATACTATCAGACCTTGGAGAGGGAGAAAAAGTAAATGATGAGATTATTATTAAGTGGGTGAATCAGACACTTGCAAAAGCAAATAAGAAAACTTCAATTACAAGTTTCAAGGTAATCAAATTAATTTACTTCTTTCCATGTATAATCAGATCTGGGTTTTTTAACCTGATCTGTTGACCATTTGGCTTTAACAGTGGCTCTCCCATCAGCTAGCATAATTTGATAAGGAAATATTTCTGATAGTCTGAATCTTCAAAAGTATTTTACAAGTCTATTAACAAGAAGCAAAAATAAATTATAATTGCTGCTATAAGATTCAAAACAAAACACCGCCCCTTCCCCCCCCCAAAAAAAAAAAAAAAAAAAGAAAAAGCTAAACTTTCAAAGGGGCTTCTGTCTGAAGTTATCAGTGTTTGGGGATGGCATGTCATATATCTTCCAAATTTTTTTATATAAGCACTCTAATGCTTGTACAAACATGAGGAACAATTATGGAAATACTGGGGGTAGAGGGGCGGTCACCATTTTTAATAACAGCTGGTCAAAAAGATATACTCATGCATGACAGAGCCAGGAGAGGAAGCCTAAGTTAACCAGCGACATCTTTTGTCTTCAAAACAAGAGCTTTTCCCATTCAGCAAATATGAACAAATTGATAAAGGAAGCTTTCCTTTCACATTTTTAAAGTGTTAAACACGAAAAGTCAGGTGTGTCAGGTGTGTCATGCTGTGTGAATCTCATTCTTTAGAAATGGTAGATTAATAATTGCACTTGCATTCAAATATAACATTCTTATACATGTTCATTGTATACTCTGAAACAGTTATGTCTGTGGTTCACAACAGGAACATAAGAACCTAGCAAGTTAAATATTTGAGAGCTCACTGTGTTATGAAATTGAATTAGGTAAGCATTAGGCAAAAGGTAATATCAAATAATTTTATAGAACAAAATATTTAATTTTTACTCTAGAAGGTAACTTAGGTCTTCACCTTCTTAAAAGGGATTGCTGCATCCCTTTCTACATAAATTGCAAGAATGTTGGTATAAATAAGTTGAAAGTACAAAGAGAATCTGTCCCAACATATTGCTTTTAGTATGCCTGTGGTTTTTGGTGTCATTGGTTGTGTTTTTAAGGTAATTCAACTGATGGTAGACCAATAAAGATAAAGAGCTACTGATGTAAAGTGACATTATTCAGTATACCTTTTTTTACTACTGATTTTTGACAACATTCACATATATACTGTCTTTCACAATTTGAATTTTTGTCTGTATTTTGGGGTTACTGCAGCAAGCAGATTGTGTAGCAGAGAAAGCAGAGGTCCCTGATATTTATTGTGGACTGTGAAAGTAAAGTTCTATTGAATTGCCATTAGTTCAAACAATAAAAATGACAGAGGTGTAGTTTTTGGCCTATGGTCTTGGGAAGATACCCCATGCATTCAATGTTTTCAAGCAGATTTATATTACTGTTTTAAATGTATAATTAATATGGTGGCTCTGTGGCACTTCACTGAATTTGAAATAATAGTTCTGACCTGGTGGCCAAGGCAACTATGTCACGTGGCTTACGTGCTAAGCCTCTGCAGGAACAGAGCCAGCCTCACTGGCACTGTCTGCTGACTGTTGGTTTGACATCATCAGCTGCTTATCTGCCTTAATAGCTGGGAAGAAATAATTGCAGCAATAGCACTTGCTGTTTTAAGAATAGAAAAAACATGTCCATATATTAAATACAAAATACGGGCTGCTCGTACTAGCTCAGAATACCGTCTGAGTGAAAAATTATAAAAAGAGTGAGCCATAAACTACTGCAGAAAATAGTTCCATTACAAGAAAAGGAGAAAAATATAAGTAGTTGGGGATGTGAATACCTTCTTGTTGTCTTGAAAGTCTGGTCCTTGGTCTTCTTTCAAAGTTCCTTTCCTTTCTTAGGGAAGGAGGGAAGTTTCTTTCATTAAATAAATTTAAACTGTTTGTGTAATAATAATATCAACACTGAGTGTGAACCTTATAATTTGTGATTGTGGAAAAGAACATTAGACCTCATAAAAGGGGGAAAAACCTTGGCGCAATGAAGTAACAAAACATGCTGCTATCTTTCAATAGGTATGTAAGATGTGCTGTAGGGTTTTTTGTATTGTGAAGACAGAATAATCAAAGCAAATTCCTTATACTAATCTTTTGAGTTTTTCTTTTAGGACCAATCAATTAGCACTAGTTTACCTGTCCTAGATTTAATAGATGCTATTGCACCAAAAGCAGTTCGTCCAGAAATGGTCAAGAGAGAAGATCTTTCCTACCAAGACAAATTGAATAATGCTAAGTAAGTTTTAAATGAATGCTTTGTACTTTCCTAAAGTGCAGGAAATGCATGAATTCATGGTGGAATGAATGATTTGCTGATTTGTTAACAGAGAGAGATTACACTAATATTAGTTGATTTGTTTCAAATGTAATGTATTCTAAATTCTAATATTCTAGAGCTATTTTTCTAGCATATTTAAAATATTAACTCAAATTCATGGCTGATATGACCTACCACCACTCCACTGCAATTAGTTTATTAATAGCCTGCCGTAATCCATACTGGTTTTGACAGAAATAAATACTTTGATAACCAGTAGCAAAACGTCTGCCAATACAATTTGTAATACATGCTTTCTTCACAGTAATGTCCATTTTCTCCTAGACTGTAAATACTGACCAGACAGGTATATCCTGCTAATAAAATCTGTTGTTGTTCTTGTGAATCTTGGCACACTAGTAGATGCAAGGAAAATAACAATATTTTTCTTTTGTTTTCCAAGGTATGCCATTTCAGTTGCTCGAAAAATTGGTGCTTGTATATATGCTCTCCCAGATGATCTGGTTGAAGTGAAGCCAAAAATGGTGATGACGGTGTTTGCATGTTTGATGGGAAGAAGACTGAACAAAGTAAAATAATGAAGAGATGTAATATAACTTTCTGCCATGTTAAGCACGATGAATGCCTCACAGTTTACAGAGTTCTGAAGCTTAGTATAAACGAGAAAATTTGTATGCACAAATATACTCTAATTACGTTTTAATAATGTGTTTATATTAGTTAAAATTTTATTCAATTTCTTAACACATTGTTTATTTATGGGTAATACTGTTTTCGGAACTTGTTCATTACCAAATGAACATCACAGATTTGTATTACTTTAAAAAAACCCACACAGTATCAATCAAGCTTCATTCATATTAGGTTCCATAGCATTGTAAGAATCTGCATCATTTTACATTTATTATTTCAGGTCCTATTGTGAAACATTGTTTGGTTTTTGTGGGTGTTACTTACATGTAGTCATACAAGTCTCAAGGTGCATTCCAGTCCTGTTAGATTACTCCTAACCGCACAGAAGTTGTCATCCTTGCCTTACTCTGAGAGCTTAACTCCTGTTGAAGCCAATGAGAGTCTTGCCATTGACTTCAATGAGAGCAAGTGAAGGCCTGTGATAATGTCTGGAAACTAATGAATATTGACAAAGCTGAGGAAACATTTTTGTGGCAATCATCTTTAAGTATATGTAATAGTTTTGTTCTGTTACTGAGCAGGAGCTTTTAGGGTCTGTGTCTTAAGAGAAGATGGCAACTAGTAAGCAGAAATGTAATCATGTCATTATTAGGTCTGCATATGTGTTAGCTTTTGCAGTTGGACTAAACATCTTTTTTTTTTTTAACTTTTCATAAAATATTGTATAAGAAAACAATAAAGAGCTGGCTAGTCCAGTTTGGGGTTTCACATTAATGTATTGCATTTCCTTATAGATTGCTCCTTTGATTTCTTTCTTAAAGGGTATCTCATGTGTGCAGAGGTTTTGTCTAGAAAGACTGGTGCATTGTCTGGATGATATGAAGTCCGTAATTATTTTCTTATTAATTTTAAAGTAAGTGTTTGTACTCCTTTCTCAGCAGCTCTAAATTTTCACCAAACATGCTGGAGCTGGACATGTAATGAATTTGTTACCAGAAGCCAAACACTAAGAAAGAAAACTAAATAAAAATGAAATATTTTTTTTTTAAAGTATGAAGCTGCTACTTTCTCAGCTTATGAAAACAATCCTAAGTGTGGCAAAACCCAAGAATCACGATGAGTGAACAGCTGGACTAAGCTTTACATCTTCAGTATCTTGCACAATGTGTTAACAGAAAGATGAATCCATGTAGTTTCTATTATATAAGGGGATACTGGGAGTTGAGAGAATTAAGTGCTTGGATTTAGATCCATTTGTCTCTATTTACTGGTTTGTATTGTCTGGACAAGAATAAATTATTAACATTTGATAGTTACTGGGTTTCTACTCCCAGTTCCAAATGATGACCGAGTATTGTACAGAATATGAGTTCTTTGCCCTGATTCTGGAGACAAATCAGTCTAAGTCCTTATTCAAGATAGGCTAAATCAAGGTTTACTTAACCTCTATACTGCAAGAATAAATGATCTCTTCCTGAGATAGGCAGTTCTAAAGTACTGTATTTATCTGCCCAGGCCCTCAGCAACTTACTCTGTAAGGGTCAATATTTACTGTTGTGTGAACAATTGCTGTAGTGTTTTTTTCCCTGTAGGAAAAAATCTGCTGCAATTATGTGGCTCATTATTATATGTCCAGAATTACTTTAAACTTACTTTGATTAAATTGAAATGGGTTTTTAGGGGCAACCATCTCCTGCTTCTCAGCATAAAAGTTTGACATACAAGCTGAGAGCTGCATGTTGAAGGATAAATGAAAGCTAACACCATCTGGAAAGAATGGTCTTCTGAGAATAATGTTAGTTTTAAAGAGTGCAAGTGTTAACCAAACATGATTTTTCTAAAGGAGATTCAAAAAACAGTGAGTCAGACTTTCAGCTTACATTAATCCTTATAGCTCAGGTGAAGTCAGTAAAGTAATGAACTCTGGTTCTGTGCCTCTACATGCTGCAAACATACACTAAGGAAATGGGTGCTCAGTATGTTCTTGTATCTTGTACTCGAGTCAAATTAGTTTGTGTCTGGTAGCTCATATAACAAATGTCTTTCTGAAGTTTACGGACAAAATGGCACGTAATTTTAATATGAAAAGGGAAAACAAATAGATATGATTTCTAGAACTATTCACAGAAGAGGAAAATGAATGAAAGACAGTTTAACAAATATTTGGAAACTAGTGCCCTAAGCAGACGCCTCCTGCAGTGCTCCTGAGGCTGTATGGCCTGATGCTGGGGTGAGCAGGGTCGCGGTTACTGTAGCAGCTGGGAGAAAAACCGCTTTAAGGGAAAATGCAGAAATGGAGACAATCAGTAGTTAGATGCTGGTGACGTGCGGCGGTGTGTGTTCTCGATGCCTTACCGTGTGGTGAGACGACGAGCTCCCCTGAAGGAAGCCTGCAAAATCCTCCTCACAGCTCCTGCCGGGCGCGGGCCCCATCCCCGGACGACCCTGGCTCCCTAAACGCTGTCGGGAGGGACGGTAAACCGTGGAGCCACGGGAGGGTGCGGGAGGAGAGGAAGACGGGGCGGCGGCTGTGCCGGCGGTGCCTCCTCGGCCGGCCAGCCGCCACAGCCCTCAGCGCTCCTCCCCGCCCACCTCGCTGCCCCTCGCAGGGGGGACGCCGCCATTGGAGCCTGCGCAGCGTGGAGGGGAGCGGTCGCCCTCCGCCCTGCCGTGCCCTGCCCGCCCGCGGGGCTGACAGCGCCGGGGGTTGCTGCCCCGCTCGCTCCGGGGTGGCAGCGGGCATCGGGGGTCGCGCTGCGCTGCGCCGCCGCCCCGCCCGCGCTCTGATGGGCCTGGTGGAGCCGGCGCCATGGCCGCCTTGTACCAGAGCGCGGACCCGTCCGCCTCGGCCTCGCCGAACAAGCTGCTGGCACTGAAGGACGTGCGGCAGGTGAAGGAGGAGACCACGCTGGACGAGAAGCTCTTCCTGCTGGCCTGCGACAAAGGTACCGGCCCCGCTGCCCGGCCCGGCCCCGCCTGCCGCGCCCTCGGGGAGCGGAGGCCTCAGCCGCTCGCTCCGAGGGCCCGAGCCCGCCTCCGCCCGGCGGCAGCGCCCCGGCCCGGCGGCTTGGGCGGGGGCTGGGGCTAAATCGTGCGAGTGCCCGCGCCTCGCAGCGGGGGTGTGGCGGGTCCTGGCCGTGCCCCGCTGCGTGGCTGCTGCTGGGGGGGCACTGCGGCGTCTGGCCTCGCCTCAGCGCCCGGCTCAGGAGGCGCCCCGCGGCGAGGCCGCCCTGCTCCGGCCCCTCAGCCCCGCCGCCTCCCGCTCTCCCCAGTACCGGTGGGCGCCGGGGTAAGGGAGGCGTTGGGCCAGCCCCTGTGTTTGTGAGGGAGTTTGTTTTGTGTCAGAGGAGTTCGTAAGATATTTGCTGCGTTCACTGTTAAAGCGTCTGTGAGTATATAGATGTTGTAAAACTAGGGGCTTCTCTAGATATTCCCAGAACGAGTGAGACTAGTTTCCTGTGATTTGCACCCACGGTGGTGGATGGGAAGAGATTTTCCTTTCTAAAATATGCTACTTGCTTTATGAATATATTTAGTTACCCTTAAGTAGAGAAACAGTCTTAAATCAAACTGATCTTAACATGTCCAAAATGTTGGCTTTTAATAGATAGGCTAGATAGGCTTTTAATTATGTGCTGAATGGTTATGTGTACTTTAGGACATAAGCATGATTGTAGAAGCCGGTGTGTTTATATGCAGAGCTGTCTGCTTGCCGTGTGTTTAGGTTAGTTCACAACTGTAGGAGTATTTCTGCGGTGACATTAGCTAGCAGGCTTAGGAAGTTTGTTCTGGTGCTGTCTGTGGGGGAGTGCCTTGCTGTTAGACAGCTGGACTGCCTGCAGCCATGCTGCTGGTGTAGTCTATCCTGAAGATCAGCCAAACCACAGCTTTCTCTCTAAGTATAAGACAGAGGCTCAGGAAGCTAAAAGAATGCACAACAAAAAATGTAAAAAAAAAAAGTGTAACAGCTGGTTTAGTACTCTTGCAGGCTCTGTGTATTCTACTGCACATAGAAGTATTCTATGTATACTTCTGCAAGTATTCTACACTAAGGTCTGTCTTTGTCATGGTCTTCTATGTTGCAAAATAATTTGTTACCCTAGAGACAAATAATTCAAAGCTTTTATCTTTGTCAAGAAGAATAAATTAAACAGAATAACACTAAACAGGGCAGCCTGCCATGTCTATACTTCAGTCAAATAGGAAAGTACAAGTTAGTTACATCTTGCTGTAGTTAGCTTTACTTGCTCATCAAACTTGCTAGCTTGAATTTTATAACATTGCAGCATCATATCACACCTGCTTTGTTGATATATACGCTAAAATTGGAGTGATACAGAGAAGACTAATGTGGATTCTGCTCAAGGAAGATGCAAACCTGTTTGTAGCATTGTAGAGAGGGCTTTTCTGAGCCTATGACTCTTTTGAATGGAGAAGTTGCCTCTGATGTAGTTAAACTTGATGTTTCCTGTGTCTCACAGGTTATGTATGAGCTTTTGCCCCAGTTTTGAAAAGTACCCGTGCTTTTGTGTGTGTTTTTTTTTAGGACTGGAACTAAAGGGGTGGATTAAAGTACATGTCTTAGTGCTTTCCTGTGACACCTCCTGAAATATCTTTAGTTTCCTCCCTGATGAGAGAATGCTTATCTACCTTGACTTCTTAATTGTCTGACATATTCCATGTCTGTTGTCAGCTGCGGAATGTTGTCTTGTTTGATGGTAGCTGGTACTTACAATGTTCACATGCTTTTATTGCTTTATAATAATACTAAGTGACATTCGTATGTTACTTGTGCAGGTGACTATTACATGGTTAAGAAACTCTTAGAGGAAAACAGCTCGGGGGAAATGAACATAAATTGTGTGGATGTGCTTGGACGAAATGCTGTTACCATAACTATTGAAAATGAAAACTTGGACATACTACAGCTTCTTTTGGATTATGGCTGCCAGGTATACAACATATAAGTTATTGAAAATTTTCAGTATAGTCATTGATCTGTGTATTCTACTCTTTATATAATCTTCTCTGTTAATCTGTCAGAATTTGGAAGGAAATAGGAAAACTGTCTTTATAGGCAGTTCAGTTCTTTTTCCATTTAGTAATTGTGAAAGTGTTTTTTTCTCGCTGATTTACTTTTCTAGTAGGATTTTATTGGCATGAAAAATGTATAAGTAACATTTTCAATGATATTAACAAGTCTGAATTTTATTTTAAATGTTATTCCTGTTGCAGAGATAGCGTATACATTATCTTCAAGCAAAATAAACAGTATATAGTCAGAGTGCATCATATTAAAAAGTGTAAAATGCAGAGATCTCTTTGGCTGTGGAGTATAATACCTTTTAAAATGGTAGCACAGTTAGAAAAATGCACATTATATTAGATGATTTTAAGTTAAGGCAAGCATGCATTTCTGCAGTACTTTTTATTAAACTTGATCTGTGCTTGACAGCAGAGGCAGTTTCATACCAGTACTTCCTTAACTATATGGAACATCTCTGCTGCTGCTGGGACAGTTGTAGCTATGATGGCTTAAGTATGTAAGACAGGGAAAAGTAGTATTTTCTGTTAGGTGGTTTGATGTTGGATGGGAAAAAACCAACAAGCTTTCCCCTCCCTGGATCTCCTTTTTAGTGTCGAGAATAAAAGCTGTGACTTTTTCTTTTATTTCTAAAGTAAAAATTTGAATTTTCTAAAGTGAATTAAAAAGAATAATATCAACTGTAGGGAAAATGAAAAGCTGCTTAGCTCAACTTAAGAGAAGTTTCAGAAGTAGTTACCAGCCCAGAAAAAAAGGCTTCTGTTCCTAGCTTTACCACAGAATGAAGTATCCCATATGCCTGAGTTGTGCTACACAGACACTTGCTTTTAACATTTTTAATAAGCTGGTAAACTGACCCTTAGAACTTGATTTTTGCAAGTATCCTGCATCGTCTTTGCTGGAAAGTAATTTCTGCAATTGGTTCTTTGGCTGTTTGTGCAATTAAACAAATTGTCAGTAATGCTGTGCTAACTCCTGGAATGACAACCTCAATTTGTATCCTGATCATATGCATGGTGATAATACAGAACATCATTTTACTACTTTAAAAATAAATTTTAAAAAATATATTAAAAAATAAAAACACAGTTTGGCTTCAGATTGACTCTTTATGCTGTCTAAGTTACTGCTGTTTTCACATATGAGTTGTTTTCTTTCCTTAGTCATCGGATGCGCTTTTGGTGGCTATTGATTCAGAAGTGGTGGGAGCTGTTGACATTCTACTTAATCACCGACCAAAAAGATCCTCCAGACCAACCATTGTAGTTGAGTGTTGTTATTCCTTGATTTTTGGTCAGGGAGTGGGGGCTATTGCGTTCTGGGTAATCGTAGTATTTAAAACAGTGTTCTTAAATTAAATTCTACATCTCCAAGGTGATAGAATCTGAACATTAGGGATTATTTTTATAGCCTCTTTTGTCTTAAAGGATAGAACACGTTATTTTGTTACCGCCTAAGGAATCCAGTGGCTTTATATGTAACACATGCTAGCAGATGCCTAGTTAGTCCAGAAGAGAAAAAACATAGAGTGGTTATAAATCTTTTCTTGTAGGCTGTTTGCAAGGTAATTAGCAGCTTTGACCTTTAACAGGTATATTCATGTATTGAAGATTCATAGATTTTTCATGCAAATCTATAAATGTCAAATCTTCACCTTGAAATTAATCAGTTGCAACTTATCTTGGCAATGCTTAAGTATCAAAGAACTTTTAAAAGTTCACAAGTAGAGGTGGAGAGAGGGAAGGAATAAGGTGTTGTGTAACAGAGTATGGTACAGTCAGGATATTTTTTCTGTGCTTAGATAGTAAATATATTCATAATAATTTTTTCTTAAGCTAGAGCAAAATACACTTCTTAATATCATGCATGTATATTGGAGAAGGTAGGCACTGAATGTCAGGTTTTCTCTGTAAATAAACCAGAAACATTTCTGTGTCCATTTTTCTTTTTCCAGTATTTATCTGAGAGGTGTTTGAATGTTGTTACAGATTTTTCCTTATTTTCATCTTATGAAACGTAGGCAGATATTTTGAGGGGGAGATTAATTGTTGAACAGTCAAAAACCCCTTACATGTAAACACTGTAGTAGAACTGTATGTAATAAATTTAGATACTTCCTATACTTTGTTCCAGAAACTAATGGAACGCATTCAGAACCCAGAGTACTCGACAACCATGGATGTGGCACCTGTCATTTTAGCTGCTCATCGTAACAACTATGAAATTCTCACCATGCTGTTAAAGCAAGATATATCATTACCCAAACCTCATGCTGTAGGCTGTGAATGCACCCTATGTACTGCAAAGAACAAAAAAGATAGTCTACGACATTCCAGGTAAGACTTATAGTCGCAGACAAGGATAAAAAAAATCTTGTCTTAATTCTCTGGTATTGCTTGGGTCAGATTCAGTATATTTCCTTTTCCTTTCCTTTAAGGTGAGGTTTATGAGTGGATTCCTTTAGTATATTGTAGCCTTTATTGTGAGGGATGGTAGTTCTTAGGGATGGGTTGTGCTTGAAAAGGCTGGTGGGAGGCAGTGGCTTTTTTTTCATTTTGATTTTATACTCTTAGTCGCTGTGCTTATTAAGCTAAGTGCCTTTCTACCAGTTGTGTCACAAACATTCTAGCTATCTTTGGCTTGGGAGCGTAGGAACTACAGAAATAAAATGTTTCTTAAGTTAGTTAATACTTGGGGCTTTTTGAGCCAGAATGAGGAGGTGGATAATTCTATATCCTGTTTCTAAAAGTGTTTATGTAGCATGGATTGATGAATGCAAACTAAAGATGATTTTTTTCTTTTTTTCTTCAGTATTTTTGACAGTAGAAAGCTTTTAAATAAAGGTTCAAATGAGGAGAGGGATTTACCAATCTTAATATTTTGTCTGGTTGACTTGACAACATATTTGAGGGTTGAATGCAATTTAATATGTGAGAGTTAGGGTGAAAAATTGTAGAGCTCAAAGATCATAAATGGACTGCAATTACAATATACAATTAATTATTACATAACTACTCCAGTATGTATCCAAATTACTAAAAAATAAGGGAAGTGAAAGGATAATTGTTACTAGTATTCAGCTACTACAGGCCACATTATGGTATCCATCTGATACCCCACATCATTAACTTCTGTATGAGAAAAGGTGTCAGGGTATCCCAAGCAAATAAACAATAGAAACGTTTGAGATAACAGCTCTTAGTTTAAACTAGAACAGATAACAGACTTTGTTTCCGCGTTCATGAGTCGTTAGCTTTCAAGAGGAAGACATCCCTTCAGAGGCTTTCCCTGAATTTATTTTTTTTTAATTGCACATTAAAGCTTGTCACTGTTTTTAATTTAGTTTGTTAAAATAGAAGATTGCCTTAAATGCTTTCCTTCCCTCTCTTATTTCCTCTTGAAGAATCGTAAGAGCTACTGTATAACACTTAAAATGTCAAAATTTTACCAATACTGTTGCCTTAACTGATGGCCTTCTGCTGATGTACTGATAACAGTTGAAGTAAGGAGGAAAAGAGGAAGGAACCAGTTTGGCCAATTTTTGGTACTTAGATGTCCTGGTTTCAGCTGGGATAGAGTTAATTTTTCTTCCTAGTAGCTGGTATAGTGCTATGTTTTGGATTTAGTATGAGAATAATGTTGATAACACATTGATGTTTTAGTTGTTGCTAAGTAGTGCTTATACTAGTCAAGGACTTTTCAGCTTCCCATGCTCTGCTGGGTGCACAAGAAGCTGGGAGGGGGCACAGCCAGGACAGCTGACCCAAACTGGCCAAAGGGCTATTCTGCTATTCCATACTATATGATGTCATGCTCAGTATATAAATTGGGGGTAGTTGGCCGGGGGGCAGTGATTGCTGCTCAGGGACTGGCTGGGCATCGGTTGGCAAGTGGTGAGCCATTGTATCACTTGTTTATTCCTGGGTTTTGTTCCTCTCTCTCCCCCTCTCTTGTTATTTTCCTTTTCATTACATTATTATTGTTGTTGTTGTTGTTGTTGTTGTTATTATTATTATAATTATATTTCAATTATTAAACTGTACTTATCTCAACCCACAAGTTTTCTTACTTGTGCTCTTCCGATTCTCTCCCCCATCCCAGTGCGGGGGCAGGCAGGGTGAGCGAGCGGCTGTGTCGTGGTTAGTTGCCAACTGAAGCTAAACCACAACATTAGAATAATAGGGATTCTAAGTATGTGAAGGACAGTGTCTTCTGTGACATATCACATTTAATGCTTGAAGTGTCTGATTTTAAGAAACCCAATTGTTTTGTCTTTCAGCTGACTGTTTTATGCAAACTTTTGGAACAGGTTCTGATTTGAAACTGCTAATCAAAGGAAACATCTTCATTTTGCTTGCTATTCTTTTGTCACAGGTTTCGTCTTGACATTTATCGGTGTTTGGCCAGTCCTGCTTTAATAATGTTGACAGAGGAGGATCCGATCCTGCGAGCTTTTGAACTTAGTGCAGACTTGAAAGAATTAAGCCTTGTTGAGGTTGAATTCAGGTAGGAATTGAAAACACAAACCAACTCTAATACTTTTATGAAATTACATGTATAGAAATGCATATGCATTAGAAAAGGTTTATTCTTAATTTTTTGTAATCGGAGTGTTTAAACTGATCACTAGACTTAATAACAAGTTATATAATATAATTTATGCCTCATTGGCAGTCATTTTGACAGTTTAATTACTTTAAATCCTTTTAGGTGTAGACAGTTCAATGTGTATAGTTGCACCAACAGTTCAAATTTCAGCTCTACTCTGGAAAAATAAATAGAAATTACGCTAAATGCTAGCTTGTTTCAAGATCATACACCTATTAATGATATCAATATCTCATTAGTACTTCCCCCCCCCCTTCCCCCCATCAGGGTAGAAGTATGCAACACCTTGTTTATACTCACCTGACTCGTGTTGGGAGTTGTTTCAGGTATTGTTTCTTAATTTTGCTCCTTATATTATAGGACTCTGAACAGCATGTGTGTGTATATATATAGTATGCATATGTGTGTAGAAGATTTTGTGCTGAAAATGCCCTGTCTGTTTAATTAACAAATGCTCAGTATAATTTTATGTTTAAACTATGCAGGTTTCTACCATTTCAAAACTTACCAGCACAAAAGCTTTCTGAAAACATGAAAGCAAATATTTGTATGGGGTAAAGTCCTACTTTTCTAAACAACACATGAATTTTCTGTTTCTATAAGCTGATTGTCTTTCTTAGTAAGAGTTCAACTGTTGCATTTTTGTGATACAACTTGGCACTAAAATGGACTGTGCGCCAGGTGAGACAAGCAAATCATGTGGTTTGTTTTCTTGTGTTTATTATATTAATAAATAGTATTCAGTGAATAGACTTTAATTTTCAGATGACAGGAATAAAGCAAAACCCAAAACAACTTCCCTTCCAAGTGGAAAGTCCAAATGATGACTTACCAGTGCCATATTTTGTAACTGCTACACTTTCTCATATCCTGGAAATCATTCTAAGCTTAACTCTTTATATGGAACTCATAAGATAAGAATTTGTATACTGTAAGTCCGTTTCTCAATTTTTCTCTGTCTAGTGGAGTTGCAGACTAAGCTGAAGCATAATTGTCATGTTACATGGTGAAACCTGCTCAGAGTTGTATTCAGAATGCTTGGACCTTGACATAATAACTGTTGGGTGTTTTTTTAAAATTTGTCTTAGCATAACATACAATCCTAACCAAAAATAGATAGTTAATGATTTAATGGAAAATATGTGAGCAGTGTAATAGTATGTACTGTTTCTGTGTCTTTCAGAAATGATTATGAGGAGCTAGCTCAACAGTGCAAAACCTTTGCTAAAGATTTGCTTGCACAAGCACGGAATTCACGGGAGCTGGAAGTTATTCTGAATCACACATCTAGTGATGAACATGTAGACAAGCGAGGATTGTTGGAAGAGAGGATGAACTTAAGCCGCTTAAAACTTGCAATCAAGTATAATCAAAAAGAGGTTTGTCTTTGCAGTGATTTGATAGGCTTTCCATATGATATTTTGCTAGTAATTAGTTTAATTTGTTGTTCTGCCTCTAGACACAGAAGTGGAAATAAATTTGCAAGAGTTATAGAAGAGATGGTAATACACAGAACGTCTGCATGTGAAACAGGGAAATTATATTGGAAGATACTGAGTGTTTCTTCAGTATTTACTGTGGAGAAGAATGTAGTATTTTCTGTATTGGAGTATAGACTACTGCTCTTTTATGAACAGCTCTGGTAGTGGTAATTATTTGTTCAGATCCTCATTAAATCCTTGCTGAGGGAAGCATGGATCCTTAGGTGCCATACATGATTTATCATCTTCTTGCTTGTCATTAGGTGTTCAGCTTTGGCTCAGGCCTCGTCTGTGCTGTTCAGTAATTATGTTAGACCTATGCTGTATAACTGAATAGCACCTCTGTTCCAGAATAGTAGCGCCTTTTTATGCCATCAGTAGGGAGTTTATTTCATGCAGTAGGTCATTGTTGTCTTTATCCCTTGACAAATTGCATCTCTAGTTTTGCTGTACTAGAAGGCAAATGGGCATTTGTGGGATTCTAGTACAAGGACCGGGGACAGAGAGAAAGTTTCCTTTCCATGCAAAATCCATTTTCAGTTAGCATTTGCAGAAGGCATCATAATTCTGTCTGTTCTACACATCTAGGCTTAAACTGTTTGTGAAACTGTTAAAATACATAGTGTTTAAAAGTCATAAGCCATAGTTATGGAATGTCCTAGAACCACCATTACACATTTCTGGTATGCATTAAACAAGCATACTGAAGTATTTCAGATGTTCTTCTGGTTTTGAGCATAGCTTGTTTTTACCACAGTGCATTTTTTGTGTGATATGAGGAAAGTATCTTTGCAGAATATGTTTTATTCCTGGCAAGTTTACTATAGAGACCGTTTTTTGTGATGCTTTCTAAAATGTGACGATAGAATCAAGGTTCTTTTTGTTGATATTTCTTAAATTAAATTACAAACCATCCTCTAGTGAAATACATTCTTTTGTAACTCCATGCAAGTAAGCACCTGAAATTCGAAACTACATTTGCATAATCTACATAACCTTCAGGCCAAAATGATCTTTTGAGGCACTGATACAACATAGCTTACTCTGCTTTAAAATTAACCCTGCTGAATAGAGCCATAATGATTTTAAGAACTGATATGTATAAAACTGCTTGGCCACTTTAGTCCTCACTTTACAAGGTGTTGTGTTTTACAATGTGGATAGCATTTTACAGTAACAGTATTTTATTCTTCAGATAAGATCACTATTTTATAATAACAGACAATGAAGCTGTCTGAGGTATGATGTTATTTATATGCTAGATTTCTAAATAATTAGAAATCAAAACTAATTCTTAACCTGAAAAACCATTAAAAGTCTAGTATGTATAATTTATGTTTAGTTGCTGGCTTTAGAAGGAAATTAAAATAACCGATGTTTATAATCATAGTGGGTCCATAGCGCTTTTGTTCTCTTATGAGATAATTCTTTCAACTTAATATTCTTGCCTTTTCCTGTTCATTGGTAACTACACATAGTTTGAAAATGAATTTTAATAATGTAAATTAGTAATCTGTATTAAGAAACCTGAGACTGATTTCTTGTTTGTTTCTTTCCCCCCCCTCCCCGCAGTTTGTTGCTCAGTCTAACTGCCAGCAGTTTCTAAACACTGTATGGTTTGGACAGATGGCAGGCTATCGACGCAAGCACACATGCAAGAAAATTTTGACTGTTTTGATGGTTGGCATTTTCTGGCCAGTTCTGTCCCTGTGTTACTTGTTAGCCCCTAAATCTCGAGTAGGTCGAATAATTCACACTCCTTTTATGAAGTTTATTATTCATGGAGCTTCATATTTCACGTTTCTGTTATTACTTAATTTGTACTCCCTTGTCTACAATGAGAATAAGAAGAATACAATGGGACCAGCCCTTGAGAGAATAGACTATCTTCTGATAATATGGCTAATTGGTAGGTATGATTTGAGTAGATTGGATGACAATTGCTGATGTTGATTGAACAATAATGATTTGTACTACCTTCTTATTAAATCAGCATGTTACTCATTGCTTCACTGAAGTTTGCTCTTTGGAGGATAGTGTTACAGGAAAAAAAAAGCTAAATGTAATCGTAAAGTAGATTAAAAGTATTTCTGCATTGTATGCAAGTTAATTATATTTTTTCTGGATTGTAAATAGTTGGAGTAAGCATGAGGTGACAGTCATAAAGATTAACTTTCAAAATCATGAATACAGTAATTCTCTTTTCTAAGTTATTGAGCCTAAATCATACAAGTGTCTTCCCCAGCAAAATAAAGCAGCAGAACTCAAATTCTTGTGTGTGTAAATAACATCAATTATAGCATCTTCTACTTCTCCAACTCCTTTTACTGATTCTGTAACAGATGTGGTGTAAAATATATGGTGATCATATGGAGGGGCACAGAGGTTCTGATTTAGAAATATTTTCTTTATAACCAGGAAGAAGAGAGATTTATATAAGTCTTTTAACAAACTGCACAGCATGCTTTTTTTTATTATGCCTTCCAACACTGCTGTAAAGCTGACTGAACAAATAAAGTCATACATAAGGATCTGATATTTTTTTTTTCCATTTGCTGGATCTTGCTCTGACTGGGCCAAAGTTTTAGAGAAGTTGCAAAGTCCTAAAAGCTGAACCAAGTCTAACAGTTTTTAACTACCATTTATACACATGCTGCTTTTCTTCTTGTCCTAAATATAGTAGCATACATCTGAAGTACTCAAAAAAACATTAAATAACTTATTATTCGTAGAAATCAAAGGTGCCATTATATTTCATCTAACGGTCCTTTCAAGTTTTATAAAAATGTCAAGTCTGTAACAGACATTTAGTTAGTAAAATTCTTAGCAACTGTATTTTTCCATACAGCCAGACATGGCTAACGATGGTAAAATACAGTTTGCTATAAAGATCGTGAATATTTAAATGTATGTTGCTCTAAGTTAAACTTTTAATTTTTGCAATCTTTAGTCATGGTCTCTTTTCTCTGCTAATGTTGTTTAATATCAGTTAGGGTGGGAAAAGTTTCTACTTTTCGGATCTTTTCAGTAACAGTTACTGAGCTGATTTGTTCTTAAAAAACATTTTATAATACCTACACACTTCTGAAAAATACTTGATACTTTATATAGCAATATAATGCTTTCTATAGTGCTTTTGGAAAAAGGTGAATATTTTTCATTCAGGAAAAGAATTTGCATCCTAGCCTTCTACCTTTATTTAAATTTGCCCTTTTCCTGTCCAATTTTTCTCCTATTCATTTCCTCTCATGCCCTTTTTTATTGGAGAATGTGTTTCTTAGTTGGAAAGTAGGCTTGAAAATGTTAAACAGCTTGTTGTCTTATGATTAATGCTTGTAATCCAATGCAGTGCTTTTAGTAAATTTACTTGATTACTCCACTTCTTTCTCTTTTGCTAAAATACCATTTACAAAAGCCAGTCAAAAGTGCTTTAGTTGTAAAAGAATATCTATTCAGTGCAATGGCTTGACTTCCCTGGCTTTTCTTTTTTTTTCCTGCAGGAATGGTGTGGTCAGATGTTAAAAGACTCTGGTATGATGGTTTAGAAGACTTTTTAGAAGAATCCCGTAATCAGCTTAGTTTCGTCATGAATTCCCTGTATTTGGCAACTTTTGCCCTCAAAGTTGTTGCCCATAACAAGGTGAGCACCCGTCTTCATAGATCCAAAGCTCCTCTGGGACTGACTGGGCAAATATAATTTTAGCACATTGCTGCAAAATATGTGAAGATATGTTACGTGTGGTATGTTAGTAGTAGTATGTTGTAGTTAAGTGTACTACATTAGCAATAGCCTACTATGTGGATACAGTTTAGGCTTCTGAGTTAAACATTCTGTGTGGTATATGCTGTGTAGTTGTCAAGATCTCCGGTCTTGTTGCATCTTAGGCTTGAAAGAGAAGTTGATGAGGCAATTGGGAGTTAGAAAACACATCAAGACATGTCCAAGTGCTCAGGGACCCCAAACAGAGCTACTGTCTTCCTTGTAAGGACTGGCTGGTCTTCCAAATGGCTTGATTTTCATTTGGGGAAATCTCCCCATATAGCTCATCTGATTTGGCATTTGAGCTCGCCTGATTCCATAGATCAGTACTATGCAGAAAGCTAATAGTAATCTCTGCGTTTAGATTGCCTAACGCTTTTTTGTTACAGAAAGTTTTATTTAGCTTTTGATTACATATGCTCAAATGTCATAAGTGATTGTAGGGGGTTTTGAATTGGTTTTGGTTTGATGGGGTTTTTTTTGGTTTGGGGTTTCTTTTTTGGTAGTAAGGAAAAAAGCCCCGAGACCATAGAGGAGCCTTGTCTTTTCTCTGTGAAAGGCCATCTGGATTTGATTGAAGTTTTGAAAATTACCATTCCCATTCTGTTGCATGTGTTGTTAGCCACACAGCATATGGCAAGCTGCCAGACCAATTGAATGTGAATATTTTAGCAAAATTCAAGCCAGTGCAGTAGCACCATTATTTTGTATTGCAAACTGTGAGTTGACAGCTGTCTGGCAGTTGGGAGGGAAATAAACTGGTTCAGTTCTTCCCAACTTGTTGTTTGGCTCATTTACCTATCCTCGCATTGATTCAGGGGCTGGTAATCATTTGGAAAGGAAAGCTCCATTTCTTGGAAAAAATAGAGAGAGAATGCCATGTTGGGCTGCCTTCATAACCATTTGCTTTGCAACCAGCACGTGTCTGTAGTAGTTCCTTTTCTGAGATAAGAGTCCTTTGCTGCTAATTTAAGTTGTAACCTTTTTGAACATGCAGGACTCCTGTCCTCTGTAACAGGCACATGATGGCTTTTTTTGCCACTTTTATATGACAAAATTTATTTTTATAGTTTATTTAGAAAACCAAATAAAAATGCTTGCTTTACATCTTAGATCCGTATTATAGGCATTGAAGCTGTAAGAAATAAAGGAAGAGTCTCTGTAGTAGAAGGATTTGTACACATGCAATTGCAATGTATAAAAACATATTTATCCCTGTTTCTTGCCATCTTTGTGCAGCACACTTTGGGGCAAGTTATTTTAAAGCAGCTTTGAGTTCCTTAGTTTTTTAATGTCCATTTTGAGACAGCAGAAGCTGGTAATACAAATGCTGAATGTTTTCAGCCAAGCCGAAAGTTAGGGATCTGTGGATATTCCGTGAATAGTTGAATAGTACCTAGTGGATATACTTTAAGGGTGTGTTTACACCAACAGTTTACTTGTGACTTCCATTCTCTGTAGTCATTCATAAAATCCATTGAAGGAACCCCAAGTCCTAAGTCTTTCTAAATCTTTCTAAGACTGGTTAAGACGAGCTGTCGCCACATTGCAATTGCATGTGTACCTTAGTTTTCTTTGCAGCATTTTAATGCTGGTTTTGACAGAGGCCTATTACACTATACAATACACATGTTCATAAAGTACATGAGTCCCTGTTTCAACAAACCATGCAAAACAGAGTAGAACGGAAAGCAGAACAGAGGAATAAATGGTTTGCTGAGCAAGTGGGTGGCAGAGTTAGGTGTTGAATTTAAATAATTGATTTCTGGGTCCTTCTGGAATGGCTTTTAAAATGCCTTTGTCTAAAAAGAGTGAGATACCTGAAAGAGGTAAGCCATCTGTGAATCATATGTGTTAATTTCTTTTATGCTATTGCCTGTTTTGGAGGCAGAAGTAGGGAGCGGTGCATGGGTGCATTTCTGTATTTATAATGTTAGTGATCTCAATTTGTCCTTTTTATATTGCAGTTTCATGATTATGCTGAAAGGAAGGACTGGGATGCATTCCACCCTACCCTAGTGGCAGAAGGTCTTTTTGCTTTTGCTAATGTTCTTAGTTATCTGCGTCTCTTCTTCATGTACACAACCAGCTCTATTCTGGGACCGCTCCAGGTGAATGTCATTACTGCTTGAAAAAATATTAAACTTGATCTTAATTTGGTATGAAGAGTCTTATTGAAAAGAGACAAAGAAGAAATTAAAGTGAGAAAGTCAGAAAGTAAAAAGTAGAAAGAAATGATATTGCATTGAAGTTTGGTTTTTTAAGCTCTCATGTAAAACATACTGATTTAGATGGAGAAAGGTAAGAAAAAGAATGGAAGACCTAGTGTAGTTCACTTTCTTACAACATGTTTTCCATTATAACTGTACCTATACTGTCTTTTTGTTTTCATCTGTTGTTAGCTTACGTACTGCCTAAGTGTCTGCAGTTTGAAAGCTGTAAGGATCAGGTTCTTCCTGTAAAGTTCTATGCAAATGATCGTCCTAACTTCTTATCTCTAAAAGATAGATGAATGAGATGTGTAGTAAGGGAAGAGTAATCAAAAACCTTTCTGTTTATGTCTGTGATCTCACTGAAGTTGCACGTTGAGTTGAATTGTGCAAATTGCTTGGTTTGAAAAATATAAATCTCTCAAGTGTATTGAAATAGTCATCTATTTGTAGCCAGTTATGAGAAGGGGGAACAGGTTTCTTCTTACTTGGAATCTGCTGGAGCCTTCCAGTGGGTAATAATGACAATAAAAAACACATTTTAATTATGTAATACATTTAATTCAGTCAACTAGAGGTGGTGGGGGAAGCATTAACAGTCTTGTGTTGTGATGCTGGAACAGTAGAGACTACAACAGTTTCTAAGCTAAATTCAAACTTTTCACTTAAAGTTGGAACATAACCTCATTTTGTGCAAATAATTTCATTTTCTTTTCCGCAGACACGGAGTTTTCTACTGAGTTTATGCCATGTAGTGGTTTTTTTGTTAATTGGTTTATTTTTTTTAAGCACAGACGTTCTCATCTTAGTCTTGGTACTATTCATCGTTAGAAACTTCAGATAAACTGAGTGTACCCAAGGGTGCAGTATGACACTATACAGAAGGTCTAGTACCTTTAGGGGTAGGGTAGGGAACCTGGACTATTATTAAGACATCACATTTAGGATGCAATTACCTCCCTCAATCCTTTCTAGATTAAAAGGAGGAAGAAAGCTTCTTTCTAAAACATATTGTGAGTAGAAGTCACCTTTTATTCCACTAGCAACATTTTTTTCCCTTCTGTGGCTTTTCTGTTCAGCTTGCATCCGCAGCACTGACTGATTTTGTTACTTTGCCAGTGAAAAGCCCTTACAAACTAAAGCACCTGTTATTAAAAGCATAGCTTACTGAAAAAAGCTTTGTGTAGGTATACTTTGCAGCTTCTCTGGCCTTGCTTCCTGGAAAATTTATGACAAATCAGATTAGACAAGTCACTGCTTTCTTGTACCGATGATATATATTTTTTAAATTCATTTATTTATTTATATTTTCCCAGAGAGTGATACAATTTAGTTAATATAGCTGGTTGTCAACACCGTCACTGGGTTTGCAAGTGTCTGTTGAATGAAAAGACACTTGGAATAAATAGGTTACTCATCCAGTGATTGTACTGATGGAATTTGTCCTAATAGGTCAAATCAATGCTTTATCCTCTCTTCTAATGAATAGGACTAGTTTTAAGAGCTTTGTGGCAAGAGGATGATCTAAAAGGAGCCTGCAAGAAACATCATCACTATTAAGCATAAAGGCAGAATAAGTATTTGGGAGCAGCATTTTTTTTTTTTTAACTCTTTCTCTGCAACTTGAGCTATACCAAAGGAGGCTCTGAAGTAAATAGTTTTGGCTCAGATCACTAGGAAAAACACTAAAGTCTTGATGTTGCAGTAAGCATTAGGCTTGTTATACAAATTGATTGAACACTGAAGTCTCTCCACATTTAAAGAGATTCACTGTTTAATGTGCATATTTATGTACTAGTTCTTTCACAAGTTTTTTATTAGGAGGCTATGTTATGAAATTTTCCAAGTAAATAAAAACAGACAACAGTCACCCCATTCAGTAGCACACTGAAGCTTATGTTGTTACTGTTGGCCAGTACAGCTTGTGCAACAACTCTTACAGTATTTTCTGAAAGTAGGTCACAAAGTTCAAATGGTGGTAATCAAATATGGCATGGAAACCCAACGGGGCCGCGGGGGGCAGCTATTATGTTCTCTTGGCTATTAGGCTTATTTTTAAGTGTCTGGTTACTTTACTTATTGATTAATAAAACCTATTTTAATACAGATTTGTAAGTTGGCTGCATGTGGTGTTTTTTTATTATTAACAGAAGATAGAATAATATTCCCCTAGATTATATCATTAGATTTCAAATGCTTAGACATTCTAAATACTTTAGAAAGGAATAGCATGACTATATGAAGAGAGCAACTCGTATTTGGGCGGTGTTGTTACACTGTATTCCAAACAAAATAGTTTTGGGTGGCTTGCGCTTCTTGTGCATTCCTGTTTGATCTATTTTGTCTCTCTCTTGCCTGTGACCATGTGTCAGTTAAACAGTAAATGTTTTGTGTTTGGGTTGTTTTTTTCTTTAAAAGGGTAGATGTGATGAAACAGTATGATGGGGATTACATTTGTCCTCTGACCAAACAAAATAATTACTGCATAGCTCTGCCTACAGTTGCAGATTCTCCATGTCCATGGCAAACTCTGCAAAGAATCAGAGAGAATCTGCTGCACAACAGGGGTACTCAGTGACTTTCCAGCAGCATGGGAGGGAGCAGGAGCTGGCACTTCATCTCCCAGTAAACTTATACTTGCAAAACCTGACCAGGGATACAATTCTGGACTATGATTTGGTACAGATTGTGATTCATACAGGATTAGGCTTTTCATACACTGATTTATATTGAGGATTAGATTTACCTGACCCCATTTTGTATATTTGCATTCTTTTTAATAGTATATTGTTCTCTGAAGAAGTTTGTACAAAGAGTAATTTAAATGCTGTAAACAGTTTATGCTGCATCTGTGTAAAAATTGTGGTTATGACAAAAGTAAGTCAAGGTCTTCTCTGCATTGGAAAAATGCACAAATGTAATTTTTTTTTTTTTTTCTTTAAAGATACTGTATTTGTACTGTTGCAAGCTTCTGTATAGGATATTTTGAAATGGAAACTAAAGATCTGAATTTAGTGTCATATCTTCTATACTTTACACCCTTCAATTTTTATGTGCTTACACACCTACACATTGTGTATATTTTAAAAATTACATAAAACATGCAGTGAATTAATTCTGTGTTCTGCAAATGAGCTTTGGTATACTACTTTTTGATTAGTGATGAATTATGATTTGAAATGTTTTGATTAATTCAGTGTCCTTATTAAGTGTTTTCTTAACTTTCTATGATGGTATTTATGTTCAAATGCATTTTATGTACTGCTTTTATCTATTGACTTGTGAGTTCCTTATTACCATTGGTATTACAAATAAAGAAGGAGGTGTACATACTATTGCTTATGGTTAATTGAAAGATATGAACTTACCAAGTGATGTTAAAACTACCTATATTTTCTTTTAACATCTAGAATTTTTTACTGAAAAATGGTACAAGGGTACCTCCTGATTTTGAGGTCTGTTAACTTCTTAAAATTTAAGTTAAACATTTAAAATGTAAATAGATATTTTTTCCTTTATTAGAGGCTGAAGGGGAGAATACAAACAAAAATAACTACATGTTTTACTAAAATTGGAACTAAATCTATTTCACAGATTTCAATGGGGCAGATGCTACAAGATTTTGGAAAATTTCTGGGCATGTTTCTTCTTGTCTTGTTCTCGTTCACAATTGGATTGACCCAACTTTATGATAAAGGATTTCCTGTAACTGAAGAAAAGGACTGTGCGGGGATTTTCTGTGAACAACAGAGCAATGACACATTCCATTCGTGAGTTTGGTATCTATGAAATAGCTGTATTGTTCTAGCCCTTAATTCCTAGTAATTAAACAAAACTTGAATTTTTCACTGAATGTAAATTTACATGAAGTAAACTCACTTTTGGTGTTTGCTTTACCTAACCAGATTTTTTTTTTTCTTGTTTTTGTAGGTTTATTGGCACATGTTTTGCTCTGTTCTGGTATATATTCTCCCTGGCACATGTAGCAATCTTTGTCACACGTTTTAGCTATGGTGAAGAATTACAGTCTTTTGTGGGTGCTGTTATTGTTGGTACCTACAATGTGGTGGTTGTGATAGTATTAACTAAACTCCTTGTGGCAATGCTTCATAAAAGTTTTCAGCTGATAGCAGTAAGTGGTTTCTGATTAATTGCCAATAATTGCTAGCTGTATCTTTGGATTTTATACAAATTTCTTCTTATGATGTGTAGACTAATATACAGACCTCCATGGATGACCTCTGTCTTTGAGCTCACAAGGGGCATCTTTCCTTCAAATATGAACTTTTTATTTACTTTGATCCAAATAAAATGAGTACTTTGCATGTTGAACATGTGCAAGGCTTTGGCCCTCTGGGAATTTATGAATTTATTGATACAGTGGCTGTTCAAGTCAAGATGCTGTTCTTGATAAGGTGTGGTGCTTGCGCATTTGATGGGGGGTTTACACCTTCATAGCTGAATTTTGTGTTTACAGTAGAGTATATAGTGAATTTAAGAGATTTGGTTTGTATTTTAATTATTTAATATTAGTAACAAATTTATTAAAATACTATATAATCTATATATTAAAATACTATATAATCAAAGTTAAATCATGGTCAGTTTTTAAGGTATGAGAAAATAAAACTTAGAAAATAACCTGTTAATATTTTTGCTTCTGATCTCTGTTAATGTTTCTGATGCTTTAGAATCATGAAGATAAGGAATGGAAGTTTGCTCGTGCCAAGCTTTGGCTTAGCTACTTTGATGACAAATGCACGCTACCTCCACCTTTCAATGTGATTCCCTCTCCCAAGACTATCTGTTATCTTTTCAACAGTCTCAGTAAATGGATCTGCTCTCATACGTCAAGTGGCAAAGTGAAACGTCAGAACAGCCTAAAGGTAAGAAATGATTGGGAAAGCTGTAGGCTCTGAAGCTGGAAAGGTGCTGCTTGCTAAAATGAATCAGCAAATTGCTGCATGAACCTGCCTGTCGCATGGTAGCTACTAAGTGCTATGTGGTAGCTATCGAGTGCTACTAAGATAATAGGAACTACAGAATCATGTGTGTTCCATGCAAAATATAAATAATTAAGCGTTACCTATTTCTACTTAAGTAAGATTCTATTAACTTTCAGTTTGGAGAATTTCAACCCCCTTCCCTCCAGCCCCCAATTCCCCCAGAAATAGTCTGGAAAAAATGCTTTGATTGATTGAAAACTCACAGCAACCTCAAGGAAGTATGTGCTAATCTCAAAAATGGTGAGGTTAGAGTATTCTTTGGGGAAGGTAATTGGTTTTAAACACATTACAGAAGTGTCAAAATAAATAACCAAAAAGGATCACTGAAGCCTGTTATTGTTGGGGGGAGGGATATTTTTTTTGTTAAATAAACATTTTTCTTGTACCCTGTAATTTTGTGTACTAATTTTGCATCTTCTTGCTGACAAAAATAGCATTAAATAAACTAAATTCAAAGACTTTATGGAATGTGCACTGAGAAACATTTGGGATTATGGAACTCTTAATTGCTCATAGAACAATTACCAAGCCAGGCAGATGAAAAAATTTTCAGTTTTGCTGGTACAGCAGATTATAGTTTAATTTAAATTTTGCTGGCAATTTCCATGCATTGTACATTTGTGCGCATCAGGATGTATCTATAAAATAGCTGTATTATTTTGTTCATATTTATTCTCTGTATAATTGTATACAGGCTTTAGGGCTCAAAAATCACTTTTCCATAGTAAATGTGTAATGTTTGTTTAAAGGAATGGAGAAATCTGAAGCAAAAGAGAGATGAGAATTATCAAAAGGTAATGTGTTGCTTAGTCCACCGTTACTTGACTTCCATGAGACAGAAGATGCAAAGCACAGATCAGGCAACTGTGGAGAACCTAAATGAACTGCGGCAAGACTTGTCAAAATTCCGAAATGAAATGAGAGACCTGCTTGGCTTTCGAACTTCTAAATATGCTATGTTTTATCCAAGAAACTAAGGCCTAACTTTTAAATGAAAAGTGTGTACTTTTAGATACCTGTAGGTGAAAGTGTTGACCTAATTCTGTTGCCAGACCAAATAGAAAAGAAGATTATTGCACAATAGTACATTTGAAAATGCATTTGCATGAGTTGCAGCTAGATGCGGAAGTGGTGGAAATAAATGCAAAAACAGATATAGTAATTTTCTTAAGCTCTTAATCTTAGTGTGTATATAAAATTTGTATATAGGAATTTTTTAAATGTTCCTCAGACTGTGGCTGTCAGGTATAAGAGCTTCATAACTAGCACAATGTGTTTATTTCTTCTATTTTTGCTGTTTGTTCCTTTTTGATACTTGTTTTTCAAGTTGTGGGAGAAGATAGGCTTTTTAAGACAAAAATCCAGCCTATGTTTATTTTTAATAGAAAAGTCAGATATAGAATAATAGAAAATTTCCAGCACAGTTGGAAATTATGTTTGACTGTAGGTTACAGTGCATGCGAAGACTGTATGGCTCTGAAAGAGGCAGTTCTAGTGCCAAGTTTTGTATGTTAACATTGACTGTATACTAACATTTATAGAATACAGAAAATCAAATCATCAAGACTCTTCCCTTTCGTGGGAACATTGAAATTTTGAACTCAAAATAGACCAACCATTTCTTGAATGTTTATGGTTATATGTAAGACAATCAATTCCTGCTTGGATTTTTCTGTGGTGCCTCAAAAGTATGTTTTACTACACATGTTAAGATTTGGAACAGAATTCTAAAACTAACCTGTCAACTTTTCATGTTTAATATCTTGGGTTTTTAAAATTTGGATGATAAATTATTTGAATTATTAAAACCTGTGATTTAACAAAAATGAGGTGGAGCACGTGAGTGCTATTGTCTGCAATGCTGAACAATTCCTGTGGAACACTTCTTTCTGTGAGAACATACATTGTATCTGGTTATGGGACAGATGTAGTTTAGAAGGGCCTGGTTTACACAGGTTCTACATATCCTACTTTTAAGCTTGTCTTTCTTTTTTTTTACCACAGTTGTTGCCAAGCTAAACATTTTTTGTGTGTCAGGAACACTATGTTTTGTGAAAACATGTGATTTGACTTTGCTTACAATGGACAGTAAGGGCTTTGTGGATTTTCTGTGCTAGAGGGTCCTATATGGCTTTATATGCTTATATATAATTCAAGTTGACAAATTGTAATTGAGAAATATGAGATTCCTGTATTTTTAATTATGAAATAAGTATATTTATGACAGCTAAAGGATTGATTGACAGTTTTACTGTTATGATGGTGCTCTTCTAAAACAGTCTTATGTCCAGAAGGCGCAGGTAGCCATAGTGGTCTTTGACTACAGTTGATTTGGGGAGGTTGATAGAGTGGAGGCTTACATTAATGTTTACTTTTTTGAAGGAATTCTTATGAAACTCTTTCTTGTAAAGGTAATATATTTTCTGTACTATGAAATTATGTATAGCTGAACTAGGGTTTAATACTCTGCTTCCAGAAGTCTTATAGTATAGAGGTATTCTGATAAGTCTGTTGGCTTTTCATGTGAATAAGAAGCTAACCTCTTGTGTTCAAAGCAAAGAGGATCACTGAATTTTGTATTTGGACTCAGATCTCATGTTTGAATAGTACACCAACATAAAAACTATGTGCTGTGTATGTTATGTATACCCAAGAAAGGAAGCAGACAAATAAAAGCTCTTTGAAAAATATGGTTGTATTAATATTAGTCATATTTGAAACACATTATATCAGGTACCACATTGAAAGTAATTTCTTTGTCATGTTAAGATAATAAGTTTAAGGAAGATAGCTAGTATTAGTGTGTTATTACCTTTTTTCCTTGTGGAACCATGATGTTAACTTTAAGTTCATTTAAATGGCTTCATGCAGTGCCATGAAGTGATACCTGTGCTAGTTCCAAACAAGCTAGACTGGATTCTAGATGCAGTAATAGCTGCTTGGCACTTGGCTCACACTGATCAGTTCTTCTGGGAAGCTGGGTATGTTTATCTGTATGAAGCAGCATGCTAATGTAGCTATTTCTAATTGCTTTTGATACGTTAAGCAGAGTCACTCAGAGCTAGCTCGGTCGTTCTCACATGTCACTGTGTTCTACTACAGTGTTGACGTATCCTTAGGAAGAATTGTCTTATTTCAAGGCACTTCAGGGGGGTTTGGATTGGATCTGGGGGTTGCAGAGTTTTTATTTGTCCCTGAAATACATACCTGTAAAGTGACAGATAGCAGAGAGAGGTAGGTTTGTTCTCTGTAGTACCTTAGTTGTATGACACTTTGCATCTCTCCCTTGTTTGAAAGCTGTTGCAGTCTTCCTATCTACTTGGTTACTAATCAATACAGAGTGCTTTGTGCTACTTAGTCAATCTTGTATTATCATTTAGATTTTCCTAGTGTCCTGGTTCCGGCTGGGATTGAGTTAATTTTCGTCCTAGTAGCTAATACTGCTGTGTTTTGGATTTTAGTATGAGAATAATATTGATAACTACTGCTGTTTTGGCTGTTGCTAAGTGATGTTTACACTGCTCAAGGACTTTTCAGCTTCCCATGCTCTGCCAGAGCAGGCAGGAGCTTTCCCTTCCTACCATTTGGGAGAGGAGAAGCAGGCTGCCAGACTCTTCTTGCCTCACTGAAAAAAGTTGCGTAACAGATGGTCATGTCATCATAAATAAAAATAGTTTATTGTAGTTCAAAACTGTTCCGAGCATGATTTCCACATTGCTTCTCCCCAGGCTGCTGCTGAGAAATGTGGAGAGCACCATGCATAAAACCCCTTAATGTGCATAGGAATGAATACTGGAAAATTAAAATGACAATTTAAAATTTTAAAAATTACAAAATTACATCTGCTTTGCCAACAAATGTTGCTATCATTTCCATTGAGAAATGCTGTTTGGTTCAGTAAGGCAAAGGCCTAGCAATCTGTACAGTGTGGTTACAGCACTGAGCTGTTCGTGAGCTGCCAGCACAGCCTTTTTGTACCTTTATGCCTCCCTCTGATTCTTTTGTCTCCTGCCTAGCTACCCATCGAGTCTTCAGAACAGAGGCTGCCTTGCTACTGGGTTGCTCTGTGGCAGTACCTCTTGGCATTACATATGAGAATCAGTAACTGAAGAAGAATGGCAATCCACATTCCACTACTCAAATAAGCAATGAGTACTTCGAGTAAGGACTGCATCTTTCATTACAGTTTCCTGCCCATGGTTACCAATTATCAAAAGAACTCTGCTGTGATATTTATATATGAGGAAAACAAGTACTTAAAGGGATCTTAGATGTTGTTCCATCCATGTCATTTTATTAGTGTTCAAGTTTTACCCAGTTTGAAAAGCATGTATTTCGTATCTGCTTTTGGCCAAAATGTTCTTCAACTTCTCATGATTAATCTTTACCTATAATCTGTTTCTATTCCTCCATCTTTGGTTATAGCCTTTCAGTTTCAGAGTAACAAATAACTGTATACAACAGACAGAACTGACAAAGATCTCTTAACATTGTAACATTGTCTAACTGCTTCCAGTCTGTTCCTTCCCTTATTCTCAAAAAGAGCTACTTGTTCAACCATTCCTCATATATAAATGAAATAAATTAGACAGATATGCTACTATTTACGCTACTAGTCCCAGACTGAGCATACTGTATTGTCCATCCTTTCACAGTAGAGAAAAAAATTTAAGCTATTTGCATGTGTACTTTACTGCCACTAAATTAATTCCTTCCTGCCTCCTCCCTAATTGCCTTACGGAACTTAATAGTGACATTTACTAAATAGATTATAGTCATCAGCAGAGAAGAGCATGGTGCTGTTTTACAGTTGTCTAATTCTTTGAAGAGTAAATCTAGTTCCTATCCAAATCAATGATTTACTGGCTTCAGTGGAAGAAAAATCAGGCCCTTAATCAGCAAGGAAGTGTAGTGTCAGTCATACTATGCAAGATCCAAATCATCAAGGGCATGTAAATGATCAAAAAAGAGTTTCTATGTTTAGCCTGCCCCACTTTATACATACTGAATAACTAGTTGGTGTATGATTTAAAATATTTTATTAAGCACAGATAATAATGCAGAAATCCATGTAATAAAACAACTTTAGAGAAAAAGCTAAGTTAAAATGAGTTACTATAAATATTGCACTTAGAATTCTTATTTTACATACACTACTCCTTAAAAAATTGGACAATTATAAATTAACAGCTTCCAAGTAATTGGAATTTGGTATGTTTGACATCAAATGGCTGTGCTGCAAATCTTCAGCTTTAAGACTTAGGAGGATCTGTTCTCATCTTGATAGGTACATGTAATGGATACCACCTTGTGCCAGGGTGTGCTTAGGTGGATGGGAGGGAATAAAGGGTGAGCATGGTCTTAGTGTTGACAGTCAGTTGTATTTTCATGACTTACAGTAAGTGAGAATTCTTTTTCGAGAGAGATGATAGAATGCAGCTGCGGAGTTTAGTTTTAACATGTTTTGTTTTTCAAGGCATTTAGGATCTTTGAGTTCTTAGTCTTAAAACTCATGACAAAGCTGTTGGGAAAGACTTTGCCTCTACCGTCATCTTCTACCTGGCCCATGATGATGTAGTTTAAACCTACAAAGGAGAGGATGATATTACAAGACAGAAATCTGGGACGTGATTTGGTAATTATAGTTCTTTATCTGTGGTCTCTATTCATTGCACTCTGTTACCAATGCCTTCTGACATTTTTTTCCTTCCTACCTAAAGCATATACTTCCTTACCCATCTTTGGCATGCTTGTTATGCAGTAAAATACAGTTATGTAAAAATCAAGTAGATATATAGCTAAGGATCTACTACATAATTAAAAATATAGGAGATATTCATTAAATGTAGACTGTCAAATGAGTCTGAAAGACATTAGAAATGTAGTATGAACACTAGATAACTTAGCTACTAACACCCAAAGTGGAATGTGTCTCATTCATTTTGGATATTTTCTTGTTTGCTCAGCTTGTAGGATAATGCACTTAAGGGATCATGCACTCAAGTCTTTTCATTCCCTTTTCCTCCCCAAAGACAAAACATTATCTAGATACATAGACAGGCAGTCAGGCAAGCAAGGTGGGCTTAATGTGTGATAAGCCCAGGCTTTGGAGAGATGGGATGGATTTGCCTATTTTTATGGCTTAGAAGGGTTAGGAGCTGGAAGGACTGGTGTTATAGGGCAGACAAGTTTAGATACTAAGTAATGGCTATTAAATAATTCATGGCGACTTCGGAACAGAAACAGAAGTGCGTGATTTGAAGCCAGAGATCTGCCTAAAAGGAGACAATTTGTCCCACCAAGGGTGGTGGTATGTCTCCCAGACAGGTGTCTAGTTTCCAGAGAACTGGGAGGTAAAAGGTAAAAGCAAAAGCTAGTTTCTGACAAGGATTTTTCACTGTGGTACTGCCCACTTTTAATTAATATGCTTAAATACCAGTAGTATCCTGAATGTTATCAGGAGTTTTTTGATGTTTATTAAATTATTTTGACTGTTTCCTGCTATGGTTCCATTTATGTTCACCTGTTCTACCTGTTTACTGAGAAGGAAGAGCTGAAAACTGTTCTAAATTTTACTTAGTTACTTCAGTGAAACATAGTATTTCTTATAACACTACATAGGTACCCCTTGTTACATCTAACTGGAAATTATCTTGGTTGATCTGTTCTGTGTAGTATCAAGATAGCTATAGAAATAGTGGCTGTTTGCAGATATAGAGTGGGCTTAATACTACTAGTAGTTCTACAGTAAAGATGTAGATATATACAGGAGAGAAGCAACAGGGAAACATTGATTTTTTTTTCATTTGCTGTGACATACTGCTCTTCTAGGTTTAGCATGCTGTTGTTTTTCCCTTCTAAATAACTGTGTATGAAAACTAGCTGCAAAATACATACACATAAAAACAAAATCTAACTGATCTTTGTTTGAGAGAACCAAATCAGATTTTACTTTATATCACGTGGGTTTAAAAAAAAAATATTTATTTTCAAACTCTTTTGATCTAAGTGAGTCTGATCCTTTGTAAGTAAAACTTAAAAATGCAATATAAACCTGGATAACTAGTTACTTTTATCTTAAATTGATTATATTAGTTGCTGATTATAGAAGCAATTACTGTAATATTACTGATTTTTGTAGTCATATCTCAAATAGCAGTTTTCAAAACTGTTGTCATTTATAAACACACAATGCAGTTATTTTTGTGTACTTACCTCTTCTGATGAGAGGACACTGCTTACATACAACAATAATCTTAGCACTCATACTCTTGCCAGCTTGTTGAATTGCTAAATTTCCCTCCTTATATACATTAATGATTGATATTGTCGCATGCAGACTGCCAGCCCGCGTTATTGCTGTGATTACAGTTCCAGTTATTACTACAAGAAAAGACATTTTATGCATTTTTATTATTTTTTAGACATAAATTCTGAGGCATCATAAAAACTGAATAAGTATATTAGTCCATAATAAGGAAACAAACAATACTGGAAACAGTTACTAAAAATGTGGGTATCACCTGTATTAGATAACTCACTACTGACAAATTTTGGTGGCACCAAATATAAAATGTTCTTAGAATGTATCAGTCTCTTGCAAGCCCAGTTCTAGGTTTTGATAATTTCAATTAAACAGTACAACTTGATACTGCTTTTAATGACTAATTTTAAAACAGTGGAGAAGTTGAATTGAAAACATTCTAGCCAAAAGATGAATTCCCAGCTCTCTGACACTCTCAAATGAGTAGCAGGGAATAGTTAATGTCCTAGGAGCTAGATTTTGATCTGTCTGAGGCCTGATACTGACACAAATTTGCCGATTTCAGCTAAATTTAGAGTACAGATTAGACCATCGTATCTCCCAAAGACCTGAAAATATGGTATGAAATGGTATGAAAATAAAGATACCATTTTTTTTTCCTAGGCTGACTAGATTAATTTGTAGGCCATCATTACTTATCAAAAGGGGCTGGTAAATGGTATTAGCAATTTTTCTTTTCCTCAGATCACCTTTTGTAAATAAGCTGTTCTATCCTAGGATCGATTAGATCTTCAGTTATCAAGTATGTGGAGACGGATTTGTTTTACAAATCTGCATAATCCACATTTTGGGTTAGGTGTTTGTAAATTTGCACATTATCTTCCTTTAATCCAGAGCTTTTAATTAAATGGGAATGTTCAAGTTCAATCAAAAGAGAACTGTGGATGTTAAAATGCTGGGTATTGCAGTTATATTTCTAGAAACAATAAAAATTAAATTCATGGTGAAAGAGAAATAGCTCTTATTTTCTAAATTCATAAAGTCAGAAAATAAACTTGGAATAAATAGTATTCTACAAACAGCCCACTTCTTTAGGTTCTTACCTTAGGATACACTTGCATTCACAGTGCATATAAAATATTTTTACTCTTACTTATGCCATGGAAAAGACTGAAAAATTTCAAGTATTTGACAAAAGGTGAGAGCGAATGTGATTCGTTACCCTGATGCTAGAGAAAAAAGAACAAGTTTTACATAGTGTCATTTGCCATCAACTACAAGAGCTGAGGTATGGTCAGTAAGAGGAGACCTTTGTTGTGGGTTTTTTTTTTCTACCTGCTTCTTTTGGTTTTGGGCCAGCCTACACTGTTTGCAAATTAAAACAGGCTGGACATCAAGAGTGGTAAAGGGTCTGCTGCAGTGACTCCATTCTGCTTTAGGGTACAGCCACAGCCCTCAACTGTTTCTAGCAAAATGATGCAAAGCTGCCCCCCCTTTCCTGAAACAGCAGATTTCCTCGAATCTCATGGGATTAGCTATAAAGTTAGAGAGAGTTAGATTAAAACAAACAAACAAGAAGGGGGGGGAGGGGGGGGAGGTGTCCCATCAAAATTTTAGACATGTTACAGGGAATTGAAAAAAGCTTCCAGTATTAATATGGGAAAATACTCTGAGACATAACTGAATAAATCAGCAGTGACAATGCCATCCAAATACACAGCAGACATCATTTTTCCTGTGTGACTTGTGTCGGTGTACAGAAAGCAGTGCTTGTCAGCTTCCATGCCTTCTAACTTCTTTTAAAAATATTGTGGAAGTCTATAAACTGAACTGTGGAATAGTCAGCAGGTACAGCATAAAATGTGTATTGGCTGGTTACAGACAAATGAGACGACAATACATTAATTAAATCAATACTTTCCTGTAGGAGGTTGTCTTACATTGTCATTTGCTTTTCAGATTGAGAAAGTATGTTTGTTTGAGACATATGTGCAGTGCCTATTTCAGAATATCTCCAAGAATGTATTGAGTGAAACACAGATACTAATGTCAGATACACACATAAGATGGTGTAAAAATATAGCCTATATATTAATGATAACTCAGAACTACATCTGGCAAAATTCCTGAGTCTAAAACCACAGTGCCAAGTGAATAATTAAAAAGAAACAAACTTTGCTTCCTTACCGAAGTTGCTTGAACAATAATTGCTTTCAAGAGTCCCGCTCCTCTTACACTTTTGCTGGCACAGGGCAACTGTAGGTTTCACAACTTTTTGAAGAGCAAAAAGTAAATTTAAATTGAAATTAGGTATTTGATACAAATGCAAAGCAGTATGTTTAAAAAAAAAAAAGAAGAAAGATGAATAATCCTGATGTATACTTAACTAGATTTGGTATTGCAAGGGATGAACATCACAATAACAATATTCCTTTTCTCTGCCATCAACTCCAATCATCATCTTTTCATGTGTGTCTCAGCTACGTATCTGTTCTAATGACCTTATAGAATGGGATGTTACAGAAAATTTACATTTGATTGCAGTGTGATCTTACATATGTAAATTCTTTAGTGCTGTTGCCTGCCATACAGCCCTAGTAGTACACTTAAAGTATCATAACAATGTATTACAGTAACACTTCAGAGAGAGGGGGTGGCCCTTTATCTGAAATTACTGTACGGTGATGGAAGAGATCAGAGTTCAAATTCCTGACTCTTTTTTTCTAAATTTTTCACACAGCTTCATGACATGTAGTACTGTATAATTTTTACTGATGACATTTTGAAACACAACATAATGTTTGAAGTATCTATTTAATATTAGGGGTTGACATCTCCTTTCTGAAACGGAATGCTTTTTTTATAAACAAGTGAATACGCTTTGTATTTTTTTCCTTCTTGGGTGGATGTTAATAGTCTCTGTACTTTACTCAGCTAACCCTTTCTACATAACGTGTCAGGATGCAGTATTTTTAAGGCTTTTATGTCCTTTTCAAATCTGTTTGGAATTTGCCAATGACATTGTAATTATTAGAAATATGGAGCTGAGACAGACAGGTTAAAAAAAACCAAACCCCTACATCACCCTAATTTCCAAGAAAAACTAAATTAGTTATGAAGAATATCTTTGTGGTTTTTTACTTTCTTTAGAATGGAGCATTTTGCAGAAGTTTTGTTCAGCCCATACTTTCTGAAAAAGAACTTCTGACTAATTTTCCAATCAGTAATTTATACTTGTACTTCTCTTTTAATTGAATTGATTCTTTTTATAATTTTCTGAGTTTTTGAGATTCAGCTGAATGGCATTAAAATTACTTTGTCTTCAGTGTCATGCCCATGACTGTTAGAAGATCTGCATACTCACTGTTTTGCCTTGCAAATCCAAAGTTTAAAACTGGACCCCATACTTGTCATTGATTTGCGGTTGTTTGGGGTTTGGTTTTTTTTTTTCAGTCTTCACATGATTTGTATTCAGTGTGACACTTTAGAAAATTAAATCCCTCCCACAAGGAAAAGTGTTCTGAAGAGCAAGTTACTATGTCTATGGAGGCATACCTAGTCATATTCTATGTGATGTAGCCTCAGTCCTACAGTCAGATCTACATGGTCATGGGAGTGAAACTCCCACTGCCATCACTTCCACTGCCTTGATGTGTTTGCATAGTTCTTTCATACTGGTGTGTATTTCTATTTTTAATTATATGCTGAGTTGCTTTTTATAAAGTGGCTTCTGTGTAGACTACAATGTAGAAATAATACACTATATTCACCTCCTTTAAACTAAATGATAATTTTTCAAATTATTATTTCAAATTACACTTAGTACTTGGCAAAGTGCCATGCCATTTAATTAGTTTTCCTGTCTCGTAGTGTCAGTTGCTAGGTCAGGCAAGTACCTCCTATCTCAATGCTACTTGCAACACAACAAAAAGAATTTAATGTTCCTTGAGTCTTTCAATTCCATGTCCATAGCAGGAAGATAAGAAATGTAGCAGGTAGATGAGTCACCAGTGCATGCCAGTATGGTAGCTGCCAAAAATTTATTGAGGTGCTCTGATTTTTCTAAATTTAAAACTGGGCTTATGAATTACAAAATATTCTTGTTTGGTCCTCTCAGGAGTTTTTTTTGTGCTAACACTTCAAGTTTTACTTTTGAGTTTAGTAAATTTTGGTTGGTGACTAATTTCGCTATGATTTGTCAGTAGAGGCTGCCTATTGTTTGTACAGACTAGTAAGCTATTTTAGCAAATTACAAATTGGAGAAGAACGGAATTAAAAGTTTTGTTGCCTACCATTTTACATGTAGCCATATTGACAAGCAAATGCATGACTCGATCCAATGAAATAAGAAAATCAATTATTTAACCATATGTATTGGATTAATCATCATTACTTTTATTAATGTATTGTATAGCATTTATTTCTACAAGTACTAATATTTTTATGTAAGATAGAGACTGAGGCAATTCTTCAAAGTACCTACTAAAGTTAAATATTTTATTAATGCCTGGAGTTCTGTGCAAGTTTGAACAGGTCTGATTTGCAAAATAATAAGCTAAGTCTGTTTGAACTGGACACTTCTGAATGCAAATGATTGATCAGAAATTTAACTAGACTGTAGAGGTTTGGTGTGCTTTGGTTTGTTTTTAAGATCAGAAATGCCTACACCATGCATAACTGATCAGACATTGAAAGGACTTCTTATTTCTGTCTCCCTAACAAGTCCTTTTGAACACCTTCCCTCTGTTGTCCTCTCTCAGATGACTTTGCATTGTTTTTATTTTCTAACACTGATGTTGGCATAAAAATTGATTTGGAATTAATTAGTAAAGTACACTTCTTTTGATGTGCACACACAAACAGCTCACAGAGCAAAACTCAATGGCAAAACCATGAACACAAATGCGGTGTGAGATACCTGACAGCCTGGATTAGTTGAGACCAAGTGTTTGAACTAACAACTTCGTTAAGAAGTGCTTTATAGTGAAGAAGAGCTGAATTATTTATTAATAGAGTAGCAGTCCCATCAGAATGACTTACAGGTCATTATGATTTCATTTTTATAATGTTTATGTTCATCTATTTTAAATACCTTTCATTATGAGTATTTAAGCACCACAGCTTCTTGGTTTCCTGCTGACAGGCCATTGCTGTCCTGACTTTTGATGCGTTTTAAGTACAGATCAGGTTATGTGTTGCAAAAACATCATAAATAATTTGGTTTTCTGTTATAACTGTATCTTAAATCTCTCGCATTCATGTTATAGAAATCGTAAGAATTTATCCCTTCACTATCTCAGTAATGAGTTAGTTTTGGCAATACCATCAGAGAAATCCTCCTCTGATCTTTCATATATGCTGTCTAGTCTTAAAAATAAAAGGAAACATATTTTTAGTGTGACATATTTCTTTGTAAGTTCCAATCCCTGTTTTTTTTTAAATAAAAATAATTCTAGGAGAGTGTCATGTTGACAGGATGTTGACAGAATCTGAAGAGGGCTCAGGTGGCTTCCATACCAATTTTGCTTGATCGTAATAACTATATGAAGAAAAATATGGTCAGATTTTTACATATTGACTTCTATAGAAGAAAGAGTTCCTTTAAATAAAACTATTTCCAAAAATATTTAGAACTTCTTATACAAAAGAATGTTGTTCATCCATTCTATGGAATTTGCTAGTTAACTGTCAAAAATTGAGAAGAGAGAAAAATTCTCTCAGCTGGAGCGAGTTACTGTTACACTGAACACTCGCCTGCATAGATTTCCTTTTAAAAATGTTAAGTAGATTCTCCCTTGAGTATATTAAGATACTCCCTTGATTAATATTAATTCATTCTCTCAACATTTGAAATACTAACAAACCATAAAACTGTAATTTTTAATATACTTTCTATGACATTTTTCCATAATCCTCTCCTTGTCCTGGAATCATTTATTTTTCTAAGAAATAAAATAAAGCCAGTAAAACTTACTTGAGGTAGCAGGGACTGTTGTGGTAGTAGGCGGAACTGTAGTTGTGGGTAACTTTTTTGGTCTAAATTTATAATGGCCAATAAAACCGTCAGCTGTTAAGCTTAAATCAGACAAAAACTGAATGAGCATCTCATTTCTCTCAGACAGAATAGGCCTGAAATAGAAAAACAAAATAAAATATCTCCATTGTTTTGAATGTCAAAGACAAAAAGCATTAATAGCATTCTTACAAAAAAAGAGAGCGTGCTTCACTTTAATTATTGGTCTGAATGCATTATCTGCCCCCAGACTAATACTGAAATACATGTTTCTCTGCTGGCATGTCAGACACTGGTGTTATGAGTGTGAAATTCATTCTGATGAATCATCTAAACCTCCGATTCCTGAAGGTTATGTCAATATGAGTATCTTTAAATTCTTCTGTGTGACTTCATTGCACACTTCACTTCCATGGAATGGAAGGGGCCAGATTAACTTAGTGGGAAAATATATTGAAGAAATCCTCAGTATGTAGTGGAGGTAAGTAAATTTTTTTTTTATTTATTTGGTTTTGTTTATTGGAAAACATATTATGCATTTGGAAGGCCTTAAGAAAATTAATTCAATGTTGGATTCTGTATTTCTTTGACAGAAACACTAGAAATAAAATGCTTCGGGTTATTATTTCTGTGGGCTCAGTTTTTGTCAATGATTGGATATTCATTACCAAGGCCTTGAAGAGCTAATGGAGTTATTTTCTTAGGATTTTAAATGTCATGAACAAGCACTGTTCAGTGTATTAGTTTTCAGTTCATAAACTGCATAGTACCTTCTGTGACACTAACTGCCTCTTGATGTGGAGGTAGTGCAATGAGACTTCATTCAAGACTACTGTTAGAGAAAATCGTATGGAATGCAAGTCTAGCCAAAGCAGCACTTCTCTCATTCTTTTGAGCTTTCCACAGACCTTGTCTCAATATTCATTAATAATTAGTAACATACATTTTTCAAGTAAAAACACGTTTTTTGGAAAGAGGAAGAAAAATAAATATAGGGGCAAAAGAATCTTGGTGAGGAGAGAGGGAAATAGAAAGTGGTTTTAAGATGTAGTTTTACTAAACTGATTGTGTTGTTTCTTCCCAGCAAGTCTGACGGAGTTCATGAGCAGAAGTCCTTCAAAACACTTAACCAGGCATTTGAAGTAAAAACTTGTGATCATCTCCCAGTTTTTTGGCAGGTGTTTCAGAAATCAATTTACTCTGATGGCTGACTCTAACATAACCAAAAGTAAGTGCCTGGTTATCTGGAATTCTGTAGATTTACAGATGCCATGGTAGTTGCACAGATTATGCGTTTCTTGCTGCAGTATTGACACAGGCTGTGGACGTAGGGGGGCACCGATTGTCAGCTGCCTGAGAGCTGTGTTCTCCTTCCTGAACACCAGGACTACAACACCAAATCTGAAAAATCTGACCTAGTCTGTGTATCCTGTCTTTTCAAAAAAGGCATCTGGTCTGAGAGGCAGGGGTGTTTTTGAGTAATTACTTCTCCTAATAAATTGTGATTTTTATGTATACCATTAATTTATGTATCATAGTAATTGTATTTAGGAATCAGGTATGTGGTTACACTGTATGCTTGCTGGTCTGCAGTTGCATCTGAGTTCATCTTTGCAACCAGCAAATGAGTTCAAGGCATCCACTTTACTCATACTTCTGATGTATACTGTTTCTGTTACAGAATGCCACATTACATTATCTGTATCTGCTGGTTGATGAGTTCCACCTTGCATAATTACTGTGTCAGACACGCAACTAATACTCTTTATAGAAGGCTTGCTTCACAATTCAGTTTACACACCATGATTTCTGGTTCTTTTGCAATACTGGTCTTGTCCTTACTGTTTTTCTGAACCCAGCTGATAAATTACGATAAGAATTCTGCAGAGCTAGTGGAAGATCCCCAAGGGCCATACTTGCCCCCTTTCACAGGATATAAAAGCTGCTGGTATACAACCCTGCAAGAGAAAGTGACTGTGTTCAAGCTCTATATTGGACCTCTGGTTAGGAAGCAATGCTATCCTAAAATTGGCTTTCAGGACATTTCCAACATTCTGTAACAGGAAATCTCATCTCTAAGCTATGTGGCCTGGGTCTGAGCCCAGTATTCTGCCCTTATTTGCCTGTTGCACAAAGTCCATACTAAAATGTCTATATTTTTGAAGCCCACTAGGGTTTGGCAGACCAGTTTACAGCTTTGACATGCTGTGGGGATAGATGCCGAGCCATGGTTGAGAGGTGGTTTAGGAAGCTACTCCTGGTTGCCTCTCAGGGACTAACTGGCACATCTTCCTTTTGCACTGCCCTGTCAGCCAAGATCAGATCCTGACAGTGCAAAACATACTTGTGCAGCTGGGCTTGGTTTTAACTGGAAAGAGGCAGCTAAGTCCCAGGGACTGGAGGCCACAAGCCTCATCTGTAAGGGGTGTTGTTCACTGCTGCCTTCTGAGAACCAAGGGAAGGACAACATCTTGTAGAGTTCAGTTCCTACCTCAGCTGGAAAAGGTCTGAAATGTCACAACTTACATATAAAGTGAGTCAAACTAGACTCTAATCGTGCTTCTGGCTTAAACTCTGTTCAACTAGGAAGCAAGTCCATTTGCTCCAGCATGTTGGATCTGACTTGTGCACAACAAAACACCCATGGCAGGAACCAAGGGTATTTGTATGGAACATCACTAGTTAAGTGTTTCTAATACGAGATTCTGTTAGGTTTTGGGTTTTTTTACAGTAGCTTGGAGGTAAATACCTTACTTTTCTGCAGTAATGGTTGAATTGTAAGGGACAGATCTGCAAAGTCACAAGGAGGTTCTCATGCTATGCCCATCAATTGAATACCTGTCTACCTGGTGATAAAGTATTAAGTAATGTAACTAACGTCTGTCATCTGCTGGTTGCTTTTTTTATTCTGTCTAAAGAAAGAAGAGTGTTTGCAATGGAATTCCTTTTGGGAGGGTGTTTTTACTTCAGATGATGGTGACTTGTTATCTAATATATACAGATGCTTACAACATTCAGGTCAAAGAAACATATCACCCATTTGGAGACACATTCAGTCCATCTGCAGTCACTCCAAGTGCCACAGCACTGCAAGGCAACAATTCATCTTAGTTTCCAAGTAAAGCTCTAAGCTATAAAGTATGAAGTCACTTTGCTATGAATACATATGTGACGCAAAAATGGAAATATTTTGAATGTCATTTGGCAAAGAGGTAGAAGTGAATGTCCAAGATTTCTAACCCACCTCCTTGCCTTGAGGACTCAATACTAAATCTGCCTTGCAGAACCTCCCTCCATCTCACAGCCTTTGGGTTAGAGGCAATATGGAAAGATAGTTTACTTTTGCTAGTGAAGTTTTTCCTGAAAACAAGGAAATTATTATGTATGTAACTACAGCTAGAATTTAGCCACTTGCATCATTTTAGTGGCCTGAATTCCCTAGCACTTAAAGAGCAATCTTACCCATAAGAATCTCTGTTATCAGTATCTTTTTATAGAGCAGCTTTTTTAACTTTACTACAAGAAGGGGGCCAGAAAAGAAATGAATGTAAGCCTTAAAAGAAATGTCTTTACGTAGAAAGTTTCAAATTGGGAAAAAAAAAAAGAAAAAAAGAAAAGTGTAATTCAAGACCAAAAGCCTAAGGTGGCTGAAGGAAACTGAAGTTAATATATTTCAGATGCAGCCCTACCCTTAATTAAATTCTTGCCAAATTTCTGATATATTTCTGTAGGCCTAAGATTACTCTATTTCTAGCACTGTCATACTATTGCATAGCTGCTGCATGGAGAAGAAAAAATTTTAAAAGGACTTTAAAGAGTCCTACAGAATGTCCGCCTCCCCTCTCCTCTCCTGAGGGTATACTACATAACCTTAAAAAACCCAACCAAACAAAAAAGACAAAAAAACCTCACAGTAAATCTCAGTCTAGCAAGCTATGCTTAGAAAGACTGAGGCATGCACCTCCTCCCCCTGTACTACAATTAGTTGCTCTCGGGAATCAAACTAGCTGCCACTTCTGAGATGTAAGTCTAGTCACACACCTCCATGTTTGGGGGTTTTTTTAATAGCTTGTATTTCTTGAAACAAAATGCATCCTCTTCATCTTCTAAAGCTACTCAGTTTTCAGAAGCTTGATGGAAGATGAACAATGGGAAAGAAGAGCTAAAAATTACTAGCCTCATCCAAAAAACTTTACACTTTTTGGGGGAATAATTATGATCCACTATTGCTAGACCTGATTATGTAGTTACAGTGCCATTGGCTGGGTTGGGGGTGGGTTTTGGGGGTGGGAGGCTTGGGGGGATGGGTTGTTTTTGGGGGATAGATGAGTTGTGGACTGGGGGGGTGTTGAGGGGGTTTGGGGGCAGCAATTTGATAGCAAATCTGGTGAAAGCCTGCTCTGCTACCCAGCATGCTCAGGAAAACAGTCTGTGCCATGAGAGAATGTGCCTTGGCACAGATGGAAGAGATGGTAAGCAGCAATGCAAGGAGCAGCCAGAGAACCCGCAGAAGGGAAGGGGCTGAGGGGAAAATGAGTCAGATAAAGTGGGTAATGAGCCAAGGGGCTAGAGAGTTCAGCTGGATCCTTGTACTTCAGTATCTATAATCAAAACATACATATTAAGTGATGTTAGTGTTCAGCTACCATTAATATTTGTATTATACCAATATCAATAGCATTAGTAATGGTGTTATTAGACAGTGCTCTAATGAGGCTTGAGGGACAGGACAGAACACAGGTTGGAGCCAGGGCTAGCCATGGAGGGAGAGAGAAAAGGGAAAACCTAGAGAGAGACAAAGATACTAAGCAACTCCTGGAAGTTCAACTGGAGGTAGAAAATGTCATATTTAATTTTAAAAAGAATAAAAATCTTTCAGAAGCCTTGCATAGAACTGTTAGAAAAATGACACATAGTGGTAGTGAAGTTCATAATTCAAGAAAGTTACTTACGCTGGTGGACTGTCTCCACAGTACTTCCCAATTCTTTTAGCATCATTGATTTCCCCACCATTAAACACTGCGACATAGTCATATCTGCAGTAGTTGTCTCTCTCCACATCAAACTTCTCAAACTTTAGCTCTATTAGCTGCAAGGAAAGTGTAAATAACTCATTAAGGTGTTTGATATGCAGAATTTATTAGTGCTTCTTATAGTAAGTGACCTTTTCATATGAAGTACTAATTGATTTTTCTTTCCATAAAGGAGAAGTCCTTAATCCACTTAATTGTGGAGTAAAGTATTTGAAACCATGTGACTTCTCTCCAACAAGTAGTTCAACATATGACTCTAATATTACTTAAAACATTTTGTTCTCAAATATATGCAAGTAACTTCTGATAAAGTTATTTTTATGAGTGAATGAAAACAGGATAGTAGGTGTTAGGTGTTACGTTGCTTTTAAAATAACTGTAACAAATCTAAACCACAGAAAAGGGGCTTTTAGTGTCATTGTATCATTCAAGATACCCTAAAGAAAAGGAAGGGCAAAGTTGGTAAGAGCCATTTCACTGACTTCATTAAGAGCAGGGTTTGAATCACTGTGGTTGCCAATGCTGTATTTACTTGATGCAGAAATAAAAAGGTCAGAAACAAACATATTGATAGAAAGAAAATTAGTAAATAATAAGACTAAAACCAAGAGAAAGTAAGTAGTTAAAGGAATTGTGTTTCCACACACGATTTCCATAAATGTTGGGGCTTTACAAGTCATAAGTGAGAACTCATATAACTCTGGTCTTTCCAGTAGTGATGCTATTATCTCCAATATGACTTTTATTTATGGACTTCTCTACTTAAGGAAGAAAAACAATGGATAAGAAAACAGAAATGGAATTTACTCCTCTGAAACGAAGTCCTGCAGTATGATTCTGTCAGTTGTGTGTAGCAAGGAAGGAAAACACAACATAACTGCACGATTGAAACAGAGGTAATATATGCATTTAGGTTGCTTCTTTAGATGAAGCACAACAGTATTTAAATCGCCTTCCCATAAATAGCCCAAATGAGGCTTGAATGACAATGAATTGTGTTAATTGTAGATATGCAGGATTTCTTTTTAAAGGTCTGTCTCAAACAAAGATGATATTAAATATTTTAAGACTGTACAAAGAAAAAGGAGTCATTTGTACGTTGCATACACTTTATTTGATTTACTGACATAGTAAAAATGATCTTGTTCTACATTCATAGTAATGATAGCCTGTTATCATCTGATATCTTAGTTTTGCCAGGATATCCTTTGCCTGGATATCCTAGATATTCCGATGTGTAAGGCATCATTTTGTTTCCCATAAAGTGCGAGTAACCTAGGGGGACTTGGTTTCAGAGATGAGTAAGAGGCTTGTTTCAAAAACCTTGTTGTCATGATGAAAAAATGCACTTTAAATGGAAGTACCCATCTGAATAATACGCTTGTGATCAAAAAAGATGGTATAGAAAGAAGTAATGCAACTGGGAGCAGAAATGCTAAATATTTCCATAGCAAACAAAACAGCAGGCCATAATATCTACTTTACTATTGTTTGTAAGTGCACTTTGCACTAATAAAGAAGTATTTCATGATAGAATAGAAGCTCTTCACCATCATGAGAAGCTCCTCCATCTTCTGTAATAAATGAAGTAACTATTGGTTTGTATTAGAAGCAAAAGAGTGCCTTGTTTTATTGCTCACATGCTTGTGAAAGGGAAGGAGAGACAACGGCACCTAAACTTGGCAAATGGAAGAGTGAACAGCTTTTCATGTGCACTTGAAGAGAGATGCTTATTCACTACTTCCTCAAAAATGGCTTTTGTCACTGTCAAAATTCTGCCTCATTTGCATGCAAACAACCACTATTGCAGTACACAAAAAAATATATATTTGGAAACTTGTAGATTTAAGGAACAGGATCTTCAAAAGGCACAGGATGTAACACCCTTATTTTTATGCTTATATAGCCATTCTTAAATCTTCTCTACAAGCTTAGGAAAAGTTTTTAGGCTTATCTAGAGATGTTTGGAAAGAACCAAAGTAATCTGCAGTTTACAGATAACGTTTTAAAAATCACTGCCTATCTATAGGATTGTTAAATGACCTGTATCTAGCAAGCAAGGAATGTGGATTAAAGAGGAGTACAGAAAAGACTAAGCTGACATACTGCTTCAGTTCAAGGGAGAAAATATCTTGGTAAATGGGAAAATATGAAAGATCTGAAGAATATATTTATCTGGGGCAGCTTTTTTTATTTGGAGGATTACGGTCATGAGCAGAAGATTAAGAGCAAAGTTGTCTTTACGTGTAGAGGAATTTTAAAAGCTGGATGTGGTTGAGAAAAGCAACCTACCAAACATGCTTGGCAACCAAAACATTCAATCTTTGTAGACTTCCTGCCAAAGTACAGAGCAGATGGCTCAGCAACAGAAAATGTGAAGCTAGGATTGAGATTAGCCCTACCGCGTAGGGAACACGCTTGTGTTTGTCATGTGTGGCAAACGGTGGCAAATGAGCTCTTCTGGTCTGCTGCCACATCTCTCCAGATCTTACTGAAGTGGTAGCATATGCTCTGACAGCATCTGACTAATTAAGCATGCACGTTATGAGATGGAGCCTTCAAACTATGAAATAAAACAAATTTTATGAAACGTAAATTGAAAGTCCCTGTGCAGGACACATCCGAATATATTCCCTGTAGTGTAAGCACAATAAAATAATTTCTGCTTTTAATAAATTCAGTCAGCTCTGCCTAGGTACCTCAATAACAAAGTGCAGCAACACTGAAAATGCCACAAATGTTAGACTTAAACCTAGCATTGGTCATCACCATGTTTGGTCCTGAGATGATCACCTGCACTAACTTAATTCGTATGGTGTTTTGTTAATTAACAAAATCACCTTAAAAAAAATCTGTTTTAAATGCCTCATCAGTTGCAGATGCTTTTAAAAGTTTAATTTAGGGGAATGTATCAATGCACAGAAGAGGACATACAATGCTGAGAAAGCACAGAAGTTACTGGAGTGAGCCAGGTAATACATGAGAGGAAGGTGGATATCACTGGAGCGTAGGTGTGCCTGCACTCCTTGCACGTACCCAACTTCACATTTCAGCCAGATAGCATTTTTATTGTTTCGGTGCAACGCAGGCAGTGTGTTGTGCGAGCAGGCTGTTGATGAGGTGTTAGTCCTTGCAGGCAATGGAAGCTGGGCCATGCCGGCAGGGCGATGGCAGCGCCTTACCTGGTTCTTCGGGGCAACGATGTGCCAGGAGCAGGTGACTCCCGCAGGGTAGTCTCGCTCCGGCCAGTTGGGCGTTTGGAAGGACCCCGACGGCTTCTCCAGTCGTCCCCCGCAGTACTGATCCCCTGCAAGTACAGCGTGCCATGCTGACCAGAGTGCAACAGCGGTGCAGGTAACCCATGTAATGCCCTTGTTTTACTGCAGGGGCCTCTGTGAGGGAGACACGGCTGGTCCCAGCCGGTTCTGGCCGCCTCTGCCACGCGCCACCACAGAACGTGGCTGAGCCCTTCAGGTCAGCTGGTGGCACCTCTGGGAAAACGTATTTAATAAAGGGCAGAAAATGCCAGACGTAGATGAAGAGGGGGGTAAAAAAAAGAGTGAGAAACATTCCTGCGAACACCAGGGTTGGAGGAGGAGGAGCTGCGGGTGCTGGAGCAGCCATCCCTGCAGCCCGTGGGGGAGCTGTGCCGGGGCTGACTGGTATTCCAGAAGGAACTGCAGCCTGTGGAGAGCCCACGACGGAGAGGGTTTTTTTCCTCCATATCTCCTCCTCCCAGTCCCAAATTACAAAGCTACATCAGGTATGTAATCCTTATTTATATTATGATTATGAACCCTCTTTATTAAATGATTTCTATCACGTCACAGTCATTTAATATATCTTTCAAGAAGTTATCAATACAGGGATACAACTGGAAGGACTAATAAATTACTCATCACCTGCACTGCATCTGCCCAACAACCTGTCTAGTCTGCTATCATGCTAATAGCAAAAGCCTTGAAAAAGAGTCAGTCGGGAAGATACCACTTCCCTGCAACCTCCCAGCCTCTCACAGTTTGTGGTCTTCCCACGCGCAAGGCAATGCCTTTACGTTTAATAATACCTAACAAAATTTTCTTTCATATGTTTTTCTAATTGTTTTTGAACCAGTGTAGAAATTGACAATCCACAATGTCCCCTGGCACAGCACTCCACCACTTAACAGCTCACTGAGAAAAATCACCCTCTCCTTTCCTTTGCAGCCACTTCTTCATCTGGTTTCTGTATTATAAGAGACAGTGACTGTGGTAGAAGAGACAGTGACTAATATCTCTGGCATCACATCTTTTTAAGCATTAATGTGTCTCTCCATAGAGTTGTAAAGTTATACTTGTCTTCAGCACATACATAATTGTTAATTACCTCTTTCATGGGGTTCTGCTGCAGAAAACTTCGCAATGAATCCACTTCCAGCAGTATTAGCATCTGAAGTCATCTGCACCAACATTTTATTGCTGTTGGATACGAGGGCACCTGGCTTCACAGTACCACAGAACCTGCCGATGCGTTGTCCATTGGCATGGCCATTGTATATATCCACAAAATCGTATCGGCACAAGTTGTCACTTTCCAGGTCTAAATATCTAAAAGAAAGAACCACCACTTTTCCTTCTGGGACCTGCAGACAGAGAGGGGAAGGGAGGGAGAGATGTATCTTGAAGTGTGACTGACACCACGTATCTATCTGATCCCACTATTTGCCTGAGTATTTTCATATCCTTCACTTCTTGCCAGGTAAGCTCCTTTTGTCAACTATACTCCAGGCAGAGTGGTTTTTAAAATCATATTGGACCAATCATAAAAACAAAGCTCTGGCCATCTCTGTTGCCATTGTCTTCTTTCTGACCCACAGTATCCTCTAGCCAGGCTCATATAGTTGATTATATACCATCACCACCCAGTTCAGCTTGGCACGTTTCTCTTATTTGCTGCTGAAAGTATGCAATCAGCCATGCAGCTCCCTGTCACTAAGTAAGGTGAGGAAGATGAGATTAATATGGTTTAAAAAAAAATATGGAACAAGCAATTTACAATTTTGAGCAAATGAAATGGCCTCTCTTATCCTGCTGATTTGTGTAATAAAGTTTTATAGTTTGAAGGATTTTTTTATTTACTGACACACAACTTACATTTATAAATAAAATTGGAAACTTTATGGCTAATGCTGTACAACCCTAATATTTAGTGATTGGAATGGGTACATTTAGCTTGAAGGCTGCAGTGAAAGAATTCTATTTGGAAAGAATATGTAAAACTATAAACGGAGAGTTCAAAAGAACCATTAGTGGATGTCCTCAATACAGAAAAGAGTTTTGTTTTCTGAAACATCTGAGGAAACGTAAGACAGGGCAAATCTTCTTACATGTCTGCATCTATGGACATTGCAAAAGAGTCAAGAGTACTGAGAAGGATGTAAATTAAGAGAGCATAATAGTTTACAAAGAGGAGAACATTTCCTGGGATAGAGTTGCAAACCTTTAAGAGAACAAGCAGCATACTGAGAAGTGAAAACTATTCTAACAAAGCACTCAATGCTATGTAACAGGACAGGAAGAAGGGAAACAGTATTTTAAAGTATAGAGGGACCCTAGACAGGCAGAGTGTAATTATCTGCATTCAATTCATAGCCTGGTAGAGTGGTTACCTATTAAAATAATTGCAGCTGTTCTATTTTACTGAGACACTGCTATTATTTTCTGCTTTAAATATATAACACACACTTAATGTAAGTGCAGTGAGTCCATATTTAAGCCGCTTTATTTAAGAGTTCATGCATTTTTTCCTTCCTTAACAGTGACTCATTTTAAAACAGCAGTTTGAGATAAACTACAACTAAACTGTTCCTATATGAAATTGTCAAACAGTGTTGTGAGTTTCAACAGTTAAAAATGCCTTGTCAGGTATAGATGGAAGTGCTATAGATGGAAGTGACCACTTAACCCACAGAAGATACTATTACAGGCAGCAGCCCTAGATGAAGTGAAAAATGTGCTGCAGATATGTTAAGGTTACTCATTCATGCAGCTCTTTTATGTCCAGTGCTGATACTGATCCTGCAGCAGGGCAGACTTTTGCATGAGCTGTTTTCAACTGCCCGGGGCCCATGTACACACCGGCTGACCAGCCCCACTGCAGTTCCTGTTGCTGGTGTCAGAGTATTTTCCTTTAAGTTCAAAGTTCTCTCAAAAATGCATTCAGTTCCCCATGCTGACATACATCACCACTACTACTACTACTACTACTACTACTACTACTACTACTACTACTACTACTACTACATCAAAACCACAAAACTCATCTAATCTTACCCAGGAATTCCAAAGCACAATGACTCTGTTTTAGAAAACTTTAAAGCCAGATGTTAGGTTTAAAACTCATGCTACTGAAGTGAACAAGCCCTATAGATGGTATCAGAAAATAACCCACATGTATATTTTTGTCAGCATAAGGCCAATACAGACGCATGGTCATATTGTAAGATACTCTGTTAAATATGACTCCTTGAATCACTGCTCTCATAACTAAATTCTTATTATTGCATTCACTTGTCTTCTGGTCTGAATCACTAAGAAGCATTAAGACATGGTCATTTTAATAAAAAAAGAGCTAAAAGGAATTTGGTATTCCTGTCAGAAGACCTGAATGTTATTTATGCTTATACTACAAACTCTATGTGACCAGACAAATCGGTTCAAAAATGCTGGCTGTAAAGTTAGTCAGATAAAGTCAGATTTAGGCAGTTAAATTAAAGCAGCCTTTTTTCCAGAAGTATGTATGTAAAATAACATATGCTTTTTTGGGGTGGAACATTCATTATTCCTAAGTTTGTACAACTGGTACAACAGGATCCAAATTAGGTGACCTGAGGTTATCAGGTTTTAAAATAGACTGAGCTGTTATGCCTACAGTTAAGATTGTCCAACATTTTCTGCTACAGTGTCTTGCAGCTTTGTTACAACTTACGAATTTAAGAATTTTCCCCTTTTCCTTCCATTGTTTCTGAACATTGAGCAGAAGTTGCTCTATCATATTAGATTAAATAGTTTTGTCAGTGCTTATGAGATTTTTCCCTACTTTCTCAGCTTGAATTGCTTCTTTGAAGACACCTACTCCCTCCCAGGGTTTGCAGAAGGAAGTTCAAATGTGAGAGGTGGCTGGTTCTGGGGTAAGAAAAGGTCTTTTTGCTGTCCTTGTAGAAAAGCATTCAGATTTAGCCAACTGGTTATCCCTCAGTCATGCTGATGGGTGCTCACTGACAGCTTTGTTCCACGAGCACATTGAACCAGCCCTGCTCTGCTCATACCAGCCTCAAGGCATTCAGTCCTACCCCCTGGTATTCTGCTCTCTCATGCTGCCCCAAGTGGGGCACGGGAAACCAGGACGTGGGACTGACCCGTGCTCAAGAGGGAGAGGACGCTGGCAAAGCAGCCAAACTCCAAACTGCCAGCCAACCATTCTCTCGTCTTGGGTTTTCTGTTTCATGGTACAAGTAATTCTGTGCAGTGTGATATGCTTCCTTCTCCTCTCTCCACCACTGACTATGTTACACTATACTACATTACATTATCTACTTATATTTCATTGTAGTCTTTAATCTCTCTAGCTTCTATTAGTTCAGTCTACTTGATCTTGGTCAAGACTGTTCCCCATAGATGTACTGAGTTTCTAAGTTTTGTTTCATGACAGTTTGTAAAAAAATGTGTAGGAAAAACTCAGCCACATGGTCATGAGTGTTTAACAAGGAGCCTACTCCAGATTTCAGTTGTCAGAATAATCCTTGCTCACATTTAGCTGAATTTGGGGAGATAAGGCATTTACAGAAATGTGTGAACTGGGGCCCTTAATCACAGTCACTACTTACTGCCATTACTTTATAAAATAATGTCATTGCTTATTAAAATAATATTTGTCATTATTCACAAAAATAACAAATTTGTTCCAGCATGTTAAATCAATTAAAAGTTTGTGGTCTGACCAGATGACAGTCAAGAGTGCAGAGGATAGTGGTTCTACACTCTGGCAGCAGTCACTCCAGTTTGCGGCTACTCCCAAGGAATCCCACCCTAAATACAGGCGTCTTTGCAAAACAATACTTTTCTTTCATTTCTACCATTTCCCTTTTTTAAATGTTGAAAACTAATGAGCTAAAATCTGCCAATGTTTATCCGAGGGCATTTAAAATATTGCTCCATGAGAAACACAGGGGAGACAGCAAAGGCCAGCATGACTCAGTATTGTTTACTTTGAGCCACGTCCGGGCCTGATGCAGTAAGATGATGGGATACCTCAGAGGAAGAATTGGAAGGAATTGCAGCTCTTAAGAAGTAAAAAAAAAAAAACAAAACAAGAGGGAAGAGTCAAAGGAAGAGTATGTGATGCTTTCCCTGCAGGGTGTGCCTTATTTTTCTGTTTTATCCATCCAGCTGGTATCTTTCAACAAAGGACGGACTTTAGCTTCTGCCTCTCCTTGTCACACCAAGAGAGACTGACCCATACTTGCCCTCTACTTCCCTCCTTATTTCAACTCTATGAACTTCTTTAGGATCAGAAATTATGACGCTAAACTCATGTGAAGGATGCCTTACTCCTATTGAAGGCTAAAGGAAAATAGCATTCCCTGAATTTTTAGAAGGAGTTTTTCTAGACCATAATTCCCTAAAATCATCCATATAGATTATTAACCTCTTCAAAAGGGCATGATTATTTTACATATACAACCCACCGCAAAATAAGGTCCCTAGATTTTTTTTTGTTATCATTCATTGCAGGTATTTCATAGAATATTAATCAAAGTTCACTTACATTTAAAGTAGTTAAGCTGTTTTTCTGTTGTTATTCTGACTGAACACAAAGCCCTCTTCATCATTGTGCCTCTCAGTTTCTGGGGAGGCTTCCCAAACTATCATACTTTTCAAAATTACTTGATTTAGGTTATTTGCTTTGAAAATAATCTTTTGGTGGGCAAAAACCTTTAAATGCCAACTTTCTGAGAAAATATGTTGCCTAATTTTTAAACCTATATTGTATATGGGTTTAATGTATTTTGGTATACGTTTAATACCAAAATGCTGATTGTATGTTTTGCCATAGCAGCCCTAGGTAGGCTTGAAAAATACATCAGCTACCTGCAAGCCAAACATGTTATTTCTCTCTACTGAGAATGAATGTGAAAGTTATTTGGAGTTACATCCTGGGAAGAACCACAATTCCTGCCTAGTCACTTGTTCCCTAGCTCCATCCTCTCCAGCCACAAAGGAACAGTTTTTTAAAAAATTCATATTAGCTTGCTCTCCCTGACAAAGGCACGAGATTCTGTTCAGCTATTTCTTTTCTGGCAATACAACCATGCATAAAGATCTGTTCTCTACTGGAAGGGCAGTTTCACAATGATATGGGAAAATTAATGCTTAAAACCTAGAGAAAATGATTTAAAATACTCCATGCCCCCAGGGCAGATTCCCAATTCCCTGATAAGTAAATTTCTCAAACCTCGCTTATTGTCAGCAAACCTGCTGGAACACAGCTCCTGAACCTCTAAAAATATAACCTTACATAACTCTGACAGTCTTCAGTATTATTGTTGCACATAAAGTTGTTAGGGTTTTACAGGAACTACACAGTCTGCCAGAAAAATACAGGACAGCAGTCCAGATTCTTGGACTACGTGACACATTTATGTGAGGTGATGGCCAAGAAGGATTACAGAGTATTAAAAGTAAATGTATATGACATATTTTAGATAAAGCTATATACATTACTATAGGAAAGGAAATAGCTGTACAAATGATTTCTTAGCAAAGCCAGCTAAAAGCTGCTGGGTAGTCTGCCAACATTGTAATATAACCACAAGCATGTGCTGAACACTTCTTAGAGCTCTTAGAATAGAGACGCTGTTTTCTTTAGCCAGCTGAAAAAGTCCCAGTCTCTTGAAATAACAGAACCATAATTGAGTTAGAGAGACTCTTCTAGCTTTAGCAAACCAGTTGGAAAGATTTCAGCTGATATCTGAATGCTACATTGCTTTATCTATGTTACCCATAACATTTTCTAAACCTATTTTCTTCTAAAGAACGAATTAGCTGTCACTCTCCCTCTCTGTGGATTTCTTCTGTAGATGATGAGATCCTGTAGTTGAGAAAACAACAACTTCATGCTTCTTGTGACCCAGATGCAAAGTGAATCAATGTCTCTTCCAGACTTGTCAGATCCTGCATTAGGCAGAGTGTTTTCAGGAAGGCGTTCACAGCCCTTGGCTAAAACGGACAGGCAAAAAGTCTTAATCACCTTCTAAGATCAGATGCTAAATGAGGAAGCCTAACAGTAAGTACAGCATATTTCTTCATGGCAGTGTAACTGGCTTTCTTATTTGGGTGCTACTCCAAGCTATCCTGAGCCTCAGCAGTATCTGGTGAAAAGATTTTGCTGTTTAAATTCAGGCTAACCAGACCCTTGAGTGTACCACTTTCCCTCAGTTTGGTAAATCATCCTCTTTTTAAAGAGGGTGCAGACTTAGTCTTGCAAGTTTTGTAGTCCTTGCCTTCCCTACGTCCTTCCTGCGCATCCAAAAGACAGGGCATTCTACACAGTTGATGGGGGGAAAAAAATCAGCTTCGCTTAGTGAACAATATTGTCTAATAGGGGTTAAATGAGGTGGGGGCACAAGAAAGCCTGGAGTACTACAGTTGTGCAGCCCTTCTCTGGCTTTGGGTGAGCTACAGAGAATAGGTATGCAGCAGTCAAAGAGCAGGAGTAAATGGCAGCACATCAGAAAAGTGGGAGTCCGGATGATCATGAAATGCCAGAAGCCATCGAGTTCCTCCCATGGTCAATAAAGCCCAAGTGCAGACACATCTCTGCTACAGCTTTGGGGTAATGCTTCTCACAATGTCCAGGCTAACCTGGATGCTTGCATCTTGTTGGCAACTGCCACATTAAGTCTGCAGTGAAACCACTCTGGATGGAGTTTTTAAATACAATCAGCTGTTCTCTTCTCTCTCTACCCCCAATATATGATGAAGGGCAGATCCATGGGATGCTTCAGTAAATGCTTCTTCAGTGCTGCCTCCATTTGTAATCTGAATTTTTTAATGCTAAAAGCTTTATGCTGTTATAATCAAAATTATTATTTCCCTCCAGATTAAATTTTGAACTTTTGAAGATCTAATACTGAGTTACATTGGTAACCTAACTTTGGAGTTTTTTTCCCTTTTATTTAAGGCATATGTGTATGATTCCAAATGCAGTTTGCATCTGCTCTTCAGATTGTAAGGTGGGCCATGCTAATTGCTGTAATCTCAGCCCCTCAACAGCAGGAAGCAAGTTTATTTATGAGCATACACTGTATTTCACATCATATTCTTCTGGATCAAGTCAGTCACAGATGAAAGGTAACCTCTAACTTGGCCCTAATAATAATAATCCAACATAAAAGTGCAGAAAGCAACTGTTGCAGCTTCACCGGTATCCTTCAGATAAAACGATTAAAATTACATCACTCGTTTGGTACGAGAGTCGTTTTAACGGAACACTGTAAACAGATCAATGTCTCCTGCTTTGCGTCAGCATCTCTATAGTAGCAGGAGACAATTATCCTGTGACATCCTATTCTACTGCCAACACCTAGCCTGTACTGCAGTCTTTGAACCGGTTGTCTTTAGTGATCCCGTCAACACACAGACTGATTTATTTTTTTATGCTTTCTTATACTTCTTTTTTTCTGTAAAGCTCATATTCTAGGCCTGAGTGTCGCAGGAGTTCTTAGTGAACTGTGCCTAAAAAATGGAGAGGAAATTTGGTGGGCAATTTTGGAGGGCTTAATTTGTGCAGATGTGAGGAAAAGTAATCATTCATTCAAATCCCTTTCTCTGAGTCTGTGGATAAGGACACATCTGGCACTGGAGTGTTTCATCCTAGTCGTTTAATGGCATTTGCTGTCCATGAATACGATGTCTCTGCCCTACAGTCTCATTTCAGCATCAAAATATCAATCGTACCCCATGCTTTCGCATGGTCATTTATAAACATAACAACACTTTCCTATTGCTTTGTCAGCTTGCTGTATGACATACTCCAGATATCCTGGCTGGCAGAACACTGTTATTAGCACACTACAAGCAAACCTGCCTGCATTTTTTGTTTTTGTTTGAAACTTTTTCTATGTCTTCTTGCCAACGAATTTTGCTTTTTATTATCTACACCTCAAAGCTTTAGTTTTTAATCCATTTGATCTAACTAACTGTTGCTTTCTGCAGTGACTAGAAGGGTAGATGTTTGCTTTCAAGTGGGTTAATTTAAAACAATTAGAGGTGTATCTATGGAAGTCAATGAAAATTTGCTTCTGACATTAGGCAAGGTCAGTTCTATTTCAGCCACTATTATCACATTACAGCAACCCTAAAAAGCTCCAGATAGCTGAGCTGCTCTGAGTTACTGAGTTCATTATTGCACATGTTATCCCATATAAAACACTGGCATTAACAACAAATAGTTTGTCATTGTCTTCAGCACTGATTTTGTGATATAAAAAATTCTTACTGTGATTTTCCAAGTACATTTGCTGTTTGGAGGGTAGACTCCAGGAAATCCTTCACTCCCAATAAACCCTGACTCTCCAGATACAACTCCTCCACATGTAAATGTAGGCCTGAGAATAATAGGAAAAATAGTGCTTAATTTTTAAATAGATTTCATTTATTCTTTGTATAATAGTAAAGAAAGAGGCACAGACTGTCTTATACTTAAAAACACAGCTTAAATACTTAAAAACATTGCTAACTTTAAACATCTGTTTCATTACTTACACAATTTCACTGTTGACATAGAATGTGCAATTTAACGCGCAAACTTTGGCGTAGAGAAAATTAACGACTTGGACCTTAATTCTGGCTTTACACAGACTGTTATCCTTCCCTCCTTTTTTAATTCATAGGATGGAAGGTGTGGTGGTGTGACACATCATTGCAAATTGCTATTACAATGAAAAAATAATTATTAAAAAGTCATTAGTAATGACTTTTTATAGTATATATAATAGCAGTTAAAATAGCACAGTAATAAAAATAACTTTTAATTCCTTTCCATTCCACCCCGAAATGTTTTGAATTCTGATATTTTCATCAAGTAAGTCGCTCTGGAAGTTTTCTACGCCACAGGAACACAATCTACCGTGCGCACAAGTGCTGCTGCTCTAGCCTGGGGGTGAACCGTACGTCCTGATCCTGCCGGTGTGAGGACGTTGAGGGCTGAAGAGCCCGGGCGTCCGCTCCCTGCTCCGGGGCCGCGCCGCGGGGACAGCGAGGAGCCCTGAAAAACCCCTGCGCAGAGCCACAGCGTGACTGCTGAGGACACGAGGGCGAGCGCACGCCCTGCTGAGCTTGAGAAACGGGGGTATTATATCGTACCGTAACGCTGCATTATGCTACATATCATGTTACATGGGGCTGCTCTCGCAGTGGCCTGCTTCCGTGGGAAAAGCCCCTGTCTGCGCCCTCCCTTGACGCAGCAACGGGAGATAAACACCCGCGGGTGCTGCCCGGGGGCAGCGGAGGTGTCCGCGCACCCCACGGACGAGCGGTGGGCACCGCTCCTGCGGGGGCGGGGGGCGCGCAGCCGTGCGCGGCGCGGCGCAGCGCTGCGCGGGCGCGGAGGGACGCGCGGTACCTGTGCGGCGGGGCCGCGGGGCGCGCCGCCGCCAGCAGCAGCAGCGGCGGCAGCAGCAGCGGCAGCGGCGGCCGCGGGGCGGCGGGCGGCATCTCCGGGCGACGGCGGCGGCTGGGGCAGGGCTGGGGCCGTGGGGCCGCTCCTCCGGCTGCCGCCTGCTCCTCCCGTGTGCGCCGGGGCCGGGGGAGGAGGCAAAGGCTTCCGCAGCCCTCCGCCCCCGGGGCAGGGCAGTGCCGGGCACGGCCGCCCGCCCTCCCTCCGTGGGTGGAAAGGCTTCCCCTTTCCCCTGGGGGCCCCGCCCCGGTATCTCCCGGGGGAGGTAGGCGGCGGTGCTGCAGCCTCGGCCCCGGGGGGCACCCCCGGCACCGCGTACTTTGCGCACGCAGGGGCTGAGGGAGCGCGCAGCGACGGAGCCGCAATGACCCCCCCGTCAGTGGGATCGCCCCAAACCCCGCAGCCTCCTGCAACGCCCTGCTCCCTGTCCTCAGGTGGCACAGTGGGGGCGTTTGTCCAGATCATGAATGAACTCAGTGTCACCATTTGTGCAATCGTGTACAGCTTCGCCAATGCTTGAAAAATAGTAATGCTACTTTGAAATTTCTTCTTTATTTAAATTCTAAAGTAAACTTAAAATGCTTCATTTTGTTTACCAGTCGGTAATCTTGACCCATTTTAGTAGCCTTTTCACTCTGGCTGTGAAAGATACTCTTTACGGGGCTGTGGCAGAGCTCGCAGTAAAGAACTCGATACTTGTGTGTTTGTAGGATTTGGGCCAAAGTTGTTTGACTGAGAAATGAAAAATTAAGTCAGTATTCTTACTGAACACAAGAAAACTTGACATTTTAAAAAATGTTTACAGAAACCACATTGTTAGTGCTGTTGGATGATGACATATAGATTGTCATGACAATAAATGATAATTTATCCTTTAAGGATTGTTTTAAGGAGAGCCTGCCCCTCTCCTTGCTTTAAGTGCTTCTTCCCGTACACACCTCTTGCAGGAGAAGAAGGTAAGTCTGTAGTAAAGTGTTCAGGCAAAGCCAGCTGAAGCAAAGACTGGATGAACTAAACAGAGATTCTGCTGCATGCAAGGCAGAATATAAACCTATTATCTTATTTTTAGCTTATTTATTAAGCACTTAACATTCCTATTCTTGCAAAATACAAAGAAGGGCTGTCCCAATCCCTAGGCTTTAAAGAAGTGCCGTGGATTAGAGGGGATGCTCTGAGTATTAAACGGAAAGCGGATGCTGCAATTTAGCAGATGCAATACCTGTACTCTCCTTTCCGCAGTGCTGGATGAAGAAAGCAGTAGAATAACCTGGATCCATCCTTGCTAAATTTCCAGGAGCATTTGTGTGGGAGAGGTGCAGCTGCTATTGGGACGTCCCAGATCTTTGGAGGCAGCCTGCAAGACGGCTAATAAGTAAGAGGTGCCAACAGCGTTCCTGTGTGCACAGAGGCAATGGAAGACAACAAAGAGCAGAGGCTGAGGTGTGCACGGTTTTTGCAGAGTCCCAGGTTTGTATGAGTGCACATGTGTCAGCAGCCAAGTGGGAGTACCTGGCCTGCAGCCCCGAGGAGGGGCAGCCCCACATCCCCCAGTGGGGCTGGAGGAAGGAGCAGGACACTTCTAGGCAAGGCTTGGTGAAGGACTGGGGCAGGGAGCCCAGTCCACAAAATGGGGTCTATGGAAAGAGAGAAGATCATAATGTGGTCAGAGCAGAGATAATATTTGCAGCTGTGTTTTGAGCTGATTTGAAGTGACAGAAATGGGAAATAAAAAGCTAAAAAGGAGACATTTACTGTCTCCATGACCAACAGGATGCTGGTTAGCAGCCAAAAGTTTAACCACTACCACTAGGTATACTGGTTTTAGCCATGAAGGTAAAGTAATGTTAATAAAAATTGCTAGATATGGAAGTCAACGTATATGACAGAGAGTTGTGTAATCCTCACACCACGGACAGTGCGTTCCCTGCTGCTCCTCTCTGTCAACATTTTTGAAGTCTAGAGAAGACCCACTATTTAAAAACAAGACAGTAATTCAGGCCTTATATCCACTGAAGAGCTAGCCTCCATGCAAAACCACCAACAAAGGCTGTTAGTTCCCGGGGATTACATGTTCAAGGATTCTTTTACATGTGGTTGCTGCAGACTTTTAACCTCTTCCAAAGGTGGTTTTAAACTTCTGAACAGTTGATGTGGTAACAGGTTCTGCATTACCACCCAAGAATATCTACAGATCTGTGCAGCAAAGGGATGGTTCAGGCCTGATGAGAAAATTGAGGCAGAGAACAGGCTGCTGGGAAAGCCCCGCATACCCGCACACAGCACGTGCAGCCAGGCTCCTGCACCTTTGCCAACAGCAGCATCCCTCCCTGGCATTGGCTATCTGGGAACACACCCTAAATTACAGACTACAAACAAGGCACTCAATCTAAATTAAACTGTATTTACCAAATGTAAATGATGTTGCTAAAGAGAATTCACCCATGAGCTAGACCAGAGACGTGTGGCTGGTTTCCATCGATGGATGCAGAAGGAACAGAAAAGTAAAAGGCCAGGAAGTAGTTACCCATAAATAAAGGTGTTAGCATTGACATTAATCTTAAGCTAAATTAATATCTGTTAGGAACACAGAAATGGGAGTAACCTTTCTTCGTCACCAAGCCCAGTCCCCTACTGTTGCAGGGAACCAAATCAAATAAACCCTTTGATAAATTGCTGATACTTCATTTTTTAAGTCAGGAAGCTGCTCGAGCAGTATCTGTTAGAGTCCCTGTCTTTGTGGGATAAAACCATGAAATGCACAGTTAGGAACTGTATGTAGGAAATTGATATAAATTAAGCTATAAAGGTTTTAAGCTCAAAACCAAAAGATGGCAGATTTACAGTCTCTCATGCAATCTTAATTATGCTGCCTTGTGTATGTATTCTTTGCATAAATGATGCATAGGTTATGTGACAAAAATAGTATAGAGTTGCATAAGCAAAGAGTCTGTATTAATGTGCACAAAAATGTCTAACTTTTGACAGTTGACTTTGCAACAAAAGTAACTTTCTTTTCTAATGTAGTTTATTTTTGAAGGTAGAACAAAAACTGTTTTCTGTTACATGTGTCCCTGAGGCGTGGCATCTACAGGCTTGGAATGATGAATCTTTAGTGATAAACTATTTAACATTTAAACTACTGAGCTAGTGCCATAGTAATTATAAAAAATGCCTGCTGTCCTAGGGTGACATTGCCTCCTGTAGTGGTCTAACAGAAATGCCCAGCCTGAGCCCGCTTCTCCCATCAGCTGCTGCTAGCTCTCCTGGACTAAGCTAGTGATGCCGCTGATCCAGGGGTGAGTGCTTCTCCCTATCAGTCACTGAAGAAAGATATTTTGTACACAAAGCTAACAAGAGACAAATTTCCTAATGAATGTCTGGCAAGTGTCACCTTGTCTGCCTGAAAATGAGACAACTGCTAAGGTGGAAAGGGGAAACCTCTACCTGAAACGTAACCCTGTGTGACAGTCTGTCACTGAGTTGTTCTTTGAAAAGACTGTGTAAATGATAGTGCAAATCAAGTGGAGATGGTCCTGCTCTTCCACGTGTCCCTCCATGCATCTCTGCCATCTTTCCAGTGACAAATTTAATAATGATGTTGCTGTGCAGCAGCCAGAATGGCCTGCTGATCTGGCTGAAAGTGAACCCCCTCCCTAAACGCTTAGTTTCTTAATCTTTATGCTCCACCTTTCAGGCTTCTCACCAAATCTTTTCCTCTGTGGAGAGTCATCTGTACAAAATCCCTTGTACCCTGACACAAAGATGTAAGACCTCTTAGTGCTCTCTTAGTGTTTCTGCACAAGTCCTGTTTGGCTGATATTGTAAAATTATTTTAATTTAAATTTATGTAAATGCTATCAACAACAGCTCTTTATTTCATTTGAATTATAGAATCATAGAATGGTTTGGGTTGGAAGGGACCTTTAAAGGTCATCTAGGCCACCTCCCCTGCAATGAGCAGGGACATCTTCAACTAGATCAGGTTGCTCAGAGCCTTGTCCAACCTGACCTTCAATGTTTCCAGGGATGGGGCATCTACTGCCTCTCTGGGCAACCTGTTCCAGTGTGTCATCACCCTTGTAAAAAATTTCTTCCTTGTATCTAGTCTGAATCTACCCTCTTTTAGTTTAAAACCATTACCCCTTGTCCTATTGCAACAGGCCCTCCTAAAAAGTCTGTCCCCATCTTTCTTGTAAGTCCCATTTAAGTATTGAAAGGCAGCAATAAGGTCTTCCTGGAGCCTTCTCTTCTCCAGGCTAAACAACCCCAACTCTCTCAATACAGTCTTAGGTGCCAAAGCCTTGATATTTTCACTTCCACTTTCACTTGATATTTCACTTCCAAAAGAACTTTGATATTACTTGGAATTGCAAGTTGTCCCTTTTCAGAATAGCACTGGACAACATGCAATAGAGAGGACATATCCCTATTTTCTTGATAATCCTAGCACCTAAAATGACTCTTACAAACTGATGTACCCATCCAGTTCCTAGGATTCACAAATTTGCTTTGGTCTGTAAGCCAAGGATTTGTCTATGTTACGCCTTTAATTGAATCCGCTACTTTGTAGAAGTAAAAAACCACACAAGAGTTGTCACTGGAAAACTTGCAGAGCCTCCACCCTTCCCCAGGCTGGAATTCCCACTTTTCTCTCTTTTTGTATGTCAGGCTTTACTCTCGGTTCATTTATCGAATGACAATGTGGTTTCTGGCTTTATATAAAAAAACAGCTGTGATGAGTCATAAACCTCCCCCTCCCTTGCTTTCTTTTGATACCGAGATACCAAGTGCAAATGCAGTGTTGACAGTATTCTCACCCCTTCTTAGGAATTTAGGAGCTTCTTAAGAACTAAGCTTACATTCCTTAATATTTTTTTTTTGTCTGGCTTTACCTCAAGTAATAACATATTTAATACAGTTGCAAAACTTCATAATTCATATTATCATTTAACAGAGAGACCAGATGTGATGCATTAATCATAAAAGTGGCACAGTTTTTCAGTATGGCTTTTCTAAATTACCTTCTGGTCCTTCCATTTGTCAGTTTGGGCAATTCTGACATCAGTTTCTACTTGCCTCTTCTCTTTATAGAAATACAAGCTGGTATCCAATTATTCTTTTTTAAAATGTTTTACCTCCTATTGTTCAAAGTCAATTGCTTATTTGCCAGCATAAGAAAATATTAAGGAGAATGGTGCTGATTTATCATTAGTTGAATTGTTTTTCATCATAATATAAAAATGATAAATTGGACAACTAGTGCTAAATTGCAAATATTCCTGTAACCAAAGAGATCTAATAATTATTAACCGGAGCGTCTGCTATCAAGCAGGATGCTTGAAACATTCATAATGTTGTGAACACATACTCCATCACAAGCCTCCTAAAGGATTGTTTCAACATTTCCAATGAAGCATCCCAGGGTCCATTAACCAAGAGCATGCACTTACAATGACCATATCACACAGCAGGTGGAGAAATTGCTAAAGTACTGATCAGACAAATGGATTCTAAAAGAAAATTTTTAAACAAGACCTATCTCCCTAATAGTGCATTTTAAACACATCGGTCCAAGGAAAATATTCAGTACATAAAAGGAACAGGAACATAAACCACAGAGTAGAAGGCCATAAAAGTAAAAAGGCAGAACCCCTGAATTGCCTGCAGGTACCTGTGACTCAGGCAGTCCCACGGCTGAATCTTGCAGCAGCAGACAGAGAGGAGCGAAGCACTTCAGTCTCTGCAGGACAGCTTCCAAGCCCTGGCATGGGGCAGGGCATCATCAAGTGTCAGTAAATGCTATTCTTAGCTAGAGAGCTGTAAAAGCAAAGACAGATCAGCTACCCAGTCAGTCATTATCCCAGGCTCAATGTAATCTAAATCAGCAAGTATTCAAGTAGACAATATTATGAAAGAAAATTCCAAAGCAGGTACCCTTTGCTTTGGCAGATGTGGGAAAGAAACATGAGACCATTAATTATGCTTGCGCTTGGGGAAGGAAATATGAGAGGAGTTAGAAAATTATGTCACTAAAATGGAAAAAATGGACTTTCTGTTTCTGGATACAAAATAGAATTACTTTTATGAGGGATATATAAAAAAAATCATCCTTGGATCCATTGTCCTCACATAAAGACAAGACTAGCTCATGTCTGTATATGAATAAATTTCTGGAAACTTAGAGCAGAGTCTGGTTTATAGACTGAGAAATGAAAAGAACTGATATTTTGAACAACCTACAGCACAATAGCATCCTCTCCCCTCCAAAAGCACCACCACCATCAGAGACTTTTAAGCTCAGCTCTGATGTGAATGAAGAAAGTAAGTGAGAGTGTGGAGTCATTGCTGTGTTACATGACACACCAGGTAGTGCTAACAAACTGGTGATGATCACAGCCATCTTCCCTTCACGTTGGCTGCAAGCGACACTGGAGGCGTAAGGTAAAGGCACATACAAATCCACTCAGAAGTTATGACTGTGCAGTGAGAGACTTTGTCAGGTACTGTACGTGCAGAAGCAGAGAAAGAAAAGTTGGAAAAGGCATCAAGGGTGCTTCAGAGAAGTCTCTTTCAGGCTTAGAGTGTGCTTTTGGGAAGACTGCTGTCAAAAAGAAAGCTGGAACCATGAGCAAAGAAGCTGCCTATTTTTTTGTGTGTGCTTTAATTCTCTTGTGTTCAAGGAAGAGAAAGTTTTACATCCTCTATAAATAAGTAGGTTTGTGTTAAGGCACTCATCTTCAGTTTCTTTTTTTTTCTATCTTCTGAATGTAGTAGTTGATAAATAGAGATTTTTTTATCTCTATTTATGCTCTAAAAAGAGCATAAAATGTGTTATGCTGTCTTACTGCTATTGCACAGGTGATACCTGGGACCTGAGTCTCATGGTGCAGTTTCACATATTATAATTAGTTTACTGTTACTGGCAACACAGATTGGAAATCAGAACTAAGCCCCGTGGGAAACTATTTCATGCCAATATTCTCATTGCTTTTCCTGAATTTCCCTCTACTACTCGTATTTATAAGGCTATACATAAAAAGGAGAACAGTTTGATCTAATTTATTCACTACAAATGTTCTTAGGAAGACAAGTGTTGTGAACAATTTTAGTTCAGCCAACTAAAATACTGTTTTCCTACTTTTACTGATAAGAAAATTCACTATCTGCTTCCAAAATACCATAAACTGCATGGGAAGGGGACAATGAGGAATGAACTCTTCACAAAATGTGCAAATGATATGATAGCCTGTGCAACAAGAGATGGGAGAATACAAGGAAATTACCATCAGATGTAATCATTCCTTCACTTGTTTTCTTGACTTGAATAGGAGGCCCTAACTTAACTGAGCAGCTCAACAGCTACATCTGATAAAATGGGGAAGTCTACATCTGAAGGACTTCCTTCCTCAAAGATGAAAATCCAGAACAGGGAAAATACCCTTTCTTCGACAGGCAGATTAGATCAAGCCAGGAGAGCTCAAGTATTTGGGAGGGAACATCTTGATACAGCCATTCTCTGCCAGGTACAACATCACATTGGTGATACAAAAAGACTTACTGGATTCCTCTTGTTGTTTATGCTATGCTTTCTGTTGTCCTTATTCAGTCTTTGGAGCGTAGAGTCCTTGGCAAGAAGGAGGGTGTTGCACCACTGATGTAAATTAGGACTGTTCCTGTGCAACAATAAATTGTACCAGGGCTGGGCAGTTCTGACTAGGGGAATTACAATCAGTCCCTATGGCCTCCTTCCCATCAGAGTACAGGGGTCATGGAATGCAAAATTGGGGCCAGATTATTTCACTGGTGGCTGAAACTCAGCTATCTGCCATGTGCGTTACAATGGTACGTTTACTTTTTCTAAATGCTGAATTACTGCCCTGGGAGATGCACACATGTTCTGGGCCAGAATTTGGAGTTTAGCCTAATATTATGTTTTTTAAACACATCTGGGATCTATTATGTTGCTGGGTAATGATTTTCACAGAATCATCATTACTTAATATGTAAAGAAATGTCACTGTCCGTATCAGTCTCAGCATGGTATTGCAGAGCAACACATCTGAACACTAGATAAGTGCTTCTTGCTTTGGGCAAAATACTATAGGTCATTAAAATGCTAAAGTATTAAGGCCAAAAGTTATAAAAAATGGATGGAACCTATATGGAAATTTGAGGAGCCAAGTCCAGAGACTTCCAAGAAAGTAGCAGTTTTGTTTACAAAATGTATCACAAAAGTAACCTAAGCACTGGAAAAGCATTAGAGAAACAGCACTGTAGGCTGAAATTAGATATATATATAGATATATTGGTATAAAAATGTTTCACTGTTTTTAGTGTTATATGGAAACAATTGCGTGAAACTTCTATGCATTTTGGACTCAGCAACAGTCCTTTAGTACTTTAGGAATCAGAAGTGCAGGGCCAGAATCAAGCAGCAGTTTATCCTTTTTGTATTCCAGGAGTTACTTGTTTTAATCCTTTCAAGAGCCTCAGACTATTTTGGTTTTAACAGTCTCTGAGGAAATTTCCCATATCCACCAAACAAAATAAAGGCCAGACTGAGTCAGTAATATTGTCATTTAATTTCAGTGCTCCTAAACTATACTTAACTTCAGTTTGGAGGTGGACAGTTGAGCACAGGCAACTGTTTTGAAAGAGTCTTTATGTTTAAATGCTTCAACTCACTTATTGAAAGGGTACTTTGAGAGGAGAAAAGTAATTCCAAATTCTAAGCCTGGTCTTTGGGCTCATTCTTGAGATTACAGTCAAGTTTCTTTTTAATCCTTGCAGGAAAGTAACCAAGAATGCCTACCTCTACCACAAAACGTTTTCTGGTGATGTATAGCATCTTTGAATAAGGAATCAGAGAATTTGCAAGGATTGGTAAGTATTTATTTAAATTTCTATTGTTACCTGTTCTACAGTTGGAGAGCTGTACTGCTATAACTCCTGCCACTTCAAAAAAATTATGCTTGGCTTTCAGTGTGTATGAAAGACTAATCAGGCTCTTCTGCTCCTGTTTTATGTATGCTATCATTCTTTAAGAGGTGCAGTACTTTGCCTGAGGTATGCTGAGCCAGCATTCCCTCATATTTCCAGATGTACTGCAGTGCACTGATAATAATTATTCTGCACAATGTCAAACAGTAAGGAATTCTTTGCTGTAAATAGATACAGATGCAGATATGTGATGCTAGGTATATAGATCCTTGAAAGGGAATGAGAGGAACAGTTTTATATGGAGCCTAAGTTATAAGTGCAACCAATAGATCATTATTATTATACTGTCTATCCAGCACAACATCTCTGTATTCAGCTTTCCAGCTAAGTTTTCAAAACTCTTGGTTCTTAGGCTCTTAAACTCTGCTGACACTCCTCTCTGCCTTGACACCACCCTAAATACGCCTAAAATGTTTGCTGGCCTGTCTCTTGGTTATCACCCTCTCATGGTTGCAGCTTTTACCCAGGTGAAAGTGTGCTTCTATGGATTCCTTAATAATTTTCTGGCATTATTAACCCCGGAGTCTCTTCTTAAGTACCATTATTCAATTATCTGCTTTAAATGTAAATGAAATTCAAATACATCTAATTAAACTAAGTGGATTCTAAGCTCAGTGTCTCTTCTGAAGCACTGCTATGTCTCTGACCTGCCCTGGATTGTTAATTTATGAATTTATAGCTGTAGTATCACTTCTACATTTTCTGTAATGTAGAAGAAGACTCCCGCATACACTCCCAGCCAAGCTCTAATGCAAGACTTATACCCAAAAGGTTATAGCTATAAAAAAATTATCAGAGGTCTGATCCAAACACAAAGTTTTTTGAACAGGATTTTTGATCATGCTGCATCCTCGTTATGTTCAAAGTTTATTTTGACAATTTGACTTCATTTCAGAATTCTGCAGATGCTTTGTATTAATATGAGAATCAGGGGTTAAATCTGCCATTCAAATTTGGACAGTTTAGCAGTCCATTCCACTCCTAATCCCAGTTTATCTGTTTTTGTTTTGTTTGGTGTTTGAATTACCCTCAAAATATTAATCTATCTGTTAAACTGTGGGACATATTGAAGTCACACATATCCCTAGAAGGGATGAAGTCAGTCTAAACACCATCAAAATGTGAATGCAAGCTCAATAGTTATTAGAAGCACGGGTATACAAAACATAACTGAAAATAGAAAACCTGTATTGCTTGTTAAAAACAAATTGCTGAATTTTGTAAACAAGCAAACAAAAACCCCCACCAAACTCAAACACTTGATTCTAGGATAAAACAGTCTCTTTTTTTTACTTTTCATATCCAGCTTTTAAGTCCAGAAGAAATATAGAACTGTCAAACTGAACAGACATTAACTATGTGTCCAATGTTAGGTTGGCTATCAGTTAGATAACAGCTTACTGAATTGTTGCAAGAAAGAGTTACTGTTAAAAATAATTCCTATAAACACCTCAGTATCCATGGGAATAGATGGAAGTAGATATTATGATCAGTACCTAAAACAGCAAGCGGGCATCAGAGTAGCCTTGCTTTGCATATTTCTTCAGTAGATTAATTGAATGTTTTCCAGTTGATGGAAATGAAGTTTTTCCAGGCTGTGAATACCCAATTTACCCTGTCTTTCACTAGAAGCCCTTCATTCTATGACCACAGGTACAATTCACAGTTTTTAAAGCAGAAAGCAAAGATTACCTACCTGAACTTTGATTAGACTAAGATAGAAGGCATAGAATTTGTGGACCACATATTAGTAAACAAGATATTATTGGGAAAGACTTTCTAAGTTAGTTTGGGCTAATAATTGACTGAATACTTAGACAGGAAAGAAAATCTCAGTACCCAGGAGCTGAATATGATTTTTTCATGTTTCTAAATGAAATTACATCCCCAAACTCAGTTTCATTTGGTAAAACTATTCCATTTAATGCTAAAAATGTATCTTTATGTAAGTGCTTGTCAAAATAATGACACAAATTGATGTGTAAATCCCACAAAGAAAGAGAAGATCATATTAGTGTTCCTGAAGGAGTCAGTGCACACCTCACAAAATCTAAGTCTTAATTCCTACCTGTGTTTGAGAGGAACTCTCCTCTCCTCTCCTCTCCTCTCCTCTCCTCTCCTCTCCTCTCCTCTCCTCTCCTCTCCTCTCCTCTCCTCTCCTCTCCTCTCCTCTCCTCTCCTCTCCTCTCCTCTCCTCTCCTCTCCTCTCCTCTCCTCTCCTCTCCTCTCCTCTCCTCTCCTCTCCTCTCCTCTCCTCTCCTCTCCTCTCCTCTCCTCTCCTCTCCTCTCCTCTCCTCTCCTCTCCTCTCCTCTCCCTCTCCTCTCCTCCCCTCCCTCCCTCCTCTCCTCTCCTCTCCTCTCCTCTCCTCTCCTCTCCTCTCCTCTCCTCTCCTCTCCTCTCCTCTCCTCTCCTCTCCTCAATTCAGGTTAGGTTTCTGCCTCACAGCACTGACCTGACCATCAGCCCCTTTGACTGGAACAGTCCCACTTTGTAAAATATACTTAAATATTCATGGAGCCAGCTGGTGAGAGAAAAAACAATGCTCTAGTTTGGTGGTTCGGTAACCCTCCTGGGGAGGGTGGAGGTGTTAGTCCCAGTCCCAGTGAATGTGTAATTATTTATACAAAGCAGAACAGTGTCAACAGGAGAAGTGACAAGTCCTGTCCCCCAAAAAGTTTCCTTGCAGGAACGAAGAAGGCTAAAGAAACAATAACGCATTTGCCAGAAATCTGCCAGGTATAGTTAACAACAGTTTAAACAAACTCTTAAAATAATTTACAGATTATTCCTGAAATAGCTAAGCTTTTGGATGAATAGATGTTCTTCCACATCTCTGAGACAGGCCTTGTTCCTCATATTAAGTGAACAGACCTTTCATCCTCCAAAGCAAAACAGCTCTTAAAATAGAAATCATTCAGAACATATTTTAAGATCTTAGCATTTCATAACATCGTACCTCTATCCTTGCTCCTATTGACATCAATGGAAGGAAAAACAGTATTTATATGTCCCACAAGCAGATCTGTCTCTTGGAGAATGCTGCTCTATAATGGTTTGTGTCTGACAGGAATAAAGAACTCTTGAGACCTGCCTGCCAGTTGAATAGTCATGGCTGTATGGAGCTCTGGCAGTAATGTTTTTGCAGTGTGATTGACGAAGACATGAAGCAAGGCAAGGTTCTTAGGCACAGATGAGTTTTCATTGGACCAACTAAAAAGGCAGACAACGTTTCAGGCAACAACTTCTTATTCTGGGCTAAGACAGAAGGAGCAAGCTTTAAGCTACGTGCAGGCTGAGGCTAACTGCTCTCACTTTATCTCAATTTGTGAATTAGACAATGTGACACACTTTTCTAATCTTTTCTTACAGTTCATATGAGTTAGCATTAGACAACTGACAAAAAGTATAGATAGTTCCAGTGCATTGCTGTGGAGCAGCACATTTTGCTAAAATCTGAACCTTAGAGAGACATTTGGCATGTAGACACTTAACTGTTACTGACACAAAGATGGTATCTTACTGATGACTTACTGGCCTCTAAGCCAAAATTCTCCCGATGGCTAACATACAACAGAAGTAGGTATATGATGGGATAAAACAGTAGGAAAATTATGAAATCTGGACCAAAAGATGAATATGCCAAGCCACACTTAGTAGGAAGTTGTTATACTGATAAGATTTGCACTTTAAGAAGGTAGGTCCTTGTGACACCTCTTCCACCACTGCATGAGTGAAACCTGGTCCTGAATAACTTCTCTAGGTGTGAAACTCCTATGACTATGGTGCTGAGAAGGCTTGGGTTTTCTAGCAGTGAGTGTCTGCTGAAGTCAGGCATCAGATCCATCAGCCTGGCTTTTATGGCAGTGGTGCTACAGCTACTAGCAGATAGATGAAGGGGGGACAGACATTGCTTCTCTGTTTGGCCCCAGGCAAGATCCCATGCAGAGGTTTTAGAGAAGCAGTAGCAAGCCAGGGTGGGAAGTATGCCGAGAGCTCCTCGCCGCTCACAGCAAAGAGGAGTGTTGTGTCCAGAGCTGGGGGGACAGTCACGTCTGAGTGCCCCAGCCCAAAGCCCAGAGACCGTGGTGCTGGCACTTTGTTCATCACCCTGCCTTTAATCTCTCCCAAATCTCTGCTCACTTCCAGTCGGGCTGTCAGGCTCCATGTGCTGGTTCTGCACAGTTGGACACTGAATGCAGGCAGTGGAGGGTATAGCACAACACCATCTCTGGTCCCCCTCTGTCCACCCTCTCCCAATTGCACAAGTGGATCATTGCCAAAAACATTTGGAGGCCTGTGGTGGGTGACATTTGGCTGCGTGGTAAATTTACCCTGGGCAAAGAGAGCCACTGTTACTGCAGTGAGCTATTCAAGTCTGATTAAGGCATCAAAACAAGGAACCTGAAATAGGAGCTTTTCCCGGGGCTTCCAAGCAATGAGTTTCACCTTATGTGTCTGACCTACAGACCCCTATGCCTAGCCTGACAAAAAATGGCATCAGGAATTAGAAATTCACCACCTCTGGCTTTAAGAAGGGAGTAAAAAAAACTAAGAGGTTTAAAGCTTTAGTCACCAACCTGAGCTGTCTGAAAATTGTTTTTAAAGTTCAGCTGTAAACAGTGTAATATGGTTACTGTAATAATTCATATTACAGTCACCATAGAGTCATATCCCTTTTGTTAGTCATCTGTTTTGCCAATAAAATGACTTTCATAAAAGAAAAACAACTTCATAGAGTGTGGAAGGTCTTTCAGGGGACTGTATAATTAAAGCACAGTATTGTCTGACATCTGGAAAGAAATTCTTGACTGCAGAACAATACATGACCTTTAACCTTTAAAAAAATATTTTCAGAGAAAAGATTTTCAAAGAAAATTTTGAAGGAAAGCTGCTGTGAAAGCAGAGAAGTCTCTGTCTTGAAACTCAGAGATGGAAGGGACACAGCAGATTTCTGCATCTATACGTCTTATGTAAAAACTATGAAAGAACAAGCAGCTGTCAGCAAGATGTAAGAATCCACCAAGTGATATTGTGATGTATACTCAAAAGTTAAGGAGCTAAATATTCCATAGGCTCTGGCAGATGGAAGGAGAATGACTGAGCAGCAAGAACTGCATTGAACCTGGTGTATGTAGCTGATATAACAGGCGAGCGAGTAAAAATTGGTGCAGAACCTGTATTAAGATTTAGACAAAAGGAGATGTGTGGTGGAAATATATCAACCAGGAAAAACAGCTTGGAGAGTATAGTAATATGTCTACCCAGATTATGAGCTAAAGATGAACAAAACTTAGATTATTACGACAAATTAAAAAATTTTAATACTTCTAAAGCCATAGCAAGGAAATGCAGAATTACTGAATCTGCTGACATCTTTCCTGTGTGGGGCATGTCAGCATCTCAGGCCCTTTTCTTTAGGAAGAAGTCACAAATTCCGTCAAAGAGAGAGTGAGGCAATTGCAGTGGTCATAAAACTAGATGCTAACACATTTTTCCAGCACCACATTCCTATTGAAATTCAGTGTGAAACTGGCACACAGCTCTAACTGGTGTCTTTCAAATATGCTCCAATGCTTCTCCACTACCTTACTAAATTCCTTGAGGCAGGGCCGCACAATTTACCCAGTGTTACAGAGAAGAAATGGAGGCACAACTGTATACATGTATTCTGAATATAGTGTATTTACTTTTGCAGTTTGGAATGTGGAAAAAGCTAATTGCAGACATTACAATATGTACAGAAATGCAGTGAGCGAGTGTAGCAGATGCATGTGTTTTTGGAGGAAGCAGCATTTCTCTGTTCCTCTCGCTGCCCTACTGCATGCACCATAGCACCTTCCACAAAACCCAGCTGAGCTCAGGAAACAGACTTTGGGCTAAGGGGATGAGGACACCTGGCTTTGGGAGATGCATGTAGTGAGCCACTGCCCAGCTGAGGTTAAGGCATCCTTCAGGCTGGCTGTCGCTGGCCAAGTGCTCGCAGGAAACAAACTCCTCTCCTTGCCCAGGTCTCTGATGTGCAGGTGGTGCAGAGGTAAAACTCTCTGCAGTTCTGCAGGTTTGGTTTGTAGCTGCTTGTCTTTGGGTTTCTGATCTGGGTTTTCAACCATGACTTCCTAAGTCTGTCCAGCTCTGCTCCTGACTATGGCTTGTGTCTGTGGGATGCTGGGCTTAATCTGTCTCATTGCCTCAGCTTGCTCTCCTGGTGGTAGAGGATATAAGGCTGGGATGGTGGGGCTGCACAGCAGAAAGCATGAGGCTGGGATCATTTGAGAGCTGTGGCTGTGCACCTGCAGGATATGGGGGGATGAAGGTTTTGCATATAGCTCGGAAAACCATGAAGCCTGGCACCTCTGCATCAATTTTTTTTCCTCCCCTAAGTCTGTGCTGTCACACAAATTCTGTGTAGGCTTAAGATAACTATTCAAATGAGCATTGGTGAGAACATTGCACTGCAATGGCAACCGGACCAGAGAATTGGTCTGGAATATTGCCTGCAGTAGTCAAAGCTGAGCAACAGTTTAAAACTATTTTATTTTATTTTGTTAAGAGCTACTCCCAAAGCAACTGATACTTCTGAGACTTGATCTCTGCATGAATGTAATTTAAGGGAATGTGTGAATTTTCAAGAAAATTCTTTGAGTTAAGGGATATGTGGGGAAAGTTATATTTCCCCATTACATTCCTATTTCTTCCATTATGTTCCTATCATAAAATAAAAATCTTTGAATGCACAATTATAAGTGAGGTCTGAAATTCGAGACTTAGCATCAGCATACCCTGTAGATGGTTGTTCTTCCTACTTACAAAGGGCCTTATGAAAACCCCAGAGTTCAGTGCATGCTGTGGTAATTTCTGTAGGAGGAATTGTAAATATTTCACTGAAACGCACCCTGCTAAATCCTCTAGAAGAGTGTTGTAGATGAGAAAACTCCCCAACATATGAAACCTTTCTGTTTTCACCATGTCATTAGAGTCACTGTTTACTGCATTAAGTCACAGTTTACTGCATTAGCTATAATCTAATGAGATGCTTCCTGTGGCAGATCCAGGGCTGGAATAGCTGGACAGATTGTGGTCATTCTATTATTAGAAGCCTGTTATGTTTAACATTGAGCATAAAAGATGGGGCTCGTACTGCAGAACATTTCTCAGACTCTTAGTTGAGAGTAAATCCCTGCAGTTGTTATCGGAAAATATGGTCAGGCCTCCGGATTCTCATTGATCAGACTTGCAAGTCAGGCCTCTGGATTCTCATTCATCAGACTTGCAAGTCAATCAGTCATGTTGAGATACACAAAATCTGTTGACAAAGAAATGATGACTGATATCCTAAGAACAAAATTTGATGAGAAAAGACAATAAATCTTGCTTTAACCAAAGCAAATTCTTCAGAGTCTAGAATTTCACTCTCAAGGATACTTTGTATGTAGATAGGTTGTGTATAGACTTAGTTTATATAATGTGTCTGAAACATCCAGAAAAGCTTTACCTATAGGTAGACTGTGTGAGGACATAAGTACATTCAGTTTTCAATGGTAGGTCAGAATAAATTGATTATTATGTTATTATTGGATTCAACTGAATGTACAGGCATGATTGCATGTTGATGCATTTTGACCATACCTCAGGTGGGATGTACAGTTATTTACTCTTCTTTAGTGCTAATACAACCAATGGTATAAGACAGGAAGAGAAGAGTATTGAAAGGTCACAGGTAGTTCAGAAGTCAATTGTATGTCCTGTCTGTGTGACAGCAGTAAGCGTAGCTACACAAGGTTAACAAGACTCAGGCAGAGTGTTAGTACGGCGCTGACACAGGGAGAAGCACCTCATATACAGCACAGACAGTCTTACTATCTGCTCCACCTTGGTTTTTCTTGGAGAACTTCTACCCACTTTCAAGGCAGTTGTCAGAGCTCAGCTTGCCCTGAAGGAGTCAGAACTAAAGAAATACGGCTTCAGGCTTCAAATTTGTAAAGAGAAGGTGATGACCTAGTGAAGTTGGGTTAGAAAGTGTGAAGAAAGAAACAGCTGGGGAAAACATTTTTGAAAGGGAGAAAATAGCATAGTAAATAAATTCGGAAACACTTGAGATGTTGATGTTGAGATGCTAGATCTGCACCCATGCAGTGAGGCTGCTGACTTGCACAGCTTGTGCCAGCACAAGAATGTAGGGGTCATTGGGCAGCTTGCACAGGAGCTCATACTGTAAAACACTTTCCCATATATCGGTGTTAAATGAGAAAGGAGTGGACCAGGCTCGCTCATATCCCAGCTTCGACCAGGGCTGTGGAGATCATCTGACAGCCTCAGGGCAGCTCTGGCTTGTGCCTGCGCCCAGAACAGGCTTATTCGAAGGATGAATAGCGGACAGGAAAGCTTGTCTCAGAGGTGCCATGTGATCTTTGGCTGCAGGCTGGGAGTGAAGTGTTGCTGGCCAAAATGAATCGGAGCTCCCCAGGAGAGCTCGAAGGTCATGGCAAGCCAAGAGCTAGTACCTGTGTCTGTCACTTTACGAACAGCATAGCTAGTCCAACAGCTCCTGCTCAAGTGGGAAACTATGCGCAGGGGACAATATGTATACCCTGCAGTTGAAGGAGGAGGAAAAGGCTAGTTAACTAGCAAGCAGGGATTGATTCATAGCACTGTTACAATACTTTAATTGACATTTCAATGTTAGAGCCCAAAAGAGGACTGCAATATTTCACAAAGTAAAGTACTTTTTAATGCTTTAGGTGTTGAAGACTGTAGCATGAAATATATGTGCATTGTTTGACATTAGCTGGGAATATGGTAGGTAGGCTGTACTAACATGGACCGGTCTGAAAACTGAGTAGCAGAATAAAAAAGCCATTCACATCCAGTAGGCGACAGGTCAGCTGTGGCAGGGTAGACATGGCATCGTGCCAGCCAGGTGTGTGCCTCATGGCTAACTCGGGCTTTACCAGGGCCGGTCCCACTCACTCACCCTGAATTTTTCCTGAGAAATCATCACAGAAAGCTCTGGGCCAGGAAGGAGCTATTTCTGAACTGAAGACTTTCGAATGCTCGACCTTGCAGCCTTCCAGGTACTGGAGGATGAAATCCTGCATAAGGGGATACTTTCAGAATTTTTTTTGACCTATTGCCTGTTTTATTTCTTTGCTTGTTTAGCACACATTAGTTTTAAACTGATATGTAAGTGTAATAGGTATGTTAATCTATATCTGCTGTGGTATGTATATATTAAAGGAAACAGAACAAATGAACTTATTTTAGTCAATATGTTCAAATAAAAAGTCAACATGGCAAGATGCATACTCTCACTCTGACTGACTCAGGCTCGGTTTAAGTTCCAGGAATGCCTAAGAGGGCAGCGTCATCCCCTCCAAAACAGCTTTTCTTTTCATATGGGATTATATCAGTAAGCAGCTGCCTCTAAGGCATTATTTTTGCCAGACCGTCAAGCTCTCTGTGCCAGCTTCTCCCTTAAAGCATTATATGGATGGGGCATCCCTTCCAAATAAGCCCTGAGGGCAGCTGAGGTGCCCAGTGGAGGGGAGCCGCAAAGGGCAGCGCTTCCACCAGCTGCACAGTGTCCAGGGAAAACAGGGCAGTGGGCAGAGGCGCCTGGTGAGTCCTCCTCTGCTCCCCTCTGTGCTCTGCAAATGAGAAATACAGCGGCTAGCTGCCATGGAAAAAATGTGTCTTTGTTGGAGCCATACAGCTTCTCACCGGTCTTGCTGGAGGGACATCCCTGCACCCTGGGAGTGGTCTGCGCGCTCCTCCTGGCGGCTCTGCTGCTGAGCCTCCGGCCTGGCTGCCAGGCCAGCCCGCCAGACCCGCCGCCGTGCCGGCTGGCTTCCAAAAGTCACTGCAGACAGTTTGTTTTAAAATAGACCCTGTGCTACACCACACTTCATTTGATCTTCACACACACTACCATGCTACCGTTCAGGTCTGTGCATTGACTGGGGCAGACAAAAAAAAAATCTGAATTAGCTGACATTTTTCAATATATGTGAATAATTTACTTTGTCTTTTTTTCATTTCAGGCTGCTGAAATATGAGGATTCAATCAAACTCTGAGATTCCAGAGTGCTGATGGCTGAGTTTGAAAATTTAGGTTTGTTTTCTTTAAGCTGAGTAAGACCAAACCTTGTCTAGGAAACTCCTGCTGGTTGACCTCAGTGTCCTCCACAGGTCCGCTGGGCACAGGCTAACGCTGCAAAACTTTCTTCTGAACAGCAGGCCTGAATCTCTTTATTCTGAGGTTCACTTGGCACAGCAGGCAGGCAGGGCTGTAATTGCCTGGTTCTCAGGCTGCTTTGACTCGTGTGCGTGGGGGCAACCCTGGTGGGATCATCGGGGACTATGTGCCACATATGGACTAGTCCAGCGTAGAGGAGATGTGCTGGGCCACTCTGCATTCCTGTTGCATCCTCTGTGCCAGTACTGGAGCGATGTGATTAGGGAATAAGTAGGGTCAAAGGGCTTTTTACCAGCCAGAATTATTCTCCAGCCTGTTTGTGCCTTCCAGGCAAAATGCAAAGGGAAGAGAATTGAGTCTGATGCTTGTTTGTGAATTTAGCTCATGAATCACTCATGAAGGGAACCTCACTACCACTAATCTATTATAGTATACATGGGAAGTTTTCACCTTAGAGACTAAATTTACCAGCCTGTTTGTTGCAGATTGTTTCATTCATGAGAGACTGGGTGACTGAAATGGCTTTTAAAACAAAGAGTGTTTAATATTCAGTAATAAACTGGAAGTCACTCATGTCTGGGACATATCTGGCAGTTCTGCCCTGACACTGAAGCTAGAAATCATGACACTTCCAGAGCCTGAAAATCATAAATATTTGTTAGCTATATGTGCATATTTGGCTAATGAATAACATTCCTTGGGGTCCTTTAAAAGCATCAATAAACTGCATTTGATACTGCAAGGTGAACATCCAGTACTTTCTACAGAGGACTTGCACTCCGAGCCACAACTGCTGTAAAGGCGAGATGGCCAGATTCACTGTGGGTCTTCAGTAACTCTGCTTGGAGATAGTCACTGTGACTTCCGGAATAGAAAGCAGTGATTACTTCACTTGGTAATATTTGTAAGTCCACCAGTTCATTTGCTTTGTGCAAATCTATGTAACAAGTCTGCCAGCAAAGTCAAAATCAACAAATCTTTTCAACTCTACAACATTAATTTTTTCCTTTTTTTCCTTTAATAAGGAAGACTTCTAAAATATCTTGTTGGTAACAGCTGGAGACCTCAGCCAAAGTATGTAGGGCACTACCAACTTTTTTATAAATGTTGCTGTCTGAACACATTTACCGTGTAAGTAATTCAGCCTTATGTCTGAATACAGGAATATACTCACCACAGCTTAACTGTAATGGAGGTATGTACTATTTTCCATTTGTTATATCAATTCACTATATCATTTGGATTACTGATCCTCTCAGTAGAAGCAGACCCTAACATACACTGGCTGTATACTCCCTCTGAGGTGTTAGGGCTGCTGAGTGCTGAGTTAGCTGTGACTTTATGTGACCTTAATTATACAACCTGAATATTGCAGTTGAGCAGGTTTTCCACTCTTTTATATCCTCAATTCCCTATGTTTCACTGAAATCAGGTAAGTCAAATTATTTGTTATTGTCCAAAGTACATCTGAACTTTAAAATAAAGGATATGGCATGCTTTTGTTGGAGTGGAATACTTATAGTTTGAAGGAACATGCTCTATTGCTAGGGACAAAGGTACTCTGCACAGAATATTTGGCTCCTGTGTTTAATCTTTGAGTCTATATAATACAGAAATAAACATTCTTTTTAACCCGGTTGGCTAGTGAATGTATTTTATAGTGCTCAGTGAGTCTGATCACTGTTCCAGACTGGTTTACTCCAAGCTGTGGTTTTCCACCAGACTACAAGAAACAATGTTTTGTTATTGTAATTGCTACGGTTGGAAAATTTGCAGTTTTATTTCATGACTAAGTTGGTGCATTTCTAGCTTTTACATATGTATTTTGCTCTTTGTTTCGTATTGAAATCTTTCAGACAACGGTCTGAAAGGAGAATGTTTTAAAAGACTAAGGCAGGGGAGGGAATGTGAATCTTGGGTGTGGGAGGGTAGGATACTGCCTTCGGGCTGAATGGCAGAATTTGCTGTGCCAGACTCTTGCTGGCAGCATTTCCCTGGCACTGCCTGCTCATTAGGGCTCTGCTTCTATAGCACACTTAAACATGAGGAAAAGTTAACCCCTGTGAATGAACAAATATAAACATATATTCATATTAAAGTTAAGCATGTGCTTATGAGCTTTGCTAAATTTGGGATAATAGAGAGCATGCCTGTGTGTACAAAGGTATTGGAGGAGCTGTCCCAGGGACCTGTTTACCTTTCACCCATTATTTATATTATTTCGGAGTGCTTCATATATTGCTGCTTGTTATCCACCCTATTGACATTTCATGGTTGTCTTTCCAAGTGCTGCTTAAAAGAAAAGCTGAGATTTTGGGACATTACTGTGTGCCAGTGATTGAACTCCATAGCCCCAGGACCGTGGATGCAGAGAGCCCAGCATATAAAGAGGGAAAAATCAAGGTTTTTCTTCTTGCACAAGTGGCAATGCCCCTCAGGACATCAGAGGAGTGTGACAGAATAGATGTTTCCTAGCAAACAGAGGATAATAGATGAGAAGTATGCTTAACACCAAAAAAGAAGGAAAACTATATTTTCATATTTCATCAGTCAGGAGGAACACAAGATAATTAAATCTTGGAGGCAGGAGAGACTCAAATTAGAGAACTCTATAAAATTTTTGTTTACTCTCTGAAAAGATTGTGTGATACTGTTGTTGTCATTCTCCTGTAAGGCATATATTGTATACCCAAAGGCTGTGCTCCCTGGCAAGAGAAATATTTCCAGCTCCCCACTAACAGAAGTGTACTGCCACTCTTGATAAGAAATCTGCCTTGTAATAGAGGGCTTTCTGGTGCAGAAGAGTGCATCTGTAGTGTCTGCCCCAGAGGCTCTCATTACTGAAACTAAGATTTAGCCTTAGCATTAATACTGATTTGCTTTTCATTTTTACCAGCTTTTTAATTTTTAATGAGTTTCATCTCCACTCACAGATTCTACTAACCATACATTATCCTACGATGCGAGAATAAAATCTGAAGGTTAAAGCTGTGTATCAGATGTCCCTTTGTTCCTCCACAAATACACTGTCCAGACTTTTAGGGCCATTTGTCAGAGAAGTGATGTCATGGTAACAAAATGTAGATTGCCTTCAGATTTCCAGTTGGTTATCAGAACAACTGTGGAGCCATCTCAGCTGAAGGCTGAGGTACTGACCTCAATAAATTACCTGTCCTAGCAGTGACTTCTGTTGCTTTCCATTCTGCTCAGTATTTTGCTGTCCTTGCTAGCTCCATCAGTTTTGTGAGGTTTTCCTCCATCATGTTCATGTCCAGCAGTGAGATCCAGAGCCTACTGATAACATTATGAAAAGCCTTAAATGTTAACAGCAGGATGCAGTCTTCTGAAGCATTTATTTGTAGCATGTAGTCTTTTGAAGCATCTGTTTGTGAGGTGGCAGTGGATGTTTTTGCTGGGCTCATCAAATACTTGAAGTCATTACCATATTTCAAATAGGATGTACAAACTCTGCAAATAAGAACTCTCAAGAATTTTAAAACTTTTGAATTCTACAAACCTCAACTAGAAGATCCTACAGTTTTGCATTGTGTTCAGCCTTTTAACAGTATCAGGGGGTGCCTGCAATTATGTTGGGCTACATCGCGTCCTCCTGAATTTTGACACAGAAGGCTTAAAGCAGATACTTTATGTAATTGCAGTCCATTGAGTGCTTTTTGGTGCCTGACTTGGACTGAAAACAATATTCTGCCACTTGGAATGTTCCTAGTCTGCCAAATGGGAGGCTTTATTTGATGCCAAATAGATCTCTTCATTTTGCAGTCAATATTTTGCTGTGATTTTTGACATAGTTGTTGCTACCAATTTCATGATTTTTCAGTGAGCACTGTAGGCAGAACACTGATCTCCTTATACATATTGATGAATTTTAATATAACAGGGATGCCTATCATTAATTAGTTAGCACAGATATTGGAGAACTAAAAAGGCAATGAAGCTATTTTATTGCTTTAAAATATAAAAGACAATAAAATGGCAACAATACTTTTGTTGTGGTATAGTGTTTTCAGAAATACCGGCACCACTATACAACTGGAAGTTCCTGTACTTGTGCTAACAACATCTGTGTTTGAAGATAGATAACTACATTCAACACATTTCTTATCCTACAGATGTCACAGTAATTTATATTAAGAAATGAAAAAACTTTATAAATGCATTTCTGCAAAACTGTACTCAGAATCAACTTTATTTATAGTTCACACCTTTTTTTTCTAAAAATGCATAGTCATTACATATACAGTAGTCAGCATCCAAAAGTGTACAAAGAGTAAATTTTCAAACCCTCCCAACAGAACCAAACAAAATTCACACTTTTTCTTCATTGCATGCACAGACCCTTAAAAGTGATACCTCTTACTAAAGCGTGCTTGAATCTCTAGCAGACAGAATTGACTTGCTATAAACTGTTTCTCCATACTATTAACCCCCAGCTACAACCACAAATCCTAAGGCGTTCACATGAAATAACGAAGCCCTACTTCAGAATCCTCCATGTTCTGAGTATGGCCCAGGAAGCAATTGCCCTGAAAGCAGAAGTCTACTGGTGGTGTTTCCTTACCAGGAACTTTGAGCAAAAGCCTGCTTCCTTTGTCTTGGTCATTAATTTATTACTGAATTCAGTGGAATGAAGCAGCATCTGTCTAAGCAAGTTGTGAAAATAATTTAACTTTATTCCACACCCAGCTCCAAGACACTAAACATCTTGAATGGAGGTCTGTGTCTGTCAGTGCATGTGACACTTCCTCAGCATCTTACATCTCATCTGAGGAGAAGAGGGTAAAGTCTCAGCTATAACTTGGGTGTTGGTTGTGTAGCCCTGACTTACAGATGTCTAACAGAAGCTAGGAATATACTCGGATAGGGTGAATTTCTAATGGTAGAGGCTTTGACTTAATGAACCACTCAAACCCTTTGATGACTTTGTTGTCTTTTTTTTTTTTTTTGTCTCCACTATTGCTGGCAGTTAGAAAAGCTCTTAAAAACATTGTCCTCTACTCAGTGGTGCTGTTTATATCAGTCCTTCCAGGAGAAGGGCAGAGTGGGTTAGCAGGATGATTAGTCAGGGCTCCATGGCAAAGGAAGAGTACACATATGTGATAAAAAGATCCAAGTTCAGTTTTCACTCAAGAATAGGATTGGCTCCATGTTGTCGGTTTTGGGGAACGGGAGGGGAAAAGAGATAGTTGTTTGTCTGATCAATATAATTTTATGTTCCCAAATGATTACACATATTTATTTAAAAGATTCATTTATTTAAGGTCTTTTTACTCTGATAAGAAGTAGCTTGAAGTAGGTTGAAATTCCCAATGGCGATCGAGACATAAACATAGTCTCACTGATGGGAAATCTTGCTCCATTTTTTCACAGTAACTGGAATAAAATCCATGGCTAAATGAACAACAAGGCCTGATGTCAGCATTACAATGCCCCTCAGTACAAGTCACCAGTGAGAATTTCTGAAGAGAAGAGTACTTAACTCATGTATGTTTTCTCTTTACTCCTGACCCTTAAGCATTTAGTCAGCCTGTTTACTACTGCTTAGGTCTTGATTGCCCCCGCCTGAAGCCAGTGGAAAGTTTGCCATCAGCTCCAAAGGACACAGGATGTGAACCTCCTAGGAGTATGGCAATGACGAGGGTTTGTCCCAAGAGTTCATGATCTAGAAACGTTCATGTTCCTCTCCCTGTGAGACGAGGAGCTATGGAAAAATATAACATTCTTTCTGCCGGAGTTCAGTAATATTTCTTCTTAGCACCTAGGAGGGTCTTTGCATTTTTAAGTGCTTTACAAACATTAGCTAGTCTTCAGAGCAACCCTGCGAGGTAGGTAAGGTATATTCTCCCCATCTTACAGATGTGGAAACTGAGACACAGAGGGTCAAATTCAACCCTGGTACAATTCCAGTGTTTCACATGAATTAAATTCATTCAGAATGAACACAGTTTAAACAACTTGCCCTAGATTACAGAACAGGTAGTGGCAAAGCAGGGACAAGAACCCAGGAGTGCCTGACTTCTCAGCTTGTTACCAGCCACTTGGTCATTTTTACTCTCATAGGCAATGAAAACAGTATAATCTGGGCAATTACTACAGGTATGATTTGCTTCTGTAAGGCATGTGGATGGTAATCAACTGAGTTAAGTGAAGTGCAATAATACTTTATGAATGTGCTGCCTCAGAGAGTTTAATTAAACATGAAGTAAAACTTTCATACTGTCATTTTCTGCAGGTGCACTGTTGACAAAAACCCAACATAGTAGCTGGATTCAGCAAATAAATAATAAGCACAACACTTGGACAACTAAGCAAAACTATCATTTTAGCAAAAACCAATACATTTCTACTTTTAACTGCTAAATTTCTAAAAGTGCAGCATGCAGATGAAACCTTTCCCTTTGTTTCCAGATTGCAGACTCCAGTCTTGCTAACAAAGCAGCTCAGAGCTGCACAGATATCCTGGATAGTGACATGCAAATGAATACACTGCAGAAGAAGAAATAGGGTATCGCCACAGAATACAGGATAATTACTACAGACCAGGTATATCAATCTTACACGAAGATGATCTTGAAGCTTACAGGTTACTCGAAAGTGCCCAGAAGCTAGGTTTATTGAATATATGCCAATGTGTAGACTGCAGTTCTAGGCACATGCTGATTGCAAAGGGGGGTGTTCGTGCCACCAACACTCTGGGAACTGGCCCCATCAACAGTCAGTTTACATTGGCACAGGTATGTCGGTCTGAAGGTCAGTGTTGGCGAAAGACGAAAAGACACATAGGCATCCCCTTGTGCTCCAGTCCTCACCTCGTCCCCCATCCCCACACAGGTTCTACCACAAAAGGCCTGAAAAGCCTTTTTGGTTTTAAAGATGAGCTGTGGAGTCCACAGTGTAGACCTTATGGCAGGTACCCAGGCAATAAAAACATTAGGACAGGTACTTATGCAAAAAAGTTTGTTTTCTAGGATGTCCTTATCCATCTAGTCTGCAGGTTAGACCTCCTGTCTAAGCTCTGGACATGCTTACGGATGTTCAGCCATGTGTGCTTTCACACCAAAAAGAGATCCTGCTCCCTTACAAGCCACACAAATCCTGACATTCACTTCTACACAAGCAAATTCAAGCACTATAATTATAGATATCTTGTTCCACTTTTAACCTCTTTAACTCAGTTTTGTTCTGTCCATATTTACGGAGACCGGCTATCGGACATGGCAAACGGAGCAATTATCTACATACATGTCCTTCACTGAATAAACACAGACACTCAGGTAGCATTTCCCTAGATATTCTCCACACTCACTGTAACTTTTTAATTTGTAGCCACATTTTAAACAAACAGACAAACGAACAAACATACATTAATTAGAACTTGTAAAATCTAATCACATCTCCCTGTACCCATTCACTCCTGATTCATACAGCCTGCTTACAGTGGCTCAGAGAGCAGTACTTGCAACCAGCATTTACAAAAATTCGAGGAAGTGCTCAGGCCCATACACGTGCCTCAACATTTTGCCAATAGAGACTTTTAAGTGAAGCAATATTCTTAATATCAGAGCCAGGTACCAAATCTGCAGCGTGACTGGGTCTCACAGGCAACTCTTATAATGGCAGTAAGATTCCAGTAAAATTGCGGTTGGTTGCAATCCAACCTTTATACTGTTATCTGTCGTTGAGATATATATAGACGACCCTGTGTGGCCTAACTGCAAATATCAAATGTATTTTTACAAGTTAGCAACAGCCTTTTCTGACATTGCCTCTTGAGATGTCCTCTACATTGTGACTGACAAGCACACATATAATTCATTATACAGTATGCTTTAAAAGCCTTTTTTTAAAATTTGGCTTTTACTGTTGCTTGTTTCTGAGCTGTCTTCTAGTGCTGAGATTTGCTGTCCCTGGCCTTTTTGATTTCTTTCTTAGTTTTTAATTGCTGGTTGGACATGCTAGTGGCATCTCCCAGGCAAAGCCTTTCTACATAATTAGTTTTGAAACTTGGATGAGTCATTGGGCTCTAACTACTATGCCTCTATTATTTTAACTTGAATACAGCACATCTCAAAGATTTTGGCCTCTTTTTGCAGTTGTGGAAATTCATAGGATGACATCGTTGCAGGTCTTGATCCATTTGCTTTCTATTGTGAGTTTCCAGGGTTTTTTCACAATATAAAGCACATTTCAAAGCGTAACAGTGTTGTGAACCAGCCTCCTCTCCCAGTGGTGCAGATCATTTTCTGCTTTATTGGCAGCTGAATAAAGCAATGCCATATTTATGACAAGAGTTAATGAAAATATGTAAAATTAAAAATACTTCATGTAGTTTTAATTTTCTTTTAATGCAGGTTGGCAAATGAAAACAGAACACAGACAGTCACACAGGGCCATGCTGTTTTTTATGGCCCATCAGTGATAACTCAAGAGGCCACCGTTTGGGAACTGCTCTTTCAGAAAATTGTAGCCAATCTCTTTTAGAGACCATATATGACCCTACCACAAATTATATACTAGCAGAATTGTGGCTGGCAAAGAATACATATTTTTGTTAGGCCATTCTCATAATTCACTGAGAATTTAAAAGACCCAAACCATTATAGTTAAAATGGGTTGAGACAAAAGATAAAATGAAGTGGGTGTAATTTTTGCTTATGCACTTTCATAGGAAAATCTTCACAAAGCTGACATTGGTACAGGATGTATCAATTATTGGTTTCTGTGATGATTCAGACCCATATTAAGGATTTGACCTCGTAATCCCTATAGTCCTTCCTATATTCCCGTTATAAACAAAGGGGGCTTTGTCTTACAGAAGACGATGGGACTGGACTCAAAACATTTTCTTGGGGTTTGGATGCTACGTCCATGAAAATGGGAAAGACCCAAGCAGAAATGTATTTCCACAACAGGGGCAAAGAGGCTGAGTTAAAGAGCCACTACACTATTGTGCAGTATGACACTACCGTTTCCTAAGGAAGTACCACCCTTCTTTTTGAAAATGGGGTATACAAGCAGTTTCTCACCTGAACAGCAACTTGTAACCCCCTTGTGTAATATTATTGCATACTTGTTCTGTCAGACAAAATCAAAATGCATCTGTTTAAAATCTGCACATAGTTTACAAAAATGTCTCTATATATAGAGAGTAAATTAAATCTATAGTTAGCTGTTTGTCATGTGAGAAGGATAATACCTGGGTTGCTGTGAAAAGATACTGCTTTGGAAAATATCTCATAATTCTTGTCTTTGAACTCCCCCAAAGCTTCTGAAAGAGGACTTCAAAACACCCAGCTGCAGCCACGACTAATCAAAATAGGAAAAGGTGGGGAATGATGAGAAAGTGCCAGTATCCAGCACTTGTAGAGCCACATTTTAGGTCCTGAACTCAGATTCAGCAGTACCTTACTCTGCAACTAATTTTAGGATGGTAAATCTGACGGAGTGCTCTAATTAAAGAGCAGAAGAAACCAGTTCCGTGTAATTCTTTAAAAGATCCAGAATGAGATCTCATGCATCAGTTACTCTCTTTACATCCAGAGAACTCCCACCGTGCTTGGCAGGGGCTTATAGAAAGTCTGGCATCTGACTTTGACTCTAAAGGGCTGATTTGGGGGTGATTTACCAGGGAAGATAAAGGGGCCCCTTAGCAACCCCCTTAACACAACAGATGTTCCTGACGTGCTGGGGGAAGAGCCATGCCATTATGCAGTGCCCTTCGTCTCCCCCCGGCCCCACTCCAAACTGGTTTGACCCCCTTTTGGTTCAGTTATTTTACATATCCCTCTATTTTATTTTAGTATCCGAGTGGCTACACCAACCACTCACTGCCTGTCTAATTAAAGCCTCTCCATCAACTGGTAATTCTGTAATAACTCACAGCTGTTTTTCCTCTCTCTGTTAAATCTATTGTTCCCTGGCTGAAAAGGCTGCAAGACCTTAAAAACTATAGATAGCTATTGATTTGTTTGCATTTAAAATCCAGTATGTGGCTGCAAAGGCCTGTTACAGTATCACAGAGGAAGATAAATGTCAGTGCATAATCCGCTAGGAAATTTCACACAGGAGTTGATTAAAAGTCTATGAGTAACCATTGCACAAGTGTCTTCAGGTGTATATATATATACACATATATATGTAGCTAATAAGTATATAGCTAGATATATAAATATATATGTATATACAGAGCTAGTTTAAACCTAAATGTTACAAAATTAGTAAGTGGCATTCACAGTTCATGCATTCTTCCTAGTAGCAGAGCTAAATTATTTCAGCTTATACTCTAAGCAGCAACATACCAGTAAGCGTTTGCTTGCTTCCCCTGGTAACCTAGTAGTTTAAAGAGCATGAGCAGTTCCACCATGGTCATTTTCTCTGGCAACCCTCTGCGAAAGGGACCTGGCTCTTCCACAGGTGCATTTCCCAGGTTTCACAGCATCTTCAGGACATGGTGGGGCTGGTCTGAGGGTCACCAGTCTGAAGGTCACTGGCCTGAAGATCATCGGCCTGAGGGTCTCCAGCCCAAGGGTCGCTGGTATGGTGGTTGCTGTCCCAAGGGTCGCTGGTCCCGCTAGTCCTGCTTGCAGAGGTCTGCGACGTTGAGGAACCTCTTAACGACCACGGCCAGGCAGAGCATCAGGAGCAGCATATACCCCACGGTGCCCAGGTAGGTGGGGGCAGCCAGGGGTGCCTTGAGGAACTCAGCCAGCCCATCCTCCACGTAGTGCACCTGGTCGTAGATGCTGAGGAAGGTGAAGATGTGGAAAAGCTGGTGGCTGTGCCCCACGATGTCGAAGAGCCCTGGCTGGATCCGCTCGGGGATTTTGCTGATGTTGAAGAAGGCGGCCACCAGCAGCCAGCAGTAGCGCCGGTAGAAGTAGACGAAGAGCGTGGGGTTGCGGGTGCGGAGGTCAAAGAGGAGGCTCTCCAGCATGATGGGGCAGGCCATGCTCAGCGGCATGGCGAAGACAAAGGTGCGCACGGCAAAGGGGTAGGCGCAGCAGGCGGCGCGGCTGCGGCAGCAGGCGGCCGTGCAACCCACGGCCAGCGCCAGGGCCACGGGCAGCACCAGGGCACGGTAGGCCGCGATGGGCAGGCTGCAGTCCAGCTGCCAGCCCAGCCGCTGCTGCACGTAGCGGCTCATGGCGCTGGCATCCAGCAGGCTCAGCCCTGGCAGCAGGTAGTAGGAGTAGGCCACGGTGCTGGCAAAGCCGTAGTAGCTGATGGAGGCGTAGTCCAGGTAGAAGAAGGCGGCGCGGAGGCGCGGGGAGAGGCAGCTGAAGAGGTGGGCCGTGCAGCTCATGGCGAAGGTGAGCAGCACCCCCGAGGCATAGCACCAGAGGGGCAGCAGGGCCGGGTGGTGGAAGGGCACGTCCCCGGCGCCCCGCAGCAGCAGCAGCCGCCCGAAACGGCTAAGGAAGAGCAGCAGCGGGATGAAGTGGGTCCAGAAGTTGAGGGTCTCGTTGGTGGGCTGCAGCACCGAGGCCAGGCACTCCTGCGCCGAGCAGTGCAGCCGCCGGTAGCCCGAGAGGATGAAGCACTCCACGAAGTCTTCGGGCACCTCGTCCCACCGCAGCAGGGCGGCAGGGCGAGGAGGCGGCACCGCCTCCTCCTTGTCCCCCTCGCCCGCCGGCATGCTGCTGCCCCGGCCGGCCCCGGCCCCCCCGGCCGCCCCCGGCCCGCCGCCCGCCGCCGCGCCCCGCCGCCCGGGCGAGGTACAGCCGCTGCTCCCGCAGCCGCCGGCGGAGGAGCCGCGGTGGCTCTGCGCTTCGCCGCCGCCGCCGCCCCCGGCAGCATCACTCATTGCAGCAGGGGCAGTGGCGGCACCGCCGCGGCTCCTCCCGCCCCGCCGCCCGGCATCGCGGTAACTGGAAACCGGCGGCGCATCCAGTGCTCCCGGGGAGCGGGGAGAGACGCCCCTGCCGCCCCGGGTAGGGTTTCCCGGGGAGGGAGGCGCCGGACACCCGAGCCGCCGTTAATGATTGATGCGGCCGCAGCGGGGGGGGCCGGGCCCGGGAGAGCCCCGCGCCCGCCCCCGCCCCGGCCGAGCCTCCCCGCAGCGAGGTCCCTGTGGCCGGGCCCGGGCAGCGCAGACCCCTCAGGGCCCCTCTCCCGGGGCCCGGGCGTAGGGGCCGCCGGTACGGGGACAGGCGAGCAGACCCCCCCGCTTTGTACGGGGCCCTTCCCACGGCGGCGGTTTGGTGTAAAGAGCACAAAGGGGGCATGGGCATGGGCATGGGCTGCCCTGCGCCGCGGCTGCGCCAGCGCGGGGGGCGAAAGCCCCGAGAAAGGGGAGGGTTACCCCGCGGGGTCGGGAGGTCCCCAGCAGGCGGGACAGGCCTGGGAAAAACCCTCAGACAGGGGCATCTGGCAGCTGGGTGGATTTCTGCCGTGTGTGCTTCAGTGAGGCCGCCTGAGACCTGGTTTCTTCGGTGACGTTATCTCATGCAATTAATGCAAACGTTATTTTAGGCTAAACGTTCCCGGCCGGGCTGGAAAGGGCGTACGTCGCGCTGACACATAGGGCACCCACCTTATCTCCGCGCTCCAAGCGGGGCGGCTGGGAGGGAGACTCGGTAACGGGCTGACAGTAGCTGCTCTGTGTTGATCCTTAGACAAATCCTACATCTATCGGCGGTGCCGTTATGCAAGCAGCACAGTTACATAATCGGAATCTAAAAATACAGGGAAAAGCACTGTACGCGTGTTACTGTACCTTAACGCGTCTAAAGTAAACAGAAGGCAGTGCGGAAAGGTAAGTAACTGTTGCAGGTGCAGGTAGGAGCCAGAGTAAGGAATTGCTCCCTGCTGTTTTGACGTGTTTGCTTTTTGTTTGTTTTCAGATGGTCTTAAACATCTGATAGCTCTGGGTTTTCAAATGTCTGTATTACATGGTGGTACTCAGATATATATGTATGGTCATACGGTATAAACCAAAGTCCAGTGGAATTAGGACACTCTGCCCAAAGATTTTTATAAAACTCTTCTATTCAATAGTGAATCATGACAACATGCAAAATCTTCTGAACAAGGAGGTAATCAGAAATATGGTTTTTAAAATTGGCACAAAAAGTAGTAAAAATGTGTTGCTGAAAGTGATTTTCAATGCATTTTTCATTACAGTAAAAATATTGATTTTACGGAACTGTCAAAAGTAGGGCAGAGTGGTGACACTGCTTATAATCTTTATAAAAAATACACAGGAGTTCTGCTAGGAAAATAAACACAACTGAACAGTGCTGAAAAGCCAAGGGGAGGAGTAAAATATTAAACTGAGACCTGTTTTTTAGATGATGGGCCTAACGTGCTCTGATGCCCGTGTGTTTTAGAGGGCAACAGGGTAGGTGGGAGTGCGTGGTGGCATGCAGGGCCATACCAACCAGGCACCCCTTGAGGAGTGACTGACAGAGGGCTCCGCATAATCCGCCTGCGGTGAGCCTCAGCTGCACCAGGAGCGAGCAGGGCCCCGCTCACTGTGAGCTCTGCAGTGTGTGATTTAGGGAGAAGAAAGGCTCTTTGGGATTAAAAGAAAACTGCTCAGCCTCTGGTAGAGGTCACGATTCTAATGAGTCTGCTCTGTACTAGAGAGGCCGCCCTGAAGAAGAGACAGGCCAGATGCTGGATCATTTGCTGCATCAGCATACATGCACCTGGTGGTGAGGGGGCTGTTAGAGGATACCTGCTCCCACCACACCACACCACACCACACCACACCACACCACACCACACCACACCACACCACACTATGCATGCAGGCGCTCCTCAGTAGGGCTCTGGTGATCGTTTCTCCCAGTCCCTAAGTGATACTTCCATTTATGGTGGTGAGTGCCATTGCAGGCCCTAGGGAAGAGGACTGAAGTGACCATGATCTTCAGTCTCCCTCGTCAAGGTTAGATAAGGAGAGGTGGTTGACTGCAATCTGGTTTTAGACCTGCACTAAAGAGCCTGTTGGAAAGCCACCAGCAGCTGTTGCAACAGATGGTGTCTAAAGAACAACAGCATCCGCCACTGACTGGGAACTGCTGGCCTTGCAGCGGCAGCAGGGCTTGTTCAACACGTTCTGACTTTCCTACAACCTCCAGACTTTCAGGGATGTGGGAGGCATTCAGCCCTTGCCTCCCGCTTGCCTCAGGGAGTACTGGGGTATCACCTGCCTTCCTGGGAGAGACACCCACTGGGTTTGTGTTTTCTTGGGGGGCAGCCCAGGCGGGGAGGAGCAGCTGGGGTTTGTTTGTGGTTCAAGACTGACACAGTCCCAGTGGCCACTGGACTGTCTGGGTATTGGTGGAGATACGCACTAACCCTGCAGAGAAAATAAATGTCTGGAAATTTCTCCCTACTACTGATGTCTTCCTGTAATATTTTAAGATGTCTTAAAATAATATTTAGGGGGATGGGGGCTTTCTGTTTTGCAGAGCCGAGAATCACTTGAGACACTTGTACATACCGGCTCCTCTGGAGGAAGCACAGGCCCACGGTAGCTAGTTTTGTTTGCTTTGTCCCTGGTGGGTTTACCAGTTAACACTGCTACAGATGAATACAAACGGTGTAAAATAAATACCCATTTTATTTTCTCTGCCTCTGTGGGGATCCAGCTTTGGCTTGTCCCAGGTGCTCTGCTGATGTCACACACGCATAACCTGGGTCTCCTTGTCTGGCCAGAAAGTGCCACAGAGATCTCGGAGCTTCTAAAGATCACAGTTCACATCATTGCCAAGTGACAGCAATGTAGCTTTAGCAGCCACATTAATGAAACTCATTACTAATGATCTGGTTCTTTTGCTTTTTTCCAAGACTGCCTCCTCACAGGGGAGAATGGTCTCTGAGGACAGATTGGGCTTTCATAAAGCCAACTGCATACATCTTACATTGAGTTAATTATTCTGTTCCCAAGCCAGATGTGGAGTAGTGTACTGGGAACCTGACAATTTAAAGCACTTACAACCTCAAAATAGCCTCTTATTCATATGTAGTCCATCAAGGATATTATGACATGACTATTATGTGGTAGGCAAGGGAAAATCAGGGCATTTGAAGGTCACAGAGAGGAGTCCACATAATGTAGTGCATGAAGAGGCCTCAGTGCATTTCTCTAAACCAGAGTTTATATTTAGAAGGGCATGGTCAGCATATACCAGGGTTTCTTCTAGCATGTGTAGAATTTTCTGCAGGCTTTCTCTCCAAATAACCTTTGAGAAGACTCTTAAAACACTGATGAAGGCACTGCCTAATGAGGTAAGCAATGGAAGATAATGTTAATCAGTGCTGGCTGAAGACTCAAAGAAAAAGATGTGCCAAAATACCAAATGTGGGTTTGTTTCTATATTATACTTTTGTTTTATTCATTGTTGAAGTCCTTTCACAAGGTATTATTTTGTCTGAAATATCAAAAGCCCTGTAAGATATTCGGAATTACTTCAACCCTCCCCAATAAAATTATACCTTTTAGTTAGGAAAAAAACCCCTAATTTCATATTTTGCACTCTAACATACTCAGCACACTAGGGAAGAGGTCGTAGTTAGCCCTCCTATTGTCCATTGCCTTTCTGAGTGCATAAAGGAATCAAATCTGCCACTAGAGAGAAAGTCCTCTTGTGAATAAGCAATGGTGGTGTTTGGAAGATTTAAGACGCTTTTGAAGATATATGTTCAGCCTCACCCAATTCAACCCACTCATACTGGCAAACATCAATCTTAAGAGCTCTTGCTTGACATAATCCTTTACCATACAACTCTGTCTCTCACTTTCATTTCTTTTTTCCTTTCTATATTTTCACCTTGAAGACAAATTTTACTGATTTCTTTCTTAATAAGTTTTACCTGAGTAAAAACATTTAACCTCTTTGTTTGCTCTGGATTTCTATCCTTCTTCACTAAAATCTCTTTAGTAAATCTCATTCTGTTCTGACATCTTCTGTGGAAACCCCCTGACCACGAGTGAGGGTAGAATTTGGCTCTATTTATTTAAGAAGAGTAGGTGTTAAAGAAAGAGAGGCTTTAGCCTCATCTAACTTTGTCTGATGTAGCTCACGCTTGCAGTTTCTCTGGGAGACCATCTTAACAGGTACAGGCATACAAACATGGTCCTTTTGTTCTATGTGATTTTTTTATCCGTTCTCAAGTGTGTATCAGTCTCGTGAAAATAATGTCTTGATGGGTAACTTTCTACTGCAGCAATTATGATCTTTTGTAATAACTGAGTAGGCACAGTGCTTTGATCTAATATTGAAGAGATTAGCTTGCTTTTAGAGATTCTACCCCACTATCTTTTTCAGACTGGATAAACAGCAATTCTTGCATAATTTTCTCTTTCTTGAGTTACTAATTGGGGACAATTATACTTTATAAACATAATTCCTTAATAAATAAAAGTGAAAGCAGTACTTGTATTTTAAAGCCTCACTTGGAGGTGAGAAAAGCTAGATCTGGTAAAGGAAATAACACTACCTGACACCATCATGGTTGCATAGCAATGTTCATTTTAACCTCTTTTTCACCAGGAGCTTCTAATTTTCTGCCCTCTTTACCTTCAAGTTGAATATTTTCAGGTTTGTGCTCTTTATGCTTTAAAAAACAGCAATAAAACCAATCTGAAATAATTTGAAAAAACTGTAAACACAGCAAACTAGGAAAAAAACACTTCAGATTTTAAGAAAATTTCTTTGAATATTTGGTTGTCTTTTTTAAGTTCTTGTTTTTGAAAGATTAGGGGTAGAACTTGTGTTTTTTCTGGGCAGCAGCAAATCTGAACATAAGTATTGCAGTGAAACCAGTTTCACTGTGATGAAGAATAGCATATTGGGTGTATGTATGTTTCATATGTTTTCCGTGGTCAGAATCCACCACTGTCCCACCTACCAGGGGCTCACAGCAAGAACAAAGTACAACTTGTCCTTTGCACAGGTTGCAGGACTGAACCCTCACTTACAAACTGCACGGCTAAGGAAATTGTTTTGTTTGTATGTGCTAAGTGACAGTGTTTGCCAGAGCACAAATTGCTACTCACTGTTAGTAAGCTGAAAGGAGAGACTCAGTATGGACAAAGGAAAGACTGCTGTTGCACTCATCTTGAACTTCCATGCTTCTAAACAGCTGATAAATTTGCACATCTGGATTCCAGCCACGTAGACTAATTCTCTCTGACAAGAAGCTGCAGGAGAACTTTTGGAATTAAGCCTTCAATTGATACTCGCACTAATGCCTGGAAAATACACCACAAATTACTGACCTTTCTCAGCCAGACAGCACAAGTCAGATGTTGCCCCTGTGACTGGTCTGCGTAATGGGCCTCACCGCTTGAAGAGTCCCAGGGGGAGAAAGAACCCAGGTTCCCCGATAAGACACGTGTCCCAGGAGAGCAGCGGGGTCCTGGAAGGGAAAGCAGCTGCTGAATGGCAGGACTAGAGCAGGACTCACAGTTGAGAGAAGGTAGGGCACTGGCACCGAGAAGTGGAGCAACACAGAGACGGCTCCAGCCAGGAGACAGAGAGCAGACAGTGCAGTAGCAACAAGTCCAGGCTGCTGGGATCCTAGGAACCAAATTGCCCTCTCCCAGCCACCCCCTCTGGCTCTTTTTTGTTATTCTGGGTGTCCATGCTAAAGCATCTTAATTCAGCCCAGTGGCTCCTAGCAGCCCAGGCTACCTGTGCCCCGGCTGTGCCTGTTGCCTGCCTCTCATCTCATCTCTGCCCTGCTCTCCTCCCATGCTACACACCCACAGCTTCCTAGCAACACACAAGTACACGGGGGAGTATGCATCTACCTATTTTGAGAATCCTTGCCTAGTGGTTTTCAGTCTCAGGGTGGGAGGAGGTGGAGGGTGGAATAAGGGAAAAGAAGCTGGAAGATTGCTGCCTAAGCAATGGGGAACAGCACACACAGCCTGTGGCTTTAGGGATCCGTTGAGCCACTACTGAGAGCATGAAATGACTCACAGAGTTAGAAACCTGTACACCCAGCAGCTACACTTCTGTCCTACTCCTGATCTGCCCACCTTGTGCCCACAAACGTGCTTCCTTTGCTACAGGGTAGGGAACTTCTGAAACACCTTAAATCCTTCCTCTCCCCTTCCTTCACACCTACCTTTGCAAAAGGATTGTAGCAGTTCAGCTGTGCTCTGGCCTGGGGTGAGAGCAAGGGAGAGATCTCCTGTAAAAGTGGGGAAAAAACAGCCAGAAAGACAAGGATAATGCACCGCAGCGTGTGGTTGACTTAATGTAGCTTAGTGTTAATTATTTATGATAATTCATTATTTTCCCTAGTATATTGCCTAATGATATCTGTCATTGTAACAACAGTTAATAAGCAACTCCCAGGTCTGCATGCAACCAGACCTACTGCATTATAATGAAAAATGTCTAATATTTCCTTTTTAATATTATTATTAGTGTACCCCTTTCAGCATTAATTCTCCATAGATTTCTGCATCTCCCTGTTTCCTTTCCTTCCCTTTCTCCACCCTCCCCTTTCTCTCCCATTAAGCCCAAGACACTGACATGTGTTGTCATTCACTAACTGTACACGAGTGCTACTGTACTATTGCAATGTGTTATAAATAGCACAGATTCAGCAGTACAATTCATTCTGAAAAATTATCTTTAGAGATGACCTTTGAAACTTTAACTATATCTTTCCTGTTTTTCACAGTATGCTCTGGATCATGATGCTCTTAATTTGGTGCAGTTTATTAATTACAAAAGAGCGAAGAGACTGAGCAGTAAGCAGAGGATTTAAAAAATGAGGTGGATAATTAAAAAGGATTAATGAGGTGGATTAAATAAAGGGATTGAGGCCAAATGGAGCACAAATTTTCTAACCATTAGTGGCCTGAAAACTCTAGCATCCAAGGGCATGTTCCTCTTTCCAGCTAGATGTTTGCTTTTTATCCAGAAGTGTCAGTCTTTCTTTCATACCAGGTTTATTAATGCAGTCCCAGGAGAGCTGAGCACCATCTAGTGTCTCCTCCTGCGGCCCTAAGTGCCCCTTCTATGTAGTATGAGTTCCCCAGCTGGTTTGCTTCCAACTCATTGCTGCACCTGTTTCCACTACCATGTTAAAAAAATCCAAAAGCAGATCACGGATGACAAAAATCCTGTGCCTCTGCAAGCTGGTGAAGTGGTTCTCAAGAAAACAGTGAGAAAGATGGGGGAAGAGAAGGACTTGACTTGGATTCTGAAGCAATAAGATCCTGCCTAATCCATCTCTAAAGTTCCTTGGCCAACACCATTCCTTCCTGTGGAAGGGCTCCTCTATGGGCAAGTTTGGAGCTCAACAAATCCTAAAGACTGATGGAATTGTCCTCAAATCCTGCTCTCAAGGGGTGGGGTGCCCACAGAAACCTGTGCAGGTGGTTGCAGAAATGGAGAGCTGTCCTCCAGAGCAGGTGAGATCCTAGATAGTAAGGTACTGTGTCACCTGTAGGTATAGCAAACGCTTATTGTTGTAATTGCTTATTGTGGAGGGAGCTCACTAAACATCTGATGTCTCTTGATCCTTACCTACCAATCCATCACCAGAAAATTTTTGCATGGTTATTTTGCAAATGGTGGAAGGAGTCTTGAAAAGCAGGGAGAAATGCATATTTCTGCCACATGACCATTCTGTCTACCTCACCTTTTTCTTAGTTGCAGCAGTACTGTCTGGCCAACCACTTCTTCTATTGCAGCGTAAACCAATTTGCATCTACAGAATTATTATTATTATTATTATTTATTTTGCTATTTTTTGTGTGACTTAAGAAATAGAAATCATGTAATGTAGTAAATTTAACCTAAGGCGTACCGAGGGGTAGAGCTGGGGAGCAGCTGCCTGAGTGGGGCAGGGGCGGGCGGTGCCTGGTGCCCGGAGCCCTGGGCACATGGCCAGGGCGGGCAGCGTTTCCCCAGCTCTCCACTATCCCTGTGAAGCTGCTGTTCACAGGAGGAACAAGAAACGGTCATAGTTTTTTACTTTTGTCTGTGCGGCTGGTCTTGCATATTGGTCCATGTTTTCCAGCTTTGAGGGACACTTTGCTCCTTTTCTCCAGCTCCCGAGTGACTGTTCGTTTTCATAACGCTGTAGTGTTACTTCCACTAACCAACCTACTTGACAGCCGGCATCAAGACCTGTACTGCGACAGTAGCCATGACAAGACTCATGGCTAAACCTTCACCCTAAAGGTAGCTACTGGCAGAGTAACATGCTCTTGTCAGACCATCTCCCTGCACAGCTGGCTGCACACCTGCAGCAGCCAAGGTTTCCTGAGGGTTTTGCCCTCCTCTAAACTTCCAGTCCCCCCCAGTTGCCCCTGCCCTTCTCACCCTCTCCTTTTGCTTTCTTTTTGCCTCTTCTGGAGGCTCCCACTTCATCCTCCGTTGACAAATGTGGTTATTAGCGTAGGCCTTGCTCCCTCCTGTCGCTCACAGGGCAGTGGGTGTCAGGAGTTGGTGGATTTAAAGCCTTCATTCATTTCTGTGTATCTACTGTCTTTTTCTTAAGTATTATCTCAACCCCAGTATCTTCCACATTATTATGAAAATCCATAAAAGCACAGGAATGCAAGATTCATGATAATTGTAATGTGACCTCTGGTTATGATCCCTAGTTAAGCAATGTTCAATGAAGAAAGTTGCTGTGGTGGTGTGCTATCAAACCCCATAACGGAGGATTTGCTGTACTATCCTTTTCACTATTTATTCCTGAGCTTTTCTTGATTTGATGTAACGTTTCGATGTTGTTCAAAACAGCATTCTTTCTATTTCACTTTGCTAGATGTTTAGGGGCAAGCCCTGCCTCCAGACTGTATGACCACGCACTGCTCAGTGTCAATGGACATGGATGAGGAGAGCTGTGCAGAACGGCCGAAGCACAGGACTCTACAGCTGCACAACACACCATCCGTCCTGCCCAGCCTGATCCTGTGTGAGGCCTTCCCGCCTAAAACACATTTTGGGCCCTTGGTGTGCACCAAGAGCACTCCGAGCACTTCCACACTGCAGGACATGCAGACCACCCACCCTGTGGGCCTTCCCAGTGCCCTCAGCCGAGTCCTGCGACGGCTCTCCTCATCCCACCTGAGCTGTCCCCAACTGTCACCTGCTAATGCCTTGTAGGAAAACATCCGGTGATTAAAAAAGGCTCTGTATGATCTGTACGGTCCTCTCCCCTCCGAGGGGCTCAGGCAACGCGCGTCAGTGCTGTGTTTGAACGCCGACCCCTCGCGTTAGGGTTTGTTCCTGCGGGACCGTGTCCTTCACACGGGTGGGAGAAGCGCCGGTGCCTCCTCACAGCGCAGCGCTCAGCAGCACGGCCCGTGCCCGCGCCGTGCCCCAGGCCGGCCGCCGAGGGACCGAGGGGTGCCGGGCGGGCGCGGGCTCCCGCCGCTGGCTGCCTGTCGCTGCCTGCCTTTCCGCAGCTGGCTGCTAGGCAGATTTGGGTTGCCTAGCGACTTCATTTGGGTTTTCTTCTGCTCATGTGAGAGCAGGAGACCCGGCAGGCACACAAACACCGCCCGAGGCAGAGGGCTGCAGGCGAGGCGGGGCGCCGCGCTGCCGGTGCGCCACCCGGGCTGCCCCGCCTCTCCGCTGAGGAGAGGATACGGGGCCAGGCCCCGCCCGGGCGGAGACCGCCCCATCGGTGGCTCGGCCATCGGCTTCACGCCCTCCGCTCGCGGGCTCGGTGGGATCGGCGCTCGCTTCCTCGCCGCCAGGGCTGAGCGAGGGGAGAGGCAAGATGGCGGACAAGGCACCCAGCGGCTCGCAGAAAGCCAGTGGGAAGGTGAGGCCGTTCCGCGGGGCGGTGAGTGGCCCGCCGGCCTGCTCCGCCGCCGGGGGGCACGGCCGCCGCCTGCCGGCGCGGCGGCGGGGCCCGGGAGTGGCGGGGCGGCGACGTGCGGGCGGCGCGGCCTGGTCCGTCCCTGCTCTCTGCCCGGGGTGACTGCGGGCCCTGGGAGGGGGTGGGGAGGCGGGAAGGGGGCGGCGCGGGGGGCCTGGGCCTCTCGCGGGACATCCCCACGCCCCGGGACTGCCCTGGGCCCGACTCTGTCCTGGGCCGGCGGCAGCGGCCTTCTCGCGTCCCCGTGCCCCCGGCGGAGGGATGCGTGGGCGGGCGGGGCGGGAGAGTGGGGGCCCGGTGGAGCGCGCTGTAACCGCGGGCGCGGGTCGTTCTGTTCTAACCGGCGCATCCCCGGTTTCGGGTGCGGGCGGTTGGTTAATGCCCCAGCCTTACCCATGCCTGTGTACGTGTTTAATCTCGCTCGTGCTGGGAGTGCTCATCCCCCCGTGGGCTGAAGCCCGCGTGGGGTTAGTTTCCAACTTGGGAGTGTGAAGGAAAACGATAATTTGTAGATCGAGTCTCCTCTTTTGATTTGCGATGAAATGACAAATTTTACAAAATCACCATGGCGTTCCCCGCTCTTTTCGCTGTACCCACGCTACTTCCTGTAATTGTTGTTTGTTGGATTTGCAGACCAGAAGTCCAGGTAGTGCAGGAGTTTTGGCAAACTTGTCCAGAGCTGTGCGCTGGCACCAGCGCCTGGCTGGCTGCGGGTAATAACAGCACAGAGCGGCCTGCTCTCTAAGTATCCCCTCTTGCCAAGAGAGTAGAGGCTAAGATGTTTTGGGGGATGCACTGGCAGCTGATGGTTTGAGGATTAGCGATTAGTGGCATTCCCTTTTACTCAGGTTTGTTGCAGGTTTTAGGGCAGAAATAGATAAATCTTCCCGTTCTTGGTGTGGGGGTTTTTTGTGTTTCTCGGGCTTTTTTGTGTGTGTTTTTTGTTTGGTGTTCTTGGGTTTTGGTTTTTTTGTGTGTGTGTGAGTGTGTACCTCACTCAAGTGAGAAGCCACATTTTGTCTTGGAATTTCCAGTGCTTTATAGATTAATAACTTTTACCCATTTTTGTATTCAGCTAAAACAGGATTATTTTTTTTTGCTGCTAGGAAACTAGCTGAAATGCAGTTACTGAGAACCTTTGCATGTTTACCCAGTTGGTGTTTTTAGTGTAGGAGAGTTTTATTTTTGTTTCCCTTTTATGATCTATTCCAAATATTGCCAGGAAACATTTTTTTGGCTCTTGCCTTTGGCTTGGAACTGCAAGTAAGAGCTGGACAGAAAACTTTAGTAGTAAAGTAGGTCTTAATTTATGGAGAATGGCTTCCAGAGAATAAGACATTTTGGGACGTCAAGTATAATTAGACATAGAATAATAATTTAATTATTGATCACTGCAACCAATAACATGGTACACAAAACCAACCCAGATGTGATCCCTTTCTTTTCACAGTTACATCACAGGCTTTTTTGTTTTGTTGTTTACTATTTCTGTACTGATTATATTATTTTTTAAATATAATAATTAATTTATAAGAATTGTTTAGTGTCCTAGATCTCAGTTCTGCAGAGGTATGTGCAGACACTTAACTCTTCATACTATGTCATCCATCCCATTGAAGTCAGTGGGACTACTAGAGAATGTAAAGTCAAACATGTGCATTAGTCTTTGGAGGCCTGTTGAGGAGGTCCTGTATCTTGCCATCTTCGTGCAGTTCCCCCTCACCCCTCAATTTCACATTACTCTAGGCGTATATGCTGTGTTTCCAGTAGTCTTTTCCCCATGCTTTACATTCTACATCTTACTTGTTTTGTATTGTCAATATTATTCTATATGCCAAAGAAAATGGGGATAGTACATACCTGGATCCATGAGACTGTTTTTTTTTAAAAGTGAAATAAAATAAGACATGCCTAGCTCTTGGGATTTATTTCCTTCAACCTCAACTTTCTTTGGGGGGTGGGGTGTATGTGGTGTCTTTTTTTGTCATTTCATTAGCGCTTGTGATGTGTATATCCATAGAGATACTTTTCAGATGTCTGCAGAAAGCATGACATAATGGTACTGAAGTTAGTAATAGTCTTATTTTTTGTAATTAATTTATTCATGCAAGGATAAAAATGTGTATTTTTAGGTGAGCCTGTATGAAAATGTTTATGGTTTAACAACCTAAGCAAATAACCATTTTGCTCAATTTCTTAAAGTAATTATTTATCAAAGATTTTGATTTTTTTAATCATTTTAAGATTCGTTTACTTACATATCAAAATTGAAGTTTTAGCGTCCATTTCTTTTGGTGTATTGTATTTGCAAGTTAAAAGAATAATTGTACTTGCAAAACAAATATGTTTCGTAGACTCCATAGGATATGTTTCAGTGGCAATTCCAAGATGTGCCTTTGCTGGCTTCTAGCCTACCTCCTGGGAAGACACAGTGACATCTTATTTTCTGTGTTCTGTGAAGAGCTGTAGCCTAGTGGTTGAAGGCTTTAACAGTTACAGTAAGATATGGTTTCTTCCCTTCAGAACGGATGGTGTTTGTTCTTCGGTCTTAGTGTCTGAGTACTGATTTTGAACATCTAGCCGGTTATTTTGTTTTATAGTATAAAATCAAGCTTATTTCGGTCGGGCATTATCTGTTTGATTCACTGTTTGAAAACCGTCTCTGGAGATGGTACAGGTCCAGGAGCACCCTTTGCCTGTGTCGCTGTGGTGGTAGCTGCTTTTTATGATACTGTCAGCTTCTAAATAAGTTTGGGAGTCTCCGATGTCAAATGTGTTGCAAAAGCATCATGTATTTCTTTGTCACTTTGAGATTAGGATAGCAAGATGTGTGCTTGAGATTTCCGGAAATCTAAATAGGAAAGAAGGACAAAATTAAGGAAGAGAAAATAGAGATTGCCCAACACTGCACAGGAGTTCAGTGTAGGATATGATTCTGAAATGGCAGATACTGATTATGTTCAGTTATTATCTTGATGTAATGAAATATTAGCTGCTCAATGACTCTGCCATTTTCTTATTTTATCTTCTGAGAATAGAGACTATATTGCATGTGCGCTGCTTTTACATATAATACTGTACAATTTTGGTACCGTGTGGCAGAAGAGATTATCCACTTGGACCACACTGTAGGTTTCCCTCTTTCATGCTAAAAAATGTTTTAAGAACATTCCTTAATCTTAAATGCATTTCTCAGGTTTTTGAGTAAGTTATGTGTTAATTAAATGTTGAAGAACAGTGGTTACTTGCTTGTGAATGGACAGCTTTCCTCGGTAAGTTAAAGTGTATGAAGAGCAGCAATGTAAAATCTGTATGTGTGGTGAATTCCAGTTAGATGTAGCATTCTGCAGGATGGTGAAACTCATGATCTTTAACTTTCCCTGTATTGTTGCTCAACTGGTGACCAGGAGCAGGAGAGGCATAAGTGCATTCCTCTGTTGATGGAAATGTAAAAGGAAGTGTCCTTCTCATTTCCTCTCTAGCAGTAGAAAGTTAAATTTTGGCAGCTCTTGTTCATCTGCGTTTAAGGTTATAATGGAATAGCATTCCTTGCAAGTACTTTGGAGAAAACTATTTTCCATTTACTTTTCTGTCTGCAAGTGATGTCTGTTTAAATAGTGAATAATATTAATATGCACTGTTCCAGTAAATGTAAAGAGTAAATAGATTAGCTGTAAAATAATTCACAGGTGTTTGCAAGCATGTGTTTTCTAGACAGTTTGATAGAGGAAGGAAGAATAAAAAAGACAAGTTGGGCTGGAAACCTCCCCGCCTTTGCTGGATGTTAACATCTTAAATTAAGCTGTCATTCCATTTGCTTTTCCTTGGTATCAATGCTGACACAAACCAGTCCCAGCCCTAGCTACTTTTCCCCCTCTCAAACATTGTCCTCTTTAGTTGATTTGGCATGAATGGGGGGGTGGGGGTGAGCCTGCTATGAACTGGAAACTGGTTTGGCTGAACCTCCCCAACTCTCTCTTTCCTAGGTGATCAGTTAGATGGGGAAAAGTGATCTAGTTCATTGTGACCAGTATGGGGGCAGAATCAATGGAAGGTGTTGAAACAGGGCAAGAGTGTCTTACACCAGAGTTTCTTGTAAACACTTTACCCTGAAGCTATTAATTTTTGCAAGGGCAGGGCTTTTATTTATGCTTAAGTTGTAGCCATTACAGTTGGAAAAATAACATTCAGCATTTGGAAGGCCACAGGTTGTCTCCTGGGTTTTATTGGCAGCTTTTGTGTTCTTTGTTGTTTTACTAAATGGCATAAGTATTAATTAAAAAAAATATGTTTGCTTATGTTATACAGCATATTTTAAATATTTGTGAAATAATGATCATGCCAGTTTTACCCAGAGATCGTTAAATTTGGAGAAACTGTGAAGAGCTGGATTTGTGGGCACTTGCACTGCTGACAGGAAGGAAGATTAGGGAGAGCAGTCATCTCTTCTCTGTTTTCTTTGGAAACTGCCATGAAGCTGGAAGAAAATTTAAACATCAGAATCTGAGAGAGGGCTCTCTGCTCTGGCTTTCTGATAGGAATTTGTCATAAATCTCATTTGTATGGTCCTTTGAAGATTTTTTTTTTTCTTTCAAAGGTTGAGTAAACTTGGCTAGACTCAGTAATGGAGCTTTGAGCGACCTGACCTCCAAGATTGTGGTTTGACAGGGCCGTATTTCACTGGAATGCCATTTCAGCAGCCTGCATTGCTCCTTCAGTTATGCTGACACAATTCTTTGAGGGACCTGTGCAGTGAAGGTGATTGAGAAAGTGATCCAGCTGGAAAATAGTCTGGGGGGGGGGGGGGGAGGAGATAGGTTTCATGCAGAGTGGTAGAGGCAGTGAGTTGTGAGTAAGAGGACATTTGTAGATTGTTTATGCTGGCAATGACTGACAGATGGACTCATCACATTTTTTCTGTCAGTGTTTTGAACATGAAGGAGCTATCCTCAAATCTCAGACATCAGGTGCAGGACAGAGCTTTGGGTATGTTTTTTTCAAGTTAGTTCAGTTGAGTTACTTAACGTGATGAGAAGAGGAAAAAAGAATCCTGTTCCAGGTTTCAACACAGGTGGGCAACATCTTCTGAAACTCCTCTCTGTGAATGTTAGAAAGACACTGTGATTCTGCTGAGTTAACTCAGCTGCTGTAACTTAAGGAAACAAAATTGCCCCTTTTGTCAAGGCGGTGCAGATGGATGCAAAGTGTAGTGCTGTGAGAAGTAGTTTTTTTAATAACTGCTATTTAGAAACTGGCAGATAGCAATGCGTAATTTTGTCAAGAATCATTTCATCTTGTGCTTCGTGGGTACAGTTGCTTGGATGGTCACAAGCGGTACCAAAGGTATGAACTAAATTTACAGATGGGAAGAGAAGACCTTAAAAATAAGAACTGTTTAAGGAGGAGAATAATGTGGCTCTGCAAAACTGCTAGTTGCTGTGGGATAAAGTTGGTCTAAAAGCTAAAACTGCTTTTAGAAGTTTTCAGAGTGCACCTTAGTAGAAATTCTGTTGCTCGGCTAATGTTTGGGGTGGCTTGCTCCACAGTGCTGTGGTCGCTGTGGGTGGGTTGGGGAGCGCCGCTGTACTTCTAGCTCAGCAACTTCCAGACTTTTTTGATCATTGGACTGCTTTCCTGCTGTTAGCCCGCAGAATCTCTGCGTGCTACCATGCATTGAAAGCCTTTCCGAGCAGTATCATCTGCTCTGTTGCTGGAGAAACAGATTTAGTATCTGTTAATTTTTTTTTTGTTCTTCTTCAGGATGTTGTGTCTTAAGTGTCATTGTACTGAACATTGGTACTGTTTGTTACTGTGTGATGCCTTGTTTGTTGTCCTCCCTGTAAGCAGCTTCAGCACCCATCCCTGTTGGAAGGTGTCGCTTTCCAAAACTTCTGTAAATGAAATGGATGTGGAGAATTGAGAAATGGTCATTTCATTCTGCTGTTGCCAAACAACCTCCTTCCCCCAAGCAGTGCTGGGTCTCAACTCTGTCAGTACAGTAAGGCAGATGGCATTGTATCAGTCTACCTTTGAGATTTATCTTTTTAACTGTAGGTCTGAAATTTTTTTTTTTTAAGGGTGGAATTGTAACTGATGTGTGTGTTTGGTTGCCGCAGGGTGGCAGCTGGCAGCAGGAAGAATGCCGTTTTCAAGCTCTGAAATTCTTTTGCACAGTGTCTTTCTCTTATCTGTGTGATGTGCTATACATTCCCCCCACTCTGGGGGAGGACAGGTTTCCTTAAGCTACATTTTTGCAGTACATAGAACTGTGGATAACAGATTACCGATTTGAGTGCCATAGGCAGTTATGACTCACAAAAAAATCCAGCACCAAATAGAGAGGAAAAATTTGCAGGAAGCAGTATTAATAAAAGATGCTTGTGATTTTTACTTCCATGTGTATTTTAATGAACTTCTACTGGTACACGTGAACTAAACTTTTTATTAACTTCTGTGCAAAGATGTGCCTTGTGAGTAATGTATAGTGTTGCAGGTAAGTGGATTTGGGAGGTCTTTGGGAGTAAGACATAATTAGGGTTTTTCGTTTGTTTTTTCCCCCCTTTCTCTTTCTTAAAAAAAACCCAGACATATATTCCTAGGAGCCTTTTGCTTCTCCCTTTTAAGCATTGTATCTTTGTATCTCTCTTTACCTTTGTGGACTTAGTTCTGTTTCTTGAAGTGCTGTCTACAATTTTTTCTAAATCGATTTGACTGTAAAACAGGAATATACTTGTCCAAAGATAAATGTCTCTATTTTAGTTGATGAAAAAGCATGATGCAAAATGAAAACAAGGTCTGGTAAATTGTCTTCTAGAGTAGCATTTGATGCTTGTCTGTTTTGGAAGACTGGAGACAAGCACTGTATATTACTATTTCTGGTAGAAACTATAAATTCCTGGTAATAAGGAGAAGTGCTAATGTTCTGTAACTAATGGACAGATTTCAGCTAATGAAAATGTTTTATTATGACTTAAATTTCAATTTAGATATGAATTGTGCATCAGGCAGTTATGTCTTAATAGTGGAAGTTATGTCAGTGAGGTTTTCTGGAATTTGGGCATTACATAATTTAAAAAAGCGTTCAGTCCTGTTTGTTGGAGTGTTCTCCACTTAAATGCATTTAAAAACATGATTTTAAAAAAGCCTGCAAATTTTGTGTGTACACTGGTTTATGTGTTAAAGTTCAGTTACAGTTTAAAGTAATAATGTTAATTAGTACATACTCACAAATTGGACTTTAATTAGTGTTCTTGAGGTGGCCAGCTTCCATCTATGCACAATGTACTAAGAGTAGTTTTGGAAATGATTTTATAGTAAGGCAAATGTAATCAAGCACTTATGTAATCTTTAACAGCCTTTAATGACAGCTCTTGCAGGTTCAGTGTAACAAACTTAATTTTTTTTTTCCTTGCAGTGGTGTTAGTGGCATGTTTATAAAACCCAGTTGTGAAATTGAGATGCTTTTTAAAGGTAGCAAGAACAGTCTATCTTTAATCCGTTATTTGCCTTATATTGACATTGTTCATGCTGTGACCCTGTTCAGATATATCATTAAAATACATTACATGTATCTATGTTCTTGTGTATTTGGACGCTGAAGTTGAAATGAAAATGACATTCGAAGAACTGAATAAAAAACCAGGTTGTTTGCCTGTTTCTTTTTCTGTGCCTCACCTCCTCTTCACTCTCTCTCCAGGTCAGAGTGCCAGATGCAGTACACACCACTGGATCTGCTGATACACATGTAAGTCCAAAATATTTAAAACCAACAAAAAAAAACCCCAAACAAAAAAATCCAGCCAAATCCACAAACTCAAAATAGACCTGTTCTCTAAAGAAAACTACTTGCTGCAGGCAGACTACAGTGCATTGGTGCAAACACCTAATCTGTAGGTGTTTGTAAATGAACCATTGATTTTAATGTTTAAAATTATTCCTTGAGACTTTCAAACAACCACTAGTGTAGGAAGCTTATTGCATTTATGATAGATACTTGAACAGGAAGAAGCTGTAAGGACTCTGTATATGCTTCTTTCTTATACTGAGGAATAGTTCAAAATACGAGGTGATTAATCATAAGAGTCACTGTATATTAAAGTGTCTTTTTGTATACAGTTGGATTCTCAAAAATGAGATAGTGTGGCCCTAATGTCATCCTTTACTTTTCTTTCTAATAGAATATACTTAAAGCAAAAGGTAAGAATAATTACCTAGTCTCTGCCCCTCCCTCCCCCCCAGACCTTTGCCTGGTCATGTGATTGGTACATTGCTTGACAGCCTACCTATTTCTGAGCTAAAATGAAAACAGGCAGCAAGAACCAAACAGAGCATTAATACCAGACAATTCATTCTGTGGTTTGGATTTTCTTCAAGATTTCAATTTGATTTTGTATATGAAAAGTCAATTACCAGCTGTTAGATTGCTTGTAAGATAACATTATTCAAGTTGTGATAGCAGAAACTTTTCATAAAGAAGTAGGTCCTTTTATTGATTTGCTTTACTTGCTACAAATTACTCTTAAATCTCTTTTGAATATTTTGTGTTATCGATGGAACTGGGACTTCAGTACTTTGTGCTGCCTTATAGTCAACGTAACGTTATGTTTAATGGGAGTTTGCTTTCATACAGTGATTTGATTACTCAACTAGAAGTTTTCTCTTTGCTTCCATCAGTTGCTTTACCCTTTTCACTGTATTATTTTCCATTTTTTTGAAGGAGGAAGGCCTTCAAGTTTTGTATAGCTCTGTTGTTAGGAATTCTGTGAAGCTGCATATGGTTAATAATAATATTATAATTGCCTACTGGAATGTAACTAGCAGACATAAATTAGTGCAATCCTATTAACTTTGTATTGCTCCAGCCACTTTGAAGGTGTTGTGTTTTGATTTGGGTGGTGTTTTTTTTTTTCCGGAGACCCTTTCTAAACTGAGATCTTAGCGCCAGAACTCTTTTTATCTTACAGCTGCTTCCCTTATGTCACTAGAACATATATTAATGTGGCTGATCTGCAGGTATCCGGTAACATTACTGTGAAAGATTATTTCCTGATGACAGGATAAGCCTTGGGTAGGAGTGTGGTATTTGTTTTGTCTGCATTGCTGTGCCGTAGCCATATGCCCATGTTTTGCCAAGGTTGTATATTGTTTGTCATACTGAAATATAAGCTATCTTTCAGACAACAGGAAAACTGGATTTTATTAATTTTAAAAAAGACAGATGCATGAAAAGCTCCTGATAAACCTGTCACAGCAGCTCATGTTGACAAACATAGTGTCATAAACCAGATAACTCCACAGACAATGCTGCATTAGTTTGTAACTGATAGTATTCCTTTTAATGATGAACTAGGGAACATTTTTCAAAGAAATATGAGCTATTTTAGTCATACACTTGGCACAGATCTAAGAGGTGTTTGTGATACTAAACAAGGATTATAAACTGAAGGTATTTCAAACAGGTTTGGTTTTTTTTTCACAGTGCTTTTTCATATGTAAAAAATTGTGAGTAGGAAGCCGATAGTAGAAATAAAACTCTTTACAAAGAAAATTATTCCAGAGGAAACTCTTTTTGCAGTTAGTATCTGAAATTTTTTAATAATACAACAGTTAAGTTATTCACCTTATTTGTCTTGATGTTTTATTAAATTGAGCTGATTTTTTTTTTAATAACTGTCATTGCAAAAGTGGTGGTTTTAAACATCACTGTGTGCTGTGTAAGAGCATCAAAATATTTTGAAGATGAAGCTTATGTTTTGCTCTTCCAAGGCTTTTTTCTTGTTCTTGTGCTGATTCATTATGAATTACTGTGTTAAGCTAGGAGTTTCCAGAGAAGTTTCTTACCTTTTCTCTCCTTTTCTTCCCATTGCCCATGTCTTTTAAACATAGTCTTCATCCTATTGTCTTTCCTCTCTCAACGTTTTACTGTCTGTGAACTACCTAAACAGAATCTTAGGAATTCTAGTTCCCAACTCTCCAGAAATGACTGTTACATGGAGTCCTTTCTTCATCACGGTTTCAAAAAGGGAGGAATGGAGGTTAAGTTACCTAAAATAGAAAGAATCTAGGAGCTACATTTGAGGTCTTTTGTTTTATTTAAATAGCAGCTGAAAACCTCAAGAATGCATTTTCTTCTTCAAGCAAACATATCACACTTTACATTTCAGTTGTACTTGAAGGTTGCATCCATTTTGGTTTTCAGTTACACCTCTTCAACCTTGCGCAAATATTCTTCTGGCCAAAATAGTCAGAAAAGCTTTTAGAACATTTATTTTTCTGTTGTTTTGTTTTGTTTTCCTGGAAATTGCAATGATCGAAAAGGAACTGTAGTGCAAAGCATATATTTCCAAAGGTTTAGCAGCTGTGCATTCTGTAGTGATAAGATCGCCAGGCTCTTACAGCAAGTACCCTTCTGATTTCAGCTGTGTTTGAATGGTGTGTTAAAAGCTTTCTCATTAAACCAAGGATGATTTGTTTTTAAAAAAGCATAGATTTAAATTTTTTGGTTGTATTAGATAATGGCAAGTTCAGAGAGAAGTACAGTAAGCCTTTTCTTTGTTTTGTTTAGGTTAAGTCACTTCAGGTAGAAAGTTTCTGGTGTAGACCAAGGTAAAGAGTAATATTATTTTAATTGTTTTGTAAACAGTTTAATGTATGTTTTCTTACTCCCTTTGCAGCCTCTAATGGAAAGCAAACTTAAAGCATTCAGTATTGGCAAAATGAGTGCTGCCAAACGGACTCTGAGCAAGAAGGAGCAAGAAGAATTAAAAAAGAAGGTAATGGTATACAGTTGAAACTTTTTATTTTGTATGCAGAGCTGAAATAAGTTTGCTTTTAGATTACAACCAGCTTTACCACCAAATTTCTTTGTTTTGATAATTGCAGCTTTCGAAGAACGAAAGTGCATTTATTTTACATGTTTAATTTGTTCTTGACATCCATGGCATTAAGATAGAGAGTGAGTCTTGCTCCCCTTTCCTTCTGTGTGATAAATCAAGTTCTCTGGTTTCCTGAAATACTGAATTGCAACAATCCATTGATTGTTGTATTGCTCAAAATGAAGACAGCCATCACCTTAGGTTATTTTCTGTTCTTTGTTTGCTCTCTTATCATTGGATTTCAGTAATTGGAAAGAGTACCTGATGTCTCTGTTTCAATACACATCCTTGTTATTCTGTAAAACGTATTTTTGTCTAATGACTTCTTTTGGAATTAATAAAAACATTAAAATTTGCTGAATTTTAGGTTACTGAGGAGCATACAAATTTTAGGAAATATGTAGCTTATAGTTGGTAAGGTGAAAGTTTTGAAAATTTTGGGCTTTGAACTTTACACGCACAACTCTTACTATATTTCAGTGAGTTATCTCCTGCTAGGTTGCTGGAAATACTAGCCTAAAGAAACACGGTAGTGCTAAATTTAGGATCTTAGTCAACTTTATTAAGTCATTGAATTAACTTCCCTGGGAAATACATAAAGGTGATCCTGTTGTTAATCTTCAGTCTCATGGGTTGATTGCAAAGGGTAGGATGGAATACGTACTGTTCTCTGATGCTTAGGTCAACAAAGCTCCAATCTCATAATGCTGGTCTTTCATATGATCTTTTCTGTTTGGTATCTTTTGAATGTTAAATTGCCATGTAAACTCTTGGAAATGAACAGTCATATTTGAGCATACAGGCCGTATTTGCTTTACGTATTATGTGCTGTGTTCTTCCCACATTTCTCAGAAATTCAATTTCTGTCTAAAATTGAAACTCATTTGATGCAGTTTGGAGCATGAACTCTAGAAAATAAAAAGGAATGTAATGTAGCTAATTTAAGAATAGCTGTCTAGTGAAGGTTGTTCTGTGTTGATAGTAAATAGATTAACATTTGCTCTGTAGGAGGATGAGAAGGCTGCTGCAGAAATTTATGAAGAATTCCTTGCTGCCTTTGAAGGAAGTGATGGTAATAAAGTGAAAACATTTGTAAGAGGAGGAATCGTTAATGCATCTAAAGGTATAACTAATCTTTTTTTGGGGGGTGGTGGATCATTTGTCTTTGAGTAAAGATGAAGATTGGTTTTGAATTGCATTTTAAAATTAATATGTTACATTAGAAGCAGCAAAGGAAACGTGATGCTAAAATGTACTTTATGCTTTGACTCACTAGGTAGGTAATGGCGTGATTTGTCTTTTAAACTTGAGAGGAAAAAATGCTTTGTTTTAAAATGCCTAATCTCTGTTCTTTTTCTTCATATTAAAATATGTTAACTTACATAAAGTTTGTATGGGAACTTTTTTGTTATAAAATAATATATTGAATTGAATTAACAAGACTAAAGAACAACAGCATTCTTTCTAATGTACAGTATGGTGCAGCATTAGTTAATACAATGTTTTTAATTTGCCTTTAATTTCAGAGGAGCATGAAACAGATGAAAAACGGGGTAAAATCTATAAGCCTTCATCACGATTTTCAGATCAAAAAAATCAACCAAGCCAGCCATCTAATGAGAAGCCTCCATCACTCTTAATGATAGAAACCAAAAAACCTGTAAGTTTCTTATTTGAATATTAACCCCATACTTAGGAAGTATTTAGAAGTGCTTAGAAAAAGGTCTGTGTGATCTTGCAGAGTAGTTTTATCTGCATTTATCACATATTAAAAGAAGGTGGAAATTTTGATTTGCTAAATCCCATAGCAAATTACAAGATTATGAAATGCAGAGGTCCACTAGCCCTGTATCCAGGTATAGCAGCATGATATAACTAGTACTGCACTTTGATTTGGCTGCTGTATGTTTCTGCTGTGTTCCTGCTAATTGAAACAGACTTCTCAGGAATACAGATTTAGTGACTGTTGCAAAGTAGCAGTATTTCCAATCCTGAGAACTTGTGAAGTTTTAGAAGCAATTCTTCTTGGTGCCATCTGTTTTTAGGTTTTTACAACCTAAAAAAAAAATTGACCTTTGCATTGATCCAAGTTTTTTGTGGTGAGGTGTGTTAAATTTTTTTTTTTTTGTGGTGATGTTTGAGAATTCCCTTTAGCTCTTTGAATTGTACTAAATAAGTTGTAGAACTTGCACATTTTGGAAGCTGAACACCTTGTTTTTATTTAATTTATTTTGACTTCTGCATGGTTTGATACTTTTTTTTTTCGTTAAACTGAGATTTCATCATAAAAAATAATGGAAGTATTATGAACAAACTTAGTCTTCAAGTCAAGTGATAGTTACATATGATTACTGTTACTACTGTATATGTGTAATGTGTAATTAATGTCTTGGACATCTTTAAAAAGTCTTTTAATAGAGCTTACTACGATTTTTAAGCTTAAGTGAAAAATATATGAAACTGCCTGTTAGGGTGGGAAATGACATGTAATGTGATAATTGTGGGTAATCCCATCCTAGCCTCCCTCCAGCTTTAAACAAAACTCAAATTTAGACTAGTGGGGTAATACTGGATGGCAGTTTTGATTTTCATTGTATGTAAAGCTCTACAGTTACAGAAATGAATTGTAGCTTTTTTATTATGCTGAGCTCTGTTCTGTCATATGCAAGTTTTTGTACTGTAAGAATATTACTGCTTTTCAAATTTGTCATAAATACTTATCAAGTAATGCAATCAGTTTACTCACTTGCCCTGTCCAATGGTGATTGAAGATAATGAGGTAAAAATGGTTTTATTTATTTGGCAGACCCTCCCCAAAAACAAAAACAAACAAACAACTTTGCCTGGGGTGAGTAGGAAGTCCAGTTTTTCCAAAGCTGTAGTGTGTAACACAATAAATATTTTGTATGTCTGCCTATTGGAAACGTTTTCATTTAAATTTGGTTATATAAAAGCAATGTTGTTGAAGATAAGACTTCACATGAGTTAGTTAAGGTACATATATTACAGTAAAAAAAAAAAAGTATTACAATGTCCATATTCTTTGTCATTCAAGAGTATTTTTTCTGAGGATCTTGAACTATTTAGAGTAACTGTTTCTTCTGACCTGTATTATATCCAAAAGGAAGCAAGAGAAGGAAATTCTTTTTACATAGAATGTTTGTCTGTGGATAAAATAATTGAATATATATATGTAAAATAATTTACATATATATGTACACATATCAATTTAATTAGAGCATGACAGCTTGCTAGGGGTGTAGTCAGCTTCTAAGTAGAACAAACTGACAAAATAAATCAGATATCTTAAATTTGTATGTTGTAGAGAGCGTGTTTTATTACACATTCTGTATTGTAATAATGAGAAGTAACAAAGTTTAGTTTAAGCTATCCTTAATTTTATATTTTCTAGCTTTTATATTTTCTAGCTTTGTGTTTGATAGCGCTCAGTCTTAATGTTTTCAAGTCTGTTTTGGTTTGGTTTTTTTTTTTTTTCCTCCTGTAGTTTACTTGGTTTTGAAAGCTGTGGGTAAAATATGCATGGAAATTATCTAAAATTTTGTTATATACATATAATTTTTATTTTTTGTTTCATTTTATCTGCTGAAATGTTGGCTGATATATCTTTAATTTTAGCCTTTGAAGAAAGGAGAGAAAGAAAAGAAAAAGAGTAATTTGGAACTTTTTAAAGAAGAATTAAAGCAGTAAGTTTGACTAGTTTTTACTGTAAATACAGATGCAAGGTTTTTTACCTTGCTTTTACAGGCAATATTTAGGATCTTTCTTGCTAAGCTGTTTCCCAAAGTAGATTTTTGTTTTGTTTTTTTCCCAAATGCTTGTGGAGTGGTATAACTTAATTAACAATGGCAATGATAATTAAACAGAGTATGAACTCATGCTGGTAGATGCTTGGTATAGGTGTCTGTGATTTGTCTGGATAATCATGTGCCATCTAATTAGTTCTCTGGTGTTCCTTGATATTTCTGCCCTTTCTTATGCTGATTGGTGATAGGAAGTGTTCATCACTATTGCTGAAAAGGACTTCTGTTTTTGAAATCTAGCATCAACCAGAGGCTATAAAATAATCAAAAAAACAAACCATGTCTGCTGGCTTAAGTCTTTGTCTGTTGAAATGAATGGATTTCATTGCATGTCAGAGATATTTGATTGTGACCTTTGAAACAGTTTGGTACTGCCTTCCGAAGCAGAAGAATATCCAGAGCAATTAACCAAAAAAACTACATGTAAAGGCATAAAGTATTTTAGAGATCCCTGTACATGAATGACTGGCTATGTTTCCAAAGCTACTGAAGATGATTTTTGGATCAGTTAGGTGTGAATAGAAGCTTTGATGATTGAATCAACCAGCCATCTACCAGGATAAAAAATGGAAACCTAGGTTTGTTTTTGATAGCTGCTGTCAGTATGTTACTTACAAGTGGAACTTGAGATGCAATTCTGTTATAAATTAGCAAGTGTGAGCCTGTAAATGAGAACACTTGTTAACATGGTCTCATGCATTGTTAAAGTTAGTGAAGATACAGCAAGACAAGTAGGTACTGTAATGCATGTTCAGGTTTTTGGTGTTGACTTTTCTCTTGATGGGGGATGTAGCAAAGAGATTGGTAGCAAACTGAAATATGTATCAGACTCAGGAAGAATAAGAAGTTTTGTCAGTGTCTCTAAAACTATATCCAGAGGAACTGTAGTATGAGGTTGAGCTTTTGTATTAATGCAGAAATAAGACTTGTAATTAAAGTTTAGAGAGGTACTTCAGCTTGCATAATTTTAAAAACAAGCTGAAGAATGCTTCAAAAAGCAGATTCTTTCACTTTTGAATGTGTAATACAACAGAAAGAGCAGCACATGTATTAAGTGTAACTGAGTGCCAGATATTTGCCCTGATATTAGAGATGGAAAACAAAATAATCTGTATCCATTAGAAAACAATAGGTACTTCATTATAAATCCATAAATGGCTCTTGTGAGTAGTGTCTGAACTTCACTGCTGTCTGTTCATTAGTTGATGTAAATGAATTGAATTGACAGCCTTGTATTCCTGGTACACAATATCTTCATACCAGGATTTAAGGCCAAACTACAAAGAACCAAATAGTTACTTGTGTGAGTACTATCCTCAGAGGTATAAACAGACGAGATCCTGTATGTTCTGGAAATAGTCATATGGGGGTGTCTGTCCTGCAAGGTGACAGCCTACATGAATAAGGCTAAGAAAAGGTAAGAGGAGAAGTAGACACTAAGGAGTTGTGTGCATCTTGAAAAGTCATCTGAATGGTCAGTGTATCTCTGGCAATTGGATGTGGAATTCTGGTCACTTTTTCAGAAAACAATTCTTATTTCTGGTCTTGTAAACTGCTTCTCAAACCAAGTCAATTTTGTTTGAGATTAAAACACCCTGACAGTATGAATGAGGAAGCATGCAGCTGGAATAATTCTGGTAGATATATTCCAGTTGATTAAACAGAAATTCAAACATACTGTCAATTTGAAATTTTTAACAAGCCCATTGTTTAATATTAAAAATTCTCATAATTCTAAAGTTAATTGAAAATTTTAGAATAAAAACCTCAAAATGATATTAAGTTGTTACTTATGGTAAACTTGTTTTGTAGAATACAAGAGGAGCGTGATGAACGACATAAAACAAAAGGTAGATTGAGTCGTTTTGAACCACCCCAGTCAGATTCAGATGGCCAGCGTCGTTCAGGTAAGTAGATGTTATTTTTTATGTTTGTTTGGGCTACAATATTGTAGACTAAATTATATATATTTTTCTTCTATTTATTCAGTGGATGCTCCTTCAAGAAGAAACAGATCATCTGGTGGTAATATAGATTCTTTTCTCATTCAATATAATGTTGTCACTGAAATGCATAGCAAGGATTATGACGACTTCTGTTTTTTCCTCCATCATTATAGTACTGGATGATTATGCACCAGGGTCACATGATGTTGGAGATCCAAGCACAACAAATTTGTATCTTGGAAACATTAATCCTCAAGTAAGTTTGGAGACAAGAAGTGAAGTGCAGTGTTGGCATATTTGAGTCCAGCTGAACTTTTTTTTCAGTGGCAATTTTCCCCCCTTTTTATTTTAAACCATACACATATGTTTAAACCCATATACTAGGTACAGTTGCTGACTGTAGAGGCAGTATTCATTTGAATAAATGCTCTATGCATGAAGCGGTAAAAGTTAAGGTTTAGACTATCAGTTATTAGATGTAAAAATGCTCGGTTAAAATTATTTTTCCATGAATATCTCTGTGCAAGTGGATCATATCTCAAAAATTTGAGTGTGCTCAGTTTAAAATGCAATTTTTTAAATTATTATTTTTGCAGTAGATCGCATTGGGGGGTATCAATGAAGTGTTGTTTTTCAAGAAACTCAGAAAATTAAAATTCCACATTTGGACAATAATATGAATGAGTATCTTAGAAATACAGTAACAAGATGCTAATTTTTACCTTTTCTCATGTAGATGAATGAAGAGATGCTGTGTCAAGAATTTGGACGCTTTGGACCCTTAGCGAGTGTTAAAATTATGTGGCCAAGAACTGATGAAGAAAGAGCAAGAGAGAGAAATTGTGGCTTTGTTGCCTTTATGAACAGGAGAGATGCTGAAAGAGCATTAAAGAATTTAAATGGTAAACAGATTTCTCAGTTTGGAATTGTAACTATCTTTGTAGGAATATTGAGAAGTAACTGTAAGCATATCTTCAAGTTGTTTTATCAGACTAGTGATAGGTATGCTGTAACTCCAACAGATACCCCACTGGCAGTGATTTTAGTTTACACGGACTGTTTTACCGGCAGGTGAATGTCAGCAAACTATAGCATACACAAGGGCTGGGAATACTGGTTGCATTTGCTGTGGGTAAAGATGTAATATTTTTGACTGTTTTGAAAATGTGTGCAGGAGGTAATGTTTGATAATCTCTCCTCTGTAAACAGGCTATTTTAAGAAGGAATCTATTACTTGTAGTTGTTTACCAACAATAATTTTTTTTTTGTGACTAAATTTAACTGGTGCACAGGATACAATCAATAATTGGTGATAAATGTTACGTTCTTTTGAATAATGGCTAAATTCCTAATACTGAAGAGGTAGCTGTACTACAACATTAGGTAGTCCATTTGCATATGGACTGTCTTGCCTATCTTTTATTTGAAAAAAAGGAAAAAAAATATCTCATGTGATAAAGAAAGCTATGTCCTTACAGTTCAGGAAGAACCTGAAAATAAAAAATCAGCATCCTAGACAAAAAGAACAAAAAATGAAAGGTTGCCCCTGCATAGCTTACTCAAAATGGTGCTTTATTAGGACCATTAGTAAGTAGGCTTATACTATGTAGGAGTTCTAGTTTGTTATTACATTATCATTTGAAACTTGTTATTATGAACAAAACATTTTTAAGAATTGAAGTGCAGAAATAATACAATTTAAAAATTACTCTGTTCATTCTGATGTGCTGAATATCAATTTTTAAATTTTTTTTTCCCCCAGCAAGTCAAGTAGTTGTGTACTGTAGTCTCCTGCAAATGTACATTGGGGGAAGATTAATGAAATATTTCATGTAATAGGCTTTCATTTGCACATGATGTAGACTGATAGATGTGATACACTAATCAACAGTGTAAGCAAAAAGTAAACCATGGCAGGCAAACCTAAATGCTGCACTTACACGGAGAAATCTCCAGCGACACAGAACCAATTTATAACATAATGGTGGTTTTGTGGGTTTTTTATTTGTGTTTGTGTGTGGGGGGTGTGTGTGTTGGTTTTGTTTGTTTATTTGTTTGGTTTTTTACTTTCACTTTTTCAGGCAAGATGATTATGTCGTTTGAAATGAAGCTAGGTTGGGGCAAAGCTGTACCTATACCACCACATCCAATATACATTCCGCCTTCTATGATGGAGCATACCCTCCCGCCTCCTCCGTCAGGACTGCCTTTTAATGCCCAGCCTAGGGAGAGATTGAAGAATCCTAATGCTCCAATGTTACCACCACCAAAAAACAAGGAAGATTTTGAGAAGGTAACTTACAGTACCCTGGGCCATATCTCATTGTTAAATACTACATCTGTGACAGTATTTCAGTGGCTTCATAGATTTGCATTGTTCAGGCTGACTTTGGCGGCCCTTAGTGTACAAACTCACTGGCTCCCTGCTGTAGCCCAAGGGAACCTACTTAATTCCTGAAGCTCTGTTCCATGTCTGTGTTAGGGTACAGTATATTGACTCTTGATTTATTTTAGTGCTGCTTTAAATCTGGCTATCATTTTCCCCCTCCAGGCTCCCTGGATTTTTTTCTCCTACGTCCTCCCCTTTTGTTGGCTGCCAAATTGCAGTATCTAAATTGCTTTCTTTATAGAAAATACTACATTGTAATTTGGGTAGCAATATTTTTACAGTAGAGAAGTTGATGTATTTTGTGTAGAAGGTAATTAATCTGGACATTGAGTAAGTATTTTTTGCTACTTATGGAGTCAGTTTTCAAACTTTTTTCTGGAATATTAGCTGATAAAAGGGTAAGTATCTTGTAATCACAAACCAGCTTGATTTACATTTGTAAGAATTTGTTGATTCTTTGAATGACACTTAAATGTTAGGGCTGTTTTTTGTAAGACTTGGGAATAAAGTAATACCAACGTGATCCAAGTCAAATAGTTTAGAATCTTTTCATAAACTTAAGAACTCCTTTCTTAATTATATTCAGCGTAGTACCTATTCAGTGCATCAGTGTACATTCTGACAGGAATGTTCTGATACTTTGCAATTAGTGAACCTTTATGGTTCACTGTCACAACCATTTGCATTTTGTGTAATTGCTTAGTTATAACTTCACAGCAGTGATTGCCTGCAAAACTTGTGATAGATGTGTAGTATTTTCATTGCATATGTATATTTTTGCTTGTTACTTGTTAACAATACTCACATATTCTATGTTTATTATCTGATGTGACTTCATATACAGACTCTGTCGCAAGCCATAGTCAAAGTGGTTATCCCAACAGAAAGGTACATGTTTTTCTTTATTATTACTGATCTAAATATAGAAAATTTCCCCTTCGGAATTTTAAAGAAAAATGGTGATGTTGAGGAAAAGGTAATGGCTTGACTGAGCAATGGTTCTTTCATGACACTTGAGAGAAATGTGTGTGTGTGTTACAGTCTTATTGTCCTTATCTTAATAACTCTTTTTTTTTAGCGAGGATAGATTTAAATGGTTATCTTTTGCATTTAATTTGAGCACTAGAAATAGTTGCAGAGTAATTTTGTGAGTGAACACTAGGGTGAAATAGCTTGTCTTAGAGACGCTGTATAAGTCCTGACATAAACCTCTGAGTACTTCATAGCTAGGATGCAGCTGTCTCCAGTGTGGTGCTGCAGGGGTTTTTTTCTTTCTTTTTTTTTTTTAATTTGTACAATTTGTAACCAATTCAGTTAAAAATAATTTTTTATTTCTGCTATTTTTTTAAATGTGCAACAGTTAATAATTTTGGTCGCTGAAAAAGGTAGTTCTGTATTGCAAGGGTATTTGTACATTTTGGTCCCCATCAGTGCTCCTACCTTCACACTAGTCTAGGTATACTCTTGCTCAGTTAAGCTAAAGCCTTTTCCCGAACATAGGAACACAACACTGTTTTAAAACTAAATAAGCACAAAAGATTACCAAATTCTCTTTGACATTGGCCTTGGTGAGCAACACCAGCTGAACTGTCTGCGGCAGCGGGGGACCAGGAAAACATCATGGGATGGATTGGGAAAGTATACAGTTTTTGACCAGACATTGGTACGATCGGCTCCAATAAATGTGGTTTTATTATAACTGAAAACCTTTTTTTTGTTGGCCAACTTAAGCTAAATGAAATTTTAAAATAATGCACTTAAAACTATCATCTTTTTTTACTACACTGTTTTAATTGTCACAAAGTCCCTTTTTTCTTTTTTTTCGCGTGTGTGGGGGGGAAGAAGGAGATTTGTGAAGCTAGTTATAGTAGTATATTAACATATTTGTCAATAGATGCTCAAATGCACTAGTATTTTTGATGAAATTTTAGGACAGTACAATTTTTGTTGGGTAGAGACATGAATAATGAGGACGACCAGGAGGAGTCTTGATTTGAGAAACATATTGAGTAGTAGAACAAGTACTTGTAAAACTGTACAGTGCTCACACAGTAATTAGCTTTCAGAGAAAAATGTTTCCATTTTATTTACTGTAGCATTTTGAAAGCTCGTGTGATAAGAAAAGCTCATGTTAATTGAATTGTATTTGAAAATACTTCTAATTTTTTTTTTCTGATGACTTTCAAAGATGCTAATGACAAGTGCTAAGCCTATTACACAATGCATTGCATCATGCAAAAATTTTTACTGACTTCAGTGGGATAATATGTTCAATTCTCCTTTGCTTGAAAATTTTCAATACCAGTTTTTAGCATCTCTTACTTCTTAGTATTTACTAAACAGAAAACCTTGTATACACAGTCAAGTTTTTTTCTGAGAAATTCACTTTCAAGTAGTCATGTCTTACATACCAAAATGTTTGTAATGCCCTCTTTCAGATATGGGATGTACTGAATCTTTTTTCATATATCTGAGGTCTTTCCAAAGCAGATGCTCTTGTTTAAGCATAAGCTGCTCTTATGCAACTTTATTGTACTTGATGAAATAAAAATTAGATGAAAACCAATGGCATGGTTTTGCAGGAAGCCAGAAATTATCACATTGAACTTGCCTTAAAATAAGTGAAAGGTGTAGTAGCTCAGAGGCTTGAAAGCTAATTGTAATTTTTTTTTTCTTATGGATGTTTTCAAATACAGTTCATATAACAAGAACAGTCTTGGTATTTAGACTTTCAGAACACTGCTTTAAATAAAATGGCTACAGAATTATTGAGACTTGTCCTCTTTACAATGTTTCTGGGATTGTGAGAAGCAAACAGACAGGAAAATTGAGCTGTAAGTAGCTAGTTTTTTGTGTAACGTTTGAGGCAAATGTATATTTAATGCTAGCTGGTATAAAACAGAACATTTGCTAAGTTTGCAGATGGCAGGGGCAGGTTTTTATTACTCTGTTTTTAAGTTGAAAATTTTTTTGATCTAGTGCATTGTATCTGTGGCAGAACTTTGAATACTCATGGTAGAAAATAATCACCTCATTACTAAGAATGAATAGAAAATTCTGCAGCTTTTCAATGTAACAATTTTTGAATTTTAGTAATTAAAAAATTACTAAACGGAAATCTAATGAGATACATGTAAACAACCAATATCCATTTGTTGCATCTAAGAAAATAAATTTTAAAATGTAAAATTATGTATATTTTTTTGTTTGCATCACATTCAAAGGACATGTGCTGTGGAGCTATTGATATTTGTAGGTAATCAGTATTTGAAAATTCAGGATCCTGTTTCCAAAAAAACCCCAAAAGGTTGGAAACCGATGATCACTACTCTTTATAAAGTTTATATGACTGTCTCCTGTTAGCATGCTTATAAGGGGCTCTGCATTTTCAGATGTGGCTTGAAAAATGTGCACTTCACATCTGCCTCTTGCCTATCAGGATGTAGTGCTGAGTGAAATGAATACAGATGTTTATTTTTTTTTAATTGTGATTTGGTTCACTTGAGTGTATGAGGGAGCAAACACTGGAAGGTATGACATGAAATGATGGACAGTTTTGTTCTATGCCAATAGTTGAGTCTTGACCAAAAAGAGATTATCTAAATTTAATAAAACCATTGCCCAGTTTGGCATCAGGAAGGCTATTTGCTTTTCCTTTCATACTTGGATAGTTTGAAAGCTGAATGCAGTTTCTATTGAATATTCAAAAGTATGTGTGTTTTGATTTTGAGCATAATATTCAGCCACTTGTTTCTCTATAGAACTTCAGCTAACGCTTTGGTCTTAGTTCTAGACAATTTAGATGAGGGCTTAGGTTTTGATAGTTAATTGTACTTCGGTGTTCAGTTGCCCATTTTTGTGCATAAGGACTATTAAACTTCTGCTAAGCAAGAGATGGTTGTAGGCCAAGCCGTGGAAATTCAGGAAAGAGGTCTCTTAAATTCTTACTCCACCACTCCTAGGCATGTTTTTATTTTAGAATGCCCAGGTCTATGATGCAAGGCTATAATATGTTCCATGTTACCTTATCTTTTATACAGTTTTCTTAACAATACAGCAAAATAATCTCCTGCACAGTTGTAGTATCTTAGGTGGAGTGTAGTTTTATATAGTGTTAGGTCTGAATCAATTTTTCTTTAACTGTGTTGTTGTTGTAGGAATTTGCTCGCTTTGATACATCGAATGATAGAGTTTGTGGTACGGGAAGGGCCTATGTTTGAAGCCATGATCATGAACCGAGAAATCAACAATCCAATGTTCAGGTGCTTATTACATTGCTTCAGTTTGAAATAGCGCTAACTATTTTCACTGTTGCTAATATTTTGCATTTCTGAAATACTAATAAGAGTTGTTTTTACTTTGCCTACCTTTATGAGCAGATTTAAATTTTACAAATTGTACAAATGCTTATGCTATCTTTTTATGATGAAGAATGCACTTTTATTGCAGTTGTTACTAATGTGTACATTTAAATAAAATACTAGATACACACTATAAAATACATTTTTACATATAAATATAAAATAAATAAATAAAATTACATTTAACGCCTACTTTTCTGAGGGATTCAAAGTCATCAGTGGAAGCAGTAGCGTACATTTTAAAAAAAGAAAAAAATCCCACCCAGAACAGACAGGCTAGCTCAATGTAAAGTCCAGTCCTCCTGGAGCCTAATTTCTAACCTTTAGCAAGAGCTGGGAGTCATTTCTCTTTGATGTCAATGCAAATAGAATTAAACATTAGCTGACATAGTGAAGTTACAGAATTTCCAGCTCTTGTCATTAATGGAATTTTTTTGGGTCCTTTTTTAAGGATTTTATGGATCCTTTTTTAAAGCATCAATTTCCAAACTTGTGAAATGCAGTCTCTGAAAAACTTTTTCAGGGAAATGCTAAATGACCTTTTAAAAATGTTGTGTTTGCAGTAAGGTTGAAGTGCTTCATTATGATTTTTATATACAAATTGAGAAAATATGCAGGTCAAAATATCCTGGCCATTAAAAATGGGCTGCTTCCCCTGCCACCCCCACCCCCTGATCTTGTCAGAGTGTTCTGACACAATTTACTGGTGGAAAACTTCAAGTCATTTAGTATTCGATCTGAGCAACCTAACTGTATGAGTTCCTGCATCACTTGTGCTGAGGCTGCAGTTGCTCCCTTAGTGACTCTTTGCACTAATGATTCTTCTGCTTTGCTGTGGGGCTGCACAGTCATTCTTTCTGACCCTGTTTGTTCTGCTTTTAACTTCTGAGAAATGCTGTGCCTTTGTGGAATTCTGCGCTCTGCTTTGCAGATTGCATATGTATGTGTGTGGAGCAGTTGCAGTTGTTCTGCACAGCTGTGCTGTAGGTGTACATGTTTTTAGCTATCTTGAGTTCACTCTGTAGCTGAGGTGGGATTCTGAACAGGGTTTGGTTATATTTTTTTTTATTACTTCCTTTGAATTTGCTTCAGTTAAATAATTTGTAATAAGTTTTGTGTCTTTTCTTTGCTCTTTGGTTTAGGTTTTTATTTGAAAACCAGACTCCGGCCCATGTATATTACAGATGGAAACTTTATTCAATTCTTCAGGCAAGTAGAATTTTAGTGACAATTCATAACTTCAAGCATAATGAAATAAAAGAACACCAAAATAAAAATACTTTTTGTGTTTTTGTAGGGGGATGCTCCAACCAAGTGGAGGACAGAAGATTTCCGTATGTTCAAAAATGGATCGTTCTGGAGGCCACCACCATTGAATCCATACTTGCATGGGATGTCAGAAGAGCAAGAAACGGAAGCATTTGTGGAGGAACCGAACAAGAAGGGTGCACTTAAGGAAGAGTATGAACTTCCATCAATTTACAGTGCTGTTTTAACTGCTAATCTGCTTGGTTTTTTCCTGTTGTGTTTTTGTAGTTATAACACGTCATCCCTAAAATGTTATCGTGCTTGTCATAATATTACTTAAACTCTCTTAACCTCAGTGCTTTTCAGTTAGTCTTTTTTGATGATACTTGTTGCTAAGTATGTTCTGGATTTGGTTAGATTTGTCATCATTGAACAATGACTTTTTTCATTGGGGGATTGGGAAGATGAGAGTTTTTCCACATTTTCTGTTCCTCTCTGTTGGTGGGGGTATGTAGCACCTTTCTCAACACTGTTATGATCTCATGAACTAAACAGTTATTATAATCTTAAACTTATTAATGCTATTCATCAGAAATTAAAATTGGGAGCAGTTGTTAATAAGCAGGAAGAGACAGATCATCAGAGTTCTTTGCTGTGAATTGGAAGTGTAGTGGGGATGCCTATGGTAGTGGAAATATATACATGATTTTCTTTATTTTGCTATTATTGTTCCAACTGTGTTCTTAGCATGTGGAATTTTTTCCTGTTTTATTCTTTTCATCATAGTTATGATACCAGTCATGGTTCTGGAGGTTTTAATACATAATTTGTGTCTTACATCATCTTTTTGAAAGGCTGAAAAAGATACTCTTTTGAGAGTGTACTCTATATATGGAGGTCTGGGAAAACCTGAAATAATTGCATCTTACTAGCTTTCTGAATCTAACCTTTTCTTATTCTGCAGCAGAAATTACTTGCATGCTTTAGCTTTAGCCATTTTGATTTAGGCTTAAACTAAATCCAAAGAGATAATTACTTTATTAGAGATACTGATCTGCTGCATTAGGTATTTCTCAGTTATTTTTCATTGATTTCTATGTGTAGTCAAGACTTGAGTGGGAATTTTTTGCACTTTGTTTATTTATGTAACGTGGATGCATATGTTCATGAGTCACTGAAAAAACTCAGGCAACAGAATATAAAAATGTTTAAAATTGCTTTTGTCCTAAAGATGGAAAAATCATAAACATCATTAAATGGAAATTCACCAAAGTACTGTTAATTTTATATTGAAAGTATTAAAATTCCTGATATTTCAGACAGAGGGACAAATTAGAGGAAATTCTGCGTGGATTAACACCTCGGAAGAATGATATTGGTGATGCAATGGTTTTCTGTCTAAATAATGCAGAAGCTGCTGAAGAAATTGTAGACTGCATTACAGAATCATTGTCCATTCTGAAGACTCCTCTTCCTAAGAAGGTGTGGAGATTTTGTATAATCTTGTATTTTGGGGGAGGAGCTCACTTAACAGCATGTGCATATAATTTACAAGCATTATTTCATAAATTTCACATAGCATTGAGGTTTTGTATTAAAATGTGGGCTTGAATTTAAGTATGCTTTTTTCCTATGGGATTTTGTTTTTATTCTTTCTGAACCTGCTTGTAAATAATGTTCTGCCTTACTGTGAAGTTGAAAACAGTAGAATAGTCTGTTCAAACAAGGAAATAAAAATTGGAATGCCATGATCTGTCCTTCGTAATACTATGTAATATCATGTTACAGTGGCTAGTACCATGTAGCATAGCAAGGGGCTAATTGCCTCTTAGCGTATTTATTAACCATATGGCTGTGTTACACTTAGTTCTAATTTGATATTTCTAGATAGTTTAAATTATCCTGAAAATATATGCATTTTTCCAGAAAGAATACTTAATTTGAACATTCTTTATTGTAGATTGCAAGGTTATATCTAGTGTCGGATGTGTTGTACAACTCTTCGGCTAAAGTTGCCAATGCTTCCTACTATAGAAAATTGTAAGTATAATATTTTAGTTGACTTAAAAAAAAAAAAGAGTATCCTTATATTCAGTTTTGTACACCTCTGGATAAATGTGATTGTAGAGAAATTCACGCTTTTCTGTGAGGATGCTGTTACAACACTGATGATATTATTATCTCTTTGCATGAAAATGTGTAAGATGTAGCATGTTAGTGCATAGGATTGCTTTGTAACGCAAAAAGAAGTGTATATGCACTATGCAAGGGACCACTTGCATTGAACCTCATAGGGGTTAGAATAACTCATGTGCTTCCTTACAGAAAGAGAGCCTGTAGATAATATTCAACATATGGTATAGCAAATAATCCATGTGAAGAAGTCAATTTTTGAAATAGAATTTTTGATTAAAAAGTGTTTTTTAATTCTCCATAAAGTTTGGAGACATTTATAAGGGGTTTATGTACTTTGTTTCTAAGGTGCTGAGCAGAATTTAGGAAAAATGTCCAAGGGAGAGTACCTTTGTCCTATTTAGATACTTGATTGTGTCTACTTCCTGGAGTCTCTCCAATGTTATGGTAGCATGATGGGGAATATTCAGCATGTTACAAAACTTCAGCGATTGCAAATGATGTTTCTTGTTGCAGTGTGTCTTTGCTGTGCCAGTTTATTTTTTGCACATTGAGAGAAGCTCAAGGGAAGCTAGGCAGCTGTTACTCACTGTGCTTTCATTGAGGGCCTCATTGAGTAAATTAGAATAGAAACATAACTAAGAATTTTTTAAAAATACAAATTCAATTTTGAGACAATTCTTTTGTTGTATATAAGGTTGTAAAACTCCTTTTATCCTCCTCCAATCTTTCCAGGCTGTATAAAGAGACTGCAGCAGATGTGAAGATCTCCCTTCACAGTTCTGTTGTTGTCCAAGGTGATTTAATATATAGTAATTATATCTGCTTTGTAGTTCAGTTCATGGCTACTATAGGGATCAGAACTTTGTGCTTTTGAGTCCTGTGTCCCAGGTATTTTCATGAATTATGTATGTCCAGAAAACATATATTACAAAGTTTAACTAAAGAAATGTATATGTTTAATTCTAGTTTTGAAACAAAATTATGTCAGATATTCTCTGATCTCAATGCTACTTACCGTACAATACAAGGCCATTTACAGTCTGAAAATTTCAAGGTATGTATTTCATTGTTATTTACATGACATAGAAGTCAAATAAATAGATGTTCCTGCACAAGAGATTGCATACTATGATAGGTGGCTTAGACCTCAAGCTTCCTAATTAAGCTTTTTTTTTAAAAAAAAAAAATTATCTCTTGCAAAGATAGCCTTGAAATTAAGGAAGAAAATTGGCATCTAACAGCTGAAGTGTACTGGTAGATGTATAGTTGTGGAGTTGAGAGGATATCTATCTAGTACTTGAATTGCAAACAAGGCCTTCTAGCTTTCTGATTATTTTTGGACCACCTATATTTCAGTTTCAAAAATAAATTTGGGCTGCTCAGGGTGGAAAGAAACTGCTGGGCATAACAGCATAAACTTACTTTTTAACATTTTTGTGATAGTTAGGCTTTATTTTCTGATAAGCAGTCTGACCATGAGTAGTTGAGAGTGATTTTTGAGATAAAGTGCTCTGTGTCTCACCATTCTCATGTTCAGCCTAGCTTTTCCTTCTCCTATTTTAAAGATGCCTCTACAGTTCATCTTTTCTTTTTTCTTTTTTTTTTTTAAATCAGAAGTTTTAAATACAAAGCTTACAGTGTAGTTAGTTTTTCTGTATTAAGGTGTTTATCCTGGTTGTCCGACCTTCTCTGGTCCTAATTGCTCTAGACTGAGAATAAATTTTAGTTATCTGCTATTTTAAAACTGTTTATTAAATTATACAGTAAAGACAGGCAGTAGATTTTTTTTTTTATCTCTAACACTTAATGTGTCAAGCTTGAGCTGAAGCCCATCATTTCAAATATACTTCAATTCTACAAAAAAATGAAAGTAGGAACATTTCAGTTCAATAATATGAATAAGCCAATGTTAATTTTAGTTATTTTATTTTACAAAGGGAAAGATATTTTCTGTTACATTTAGTAGAGGCACCTGCTTCGAACATCTGGGCAGAATGAAATTTACTATTGGGATAGGAACTGTGAACAGCTGAAATGAAACCCAAGTGAGATTTTAAAAAACATAGTTCCTATATACATATTTTTGTAAAATTACTAGTCTTGCTCAGCATGGTATCATTGTAATATGCTCCAGTATGGAACTGCTTAGGAGTAGCTGTCTGCAGTGGTAGTTCTCTGTGGTGTATTTCCAATCACTTACAATTTCTTAATACAAATTTATTAGCTTTTTTTTTTTTCCTATTGCTTCTAGCAAAGGGTAATGACATGCTTCCGAGCTTGGGAAGACTGGGCGATCTATCCAGAACCATTTCTGATCAAACTACAGAATATTTTCTTGGGGCTTGTAAATATCATGGAAGATAAAGAAACAGAGGTAAGTGGCTTGGTAGTGATGCTAGCAGATGGTGAAGAAAAATGTGTAAATATAAAACAGGGCTGGCAAGGATTATTTTGGTATCTCTGTTAGGGTGAATAAGCCTTTTTTTCCTCTGAATCCTTGCTCTTAACCACAGGTGTAACATTTTCAGATGCAAATACTGTTCAATCTGTTTATGCATTTGTTGCTTGTAGATTAGGTGCTGTGGTGGAGTTACATTGTGAAACCATTTCAGAGCAAAGACTAGTGCAGAATGACAGGTATTTCCTTTGTATTGGAAATACTCTGTAGTATCTGTGAATTTTTAGTTAGAATTTCAGGCACTAGTTTTAATTTCTGAGTTCTAAATAGCTAGGCATCTGGCTACCTGAATCATCCACTTTCTTTTTGTGTGAGTGTCACACTTGGATGTAATAGAGCCACCTGAGCTTTCTTAGTTTGAGAGGAAGGTTGTGATAGATCATTTACACTGGTGATATTCTACTTTGATCCTTGCTGTGTTGTATTAGAGCAGTAAGTTGCTAACTTTCTAGTTATGCTACAGCATTTATCTCTTTTAATAGAGGCTATTTTAAACAGGATATGTAGTGAGTTTTAGTTATTGCATAGCGACATGTGTAAATTATTGAATATTTTGAAGCTCTACACTTAAAATTTCTAGAATATCATTAGCACTGAGTGAATGTGTACTGATCTATTTACAGTTATGTATAAATACCATTTAAGAGAATCAAGACAGTGGACACTAATAAATGGATGTATGTTTAGGATAAGTTCATTTTGTAACTCTGTGGAAACGTGCCTTTCAGAACAGCGGGAGGGAGACCTACAATATAACTGGAAGGTTAGCTTATTTCCCTTAGCAGTAGAGCAGGGTGAACATGCATGTATGAAGGACAGTGCCTGTACCTAACAAGTTAGAATATGTAGGTGTGTTTGTCATTTATGTGTGTTCCTTAAATTTGTGTTCCTGCTAAATAGTTGATTTCTGTCAGTTGTTCAGATTACTGGTTCTCAGGGAATCTTCCCTATTAGTAAGTATAATTTATGTGACTGTAATTGGCTCATTTCAAGCTAAACCTCAGCTTAATATCTCTTTTGAATATACATGTTGCAAAGCTTCCAGTACACTGTGGACAAATTCCAAGTTCTTGCTTCTAATTTTTTATAGGAGGATATTGTCGTATTTTTCCTCTGCAATAAGCAACTTTACTTGGTAGCAAAAATTGTTAGAGTTGAGTTTTTTGGGTTTTAGGTATTTTTAAAGCTACTCCTTTAAAAAGAAATGAATCAATAATTGGAGAAGTAAAGAAAAGCAATGTAGATTTGTTCTTGAAATAATTATTACTTGCTTTCAGGAAGTACCAGATGATCTTGATGGTGCTCCCATTGAGGAGGAGCTTGATGGTGCTCCACTAGAAGATGTGGATGGAATTCCTATTGATGCTGCTCCTATTGATGATCTGGATGGAGTCCCAATTAAATCGCTGGATGACGATCTTGATGGAGTTCCTTGTACGAAATGTTTCAACTTTACTTTCAATTTGAATCTTCAGTTCTTGATGGGTTTTTTTTTTCCCAGAGTAGTTTTTACAAGTACAGCGAAGAATTGACATGGCATGTAGCTTCGTAAAATGTTGAATTGATTAATTTCAATTTGTTCTAGGAAAAATTAGTTTAAAAACTGCTTTTAGATTGTAATTGCTTCAGAGACATAGTAGGTGTCTTCTGATGTTATGCACATCACGTTCAAAACCCTAATTTATTTTCTTTGCAAATAATAAAATGGTATAATATGCTTCAGTATTTAAATCTGATTGTTACAGTAGGATTTTTCTACTGGAACTTTTGAAGAACTTTGGAAATTATTTTTCTGTGTCTTTCTCCAACAGTGGATACAGCTGAAGACTCAAAAAAGAATGAACCTATATTTAAAGTTGCCCCTTCGAAGTGGGAAGCAGTGGATGAATCGGAACTGGAAGCTCAAGGTTAGTTTTCAAAGTATATATTAAACTAAAACACTTCCCTAAGTAAACTGAAAGCTTAATGTCACTTACCTATTTCATGGTTAGAATCATAGAATTGTTCAGGTTGGAAAAGACCTTTAAGATCATCAAGTCCAACCATTAACCTAACACTACCAAGTCCACCACCAAATCACATCCCTAAGTACCACATCTACACGCATTTTAAATAGCTCCATGGATGGTGACTCAACCACTTCCCTGGGCAGCCTGTTCCAATGCTTGATAACCCTTTCAGTGAAGTAAAATTTCCCAATATCCAGTCTAAACCTCCCCTGGTGCGACTTGAGGCTATTTCCTCTTGTCCTATGGCTTGTTACCTGGGAGAGAGACCGACCCCCACCTCTCTACAACCTCCTTTCAGGTAGTTGTAGAGAGCAATAAGGTCTCCCCTGAGCCTCCTTTTCTCCAGGCTAAACAACCCCAGTTCCCTCAGCCGCTCCTCATCAGACTTCTGCTCTAGACCCTTCACCAGCTTCACTGCCCTTCTCTGGACACGCTCCAGCACCTCAATGTCTTTCTTGTAGTGGGGGGCCCAAAACCGAACACAGTATTCGAGGTGCGGCCTCACCAGTGCCAAGTACAGGGGGACAATCACTTCCGTAGTCCTGCTGGCCACACTGTTTCTGATACAAGCCAGGATGCCGTTGGCCTTCTTGGCCACCTGGGCACACTGCTGGCTCATTATTCAGGCAGCTGTCAACCAACACCCCCAGGTCCTTCTCTGCCAGGCAGCTTTCCAGCCACTCTTCCCCAAGCCTATAGCGTTGCATGGGGTTGTTGTGACCCAAGTGCAGGACCTTGCACTTGGCCTTGTTGAACCTCATACAATTGGCCCCAGCCCATCGATCCAGCCTGTCCACATCCCTCTTCCTACCCTCAAGTAGATCAACACTCCTGCACAACTTGGTGTCATCTGCAAACTTACTGAGGGTGCACTCGATGCCTTCGTCCAGATCATTGATAAAGATATTAAACAGAACTGATTATTTTCAACAGATTTGTTTAAAAGTGCTAATATGATTTCTGTAGTAATACAGTCAGATTTTCAATTGTAACTTGTTTTTTGATTATAACTTCAGTGAAGAAAATAGTGTATTCTGTTTTTGTTATTCTACTTCAATAACCTACCAACCTTTAAAAAAAACTTCCAGTTCATCAAGAATAAATATTGAAAAAAAAAAAAAGGGTATGCTGTTGGCAGTCTTTCTAAATATTTGTTCAGAAGATAAGATTTTACAAACTGACAAATACTTGGCTGCTTTTGAAGGCTTTACTGAAACATGATATGCAATGTAAGTGAATAGCTCTGTAAATAGTAAATATTCTGATAATGTTCAGTTTTGAGTATTTCTATGAAATAGAAAGTCTGTATTAAGGGCTAGATGCTGGTAAATTTTATCACATTGTAATTTTTATTATGTGTACAAATACTAATTTTCAGATTAAGTGATAGCTTTTTCTGTTGTTAAAATTATCTTACTGTCTTTTCTAGCTGTTACTACTTCTAAGTGGGAGCTTTTTGACCAACATGAAGAATCTGAGGAGGAGGAAATTCAAAAGTAAATACTTTTTCAATTCTGATGAAAATACATTCATTTGTTGCCTCTAAGGTTGAGTGTCTTTTGGAACTCCCTATAAGAAATATATGTATTATAAGAGCAGAACAAAAATGACACTTTGAAAGTAGGAAAATGAGAAAAAGGAGCAAAACCAGGATTTTAGTGCAGCATGCTTTCAGCCCTCACAATTTTTTTCTGACACGATAAATTACACCTTTTGGTAGAGTTGCTAAGCATAATCTTTAAATTGATGCTGATTTGATAACTTAATGTCAAATAGTAAGAACGAAGGTAGTAGTATTTTACAGTTTGGAAATCTTGATGTCAGATATGTATGAATGTATCTAAACCTCTGCCTTTTGCTTTTGAGACAAACACAGTGAATACCGTTCTGATGTATATGTTTCTTTGGATGCTAATAGACTCCATGACATCTGTTGTTTTTGAGCAGTCTTTTACTTTGTTCTTTAGGCAATTGAGAGCGTCTATTAGTAATGCTTTAAATACCTTACTGCATTGCATGTAGTCCTGCAGCACTCTAGTGGCCAGTCTGGGAATATAATTTTGAGTATCTGCCATGTTTCAGGTTTGTCTCCAAAAACCAAAAGCATAGTAAATTTTTGTTGTTTTGTAGTACTTATTATGTCTGATAAGCACTGTTAAAGCATGTAGAGATTTTGTTGAGGTAGCGGACTTGTTTTGTAGCAGAGTGAGATATGGATTTGGTGACTGTAAATGTCAAGAATTCTTCTGCACTCTGTTTATATGAAAAGTGTAAATTGTCAGAGTAATAAAAACTAATGATTTAATTAAATGAAAATATTAAGATATCTCTCACAGATGGAGACACTTGTAGCTGCAGACTTTCACGTGACATACTCTTACTTAACAGATTTCAAAACTAGTAACTAATCATAGAAACCAAGTAGGAGAAGTGGTAAATTTTCTAACAGATAATTGTCTTAAATATATATATATATCAGTTAATTCTGTATGTTTTCTGTAAAGTCAAGAAGAAGAAAGTGAAGATGAGGAAGACACTCAGAGTTCTAAGTCAGAAGAGCAACACATGTATTCCAATCCTATTAAAGAAGAAATGCCTGAATCCAAGTCATCAGTCAAATATTCAGAAATGAGTGAAGAAAAGCGTGCCAAACTCCGAGAGATAGAGGTCAGCACGTGGTGTTTTGTGCCACCCTTCCGTACCTTTCCAATCCGCCCCGCCCGCCCCTAGTTCTCTCTATATAATATGGAGTTATTTTTGCTGAAATAATTATAGTCCTATTCTATAGTGTTTTTTTCAGTCCAGTGTATTTTTATAAAGGTGTGTTTGTTTACATCCTTGCTTTGCCGTGTTCTGGCTTTCAAAATAATGGAGGAAAAACAGAAAAATTGAGTCAGGGGATATTGCATGTTGAGAACTACTCTTCTTTATCAGTGTCCTTTTTCAGTACAACTGGTAGCCTTAGATGGCTTGGGTTCCTTTACACTTTCCTCCTCTTGGCAAATGGGAGTGACTTTTGGATGTGGCCTTAGTCCTATGCCTTTCTTGTTCTCTTGGTCTGTTGCCTTGAAGTGTCTGTATTTTATTGTATTTAAAAGTTGCTCTTTTCACTGTGTCAGCCATCAAACAAAGAAGTAGATGCAACTAAACCAGGTGGTCCTGGAAATGGGGCATTTTAATTGAAGACCTACATGCAGTTTATAGGGCTCACTTGTTCTTTTATCCTTTCTCCAGGCACAGGTGTTAGTATAGCTGTTAAGGTTGATGAGCACAGATTCTTACGTCTTCATGCTGGCTTCTGAGCTTGTGTTTGACTGAGAGGGTAACTAGAACTTGAATTTAGCATGAGCTTTGTCTAGCAGTAGAGCCTTTCTGTCATACAGTGCCATGCAAAACCAGGTTTAAAATTCCATGTGACTTTCCAGCTTGTATTCAGTATTAAAACCCATGATACATTGAATGCTGAAATTCTTGTACCTTCTGTTCAGTGCATTCAAATGATATTAAGAAGCTGCTAAACTACTTGTTGCAGTTGTAGCATCTCCAAGTGACAGATTATAATTTGGGTAATATTTGGAATTGTGGCTGCCTACCTATTTATGCTATAATGTACTAGTTAGCTAAAATCAGACATTAGCAAAGCCCCATAATATTATTTTAAGATGTACAAGTGATAATATTTTAAAATGTCACAATTGTTTTTTCTCCCAAATATGCTTCTGTTTAATAATTCAGATTATTAAAATTAATGGACTATAACTAAGCACTTAGAAACCTCTTCCTTTGCATAGCAGTTTGAAAGTTCATGATGCATAGCCATTTGAAGTGAGTAAATTCTGAATTTGAGAAAAGCTAAATGGGATTTATGTCTGACTAGACTCTTGGTGGCAGTAGTTCTGTAGAAAATATGTCATGTTAGACTAACAAAAGTACAAATGAAACTAGTTTTCATTTTGCTGTAATAATGATTGTAGCAGTTATGGAAAGGGCTTCTTTTAAACTGAGTATCTGTTTTATCGATGTTATCCTGGCAGTTGTGGAGGCAGATTAGGAAGTGATTGACTTTAACCATTGTCAATTTTACACTGCACAGAGAATGACTAGAGCACAATATAAGAATAGATTAAGCATCGTCCACAAGAGCAGATTGTATCCACAGCCTGTTCTTGATTTCAAGGCCCTGTATACCTTTGTCGAGAAACTGAAGTTCCATACAGTTTCTTTTATTTCTTTCTCTGGATTATGGTGCTTAGTATGCAGAATACTTACTTTTGTGTATTTGTTCATCAAGTCATAGGAGCTATCTGAGGCTTGTAATCATCACTAGAACAATATAACCCTTTGGTCTTTACAGTCTGTGGAGGTTTCTGTACCTAGCTCATTTGAGGCCACTGCAAAATAGCAAAAAGAGAGCCAATTAAGTACCTTACTCATTGCGGCTTCATAATAACAGATGAGACAAATTTGGCTCTTGCTCGACCAATAGTTTTGCTATTTATAGCAGTTCTTCCTTAGAAGATAATGACTATCTTAATTCAGCAGATTCTGGTCCATTTTAAATCTTTGAATCTACTTCTGTTTTACACAAAGACAAAAGCAAGGAATTGCTTAGCTCCAAGACACATGGCATCCTGTGAGTGTGATTGAGCATGCCAGAGGTCTGTTATGGCTGAAGAGGTATTTCACATGTGTACATCGGTATCACTGTCATCTGTTGTTGATAATATTGTAGTTGCAGAAATTCCACTGCTCATAGACTCGCTGGAAAACTCAGGCTTTCAAAGAAATGCTTTGCTCTGCTTCTGGCAAAGTCTAGGACTTGTTGCAGCCATTGTTGGGGCGAGTCTGTTTTAAGGGAAAACAAAACACTTTGGTCTGCTTGGATGTCTGTCCTGTATGTAATCAGTCTAGATTTGAGGGCAATTATATATCAAGCAGAAATTCCTATCTTTCATTGAGCATCTGGTGATTAACTTACTAGGTAATCCTAGTATGTAGTATGCAGCTAATTTACCTCAAATAAGTTGTGTTTGAACCTGGCCACTTAAGTTCTGAGGCTGTGTAACTGTGGAATAACCTCTTGTGAAGAAGCCTTTTTTTCCCCCTGAAGACCACTGTGTATGGACTTGGTATCTGCAGAAGATTAGAAAACCAAGAACAGGTTTTGAAAATAATTCATTTTAAGCAAGGGAGGCTACCCACAGCACACCTGTTTCTGTCAAAATGCAGAAGGCTACGTGCAGGGCTTCAGTTTGCATCAGTCTGTGGTTTCCCTGAACCACGGCAGCAAGATGTTACCCTTTTCTGTAACTTGCTAGCTTACTAGTTAGTCTGTAATCAAGACCTCAACTTCTAGGAAAGGCTGAATCTTTTAAACTCTTCTCAAATTAGTTTGAGGAAAGAGGGGGAAAATTTCAAGATGAGAACCAATAGACGAGGCATGTTGTAGAGCTGTTTATCTTGAACTTATGAGAGATACCTCCTCATGGTTAGTGAGAAATATGATCCCTGCATTGGAGCATTTAGTAGAGATTGCTCACAGGAACTCCAATGATAAGACACTTCCGCATTGCAGTCTCTGAAAACCTTTAAACTCTCTCTGCTGTCGGAGACTGCTGTGTCTAAGAAATTAGTATTACAAAGTTTTGGCACAGGGTTTTGAAAAATTTTCTTCTTCCATATTACCATGCCTATTACTGACTCCAGAGATAGTCTAGATAAAGTCAATGTATCTACTCCTAAGGATGAACAGGCTTAATAGCTTTTGTCTGTTGGACAAGAATAGTTAAAGAATAACCAATTCAATGAGAATATATTAGTTCTTTCTAAATGCAAGCTGACAAAGTGGGATGCTTACAAAATTCATTAATTAGATGCTTAAGCAGATTTAAGCCTAAGTTTTAAGGATCTCTCTCTCCTGGGGGGGTATCTGGAACTGTATGATAGGAATCTAAGCATCATATACTCTACATGAAGACATCAGTAAGAAGAATGTTCACTATGGCCAATATGCCATGAACAGTGAAACGGTGAAGGGAGATAACCAAATGTGTACGTCTGTATAGTAATTCTGAGTGGTAGAACTCTTTAGAGAATTATTTTCTGGACTTTGGGACCTAAGTAATTCCTTTTCTTTTAAAACATAGTTATGGTGGTAGTATTTTAGAGCAAGTAGCAGAAGCTGCTATACATGAAGGTGTAGGATGGGCTGATCTGATCTAACTGCTCACCTCTGCTGAAAGGGAATACCTGTGGCACTTGCTCATTCCTCCCCTGAGCCAATACATCTCACTAATGCAGAGGAAAAAAAATTGAGGGTGGGGGTGGGCTTCTGCTGGATTAGTGAATTGATCTGGCTTATAGAAGGCTCAGCCAAGCACTGCAGCTGCTGCAAGGGCTGGGTGGAGGAGGAACCCTTTGCTTGCAGTGCAGAGGTGGAGAAGGAAGGTGGAAGAGAATGATCTTTCTGTAGTGAGCTGTTGATATCATCTCAGCATTTTGTAACACTTAGTCTCCTTTTCCAGGGGATGTACTAGAGCTGATTTCCTCTACCCACAGCATCTTTCTAAAAGGAGTCAGTTTACATGGGTTCAAAGGGAGATACAGCAAGTATGTGGAAGACAGATGCATTGATGATTGGTCTGTAAAAGACCACAGCTGTCTCAGGAAACCACATGATCTTAACATAGTTGGAGTTTGGGGAGGTGTTGAGTCAGTGGTTATTGTATAGACTTCTCCTATTTTTCTTCTCTTCTTCTAGGCACCTGCTAATGACGACCTCCCTCCCGCCCCCACCCGCAGTTATTGGAAAAGTTACATGCAAATAGTTCCTCTTGACATTTTAAATTTCATGCCAGCAGTGGGTTGTCTAACAGGCATGTAAGACAGGCTGCTAGAACTTCAGCATTTCTTTGCGCTCAGATTAGCTTATTGAATCAAGTAAAGCCTGCTGATCAGATTCCTAGTTTTCCTTCATTTCAGCTTACTTTGGGCTGTAGACTTATGCTTCCTTGCTTTCAAAATATGGTTAAACAGAGATAGTGTCACAGCTTTGGCTAAAAATGTAAATAAATAAAATCTTGTAAGGATGGGTTTTTGTTTTGTGGTTTTTGCTGTTGGGTTTTTTTTCTTTAAATTATCTGGACGATTTAGTTGTGAAAACAAAGTAGAAGTAGTATGGGCATGTTCATACGATGGCAGACCAAGAAGCCTTCTGGATCACCTAAGCCTCCTCTGTACTCTTCCTGTTCAGTACTGAATGTGCTAAGCAACTAATGGCCGTGGAGTTTACATGATGGTAGAGAATGCAATCTTGATTCCTTACCAGAACAAGTGGTACAGGGTGACACTGAATATATGGTTCCAAGAGGTATTCCTGCTTTTGAAACTTCTGTGTTTGAAAGGTGGGAGAAGAAAAAATGCCTTTATGGAAGGTGGAGTGCTATGTGACAAATGACGATGTCAGTTTTCCATTGGCTGCTGACTATTTAATTGGCTGAATTGTAAGCAAAAATGAAAAATGCTCAACCGTAGGTAGAGCAAACTCTGTAAATGAGGGAGGTAAGCAGAACAGTTGTCAGAAATTTACTGTGGTACAAGATAGCAATGCCCCCCCCCCCCCGCCCCGGCCAAGGAGTTGCTCCATCATGTTTGAGACTAAAATGGAAAATGTCTTGTTAGCATATGCACTGTAACTGAAGGGGATACTGTTCAAAATAGTGCTATCCTTGCCTGGGTTTTATGTTTCTTAACATATTTGTTCTTGTGATTAGTTTGTTTTTGTGATACCTTTCCTTTCTGCTCAATCAGTAATTGGAAGGGCCGATTAGAATATATGATATCTTCATATCCAGTCTGGCCTGCTGCTTTTGAGAGGGAAGAAAAAACCTTTAGGGTTTGATTTTGTGCCTACTTCGTATTAGGGAATTGAGGACCTGGAGAATAAGAATCCTTTTAGATAATCAAAATGGACACAGTTGCAAATCTTTTCCTTTGTGTGTTTTCAGTGTGGTTAATTCAGAGTTAAAATATTTCTAAAGAGAAAAATATTTTGTGTGTTTGCTAAAAATGAAACCTCAAGCACTGGAAAAATCTGTTCTTGTATATATGTCTGTGCATTGAAACAGGAAATACAGGCGGGTCAGAACATAAACCTTTGGAAGAGAGCTGACAAATACAACATGACTTATTACCAAGCTCCTTCCCCCCCCTCTCAAAAGAGACATACCTCCTTACCCAAAACAATTGAAGAATTGTTTGCAAAAGGCCATGTCAGTAAGAATAAAGAATTGGCAAATAAGAGATGTGAGTGAAGTTTTATGATGTGAATCAACTTGGAGAAAGTTTTAGTGTATCTAGACACCCACACACACGTGCACACAAAAATCCACATGGAAAAATTCTGACATTTGCTTAACTTTATGGCTCAGTTGGGGATATTATTACAGTAAATTTAGTGTTAAATTTAGCAGCACTAGTGACCTGAATTTTGTTGCTAAGCTTGATAGCACATGAAAGAGTATTGTGTTAGTAAAAATCGCTTCTTTCAAATCAGCCAGTCTGTGCAAACAGCCCTGAAGATGAGATGCATTGGTTTTATGTCCTAATTATGTTAGTAATTTGATTTTAATATTTAGGGTTAAGTGGGAAAAAAGGCAGTTTCTGAAGGAAAACTTGGAGTAGACAGGAGAAGTTGAAATGATGTATTAAGACACCTGCAGTAAATTATCTCATTTTTGAAAGGAAAAAAAACCCAGATAATGATCTAAGAAATATAAGGGTGCAGTGTTTTGATGATGGGAACAGAATTTAGTAAATGACAGAAAAAAAAATCCCTTTATTTTTAGTTCTTAATATGTCTGTAAACAATTGCAGGTGCCTGCAGACAAGTGTGCTGTTTTGTTGCTTTGATTCAGTTTAATAAAGTTAGTATCTTTTGGTGCACAAACTTGTATAGAAAGAATGAAGAACACAGATTATAAATCACGGAAATTTCATTTTCAGCCACCTGCCTAACTGGATAATAACAAGCCCAATAACCTAATGGTCAGTATTATTTTCACAGCTTAAGGTGATGAAGTTTCAGGATGAGTTAGAGTCTGGGAAAAGACCCAAGAAACCAGGCCAGAGTTTTCAGGAACAGGTTGAACACTATAGAGACAAGCTGCTCCAGAGGGTAAGAAATGTTCTTTATGTTTGGCTCTGATTCTGTGATAGGCTTTTATTGAGTTTATCAAATGTAAGGTGGCATTAAGTATAACAACACATGGTTCTCGTTAAAATTCTACTGTAATGTCAAACTGCATGTCTAAGTCCAAGTGCTTTCTGCAGAGTAGATATAATATCTCTTTTAAATCAAAATAATGTAGTATTTCACACTGTACAGATGGGTATCATTAGAATGTATTGAAACCTTGAAGAGGTCACTTCTGGATCTACTACATAAAGCAAACTGTTAGGTGTGGGAAAGGAAAGGGAGAGCTGTCAATTGAAGATGTTAATCAGACTTTTCATTTTGGTTTTAGTAATTGATCCGTTGTGCTAAAGGCTTCCAAAGGAAGAGAAAGGACAGTATTAAGCAGCATATGTGCCTCTGATTCTCCAGTGTCTTAAGATTTCCTGGATAATTCCAGCTCATAGTGTCACCCAAAAGTGAATAATTCTGTACCATTACCACTTTTAGTAGTCCTCTCTGGACTATGAAGTCAGAGCAGTTTTAAAAATTAGCATGATATATGTGATGTCATGTGATCTTGAATCTTTGAAAAATAAGGAAAGAACATGTAACCTGTTTGGACAATGCGTTTAGCGAGAGAGAGTAAGTGGCAGTTGCTTCTCCAATCTGGTTTCACAGCATGACAGATCAATGATGAAATTAGGTACCCATGCAGTTTCTTGGAAGCTAAATACAAATAGGCAGTTTTCACCAGGTGTTTATCTGTCACTTGTTCTTTGCATTATTTGGTGCTCAATATCTGACTAATTCACTAAAGTAATTTTGCACAGTACCTTGAAGAAAGAGACTTGTAAAAATTAAGAAAGCTGATCCCTGAAGGAGGTTTACACATTTGGAGGTTGATGTTAGCAGTTAAGACTTTAATTTTTATAAGTAACTTTCCTTTTTAAATGTAGTTGTATCCTAAAGTTTCCCATTTCCTCAGTGTTTTCTGTAATTGGAGAGAGAAGTGATTTGTACAGTAAGCACAGAATGTTTAGTGAGACAGTAGCTTAAAAAAGTAGAAATTGTAATCCCGATAACTTTGTTAGATGCCTTGTGTTGAATTAGTTCAACCAGCTTGTAATATTTTAGATTTTTAATAACTATCTCACTTTCACTTTCAATGATGAAGGTAATATTTAGTTAAGAAATATGTGATGATAATTATAACAGGTGTTCTTTAAAACAATAATAACCCTGTTGTTAAGCAAAAGATAAAGTTATTCCCTTTAATGCCATAATGAAGTTAGTTTGTATAATAATAGTGTAATACTGGTTCTGATTGCATTTCCCATGAACTTGGTGGCTGGTCATTGTTTTTTGTCTAATTTACTATAGAATAAGCTTTCCAAGAGTAAATTTCCTAGTAGTATTGTATATCATTAAGAGAATAGGAACTTAAAGCTATTTAAAATACTGTTTATTCCTATTGATCAAGATGAAATAATAAGTTATGCTATCAAATAAGCTAGGCACATCTTAAGAAGCGATTGATTTTAGTGGAATCTAACAATAGTTTGCAATAGTAGGTATAATGATAAGGGACAGTTTAAAATTTTACTGGTAAGTCTTCTATGTAAAGAAAATATGAGACTAGATTAGTATAGATGTCCTGGTATTTCCTGCACTTGTGTTGTTTTCTCCCCTCCTTCCTTTTTTTTTTTCCTTCCTCTTCTCTCCCCTTCCCCCACTTTCTTTCATTTAGCTAAATCACCCCTTTGTCGTCTTTATGGGGTATGCAGGGAATATCTGGGAAATCAAATATTTTTTTTGCCATGGAAGGAATTTTTTTTTTATGCCAGTACTGAAAGAAGCACATCTCTTGATCTCTGTGTTCAAACTTGCTGATGGTTTAGGTTTATTTTTGTATAATTAATTTTCTAACTATTTGACAGACAAACGAGGTATGCTCAGGGTATATATTTTCTTTCAGAATGGTCCTGTTGGTATATAGAAATGGACTATATTTGTGGGGGGTTTTGACAGAGTAGATGTTATTGCAGTATCTTGTTTGTATTTTTGTTTTGTCTTTAAATGACTTGTAGTTATGAGATTATCTCAATTTTCACTCTGGATTAAGGAAGATGAATGCATATGTTTTAAGTAGAAAGAGGTTCCTGATATTCTTTCATGTTTAATTCAGTTTAGAAAATCTATTACAGCTGTAATGTTTCCCTGAAATTCGTAAAATCGAAGACTGTTCATTTCCAATTAGATGCTCAGACTTTCTCACATAGGGTGACATCTTTCATGTTTTTGTCAGTGTTTGTGTTACAATAAATATTTCTGCTGTGTACAAAGCAGTAGTAAAGATTTGGAGAGTGGGTAAGGTGTGACCATTAGTTTCTTCCCAGATTATGTGCTGTGTTCCTTCAGTGCTTAGTGCTTTTATGCTGTTTGTGATTAGCTTGATTGTCTTTACTTAATAATTAGTCACACCTCATCTGAAATCATGAATGCTTCTAATAATTTAGGAAAAAGAAAAAGAGTTGGAAAGAGAACGGGACAGAGACAAGAAGGACAAGGAAAAATCTGAATCCAGGTCCAAAGATAAGAAGGAAAAGGAGGAATGTACACCAACAAGAAAAGAGAGGTATGGCTTTCCTTGGAGTAAAGTGGATAGGAGGAAAAACCTCACAGTTAGCATCTTTGTATGCAATGGCAGCCTTGAAATTATGTTGTATCATGTATCTTATTAAAAACAAAACAAACCAAACAAAAAAAAAACAACAGAAAAACCCCCACAAAACCACCCAGACAAACAAAACACCCAATAACAAAAAAACACGCTTTGGATGTTAAAACATGCTTCAAAATTTTAAAGGAATTGTCATTTTTATCCTGCCCCAAGTGATGTACCATTTTTAATAGAAACCCCTTTTGGCTTATTTGGGCCCTGAGGAAACATGGTAAAATAATGACCAGTTGAAAACAGGGTATATTTAACTGTCTTTTAGCAGTAAATTTAGCAGTGTATTAGTCAGAAAACTGTACTGAAGTCATAGCACAAATTATTTGAGGTGGCTTAAATTTTGTTAATCTCATAGTGAAAATTCTTTAAAACAGCTTGTTTTAGGGTAGTTGATTGTACACTCTGATCTTCTAATACTTGTATAGCCAAATTCTTCCATGGTATTAAGTGTAAATATGGTAAAATGCCTGCTTTTCAGGAAACTATGACAATGTTTTTACACTGCAGTAAACAAAGATGAGTCACAGGCCTTAATGTTTTTTTCAACCAGAGAAAATCTGGTGCACGTGTTGAACTTTTTTTTTTAAGTAATAAAAAGCCTACTACTTTTTAATTACTTAAAAGGATCTAATGTTACATTGGCAAAAGAAGATATTTACAGAAAGGAATCCATTTTCTTAATATACACTTTCACTTCTCTGTGTGTCTCTGTGTGTGTATGTACATAACTGTATTTGCTTTCTTTGCAAAGGAAAAGACGACACAGTGCTTCACCTAGCCCATCTCGCAGCAGCGGCAGTAGGCGAGCAAAATCTCCGTCACCAAAATCGGAACGCTCAGAGCGCTCTGAACGGTCCCACAAAGAGAGTTCACGTTCTCGGTCATCACATAAAGATTCTCCCAGAGATGTCAGTAAAAAAGCCAAAAGGTAAGCTGGTATCTTCTCTATTTCAGGTTGTAGGAAAGTTAAGTACATAGGTGTGCTTTGATTGGGTTTTTTGTTTGTGTGTTTTTTAGCAGAGCACATTTGATACACAAGTACTTTCTCTCGTAATGGACTATACTGCATGTTCCTGGTTAATATCTTTGGACATTTGGTGTCTGAAATGTATACAGCCTCCTGCCTTGATAACTCAAGGCTCTTCACTTCTATGTTCTTGTTTAGCTGTTTACTGATAATTTTGAGAAATACTGCTTTAAACCAAAACACCTTGCTGCTTTATTAGCGTTTTATTTTCAAAGGACAAATCTTCTGTAGCCCATAGAACTTCTAAAAGTATAGTGAGCATGCAGTCTTTTGCTGATGATTCACTTACATGAAGCTCCTCTCCCATGGTTTGTTTTTTTTAATGAAAAAAAAAAAAAATCTAGGTTAAATACTGCTTATGGGTTTTTGTTTCCAAAGTAGGTACTTCCTAATCTCCAGACTGATACAAATATTTGTCTCTAATTAATGTTAAACTTGGGGTGAGATTTTATTATTGTATTGATGCTTTTATAGCTCAAAACTTGAAAGTTCAGCTTCCACTTTTTAGAGGTGTAGAATATCTTATTCATATAAGATTACTCAGACATGCTGAGGAAAATTCCTTTGATGCTGTTGACAAAATCATAGTACATATTTACAGTAATCAGATTCTTGTGCTAGAAGTTAGGAATTCAAATAGAAGTAGAAAAGTGTTTGAGGGGGGTTTTTTTGAGTTAATATGATGGTAATTCAATTTGGATTATATCAGATTAATGTATTAGGTGTGAGTTAGATGACAGTAACTTTATTCAGTGTCTATTCTTTTTCTGTGGGGTTACATCACAAGCTGAATATGTTTGTTGAGAATCAAAAGTATTTCAGCATAACACAATTCAACATAATTTTTCATTTCTGTTCTCTTCTGTATGGATATAGGCTGCTATTAATACAAGAGCCAAAGTGGTTGAGGCATATGTGGAAGGTTGTGAATTCCTTATGTTGGTTTAAGAAGGACATGAGTGGGCGTTGTTTTTTTTTTGTGGGTTCTAAGCATTGAAGTTAAGCCCAAAATACATTAAAAACCTTATAATGCAAAAATAGGCTTTATCTCAAAAGCAAGATATCGTTCTGTTACTTCCCCTTACTAGAGAAAAATATTTTCTACCTTGTTTAGCTCAATAAATGAATGCCAAATAACTGCAGAAAAGGTTAGTATTATCAGTTAGTATTTGAAATGTTTTCTTTTTTTTCAGGTCACCATCTGGCTCCAGGACACCCAAAAGATCAAGAAGATCACGATCCAGGTCCCCTAAAAAGTCAGGGAAAAAATCCAGGTCGCAGTCCCGTTCTCCTCACAGATCTCACAAGAAGTCAAAGAAAAGCAAACACTGACAATGTTAATATTTTTTATGATGCTGTCACTTACTGGAAATGCGGTTTTGTTTTTGTGCCTGAACAGTCTGTTAAAAAACAAAAAAGCATTCCTGATTTTTTTTTTTTGTGAATGCACGTGTATACTCATGAGTATCAGCATCTGTAGACCTGTCATTGTTTTATATTGTACAAAATATCTTCATTGTGACTATTTCCCAAAAGAAACATTTTTGTGTTTAGAAGTTTCATCAGAAATGTGTGTAACTGATCTGCTGGCAGTAGTGATACTTTGTTTTAGAATGTTGTGACATAGCAGAAATAACTCAAATGTTCCCCCTTTTTGTAGCTTTGACAATTTGAATTAGATTTCAAATAAAATCTGAACAGAAAATTAAGATGTTGTTTTCTTGCCCCACTGGTGGTACAGATCTCTAAAGGAATTCATAGTTTGTTTGGAAGTACTGTGTATTTCAGACATACTATGGTGCTTAGATCTTTCAGTATAGCGGTAGCTCTGTTCCTGTTTTCACTAGTTTGACTATCCAGATAAAAGCACCTTTTGAATCCAGTGGATGGGTTTTCTTTCCTACCGTGATATTTTACTGTAAGAACGGTTGAACAGTCTGGTACCTACCATGATAAGCTCTACAAGTAAATCTTTGCTTCATATTTCTCCGTTTTAATTGCAGGGAATATTTGTGACACCAGAGTAAGGTTTTTGTTCATTTTTAAAAAAGGGCCTCTGCAGAGATGCATCATAGGTATGTGTATGTATATCATATATATATGATGTATCAATAACAAGCCATATTTATGGCATGCATGGGGAACAATAAAAGGACAGCAAGCCTCAGGCTTTGTGACTTCTTCCTGAAGTATAAGTACAATAATTGAAACCTATAGTACATGATTGTTTTCTAAAACTGATTTTTATTCCAAAAGGACAGCTTTTACATTATTTTATTGAATTTATTCCTGTGTTGTGGAAATTCTTCAAAATGGGAAAAAATTTAAATTTTTTAATTACATATTTTATTTATTAATATTTTGGAATCAAGAGGCTGTTTAACTTTTTTTTAATGTTAGGCTTTCCCTTCTCCAAACCTGTTCTGTGTGTTAGGCATTGATGTGGCTTTAAATCTCTTCACCTTGGTCTCTTATCATGCAACCTTTCTGTGGATGGGAGGGGGGGAGGGATGAGAAACGGGGAGGGTTCAATGTTTATACTTGGCAGTGTGGGCAGTTTGTAATAAAAACATAAAATTAAAAGGGATCTGGCCTCCTGTTAACTGTTTCTAAAAGCAAAAGCTGTACTTAACTACAGGCACAGTGCTGGATGATGGCCTGCTATTATACTTGTGTATCTACGGGTTTTACATTGTTAGAATTTTATAAATGTGCCAGGGAAAAGCTTATGTTGTACATGTGTATAGCCTAAGAGGCAACACTTTCAGAAGCAGGATCTAAAAGGTCTTTTGAAAAACATGCTTATTTAATTTTAAAAAAACCAAAACAACTTTCTCTGTTTTTTTCCTGATGGGAGACTTTGTTACAAGATTATGTAAGTTGTTGCAAATGTGAGAATTAAGTGGAGAATTCTCTTTGCTAATGAGAACTGAGAGATGATCTGAAATATTGAACGTATGGAGAATGCATGTGTACTGTAAAGACTTCCTTAGAATGAGTATTGAATAGATGCATTAATAATGAGAAGAGAATACACCTTATATCTGTTTATATTCCATTATAAAGAATCTGTTTTAGAAATATGCAGATTTTATTTTTTATATTTTTATTTCTCCCGGTAACATAAGGTGTTTCAGATGTACAGATTTTGGTAGCTAAACTATTAGAAACTAAGTTATTTTCTTAAATGCTGTGTATTCACACCTGGCACAGACTAGATAAGGTTTTCAAGAGAAAAAAGTAGGTACTAAAATCAGTTGGGGATGGGGAATCTTAACTTTACAACAGGAAGATCATCACTTCAGATCTGATTAACTTCTTTAAAACTATTACTTTTATCTTGTAGCTGTTTATAAATGGAGGAGTGATAAATGGCAATGTTCTAGGTGAAGTGAGACTAAAGATAGTTTGCCATAGGAATATTCTATCTGCAGAATCAATTGTGTATTTCATTTAATAGCTAAAAATCCTCAGGGTAGAAAATCACTTAGCATTGTAGGTTAGCCATACTTTTCAATATTTAATTTTGATTTCAGCTTTTATAAAATTCTCATCAGTGATTATAAAAGGCTCAAGCCAAGCAGCTAGAGAGCTAAAGGAGCACACCCATTAGACTTTATTTTGTAAGAGCTTTGTTATGTAATGCCTTTTTTTCAGTATCTTTATTCTCTAAATACCTTTCTCATACATCTTGTTCTTTGCTTCATATCCTGGGCTTTAGAAAAGCTGTTTTGTACCTAATAGTCTTTTAAGAGCAATTAAGAATCTGTACTTAACTGGATGCCTGTTTTTTTTCTCCTGTTGAAAAATAACATCTTTTGATCGTATTTACTCTCTTCATTTTCTTCCCTTCTTTTAGAAATAGTTTGTTTATATTTTGGCTTTTCTGCAAAGAAAGGGTGGGGGAGACAGCATCTGGTAACAAATCGTTTGTAAAAGATGCAAATTAATACTGAAGACTGAAAATTAGGCTGCCTGTGAAATTTCTTTTTCCTTAGGTCATGTTGCAGTGACAAGGTATAGTTGCAGTGTGCCATTACTGTGTGACTTGTTTCTGCAGCTTTTTGGGGTGAAATGGTGAAAAATCGTCTAGTTGATGTAGGATGGGATAATTTAAATATTGATCCTAGGATTCAGAAAATAGCATTGAGATGAATCCTTGTGGGAGAAAAAGCTCTGACCTGAGGAGGTGTGGTCCAGTGTTCCCAAATGGTTTTTGTGATTGTACAGGAAGAGGAGAGCCCATTATATCCTCTAACACCCCGCAGTCAGTGAGCGTCCGACCCTTCACTTTGGGAGGGGGAGGAGACATGAGTGGATAAGGGGCTTCTCTGTCCTCTCCTGCCCTGCCTTATGGATGATATCAGAGGTAAATATTCATGCTTTAGCGTTTAGGTTTATCCAAAGCAGAGAAACTGAGCGTAGCTTGCTACAGCTGAGTTCCAGTGCAGCTGAGTAACCCCCCTGCAGCCTGAAATAGCAGCTGGTGGGGCTCATCTCGGTGTGGGATCACATTAGAAATGGAACGTATATGGTATATTCCCAGGTAGGTACTAGAGACTGTCATGCCGGTGCATTTTGGTGAAACCTACCCAGTGCTCTGTAGGACATTCAGATATTTATGCGAAGGCCTTCTAGGTAGAGTTGCAAGTTCATCTCTGGTTGTTCTGAACCAGTCCTGACCTCTGTGAGCATCTCCAAGACTTGGACTCTCCTGCTCTGAGTATGTGGGCCCTGTCTCAGTGGAGAAAAGCTACTCGGTTGCATAGAGTCTCCTTCCAACAATTAAAATCTTTCCTTACCAGCATTACAGAAGTGTTTATATTTGAACTGCCTTTTTTAAACTCTGACTTCCTTTGACTTCTCTGCACACCAGCTGCATATACCTTTTGTAATACTATTTGAGGAAGAGTTGGTTTCTGAAAGTCAGTGTCAGGCTATTGGGCACTAGGCACCGTACATGTGTTCTCCCCCCGCCTCCTCCTTGGAGGTTTTGAAGTGTAAGAATAAACCACTTATGAGCAAGGGTAACAAATTATGTTTCCCAAAGCATATATTTAGAATCGCAACTATCGCTAACACGAGTTCATCTGTCCCAGCGACACTGAATGTACTCCTTTCTGCATTTACAAATCACCTTCTGTACTCATACAGCAGCTTTACCTAAGCACATGTGAACCCTTTAAAGTTGCTGGATTATTGTATTCATTGTGTTTTTCTGCATGTAAAACTACTCCCATGCTTTTTTCAATTATGAATTTAGGATCATCCCCACCATAGGGATAGCTTTCGAACTTGTACTGGTTTTATTTAATAGGTTTTTAGAGGCAGATTTTATAGCTGAAACTGTGTAAAAATTGTATCAGACTTCCAAACTGGCAGTATTGCCTGAGACATCTAAGTTACAGAGCACTAAAATGGGAAATCCAGTTTTATCCTTAGGACATTCTTGGGGATCAGCCAGTGTTTGAGGCATGTTCTTGGCATGTTGAAAAAATAGTGCTGTCTCTGAACTGTGCCTGTAAGAGGAAGGTATCTTGAAGGAGTTCATGTAACATGACTTAAAAACTAGAATCTTGTGATGAGAAAAGCAAGATTGGCCAAAAATGACACATCTGAGCATCTTTGATGACTTTGGGCAGCTGCTTGTGGGTTTTTCCTCCACATGCTTTTACAGTCCTTTGGTGGAATTAATGCTTTAAATAAATAAAAATTAGAAGTGTTGTTGTATTTCTGCAGCTGCATTAAGGTCTGAACTTTGTATCTAATTTTAGATTGCTGGCTTGCTGTACTTTCCTATAGCTGCTTGAGGAATTTGGGGTGAGATGTTTCTCAACTATTGGGGGGCTACACTGAATACTTACATAAGGACATATATATTTGGCTGCATTAAGGTAAAGGTAGTTTTGAAAGATACTTGAATTGCTGCCTTTTTAGTAAAGATTGGTCTACTTTCTATGCATTTTCTTTGTTGAAAAATCTAGATTTTGGGGCAGTTTGAAGGTCCAACAAGAGAAGTGAATTATCTACAGCTGAAGACAGCAGCAGTGCAATAATCTAGATGAGAATTTTACAGTTCTTTTAAAATCAGCTGTTCAGTATCATGAGATTTAACAAATTACAAACCTGGTATTAGCAGTCAAACCCTGAAAATTATCTGAGAGTTTACTTTTCTGAATAAGGCTGTTGAGTTCATAAACTTTTATTTTATTAAAACAGCTCATAGTAGTTTTTGAAAATTTCTTGTTCTCACCGGTGCATGAGCTATTGCAAGACTTTCAGTATGCTGCCGGTTCATGCCGCTGCTGTAACTGCTGCTCCTCAGTATGTAAACTGCTCTTCTAAGAATCATAACTAAAATGCTAATTTAATTTTGTCCATGTGTATTTTTCCCATGTAGGATGCAGAAGTCTTAAACAATTGCATACTATTTTTTCCTCCACTTGCTTCTGTCAGCACAGTCAGTTTTCATGGGTAAGCCTGTTCCATTTGTCACTTCTGATGTCTAATCTTGTGCAGGGATGTTTTACTGTGTAACTCTGTCATAAGCTGGAAAGTTGTCTGTTTGTGGTTATTTAAAGAGGAAATGGTAGTTTCACATGAACTTTTTTGTCTTACTTGCTTTTAGTTTTGTATTTTATGCAGAAAATTTTCTAAATGACATGGCGACAATAAAATTGGCAGTTTGCCGATATCAAGAAATGGTTTTATTTTTAACCTGGAAAAGAGCTATGTTCATGCTTGTTTTGCTAAGGGCAGTTTCTGGGCCTTGCCAGTTCTTCTGCTCGTAGACGCTGATTCTGCCTGTGTTGTTGAATTGTAATTGCTGCTGCTGTTCTACTGTCAATAGTGACCTCTGCTTCTCAAACTCATTAATGAGGCACGGGCTGCTCACTCTGTAGTTGCTTGTATAGTCCTCTCTTAAAGAAAACCTCCCACTTGAAACTGCTGCTCAGATACTGAGGTGATGAGCAGTTTTTCAATAGCTAAAACCATTTGCAGGAATGTCAGGCGAAGGGAACGGAGCCCATGTCATGCCATAGCATGAGGTTGTGTGTTATGGCTGGGCCAGGGTTGCAGCTTGTTGCTGCTGTGGGGTGCAGGTCCTGTTCCTGCCTTCCCTGTGCCTCCTGTTCTCTTACTTTTGTGTCCTCTCTGCTGCCTTTTGTGCCCTGTGAGTAGCCAGTTCAATTCATTAAGGGAAAAACTTTTTTGTGTGCTTGTTTTCACTTGGTTGACTTTCTGCTGGCTTTAGTGAGTTGAATTGGCTCAGTGCAGGGAACAGGGGTGGATGGTGAGCAGGATGGTCCTCATTTTTAGTAACGGTTCACTTGTAACATGCAACTTCATCCACAATATTTTCATTTGGAGCATGTGTTTTGATAACATAGGCTGAATCAATGCTGCACTCTGCATCCTGCTCGCTTCCGCTCTGGTCATGTACTCCTGTCGCTTTCCCACCACCAGCTCTAGCACTTGTTTAACCACTTTCCTTCTGGAAAGGTAGGACAAGCACAGGGTAGGCAGGTTTATGTGATGAGGTGCATGAGAGGAAGGAAATGCAGAACCCGGGGTGCCTCTCTTAACAGCAGTGAGCTGTTACACTGGCTTTGCCTCTTTTCATCTCCCCTTTTCTCCAATGACCCTTGAACCCATCAGTCAAATCGGAGAGGAGCAAATGCCTCCAAGATAATTTAGTTTCTGCAAGATCTGTGAAAGACCAAAAAGAGGAAAGAGACCTCAGATGCCCTCACAAGATGGGAAAGGCTGCAGTATGAACTCTTGATGTTGTTAGAGCCCAGAGCATTCATTTGGGAGAGATTACAAGTCCCAATTACTAACAATCTTCACTCAGAGCTCACAGTCAAGAAACACCATATATTGTGATCTACTTGTTCTATTTTTATTTTTTTACTCTTGTGTGGAGTGGAAAACTTCCTGTAACTGCTTGCCTTAGAGACCATCGGTTTTACTCTTCAAGACCTTGTTCAGAGGTTGCCTGCAAGCAAGTGTGGAATCTGTTTCCTGATTCTGGTTCTTGGGCTTCTGAGGCTGGACCTAGGTCTGAGACTTCAGTCATTAGAACTTGTGTATGGTAAGTGTGCATGTAGAAAGGTGAGCATGGAGAAGGGGTAAGCATAAGGTCTATGTAATACGTCTTGGAAATCTTTCATGAAAAGATTTAACCTTAGAATAGGTTAATTCTGTATGACAGACTGTTCTGGGTATAAAGCTTAGCTGGCGTGGAAAGAGGAGGGTGGAATTCATGCATGCAATTTGGATTTGTGGAAGATGGATCAGGGAATTAGCCTGTGCTCAGGATTCAACTTCCAAGGTCATTACCAGTAATCAAGATCATCACCGAAGTCATCATTGGAGGTGGAAACCAGTTTTCATCTTTTAAGTCATACTAAAAAGGTACACCTTTGATATTTCAGGAATGATTTAGCCAGATGTTTCACCTGCCAGATACTGTGAGAGCTAACACCGCACTGTTGCAAACGGAGAAGCTCAGAGACTGAAGATGAACCTTCTGAACTTATTACAGTATACAGATTTTTATTACAGCTGATACTGCTCATTTTCATCATAAAATCTACATCTCTTGGGTTGCTGGTGACTTATTTTTTCCTGGCATTTTAGTTTATCTTCCCTGCACTATGGGAAAAGAACTGTCTACTGATAAACTGAATGGACAATGTTGCCTTGGGCAAACTTTGGAAAAGAATTGGCTGTAAGATTTAAGACATGAGACTGGGATTGAATTCTGGCCATTGTGTGAATTGAGAGGCTGTGGATTCTCATCCTCTGTTTTTACAGAGGGTAACTATACTAGATAATTTTTAAAAAAGAAAAGTTTACAATAAAGTCTGATTTCTAGGCAGTTAAGTTTCACTGAGAGTGCTCATCTTTCACGCCAGCCTGTAGGAAGTCCTCACTGTGATATGGAGTAGAAATTTGATAAATGTTACAGATAGAGAGTCCCTTTTTCTCATATCATGAAGGTTTTCAAAAGTTAACAGTGAGTGATTTATGTTACTCATTGAGTTTTCAAGAGATGCAATGGATTAATTTCAAGATCTTTCCTAGACAGTCATTTATAGTATGTTACGTATTGGTAACCTGAGAAACACTGAATTCTCACTGGCTTTTGTCCTGAGCTCTGTATGTGAATTTGAAGACGAGGACAGGGGACTCTCTTCCCTGGGGTTTAAATTTGTTCAATCTGTAGTCAAATGAGGACCAGCTATTTTGCTCCATCATCTGAATGCTTAGACCCAAGAGAACGCTGTTGCGTGGCTTCTGCTGCCTGCTGTCCTCGGGGAGGCAAGTGAGGCCCCAGCACCCTGCAGCGCAGCAGGAGGTGTGGGGTGATGCCCTGCCTGGCTCCGGTGCCTGGGCAGAGCCCCCTGGTATGGGGAGGCTAATGAGGGGGAGAGGCGCACTGACCAGCTGAAGAGATTTAGGGGTTTCTGGGCACTGCAAACCATGGGAGTGGAGCATTTAAGACATTAATTAACCCAGGTTCATGGTTTTGGTTGTAGGGAGTTTAGAGATACCCTAACGTGTGTGGCTGAGGTAGCTCGTACGTGTGACCAGCCAAAGGTTTTGAAGTTCTTGATGTGAAACAGTACATTGCCCGTTGTTTTAAGGTACGCAGTTATAAAAGTAGAATCTCTTAATTTCCTTTAGAACATAAAACAGTTACACAACAGCTGAGAAAAGATTTCTAATTTTAATAAAAGCCAAATAGAGACTTAACTACACCGCAATGTCCTCAGGACATTCATAAAGTTCTGGAATTCCTTCAGCTGCACAAACAGGAATTTATAAATATTTATTGAAATTAACTTCACTGAAAATGTCACCTGTGCAACTGGAGGTGAATATAAAGGAGAAAAGTCTGGGTAGAGGAACAGCTTGCTACAGATAGGTTGTGCACTTCACTATATATTTCTGGTTTATGACTGGCTGATTTAATTTTGGTCCATGCCAGCTGCTTCTGCAGCACAGCTTCTGCACGCGCAGTTCAGAAGGAACATCCAAGAGAACATGAGTACTTTAGAAGGCAGATTGCTGCACCCATCACTTAATCGAACGTCTGCTGAAGACTTCAGCGTTATTGGAAATAAATGTGTTTCAAGGGAAATCAGCTACTACTACTGCGTGAGACTTTGAATAAGCTGTTAGAAGTTATGCACAGTACTAAAAGGAAGGGTGCAAAATATAAACATCTCATTTTAAAGGCTATTGTGCAGTTTTTTCTTGCCCGTTTCTAGTGGTGATGCCAAAATACAGTTTTAAACATTCATAGATCTCCAAGTTTGCGTAGCTACTCAATTTTATATAAATTTTGTTCACATTTTGTGATCTGTAACTTGTGCTTTAGTTTTAAGAATCTCACTTTTGAGCAGTGTTTGAGGAATTTGGCATCTATATTTATCCTGAATAGATTAGGCTAGATATGGGAGTTTTTAATCCACACCCAGAATTTATCACATGCTAGGTGTATAACAGCATAAACCTCCATCTTTCATCCAAAAATAATTTGTTTTAAAAGATAAAGTCTTGCTGAAGCTTGACTTCAGGAAAATCTTCACCTTGTGCCCACTCCATCCTTGTGAATATGAGAAAGGCAAGTCTTAAAGCATAAAAAATCAAGTCAGGAAGCATTCCAGTACAGATCAAACCTTTCACAGCCCCATCACTTAAATGAAGGGATGTTAGTGGGGGAATCTCGGAGAATTCTGGCTGGGGCAATATCACTTTGGGGGGAGGAGAAATCATTCAGCTAGTCAGGATTTTGGTTGTCTAAATATTACATGTAAAAATCATGAATGTAATTACTAAATGTAAAATATTAAACTGTAACTTAAAATATTTAAACATTAAATGCAAAAAATGAGGTGTGTTTTTTTCCTCATAGCTTAAATTGGGGAGTTTTGATCACAGTTACTTACCCCCCCACTTTCAAACTCTGCAGTGAGCAATGTATAGTTAAATACAGCCACCTTATTAATATCTGAGGGATGACTGGCTTGTAGTGTGTAACTACCTGCACAGGAAAAGATGCATTTTTTTTTCTGGTCCATCAAAGCCAACAAGATGTAATGTTTAAAAAGTGAAGCTGGCCTAGAAATAAGCGTTGGGTTTTTTTAAATTTTATTTTGTTTTTTTTATATTTTATTTTTGGGGGTTTTTACATTTTTTTAATTTTATTTTTTAATGGTGAATTTTCCTTACTGAGGAGAGGAAAGGAAAGTTTTATTACTTGACATGAGTGATCTAGTATACTGAAACTAATGAGCCTAAATTAGACTGGCATAAAGTAACATAGAGGGTGGAAAATGTACACTGAAGTATCTGAACAAATTTGTGAAAGGCTTTATCTGTTCAGCTGCAGAATGTTCCTCTTTCACACACTTACAGTGGCTTTTATAACTTAAGTTTTTATTCTATTGGCTTTGCACATAGGCAAGACCATAAGACCATGCAGAGCCTGAACCGCCTGCTGAGATACCCTCTGCCCTCTCCCTGAACTAGGTTCGAGAGACTACGCAAAACACTTTACCCTAGAAATTATTTGGAAAGACATAAAATAACTCTTTCACTACAGTGCTGATTTTAATTCAGTTTTCAATTGGCTGCAATAGTATTTAAGCCCGTGATTTAAAATCAAGCAAATACTTAAGTATTTCGCTGACTTGGGGCTCTATTTCATGGTAGTTTTTTTAAGTCTTGGGGCAGCTATAAAAATCAAGGAGGTAGCTCTGCAAATGGGATAAGTTATCAGGGTCCTCTTTGGTGAGGATCTTGTCCCTGGGGTTGTTGTCACAAAACCCTGCCCCATCACTTTTCTCTTTTCTGTGATAGTCTACATATCTCTTCTGTACTTCAGTGCCAAAACCAAGAGAAGTTCTTAACTGCCAGCTACCTGGCAATGATTTTTGTTAGCACTTGGAAATAGATGATTGATTCACTGGTACAATCTCTGTCCACTCTTACAAATCTGTCTTTTAAACTTGGGTGTGTGTATGAACTTTTCAGCTACTTGTGGGAATTAAAATTACTGTTACAGTCCATTGCTCTGGTTGCGCACGCTGCCGTGCCTTACCAAATAGCTGATACCTGCCAGCCTGCAGCACAGCCAAGAGCTCACTGTTACAGCTCTTGATGACTGCTGCCCACTTGTCTGCCTGCACTCTTACTCTCAAAGACCACCAAATACTTTAAACCCCAGACTGCAGAAGAAAAAGAAAAATTCAGAATCCCTTGAAGGAGAGTTCTTTGTATACAGTGACCATGGCCTGAAACAGTGTGTCTCAGCTTCATCAACAGATCTGCAGAGTGATCTGGTTTTTTGCTGTCTATGTTTGCAATATTTTGCATCAGATGTGTAGATGATTTAAAAAGAAGAAAAAAAACCAAACAACCAAACTTAGTGTGAATTGAAAGTTGGCTGCATAAATCTTTTCCATATAAACTTGTTAAATATTAATTGATATTGAGTTGCTTGAAGTGATAACTTCACTACCAGGTCTGAAACTTGTACCAGGAGGATCGAATGTTGCAGCTGCACCGAACCTGATTGATTTCAGTTGGGTTCTGCATGGGTGCTTGAGTCCACCTGCACAGAATAAATACATATATAACTTCAGTTTTGAAAAATAAGATTCCATTTTGCAGCATGTAGGTCGAATCGAAGAGCTGCTTGGACCCATGTTTTCCTAGGTAGAGGTGGAGCGGTATAATGAAGGCAGTGTTACTGTCAGTACTCATACACTTGCTGATTCAGAGAGACATAGCTGCTGTGTAACAGCAGGGAAGGTGCAGAATCCAATTACAGCTTTTAATGTTTGGGTGTACTGATTAGTTTTGCCATTTCAAATGTTATACTTGCAGTTCATGTTTGCTTATCTTTGTTACTTGCTAAATTTTAAATTGTGTAAGAACTGGAGATGGCTTTATAGTTTGTTTTTGGTTTGTTTTTTTTTTTTTACAAAATTTCATACCTGTCTTCAATGAAGTGAAATGGAAAGAAAGGATTAATTTGAACTTCATGGTATTTTAATGATTTTTCACTGCTATGAATTGGTTTTGCTCCCTGTAGTCTCTGTCCTTTATTGCATTAGTGCTGCAGTACAATATTGGCCGGGGATACTGTTTTATGAACTATGGTGTCTCAGTACTGCTGTTATTCATCATTTAACACAGCCTAATTGATGCTATTACAGACCATTCCAAAATTAAAAAAAAAAAACCACATTTCTGCTTTAGCTGGGTGAAGGTCACTTCATCTTTAGTGAGCATAGAAAGCCAAATATTTATTTGATCCATACCTTTATAAAAGGGATATAAGCAGAAGTCCTTTTGTATGTGAAGAGCTCAAGGATTAGGACTAAAGAGTAAAATAACTGCAAGAGTTTTATGCTGCAAGGTGCTTCAGAGGTATATCCTTTTTCATTATATACTATGTTTCAAAATATAGTATATAATGTTACATTACAAGTCACTTGTTTTAAGATCATTGGGTTTAAACTTGGCATTTATTTTGGCAACTAGATACAAAATATTTTTGCAGAATGTGGCTTTAAATGCTTCCTCTGGAGTGCTGTAGGTAACAAATGGCTTCCCCTTTCCCCTCACTGTTCGATGAAATACGGACTTTTCTCAAATATTTAGTGGTTGTTTTAATTCTGCTATTAACAAGTTACTTCTATATGAAAAGTCACAGTAACATTTTAATGCTGCTACCAGGGTCACTGGTGGCTTGTGAAATGATTCCCCCGACTTGTCCCGTGTGGTTTGATTGCTGCATCTCGCGCGGGACAGTGGGGTGTGGGTGGCAGCAGTGTTTCGGACGGAGGTTTGCTCCCTGCTCTCCTCGCGCTGCCCCCCAGCCCTGCAAAGCCTTGCGGCTCCGAGGAGCAAGCAGGGAAGAGTGGAGCCTCCTGCTATGGTTGTTACCCTTCACTTTGGGGCTGGAAGGGGCTTATAAGTTTTGCCGTAGAGGCAGCTTGGCTGTTAATTTCCCTGTAGAAAATCCGGGAGGAGCATAGAAATCCTTTTGATAAGGGATATAAAGATTGCTTACATGTTTAGCTCCTTCACCCGACTGTACTGTTGTGTTCCCTTTTTTAAATAGAGTGCTACCAGACAAGACAAGCACCAGAATTGTGAATTTGTGTTTTATCCACTCTATCAGCATAAAAGTGTGTGCTGTAGTGTTGGATCCATGCCATTCAGAAAATAAACATTCCAGCAAAAACTCTTGTCAGTGTCATCCATCGTGGAGGGGTCAGCCTGTGTCTGAGCCAGGTACAGCCCTCCAGCAGCTCAACCCTTCCACCTGCCCTATAGCGGTGGTATATATCCCATGGTATATATCCATGGTGGTATATATCCCATGGATGATGGGAAAGGTTATGAGGATGTGAGAACTACTGGGTAAAGAAAGCAGTGGAAAGAAGGGAGCCACCAACTGTTTCTGTAACTCATAGTTGCCCCTCTGTCCGCTCTGATCTCCCTCGGGGGAAGGGGGGAACCTCTGAGAAACTGCCTTGACATGACGGAGGCACTGGGCACTGCCCAAAGCCCGGAGGCATTGGGCACTCTGTGGTCCCACCGGGCTCACTCAGTGCTGTTCTGGGGATGTGTGTCTTCTTTAAAGCATCCGTGCTGCCTGAAGCTGCACCGCTGCTTACATTACACTTCATACAGCGCTGGGGCTGTAAAGCATAGAAGTTACGAAAAAGTCCTTCTAGTACGCGGTAACCACTCTGGGGCGGCGAGTTTCTAGGTACGTCGCCGGCCGACTGCCGAGCCGGGTGTCTGGCGTGGGAACGCGGCTGCAGCTGGGGCCGGGGCAGAGGCAGCCTCTGCTCTCGGTTCTCACCGAGCAAACGCGGGGCTGGGAGGGTGAGCCGCGGCCGCGGCGCTGGGAGCGACCCACCCTCTCCTCGCTCTGCCCTAGCGGAAAACTCGCCTTCGTGCCGCGGTAACGGGCTGCTCGGGCTGGCTGCCGGCGAACGGCGGCACTCGCACCGGCTGCAGCAGCGGCGCTGGAGCAGCTCGCCCGGGGCAGCCCCAGGCGCTTGGCGAGGCGCGTCGTCAACCGGCAGCGTCAGCTCGAGGGGACTACGCAGGCCCCTACAGCCTGCACAGTGACGGGGTACTTGTAGCGGTTATAAAAATATTTGTAAGAAGTGCAGGAAGATAGATCGGGAAGACCCACTTTGGGGTTTTCTTGATGGTTTTGGAGAAGTTACTAGCGGACCTTTGCGAAACCCGGGTTTCTGCAAATACCCAGTTCACAACGCCGGGGACCGGAGCTGGGACCTTCTCCGTTTCAGGCCTCTTACGGGTTTTTCCCGTTTCCTGTTACCGGCGCAGCTTCACCGTCCGAAGCGTAACCGCTGACGCAGCCTGCGCCCCCGGGAACGACAAGGGAACAACTTCTAACAGCGCCCGTCGCCCACCGGCGTTACAGACCCGGGTGCCGTAACCGCCTGGCCGTTACCGAGCGGGCCGGGCTCTCCCGGGAGGCGGGAGGGGACGGGGCGGGGGGAGCGCTGCAGACCGATGCTGGGCGGCGGGGCTGCGGCCGGCCCGGGGCCGCCACCTCCGCCGCCACGGGGCGCAGCGGGCCCGGCGGGGCACTGCGGCGGGCGCGGGACGGCGGCGGGAGTGACGGCGGCGGCCGCCAATGGGGGGCGCGGGGCGGGGCGCCGCCATTTCGGGCCGCGCCTCCGCGGCCGCCCGGCGGCGGTTCCGTGCGCGGCGGTGGCGATGGCCGGGGCTCTCCCCGCTGCGGCGCGGGGCGGGGGCGCCATGCGCGCTGGCGGCGCGGCACAGCGGCCCGCCCGCCGCCCCTTGCTCCCGCCCCCGCGGCCGCGCTGCGGGGCGGAGCGGAGCGCGGCGCCGCCCCGCCCCGGCGGCCGCCGTGAGCTGGGCTGCGGCGGCGCCCGCGGCCGCTCGGCGATGGCGGCGCGGAAGAAGCGCGGGTGGCCGCGCAGCTGTTAAGTAGGGCAGCGGCGGGGCGGGGGCAGCGGCGGCGGCGGCGGCGGGGCCGTCGCGGCGGCTGCGCCATGCGGGCCGGGCGCGGGGGGCCGGCCGGGAGACGGCGCCGGGGGCGGCGCGCCCTGCTGCCCGCCGCGGGCCCCGGGGCGCCGGGGCGCTGAGCAACAGTTGGCCCCGCCGCCGCCCAGCATGAAAGTGTGCCGGCGGAAGGCGCTGGCGCTGTGCCTGGGCTACGCGCTCCTGCTGCTCCTCGCCGCCCTCAACCTGCTGGAGTACAAGTGGCGGCGGGAGCCGCGGCGCTGCGGGGAGCCCCCGGCCGCCCCCCGCCACCGCCCCCCGCCGCCGCCCCCGCCGCCGCCGGCCGGGAGCCGCGGTCCGGCGGGCGCCCGGCGGCAGCTGGTCTATGTCTTCACCACCTGGCGCTCGGGGTCGTCCTTCTTCGGGGAGCTCTTCAACCAGAACCCCGAGGTCTTCTTCCTCTACGAGCCGGTGTGGCACGTCTGGCAGAAGCTGTACCCCGGGGACGCCGTCTCGCTGCAAGGGGCGGCCCGCGACATGCTGAGCTCCCTGTACCGCTGCGACCTCTCCGTCTTCCAGCTCTACAGCACGGCGGGTGCCGGCAAGAACCTCACCACGCTGGGCATCTTCGGGGCGGCCACCAATAAGGTCATCTGCTCCTCGCCCCTCTGCCCGGCCTACCGCAAGGAGGTGGTGGGCATGGTGGATGACCGGGTGTGCAAGAAGTGTCCCCCGCAGCGCCTCAGCCGCTTCCAGGAGGAGTGCCACAAGTACCGCACGCTAGTCATCAAGGGCGTCCGCGTCTTCGACCTGGCCGTCCTCGCCCCGCTCATGCGGGACCCGACCCTGGACCTCAAAGTCATCCACCTGGTGCGGGACCCCCGGGCTGTTGCCAGCTCCCGCATCAAGTCCCGGCATGGCCTCATCCGGGAGAGCCTGCAGGTGGTGAGGAGCAGGGACCCCCGCATCCATCGCATGCCCTTCCTTGATGCCGGCCACAAGCTGGGTGGAAAGAAGGAGGGGGGGGGTGGCTCAGACTACCATGCCCTGGGTGCCATGGAGGTCATCTGCAGCAGCATGGCCAAGACCCTGCAGACCGCCCTGCACCCCCCTGACTGGCTGCAGGGCAACTACATGGCTGTGCGCTACGAGGACCTGGTGGTCGAGCCCATCAAGACCCTGCGGCAGGTGTATGGCTTCGTCAACCTGGCAGTCAGCCCAGAGATGGAGAAGTTCGCCCTCAACATGACCAGCGGCCCTGGCTACTCCTCCAAGCCCTTTGTGGTGTCGGCCAGGAACGCCACCCAGGCGCTGAGCGCCTGGAGGACTGCGCTCAGCTACCAGCAGATCAAGCAGGTTGAGGAGTATTGCCACCAGCCCATGGCCCTGCTGGGCTACGAGAGGGTCGGCAGCCCCGAAGAGGTGAAGGACCTCAGCAGAACGTTGCTCAGGAAGCCGCGGCTGTGACGGGGCAGCGGGCGCCCGCTGACCGCCCTGGGGGTGGCTGAGCTGCGCTGGGGAGAGGAGCACCTCCGGCTGGCTTGAGTGAGGGAGGGAGCCAGGGAAAGCAGCCTGGTTTCTGATTTCCTCCAAAGACTGCTGAAGGGTAACATACAGTAATGTGATGATTTCTTTCTTTCCTTTTTTTTTTTTTAACACCCCCCCACTCCCTCCCGCATTTGGTTAGATGCGATTTAAAAAAAAAAAAAATAAAGTGGGACTGAAAATATGTGTAAAGCCCTTTTTTCCACTTCTCTAAAATGCCAGGCAGTGATTCTGTACCACAGTCTTGTTTATGGAGTTCTTATGGGTTTGAAGATGGTAACAAAAACTCTTGCACAATTCCTAACACATCTTTATCTCCCTTGGTGCGGAGGGGATGCCCTTGGAAAGCATAATGCTGAAAATCAGACTTTTGTGTGAAAACAAATGTTCAGACATGATAGTAATAAAAAAACCCCCAATAAATGATATTCATTTTTATAATTACCTCAATTGTTTGGGAATTACAGTGTTCCTTATGTACAGCTGGAGGGGATGCTCGCTTAAAATAGCAGCGTGGACTTCAAGGGTATGGGTGGAGGGCTCAAGTGCAACATTTGACGTGTTCAAAGATTAGGAGCTGCTCTCGGAGAAACAAGTACAGATCTCACAAATGTAGTGCAGGTTTTATGCCGATGTCAAAGCAGGTTTCTATTTAACTATTGTCTTTTTTGTTGTATTTAAAAAGTCTTTCAAGTGCCACTGTATTAGTGTCCTAAGAGTTTTAAAACGTTTGCCATCACAGCAGTATTTATTTTTGTCTTGACGTGTATGTCCAGGAGTCACTGTCAAATAGAAGTGGATCTACAGCGTGACAAGAAGTGCAGGATTTAAAAAGACATTTATCATACTGGAAACGTTAGCATGTGTGAAAACAAAAATAAAATTATATATATTATATATATTCTATAGTGTTAACAATACAGTAAGCTATTTAAGATGTTTCTTGACGTTGATTGGTAACAGGCATAACAGGGAAACATAGAAAAATGCATAAAATGATTTATTTTTCCCCTTTGTTTAAGTGTCTGAGGGTATATTTATGTATGAGGAGGGAGGAAATGTACAGCTGTGTGTTCGTAGCTATAATGGAGCTTTTACAGAGTCAACCTAGCGTTTGATTTCAGAGCGCTGGTTAGATACTTGTTTCTTGTAAATTGTCATTGCTCTACGATGGAGCCAGATGGTGGTCTGGCTCTTTCTGGGAGTTTTGCCTAGAGACTCTGTCCCATCGTTAAAGCTTGATTAAAAAATTATGAGATTTTACTACTTCTGCTTTTATAATTTCCTGAAAAAGTTCTGGTTTATTAAAGGTTAAGTGATGTCTTGCATATGAGAAGTGCAGACACCTCAAGTAGTTTTTAATCGTGGTGGTGTTCGCTGATGCTCTTAGAAGGCTTATTTTGGAACTTGAGTTTTTAAACAAAAGTGGTTTTGCCAAACTGTTCTCTTAGGAGACTATAGACTTTTCTACAGGAAGTACATTTTACATTGCCTATGTAGGTGTTGTGCCTTCAGCAAATGTAAAGAGTATGAGCAGGAAAAAGGAAATTGATTTGTGAAAATAAATTTATATAAACAGGATGCTGATAAGTGTGTGTGTGTATGTGTGAAAATTTTAGTGATATGTAATATGTATTTCTTGTATTAGTACTTTTACGTTAAACAGGTGATATCTGGCTACTAAGCTATTTGAGTTCTTGATGAAATTTTGGCATTAGATGTTGAACTTACTCTGAAAAGGAAACACATTTAATAAACTAGTTAAAAGATTATTGCATAAGGTTGCCTATACACTTGCTGAATGACTACATTACACATGTCCGTTCCCTCAGTTCATCATCACCATCAGCACAAACAATGTTAATAATCTCTATCACTCGGAGATCTTATAATTGGCCTGTTAGGATGTACTCCCAAATTCCAGGTAGCAGTGCTAAAAGTCGGAGGGATGCTTACTTTGATATTTAAAATACATATTAAGGTATGTGTGTTTCTGTGAAATAGGTGTTTTGTGTTATCACTGTATGTATTCTGAGTGGATTTTGGACGTCTGGGTTTGGGCTGTACCCTGTGGTATTTTTTTCTTTTTTTTTTCAGTCGGTGTGTCCTGGGGCAGTGCTTGAAAATCTGATCTGCTTATAGAGCATGTCGCTTGCTTTTTATCCATCTCCTGCTTTATGAAGCACCCCTGCTACCCACCGCACAGTCCTGCCTGTCTGCCTCGTAACAGCCGCGTGCGTGTTTGCCAGCGCTGCTGTCGGCAGGGCGAGGGGGCCCGGGGAGCTGCAGAGCCTCTCTGCAGAGCAGTGTGCTGCCCACGGGGAAGCAAGTCCAGCTTCCCCTCTGGGCTGGGACACTGCGCCGTGATTTCGGCTCCCGCTGTCTTAAGTATGAAACTTTGCTGCAGTTTCTAAATGGGGCTGTCTCATGACAGCGTGTTACAGCATAAGCTGTTTTGATTTTAGGGGCTGAAGCACAGTAATTTATGTGTGCAGAATTCCTTGTTCTCTTCTGGGAAAGTTTTCTGGGTGAGTAAAGTGAACGGGAATTAATTGTCTCTGGGCGTGTGAAATAGATGAGCCCGGTTGACTTAGCTTCCAAAAATCTCCTTTGGATTCTGATTATATTAAAAAGCTCATCCTGTTGTTCTGAGAGAGCACTCGCTGCTCTTCTAATAATGGTGCATTACAAGCATCTGCTTCGCTTTACTGATATGAATGGTGTGCCAGTAGAGTTACAGCATCTGAATCTGGTCCATAATTTGAGCTCCACCTCCTACATTGCAGCAAGGAATTACCCAACATACTGTACAATTGTACGTGGGCATGTTTTGGTGAACAGAAGAAGTAATGCAAAGCTCATTTTGTGAAAATAAAGGACTGCAATTTTGTTCGGGTAGAGCTTCAGGAGAAGTGAATGGGACTCTGCTTGTGTAAAATGCTGGTGGGCTAAGCCCTACGTTTAATGCTGCTCCATTAAGAAAATAAGTATATGAACAACTGGCAGTTAAGAGAGGCCATTTTTAGTCCTTTTTTATATTTAGAAAAGAGGATTAGAGGAATTTAAAAAAAGCCAAACATAGTTGAAAAAAATGAAAAAGTTTTAAATGTGGAAAATTGTAGAGAAAAACAGGATATCAGAAAGATGATGAACATGGTTACAAAAGACCTCTGCCTGTTGTGAGGAGGGACATCTAGCTGAGGTCAGAATACTTAAATAATACTTGACTCTTATGCTTAAAAATAGTGTCTGGGTTTGCTTTCTGTGTGATTTAATAATTACAGTGTACTTCTTTAACTGAAGCTAATGCTTGTATTAGTGAAGAATCAATAGCATACACAAGGTACAGGGTGCACTAAGTTGCACTGAACTGGGAGGGAGACTGTTCTGAAGACTTGGCATGTCGTTTTGATGGAACAGAAAGGCCAGTGTGCAACCATGTGGTGTTTTCTGCTGTGAACAAAACCAGAAAATTGTACAAGTATTGTAAATGGTAATGATCACTCAGTGCATGAAAACACAGGAAAACCCGCTGTCCTCCACTGAATCTACTTAAAACACAAGATGTGTACAAGTGTGCAAGTTGCTGCAGCTGACCTAAATGTTGATAATGAAAAAATGGTCAGATAAAGTCTCTTTCGATCTTTCTAACAAAAGGAGGAAGTTCTTAATTTTTCCGATCACTTCGTAATTTGTCAGGTGTTAAGCTTCATGCCCTGACTGGGAAGAGGAACATAACTGACTTAATTTAAAACCACAAACCTTGTTTTTCAGTTACGATTTGAACTCGGGTCTCTAGAGATGAAATGCTGGTGGTTATAATCAATTCGGAAACAAGTGTTTTTCATCCTGTAGGCCATGAGAAGAAGAGTGGATTATTCTTTGTTTCCCCTTCATTTCTAATTGCTGTGGTGTGTTTTAAGTGTCCTTGAAAGTGAGCCTCAACATGAGCTTTTGCACACCGCAAGGGGTGGTCTTAGGGTCTGTGTTTCAGTTTTGCTCCTGTGCATCCCTTCAAGTGCAGCATGGGTCTCTCTGGAGCGGTGAATGCCAGTTGTGTCAAATAGTGTGGGGCTGCTTCACATGAACAGACTGAATGTCAGGCAAATGCTGCTTGTGTTACTTAATCAAATGGATCAAAAATGTTATTTTTCTAGTGCCGTTTCAATTAAGGGTGTTGTACTAGGATAAATATTACTCTGCTGGAATTATGCATATGCGTAAGGCAAGCAGATTTAATTTGGAGGCTGTAAGTGAGCATGAGACTGCTTGCCATTGATATATCCAACTTTGATGGCCAGTGCTTTCTGCTAGTTATCCTGGCACTCGTTGGATGCAGTTTACATTTTGTATCAGAGCTCCTGAGCAAGATCTTAGGAAAATGTGCACATGTGCTAAAATAAAAAAATACATGGAATAACATTTCAGCAATATTCATCATATTGCACACGTTTAAAGTAAAAAATAAGGTTTATCTGGTTTATTTGGATTTACTGGTATCAAATGAGTTCTGTTAATGTGTTTAAATCAGAGCTCTTGGCTGTCATGGCATCCATGATTCTTCACATAAGTTACCAATTCTGCAAAGAAAATGCAAAGATTCTGTACAACACAGGCTGTTTTAACTTTGCAAGTTGTAAAATTTCCTTGTATTTATTTTTCTTTGGGGCTTGGAGTTCCCTGCATCATGAGATCATGAAATCACATGAATGGGCATATTCCCTGCATTATTGAGTGTTTAGTGTTTGGATCAATGCAAATCCAATGAAAATCAGTGCAAAACATAAGGTGTCCTGTCTTCCCTTGATGCATGAAGAGCCAACATTCCTCAGGCACATCAGTACCATGAAAGCTATGAAAAGAAATAATTCATAATATAAATGGCATTGCAAATGGGAGAACTAGGATTAAAGAATCATCTACTTCTTCAGTGAAACACAAAGCTGTAAAATGCATGTAAAAATATATGGCATATTCCTTTGCAGAAGAAAATGCTGTATGTAGGGGACCCATTTACACCCACTGATGTGGGTGAGATCTCTGGCGTCCACTTCAATGTCTGATATAGGAATATGCTTGTTATAAACAGGGTGGTGAGAAGGGAATTGAGGTCAAGTGGTAGGTTACCATCTCTTCGTTCCTACCAGAGAAGTTGGTGAGTAGCCAGGACAGCCTGTAGGTCTTTTAGTATGAGGTACCACAATCTTGTGTCTGGATACAATGGCATTATTCTGATGGGGTTTGAATGAAAATAGGACTTTCCCGGTGAAAAACAAGATGAAAATGAGATTGGAGGAACTCCCCAAATGAAAAATTATTAACAAAGCAATCTGAGCAAGGAAGGCTGGTATGAGCTGCTGAGCAACCTGTTTCTAACAGCGTTAGTGGAAGCTGAAGTTGCTAACTGGAAGGGGCCCTGCAGCTACAATTTTAAGGACTCTGAAGATGCTAGTAAGCTTTAAGTGGGATTTTTAAGAATACCTTCACATGTCGTTTTCATTGGAATGGGAATCTTATGCAGGAGTCAGTGGGAGTTACATTTCAGGGTGTCTCTGAAAATCGTGGCCTCAAATTCATATTGGAAGGGGCCTCAGGAGGTTTCTGGTCCAACCTCCTGCTCAAAGCAGGGTCAGCTTATGAGATCAAACTAGGTTGCTCCAGGCTTTATCCTGGTGGGTCTTGGAAACCTCCAAGGACAGAGACTGTATAATCTCCCTGAGCAACCTGTCGCAGTGCTTGATGGTCCTCATGGTGGACCGTGATGCTTCAGCAAAACTGTCCCCAAATCACTAATTATGTTACATAAATTTCTTATCCCTTAATTTTGTGTTTTGCCTGTGACTACTGATGTGGGTCATGTCTTCGCTTCCCCTTAACTGCAATAGATGTTGGCTGCAGCTCAGCTGTTGCGAAGGGTCAGCAGCAAAATGGTTAATGAGTAGTGATCTCAGTGGAAAAATGTGGATTCACAATTAGAATGCTGCATCCAGCAATGTCCCTTGTTTTACCCAGGAGTGATAAAGAGAGCAGAGGGAAAAGAAATTCACTTAGAAGAAAGGAAAGGAATACAAAGTGGAGTCTATTGGAAGTTGCTCTTTCTCTGCTATAGGTCGAAATACTGTTAAGGAAAATTGAAAGAAAAAAATGATACCATGCAGCAAGGTCAGAAGAGGATGAACAAAGGCATTTGCATGTTAAAAGCAGAGAGGATAGAAACCTGAAGGATGTAAGATAAAATGTGCTGATGCTGTGTGCTGTAACCATTTGTGATTAATCATGATATGCAGAAAGATTTCCTCACTTCTAATACTTACAGTTTTAGATTCACTGGAAATGCTCATAATTTCAAGATTAATTTCAAACAGGAATAATTTTCGTAATTATTTGGATACTTTTGGTGTTCCAATTTGTTTTGGGTATAGATAGAAACAGAATAGCTGACCTTTTGTCTAAATATTCCTTTTTTCAGACCTCTATGCATAAATTCTCAAGAAGTCCCCTAGTCTGATAAATTCTTGGCACCTTCTTATTTTCCATCTGCCAGATGGTTCCTTCTCCCACCAGTCAGGATTATCAGTAATTATCTCTTTCAAGCCATGTGCATGTCTCATAACAGTTTATCATGGGAGACATAAAATGGAAAAGGGACATATTTAGTGTTTATATAACTTCCAGAATCACTTCTGGCAGCTTTCAGTATTTGCTTATTTGCCACTGGTGGTTCCTATGGATGCTTGCTGTACTGGTCTGGGATCAGCCCTTCAGATCTCACATTATTTGGTCCATTTACTAAAATCAGATGCCTTACACACTCAGCAAGCAGGTGTTTTTAGGTGGACTAACTTAGTCAGCCGAGTGGTGACCTGTTTTGTTCTTCAGGACACCCTTATATCTGCTTGCCCTCTCTTCTCCCAGGTAATGTGAAAGGACAAGAGGAAATGGCCTCAAGTTGTGCCAGGGGATATTTAGATTGGATATTAGGGAAAATTTCTTCACTGAAAGGGTTATCAAGCACTGGAACAGGCTGCTTAGGGAAGTGGTTGAGTCACCATCCATGGAGGTATTTAAAAGGCGCGTAGACATGGTGCTTAGGGACATGGTTTAGTGGTGGACTTGTCAGTGCTAGGTTAGCGGTTGGACTTGATGATCTTAAAGGTCTTTTCTAACCTAAATGATTCTATGATTCTAGGATGTGATGGCTACATTAGACCCTGCCAATGCCATAGTGGGGTGGTTGGAGACATCTGGGGTCTTTCAACCTAGAAAGCCGTGAAAAAGGTCTGACTGCCAGAGCAGAGCTCTATGTTGAAGCTTGCTGATCTCCATGGTGTTATGTGCTTTTTACCTGCTTTGCTGGCTATAACTCCAGCTCAAAGCATCAGAGCTGGCAGTGGTAAAGGATATCTATTTCAAAGAGGTTTTGGTACAATGGTAAAGAGTAAGTGGTGGGAAACAGTTTATTTGTGCTTCTCTGCTCTGCTATGGGAATGAGCATGAAGCAGCCAGTGCTGACCATAACACTTTGATTTTGTAAGAGTTTAACGGCTGGTCCCTAATCTCACGTTCTTTCATGCTGAGCAGAAGTAAAAATATACAGTATAAAACTGTAATGTTGTGGTTACTGCCCAGAGGATACCTGCTGTGTTGTTTTAACCCAGGAGACCTCACCACAGGGCACAACTCATGCACCCATGAGCCCCCTCTATTTTATTTTGCTTTAAATAGAAAATGTCATATCTGATGCCACACCAGACATGTAACCACTGACTTTTGGGAGGCAGTGCACTGCAGGTGCTAAAAGGAACACCTGAAAGTGGTTGAGGGGGTGTGCTGCTAAACCCTTTTGCCTCCCAGACAGGTAACAGTTTCTTGGGAAAATGGGATAAAAGCAGAAATCTTCCCTGCCCTCCCAGGTTGCACAGGGCTGAGCTGCCCCCCACCCTTTATTTCTATCTGTATTTGTACCTGTGTCCTGCTGGGTGTGGGTGCACGCCTGGCCCAGCTGGCTCTCAGGTGCCTGTTGTTTCAGGGCTGGCCATGTGCAATCAGCCTCAGGGCAGCAGCAGCCTGAGGTGGGGGCGGCCGACAGGTGCTGGGTGGAAGGAGCTCTCCCAAGGGCGGGCTTCAGGGAGGATAATGCAGGATGGGTGCTTCTCCTCCTGGTAGGTGGGGAGTTGCTCTGTGGGGTGGTGTGGGTTTGCCTGAGGCACCTCTGATGGGCAGGACTGCTACAGACCCCAGGTGCCTATGGCTGCTTTGCTGTAGCCCCAGGAGTGCTGAAAGTCTGCAGGAAGGAGACTGAGCAAAAGCACTTTTCAGTCCTAAGGCCTTGCTCTGCTCTGACTAATGGAGAGAGGTGGTGAGGCCACTGTGCTCAGGCACCATGTAGAAGGCATGCTTCAGCGTAAAGAGTTCACAAAACATGTTGAAGAGGCTGGGGCCAAAGAGCCTCCTGAGCGCAGTGAAGCAAGAAATGAGACTCAAGAGCGATGCAGGTGGCTGTACGCCATGCAGGAGAGGCAGCTGCGTGAGGAGCAGCTCGTGAGGCACCTCAGGACTGATGAAGGTGAGCTGTTCGGGGCGGCTGTGCTGTTCTGGTAGGGAGGGTGAGCTGAGGGTGGGGGCAGCTGCAGCACTGGGACACCGCGTTGGGACACTGCTTTGGCAAGGTTTGTGGGTGAAGGTGGAGTGCGTTCGGGAGCGCTGTCTGCTAAACTGTGCTGAGGAGATAGGCCCCAGTGGTCTGCTTGTCCTGGTGGCAACAGGGCTCTGGGAACATTGTTTTGGGCTGGTAACTGGAGAGGCTGAAGCTTGAAGAAAACTTGTCTGGGGAGGTGTTAAAAATGAGCTAATATTGTACGAAAACCATGCTGTAGTCAAGTGGGCTCTGAAGGGGGAACAAGATGTGTAGGGAAGGGCTCTGCCCCCTGGGACTCCAGGGCGGTTGTGTGGTGGTGGGTCAGGCTGTTGGCGAAGCTGCGGGGGGTGAGCTGTCCACCTGGCAGTTTGGCGGCAGGAGGCTGCCAGCAGACGGCCAAGCGGTTGCTGCTGTTGGGGAGCCCCAGGTATGTTTTGCGGAATGGCCTGGAGCCCATGAGGGGCCCCTGTGGAGCGGTGATGCCCATGGGCTGTTGGCTGCAGCTAAATGGTGGGAAGGTGCTGTTTGCGTGGGGTTTGGGCCCTGAGGGTGCTCTGCTGCTGCGAGGGCATTTGGCTCCTGTCTGTGCTGTGGCACACTGGCTCACCACTGTGGGCTGCGTGGTACCGCCATGCCCCGCCTGGTGCCATGGGCGTGCTCTCCTGCTGGGCTCTGGATGCCTGAGCACTCCTGCTTATGCCTGCCTCTTCAGGGACATGCAACAGTTCAAGTAAATCTCCTACAGGTAAGGAGAGGCTTTGGAGTAGATCATTCCTCACACACATATGTATGGACTGACTGACAGAAAAATCTGTATGCGTTTCCTTGCCATTTCTAAGTCTTGTTTGGGCTCAATGCGGAGTCCTTTTAGAGCATCTAGTGGCAGTCCTGTCCCATACCTGGAGTCGCAGATGAATTACAGAAAGTGTCTGTGTCCCTCTCCCTTCCTCTTCTCCTTGAAATGGTCATGGCTGCCCTGACCTCTCATCCCTCTTGCACAGGTGAGCTCTCATCTCCTCACTCCTGTCTCATTCAGAACTTGTAGGTGATCAGGCTCCCTGTTGCTTAATTAGCCCTTTCATAATGAATAATTTGGGTAAGTGCTTTGCTCTGAGTGGTAACCAGCCATTTATCTTTGTCAATTCTATCTGAATAAAGAATTATTTTGAAGTTTAACACTTCACAATTGCTGGCTTTCGGTGTGGTAGAGCCTGTAAACTGTACTTAGACAGGTTCCTTAAATCATATCAAGAAATCGATGGACTTTTTCCTCACTGCAGGCTTCAGACCTTGGTGCAGTGTGTAGTCATGGCTCCTAATTTTCTCTTATGAGTCTATGTAGGAGATGCTGAGAAAATGCATGTGTGTGGGCTCACAGCTGAAGTCCTATTGACTGCTCTGACCACCATGAGTGTGTGTCTCTATAATCTATAACTCCTGGCTGAAACAATAAATTAGGCATAAATTATTCTCACATGTAAACCTTGGATTTTCTTGGCTTAAGTGTACAGGCAACACGTAACAGCCTTCTGGGTAGCTGCTGAATTTATCCCTGTGGGAAGGTGAAAAGAAAAAAAAGAAAAATCTAAACATAATTTTAGAGAAAAAGGAGCTAACTGCACAGGCAGATCATGCATTTAAAATGGTTTGTGTTTAAAAAAAAAAAAATCCCTCATAACTATTTAGTTAGTACTACTTTTCTGTAATTAAGACAATTATCTCAAGTGTTCCCAGCCATTCTTCTGCATTAGGTTACTAAAGCTAAATCAAGATGCCCACTCTCCTTATTTCTTCTCTGACTCATCTGTAAAGGGCTCAGAGGAGAGCGAAGGGCTCCCTAATTCTGTCTTTGGAGCCTCTTAGTGCCTGGGCATTCTGCTTCCATATTATGCAGGTGGGCTTGGAGGGAGAAAGGGGGTATCCCATGATATCCAGATGATGAATAAGCTCCCTGTACTCACGCTGGCTATGAGAGAATGTACCAGCATCCTGCGGCACAAGGCTGTGCCGGGTGCTCTGGGAGTCGATGAACAAGTAGGGCAGTGAGGAGATGATAACATGTCTGACAGAATAGACCATATTATTGTCTAAAAAGTTAGTTTGACATATGGTTATTCTAGCATGAATAGTAAATACCTCATTATACAAAGCTATTACTGTTTCTAACTCAGCTCTTTGGTACTTCAGTGAAAGCAATGTATCGTTTGCATTTATTGGACTGTAATAGTGACAAAAATACAGCACACTGGCATCCTTATGGATGTGCAGAACACTTCATTTTTCCATGTCGCTGGATATGTCACTGATGCAGATCTACTTCCCTCCATTGTCCATGTACTTAGCCATAAAACCTTGTTAACTCTTCTAGTGGTGTGAGGTACCTCAGGGCTTGTGTGTGACAACTCTTCCTAACCTGAGTGAAGTTTCCCTGCAGAGAGAGGTGGTGGTGAGAGTGGAAGAGGTCATATTGCTCCTAGACAACCCTGGGGGTTTGTGACAACCCAAGGTGGTGGCAGGTAGGACCTAGAGAAGCTATGAACAGCCTACAGGGCTTTGTGCATGGTAGGGGGCCTGTGTCCAATAGCTTTTGATTTGTCCTACTGCCCTGAGAATAACCAAGGGTTTTGAGCCAACAGCTGTGAGACAGAAGCCATAAAAATACAGTGAATCACTTAAGAACCTATTTTCAGAGAGTCTTTAAAAATGGTCCGGCAATGTTGCTAAGTGCATATACACTTGCATTCCAACCATCCAGGCCTGGCCTATGTGATAAACATATATGGGGCAGGTGCTGTGGTACAAGAGGTTGTTCAATGGCTGGAGGACCAGGTGATAGTTAGGCACAGGGGACAATTTGGCTCATTGATTTAACATACTCTCAATTTAAAATCTATGCTGCTTAAAAAATAGTATTGCATTAAGCTTAGAATATGGTCTTAACTCATAGATATTTAATTATCACATAAACCCATTCTTAAGTAAAAAGAGTAACTGTATTTAATGTAATTTAGAAAGCGAGGAAGCCTTTTCTATGCTGATGTAAGGCATTAGGGAACAAGTGGTGCATGAGCAGGCCACACAAAAGACATGGTATCTGAGGAAAGGAAATGAAGATCACTTTCATTTATGCACGTAATGGCAAGAGCTTATCAGGCAGTAGAACCAAAATAAATTTCTGAAGGCTAGGACTGGGAGTTGAGGTATGGGCAGGACTGAGTTTGGATTTACAATAGAGGCAAGGTAAAGAGGTGTAAATATGCTTTTTGTATAGATGTCCCTTTTTGTTTTAATGAAGCATGTTGCATAGTAACAACACTTCCTCCCTTCTGTTAAGCTGAGCAGTCTTTGAAGTATATACTCCTCCTCCTCCCTAAAGTGGAATTGAAATCCCTAATAATTGCTTTCAGATGTATTTGAATTCTAATTTAGCCTTGCCCTCCTTCTTGAGTTAGGCTTTCTTCAGAGTCATTGGCACTTCATCTTGCCCTAGATGCCCCTGTAAGTTGCATGCTTTGCTCTGCAGCCTAGTATAGAGCAGTGCATGCCCCAGCACTTGCACCAGTCTGGAACTATGCCACATCCTAGCAGCATCTCTGGTGGGCAATTGTTTCACGATCTCTCTCAAGTAGAGTTTCACAGCAATCTGTGCCCATGCAGTAAGGGTAGTGGTTGCAAATTTCCCCATAATGGAGCTTTTGGGGCCAGAGGAACACTCCTGGTCCTAGCAGGAATTTAATATGATCTCATGCACTGAAACTAGGCTGCCTTACGTGAAAGGAAGGAGAGATTTTGCCCTGTATTTCCAGCAATGTTTTAATTATTTTTCTCTTTATAAAAGCAGTTAGTTTCCTGAACAGTCCTATTATTTCTAAGGCGTTGTAGGAATTGGTGTTGCTGATCTGGCACTCTTGCTTTCTTGTCTGCTGCTTCATCATGATTTCACTGTAGTGACATCTGTTGTCAGAAAGTCAATACAGTGAATTTGGGAAGAGCCACAACTGCTTGGGAAGTGGATGCATCAAGCTAAACAGTTGATCTATCAAGTTCACTTGAAATATTTGTTTCAGTAATGGATTGCAGTCTGTGATCCAGTTAAGTGATGGCCTCAGCAGTCACTTCTACTGGCTCAGGCTGGCTCTGGTAGTTGGTGCTAGAAAAATCTCTTCAGCCAACAGAGAAAATAGTTGTGCTGGAGTCCCTGAAGGAAAACCAGAAAGTCAAGCATCAGACAGGGGAGATGCAGCCCAGTCCTTGTTCCCTCTATACCCCTTTGACTGTTCATATGCCTGATATGTGGGTGGGGTTGACTTTTGGTATCAGAATATGCCTACTGAAGTGCTACCCTGAGGTGCCATGTATCTTCACCCTGTTTTTTCACTGTTAAAAACTTGAAAAGAGCCTTTAATATGCAGATTGATTGAGTGAAATGGCTAAAAAGGATACTTCCATTATCGCCATGAATCAGGATTCAGATTTGATTGTGTATTATATTCTTAAATATATTCAGCACAAAATGCCTTGCATTTCAGTATGTGAAATGATAGGCCGGACATCAGCTGTAATGGGCCATGAACTGACTCATTAGACAATGCATCTGATTTTTACTGAGTGCATCTATTTCAATGGCAAGTTTAGTTCTTCTGATGGGAAGCAGAAATGTTCAGTAGGTAATATAACAAAATCAGCTGGTTATTTGATGGGGCTGAGAAGTTCAGTGAAGGAAGAATATTTCTGAATGAAGCTCAGCAGATTCATAACCATGCCAAATCAAAGACTAGCTAGCTAGCTGGGAATTTTTCTCTGAAAAGTATTACTGGATTTTCTAGAAAACTCCCAACGTGCTGGCTCTGAACCTCAGATATGGTACCTTGTTTTAGTACAAAGGTGATGATCAAATGTGTTAGTAGAGTGCATTTAAAAAAGTAAATTATTTTAAAAGCTCTTAAGGTTAACAAATTTCCACAGGAAAAGCAAAGCTCTGCTCTCTGGCATCACAGTCTTTCACAGATACTTTCCCAAAGGTTAAGTTCTTCAACAGAAGGTTTGTGAAGTTATAACTGTAGAATAGTGAAGGTCTAAGGATAGATACCTATTAATAGTTTATATTAATATACCTTAATCGGTTTCCTCTCCTTTTAAAATCATGCAACTTGAATCTGGTCATGTGCAAGTCTTTAAATCAAGAATTTTCCTATGGATAATGAAGTTCAAATATTGCCGAATCACTTCCCTTCTTAGAGAAGCACTGGCTTATGGATTCTGTGGCTTAGAGCTTTCTAGCACGAACACTTTCCAAAAAGGGTAGTGCTTCTTCCAAATTCATTTGAATTTGCAGGGTTCAAAGTAGGCATGGGATAGCTCTACACCCCCCAGGTCCAGTGTTATAGATAGCGAAGGTTATTTGGATAGTTTTGGAAGAGAATAAGGGAAAGGAGAAGTGAGATTATGGAACACAACTGTGGGATAAAGCTGTTTCTGTCCGACTGTAAGGTAATAAACATCTATGGCAGCCTAATGAACAAGGCAAGACCAAATTTTTGTGAAAGCAAATGATCTTTAATGCATCTTGAGTGCCAGCTACAGGAACACATGTCATCTTCTAAGAATCAGCAACCATCTGCTCAGTTCAAGCTCTTTGTTTGTGTGACACACCGCCCCCAGCAAAAGCATTTGGTGATGGAGAGCAAACGAGTTACATACTCAAATATGTAGATCAGCTTCAAGAGAGGGAAGCCCAGTATAGTGTTATGCCAGTGCTTTGCAGACAACCGTGCCTGTGCATAATGTACCCTCATCTGTATGTGGGGCATATGTTGTGTTTCTGGATGCTGAACCAGCAACACAGTTGTCTGTCCATCTCTTTAAATCTTCCGTGATTATGACTCTCATTATAATCACTCATTGGTGTAAGTGAGAGGGAGGGTGTAATAAACTTGTATAATTTGTTTTCTACTTATCGTCAAGCTCTCCCAATTGTAAATAACATGTCAGTAATCTAGTCAATGTGCATTAAATCAAATCTAACATATGTTTCAGAATTAAGCTACAGATCAAATCAGAATGCATTATTTAGATAGTTTATAACGCATACTGAACATCACAATTTTTGCATACTGAAAAACATGAAAAGCAATGTTAATTTTAAGTTCAATATATAATTTTAAATTTTGTATGTTTTTATTTTCTAAATCTAGTAGTAGGGATAGCAGTATTTCAGGTAATCCAATCTTTATTTTTGTCCCTAGATTTTAATCTTTATCCTGTTTATCTGCATTGATGTTTGATTCTGCTGCTTTTTGTACCACAAGATTTTGGGGCAAAGTCACCTGAACTTCAGTAACTTTTTCTTCGTTTGTAAAACTCAGTGACAGAAGACTTCTTTATACACTCTTGGGATTGTTGAATAAAAGAGCCTGTACACATTTTGCAAATATAGTCACTCTTACTCATGCCATATATATTTGTGGATGAAAAGCAATGTGAATAACTATCATTTAAGTAATACCTGTCATTCCAAGAGTATCTGAAACTATCAAGGTATCTCAGTGGGGCAACACCAGTCTTTTTGCAGGACTTAATAAACTGTCAATTTCCTTGATTAGAAAGATTGTTTTGAACACACCACCTGGATAAACATCTGCTGATGTACCAAATATGAAAGTTAATCTTCAGGCAAAGGTTTCATTGATGACATTTGACTTGCAATGGACTAGGTACTCTGTCAACTACTGTCACAACTTGACTTCTTTGTAATAGGCCCATGAGATGCTTAATATCTGTTCAGAGCAGATAATATAATTAAGTCTTTTTTTCTGAAATACTCTATTAGACCTGGAGGAAGAAAAGAATTGCTGGGTTGAACTCACATCTCTGGAAGGCCCAAGTATTTTTAGTTATTGAAATCATTGTCATCTCCATTTTTATTGAAAAAGAACAATATTTACCTAGGTGCTTGAATAGGACTTGTACTACTGAATTCTGCTCTTAAAGCTATTGAGTAATAACTGCACAGCTGGCTTGACTTTTGGAAATGCCCTTTACAACAATTCATCCTGCAAAAGTAGTGTGCAATGTATAAACGTATGATTACATAGCAGTGGCTTATTAAATACTGCTTAATCTACATGTACCTGGCCAAGTTTAAATCTTTTGGCTGTAATTCCAAAAAAGAGGTCTGAAGTCAGAAAATATGGGCTCTCTGATTTTAGACATTTGAAAATCTAAAAGTTAGAAGAATTTAGTGTTTAGGAGGGAAATGCAAATGAGTGTGTTAGAGTAGAGCTAGAGCAGAAGGCTTTCACAGTGCCTGGCATGGGTGCTCTGGAGAGGTAGTGCTCACTACTTTCCTACAGCAAATACCTCATCTGCAATATCCCCCAGAATAATCCTTCAGGCCTTTTGTGATCAACCTTATGCAGAGTTCAATTTCTTATTGCACAGAGCTACTTGGGAGGGGGGAGAAGGAAGGGCTTGAGTTTTGGGTTCCATCACTGTAATAAGAAATAAATTGGATGCAAGGAGCATTTGTGTTGGGCCTTATGACTTGGTGCTGTCAGATGATGCTGTGCTGCAACTAATGCCTTTTCCCACTTCATTGTTACTGAAATCAATGGCAAAACTCCATTTATGTTTAAGGGCACAAGACAAGATCCAGAGTAAGTGACAGAAGCAGATGACTAACAGTAATGAAAGCAATTGGGGAAAGAACAGCCCTATCAAAGGGTACATTCAGAGTTGATTTAGAGCAGTAAGTAAAGATCATTCAGTATCTGACTCAAAACAAGATAAAAAGCAACAGCCATTGAAGGCATATTCACTGTGCACAGAGGGGAGAGAGAGCCTCTTCATACACTTTAATGGGCGGGGGGGGAAGTACTTTAATTCCAGATGGTGGTTATGCAAATGATCTTTTAATTGTTAAACAGGAATTTTTCCCTTTGCCCATATTTATTTTTTGAGAATAAACTTTTGCTTCTGCAAACAGTGTCCACAGGCTGGTACACAGCAATGGACATCCGTGCTGTTTCAAATCACTAGCACTAGGTTAGTAATTTTGGCTGAAGTTTTGAATACTGACCACTAGCTTTCAATACTTGATTTCAGTTGATCCATGTTAGGGTTGGGTACTATCCCTTCTCTGGCCAATTTTCCTCTACCAATTTTGAGTCTTGCCCTGCAGCAGCTTTTCTTTTCATGGGAAAGCTCTGCCAGAGCTGTCCTTCTTCTGGGGTCTCTTGTCCCTGGGAAGGGGCTGCCCGAGAGCTGCAGAGCAGCAAAGCAACCTGTGCTTCTGGCTCATGCACTGTGCGGAGGGATTGTCTCATAGGTTAGAGATGTGCTATTTAAGGAGTTGCTCAGAACTTGGTCTCGCCTTAATGTAATACCAAACACTTCTCTGACTGTATGCAGTGGCTGTAGTCTTTTTTTTTTTTCCTTCTGAAAATGTGTGCATGTGGACAAGTGATTGGTATAGCCATGAAACTGGGCTGCAAGCGTGGAGGAGAATAAAGCTGGGATGTGAGCAAGTTAGCTATTTACTGTCAGCCTTTGGTTGTGGCTCCCTTAGGACCTAAGGCAAGTAGGACGTTCAAGCCACTGCCTTCCTTGATGTGACACTGCTGTGTTCAAGGAGTACAGGAAGATGCTGTAAGTGTGGGACTGTTGGGTAACCTGATTAGTGTCTCTAGCATGGAGATTCATGTCTCCTGCTTCACTTATAGGGATGAATGGCCAGAATCCAAACTGCTCTTCCATGACAGCATTGTGCACGGGGAGTTCAAATTCTCTGAATAACTACTTTTAGCTTGGTTGGCCAAATGTATCAAAGGGCTAAATTAGAAGTGATGCCAGGATCCCTGATATGATCCCCAGTATTTATATCCATCCAGTTTGTGAGCTGCCTGGGCACTGCTCTCTGCAGCACTGAATCAGCAAGAAAGTTAGGGTAAGGGTTGTATGAAGAAAATGAAGTTGTGGAGTGGACAGATGAAGAGGAAATAATCTGCTTAAATGTCTAGGCAATACAGAGGCTGCACTAGAAAACTAGAGATGTCAGCAGACATTGAGGTAAATCTGCAACCCAGCCTGCAACTAGCACAGCTCTTGCATTTGTTCACTTAAAAACAGTGGTTTTAAACCCTGTCTGTTTGTGGATCCCAAAACATTTTCCAGTGGAGATATGGACCTCTGACCAGTAAATTTATTGCTACTGTGTCTAAAATGCAGGATCTTAGTTTCTTCTGTTGGAGTCCTTAGAAGCAGTCTCTGGACCTTGAGGGGTTCACTACTAAGTATTAGTGAATTAATTCATATTGGAAGAATTGCTGGCTTGCAAGAGAACTTGGTAGAAATAGAGATGCAAATTTTAATCTCTGACTGCTGGTTCATTAGAAGAAACTCATCACGCATCTTGGGGAGAAAAAGGGTGAAGCAGGTAAATCTGTGCCACAGTGTAAGACCAACACTGGTGTTCCTAAGGTACTCAGAGCTGTTGTGGGTTAAATGTATCACAGCAGAGTTTCTTGCACATTTCTTAAAATCCAATTGCTGTCTTCTTCCAGCACTTCTCTCTGTATCAGAAAAATGGTGTGTGAAATCCTGCCTTGGCTGGAGGCAGGGACCCAAGTCCTGCAGTGGTGTCAGGATCTTGCTCTGTGTAGCTCTCTCCTTTGTCACCTGAAAAACAGTGATGATGTTAAGCTGAAGGGGCTGGTGTAACTCCTGGGTAAGGCTGGTGTTATTCCAATGAGCTCAGCAGTGATGCATTTGGAAAGAAATGAACTATATGGGCATTTTGCAGGGACACGAGGCTTTCAGCAGCCTGGCTGACATGGAGTCTCATCACAACGTTTTTGAAATCATGCAGTATTTTACGCCCACATCATTGTGGCTTCCTAGGGAATGAAGAAACATACGGGGGATGGAGGGGAGGAACTACATAATATGGCACTTGGTCACCTCTGAAGCCAAGTTTGTGGCCTCTGTAGTAACCCTACATTTCCCACAGCTCCAGCTGTTCTTCCTCCCTGCTTGTGCCTGGCTGTGGCTCCCTGCCCCACTAGCTGTGATATGACTGTTGTGATGTTGTACTATGAACTGGATCAGTGAGCAGGGGGCTGGGTTAAAAATAATCTGCTTTTAACCTAGATTATGTCACAAATCTTGTGAGCATCAATCACATGGCCAGCAGACAGGGACCTGCACTTCAGAGGTGTGGGTGTAGGGAGGAAGGGACTCAGTGCCTGGGATCCAGAGGCAGGGGTGGCAACCTGTCAAGCAGGCTTGATGCTGGAATCCTGTACTGTAAAATAAGAAGTTAAGGTGCCGCACGTGTTCAAATGTGGGCTGCTATAGGACTGCGTTCAGATCCCCTGCATCAGGCATGCAGTGTAGGTGGTGTAGCACTTAAGATGAGGATGGCTGGCAGGCCAGCCCTGAAATGGGGCTATGCAGCACCCAGGTTGTACGTGAAGGTATGTAACTACTCCGCAGCAGGCTTTGCTTGTGTGTGTGTCTTTTGCTTTACCTATTAAACTGCCTTGATGTCAACCCCTGAGTTTTCTCGCTTGTACTCTTCTGATTCTCTCCCCCATCCCACTGGGGAGGAGTGAGCGAGCGGCTGTGTGGTGCTTAGTTGCCGGCTGGCGTTAAACCATGACAGTCCTTTTGGTGCCCTTTTTGGTGAAGGATTCAAGATAATGACAGGTTTGATTGGAATGTGCTAGATTGAATTTGTAGCTGTTATTGTTGTTTAGCTATTAATTGGCAGGCTTCTATGCTTGCCATGGGGCTTGCTTGCCTTACTGTATATTAGTCTAGTGCTCGTCAGTGGCTGTTTTTTCCTTTCGCTGCTTGCTGTACTGCTTATCCTCTTACTGAGCTGTGCCTGGGAACATTTGGTAACAGCAATGGCGATGCATGTGGTGTGGCAGATGGTCAGGTCATGGATGCTGTTTCTGTGCTGCTGTACTGGAGAGGCTGGAACTTGAGTGTGAACTTGAGTCCAAAGGACTGTGACCTGGGGATGAGTCCACGTGGGAGCAGGTATGTCTCGAAGCGTCTGTGGCCGTGGTTATGTCTGTGCCACAGCAGGTATACCTCTGAAGGGATTGTGGCTCAAGGATAAGTCCATGCTGGAGAAGGTACACCTTGCAGCATCTGTGGCTGTGCATGAGGTCATGCTGGAGCATCTCAAAGTGTGTGGCTATGGATGAGCCCATGACAGAGCAGGTACACCTCTGGAAGGACTGCAGCCATGGGTAAGGCTATGTTGGAGCAGGTTTACTTTTGAAGGGACTGTGGCTGTGGTTAAGGCCACACTGGAGCAGGTATGCCTCTGAAGGCATTGTGGCCCGTGGAGAAGGCCATGCTGGAACAGGTACACCTCAAAGCGACTATGGCTGTGGATAAGTCTATGCCGCAGCAGGTATACCCCTGGAGAGACTGTGGCTCATAGATAACACTCCACTTGGAGCAGGTAGGCCTCTAAGGGACTGCAGTCTGTGGATAAGCCCAAGCTGGAGCAGGGGCAAGGAGAGGAGTTCATTGCGATGCTAAACCTTATAGCCTGGCCCAAAGGGACCAGGGTTGGAGATTGTAATGGATATACCTTTAAATTGCTGTAACCCATGATTTGAGTTGAATGTTATGGGAATTACCATAGCAGGAACCACCTGAACCAATGGAGAACAAGCCTTACAAGAAGCAGTGCAAGTGCAGCAGTGACCTGACCTGAGCTGGCTTTGATGCCCAATAACTCTATGCAACTCACCACCTCTCCTGTCCTGAGTGACCACCATAACAGATAGAGCCCAAAGTCATGAACTAAATGAACTCAGTGGACATTTATGGACATTTTATAAGGGTGGTCTATAGAATAAGGGAATAGTATCTGTGTATTATATCAAAGGATGGGAAGGGTGGTGGTGGTTAATGTGGATGTATTGGATAGTGTGGGACCTGAGCATGACATAAACGGTATGGAATAAGGGGTGGAGAATGTGCTGATTTCAGCTGGGATAGAGTTAATTTTCTTCACAGTAGCTCGTATGGGGCTATGTTTTGGATTTGTGCTGGAAAGTGTTGATAACACAGGGATGTTTTTGTTACTGCTGAGCAGTGCTTACACAGAGTCAAGGCCTTTTCTGCTCCTCACCCCACCCCACCAGCAAGTAGGCTGGGGTGCACAAGAAGCTGGGAGGGGACACAGCTGGGACAGCTGACCCCAACCAAAGGGATACTCTATGCCATATGATGTCATGCTCAGCATATCAAGCTGGGGGAAGAAGAAGGAAGAGACGTTTGGAGTGATGGCGTTTGTCTTCCCAAGTAACCGTTACGTGTGATGGAGCCCTGCTTTCCTGGAGATGGATGAACATCTGCCTGCTGATTGGAAGTAGCGAATGGATTTCTTGTTTTGCTTTGCTTGCGTGCATGGCTTTTGCTTTACCTATTAAACTGTCTTTATCTCAACCCCCGAGTTTTCTCCCTTTTACTCTTCTGATTCTCTCCCCCATCCCAGCGGGGGGGAGTGAGTGAGTGGCTGTGTGATGCTTAGTTGACAGCTGGTGTTATACCACGGCAAGGGCTGTGCAAGACAGATGGTGCTCTGGCAGGCTGGGTAGGGAGGTGCCACCACTACCCCCTGGAAATGGTAGGGCTGAGCTGTCTCTCACCTTCCTGCTCTCCTAGGAGCCAGGTCAGGTGTGCACATCAGGTAGATGTGATTTTTTAAAATTTTTTTTTATTTTTTTATTCCCAGGGATACTGAGCAGTGTTTACAGTCTGTATTTGGTGAGATAGCCAAGCTGTTGGAGCACCCATGAAGGTACTAAGGAGATGCAGGTTAATTCCTTTCTTGTTTGTAAATTTTTCTAGCTATCAGTCTAAAGTAGACTTTGGAGGGGCGCTGTCCTGACCTCTTGTATCTCAAATATAGTTCTTAAAGCTGGGACAAGGCTCAGAAAAGAATGCATTAATTGTGACACCGGGAGGGAGGGTGGGCAAGGAAGACCTTGGCTTTGTAGCCCACTAATTAGAGCATTCAGATTGAAGTGGTCATTGGCTTCTGCTTCAAGGGCAGTGTTAGGCACTCAGTAAAATGCAATCATCTTCCCAGGAAGGAAGCAGCCACATCTTCCAGGTTGCTTTTCCCAAAGGTGTTCTTGCTCCAGCATCTGTAACATTGCTCTGAGTTTGCCAGTGCTCTGCAGCTTGTAAGTGGCTAATGGATCATGGGGAGGCTGGCAAGGCAGGCTAATAAATAAATAAATAAAAGGCTTTTCTGTGTTAATGGTTGAAATTTGGAAGTCATCTGAAACAGGGCTTCAGATTGAGCCAAAGGCGAGAACAATTAATTAAGGTACTAATCTTTTATTTGGAGCATTTAGTCCTGGAATTTGTGGGCACAATCACGTAGCTGGACATATAGATGTAGCTGAAACTAATTACATGTACAGCTCTGCAGAGTGTCATAGGTGAAGCAGTTGTAAAATATTTCTATAAGAACCCCATTTAGAAGACGGAATATTTAATATTTGACTGGCAAATAATGTATAGTGGTTGTATTTACTGTGTAAAGGCAATATGTACATTATTGAAAACTGATGAGAGAAATCAATCTACAGATGCTGTGTCTGGAAATTTCTTAAATTGTCCTTTAATACTGCAGAAATTAGTGGGCTTTCAGTCTTCCTGGGTTTTGACCTTTTGTGAGTTATATTTGGTAGCTTTTATTTGTTCAGATTTTAAAAATGCAATGTTAAAATCAAATGCAAAAGTTCAGCTCTGTTCAGAGACACATGTAAGACGAATAATGGTTGTTATCCAGAATCATTTAGCACGTCTCTACACAGCACAGTGCTTAACAAGGTAGGTCCCAGAAACAGCATCACTGCATTAACACTGTGCTCTGCCTCTGCAAACATATCCTCCTTCTCGGCAGAGCTAATTAGCCTAAATAGAAGCCTGCAATGATGTGTTTATACCGTTTCTAGGATTGGGGAGGTCTGACTACATTTTTCAACATAAACCTAGCCATCTTTTCCTTGAGTTTATCTTTAAAATTAATTTTCCCATCTGCAGTGCCTCATACTTTCTGTTACTGATATCTTCCTCACTTTCTCCAGTTGACAAGTTTTAATACAAGCTGGAGAGGATGTTTGTGGGTAATGTCAGTAGGAACAATGCTGGTCTTGAAAGTCTCTCTACAGTGTTTAAGCTATTGGAATAAATTAATGCTTTATGTATCAACACTTTTTTTTTTTTAAAAGGGTACTTTGTAAATGTGATTACTCAGCCTTGTTTTTATAGCTCAAGAGTTTCTGTACTATTAAAATAGCCATACTTAAGCTTAGTTTTGCATAGCTGTTCTGTTCTGGTAAGATCACAAGATGCTGCAGTTCATATTTTGTTTTTTTAATGCTTCTGAAGACAGTGGCATGATATTACATCTAAGTCCTACCATAGCTTGTTTGAGCCTTACCTGTAGAAAATTTTCCTCTAAAAACTCTTCTGTACTTCTCTTGTAGAGAAGAAAACCATGCAAACGTTTTCTGAACAGGATGAGATCTTTTCGTATTGTGAAATAGTTTGATAGAATCTGTAGGCTAATTTATGTACAATGTTTATCCGTATTATTTGTGACTCCACTTGTTTTTCTCATGCTGCCTGTAACTAGGAATACTCACCTGTAAAGTCAGTTGTCTTCCCCATACAGAGTATTGCAGCTTACCCAGGTTTTGTATTTTAAGGAAGTGATTAATACTCCTTGTCAAGATAAGTCTGTTGCTGTTGGCTTTTTCTGGAAGCTGCTTCATTCATGAATCTGTTTCTATATATTTGGTTTGTCATCTTTGGCTTATTTCTCTTCAGATGCAGATCCCATAACACAGCTCAGCTGCAGTTGTCACAACTGTGCTTGGAATAAGACAGCCTTGAAGGGGGAGTTTTGCTTTGGGCTGGATTGTGAACAGCACTGCTCCTTTGTCAAACCTACCAAAAGGCACAAAACTGAGGGGCTGTTGTGGGACCCTGCTGACACAGTATATATCCCAGAGTAGTTAGTGGAGTGGCTTCTTGAGTCTGTTGCCAAGTATGAGGTGTGATATTGTGGTGATTTTGGTTCATCTCAGGCTTGTGTTTATTGAAAGTAACTACAGGCTGAGGCTATTCACTGGCCCCTTTTCAAGTAAGATGTTGATGACTGCAGATACTAACTCTGGCAAGAATCCATTCTTACGGTTGATGTCCTTGTTTTCAGTGTAAAAGAGAAATAATGTGGCAGTGTCTGCAAATTGTCCCACTTTAATGTTCCCTATTCCTGAGACACTTAAGTATTCATGATTGTGAACCTGTCACTTCTGGAGTCCTAAATTAACTATAAAAGGATTTTAATATCTTAGCTGAATATCTCTGTATCTAGCAGAGACTATTGTTAATGGAGACTTATGTAGCTGTCCATGTTTCATTGTCCTCACTTTCCCACTTCGTGCCTTGTTACTGAAGACATAGCAGTGATCTTTTCAGTGATCTTTAGTTGCTTACTCTGGTTTCATGCATGTTGACTAGATTTTTTTTTTTTTTTCCTTTCCCGTGACTGCCTCAGGAGAGGTAACTTGCATTACTATTTCTGTTGCCACTGGATTTAAGACAACACCTGACTGAATTGGTCTATCCCTACAGTATATCTGCCTGGCTTATGGCTGTTCCTCTAATGTACAGACTTGGCTGACAAGTTGCTTCCTGATAAGACAGAGTTGTTACTGATGGTCGTCTGCCGGCAGAGGTCTGTTATCTTTGCTGGCTGTTTTTCACTGGCAACAATTTCCTTCCTTGCTTCCAAAACTCATTACCATTTTTTACTTTGAATGTTCTTGGGAGGCTGATATTTATTTATTTGACTTATTCTTTCAATTTACATGAAACTGTGGTAGCTTCAATTAACAGGCATCCATCTGTGCTCTCGGCACCCTGATGGTAATTAAAATTAAGCATCTCTGCATTGTCCAAAGCAATATATAGAACCAAATTTTTCAAAACACTTCTGGAAATGTCTAGGTGTAGGAGTTCCCTCTCCTGCTGGCTTCCCTTACTCTGTAGTGTTGGAGTACAATCATTGCTGTGAATTAAGCATGTATTTTAACAGCTTTGCCTGCTGCTTCTCTTCAAAGCATAGTAGTTTTTTTTACAATAGCAATACTTCACAATACATACTGGAGTTCATACCCCCTGCCCAAGGCTGAGAAGTCCACCAGCTCCTGTGAAATGGCAAGCTGTTGGGAAAGCAAAATACACAGTGAAAGCGCAAATACAGAAGTATTTTGTGCTAGTTCTTCCTACAGGCTATCCTGTTAACGATTGTGCTGATATCTTGCTGGAGGCCTGCCAAAGGGGGCTGTTTCTGGAGGCTGTGGGTTCCAGCCTGCAGCACAACTTCAGTATCAGTGGTACATGATTCCTTATGCTTCATTTGGCCAGTTGACCCCAGTGTGGAAATGACTAACCTGTAAAACAGTTATTTTTCCTCCTGTTCAGTGTCCCAAGTTCTAATGGCCTTTGTCTAATCATGAAAAGGAGATGCTTTTCATTAGTTTATTCTCCCTCTCTCTTCATTCTCAGCCCTAAAGCTGGAAAGTGCTTTTCAGAAACTATTATTAAATACAAAGGATTATAACATTTTTTCTATGTTGCCGGCTTGCTCCATCAGTATTCGCTCATTTGACTGAACCTTCTTAACTTTGTACCAGGAGACCTCTTGGCAATGAAGGTGTGGGAAGAGGATGGGGTTGTTGGTGCGATGTTGCTACATAACATCATGTCAGCTGCATGCTGCCTATATCTTGAGACGTGTTTTAAAGTAAGCACAGTTTCAGGTGGAAGTTTAGTCCTCTCTAATCTAGTAGAGGACAGGTTGCAGTACAGAAGGCTGGAGGCGTAATTTCAGGACACTGGTAACCTGTATGTAAAACTGCTGCCTTGGCCTTAAGGCTGGCTTAGCTCACCTGGGAACTGTGTAACCAACTTATATCGTGACATTGCAGACGCCACAAAATAAGCAGTCTGTTTAATATTGCTTAATGGTGAATTTTTATCTTGAAGGTCCCTATCTTGAAGGTGAATTATTACTGATAAGTGTAATGGGAGTTATGCTGACAAGCAGATCCCAAGGCTTGGGCTTTCTTGTACTGTAGGCTATTCAGATCTATTTTGAGATTTTTCAGCTATTAGTTTTTCCCTGTCTTTAACACATGTTACCAGACAGAGTATGTCATAACCCAGGTGCCCTCAGCATTATTCACACCAAAGCTTTCTTCTGACAGTCTTGGAACAGTGCGCCTGTTACATTTTGCATCCATTAGCATTTCTGCTGTCAGAGTGAGATTTTGAGAGCAAAAAAGGAGGAGATTGAGGGGGAAAATGCATTAAATACCTGAGATATGAGCATGTTTCTAAGCTCTTCTTGCTTTGAAATGATTATTTAACATGGAGAAAATATATTTCTGTTGATATCCGTTGAGTGAGAGCATAAGTTTTCAACAAACTGTGAGGTACAGTTTGTTTAAGGACAAATATTTTAAAGTTCCTGCTTTGCTAGGAGTGTATCAAAAGAAGGATGGCAATACAATCTTAAAAATTCAATTTTTTTATTTTTTCAGTTACTTTTAAAAATCATTATGCTTCTGACTTGAAGATCTGGCATCCTTAGTGTATCGATTTTCATATTTTAAAGTATAGATTGGGTAATACTTACATAGCAGTACTGGTAGGTCTGGCATCCTGCGGTCATTCAGATGTAAGATACAAAATTTATAGGTTGAAATGATGTCTTTTATTGGAATGGCTGATGCAGTTGGAAGAAGTCAGAAAGCTTTTGGGCACAAGGTCCCTACATTAGGCTTGTCAAAATTAGTGCAAACTTCAAGCTAAGGACATTAGCTGAAGAGCTATTGCACTTGGCGTAACCTCCCTGTATTAATCAGCTGAATAATTTCAGAGAAATGTATGGGTAATTGTAGGTGTGTAAAAGTGTTGTTTTCTGTAAAACTATTCATGTGACTGTTTTGAAGGGCTGTGAATGTATTTTGGAGGCAGGCATAATTGCTGGAAAAAACCTTCAGGTAAATGGATTTTCAGCTTGTTTTTTTAGGACTATAGGCAGCTTTCAGCTTTGAGGATAAGACTGCTTCAGCACAGTTCAACAAAAATAATTTGTTGGCCAAAACTGGGATTCACTGTGAAATAGTCCATGTTTAATTTGCCATGGCTCAGAGGGCTCTTGAAGAGACCCCTACATTTTGTACCTTCTGGGAAAATTGCTTTGCAGCCAAATCTGAGCCTGTGAATAACAGCAGGATAAGCACTGCAAGTCGTAATCCCACATTATATTGTCAGTCATAGTCAGTGGTTTTTTTTAACAATGAATTAAGCTGTGGAGTTGTTGGAACATGGGGCTGATTCCAAAGGGGGAAGCATTTAGTTGTAAAATAGGATGTATGGTGGGTATAAGCCTTGGGGTCTGATCTGTTAATCCCGCTCACAAGAGGAGAATTTGGAGACAGAAATCACTTGTTTCAGCATGTGCTTGGAGGGTCTGTTCATTATCAGGGCTTCTGCCTTTGTAGTTATTTCCCTACCACTCAAGTGAAAACTTTTCTTGTAAGTACATGCATTCTAACATGAAGGCTGATAACACCAGAGGTAAAAGTAAGTTTAAAAAAAAAAAATTGCCATCGTGTGTTCACTTATGCTAGACAAATATTGGAGTCAGAACAGTACCTGGTTCTGTTTCCTGTGTGAGCCTGTTTAAAAGCATGAGAAGAAATATGCTCAAGAAATATTTAACCAATGTCAGCTAAAAATAAATTGCAAACTTTAAAATACTGTTCCCAGATTAAAAACAAACCACCCCCTCAAACCAACAAAATGCAGTAGCCTGACACCAGTGTTAGTGATAATTATGAATGCAAACAATCAATTGGTGCTAGATGAAATAGATACGACAATTTTAAATGGAATATCTTCCAGTCCAAACCTAACCCTATGTATATTTCTGCGTACGTAACTGATTCAAGCTATGTCCTTATATATTTTTCCACCGTGTTGTACATCATGAAAATCATTAGTGCTCAGCTGACTGAAGACTATTCTGTGCTCATAAGGAATCACAACAGAAAAGTCCCTCTGAGAAACTGATACTTGAGGAGGCTGATGCAGCCCCTGCAGCAGCCATACGAGACAATTCCCTTTGGGAGCTGGATCAGATCCTTTGCAGGTCCTCCTGTGTAGGATTGCCTGTTCCAGCAGCCCTGTGTCTGGAGACTTCTGGGAACACAAACCTGATGTCCAATACATCTGAACTCTGGAATCCAGACCCAGTCACTCAAAAACATAAAATTGTTAGCAAGAAGTTATTCGCCCAGTGTGAAGTGGCATAGGGGAATATCTGTATTTGAACTTCTGTTTTGCATCTGTGCATTTTACTCTGGAAATATGTAAAACATATTAAGGCAGCCTAGAAGGACAGGTGGAGAGAAGATGGGTAAGGGGAATGAAACACTGTGGAAGCAAGATCAACAAAGGGAAGAGGCTGAGGGCTGCAGTATTAATAGAAGGGGAATTGCTGACTGACCATGAAGTCTTTTGAACAACAGACCTTGACTTCACATATACCATTGTAGTTTGCAGTGCACTGGTATGTTCTCTCTTCCTTCTCTTTTCTTCCCTTCTCTCAATGAACACTGCTCAGGGCCATGCTAAGGTTTAATTCTTTGCTTTGTGGTTCATTCTGGATCACTTTAAGGTCCTGCTTAAAAGCAGATATTGTGCTGCTGGGTTGAACAGATGAACTTGCATTATTCTGGATGAATTTTTAAGTCTAATTTATTATTTTTGAGATCATAAGTCTGCAGTGTTCCCTTTCAGTAGAATAAAGATGTTTGGATAAGAACAGTGTGATTTACTATGCCAATAAATTACTGATGGGAAGCAACTAAAGAAATAATGTGGGCTTTTTCTGCCAATTGGAGCTTAAAACACAAGAGTTGCAAATACTACCTCTTTGATACAAAAAGGCACTTCTTCCAGGTTTGTTAGAACAAAGAATATGGATGTGAAATATTCCTCAGACTATTAAGTCTTGGATGTGTTTCTTTGCAGACCACGTGGGCACCATTAGCACCATTTTGTTGTTCATACTAGTCAACCATAAGAAGGAGAATGCAATGCAGGAAAAAGACATTCCTGTCCTTTCATATTGCTAACAGACTCTTGGTGTTATGCCTCAGGACAGTATCTATATCAGTCCTACCTCCCTGCAATGCTACAGAGAGTCATCTGTGCCTCAGAGAAGACCTGGCCTCATGGCCACTGTTAAAAGCACTGGGATTAAGGGAGTGGGGGGCAAGAGGCTTCTACAAGGCATGTCTAAGTACTTAATACCAAAACCCAGCATCACGTGTTCCTTTCTCACTTTCATTCTTCATTCAAGTTTTTTTAAACATGATGAAGGGCATGTTTCTTTGCTTTATCTAATTGATCTTTGCTTTGTCTAATTGAATTAGGTAGTTACATTAAAATTGGCGTACAGTAAGTTGGCAAAACAGTTGTTGCTTCCAATAACAGAGCCTGGTCACTGAGCACAGCTCAACTTCTCAACTTCCTTTCCTAAAAAGAAAATCCACTCTTGAATCAGAGAAAGTGAGCTGAATTTGCAAAAATGTTACCTTTTATTCCTTGCTGGACCCTCGGAGATTGCTCCCAAATCAATTCACTCTGCAGAACAATGGAGCCCATTGTCTCCAGGCTGGCAGCAGTCATTTGCACAGCTTGCCTCAATGAATATTTTGTCAGAACGTTTTTTGCATTGCCAATCTTCTATGCTAACCCCCACCCCCCCAACTTGGAGCTAATTAGTAATGCATAACAGAGGAAGTGCTTCTTTTATTTTCCTCTCCCTGAAAGAATAATTTGCCCTGCTAATAGATAACTCTTGGCACTATGAGAAGAACAGGCCACAAAAATGTTTTTCTTATAGTAAAGATGCAGCAGGAGGAATGGATTGTTTTCTGGAGGCTCTCTTGGGATTATTTGAATGTGGAACATCAACTATACCATGAAAAACAGTTATTTAACTGACTGCTTATGTTTCTCAGAACTTTTTTTTTCCTGTGCTCTTTACTGTGTTATGTCAAAATTGGATATACTTATTATAGCTCTACTATAAAACCAATGGTTCACAAGACCATGCTCTGTTACACCCACCATGTGTTAGTTTATTATCTAAAGTTCCTCTTTGCTTTCCTTCCTTTCTCCTCCACCCACACCCTGGCACCCCTGCTAATTCTTTTGTGGAGGCTGCTGCTGTCTGAGCCCTTTAGATGAGTTCTGAGAAAAGCATTGTGAGCAATGCGGTGGCCTCCTTCAGGCTGTGCCTCGTCTGAAGATGGTAAAATGTAAATTAGCTGTGTCTGTACAACTGAAGATTCATTCCTGTTTTATAGCTAAGAATGGCTCAACTAAAAATCTAATTTACAACATAGTCTGGGGGAAACACTTAATTATACACCAAGGAGGAGAAAGTGGTGAAGGGGGAAACAACAACAAGCCCAAACAACATAAAAACAAATGTATGCTGTGAAAAGCCCCAAGAACTGAAGCAGGCAATATAATAATTTATTAAAAACTTGTATAGGTTCTTCTTTCCTTGAAGGAAGAGAGCCACTGTGAATTAATGCTCTCCTGAACAAAGCCTTTTCATCTTCTGGGGATGATTTTGTATTCAGTGGTATTAAAATAATTCTAATTCAAATTAAAATTAAGGCTGTCTTGAAATCACCTAAAGATATGGTTGTCCCTGATTTCTGATAATTTATTCTCCACATACTGCTTTTCATCACTGGGCATTGTCTTCTCTTGTAAACGGCATCCTTTTATTCATGGGGAGTCTGTCTGGCCATCTCATGCCAGAGTAATTCAGTAAGGTTGCTCTTGATTTTTCAGCATAAGTGAGATAAGTCATGTTTGCTTCCTTTATTAAAAATTCCAGCTTATGGTGTTAATTACTAATGATAATGAAATGGATATAGCAGTAAATCCTACCTTTGCTGTAGAACTTCTCCTAATTGTTCCTTGGCTATCAGAGTTCTTAGATCTCTGGAATTTGATTATTTGTGAAATATGGTGGTTGCTTAAATAGAGGAAAGAATTCTGCAACCCATAGAAGACCTCATCAAATTAGGTGAAACTGAACATGTATGAGTTATAATGGTTTTGTTGCTGGTTGTAATCTCTGGCATTTTTAATTAGTGGGTTGATGGACAAGACCTGTGTTACTGTCTAGTTTTTAGTGTAGTTAAGTTTATCACGAGCCTCATCTTCTCTTTCTATGAATGCAAAACTTGTACGAACTTGACTACGATTTCAATTTAGCATGGTTTACTGAGTAAAGGTTTTTGTAAGACACTTATGAAACAAAATTTTACTGAAAGAGCTGTTTGTTTGAACACAACAAAAGATGATGATGCAGCTACGCCAGAAAATATTTCCCTGAAAGCAGTTTTTGGTTTGCTTTTGCAAATAAATCTTTCTTCAGCACAGCTGAAAGGCAGTGTCAAAATGTCCTTGACTGTTTCAAGTTTGACCTTGATAGGATCAAACTTTAGCTGTACATGGTTGTGAATTATCAGAAAGAGTTAGGAGGTTGAAATAGTCATGGAATTAAGAGACGGGGTGAACACTGAGAGTGACTGAGAACGTGACACTTCTATTGCTGATAGAAACTAATATTGACACAAGGGATATCTTCTAAAGAACTATATAAGGTGTACATTGCTTTGGCATTCTTTAAAATTATGATATTTCTTTCTGTGTAAAGCTTGCTGTGTGGCATCTGAGAAGGTTGAACATAAATTAGTGCATACACTGAAGAGCTGGAACTCTTAGGATCATGTTTAAGCAATTAGAAAGACTTGAAGTCTTAGCCCTGGCATCAGGACCTGGGACAACTGGAGCATGGTCATCTCTGGTCAGTAATGGTCTGTGGCGTTACGCTTTCGGGCAGATACCATGTGTGGCTTTTGCCTAGGCTCTGCCAGTAAGGCAGTGTGTAGGATCCTCTAATTATGATCCGATGACTAGATTGTCGATCATGTACCAAAAATCTTGTCCAACCTGCAGATGATCTCCCTCCTGCAGAATATAGCAAATAATTTGTTTTGCACCTATTACATTTTATTCAAGGGGATCAATGTGTCTTACAGTAGTTCTGTATATTAATTCTCCTGTCTGCTAGTAAATGTATTTTGTGGAAGAGTACATGGAGACAGAAATTGCTTAAGGTCATATAAGAAAAAATAGTCAGAGTTAGACACAAGTCAATTGTCCTGTTTTATCTGTTTTTTAATTTCTAAGCATGACTTTCAATTATGCATAATATTCAATAATTTCTCCCCAGTGAATACCCAGTCCTGTGAGGCACTGTGCTTTCAGGTGAGGTTCTTCAGTAGCTTTATCACTAATCAGCATTTTTTGAGTTTTTTGAGCAGTTTCACAGGAATGTACATCATCTTGCAAGACTATGTTTGTAAGGAACAGGAGTGCAAAAGTCTTCCAGTAGTTTTCAGGCACAGTTATTAAACTGTTTCCTGTTCTTCCAGTCCAAGTGATAAACTGTGGCATCAGCATCATGTGGGAAGTTGTGGCAACATGTCCAGGGTCAGCAGTTCAGCTTCTCTGAGGAAAAGCCAGGTGCAGACTTTAAGGAACTAGTAGGAGTATACCTTTACTGCAGTCCAAGGTAGAACTGATCCATGTGAAGACTCAAGGATGACAGCTGTGGTAAAGCTCCCCTCTGAAAGCAGCCACACTTTGGGGGCATGGTCTGAGCTATTGAGTGCACACTTGGAATCCTGTATGGGCTTGTGCAGGCCCTGATGGATACCAGGAATCTGCAGGCTCACTGCTATGGGTAACAGAGCTGTCTAACTCAAAGCTAGCTTGAGTGTTTTCTTATGTACTGCAGCTACAGTTCTTGACTGCATTGCAGATAAACTGTATATATAACTTGATTTATGTATGTACATGTTTACTCACCCTGAAACAGAGAAACACAAAGACAATATGCAGCATAAGTCTCACTGTACAAAGTCTTCCAATGGCACTAAGCTGATTTCCAGGTAAGAGCTGTGCTGTATTTGCTTCAAACCAATAACATTTTCCAACTGCTTAGTAGGATATCTTACAGTTTTGACATCAAGTTGCATCATCCTGAAGATGAGTACATGCTTATGCACTGCAAGAATAGTTGAGGAAGCTGTCTGTGACTTGCCCTTCTCTGTGTCCTATGATACCAATATAGTATGTGTGTGAGTTTCTCACATTGGTTAACATTGGGTGAACTAGATTCACCTCAGGTAACAAGTAAATATTGGAGAGCATGGTGTATGCCCAAACTGTTAATGACCTTAAAAAAATTTTAAAAAGGCTTCCTTTATTATGGCCACCTTTAGCTCTTTGAGGGTGTAACTGCAATTTCTATTTTCAATGAAGTGTTCAAGTGTGTGAAACTAGTAATATGTAGAGAGCCATAAACAACGCAGTAATCTGTAACAAAAAGAACTGCTATGTGCACTCCCGGCAACCACGGGGAGGGAAAAAATAGCAATTTAGCCAAATGTTCAGAGCAAATAATCTTGTGCCTTTTCCTGTCTTTTTGAAGTTCCTGTGAGCATACTGCAGAGCCAGACTTAAAGTTCGACATGGCTCTAATTAGTGACTGAAGAAAGAAGGTGTATTTGTGCATGTCAGCTGGAAAAACGTGCCTTCAAGGACTCAGCTCTGTTGATCTTGGATCTGATTTCAAATTGGCTGACTTGCAAAACAGCCCTTTAAACTTAGATACGGCTTCAGAATGACTGCTGTCAAAACAGTAGAAAAAAAATAAAGTCCTACATATCTAACCCTGTAGTGTATGCAAAAAGCAGCTCTAGGAGCAGCATGGCTGACTGTTATAAATTATGTGCCATAGGCATCCAACTGTGTAGATGTAAGTCTTCTTCCTCTGGAAATGCATGTGCATCCCTTTGTGTTTGCTGAGGCATTATCCAACTCAAATATATAATATTTTCTTGGGAATTGAACTGCATTTTAAATGCTTTAGTGGCTTCATCAAACAGTCTGGAAGAAATGCAGTTGGCTGCTACATACATTTGAAAACATAGGAACAATCACACCTTTTTCAAACAGGGTCATATGGGATAGAGATGGGAGAGGTAACATTTGTCCACAGAAGATGGTGAGGTTTCTGTTGTGTAACCTCCCAAGCTGCCCTATGTGATTTCATCCAGCTGTTACAGCAACAAATCCAATTTTTTCAGATGTATCCATACATTTATGAGATGATTCGAGCTTGAAGAGTTTTAATCTACTGCTGTTTTGGGCTCAGCTTTTGCAAAAAGTATTTACCTGCTTAGTAGTTCTACAGTTATGAGGAGTCTGTAGGATTAAAAGACAGCAGTGTCATTTATAGACTGATACTAGAAACAGCTGCTCAAAACCTGGAATTTTGGTATAAAAAACAAATTGAAAAATTCAAAGGCAAACCTACCACTGTTTAGCTTAAACTTTGTGCCTGTACTTTTCAACAAAATGGGAAACAAGTAAACACTTACTTTGGTGGCAACTGATCCTTTTTTCTTCTTTTTTTGACATGAAGCAAAATAAAATTTTGGATTATCCCCCCCAGGCCCCCCCCCTGAACTGATTCTTTGAAATATGATTTCAGACAAATTGAAGACCCATTTTGAAAATGTAAAACCAAAATATCTTGGTGTTTCTCAAGAGAATAAATTAATCTGAAAATGTCAAAATTAAGTATTTAAACCTCTTCAAGAATTCCCATCTATACTTTTGTTTAAAACCTGTTTGCTGAATTTGACATGGATTTGTGAACATTTTTGTTCCCTCAGAACTCCGTTTCTCTCCATTGAGGATGGAGAGCAAATCCTCTATTACGACTTGTTATTTGACTGTAGGCAAATTGCGCTCTCCATGTCCCCACTCAAACACTGGAGACACTGCACAGACTCATATATTCAGTTATTCTCTCATGTAACAAGGCAAGCTCAGGCCTTGGACAAAAGCAGACCTTGTGGATTAGGTCTGTGGGGTTTCATGAAGCTGCACGTAGTGTTTGGAAGCAACAGAGCTAGAGAAGCAGTCTGACTGATGCTGCAAAACAGAGCCGTTATTCAGAGCAGTTGTGCATCTGTGAGTTATAAGCTGCAAATTGCTATTGCCAAGCCTGATCTTCTCCAAGGATATACATACATGTCAACAAATTAGAGCAGGAGTACAAGTAGCCTGGCACTCCTGGCTTGGTCTCCTCCCAAAGAAATGACCTACCCTCACAGTCTAAATTTCTCTTGGCCGCAGAGAAGCGAGACATGAGTTTAATATTCTGGATAATAAACAGAATACTGAATTAAAATCAGGATGATGCACCAGACAGGGAATAATTTGTGCTGCTCTGCTTGTCTCTCTTTGGGCTTTTTGCCTAGCTGGCCAGCACCCAGGGAGCGCAAACTGCTGCCGTTTGCTCCAGGAGACCAGCAACTGAGGGAAACTGGTTGAGAATTAAGTCCTGCTTCCCATTCCTGATGATGAGAGGCACTTAGTGAGTGCAGCAGGGGAGCTGATGGTCTGTCTAAGGAAAGCAGCTTGCTGGGGCTCCAGAGGGAATGGCAGCTGCTTGGGGAGGAGGAGCAAAGCATTGGGACGCAGTGGCGCATAAGGCCAAGCCTACAGCTGTAACAGAAAATGTTATTTTGGAAATCCTGAGCTGATTCAAATAACAGCCTGGCTGAACAACTTCAGCATGTAATACTGCCATGGTGAAGGTGCTGTGAGAGATCTGCCTGAAGCACCAGGGCAGTCGGAGGTCAGCAACTAAGGAAGCAAAATGGAGCAGCCTGGGGAGAGGTTCCCAGGCTTGATTGGAGACCCTGTGGGAAGGGCAGGACTGTGGCAGCATTGGGTGCCCACCTGAGAGAAGGCACCCCATACCCAGAGAGAGAAACTGGGTGGGCAACAGGCAGAGGCGGCTGCTGTGTGGGGACAGTGCAGCGGAGTAATGCTGCACTTAAGGTGGTCGTAGGGCACTCTAGATGTGTGCAATAGTAAATACATCCACAAGTAAAAGACTATGAAAATGAAAGCGGGGGGAAGAGTCAGGAAGGCTGTTAATGTCTGATATTATGTACTCTAAAGTGAAACGGGACGAATGGAGCATGGAGGGGAAAATGGAGAAATTGGAATATTCCAGCATACTGGGCAAAAGGGATTTGGAGGCTGAAAGTGTCTTGTGACCAAAAAGTACACTTGTGGGAGCTGCTTCTACTACAAATGATGCTGACAACCATTGAAAAAAATAATTGTGTTCCTCTGTGCCATAAGTTTCTCTCCTTTGTAGAGTGGGGGCACTAACTCTTCAATTTAATGTTGCGTGTGTGGGAAGGCCCAGAGACCCCAGTCAGGGTCTGAGTCTTGTTATGCCAAGTGTTGTAAACAGCAGAAAAGCCCAGACAGCTTTAAAAATCATTAATCTGCAATTTAAGTGTATTTATGTATCACTGTAGGGAAGCTGTTTATAAGAGTCCCAGCAATATGTTACAGCTTAAAAAGGAGGACATAGGTGGGAAGTGAAGAATAACTGTGAAATGGCAAGAATCAAATAAATTAAGCTCACAGAATAGTAGTTCTTAGTCATAGACAGAAAATAGTGGGAACAGATTTCTGAATATCTGGCAGAACTGGCAATAGAGGCTTTCCTCCTTTCTGACCTTTCAGTGCAGATAAAGATTAAAAATAGATAAGACTTGGGATACCTAGGAGAAAGGGGCACAGAATTAGAATGGATTATGCCACTCTTGTGCTGAAAATAGAGGTGATCATAAGTTCCTAGTCTGTAACTTCTGTGGCTAGAGAAGGTGTGCACTGTTAATTTTGTGATTTGGAATCACGATGTAAAAAGGATTATTCAGTCTCCTGCATGCATTTAGCTGGCCCAAATGTGTGGGGTGTGCGGTGGTATTTTTTTTGTTTTTGTGGTGTGGTTTTTTTTTTTTTTCCCCTAAATGAATAGAGTAGGCAGAGTGCATTCAATCCCAATCTGGTTAGAAGGAGGGTTGTTAAATGGGAAGTGGTTTATTGATTACTATTTTCACAAGCTGTGATAGCTTACCTTTATCATTTTAAGAGATTCTTGTTTTGCCCTTTCACTTAGTGCAAGGTCATGGAACAATTGATTCGGCATTTGGTACAATTTGCAGTTAAAGGGATGGAAACCATGGGTGAGGAAGTAGAATGGTTGCAGGGTTTGTTTTACTTCTCCCTCATTCTCCCCCCCTTCCCCAGTGATTACCTGCTGCATTTGCAAAGAAAATTAATAACCAGATTGTCAATCTACTGATTTCTGCTTGATCAGAGGCCCAGTTGGATCCAATAGTTCTTTCTCCAGCAGGTGCCAAAGACAGAATGGGATTCTTCTGCTGTTACCCACACCCTCTCTCCCCCCTTCGCTAGGATAGCAACAAATCCATGTTGCATGCTTTTATCAAAGTTTAATACAACATTTAGGGTGCAGTGCACAGTTATTCTTTAGTTATTTTTAATCCTTTATAAGGTTCTCATCTAACATATGACACAGCATTTTTAAAATTGTAAAACAGTGTGATTTGACTGTTGTCTGAAGATACAATTGTAAGTGTGGTTTTTTTTAAAAAAAAACCACAACACACCACAAACCAACACCCAACAAACAATGCAGTGCTCTCATATGCAAAGATGGTCTATTGTGATGTTAGATACTATTTTGCAGTCAACATAATCTGCCTTATAATGCAGCAGCTCTTTCTCCATGGGGGATAGAGAGGTCCTGATGTAATTTGAAGGATGTCAAAGCTAGCAGGGATTTTCATGCAACATGGGCAGTAGTTTGGCTTTTGGGTCGGAAGTGCGGTAGCAGCAGCCCTGTGACAGCAGCTCTGTTTGACACTTTTGCCATGACAAAGCTCCCTAGCAACTGTGGTTGGCAAGTGGAGTGTGCTTGCAGGGATGCTGTCTTCCCACGTCGAAACGCTGCCCTCCACACGCTGCCGAGGGCTGGGGGAAGAAGAAAATGGCCCGACTCCAATCAGGACTGTGTCAGCTGGAGAGCACCTATCCTGCAAATGGCAGGCACAATGAAAAACTGCTTCTGTGTGTGCCTTGGTTTTCAGAGCTACAGTGCTCTCTAGGGTGAAACACTCTGTGACAGATAGTAGCCGGTGTTTATGATGAGTGTTGTCCACAACATATCATACTGGTTAAAGATTCCTATAGGAAACACCGTTCTTAGTACAAGAATAAAATCTAGGCTGCACAGATTTCTTTCCTTTTTCTTTATGAAGATGAGTTTGTGATTAGAATCATCTGTCATACTGTAGCTGCAAAAAGACAACCCAAACCCTGCAGTCTAGTATCCAAGACCATTTTACTTTAACGAAACACTGTAAGGAACAAACTGTCCTTAACCTTATTTTCATAGTGAAAATAGAGAGAAATCTAATGAAGCCTTCTGTGATTAGTGATGCTCAGGGACTTAAAGCGCTCTGTTGCAAACAGTAGCCCAAACCTTTCTGTGCAACCGCACTAGATAAGAAAGAGCAAGGAGCAATATCTTAGGGAATGTTTTCTGTTAACAAGCCCTATTTACAGTGTGCAAAGAGTTAACTGTATCCTGTGCTTAATTCATTCTTAGTTTCTGAGAATTCCTCTGGCTGAGGCTGAGAACTGTTGACATATTTCATAGGCAAACCATTTGCTGTTATCCCTGGCCTGCTGAAAGACTGAAATTGCTTTATCTTTGTAGGTGCTGGTAGTGAAACAGAGGGGTGGATGATAGGAATAGGAATTCCCTGAGAAAATTGTGCTATAAAACACGTACTGTGCAACTTCCATGAGAAGTGCCTTAACTTTTGTAGCCTTGCTCTTTAAAGCTGCTCGGCTTCAGGAAAAGTAACTGTGTATAATGAAGGCTACCTATGCCATGGAGCCATTTTCAGGGGAAATGTGGGAGGAAGAGGTGGTGATTCCCCTACAGCTAGTAAAAAATGAAGATGTGTGATTGTTTCTTCAGTTCATAAGGGAACTGGGCTTCATATTTATGAGAAAAGACAAGGTTATTAGTATTGTAGTAACCCATGTTCAATATAAGCATTACTTCATCTTGTTAACTACACTTCAAGATGTGGGGAAGGCTTAATCTGTTTCTTGTCTTGCCTATCTAATTGTACCACTAATAAGAATCGGCATTTGGGGGCTATTGACTTTCATGCCCCAGTGAGAGCTGGGGATGTCCAGCACTGGACAGGATGGAACCTTTTGGTTGTCTTTTGCTGATGTAAAGCAGGAGTAAAAATCCACAGATATGCTGGCATGGTTAGGGTGAAAGGGAGAAAAGACTGGACTCCTATGTGTGTGTGGTTTGTTTTTTTTTTAATGGGGATACTGGCTATTGCAGTGGAAGGATGCATGTGTGAATTATAATGACAAATGAATTGGGAAATGAATGGAGAAGAACATGTCAGGGAAACAGTCAGGAAATGGCAGTTAATATCAACTGAAAGGAAAATGAGCTGTGTACAGCATTTACACAGCAAGGGATGAAAAGGAGTGGAGCAATATAGTTAATATGGCTTCTCTCATCATATTTAATTTTTTGATGGGGATGAAAGCCTGAAAATAAGCTGGAGGCAGCAGACTTTCTTGTTTAATCCCCAAGCACTTTCCCCTTTTCCAATGTAACTAGGGGAACCTGGCATTAGTCATTACTTCAGGTGATTGGGGAGCCAGGAGGGTTTTATGGCTGAGAAGTGAAGGGTTTAGAAGTCAGTCAAAATTCATCTAATCACAGCCACTGAACTGACTTTAATTTGAGAGCATTTGGTGTGTTGTTGGCAAGCTTTCCATCTATCATAAACAAAGACACCAAACTGACAAAAATACTTGCCAACCCCCTTACCTCCTACACAAAAACATTAAAAAGGCAAGTAGCAAAGTCGTGTCTGATGTTGAATTAATACTGGCAGGGGCGGGAGAGCATCTATTGATCTGCTTCACATAGGCATGTCTATAACTCAGATGGCTGGGTTAAGATGAAATAGCAGGTACAGAGAAGTGGTTTGATATTGGGAGAGAAGGAATCTGCCTCTAATAATTATACACATGGGCAAAGCAGCTTTTAAAGCAAATCAAAGCAAAGAGTTTGGTCCAAATTCAACTCTGCCACAACTCCACCGAGGGCAGTACTGTTACACCAAGGATGGATTTGTCTTTCAGACCTTCACAAAGGGGATGCTATTGAAGCTGGTGGAATGAATTGACAATATAGTGGGTCTCAGGAGGGGATATTCAGAGCAGTAAAAGCCCTGGCCTTTTTTGCCAGGCAGGCACTGCAGATGGTGTGAAGGGCTCTGTGTTCCCCACACTGCCACAGGGAGGGATCTTTCTTTTCGTGAAAAGGAAAGGCAGTGATGAGAGAAATAGATGGCAGCTTACCTGCCTATAGGAGTAGTCATTAACATGAGAGGAAATAATCGGCCCTTTGTCTGGAGGGGTGGAAACAGCCAGGAGGCTTGCTGAACAAAGGAAAATGTTCAGTCAGGTTATGTGCATGTCTTTGCTGGGGCAGGAAAGGGAAGCAGTTGGAAAGACAGTGCAAAGCTTGTATGGTAGTCCTATTCTCTGTTTTATTTACAGTTCATAGCGCTTTAAGCTCTGGGTTCTTTGGCAATAGCTAAAGCTAAGCAGTACTAGACTTCCCCAGACAACCAACTTTCCACAAAATTACTGTGAAGCGATTCTGTTGATTCAGTAAGTGGCACTGTTCTCCCTGACTCAATCCTGTAGCACTGTGAGGCCAGGGGACACTGTGCTGTCTGTCAGCAGTAATCATGAGTTCTTGGTTACTTGTGACAGAAAAGATACCTGGCCCTCTTTCTAAAAAAAAAAACAAAACCAAAAAAACCAAGTAAGAAATATATTCATGCAGAGAGTCAGCTTCTTCAGCAACAAAAATAAATCTTGTTTAGAACAACCTACATGTCCATTGCTTTATCCAAGCCTGTGAACATGTAAGGGCTGAAAGTACCAATTCTCTGCTTAAATTTTCACTTTTAAAAGCGGAAGTAAAGAGAAAGACATTCTTTGGTTTATGATCCAGTGTCTTTCCCAGCTTAAGTGAATTTGGCTCAGGCCATTTAAAAAAAGCAGAAAAACTAAACTCATTTTCTGTGAGAACATTAAAGTCTCCAAGATTCTGAAGGGTGTAAATGCCAAGAAGAGAGAGGCTTCATTTTCATAATGATGAGCAACAGATTGAAATTAAGGGAAGAAAAATTTAGGCTTTATATCATGAAACACTGTCTTTCAATGGAGCCTATGTGCCATTGGCACATTCTGAGGAAGAGGCAGAGCATGCCAGCAACTGGCTCTTTTAAAAGTGGAAAAGCTGAAATGCTGAGCTGTGTAGCCACTGGTCCTGGCAGTAGCTGGGAGATAGCTGGTGATGGCATGAAGGTCTGAGACCTGCACATTCAGTGAGACTGAGATTGTCATTTTATTTGTGCCTTGTGCTCAGTACTGGCATGCACAGCAGGGGCTTGGGTCATTGCCATGCTTGCTAGCATGAGCGATGCAGTGCTTTCCAAGCTACAGGCATATGTAGGCGTCTATGGCTTCAGGTTTAAGAAACAGCCCGAAAAGCTATTGACTAGTTGTGGAATAACTTATTTTGTTTTTTTAATGTTAGTATATTCCCCTTAGGCACTGGAAAGCTGAAGCACCTAGAAGAGATCTGGGGTCTTAGACTGGTGATTAGGTGTGTTGCCTTGTGGCAGAAACAAGGTTACAGAGATGAGGGAAATAGTCAAAACCAGTTGCATTAGGAGATTCAAACTGTGACACCCAACCTTTTCAAACTTGGGGCAGAGACTATTTAGGTCTTGGTTCCTGGGGTAGCAACCGGCCCCTCCCAGGACTGGTAGCACAGGACCTGTTCTGCCTGAAGTGTGACTGTAATCTTGCGTGCTGGGTTTTTGCAAGAGGAGTAAGATGCAGCCCCTGATGCAATCTGCTCCCACCAGATGGGTCAGCTTTTGCCTGCAGTGTTCAGTCACAGCTCTCTGCTAGTCCTAATGCAAACCCACCCTAATGCCTATCTGTCTGAACATAGGCTCCCCACCCCATCTGCAGCTTGTCATATGATGGGGCAAAGCAACACATATTTATTGGGGTAAATGGGACCCATCAGTTATGTAACGGTTGCTGATTTGCACACAATTGCTTCCAGCAAACACAGTTTGATGCTGTGTTGAAATAAGACTAGATGAATTCAAGTTGTGAATTTCCCTCATTAATTTTTTGAGTGGAGTGGGGGATAGGAGGGAATTAAAAAACCACACAAAACCGAAAACAAACCCCCCAAGCCCCCAACAGGGGATGTTACCCCATTCAAGAGGCGATTCAAGACCATTAGTGACCTGCTCCTCAGTCTGGTTGCGCCCCCCCCTCCGCCCTTGCTGAAGGCTGGGAAATGGAGCAGGAATGCACTAAACTCCATGTTCTCAGTAATAATGGTTCAGCGGGCAAGAAAATATCAGTTATAATAAACCCTGTCTCAGAAATGTTCTCTAACTGCTCTTACTAACTTCTCAGCTGTGTAACAACAGTGCCTTTGATTCCCTTGTCCTCCTATTCCTGGGGTACTGACTTTGGGTCCATCTTGGGTTCCAATTTGGGTCCATCTTTGGGTTCAGCAGAAAAGATGACTCCAAAGGCTCTCTCCCAGCTTCGTCTCTGTACCGTAGCATGATTGGGTTCAGCTAAGGGCAGGCACAGCCTTCCCCATGGCTGGGTTGCTTGGCAGCACTGGCAAGGAGGCCAGACGCATGCACAGTAGCATGTGGCTGGGATGCCTGTCCTGGTAAACTTTCTAAGCTACATTCCCTAAAACATGGTGAAAAGGAGGCTCTGTTTATTCATCTCTTCCCCAGATGCAAAGGGAGGTGGTGCTTTAAGGTGAAAGGCAGATAGGATATTTTTGATGGTATCCCCTTTAAGTTCAAAGATCAGCAAAATTATTTGATATTTGCCTTCTGAGTTTGTAAATTCCTGAAGTCAAATTGGTCCCCCCCCTTCAAAAAAAAAAAAGTAAAATAAAAAAATGCAAACCAGGTTCCTAGTCAGAAGGATTTATTTTCTCTTAGAAAAACTAATAGTCCTGGCAGTGCATTAGAGAAACTGACTGCACTGTCCCAGACGTATGCTCCATTCAACTTTTTAGATTGCTGTAAAACCTACTTTAGGTATTGGAATTCAAGCCACTGATGCAAGACAGGGAAAAGCAGCCCCACAAAAAGGGAAGCATTTACAGGGCAATTGCCACTGCGTGTGGCAAGCCCCTCTCTTAGCACAAGAACACTGCCTGCTGGGACTAACTTCTCAGTTGGGATTAAGGTTTTTTTGCACGTAATGATAAACCTGCATCTGGACTCATGCACAGATCAAGACTTCAGCAGGTAGATTTGAAATTGAGATCACACTGGGTCCCCATAGCCTTCCCCTCTCCTAAGGGAACCATACCTGCTTTGCTTCCATCTGAGAAATAGGACGATTAAAACTTATGTATCACAGGGTTATTGTGAACATTGCCAGCAACATCTGTCTTGTCAACACTGGAAATAAAGGCGGGAGGCCTGTGGGAGATAGCCACCTAGGTCCTGGGTGGCTCAGCTCTGGTGGCAGACAGGTGGGTCTCCCACTGCTGACATGCTGGGCAGGCAGAGCTGCAGTCTGCAAGTGCTGCTGCTCCTTCCCCTCCTCTGGTACCCAGGACCAGTGCTGGTGAGGACCCCCTCTGTGACCAGGGCCTCCTCTCCTCTGAGTGGTTTAGAAATGTCTGCGTTGGCTCCTCTTGCCTCCCTGAAACCGAATGCCATTTCAAGTTTTAAAATTTCCTAATTGCTCTAATTAATTTAAAATGGAAAAAAAAATGCATAAAAATGGAAAATTGATGCTTCTCAGTTACTTTTACCCTCTCAGCTTTCTCTCAAGCAATAACAGAATTATATTTTCTGGAAAAAGGCAATTATTCTACTGTTTGGTTTGAAACTAAATTTTTGGTTTGGAAGCATGTTATCAAATTGAGCAAAGTCCAAGGGAAAAACTTTGAAGAAAATTAAAACATTTTCTTCTTGAAGATAGAATCTGGACTTCTACTTTTAGAAGAGATTTTACTGGGGAAAGGATTCATATACTTTGTCTCTTCAAAAACTTTTTTCCCTTTCTGTATAAACTTTCCTATATGCATTCTTTTTTCCTGGAACTTCTCTTAAACAAAACACCAAACCAAAAATCCCCCAAAAACCCAACTTTGCAAACCTGGGGAACTTGCCAAGTTCTCCCAAATGTGTGATTCCTATTGTATAGGTTTCCTTTTGACATAAAGAGACACTATACTTGCAAATGTCTCTGTTTTCTCTGTAAGGAGATAAAATGAATGTGTTTGCCAAACGGACAGCTTATATGAATGACTTATGATTTTATTTTTTAACAGAAATCTGCCAGCTATGTGCAGCTGGGTGTTTAATTCATACTGAATAATTTATGCAAGAAATTTCTCTCTTTTGTATTCATAAATTCTTTGTTTTAACATAATCTTAATTTCAGGCTTAACTCCAGTTTAACAGATGCTTTTGCCCATGAACATATTAATAGACAGTTGTCCTTCCTTTAACTAGTGTGAGTTTCCTGGCTTTGTCGTCATGTTCCCATTTAAACCTCTGGGGGTTTTGAGGCCTTGTCATGGAAAAAGATTATTGTTGTGGGATGGAGCTTATTTGGGTGAAGCTGACAGGGAGCCAGCAAAGAGAGGAAGTGAGCTGGTTTGAGGGTGCTGGAGTTCATGTGATAAATGACATTCTTTACTACCCTGTCACTGCTGGAGCAGAGAGATACTTCTCCTTTCTTATCTGGGAAGGCCTGTGCATGTCCTGCATCCCTGACGGGGCTGTTGGCCGTAGGGGTTGGGCTCTGGGCCTGGAAGCAGCCCAAAAAGACTCTGTTAGCCAAGGTTCAAGGAGACACGTTGGTGTTTTTATAATGGCTAATCTGGGGGAAGGGGGGGTGGACAGAAAATCCTTATATCGAAAATCTTTTCCCCCTTCTGAACTAGAATGAAAAACTGAAATTTCTTATGAGGACCTGAATCAGTATTGTTTCATAACTTTCATCTTTTTAAATTTAGTTTTGAATTTGGGTATAGTATGCAATGTCAAATAATATCCCTCTATACTAATATTTAATGCAGTAAAAATGTAAATGTGCAAAATTTTAACCAAAACAAAGCAACAATCAAAACGATTAATATTGACTTCTGTTCCATGGAGCTTTTAGTGAAATCAGCACAGTATTGTGCAATGTTTGATTTTGATGAAAAGGTGCTTTTTTAATTGCAAAACATCTGAGCAGTATTTTTGATCAGTTTGATAGTGAGCACCCTGCAACAATGAGAGCTAATTTAACTATGCCTGAATCGCTCTGAATTCTGTAGCTTATGGACCGCACTGCAGTGGAACAGCAAAGGTAAAGACTGTCAAAGGGGAAATGAAATAATAAGGTGCAGAAAATGGACCATCAATGAATGTCAGACCAGAGGACTCTGACTTTGTCCTGTGAACTCTTGCACTGGCTTTGCCACTTGTCTGCATTGTTGAGACAAGAAAGGATATTTTATATATAGGGAGGGAAAAAAGGACATGACTGACTCTTAGGGCAAGAAGGTTTACGGCTACCTTTCAAAGGGATGATGCTTGCTGACCTTCACCATCATACACATACAGCATTTTTTGAAGGTTTTGTGGCAGACCTGCCCCTTGTGAAGACACCAGGAAGAAGAGTGGGCCAGTGCAGGAGGACAGTTTGCCATCTGCAGGGAAGCATCAGCATAACACCGTGACAGGCACTGGGGATAAGTGCTGGGAGTAAGTGATTTGTTTCTCCAATCTTCTTGGTGGTGGCTTCTTGTCAAACCAGTTCACCTTGGAGGAAAATGTGGAAATACGAGTCCCTGCAGGAGAAGAGTGGGAAGGGTGTGCTTCTTGTCTGTCTGGGATGGCCGTTGTCCACGCAGGTGTGGGCAGGGTCTGGCCAGGCTCCTGCACCCTTGGGAGCTGATGGAGCAGGTCATCCTTTGGAGAGGCCTTCACAGAAGCCTGCTCTGGGGAAGCTCCAATACCTTATCCCCAGCGCAGTTACATGCAACTGGTACCTAGAATGTCTGGGAAACTGAGGCAGAGTTTGTTGAGGTATGATTTGTCAAGTAGGTGGAAATAGGCCAAAAAGTCAGCAATAAGGGCTGGGAGCTGTACTTTCAGGGAGGTAGATAATCACACGCTTTCTTCATGTGGCTATGGCTTGAAACTCTTTAAATTATATTGTATCTGTAGCTTAACTTGCTAATTATTCGGAGATATTAATTTCTAGATAATACAAAACCTCTTTGTAAGGACTGTGCGAAGGTAAGTGATGCATTAGTGAAGTTGGCCAGTTTATCTTTAATTAGAAAATCTTATAAGCCTTCGTAGTTTCAAAGAGTTTGGGCCTCCGCTTAATACTGCGGAGCTGCGTGATGGCAAATTAATGTAAACCAGAGAATTGTTTCACTGTGGTGCAAAATTAAAGCATTAGAGCTTCAATCCTCAATTTATGCCTGAAGGACAAACCTCATGGATCTTATGAACTGTTTTCCCAGTATGTAGTATATCCCAATATAAATTGCAGAGCTCATCTGTGTTTGTAGCTGCTTGTGGAGCATATTCTCTTCATGTTTTCAGAATTTGGAAGAACAGATGGTGAAAGCTTAATCTAAATAAACTGAGTCCCAACCAGGGCTCTCAACATGAGTAAATCCTGGATGTTAAAACCACAAAGAATCCAAGAGCTTCAGGCATTGCTTAGCTCTAACAACCATATCTCTAGCCTTGCACTACTGTGTCCTGAAGCGATACCTTTCTGTACAGGAAGTTTCTGAGAAAATCTCCATCAACTAAGGCTGTTAGGAGCAAGAGACCAAATCGTACAGAAGACATATGCTGGAGCAGCCATGGAAAAATATGCCGCAACACACACTGGGCTTTCACACAAATCCTGGCTCTCCTGAGAAGTCATGCAGACTGCTCCATGTCGCCTTGGCTGGGAGGCTGAACAAAAGATGAGGTCACCACTCCTCATGCTTGCCCAGATCTTAGCCTGGTCCTCCCTGGGTAGCCTCAACTTCAAAAAAGAAAAAGGAAACAAAAAACCCCAAACCAAAAACCCAGCAGCAATGGCCTGAAAGGGGTCGGTACTGTTTAGGTCTCCAAATTATTCCTTACACAGTAGGTGAGTCATGCTGCGATGGAAATCAGTTTCATTGTTGGAGTAGGGAGCTTATTGTGCTGATCAGAGTAAGGTGCATTTTATGCTGCGCTTTTGTCTTACAAGCCCCGCTGGGAGCAATGAGCATTTTGGCACTCCCTATGGGCTAATTTCATTGTGACTTTAAGGCTGCAATAGGTTTCAGTGTGAGCTGCTGGGTATTCATCACTTCCAAAAATTAGATTATTTAATTAGGAGCCCATGAATTTTAGGAGCTTAAGTTTAGACTCACTTTTAAAAATCTCAGCTCAGTTTAACGTGAAGCAAATCTTTGGACAACCTTGGACTTTTGAAAAAATGAATTTAGTAGTGAAGATGAACTGGGGGTTAATATATGCTGCTCCAATCTATCCTCAGTCAGGTTCCTGTAGGAAATGAAGGGTAAAGTGGCAAAAGGGAGGCTGTGCACTGCTGACAGCATCTGGATCTCCCTTGCCCCAATCATTGAGGCTGGAGCAGTGTGATTGTACAGACTGTTTGCTGGCTCAGGTCTCCCACTTAGCATGGTGGTCAGTGCAGCAGATTAAGGGATACTGAAATAACTTTCTAAGTAACCAGAAGTCATTGACAGGTCTAGAAATCATCTGGAAAGCCCTAAGGACAGAATTGATTTCTGTAGTGGTTTTCCTTACTGTGTTGAATTTTTTTTTTTTTTTTTTTTAAGAAAAGCATTTAATGAAAGTCTCTGTCATTCAGATAATACTCATTATACAACCATTTCTAAATCTTTTGAAGAACTATATTAAATCATTGCCAAATGTCTGTGGAATAAATCAGTTTTCCTCAGACTTCTGATTCAGGTGGGACATAAAACCAACTTTAAAGTATGTTATTATTTCTTTGTTCATGCAAATGCATTCAAACTATGGTTTGGACTGTATATTAATGGTACACACTAAGTGTGTCGCCATTTGTTCACTGTGGATGTTGGATGAGCGTAAAGGAATATTCCAAGTGACTTTATAGTTGTATGTACAGAAGGTGAAAACTTCTGTAAAATGGCCGTAAGAATGTTATTCCTTCCACAAACATATGCAAATAGTGCTCCTTATGTGTTGGGTTTTTTTTTAAGCAAAAGTTAATTGTTGGCAAGGGTGGTTTACAGTTACCCTCCCAGAACACCTGAACTATACTAGGAGTCAGGGAATCTGCATCCATGTTCCTGCCTGTATACTGAAATCCTCTTCCAGTGCTTTAAAATTTCAGTTTAGGGATAGACCATTGCATTCTCCAATGAACTAGGTCAGCATGAAACCCTGCCAGATGCTGGCATATGGGGGGCTTGTGCAAAGGGGGAGGATGTTTTGTTCTGAGACAAATTTAGGGAGTTTGCAGATCCATAGCAGATTCTCCATTACTAGTGTTCAGGCCTGTAAATATTAGGGTCTCAGTGTTTGCAGACAGATCCTTGCAGTAAACAAAACAGTTAAGAAACAGAACAGTGGTGTGTGGTGGTTTTTATTTTTTTTTTTTTTTTTTCTTTTGCATAGGCCTGATGGTTCATTCACCAGAACGTAGAGTACTTGTCTCAAGCACCCACTTCACGTTAGCTTCCATCAGGAAAGGTGCTCCAGTCACTTCTCAAATCAACAGTGGCAGCAGGGCTCTCAGAGTACCAGGAGGCAAACGTGCCTGGACCACGAAATGGTAAGAGAGCAACACCACTTTCCCTGCTCTGCTAGCTGGAAACCTCTGCTTGGTTTGTTGCAGATAAATGTGAGCCTTCCCGTGGGTGAGGGAGCTTTCCCTCCAGGAGCTGCCCCAGGCTGTGGGAGTGTGCACAAGGTGGGGGGGAGAAGAGAGCGGGCTTGTATTTAGGGTGTGTATTGGTGCCCTGCAGCCGTTGTCTGTGTGCTGGCACCTCCCCAGCAGTTGGGTGTAAGGTAGTGTCCCCTAGCTTTTGAAGGCTAAGCTGCCTCGTCCTTACTATAAGAAAAGAACGTGCAGACAGATTGCTCATATGATGTTGCTGACTGGTTCTGAAACCGTGTCATGTCTGCCTCACTGAGAATGCCTTCTCTAGCCTTTCTTAAGGGTTTTTGCTCCTGTTGGTTCCTGTAGTTAAAATATGAGCACTTGGTCTTAACTTTACTAGCCATAGTGAAGTGCCTAAGGGATATTGCAATGTGTTTGACCCACCGGTCTTTGGGCATGATCTCTACTTGGGGTAGAAGTTATATAGTTCATGTACTCTTGCATCGTATTGGTTTCTTTTTGAAGAACTATTAAAATTGTGTTGGGTGTGGATATCGTGCAAAGGGGGAAAAGGACTTCATAAAATTTTGCTAGCCCAAGGGGTGGGGAAAGTAAAGTTTTCATCTTAAAATAAAGGTAAACCAGAGAAGGTGAGAGAGACAACGTGGTAAAAAAAATGAATAACTGGTGAAGGAGGGAGAGATGAAATAAGGAAGTCTGAAGAACTTATATCTTCTGTTGTTTTTCCACGCTTCTGCAAATATCAGGCTTGTATTGCTTTTATTGCTTTGCTAACAGTGCTGTTGAAGGATTAGCCTTTCACCTTGGGTCCTTTTTCTTCATTTTCTTTAAATTTGGTCAACCTTCAGCTGGCAGCAGTGGCTCCCTTTAGGCCTGTGGAATGCCTGACTTTCTTACAGTGCAGCAGTAGTGTCAGGGATATGGCTCTAGCAAAGTTTTTACGAGTGTTCTTCAAGCTAATTCTTAGTTTCTCACTCTACGGGCAAATGCTTAATTTGGGTTTTAGTCTGCAGTTGCTATGAATATCTTTCTGATCTTTTTCAGTTTGAGTGTCGTCTTTGGCACTGATTCTTCCCCCCATGCTCCCCCTTTCCTTCCTTCATCAGTCATTTATTAATTTCCTTTTCTATCTTATATATTAATTTCCAGTCAGGCATGTATCCTAAAGTACTAGGTTATATTTAGAAGGTACTGTACCTCTGGAATAAGAAATCCCATTATATTTATGGGATATTATCCTATTTCAACTCACTTATGTATAACTTGTCCTAGGCCTGCATAATGCCCAATATCATGGCATAAGGTTATTTCTTCAGTGTTTATATTGTTAGGCATAGTGCTGTCTCTAGTTTCAAATCCTTATTGAATAAAGTACCAGTATCTTCTTTATGTCCATCTGCCTTTGCTGTAGGACACCAGAAGCAGACAGCTATGTGTGGTAAAGAATGATGTAGAACAGTAGCTGGAAAACACTCCTGGGTATTCTCTACTGCTTCTGGCACTAGAATTTCAAGCCCTGCCGCATCCTCAGAAGGATGATGTTAATTTGACTTGCTCAGATTTGGGATCCTCTGAGGCCTGGAATGACATTTTTTCTTCTGTACCTCAGATCTGATTTTTGTAGGGGAATAATGTTGACCAGTGACGCTGAATTAGGTGGAGAAAATGTTGCCTCTGCTCTGACACTGGTGAAAAAAGGTTTATTTGTGAACAGAATCATTCCTGTTACATGTATCGTGCAGCAGAGAGTATACAGCACTCACTGCCTGCTCTGGTGTGCAGAGGGAAGACTGCCCAGAGCCAGGGTGGGCCGGTGTGGGAGGAAGCCAATGTGGTTGTTAACAGTGGGAAAGCTGGAAGGGTGTAATTGGAAACATGAAGTCTGTGGGTATTTCCTGTGGAATTCCATGGAAGTATGAGACAGTCTTGGCTGGTGACTTTTCTAGCAGTGCAGCTGCAGTGGGCCCATGCTGATGGTGCCAAGGGGCTGTCAGGAACAGAGCCAAAGGTGGAGGTGGAGATTTGACACACCTTGGGTTAACTGTAGGAAAGTCCCTGTGCTTTTCATATGGGAAAAACAAACCTGGGCTATTGATTGGTGGCATGGAGCTGACAGACATTATATTTTGCTTTTTGGAGAATTTGTCTGTGCTTCCTAACACATGCCAGGATGTCCAGTAGGTTGTTTTAAATCTGGAAGAGTGACTTGCACCACCAGGCTGTTGAAGGGAATATTCGCTTGGCTGATGTCCATCATTGCACTAGGCAGTCCCTTTTGAGTGATTAAAGGAATAGGATGAATAAAGACAATATTTTTTTTCATACTGTTCAGAAACTTGCACTCCAGTATATGATTATGTTGTAAAAAATGCATATGTAAAAAAAACAACAAACAAACAAAAAACCAAATTAACAACAACAACAAAAAAACCCCCCAAACCAACCCAAACAAAAACCACCACCAAACAGACCAGTATTCAAGGAAAAACATGTTCAGGTGTTTTGTCTAACTCTCCTGAACAATAATATCTACCATAAAACCTAATCATTGAGATAAAGGAAGGAGGGGATTTCATGATGTGAAAATCGACTGGTATGGGACCAAGGCTGTGGGTTAAACTAACATTTGCTTAGGAAACTTGGATCAACTGGAGAATTTTAAAGTTCTGAAAGACTGTTTATAAAATAAAAATGTTGACAAGTCTTCTACAGTTCACTGAGCAGAACTCATGTCTGTTGGGATTATATTGCCAGAGATGAGCTTGCTTGTGTTAAGTTATTTAAAATGCTCAGAACTGGTTTGCTTTAAGATGTCGAAAAGGGCTATTTTCCATTTCACTAGAAGGAAGTAAGGGAAAAACAACTTTGTCTTTAGAAGAAGTAGTTTCTGATCTCTAAAGTGGGTATTCAGGATGTTTTCTTTGTTCTCTGAAGTCCATAATTAATATTTGTATCCCAAGAATTCTCAATCTCTGTGAAAACAAAGAATTTTGAATGTGTGCACATGTGTAATGCTCATGTGCATCTGGAATACACTTATGTATATTGCTGCATTTATGTTGTACCCAAATATACACAGCAATCAAGATGTTACAGGCTCAGCATTACTTGATGGCTGATAGCAAAATACAGACCAGCTTTGAAAAGGAAAGAAAGACCTATTGTACAGGCTATCCTCAGCCCAGCAAGGTGTGTAAGTTGCGAGGTGGAAGGGGTGTGAATTGCTTTCATGGCTTCAATGGTTTAAGTTATGCACAGCGTTAATCAGTTGGCTGAAGATAGCCCTAATGTGGTTACTATGGAAGAGTTTGAGCTTTTAACACAGCAACATAAACGTTTGCTTCCAATGGCCCCCACTTTCAGTGAGGTGACTAAATGTTGCACTTCTCTGTGTAAGTTATCATAGTGACCTGATATTTTTAGTACAGTGCCTTTTTGGACTGGCTCTGCTGTATAGCCAGGATTCATTCTGCTGCTTCCGACCTTAGCCAAATGCTCTCTGCAGTTCACTATGAAATTTCAGTTATTACTTCTGAAACCTGAAAGGTTTAGCAATATTGCAGATTTCCATCTTTCCTAACATTTTGGCCTTCATATTGAGTATGCAGTCACTACATTTTGACAATATATTTTACAGTTAATTTTCCAAGCAGTGTTTTATTAGATTAACTCAGATAGGAAGAATAGCTTCACATTTATCATGAGTGACTTGCATGTTCAGTCAAACACTGTGTGATATTGAGTAGTTTAAATCTCCAGCGTAGGAACTGTAAATTAACATTAAACGGAGTAATAGATGTTGAGAGGCCTTTAAACAGTCATGCAGAATTACTTGTTGCCAGTAATTTCTCCTTGAATACAAATATATTATCTGTTCTAATGTTGTTTTAACTCTCTTGATCTGCATGTCACGAAAAGAATATCTTAAAATTGTGAAATGGCAAGGCTGAATAGTGTAATGCATAATTGAGACTTATTGCCATTTAGTAGAAGTTTCAGGTTTGCTTGCAGCTCAAATTACTAATTTTCCTAAAAGCTAATGATACTTTAATTGCTGAGCATGGTCCCAGAGGATAAATACCCATCCTGCTGGGACCACTGATCCAGCCTCTTGATAGTCTTGGCATAAAAATCTGACCTGTGAAGATGTGAAGTATGCACTCTTCTGTTGCAAGGGATGACTTTACTGAGTAAAGTAGTCCTTTAAGGCATCCAGGCAGAACAGTGTGGAGCATATTCACTACAGACTTCTTTTTTTTGATAAACAGAGAATTTCAGACCTCAGAGATCTCCATTTAACACATTGCACAAGTGTGAGAAATTTGGACATAGGCACAATAAATAAATCAGTAAAAACCCCTGTAGAGTATGCTGCAGGATGCATTTCAGAGCAGAACTGTTGGTGAAGAGCTTGTCATTTCCAGTTCATGTAGCAGTTGTGAAAAACAGCTTTGCATCTTCATAATACTGCAGCAGTTTATTGACTTGCATTATAATCTAAGGACTGGGATCTGTGCTTCCCAAGGCGCTTAGGAAGCCTGGTGACATGCATTCAATACTTCTGAAGATTGAAACTGGAAACTCTGGCTACTGAAATCAGGACTGCGTTAGCACCCATCCATGATAATACCTTCTCACTGAGTTGCCACATATCCACCTCACTGCAGTGTGTCTCTACCTGCTTATCCTGCTTCCTGTTACCTTTGCTGTCTCCCACTGCATACTGTAGGGTGCACAGTACTAGGCCATAAAACCTTACCTCCTCGTCCCTTCTCCATCCCTTCTTGCAACCTGCTGCGCATCTTTTCCCACCTTATGCAGCTAAACAAGGCAAAGCAGGGAGTTGGAAATTCATTAGTTCTTCTCAGAACTTGTTATCGTGCCTGAATATTATTTGTTTTAAACCACATGGGGATTAAGATCCTTTGAAGCTCCTTGATTAGTGTTTAGGGGAAAATAAAATGCCAGTTTAAGCTTCTGATCTTTCGTAACAGCATATAAAACTCCAGTGTTCAAATTTATGCTTAAAACAGCTGTTCTAGAGTCACATTTAACCAAAAATTAATTAGCCTGGAAAAGAATGACTAAAACTTGATTATATTTAAGTTTGTATTTCAGCTTCCATCTGTGGTGAAATCAAGACCTATTTAGCTTTACGATCATTCATGGAGATGTCTTGATTTTTATTCTTATAGATTACAAATTTCTTGCTTGCTCGTTGTCTTTGTATATGAAGAATGACCTTATTTAAAAAATCCTCATGGTTTAACTTTCTTAGTAGGAACATTGTCATGCACAGTTAGTTGAAACTTCTGTGGTGAGAAAAGGCATGTGCTCTTGCAACAAAAGCCTGGCTCTATCCCTGTATTTGCACTACTTAACTGGTATGTGCGAAAGCTGATCTGTGCTAATGCTTGATAATAGTATATGGCAGCTAGCTGTATGTATGGTTGACCAGTTGTTTATCCAGTTACTGCGTTTATGCCGACACAATTAATACTTTCATACCTAAACTCTCCTCTTGTTTTTTTAATGTCTAACCACCACTGTCCTCATCACTAGTGTGATATTGAGTGCCCAGCATAAATAGAGAGGTAGATTAATTTATCCTTGGAGCAGCCAGTCTTAAGATATAGCTGCTTTGCAGAAGGAGCTTGATCTATCAAGACTGAGACGCTGCAGTGCATGTTTTAAGTATTTTGAATCACATACTCATTGGACAAAGAATCTTCTGCTGCTTCCTTATAAATGTAATAGCTACTGGAGTAGTAGCTATCTGTGGATCTGTTCAGGACCAGCTGTATAAAAAGTGCTGTCGTCATGTGAGCATGAATATGTTAGGAAGCTATTTCTCTCCATTCAATCTGACTAAAGACTATAAGCAACATTCAAAGGCCTGTGTATATGTGAAGGGACATGGTACAGTTAAGCACTATCTGAGACAACACATGACTGTAATGGTTTTACAGTGGGCTGGCAGTGCCCTATATATTTTTATTAAACTGTTGCAGTCAGAAAACCTGCATATTGTTGTAGGTATATGGATGATGGTAAACTCTTTCCTGGGGGAAGCAGGCATTTAGTTGGTAAAATCTACATTTTCTTTGATTTTTATGCTTAGTACATTTTCTAGCCTCTTGTTCACATAATAGTATCTTTTATTTCTTTGTTTTAGTCTTATTTCTTGTGATTAACATTACACTGTTCATGCTAATGAATTCATCTGGGGTTGACCTGCAATGTGTTCAAGCTGGAGTTTGTACCCTCCTAATCCTAGGTCTCCTTCGTGAACGTCTTCCTTGCCTGTAGCCTGGGTGGAGCCTGTTCCGTCCTCCGCCAGCACTGGTATGTGAGCAGGCGATTCAGAGTTTTCAGTCAGCTCGTCATTATTTATGATATAATCTGTGTCACCATCCTTCAGTTGATCCTGTATTCAAACAAAGAAAAAGATCAGTGGAAGGGAGACTCTTGAGCAGGATTTTTGTTAAAGCTTAAATTAAGAACAAGTCTGATGCAATTCCACTTTCATTTTATTTCATTATTTGCTTATTTTATTCAGGTGTGAATTTACCATCTTGATGTTGATTAAAGCAAATAGTTGCTTACCATGTTCTGCTCTTGAGCAGTGTTGAGAAACATAACCTACCCTTCAGATCTTTAAGATAATTTCAGTGCTTAAATATCACTGATGGGTAGCTGATACTTTCAGCATCTGGCTGACTGATTTAGAACATGCCACTCATTTGAAGCTCACAGTATTAGTGGCCATTCTTGAAAATGTAGCACTGCACCTTCCAAGACCTCTTCTCCACAGCCCTGAAGAAATTGTATAATTCTTAGCCTTAAAAGTAATAAGCTTTGGAAAAGAGACTTTGGTAAAGCGTTTCATTGAGTATGGCAGGTTTTGGATTACATCTTAAATACAATAAACCAAGCTAGGTACTTACACTATATGCACTGGAGCTGGTCAGAAGCCTGGCAACAGGATTACACCATTCAGGTAATGTCGTTGTGAGAGGTGGACCGGCGTGGGTTAAGATAGGTTTTAGGTATCTGTGAAGCTTGTTAAAGAAATTTCCCATACAGATGTTGATACTAACATGCCTCTCTATTACACAAAGAAGTTTCATTTTAAAGCATAAGGGAATCATCTAACTGAATGGAAACACAGAAATTACCACTCTTTACCCACCCATTACTGCATACATTCACCTGTCATCAGTCTTGTCTAATGTTTTTCAGTAACAACAACAACAAAAAAACCCGAACAAAACAAAAAACCAAACAAACCCCCAAAACACTTGATGCTCAAAGTCTGTCTTGAAGGGTACCAGAACTAGCTGAAGGGGATGTGTCATGGGATACCTAAATGCAGTAGGAGCTGAAAGAGAGGAAATGTGCACTAGATTATCCTGTTTACTATTCTCATCTACTGTTTGCTGTAAGTGTGATCTCTTATGCAATTTTAACAGGAAACAATTTAAGATGCAACTGTATCAGCTACTTTATGTAAGAACAGTAGTGAACGTTTTCTTAAACACATATACTCAGCCTTTTGTAAAATCAGTGCATTTCTTCAATAGGCAAAGTATAGTCATTAAATATTAAGTTTCTTTATTGCTAGGAGTGTACATAAGTTCTCTGTAATACTTTATTTTCAGCATTCAATGCATTTGTTTTACACTTCATACATCAATGCTCCTTTATATAAAATTAGGTAAATAAGTTAGGAACACGCTTTACGCTATTGTCTTGCACCTGTCTTTCCAATCTTTTCATCCCAAAGTGCTTTATTGAGATAAAAGAAAAACTTGCTCATCTTGAGCAATTATATCATCCTTGTATCTGTCAATAACAGCTCTCCCATGAGTCCCTCAAGTTGACTTATCTTCTCTGCTACTTTTACTTGCAAAGTAATTTTCAGTGTTCTTTGGGAAGCAGGTCTGTCAGCTATTTTTGCTGCTAGGGAAAATTTGCTTTATTGATTGTCATCCCACTTTCTCCCCCCTGCTCCTTTCTCTCTCTTTCTTGCTTGTGCTCTCTCCCTCCCTCCCTCTCTCTCTCTGTCTGCCTCCTTAAAGAAAGAAAGGAACAAATGTAAAACTGAGTAGAGTGATTCAAGCTCTGCAGCAATACTGTAGAAATACTGAGTAAGTGGGGCTTAAACCTAACCATTCCAGTGCCTCCTTTTCTTTCATTATTGATTGTTTATGGTATTGCTGCTTTACACACAAAGTACAAATTATGTATCCTGAAGAAACTGTTATGTGAAACATCCTTACCTTTGTCACAGATTGAAAGGCTAAATAATTTGCTCTGCTGTCCTCTATGCTACAGCCATGGAAGCTGTTCTGTAGTATCTCAGGTGTGTGTGTATGTGGTTTTTGTGTATTTTCTAAAAATTAAATTACATCTGTCAGAAGATTGTGTGATTCCTTCATCCAAGGTCATATACTGACTTAGTGTGAAAAATTAATTATGAATCTACTTGAAAAAAAAATGGTAAGATTTTAATATAAATTCTAATTGGAACCATGATCAAGGTGGAAATCTCATGAGATCAAATTGTGTAGGGAAAGTTTAGATCCTCTTGCTTCTGTAGGAGTAAAATAAAACCAAACAATCCTTTTCTGATCCACTCCCAATCTTATTTTAAACCTCAAGAAAGAAAACCTCCAAAGTGCCAAGCCGTTAAGAGCTATTATTAAAAAGCAATGTATAAAAGCCGTTGATTAGAGTTGTTTTGTTTTCAACACTTCAGAAAAACCTAATTAAAAGGCCAAAAATGGAAATAGGAGCCTAATTCTAGGTTTTTAATATTTGGAAATATTTGCTTTGTTAGTACAAACAGCTTGAATTATTTGAACTGAGTTGTCAGACCTAGCATGAAAAATGCAGGCTTGTAATGGAAGTTGCATTTGATTATACTGATTTCTGTCTGCTCTGTTCTTGTATTCTCTTCCAGAATAAGTAACTGAAGATGAATATTACTCTGCATTTCCTCCTCAATCTGATGATCTCTCAGCTAGGCCTTACTTATAAGCAGCCTTATAACTTTATAATGAGCTCTATAGCTCTCAGTAAAAATTTGACCCATTTTCCTCCTGTGCTTGCATGAAGCCCAGCACCACATCAGATAGGAATAGGGGCTGCATGTTGAAACAGGCAATCTACTTGGCTGCCACAGTAGTCGTCAGTCTTTTGAGCCACCACCACTTTTAGCATAAACTTTTGTGTCTGGTGTGTTTAACTGGTTGCTATGTATGCACATTGATGTTTTTAAGTTGAGTGATGGCTTCATTTTGGGCTGCAACAGGTCCTCTAAGTCCCCTTCCTTTTGTGCTTGTTTGAACATGTTTGTTGTGTATTGTCCATGCTTCTGCTTTGGAGCCTCTTGAGATGCAGTTTAAAGTGAAGACAATCTTCTTGTGCTGCTTGTGATGCTTCGGATTCTGTAATAAATTATTTACCTCTTTGTTCCTTATTTAACTAGTTATTATTTAGCCCACTAAAGGAACTTAAATTGCACTGGCCTATTTTTCATTGTTTTAATAACCTATCCCATAAATGTTTCCTCTTTATTGTTGACACAGTTGCTTTATAGTATTACAGACATAGTCACATCATTCAGTGCAGCATGAAAGAGGAATTCTGATCCATGTGCAGTGCTGGCATTTCAAAAGTGTATCAGACACGGGTCTACAGCATTTTAAGGCTGGCAAGAAGTCTTATCACACTCCAGCTCCTCTGGTTGCATCCCCCAGCATATCTAGGGAGAAATAATTCCAGTAGTGTAATAGAAAAAGGTAGATTTTGCACTAAGGCTGCTTTAAAAATTGGAAGAAACTAAGTGTAAAACTCTTAGCATAACTCAGAAATTACTGCTGAACCAAATTAATGCCTGCCTAATTCAAGGATAGCAGGATAGCAGGAAAAGATAGCAGGAAAACATTGTATCAATCAACCCACTTCTAGATTTGTACTTCAGTCCTCTATGGGCAGTCTCAGATTCTACACCATACAATATACTCTGTTAAAGAACATTATTAGTATTGTAAAGGTGGTAACTTTTAAGTTGGGAAATTGAATTCAGGATGCCTGTATATGCACACATATAGAACTTTAATCTGTATACAGTGCTGGCACGTTAGCATGCCTTTACTTTCATAATCAAATACCAATTTTTCCATTGACTCCCCACATCTCCAGGCTTCTATTCTCAGTTCACATGCCCAGAAAAGTTTACCCTGGGTCCCCTCATTGCTATTTGAACATCCCTTTGCTCAGGCAGTTCGTCTTCCCTTGCCACTAGCTAGGCACAGTTCCTCTGCCTTCCTGTCTTACTGACACCAGACTCAACATCTAAATCTGTTTACCCCTTCCTCGTTCAGCTTCTGTCTCTTCTGAGTTTGACTCATATGATGTCCTTTTCTGTACTGCCCAGCAATAAGCAAATAAGGCAATGCTGTTGCAGACAAGAGAGTTGGCAAGTGTCTGAACAACGTAGTCTAAAGTGGAACCACAGGCAGGTTGTTCACTGGGGCTGATGAGGCTGAGCAATTCAAACAGGGGCTGTGGGAGGGTACAGCATGCTCAATAGCAACAGGACCTTCAGAATTTAGCTCTTGAAATTGAAGAGCTTGGTTGGTTTTTTTTTTTTTGGAAAGTATATGAATAGCCAATTTTTCAGAGTTTCACAATGTGATCTAGTTTAGGATAGAGTTTCAAAGAAATGGCAAAAGACATCTCTAGGGCGGAATATGAGGTCTTTGCTCTAAGTACAGTGCATTTAAAAATAATCTCATGAGGATTTATCAGGAACAAAACTATGGAATTGTTTGATCCCCCCCCCCCAATGTTATGCCTGAAACAAACATCTATTATGGAAATTTCCCTCCTATGTAGCTACTGTTTCATAAAAATACAGGTAATCTGAACCAGAGTTTTCAAGTGAGAAGTCTCAGGTCATCTTGATGAGAAACACTACTGCCACTAGCCATATTGCAGAACATTTAGGATTTCCATTATGCAGAAAACTCTGAGATTTCAAAATAGTTTTTGCATCATATCAGGATGAAGAATCAGAATCTCAAAATTTCTGTTCTTCCAGCCAATAAGCATCAAATGACCACACTTTGTTAAATTGACATGTTCTGTCCAAATCTTGATAATGTTGGTAAAATCACTATTTGTCTTCTTGATAAACAGCATTAGCATGTTCAAATAGGGAAAAAATATTCTGGCAGAAATGTTGTGGCTGTTTTCAATCAGACTTAAAGGAGGTTCACTTTTCTTTTGTTGGAGGAACAGAGTCCTAGTTCAACTGTGGTTCTACTGAAAAGCATAATAGTAACTGCCATGCCCTCAATTTTAGTATGCTTGACTAGAACCTTTGAGAGAGAAATAACTTGTAGTTTTTTTGGGGGAACCCACCCCACAACCCAAAAAACCAAAACCACAAACCAACCACAACAACCGCCCCCCCCCCCCAAAAAAAAACAAAAAACCCCAAAAAAACCAAAAAAACCCCAAACAAAAACCAACAAACCCAAACCAAACCACCCATGAGCAGATGATGTGGCCACAGTTAGACACACAGTTAGACACAGACACAGTGGCCACAACATATGGCAGCTCTGCTTCAGCTCTGTAAAGCCCTGCATCTGTACCAGAAGGTGTTTTGCTTTTTTGCCTCATGGCGTAATGGAGGCTCTGTAACTCAAGGTAATCCCATTCTCCCCAAAGGCAAATATGCTCACAGTATAATATTTATTATTAAAAAGCTCCAAAGTACAGGAATTCTTGTGATACTAGTTAAAATTACATATAGCAATTTTTCCAGAGACTATTTTCCTATAATCAAACTGTGCTATAAATACACATTTGTTAAAAATACGTTATTTAATATTCTATTGCTAGGTGCTATATTTCTGCTGTAGGCATAAGGCTCTAGAGGTAAATGTTGCCACTTCCAGAATCCTTCCTTTGTGCAATGTTTTTAGGATTTCTTGAGGTTTGCAGACTTTTGTTTTAAAGTGTTCCTTTTGTGAACATTTTTATTTAAGTCTGAGTTTGTACATTAGCTATGTCTTGAGTTTAAAATTACTTTGTTGTATTTATGAAGAACCATACATAAGAAGGGTATCAAAGATGTCAATTCTGTTCGTTCAATCTATTTTCTGTAGTAATGAGAAATGATGTTTTGTTCCTTTGTAGAGTTTTTTGGTTGGTGGCTTTTTTTTTTTTTGAGAATGATTTTGATATTAGCTATATGATAGCCTAAAGAGCAAACATTTCCATTTTGGTAGTGTTTGAGTGGGAGGAGGCAAACCATGAAACTTTGATTAACTGGCTAAGTTCTGCATGTGGCTGACTCCTGCTAACACATGACTAAGATTATATGGTTACTTTATACAACAGCTTGTGCGCGTGACTGAGCTGGTGAAGCACAGAGACATCTCCAGGTCTTAAGTGCATGCACAGCAGATTAAAATCACACAAAGAAGGAGAGGTTTTTTGCAAGAGCCAGGAGGTGACTCCTCTAAAGAGGGTGATATTTTCTCATGTACCATGGAAGTTTCTTCAGAGGATGGGGAGCTATCAGTGTAGACTGGTTGAAAAGTGCAGGCCGTGGCTATATTAGATTTAATTGTTCGATTACAGGAATAACAGGTATGTTTTTGAAAAGACCGTGAGATCTACAGTGACTTAACATGTAAAGATAACCTAATCTGCACTGTGCAGAAAGCTGAGAAGGAATCACTAAATCTGGTATAAATGATATTTTAACCCATAGTTGTTACTAGTGAATTCTGCTCTAGTTCTTTGTGACTTTCTTCTCTTTTTATGGAGTGGTTTAAAAAAAAAAAAAATCCCACTACTGTTGTAACTTAAAATACTAAACAACCGAGGATAAATGGAATCATACTGTAGTCCTGCAAAGCCAAATCATCAGGTCTCTCTCTTTTTTCTTTTTTTTTTTAAAAGATTCATTCTTTCTGTCTGTCTTTGTCTTTCTCATGTCTGAGAGCAGGGAGGGTGGATGAAAATCAGTTGTAATAAAAACTAGTTCAATGCATTCTTATAGGAAAGTCTGTCTGTCACATTCTAGAGCCAGATGTAGTGTCAGACCCAAAGAATTAACTCAGGCTTTTATGCAGACTATGGCTAAAAATTTGCTGCTTTCAACTTTGAAACTGGAAGCATTGCAGAGATGTGGGCAAAATGGAGGAAGTTAATAGAACTGATCTTAGTCAGGTCTTTTTATAGATAAGTAGCTGCAGACTGAGAAGTGGCTTGTTCTCTAGTATGCACTGAGTAAAATGTCTGGGATATTTGCATACCATGGGCTTCTAGTTGTGAGCTCACTGAAGCAGACAGGAAAATTGAGGCATCTTACTCAAGTTATTTGAAGCCTATTATATCCTGAATATAACACCTCCATGCAAAGAAAAAATCCAAGACATAAAAGGAGACTTGCTTATATAATTGATGAGTGGTTAATGCAGCTACTATTGAAAATAGAACAATAGGGCATGCAAAAGGATAGAAGAATACTCATATAAGATTCAAAAGGAATATATGAACAGGCACTAATGTCAGATGAATTAACATTAGAAAGAGCTTTGGAAGATGCAGACTATGTGAGGCAGCTAAAGAGAAGAAGAAAGAACCTCCCTGACATCAGTTGTATAATAACAAGGAAATGATCCTCTAACAAAAGAAACCCCAACCAAAATACAAACAACTAAAAAAAATGCACCAACAGAGATGCATAGGTGTGAGCTACACACACAATGAAGAGATAAGACTATGTTGCGCTAGTGACATCAGCATTGATGACATGCATGTGACTTTTCAGAAAAATGTGTGATTCAAAGTTGACATCATTGGTAGGATTCATGTTCCCTATCTTCAGACACCTTATAGTAGGCTATCTGAAAGAAATCTAATCTACCAGTCTTACTTTATCATCAATAAAGAGAAATGTCCAAATCCCAAGGCAGTTAGTCTCATCCTGCAGTGCTGGAGTTAATTGGAATGAATTGAAACCAGGATGAGTTTCTTTCCCTTTATTGACTATAAAAGAGTCTGAACAACTAGATTAGAGTTAGATGGCTAATAATTAAGTATCTAAAGTTTGGTGAAAAGAATTTCACTTCAGGACATAAGAAAATAGAACCCCTGAGGCAAAATATAGGAAACCAAACACAACATCCTCCATACCAAGGAAACTAGGAGTGTATGAAAGGCATCCATTTTCATAATTAGGAATTACTATATTAAATGTATTTAGAAGAAAAAAGATAAAAGTAATATAAACTTCTGTGTAATAAATATGCTATCAAAGCCAGCAGCAGAAACAAACTTTAAAATCATTAAGCTTGTGAAAACCTGAATGAACATGGAGTTCATAAAAATAAATTTCACCTTGGAGAAAACTTAAAAAGATTTCCTAGTGCGTTTGAAGGCACACAAAATTTCTCAGGACATTGCAAAACTGGTCTACCTGTGGCTTGGCAACAGGGTTTCTTTTCCTGCAGAAAAGGAACTTCTGCACATGGTACATCTTTAGTGTGATTACAAAACTGGAGAAACCATTGGCATGAGTAAGCTAAATTATTGCATTAGAAAAGATGAACGCTGGTGTGACCTGGCTGTGCATAGGCCCTTAAGGCCTTAAAAAGACTCTGATGCCAGCTGCCTTAGATGAGATCACTTTCAAGCTCTTCACATGAAGCGCATTTGTTGTATAAAATGCTTCAGCCCTGGTGCTGGCAGAGGGAATGGATGTAGAAGAGCGAGCAAGTTAGCAGGGATTTCTGCACTGTGTGGAAAACTATGTTTTATCAGAATGTCCTTGGCATCACTATCTGCCCGAGAAGTATTCCAGAAAACAGATGTGTGAAGAATGAGGACTGGCACCAGTTACACGCCTTGCTAATGACAATCTAATACCAGTGGCACCACAAATCTAATAATCTGTAAGATGCAGGGAGAGTAAACCTTAAAGATTAAATGCAGTGAAGTACAACTACAAATTGGTTTTGATCAAATGAACTACTTCAAGCGCATCATAAAGGAAGAGAGAAAAGGTCTGATCCAAATAAAGTGAAAGCTATAAAGCTTTTAAAAACCTTTCATCAATAAATTGTATTGGGTACAATGAACTTGCACCTACTAAGACAGGTACTGAGGATAGCAATGGTCGTAGTGCCTCTACCCTAGGAGAGGAGAACTTGGGGACCAGGAGGGTGGTGGAAGGAGTGGGTAGCAAGAGAGTAATGTGAACAAGACTTTCCAAACAAGATGGGCATCATTCTGCTCAAGCTAAAATACTACAGTGAAAGCAAGGCAATAAAATGGCTGCTAGAACTTTGTGAGCAACAGCTGGAGTAATATTCTTTGCTATGGCACTCTGGTGACAAGGATTGAGAGCTAAAGCCAGTGCACCAAAATTGTACTCAAATAGGAAAATAATTATTTGGCATTTTTTCAGGAAGTCAGATCAGATATTTCATCATTACATAGATATAACAGCACAATAACAGTTAAAATAGTTCACAGACCTGTGGAGACTGTTTTTGACAAATCTCCAGCTTCTGCATTGCCAAGGTTCAGAGGATGCTCTCACAGTTATAAAGGTACAACTTGAAAGGAAAATATTGAACCCCTATGAGAAAATCCTGTAAAGAACTTCTTTTCTTGTGCAATTTTGTTGAAGGATGAGCTATGACCATGGAGGAAGGCTTGGAGGAACAATGTGTCTTATATTCTGATGCTTGCCTGTGTTTGTAAAGATGCTGACAAAAACAGAGAAACAAAAGTGATAATTTACTCTCTCTCAAAAAAAAAAAAAAAAAAGGGGATGATCTGTATAAAAATAACAGACTCTCTCTTCCTCTATCAGAAGTCTGTGGAATAAAGAGTTAAATGAGGAGATGGGTGTCATGCCACAAGGGAAGAGAACAGTAGCTCCAAAGAAAATGAAAATTCTGAAAAAGTTTTTTGAGGACTAGTTGGCACAGTAGTGAAGACAGACCAGAGCACTATTCTCTTGGCCCAGTATGAGTGTACAAACAGAACTGTGATCAGGGATGTGTGTATCCCTATAGAACATAAAAGCAGGGCACCAAGGTGACCTGTTCTGGGTGAAGCCCATGCCAAAGCTGACAGCAACAGGATAACATACAATGTATTCATGAAATTATATTATTGCTTATTTGTACAGTTGTGAGAAACCATACTCATTCCGGATATGGAAGTAGATTACAAACCAGTGTGACAAGATCAGGATGTGGTTTAGCACTTTCGTGGAAGAGTATTTTACTCAGTAATGTGTTGTACTTCTGGCCAGTTAGGTAATAAGTAAGAGGCGCTGGGAGTGACTTAAAAAAAGCAGTCTTTTAATCTCCCTATGCTGAGCTGCTGAGAGCAGGATAGCCTTTGTAAAGCCTTGTTAATAGAAAGCTTGTTTAGTTTAATATATCCTCTGAGAATCTCTAGTCCTGTGAGCAGATTGGTCCAAAGATTATGTCTTCAGATTCTTCAGCAGCTTTTTCCAATGTGTAGCCTATGTTATATGCACAGTTAACTAGCTGGATGAGGTTGGAAGTCTCTAATAGGTTTGTGAAGAAAGCACATTAAGAAGTGGACGGCTCAGTGTTGAGGAAGGGAAGATATATTGCACAGGAATAGGTTCTGCTGTAATCCAAAGAAAGCAGACTTCTGGCAAGCCAGATCTTTGTTTTTGTAAAGATACTTTAAAATAGAGAAAGACCAGTTAGAAAACCCTCGTGATATAATGTTCCCTAAGAGGTATGCAAATTTCAGTGCAAAGAACAATTGAGGATAATGAATTATGGCAGATATCCTAGCAAAAAAACCCCCAAAAAATATTTTTACTGAACAAGGATAATAGCAGCTTTTATACTGCTAGGAGTGAAAGAAATGTGAGGTATTTATCCTAATATTACAGTTTAAAATTCTAAATTGGTAAAACAGGATATGTTGTTTAGGAACAGTGGCAGATTAAAATAGCAGTACAGAGGATACATATTAAGAGAGATCAAACTGCCTTTTGATCAGCAGAGAAGCTTTATATTTGATAAAACAGAAATAGGAGAAACTAGTACTAGATTTCCAGTTGGGACAGTTCATCTCACTGCTTCTATCACCACACTAGTCTGGATCGGGATAACCAAATTCTTAATATCTGTCTTTGCATGAAAGGCTTTTCCTGTGAGTCTGTGAATGCTCGAGAAAAGTATGTTGAGTGAGGACAGTGTGCTGTAATGGAAAAAGTTTGAGACACATGGGACAAGGGGAGGGTGGGGTGGGAACAACATAAATTTTTTTTGCAAGTGTGACAAGTGACTTTTATGGTTTGGTTAGAAATATAGTTGGGCAAAAGTGAAAAAATAAGATTATTTCTGCTAGAGTGAAGATTTGAAGGGGATATAATTACGCAAAGCTATGGTATTCCAGATGAGAAGCCGCAATGAGAATTTCTAAGCCTTTCTTCTGTTTTACTACATTTTTAAAGGAATGTGGGAACTTAATGAAATTAAAGGGCACTCACTTTCAGGCAAAAAGAAAGATGTATGATCTTACAGCAGGTGCAGCAATTCAAGGTGCAGCAATCATTGCCTGAAGAAATCATGGAGCCTGTGATAAATGGAAGTGTAATCTGACACTGTAACACAATTACAGCTGTGCAAGCCAAGGCAAGGGGGGTGCCGGACCTTAAGCCTCTGGCAGGGGTGAGGGAATTCCCCCACTTTGTTCCGTACAACCCACAAGATGTACTTGGAGGGTTTTCTTTCTTCCATCTGCTGCTGGAACATCAGCATGATGGTAAAGGATCTGCTACAGTATGAGGAAATCTGTGCCCTTGCAATGTTGTCATTGCTGTGGTTGGCTAAAGTATACAATGCTTTTATAATGATTTTTAATGCATTATTTTGACGTGTTATTAGAGATGTTGCAGCTATTACTCAGGCATCGGTTTCAGAGAGGTTAAGCCAGTCTCTTAAAGCTTGCCTACCTCATTTCTGGCAGTTCATTATGTTTCCAGTGAAAGATTCTGGAAACAGATTAGGAAAGATACTTTTGTTTTAATTTGGCATCATTCACTTCTATTTATTGGTGCAATATACTGCGCACATGAACCAATGCTGGCACTGACCCAAATACAGGCAATAATAGAAGTGGGGAAAAGTACAATGCAGCATGAATGAGCATGAGGTTTTCTCATTCTCAGTGTTCCATTACAGATGGAGAGGTCAGCTATTGGGGTTTCAGTCATGAGTTGCTCATAATACAAAAGCTAGCTATACTATGCATGAGCAAGTGTAGCTGTTCCGTGAATGGGATTTTGTTAAGAAACACATTCATTGAGATCACTGCTTTTCTTTTCCTTTCCCATCTCTGACAACTCCTGCACTCAAGTCCTAATCCAGGTCTGTTTTCAAAACTGTTTGCCACTCAGATTTCACTCTAATGGCTTGTTTCCAAATACCTTCACATTTTAATTGATTTAGACCTAGGTTTGTATTCAAAAGCCTAACTCTGTGCGAACTTATGCTCAGTTCATTTCCTTTTTTCACAGCTATTTTTTCCCCATATAAAATTGATGTAGTCACTTGTTTCAGTGAACTTTAAAATTATTGCTTGGCTGTTGATGACAGCTTGGTTGGATGACAGCATTTGGATAGCTAAGCCCATTAATCTGTTTTACCCCTGTGAGAGAGCATAAGAAGGAATTTGGCTACTTGAAGGCACTTGATTTCTCCAAGTTCTTCCAAAATTTTGTTGCATGTAGAAGGGACCTGTTTTCAGCAGTGCAGTTAACTCCCTCCAGCATGTTTACATAGCTCTGCAATCGGCTGTGGAAGGGAGGCAAAGCATGGTCCTTTCTTCTTTGAGGCTTCAGCTTTCAGGTTTTATGTTAGCAGCCTTGCTTTCTTTGGTTTCCAGGAATGCCTATGGCTAAGACCTGGCAGATATCAAAATGACTGCTAGGCCTGTGAGGAGCATGGGTAGCCTGGCCCTATAAATAACCGATCTTTGGCAATGGCATGGCTAGCGCTAATTCAGGAACAACCAGAGCACTCTAGTATAGAGGGCAGAAGATCAAGCAAAGAACTGAAATCTTGTCTGGACCTGTGTTTCTCAAAGTATGAAAGAGCTTTGAGCAGCAGCAGGTATGACATGCCTCCTGCTTTCCATATGAGCTAAGGCAATGGACCAGGCTCACTGTGTGTGAACTGCAAGAGTCCTGTAAGGTGTTTGAAAGTGGAAATCTGAATATAATATAGGTTAGGTTGATTTGCCCTTCTAACTGAGGTGGTGTCAGTTATGTGTGGTCTAAGGGCTGAATTATTCATGCTGAATTATAATAAGCTCTTATCTAGAGCTTCACCGTTAAGACTCCCAAGGCAAGGCATTCCTTGGCATGTCAACCAGTGACTGAGGTCATGTAGTCCTTCAAGGCCCTGTCGAACAGAGGCATGCAATACTGCCACAGGCACCTGAATTAGTAAGGCTTTCCGGTACTCTGGTATGGACCGCTACATCTAGATTTCTGTCTTGTTAATTAATAATCCAAATTGAAGGTCACCTATTTTTTTATTAGGAGGATAATAACCTCTAAATTTTTTTGAATCAAAATCCATGATGGTACCTTTAAAAAAAAACAAACAAAAAACAACCCAAAGAAACCCAAAACCCAAACAAACACCTCCCCCAACAAAACAAAAAAAACCCCAACTCCCAAAACCTGTAGAAAGGTTTCTAAAAGGTTTTCAAAAAAACCCCCAACTCCCAAAAAACCTGTAGAAAGTGTGGAAACTTAAAACACATTGCTAAGCTTACTGGGTATCTTAGCAGTAGCAGTCATATTTTTGAGTTTACATATTAATGAATTTTATGTAACACTGCAGTATAGAAATGGCTGTTATCAAGATATGCTCTTAGAAGACACAGAGCTTGCAGAAATGAGATGCCTGAAAGGTTAAATTCTTCTAGAAAAAATTAAAAAGAAATAAGAAAAGGGTCAAATAAATGTTTTGGTGTTGCCAAAATTGGAAATTATTACTATCTTGCACTAGACATATTTAAATTTTCAAGAAATTATTTTAAACTAGACTACACCTATCTTTACCCTGTTTACTGTGGAATCTGGGGACTAAGTATCAAATGGGCTTAATATTGCAAATTGTCAAAAATTAAAAAAAAAACCAAAAAACCAGCCCAGCATTAGTGAATCATAATTAGTTTAAAATCACATAATATAAATTTTAAAAGTAAACTCTTATCTTCTGGTGTTTGGTACTAGAAACCTTCTCCAATCTCTGTAATATAGCCCTTGGAGATAGACCATTTTAGGCTGTATTTGGAACTTTTTTCCTGTTGCTTTCAAGGAAGAAGAGAACTGTAACACAGTGACAGTAACATCTATTTAACCTACATATAAGGCTGTTGAGAATGTTTTTATAGAAAATAGATCTTGTCAGACAAATCTAACTTTATCCTTGGATGAAATTACAAGTTAGATAAAAATGACCTGCATTTAATAAGCTTTGTTAAGGCATTCGGAATGGCATTATGATAAAAAATTAGCTCTCTACAGTACCAATAAGACATGCATTAAATTGATTAAGAATTGGCTGGTTGATAGAGCTGAAATAGTAATCGTCAGTGGAGAACTGCCATGAATTGGTGAGTGTTTCAATGCAGGTTTTGGAGGGGTCAATAGAGAATTTGTTATTCAAGAATTTCACCAGTATGAAAATGCTGATGATAAAACATATGGATGATGCAGACTAAATCGTGATAAGGACATAGCAGTCATGTATACATACCTTGATTGCCTGGTAAGCTGGTCTCATTTAAATATATTTCCTCTATTTGCATTCCTGAAAACAAATAAGCAAGGAGGGCCAAACTTCCCTGCAGTGCTTGTGGGTTGTAGTGACAAGACTTTTCATGAGTTCTGAGGAAGGTGATGCATGCAAACACTGAGCAGAGAATAAAAGTAGTATGCGAACGCTCCTGTATTAGACACTAGTGAGACCAGTGCTGGAATACCATGCCCAATGTGGTGGTCCATGTTTTAAAGTGGTTTTCAAAAGGTTGGGAAGGATGTAAGAAAGAAAAAGCCCCCTCATTCTTCCCCCAAAATACTAAAAATAAAGGAACAGGTAAACTAGTGACTTAATGAACTCTTTAAGTACCTTTTCATGAAAAAATACATGATACTGGAATGTTTTTGTAAAAAAAAAAAATAAAAATACAGGCAATAAGCTAAACCTGTGCTAAAATACACAAAACAGATGTTTTGACAGCGACTAACCCGTGGAAAATATTCCTAAGGGAAGTAATGAACTCTCCATTGCTGATATTTTCTGATCAGGAATGGATACCTTCTTGATACCTGGTATCCTTTAGCTCGCACAAGTTTCTGAAATCAATACAGGATGAAATTTAAGAGTCTGATGGCCAGGAGTTCAGACTTGATAATGTAAAAGGCCCTGTGCAGCCTAAAATTTAAGCTTTATGAATTTAATTAGTTAACACCTTAGAAGCCCTTTGACACCAGGAAAGTCATAGGAATGCTCACTCAAGTTAATTCCCTCTGGAAAGATAGTTGGCTTAGTATCTGAGAAATATGTAATCTTTAAGCAACTTTTTTTGTATTTTCTTAATTTCTTTTGAGCCTAGTTGTCCCAGGTTATGTCTGTGTGACTACACTTGCTAAACCCTACCTTTCTAGTTACTTAGCTCTGCTTCATTTAGCTTGCTAACATTCTGTGGAAGAAGCACATCATCTAAGCTCCTCTTTATTTCTCTACCAGTGGAATAAGTATTTCATTATCTTTGGGTGTGAACCTGTAGTTCTTGAATGAGTTTTATAACACTGTATTGGCTTTGTGCTCAATTATAATCATTAGCTTCAAGTTTGTCAACAACAGACTGCAGAGGACACAACTCATTTAGCATCTTGAGAAAATTTCTGTGTGCAAGGTGTTTAGAATTAAAGTAAATTTTTTTTTTTAAACTCCTGTCTCCAACATACATTAATACAATTACAGTAATGGACTATTCTCTCTTATTCTGGAAAAATATCTCCAAATCACATGGAAGATCTAATGGAAATTGACATCGACATCGGTTCCAACGTTTGTCTATCTCTGCAGAACTGTTGTTGTTAGTATGCTGTGGCAAGGCATTTGATGGTGCATAGGGAAAGCACTATCCCAGCCAGGATATGATTAGTGATGGACAGCTTTCAGAGGGGGTTGGGGTTTAACCTGGCAGGCAGCTAAACACCACACAGCCATTTGCTCACTCCCTGCCCCCAGTGGGATATAAGGGGGGAAGTAAAATTTGTGGCTTGCGATAAAGACAGTTTAATAGGACAGAAAAGGAAGGGAAACTAATAAATAATAATGATAAAAGAATGTACAAAACAAATGATGCACAATGCAATTGCTCACCACCTGCTGACTGATGTCCAACCAGTTCCTGAGCAGTGGTTGCCGCACCCCGACCAACTCCCCCCAGTTTCTATACTGAGCATGACGTCATATGGTATGGAATAGCCCTTTGGCCAGTTGGGGTCAGCTGTCCCGGCTGTGCCCCCTCCCAGCTTCTCACTGTCAGGGCATGAGAAACTGAAAAGTCCTTGACCAGTGTAAGTATTACTTAACACACTGATGTTTAGTTGTTGCTATCAACATTATTCTCATACTAAATCCAAAACATAGCACTATACCAGCTACTAGGAAGAAAATGAACTCTATCCCAGCTGAAAGCAGGACAGAGGGTCAAATGTTTATTTTGCTATAGGTGTCACACACAATAGGTGTCCTAGGCAATAGATACCTTCAGTACTGTCAAAGAAGCTGACTTAAAGCTGTGTTAACTAGACTCAGTCTTCATGAACATCATGATGACAAATGTGAATGACTCGTGAACAGTAGTAAAACTACCGGGTTGTGGCAGTATCTACAATGCTAGTTTTGTGCATGGCCTATATCACCCTGGATAGCTGGGACCATCCTTGCTCCACGCTGTGTCTGTCTTCACTCCTGTGCTATCCAGTTCCCATCCTAGTGTTTTGCGCAGCTGCTGCTTCTCCTGGAGAAGGGCTGCTTTTTCCTCCTTTCTGCCTGTCCAGTGGTGCTACTTCCTCTGCTCCCTAAAGAGCCAGAGCAAACTTGTGTGTGATCAGCTGGGGGTGTCTGGACCTAGGAAAACAGCAGCAAAGAAGGCAGCAGTGTTGGGGCAGGGTGTTCCCAGTGCCTCTGCCTGTGACAATTTCTCTCCCAGGGACAGATGCTCATCTTCTGGGGAGTTAGTGAGATACAAGAGAGAGATACTAGGTATGGTCTCTGGAAACCTGATTAACTCCTTCTCCAGAAGGCTTAATAGTGTGGCAGTAGCTGGTAGGTAGCGTGTGACGATTTGTGGGTATCAGTATCATGAAAAACTTAAATGAGGTTGCCTCTCCTTAGTTTCACTTCAGCAGCCCTGAGGGGACAATTTTGTTTCATCCAGTTGGATCTTTGGCGTTGCCATGATCCAGATGAGGGATTATGACACCTTTACTAAAAAAATAATTTTTTTTGCCTCTATAGCTAATAATTTTCTTCCAGAGCACCATTGGAGCAGCCGCCTCTGCTATTTTTGGCATACACACCTCTAGACTGCAGACAAGAGCTCTCTGTTTGCCCCTTCGTAAATTATGATTTTCTGTATCTGAGTGTGATGGTGGGTGTTATCCTGTGTTCTGTCACAGTAGTTCTTGACTATTGCACATCCAGGAAAGCTCTTTTTGATCAGTGAGGGACTCAAACTACAATTTCTGCTAGACGCTAAATTAACTTTTATAATAGAAATACCTTTGATTTCTCAGATGAAAATGTTTCTGGGTTTAGATGCCTGACACTTCAATGAAAAGTCAGAATTTTCCAAGGGCATTTTCATTCAGTTGAAAGCTGCTTTTTCTGTTGAAAACAGTTTTGAGGGAAAATATTTGACCAGCACAGTTAAGGCCCCACTATATGTACAAATACAGCTTTGTCTCACCTAGGATAGTAGTCAAGGACAGAGGATTATAAGTATTTTGAGTTGAGGATGGCTATGTAAGTCTGACCTCAGTACTAAGCAACGTCTTTGAACACCTTTTGAAGGAAAAGGGTAATCCAAGGACATGAAGTTGCATGGAAAATTAGATAAAATGCAGTGTGTTTTTAACAAAAGCCAATTGTGTCAGACTATACTGGTATCTATCTTTGATAAGATAAATAATTTGCTAGACAAGGTTGAAGTAACAGATCAAATATATATGTAGGTTTAAGTAAAGCATATAAGGTACATTGCCTCATGGGAAAATATTATTCAAGAGAGAGACAAAAGGGAATAGTACACATTAGAAGATAGATAAGAAATTAATTTCCTGTTCAGCCAGCTTGGGTCATGTTACAAAGGGCGTTTAAGAATGGAGAGAAGCTGTATGGGGTGTGCCTCAGGCCTTAGTCTTGGGAACAGTCCTGTTACATATAAGTGAGGTTGATGCATAAAGTAGTGTTCATAAGGAGATTTCATAAACAGGTGCAAAACAAAACCAGGATGGTGTCACCAGTACTGAGGGGGATGAGATTACTCTACTTGAGCAAAGAGATAATCTTGAGGACAGCAATAATAGAAAGGGAATAAATTTAATAGTATAAAATAGTTAGGTACCTAGTGACTAATAAAACGAGAACACACTGCAAGACATTCTTGTTTAATACATTTTTCTCCTTAGCTGGCAAGTCCTTATTTTTATATAACTGGTAACATCACTTTATACGGCAAGGAGAGCTTCTTAGTAGTTGCAGTGCAAAAGCAGCATGGCTTTGAGTGTCAGTAAACAGATGCAATTTGCTCAAGAATTGCTTAGATAAATTACTTGGGCACAAGGAAATTTGTCATACCTCAAGAACAGCTTTTTGGGATGCTTCTTGTAATTTGTAGATTTGGTTATGTGAAGATGCCACTTGAATAACATGGACTTATGTTTGTTTGCAACCCTGTGGATGTGTGTGCAAATATATTCACAAATTATCTTCTTTTCAGTGGGGGCCATCAAGCATTAGAGTGGGGAAATGGAATTAATTTGATCCACTAGGCTTGTGACACATTTTTAAAAGCAAAAGCATGTAAAAAAATGTGTCAGTTTGTTTAAAAGCATTGGATAACAATGTTTTCCTATGTTTCAAGTTTGATTCTTGCTTAAATGTTTGGCTTGAATCTTATTTTTGTTCTGATAACTTTGCCAAGTGTTTAATTACTAACTGCTCTTTGCATACTTGTCATTAGAAACTATACTCATAAGGTATAATCATACTTTACACTTCTGTCAGGCACCATATTTCAGTGCTTTACAAATATTACTTGAACTTTACAAAAATATGCCATCATCTGAGTTCAGGAGATGGGAATCCTAGTTCAGTCAATGATTGCCTTGTAAATGCATTTTTCAGTTTAGTAATCCTGTTTTACAGAACGATAACGTGATATTTGACCTACTTGACAGGTATGTTGTAATCTGCTCTGTTTCTGAGAATTTATTAACGCAGCGCGCTCTGGTTCTTATTTAAAGTATCTTTAAAATATCTTCAAAAAGAGTTACCATTTGAAAAGCAGAGGCTTTTGTATCCATAGTTCAAACTCTAGGTAAGTAGACAGATTTTCAAAAGAACACGACAGTTCTCACCAAGTATTGTGGCCTGTAATGTTAACTATTTTAAATTCACACTGTGATTGTCCAACAAATGAGTTTTTTTTTTTTAAGGGGCTATGTCTTAAAACCTTGGTATTAGTTATTTTTGAGACTGAAAGAGACTTGAAACTGGAAAAAATGAAGATCAAAAGGAATTAAAATAGGGTGACTTTTTATAAAAACATAAGGTACTCTATCATTGGAGTGACTTAGTTCCAGTTTGAATGCCAAGTTTTTAATATCACCATCAGTTATGCTGATTTACAAAGTAGACAGAGGTAAAATAAGGCAGGTAGTATAACACTTTGGCAGTCTTAATCTGAGACAGCATTTTAAACGATAATGTGTTTAGATGACAGATTCATATGCAGAGTATAACGATTTGTGTCTTTATCTGCAGTAATGCCATCAACCTAAATAAACCTGAAATTTACTCTTGCTCATCTCACTTTACTGAACTCTTTTTAAATTCACTTTACTCATCTGACTTTTGCAATCATGGGTCTCAAATAGCTTAATCCTAAACCATTCTATTGAGAAGATGGTAAGAGGCACTTTCTATTAAAACCTCTAAAAAATGTTATTGGCACAAGTAAGTGTTATCTGATTAGATCTTTTTCATGAAGTCAGCTCTGACAGCAAATTAAGCTGCATGTCATGATAAGATTACATTGTCATTTAAAAAAGAAAATGCCCCCTGCTTTTGAACTGTGTGATGGTATAAAAGAAATGGAACAATACCAGAGGTTCGAAATTAGCAGTAGTAGATACGTACCTAAAGGAAAAGGATGGGGAAGGAATCATACTGCAATTTGAACTCCAGTTGGTTATAATTATTTACTTCAGCTTCCTTATTGTAAGAGTTCATCCATTGTGGCCATTGAGCCTGCTTGTTCTTAAGTGATATAAATGGTACTTGGATACCTACGCTATTACTTTAATGTTTCAGCCAGTGTTGGCAACAGGTTGTGTGTACACACTGAGGAATGGTATTTGACACATAATCTGTCTTGGAATTAGGAAACCATCTGAGCCTTGAATAAAAGCTAGATGTCTTTAGCTTTGAATCTTTTGGCCTGTTTGCAAATGTCTGTTTTGTATTTTGTTTCCTAGCATTTGCATTCAAGCGCTTATGCAGTGAACAAAAAGAAGCATCTTTCTTGCGCCTTACAGCAATAAAAACAAGAGCAGCTAGCCAGATGTCCAGTAGCATTAAGGCTACTTTAGAAGTTATCTTTCTGAACAGTTTTGTTGGTTTTGATTTTTGCGCTCTTCTGTAAGAAGGAATCCACAGTATGTGGAGTTTACAGGCTTCCACTTTTTTTTATGGATCATGGAAAAGAGTCATTAATCTTAGTTAATGTGGGTTTATGTATATACCGCTTAGGTTTTATGCAGCAATTTTCCTGCAAATGTCTGAACTTTCCTAATCGATAATCTTTGTAGGGTTGTGTACAAGACACTCTTTTGGACCTGCTAGAAATTCTATGAGACTTCTCAACTTTTGTTAATTCGTTTGTGTCCTAGGGAACAAAGTCCTGAATTGCTGTAAATTTGCTGTAATGTTGATTTGATTCTTCATCCTCTGTACTTGCTGACTCCTTAATTAATTAATGCAAGTTTGTTTAGGTTAATGGTATTATTGCAGATGAGTAGACACAAATCATTACATACAGCATATGAATCTGTCATCTAAACATATTTTCCTTTCAAATGCTGTCTCAGATTAAGACTGCCAAAGTGCTATACTGCCTGCCTTATTTTACCTTTATCTACTTTGCAAATACTTTTACAAGATGCTTAAACAAAGATTTACCAGTTTATGTGTTATATTTTTTTAGATGTTGCAAATGATTTCTCTTTTTCTACCAAAACAAAGATGAAAAAGGGAAAATTAATCATTGATAAGCAATTGTAAATGACAAATTCCAGAAAAGCGTGTTTAACAAGAACTTAAAATGAAAGGACTGACTCTTAAAATTCAATTTTCCTCCAGCCAGGTTACTGTTCAGTGATGCTGTCTAGCAGGAGGAGAAATTGATTTCCTAAAAATCTGTAGACTATGCTCAATAATCATAAGTTGATGGTTTTTACCATTTTTGCTAGTATGGTAATGAAAACAATACTGGAGTGATACTAGAAACTATGGAAATAAACTGTTGTGTTAAACTATTAAAGGCAGTTATTGGAGTAATATGACCCTGTGCTAATACATGATGATATTTTGGTGTCCTGTGGTAAACAGTTTGGTGAACTCACATGATTTCCAAGATGACAAGTCTGCCACATTAAAAAGGAAAACTAAATCTGACTTTTATATGGTTCACAAGGCAGTGAAATGTGTTGGAAAGTGTATGACACAAACTAAAAGGTCTACATTCCTCCTAGTCTTCTACTGACTTTGTTTCTGATATTTGACATGCCACTTAACTTTACCTAGCTTTCCTTTTTTTGCCTCTGATATTAGTGGTAAGGACAGTAATCTTATCAAGCACTTTGAAATCTATGGGTAAAAAATTTGTCACATATGATTCATAGGTATCCTTTTTGAAAGATATTCGTGGAGGAATTCAAGGGCTGAACTAGGGGGGGTGGGGGAAGGGAATTCAGCCACTCTTGCTGCCAAACACACTTGTTCCAAGCAAGAGCTGAGCATAGGAGGGTGGTGGTGGTGTACTGTAACAACGTATGGCTGTCCTTCACTGTGTTTGTGAATACCAGTTACTATAAAAATAACAAAAGACTCTCTCTGTATAATTCCCTCCTTGATTTCCTTTTTTTTTTCCTAGTTATTTCTCTCATAGTATCAGGCTGATTGTCACTTACGGTAAAGCACTCTGACAATGTGAGAAAGGTGCCTGAGAAGTGCACATTTCCACTCCTGTCACTCTGGTGGTATTCTCCTGTGAACCTTGTCAGGCAAGCAAACTGAAAGGAGCCTGTGACATATGAAGTGGAAGGAATTTAAGACACAGAAAGGTTTAATAGCAGAGCACTCTTTTGACCTCACAGTTTTGACAAAGAAACTCTTATAACATTATCTTGAGAGGCAAGCAGAAGGCTTTTTTTTTTTCCCTGAAAGAAAAGATGACAGCAGATTATATTTTATGGCTGCAGCAACATTGTCTGAATGGGTGAATCAGGCTCTTGTGTTAGTTTAAGGGTGAGACAGAACTTTGAACAGACCTAGCATTGTTTTGAGATGCTGTGTGTCAGGTAGTCTTATTTGCCTGTATCTCGGTTCCATCACTGAGGAAACTGAGACAACTCATTCAGTCTTTAGCTGTACCCTGCTGAGCTACATCAACTTCAAGTTCTGTCCCTAGCATCAACAATGTACAGAAAATACTCTTCAGTTTCCTTGAGGAATTGAGGCTGTGGCAGGTCCCAAGTCCCAGGTAGTATTTGTGGCCCTGCTGTATGAAGTCATTCTTTTTTACTCTATATTGCATGGTCTTTACCTGCAGAGTTTGACTTTCAGTTAAGGCCTAGCAGCAGTTCCCTCTGTGTGTATGTGGGATAGCATTAGGGGATGGCCTAACAAAGGGTGGAAAATTCAAATACACAATACCAGTGTTATCCCACAAGTGTGAGGTTGTTTACCCCGTGCGTGAGACGCCAATACTAATATTATTTTGATTCTCTTATTGGCAGTTTAGTGCTGCCTAAAAGCACCCCACTCAGACTAGACAGTGTGTTGTAATCTAAATGGTATGTGTTATAAAACACTTCATGACCAAATGAAACATTATTTCAAGGAAATTATCTACACAATGGTCAAAAATGAGCTCTGTAGTACTCATTACAAGTGCTAGTAAGTTTTACTTCATGGTACTCCTGTGACAATAAGAAAGCTCAATTATTTGAACAACTATTTCAATTTTGAACATTTTTTCAATAACCAGGGGATGATTGTTTTAGGAAAGACTTGTGATTCACTTTCTTCTCTCCTCCAGTTCTGGGCCTGCCCTAAAAATCTTTGTGTCTCAGATGCCAAGATAAACTATTGCACATGTGCATTTGGGCATACTCCATAAAAATTAATGGGAGCTTGGAGAGATTGGGAGGTAGTAATAAGGGATGAGGAATAGCGTAATTGGATGAATTTTGCATTTGGGTGGCTGTCGGGCAAGCTAGATGGAGGGGTTGGAGGAGGAGGCTCACCAACTTAGTCGTTGTCTTATGCTCACTCCTGATGTTTGGATGGAGAATGAGGAGGTGAGAGACCACCTGCAATGGGAAGGTGGACAGAAAAAGGACTAGCATGTGCACTGATCTCTGAAACATGAACAAAAGAGGTTTGAGGAAAAAAAATGGGTTTTGTGGAAAAACATGAGTTTGTATCGTAGTGCACACTGCATACACAAAGGGCTGAATGACAATAGTAGAGATATTTTCTAACTTCTGAAGCTGTAACACAGTGCAGCTTTAAAAGAAGAGCAAAGCATTTTGGTGTGCTGCTGTTATTAAGAGTGAGATCCTGCTAAGGGGTTGCTGACTTGTCCACTAGATTTCAGACTTGGTGATGATTAGTCATGCTAAATCCCATGGGTGTTCATGTACGTAGTCTGTTCTCCTTTTTTTTTTTTTTCCTGTTCCTTTTGGACTTTCTTTTCTGTTTCCCCAGATTTTCTGATTGACATAATTTTCATGGATTTGCCCCACCGAATCATTAATCTCTCACTCAGGATTAAGAGTAGTTCTTCTACATCAATTTGTCAGCATCCTAGCTCACGTTATCTACCTATTAAATTTTCCAGAAAGCATGTGTTTATTTTGTGTTGCCCCTCACCCTTCCATTGAGTTTTCTTAGAAAAATACTTGACAAACTTTAAATAGTTAACATTCGTTAAAATGTTTTCTTAAAACTGTCACAGACACACATCTCTACCACACTCTCTCCAAAATCAAACAAATCCTACCCCTAAATGCCCAAATAAGATGCAATGATTGTTAATTATCAATGTTTCAATACCGCAATCTATTCTGCTGCCATATACTGACTGATAATTTCCTTCTATATCTTTCTCTATCTTATCTCCATATGGTATTATCTTGCAGGTTGTTGTCCTGTAGCGTGTGGGGGAGCTTTCTGTTTGGTTTCTGTGCGGTGTCGAGCACAGTGGAGCCTTCAGTTTGTTACTGAAGGTTCTGAGAACAAATAGAATAGCAATAACAATAAAAATATAAACATGATTTTGCATTTATATTGTGTAGGAGTTTTCTATCACGACGTTTATATACACACTCTCCTTCATACTCCACCCCCAAATTTTAGGTATAAAATGAGATTTAAAATTAAAATGGTGCCCATTCATATGATTTTACATTGTTCAGTTAAAGATAAAAATTAAAACTAGAAAAAAATTTAAAAAATCAAACCCTAAGAAGTAATAAAGAAACAATATGTTTTTATTGCTTTTAATTTTGTTGTCTTTCAGCTTGCTCTTACTCAGTACCCTTTTACCCAATGCAGGAGTGATTTCTTAAAAATGAGTTTCCCTTTGGCTTTTGGGCATTAATGCACTGATTTTCTTTCTACTACTGAATATTATCTGATTCTGAAACTGGCTACAATGAATTATAGAATGTTCCTGTCAATCACAGCTGCTTATCTGAGTTTTATTGGGGCTGCAATTGAAAATTCCTTGATAGTGTGATGTTGGAGCTTAGGTATTTTCTCACAAGGGCCAAATTGTGTTCTCTTCCTCCTTGCCCCTCTGCCTGCATTGCATCCATGACCAGCTGCAGTGGTTATAATCTCATGCAAAGTGTTGGGGTGAATCTCTGTGCGCGTTTCACCTTGTGAAATGTGAGGGATGCAATAGTAGGAAGGAGGCGTTAGCTGAGACTGGGAACTAGCTGAGTTCATCAGCTATTCTTAAGCACTGCAGCAACACTGTTGGTGCAGCAGTTGCTGAAAGGTGAAGCTATTGCTGCCCTATAATTCATGAAGGAAGGAAGATTCTGACCCAATGCACACAGCCTCTTTTCCTAGGTTTTGCAGGATACTGCTTGCTTCCCCTTTACCTGTCCAACTCCCAGGAGATGTTAGAATAACATAATGTTCAGATATCTGTCCCCAAACTAACAAATGCTATTAATAATTCATAATTTTGTTTGTCAGCAAGGGTTGTGTTTACAAGGGCACTATAACTTTAAATCATGAGCAAAATTTAATGAAAACTGTACTGGGAAAGAATAAATGAAAGCATAAAGATTTTATAAAGTGATGGTAGGAAATTAATTTGTAGAAAAGAAACTAAAACAATGCAATTGTGAAGTATGGAAAAAGAACTTAACACACTAAACCCACCATTTTCCTTATCTATATGACAGAGCTGAGTAAAGGCAGTATTCATTTTTTATTTAATCTCTCTGTGTTTGTGCATAGCATAATATTAAGTCTAATTTCTGTCCAACTACAGTATTGATCTCTGCTTCTTCAGAGAACTCATAAAACAAAGATAAAACATCATTTTTGCAAGTTGTTTCATGCATCTTCTGTTTTATATTTTATATAAGTAGGTTGTGTCATATACTTTGTGGAAAATTTGGTTTAAATTGATGAAACATAGCATAAGCCAAAGCAGTCATATGACTTCTGGCGCAGCACAGTCTTGGTGTTTAGGAAGTCTCAGGGAGTTAGCAAGAAGGCAGGATTCAAAAAAATGTAACCAGGGGGAAACAGTGTGCCTTGGACAGATTTTCACACTCCCTTCCCTGTTTGCATTTCCGAGTAAATAAAACATCTTGGGAAATAAGTAAGCAAAGAACCTCTATGTGTTAATGAAAGTGTGATAACACGTTAGCACAGCTGAGCACAGTACTTTCTCATGAGACTGTAGGCTGGTGCTGGATGCACCTGAGAGGTGCCTAGCAAATCAAGGTCTTGGCAACTGTCTGTCATGGTCCACAGACTGAAGATGGTTATTGATAAACACCTGTCTAACAGCCTCTGTGAAGGGAGAATACCTTAGTGTTTGAGGCAGAGTTCACTCTATTCCATCCTTTGGAGCACTGATATATATGTTTTTTAAATAATGTTTTTAAATGGAGTAAACACCTTCCTTATTTGCAAACAACATGACCAAATGTCACCTAGTCTCAGAAGCCTTTAAAAGCATTCTCAATCTGGGTAATTAAACTTTATTTATATGACTAAAGGATTAATGAAGTAGCTTTCCTTACAGGCATGGAAAGATTGTGAAAATATTACTGAAAACACAGGAATATTCTCAGGTTTTGATTCTAAGGACTTAATCAATATAACTATTCATATGAAAAAGTTTACAGAACAGGTGTAAGAAGTTGTCCAGTTTGTTTCAGAAAGAAACTTCTGGAGTCTTGTTCACATTAGAGTTTTTGATGCAGGCATAGCATGCTGATGGGTATTTGAATACAGAGAATCCCCGTTAGCCTACTCATGTGTGCGCAGATGAATCTATTCACACCAGGAGCCAGTGCAAAACAGATGTTCCCTTTGAAAAATTGATTAGTTCGTAAAGTTTATTTATTCTGTTCATTATTAAATTTTGGCATCTCTCCAAAGAACTACTAGAATGCTCAGACTTTTTGCTGTGTTTTGCTACTTAATTTGTTAGCTTAGGGCACATTTATATTCAGAGCTGTACCACTGAAACTTAAATCAAGTAATTCAATCATAAATTAGGTATGTTGCTTGTCTAGTGCACTAAAGGTGTCCACTCAAGGTTTTGCACCACTTTAAATAAGTCAGTTTTAAAATATCACCACACAGCCAGCATGACTTTGAATAAAGATTTCGGTGTAAGTCCTCCAACCTGTTTAACTGGGTAATGCTGAGAACAGGGGAAGAGAGATTTTTTTCATAAGTAACACTAGCAGACCAGCAGTCACATAAAACAAACTGCCAGCCAAAAATAGTTAGCAAGCTTATGCAACACAGTCCTCCAAAGAGGGATTGCTTCTCTTTTCTCTTATCCTGTCTAGCCAGCGTTACTGGGCAGGACTTTCTGTTTTGAAACAGGAATACCCTATGCCACTGCCTGGGCTGGAAACATCTCCTGAGAACAGAAAAGGAACTTATTTTTGTAATCAGCTGTAAACCAAGTGTGGTGGTAGTTACATAATAATTTCAAACATAATGCTAATGAAGATTGACATGTAGTTATGATATTGTTTTTTTATAATAGGTCAAGGGATTCAGTTCTATAGCCCTCACTGATAATCCATTTTCTCACCAAACCCCCTGACACTACTCATTTATGTAGGTGCCATATAGTGTGCACAGGAGTTACAGAACTGTATCTGCTGAGGTACTGTATAGTCCTTATCAAAACTGTTTCTGAAACGGATTCTTTGGGGTACTTGGGTGTTGTAACACTCGGCTACTGTACCACCTAACTCCAGGATCCCAAAGTGCCTGCTGGAATCATGAGCTTTGGACTTTATAATAACAAGACTTAGGCATAAAGAGACTTTAGAGTCCAGATGAGTGAGAATCCACTGAAGCTGCAGAGGAATGAGATGCCAAGAGAGGGTGGGAAGCATAAGTACCTCTCCCTGTTTAGCTCTCTGCTCTGGCAGGCATCCCTTAGTGGATCTCTTAGTGGATCTCTGTCTCTTCTTGGGATCTTGAATTGGCATCTGCGGTTAGACATCCTCTGTGAAAATAATGCCTCGTCCCTATAACTCCAGACACCTAATGGCCTGGGGGCTGGAGCACATTCAAAAGACTTGGTTCAGATTTACTCTGCCTGATCCAGAGTTGCAAGTTGAACAACAGCCATGACTACGTGGCATTCTGTGGTGGATCTCTGTGTCTCCCATCTATTAATATTATTAATATTTACCCATTTGGACATGGCCTTGAGCCTCAGTTTTCCTTCCATAAGGCACAGACAGGCTTTAGAGTCCATTCTTCTCTCTGCCTCATGGAGTATTTAACTACTTAGACAAGATAAAGTAGCTGTAATGGGAGAAACTGAGAGAGATCTGTACCTGAAGGGATTTCCAGAATTTTTTAAAAACTGAGATTCAGTCTCTGATGCAAACGTGTGGCTCTTTATACCTTACATAGCCAGCAAGCTCTGCTGGGATGGGGAAAAGCTGTACTCAAATGGTCTTGTTATCTTCTGAGCACATCTAAAGAATAGCAGCAAACTGGCAACATAGGGGATGCCAGTTTTGTGAGTCACACTCTAGGATAAGAGCAGCAGTTATAGTTAGGTTGCATGCTTTGCCCACTGGTGGAAGTACAGATATCTAGGGCAGAAGTTTAGCCACCACAAAATGTAGGTGCTTCTGGGGATAGTTCACAAATGAAGAGTATAATGTCTGCTATTTAGGTTGATAAGCATCAGCATATGTAAAAGCTTCGAAGCTTCTAACTTGTTTTGGACACTTTTTGAGGAATTATAGGACTCTGGTATGCTGCTTCTCATGCCCTTGTACCTTTGGTTGAGTATACTGAAAGTGTGTCCTTGAATTCAATGGTTTTGTTCCTTTGGGCTTATCCTATAAATTATGCTATAGCTATATGAAACAAGATTAGAGCCCTAAATATATCAGGAGCATAATATATATTTTATTTTAGCTCAGCACTGCAACCATTTGAGAAAATTATTTACACAGAGAAACACAATAATAGAAGAAGTAACTCATGCGAGACATTTATGCAAATCAAGTCAGCATATACTAAAAAGCAACAAATAATTGTTATTCTTGGGTGACAGACTAAAAAGGAAATAGAAAAGTGAGAAATATTGTTAGAATCAGAAAGACTGTTTAGGACATCTGCCTGCAAAGTGGAAGAATAATTTGTGGAATTTAATTTACGCTAGTTAGCCAAGAAGACTATTTACTATGAAAAATGCCAGCTATTCTTTAACTTTAGGTTGGTCCTCTCTGCTTCCAAATGCAGCACAGTTCAGTGCTGAGAGATGCACTGCTTTCTGCAGGCTTAGATGCTTATCCAGAAGATTACTAAGCCTGAAATTTCATTTTGACATTTTTGCCCTATGCTTTTCTATGTCAACTGAACATTATGGTTGAATTAGGTTTGTGGATTATATTCCAAATTTCTTGTATAGTACTGAATACAAATTGTTTTTTGTGGATTAGTTATAATTTACTCTAGCTTTTAGAAAAGCAAGAACTGATGGCACTGCTTGATATCTGTCCAAGGAACACCAGGAAACGTTCAAGTTTCTACTCTTGAATCTAAACATACTCTTTAGTTGCGACCTGAAACATGTTTACTAATCTACTGCTCTGCTGAAAGCACATTCTCCCTTGAAAAAAAACTCCTTAGTGTTGTTGACAGTTACTACAGTATGAGTAAAGCATGAAGATCTATTTTATTTTTCATTCTAGCTTGGATTTATTATCAGGCATTAGATTTAATATTAGGGACTGAACAGTTTGTGCATTAGCCAGTATAAAATTTTTATCTAGTTTTATGAGTTTATCATGCAATTTGATGGTATTTGAGACACATTCTGGTTCTCCTATGAGGAACATTTAAATACTTCTACTCAGTAGAGAGATTAAATTAGTACTGTAGTTTATCAACATCTTAATAAAAAATTTGAGTTTATAAAATGGAAAATGATGGCTTGATACTTCATGCGGAATGATACTACTTATCCATCCTCTGTTCTGAAGTTCATGAGATGTGTGTCTTTCACACCTATCAAAGCAGCAGAAGCTCATTCCTCTGTGTATGGCAGATATTACTGCAGCTACAGACAAGCCATCATGGTATGGTGTAAGGACACAGTGTCCTTAAGAAACTTAAAAGAAAACCAAGCTTGTCTTCAAGAAAGTCTTCTTAATATGATTGGTAAATGTTACTAGATCAACATTGCTGATGGCAGTTTGGTTTAGATTGGCAGACAGTATTATCTGCTTCACAGAAATATGACAAATAAAAGGGCAGATGAGGAAGACATCACTCCGAGATTCTCATCATGATCTTTGATGGAATTCAGAGCCACACCAGAAACTTCAAGATAAGAGAACTAAATCTAGCCTACGATAAAGATACCTGAAGGTCATGCATTAAAGGTATATCCCTTTATATAAAGGTATAAAGGTATATCACCCTACTGGTAAACATATAGTTTTTTGAGACAAGATTCAATGATAGCAAAAGAGAGAGAATTTCATAAAATGCAGATTAAAAGGAGCAAAATATAGGGCTGTGCCGCACTCTTTAGAATTTCTTCTAAGTCTAGGGATGCTAGTTAAGAACCAGGGCTTGGATCTATTCAGTTAATCTATGAAGCTTCCATGTGGCAGCTTGATATGTGAGATGAACCAGATTCTGAACGAGCAGCATTCTGCATAAGCATCAATCTGTTTAAAAAGTTGTCAACTAGTAAAGACAAAACATAGTTAATATTTTTAAGTAATCTGAACTATGCAAGAAGGTGCATTTTAGTCCTATTTTTACCACCTATGGTAGTTTAAAACTATTTTCCCCAAATTAGATTACTGCAAAGGTAAATAATACCACCTGATAAGAGCTGAAGTGAAAGAAATGCATGGCACCTCTCAAGTAACCATATGTGCTCATCTGGGTTTTCCAAGAATAGCCAAGGCTGGCACTCCAGCTGCAGAAACCAGTGAATCATTCCCCTCAGAAAACATATACATCAGTTTTTCTCACTTAGAGGGAAAGAAGGATGATAAGAAGAACGTAGTAATAATCCATGGAAAGGAAAAAAGTCCAACATGAATTTTCAAACAGTAAATCAAATGGTTATGTCAATTTTGGGGAATCTATATATTTTTTAGTTACTGTAATGTGTTTCTTTGCATAATATTAAAATATATTTTGTATTTTTAGTGGATAGAAAAATAAGAATATAGATCTTTTAATGTTGGCAAGTGTGTGCATTTTGGCAAGGACAGATGCTATTAGATTTCTTCCCAGTAGGAAGTCCTCTAAAACCATCAGGCTTCCGCATATAAGTAGGTCAAGGAAGACTTCTTCCAAAATTTGTCCTTTTTAGCTGCAAATAGGAAACTATTCCTCATTTTCATGTCCAAAAGGCCATATTAAACCTGACCTTAAGCTTATGTACAGTTTTGCTTGACCTTTATTTAGAATCCCTTCTGCTAAAAAATTGCCTTTTGTTGTCACTTAAAATACATTTCACTGTCAATGTTAGCATTCAAAGAGAAGATCTTTCAATCCACTATAGAGGTACAGTGGAATCCTGACTTCAACAATGTCAATGGAAATGTTTCCACCTATTCTGATAGCACTAAGATTTTTCTTCCACCTACTTTATTATATCAATTGCTTTCAATAATTTTTTTCCCCTCTATTTTTCCTCTGGATTTAAAAAAAAAAAAGCATTATTTTGACAGCAGCATATGTGTTTGTATATATAGGACCATTGTTCTGCATTTATGCAATGACAGTTACATTTGCATAACTGTGGCGTTTTCATCACTCATCTTTATGAAAGAAATGGTATTTTTTTTTTTGCTTCTCTTCAATTGCATAACATCTACACAAAAGCAGAATTCTCAAACATGCTTCTTATTCTGTTATTTCTTCTAAATATCAACTTACTTTTTTGTAACAAGAACAGTGACCTTGTCCTCAGACAGCACGCTGATAGCGTAAGAAATGCTCACTAGCCAGTTTTGTGGCTTGCTTCTCTCATGACACCAAATCTGATGAGAAAGTTTTGATAAGAGCTGGAACAATAGCAAAATAGGGATCTATCAAGTTACTGTTTTCTTTCTTTCTACCATTTTTAAACATTCTAGTTTTTCTCTCCAGACTGTCTACCATAACACAAGCATTTTTCCCATCTCTTGGCAAGTACTGTTATATCCACAACTTGTGAGAAGAAAAAATCCTCATAAAAAGCGTGAATCATCTTTGAATGCAAAGTTACAGGTGCAATTTATTGTTACTGCATCTGTAGAAATAGACATCTGGGTCAACAATTGGTACCTTAACTACTGTGTATTGTGGTTTATTCAGCTGCAAGAAGGGAACAGTAATATTTATATTGTAGATGATTTTGAAAGAATAAATATTGTAGGGTGCTTTGAGACCTGTGCTGACAGACTCTACTGATACATGCATTACAGACCTTTGGTTTGAAAATTGGGCCAAAATAAACCCCAAATCTGCATGTATTAAAACGGATGGAAAAGCTCCCCTTGACTTCAGTGGTGCTGATCATGGCCCATGCAGCTTCTGTGAAGTTACACAGTGAAACTGTTGTGAACCTGGGAATGGAAGCCTAAGATCCTTTAACTCACAAACCTCTGTCATACGCTTAAATAGGTGGTAAAGCAGGGGCTTCCTTTAGATTATTCTTAAAACTTCAGGGGATTTCTAATTCAGCAGTTCTTGAATATTTTGCATATTTTGTGAAATTTACCTCCTAAAATTAGACCCATTTTTAAGCAAAAAAACCCCAACCAACCAAACAAACAAACCAAAACAAACCCCATAAAAGTTGTGCAATATCCTTGGTTTTTATGTCCAAGAGGTATTAACAAAATTAAGACATGTAGCAGCAGTATGAAAACAAACTTGCATACTGTTTTGACATGTGCATCTCATGGAAGGATTGCTAATTGGTAAAAATGCCAATCATTACAGAAAGTGATTCATTCTCAGTAGTGGATGATATCTACCAATGCCACATGGCATAGAATCAATGGTGTGGGAACCAGTCATGACCAATATTTAAAGTATTTGGGAGAGATTTCAGCCTTCAAAATAGGTCTCCCACAGAAAGAATTGCACTTTTACCCTGTTGTAAGCACAGAAAAGAGAGTTGCCTTTAGGGGAACATTTGAGTAAAGAACAATAAGAAATTGCTGAAGGAAAAAAAAATCTATCCGTATTTTTAATTTTGATAAAAAGGAAAAATAGTGCCTCTCACCCACTCCACGCTCACATAATGGTGCTGGAGAACAAACAGCGACAGTTATCGTGGGAGTGATCTTTTCTGAGTGCTGTAGGCGCTCAGTTGTTTCCTGACAGCTAGAGTAGGTGGGTTTTACTAAAGCCCTGCACTGGGCAGTGGGGTGGTGCTGCCTCAGGGTCACATAGCCACAGGGCACAGCTGCTGGGGTTTCACTAGCTGCATGTGCTGTGCTGAGAGAGGGTGGAAAAGGGAGTGGGTGAGCGGTACCTCTGTCTGCCCCTTTCTTCCTAGATACTTCCCTGAATGTTCCTCTGTGCCCTCAGCAGTGGAAGATCTTACTATGCATCTTATAAAAATCATGTAGTCTTTTGCCCATTCTTGCCTCCCAAGACTGGACACATACCTTACCTCAGTATCTGAAAAGCTGTCAGCTCTGCGAGCCAGGACATTGTTTTGTTTATGAAATGCCAAAGTTAATTCTTCTGATTTGTCACTTATCCTCTAGATTCAATTATATACTTAGTACTGCTGTTACAGGTGCAACTGCAGCTTCTGTGCTAACGTAACAGCTAGCTAGCTCTGGCTCTGATGGCAATGCCGCAGCAGGAGCAGCATGGCTTAGTGTGGGCCAATTGTTAGGGAATTTACTCAGTTTTCAGGACAGGTCTTGCACTGCTAGAAGCAAACAGGCAAGAGTTGTCACGGTCATTAGTCAGATTTAGTAAGATACTGAACATGCTCTCATCTGTCAGGAATAAAGAGCAAGTTAAGTTTCATTAACAGGACATTACCAAATGCTTATGAAAATCAGAAAATAGGCTTCCATTCACATAAGGTTATCAATTTGCCTTCTCCAGTGACTGTTAGTCACAGCCTGTTGGTATTATAGCTTACAATTTCCTAAGCAGTGGCTGTGCTGGTGGTATATCTAAGTGAAGAATGAGAAACCTCGAGAGACTTGCACTTGAATTGTGAAGAACAACATCTTTTAAAAGTATCTAAACAAAATATAAGCTATTAAATGTGTTGTAGCAATGAAATGGTGATTTGCAAATGGAGGACAACTCAGTGCTTTTGTCAGAAAAAAAAAAAAGAAGCAAGGATTTCAGCTACTTTGGAGTTTCACAGTTTACCAAGAGGCAATTTTGTTAATGGAGCAGTAGGCAGCACTTCTCCTTTTCTTGCCGTATCAAAACAACCATTGCAGAGAAAGGCATTTTATTCTCTGCCATGGAGATTTCTCCAGGTACTGGAGAAAATACCACAGCAGGCTTTTCTGAATCATAAGTTTGCTGGCTTGCAATTTTCAGGTGCAAGGTGGAGAACTACATTTAAATATGTGATCCTGTATTTCTGCCCTTATAGATCAGTTCAAAACACAGCAATTGGTCCTTGGGAAGAACAGGGATAATTACAGTGGTAGACTCTATGTGTAATTATGGAAATCACCTTACCACAGTAAATGGAGAGGTTTTAAATGTCTCAGTTTGGAGTTTTATTACATAGTATATGGCTTAACTAATATTTATGAAAAGGGTTGTGCTTGGTTTTTGCATATATCTAATTCATGTAATTTAGCACACAATCATATATGAAGAAGTTTAAAAAACAGATTGTACTATGTGTGTAGGTATGGTAAAATCTGCATGTAGCTCTTAAAACCAGTCATGAGGCATCTTTAAAGTCTGTTGAAAATGCCATGCTAATAGTTTGACTGAGAAAATGGATGATTCCAATAAAAACAATGAATCTATGGAAATAATACCTGTTGATTCATGGAGATATTTTAACTTACAGAATGGAGGTCATCAAAATACTGTTTCTTCTATGCAGGTGGTGTTATTAAATAATGATTGACATGCAACAATTTAGATCAATCAAATAAACCCTTTAGGATCAAAAGGAAAGGATCTTGCAGATTTGTTTTTTAACTATTCTACTAAGGAAGCATGACTTATGATGTTTATCAAAGTTTCAATTCTTCAGGTTTTATTAGAATCCCTTCAGACTTTTCAGAGAAAGATTATTGCCCATAGACAATAGTTGAAAGAGTCTTATGGAGGCTGAAAACATTAGATATGGTATCAAGTAGTTGTGTTGCAATCTCAGTTAGTTTTAGCAGCAATTTATTAATTAACCTATGGTTAGATATTCTAGGCCCAAAGGATTCTGAAAAGATGATGTGTTTTACAAGTATGCTCCTAGAGGATTAGTATTTATTGGAAGCCTACTACAACTATAGAATATTAGAGGAGTGCTTATAGATTGTAGAATGGCAGCTCAAAACCATCTACTTACAACAAAGCTCATGTGGGTTGGGTTTTTTTTATCGTCTACAGATATAGGGGGATCTAAAAGGCCCAGTGCTTTGTGCCTTGTTGACTTTTCTGACCTTTGGTGCGTGCCATGATTTTTTTCTTCTTTTCTTGTCTCTTCCCAGTCTCTTTCCTTCTTTCCAAATTGAAATTTGGAAATTTCAATTTCCAAATTCCTTTCCAGCTACCATGATTGACCAGAATTTAATCATATGGAGAGCATATAATCTCCCTTCATAGATTTACTACAGCTTCCCCTTGTTCTGTAGTGTATGCCGCAAGTACGTCTTACCAAAGAGTGACATATATTCTGATTTTTCCTTTTCTATACTTCTTCTTTTGATACCACCAATAAAAAAGTTATCTCAGAATGTCACAGGCATTCTGTAAGATTGAGGGTGTGCACAGCCTCACTAAAATGTGTGCAAAGAAACCTAGATCTTAAGAGATAGCAAAACAAATGATCAATTTTTCATTTAATCTTTTGCTACTATTTTTTGTTTGCTGCATTTAGCTAAACAGGTCACCTGTCCCAAATGCAGTAGCATATTGAGCAGAACATCTTATCAGTAACCATAGTCTTTGTTTTGGAAAAAACCCCAAACCAAATGAAAACCAAACCACCCACCCAACACCTAAAAATAAGATTTAGGGAAAAAACCTATCAAAAAGCAATGAGGAAAATTAATAGTTCTAACATGAAAACATTAGGGTCTATTGGAAATTTCAACTTGAGCTGAGCTACAGATTTAAGGGCCTTTCAGAATCAGGTGAAGATGAAAGACAGAAAAAAATAGGTAGGGAAACTATACAATCACAACTGGATACTGACATAAGTGGAGCAAGAACTGGAGAACTGAAGTGATGCAGTGCTTTGCTGAGAATGAAGGAGCTTGAAAGGAAAACCTAAATACTAACTCCTTAACAGTCACTAACTCAAAATCCCTGTGCAGAGCAACACAGAGGAATTTCAACAAAACTGTAGTGCTGGTAGTAACATATGGTGATTAGAGTTGAAGATTTATTAGATCATCAGGGAAGAAAGCAGATACATTTTCAAGCAAATGTCTTGGAAAGAATTTGGCCACCCAGTGAAAAGGCTAGTGCTGTGATGAATGCAGAAATATCACTAACCAGTCTCTTAGAACTGAAGAAAATTTTGAACACATTAAGGTGCTTATATTTTGGCTACATACTAAAACTCTTTAGATGATCAATCTTAAATCAATCAGTGTGAGGAAATAAGCATGCCAAAGAGAAATGTTATATATATCCCTTAGCAGGAGAGCAAACCATTTGCCTCAGCACCTGAGAGAGAACTGGAAGAGGTTAACTTCAATTCTGTAAATGCCAGCATGGGAAAGATAAAAAAAGTGAAAGGATGGTTAATGATTTTTCAAGGCTCAATCAATCATTCATGACTTTTATGCAGATCTACAAATCATGATCAGCTGTTTACTTCCAAACTGACTAATGTCCTCTTCCTTTGGAAATTGCAATAGGCTCTAGAGTTAACTTCCTGATGAAAGGTGGCTGTTCTCATTTCACACAGTTAATGTATCACCTTGTCTTTGTATTGTTGCATTGGTTGGTCTTGGTTTGTAATTTGCAGGTTAAGTTTGAAGCTGTAAGTGTTCTCAGCTTCCCAATTGCTGTAAATTAGCATGGTCTGGCATTTCAGAAGAGAGAGTTGGGTCATATATTACTTTAAAATGCCATCGTATCTGTGAATAGAGCAAATATAAATGAACAAATACAGCTTTAAATGTAGGCCGCTTGTTTTTTCCCCAATATATCAGTAATAATTTGCCTTAGATTTTCTTGTGATATATTATTTAATAATGTAGGAATCTTAAGGGAATACTGAAGTTGAGTGAACTTTTTACTTGTATTCTCACTGGCTACATATGTTTTACATGCCCACTGATGAAACGTCTCTCTCTTTAATATCTGCTTGATCCCCTTGTATTGCCTGCTCTCTATTCTGCTTGTCCCTACAACTCGTAAATAGTGCATATATACTAGGTTAAAAAACTTAGCATATGCTTATAAGAGCATCTTACATCATGTAGCTCTTTACTTGGGTTACAAATCTTGAAGATGGTCCTTCTACTGTGAAAAGACACATGTGAAGGTTGTGCCCCTACTCTGCATGGCTCTGTAGGGAAGGATGGTAGTGTACGCTGGGTGTGCTGATGCTTTCAGATTCCTTGTGCTAGGCTTGGCTTTGCACTGTTTTCAGCCTTCAGTAGGAATGGACTGCAAACACCATTCTTAGTCATTTCAGTGCCAAAAGAGCTCATTTAAGCTTAGTTTCTATGATTTCTATTGTGTCCTGGGGCAAAAGGGATCAGTAGTTTTTTCAGCACCTGCGTGTGAAGGAGAAGCAAGATCTTGCATACCAGACAGCTCCAGCATCTACCCCTGCACTTGTCAGCACACAGGGTACGTGTAACCTTGGCTATCATTCCTAGTTAGTGATAAACGCTGAAGTGTATGCTGGACCAAGCACCCTTCAAGACTGGCTATTCTTGCCTGGTACCACCATTACATCAGTCTTCATAACCCAGTGAAACAACAGGAAGGAGTTACCAAGGCAAATTCTGCTCTAAGTTACAGTGGTGCTAATGCAGAATAAGTGACTCCATCTGTGCTGGATTTAGCACTTGAAGCAAGAGCTGAATTATGTCAGGAGTCATATCAATTCCATTCATTCCAAGGGGCTTATTTTGGATTTACTTTTTCATTGGGTTGTTTGTTGTTTTATTGACGCTAATACAAGGTGGCAGTGAATGTGTGTGCTATTTTTGCATGTAATTCATCTATATAGTTTTCCTGTAAACTATTTTCACAACAATTTGTGTAACTGTAGTTTAAAACTGAAGCATAAAATAGGCAGCATAAACACAGAACAAAGAAAGTCACCTCTATGCTCAGATAACACAACTTTTACAAATGTAATTAATGCTTAGTCTAAGGGGACTAGCTGAAATTCTGTGCAGCATGGTGATACCTCCTGACCTTCCAAACTCTCTATCCTTTACTGTGAAATTTGTTGCTAGAAGATTTTTCTCTCTCCTCTTTTGCTTCCATTTCCCTGAAATGTGTGCATTCTAGCAACAGTCATCAAAACTGCAGGTATTAAGACATAGGGTACAGAAACATAAGAATCCAATAATCTCCTGACTGTGTGATAGATTGTAGCTCTTTAGAATTAGTCTTGAGCATTGTTTGATAGTTACAGTTTTGCATGCAGTAGCTCTAAAAAACGTTCATTGCTGAGGAGCTTACACCCACTTCTGTAAGCAACTAGAATCCAAATTAATGATAATGAGAATTGTTCATACATCAGAAGGAGAAAAGAATGCAAGAAAAGTAATTTCTCTCCTGAAGCAGCCTGTCTCCTTGACTCTGTCAGGAGAAGGAACACATACCTTAGGAAATCAGTCTTCTCTTGTTATTCCAGCTGAAATGTCTCAAAAATGTTTCTTGCAAGTGTTTTGACAGAAAGTACAGAGAAGGATAAGAGGCCTATTCCTCTGGTACTTCATCTGGAACTAACACAGGAAGGCTTTAAAAAAAGAATATAGTGAGGGGGTTCTGCAGTCAAAATGGGAACTTTGTGTTAATATCCAAGTTATAATAGAATAATTAAGTTAATAATGTGTTAATATCCAAGTTAAAGTAAAACTTCTACATCTGAAAAATTAAAAGCAAAACAAAATAAAAAGCAGGAAAACCTTGCTGAAAAACAGAAGCCTCTTAATAGATCAAAAATATTTAACAAATGGAAATAAGGACTTAGGCCTCTTCTCCAGTGTCCAAAAGAAAGAGGGCTCACAAAGGCTGGTGCTGACAGCATATGATCTTATGAGAGGAAGTGATCAGGAAGGGCCCCATGCATATCAAATGCAAAGCAAATAAGCATTTTAATTTAATATGTCAAAATTAATTAGAAACAAGATTAAAAAACCCCTCACAATCAGATGAAGCATTAGCTTGTTAATGTTAATTCCTGTTCTGTTATTGTTTGTGATAAACTGAGTCATAGCTATTTGCTTTGCAGCTGATGAACTGCTCTACAGAATCGGAATTTTCTTTTTATTTACCTCTGGAAGTTTGAGTGGAAAATATCTATCTGCAGTGACAAGCTCATAGCTGTATCTGCCTAGCTGTCGGGAGTGAGGTTTTGGGGGCAAGGTCTTGCTGAGGCTGCTTCTGTAGGAACTCTCCTCCCCACCCTAGGGAACTGCACACCTCTCAGGGAAGGGTCATGGGAGCGGGTCCCAGATGTCTTTTATGAGGAACTCCTGAGAAAGCATTTACGGTGCATTTGCCCTGAGCTTCGAACCTGATCTGATCCATGGCTATTTGCTACAGCTTCCTAGCTGTATTTCATAGCATACTTACTTGGTCTTTTCCTGCCATGTGTACTCAGGAGATAGTAGCTCAGGCTTGGCACTGCTCTCATGTGCAGTGTAGCTTTCAAATTGCAATTACCTTGCACATGGAGGCAAAGCAAGCACGTGCCTGCTTGCTAGTGAATGTGTAGCCATTTTTGCTCATTTGCATTGATTGGATCTGCCACTCTGTGCATGAAATCACACCTCAAGTTTTCTTTATGCCTTGTGTCAGGTTTGATCTGACCAATTCAGTAGGGATATATATTACTGTAAACCCCACTGTGTGATGAAGGGGTGTTCTGCACTCTCAGAAGAACTACTACTTGTCTGCACTGATTGTGGTAAGGTTTGTTCCAGGAGGTGTTTATTTTGATCAGACGTATCTAATGTTAGGAAAATATTGTGTGTCATTATTGGAATAGGTAACAGATTATTGTTCTCTGCTGTACAAAGGGTGGATATGTAGATAGAGGAAGACTGAGAAAGCAGTACAAGACGTAATGCTCGTTTTGTAGTTGTACCCATAATGTAAGCATCCATGTATTTATGCTTAAAAAATAGGATTTAGTTCTTCTATGTGCAAAAGTAAAAACACCAGCATAAATACATGGCTGTCTTGTTGAATCTGTAGCAACAGAGCCTAAAGCAAAAACATATAGAGATGCAGATGTATTTATTACTATATAAGAAGTTAAAATAAAAACGTAATTTTTAACTATCCTTTACGTTCTTGGAAATACTGGTGAAGATACGTAGTCCAATAAAATGAGCAGAGTTGGCATTTTACACTGTTAAGAATAAACCACAAACCACCTGCATGATTAGCCACAAATCTCCTTAGGTTGCTAATCATATCCCTATGCATGCTAAGAAGCAATGTGGGCTGGGAAGAGAGACTTCAAAGAAATAGACACCTTAGTATCACTGTAATTTGGAGAGGGTTGTGGAGATATTTCATTTCTGCCTTATTTCCTAGAGTGACATGATAAGTTAGGTGTCCTTGTACTATCCCTAACTCATTGAGACAGCAGTGAACTCAACCAAAAAATCTCAGCTGCCAGGTGAGTTACTGGCCATTTTTTACATAATAGCCTAGGTGTTAAAGCACTGATCTGGGAAGTGAAAGATCAGGATTTTTGGTTCCTCTTAGCCCAAGAGGGTTTGAATCAACTGTTTCTATTCCTAAAAGAATGTCATAGCAGGCAAGATATGCATCAGCCTGTGTTCAGGCCATGCTTTCCCTATTGAATCCTACTGCTGAGGCTGCACCATTGTGTAAGTGAGAATGAAAGTGGGGGAAACGACAGTTGAAAAATGCTATTATATTTAATATGGACTACAGATGTATGTATACATATATATTTTTTCATATTATTTTTGTTCTTTCCATATATTTTAAAGTTTAAGGTATTATTGAATTGAGTATCACAGATAATTAAGCATAAAAACTGTATCTTTATAGTGCCTCTTTAAATTTGTGTAGCAAACCTGTGGAACAATGGGATCCAGAGTCGCTTTATCTGCATTTTCGTGGATCATTAACAAATAGCATTTTCTGCATAGCACAAAGTATAAGTCCCTGGTTTAGCTAGAAGGACCAAGCCCTGAAGACTAATCCCATCTTTATTCACTCCAGTTCCCACAGATATTGGCCATGATACAAAGTATCAATAGCAGTTTAACTATGTCTTAGCAGATTGTACATATGTATTTTTTCCATCTGAGTTTTAATTAAATGTGAATGAACGTGATATGCAGTCATTTGTGCACCAAGTGTAATCATATTTTATGCATTTGAAACTTTTGGATGCCTCCAGTACATGAAAAGCACTTTATGGGTACTTGCATTATTGCATATTTCATTATAATGTAATTCTATATTAGATATTCTATTTATGCAGAATCCAAAAATAGCTTGTGCTGTGTAGCAATGCAAATTTTGGTGAATAATCCACAAAGAATTTCAAAGGCTTAACCATTTGTGACATGCACTATTCTGTATCTTTAATGAGGACTCAACCTTTGAATAAATCATACTGGGCTTTTTATGAGCAAAAACCATTTCTGTGCTTCCCCATTAAAAAAGGGTCTATCACTTCTTATCTTAATCACATTGAAAATATTAGGGCTTATCATTACTGTTCAAAATTCCTCAAACTGGTTTTAGATGTTTTGTCAAGAGTTAATGTGTAAATCAGGTTTCTGTACTCTAAGGCTGTGCTCCCCCTTCCCACCTGATGGCTGATCACTGGAGAATGAGTACACATAAGCAGTTTCATGACTAAGGCTATATAGGATAGTGCAATAGGTGAGGAAAAATCCACTTTCCCCATACTTTCTTCTCAAGGAATCCAACATAAATCAATGTAGAATGGAGGGAATTTATTTCCCACTAGTTTGGGGAAACAGTGGACATGAATAGGGATGCTTTGTTTTACCTAGCGTAACTGAGACTCTTAAGACACTGAAGCCAAAGAAATGTATAATGAAAAGCTTGAAGGTTGTATGCATTGACAGCTTCTCTGGTGTAAACCAGGACTAATGGACTACACCTAAGTTAATGATATTACACTGGTGTAACAATTGCAGTTCAAGTCATCTGTGAGTTTAGACCACAGTTCCTTAGCAGTGTACCAAACACAAAATGAAACGAGGAAGGAACCTCTTCTTGTTGTAAAGCTGGGACTTCCTATTCTTTAAAACAGGTAGTACTGAGCAGAAGTTTGGCTAATGAGGATATAATAAATAACAATTTACTGTTTAAAATGTCAAGATTATGGTCAATGTCAGTGGGTGATTTTAAGAAATTACATATTTCAAAAAGTGTAGACAAATTCTTTGTTTTTTCAACTGGTTTTCCCTACTTCTGCATCCAAAATTAAATATTTAAAGCACCACAATGTGCTAAAGAATCAGTTCAGAAAACCACCAACTTGCTTTTAGCAGATTGAACAAAACACAGTTGATTAGAACAATATAAGTTTCTAATGAACAGACAGCAAAACACGCAAAGTCCGTCAGCACTGGCTAGGAACTTTATAGAATTTGAGTGAGATTTTACCATTCATAGCACAACTGTGTTCTCAGTCCATAACTACATGAAGACCAAAAAAAAACCACCCTGTAAAAATTGTCTGCATAAATAATACATCCTTTGCAATATTTTTTAAATAAATATTTAACAGATTAAAACTTTTTTCATCAGGTATAACAGCACAAGTTAAAAAAAAAAAATGACGAAAATTATCAGACCAAAATACTTATTCTATTCCTTCATGTAATTAAGTATGCATTTCCTAACCTTCTGTGACAGTATTTCTTGCTTTTTGAAATAGCAGCTCCAGGACATCGAACCCACAAAATTTTGTATTATTTTCATGATCTTTTAGGTAAACTATATATACTTTGTCAAAGTTACTATTTTACAATCTATCATTATCCCTCTTCCTCTGTGCTCTTATATGACCAATTGTGACCAAGCCACAAAGGAAGCATCTGAAAATGTTCTGTGCTGCCACCTGTTCCTCTACTGTTCACCTGTAGGTACTGTTCCCACCTTTAGGAATGGCTCCTTTTCCTAAAAGTAGAAATAACAAAGTTCCTAAAATAATTGTGCTGTCCCATTCTGTCACAGACCAAACCCTCGAAGTCATAACATCTTCCTATGCCTCTCTGTCACTAAGAATGGAGTAATGTGGTTTTATGGTTATGATGCTGGTATCAGAGTAGTAGAACTGGTGCTGTGATTGGAACTGCGGCTCATTTTCTTTATCTGTATGTCAAACTGGACTGTTTATGACAACCAGATGCATGCTGATAAAGTTCTAAAAATCCTGTCACCAACATTTCTTCAGCTTCTGGGCCTGTAGGAGAAGATTATGTAAATCTGAATGCTGTATTTACTATGAGTAACTAAGTAGATCACACTGTGCAAAGAAGGCCAGGATGATAAGTTCTGTCAAATAGCCTTCACTGAGAAGCCCACAAACATGTTCAGCTGGAAGGAATGGTGCTAGCTTTACAGAAAAAAATTCTGTTAGGGTGACTTGAATCTACAAAAATCAAGAGGTTCCTGAGTTCTCGGTCTATATTTATAAAAAATAAAAGGCCACAGCCTTGATTTTCAGAAGTGCTCTGCTGTTTTTTTAGGCATCTAAATTAAGAGACTGTGTTCTTATGGGCAATATACTCTGACTTCCATTGGACTTGAAGCTTGTAGTATAGTGTAAGATGAAAGGCAGCCTTTGTCTCTCCTGTTTGGGACTTCTGTGTTCTCTATCAATAGTTAAAGTGAGCTCATAAGATGTGATGGTCTGCTGTAATACCTCATGCAAACTTGTAGTCAGCCCTAAATCAGTATTTTCATTCTTCTGATTCATCCTCTCCACCTTCCCTGAGCATCCCCTTGAGAAGTGCTGAATTAAGAACTGATACTAAGATTGGTTGATTCACAATATATTTGAATGTGCGATGATGCACGCGTTCTAGTGAATCAGGCACCTATTTCAATATCAGAAAATAGAAAACAGCTCTTGAGTTTCTCTGCTGCCAAGAATTGCATTATTTTGAATCACTGATTGCCAGATTGTTCTTAAAATTAGAGGCAAACAATTTTTTTTCCTCACACGTTTGCACGTTTGCCTCAGCCTTATTGGTGGTTCTGTGTTAGAGTGTGCTAAAGTAGTTTAACTCAACTCAGAACTATCATAGCCAACACAAACTACGGATACCAACAGTGCTTTTTCCAGAGTGACCACCTAAAATGGGAAGAATGCCAATATACAGACTAAGCTTCCAAATAAGACCTGTATTGAGGGCCTCATCCACACGCACTGAGGGCACCGGAACATGTCAGTGATGCTGAAGGTTTTGTGTCCAGATATTAGCTTTCCATAAATGAGTTCAATTCAAGAATACTTTCTAATGGAAAATCATTAACGTGCCCTTTTGTAGTTCTGGTAATAACCTTAATCATACTGAATTCCTTTAGTCTCACAGCTTTTACAGGAATACCACTGTAATTTAACATTAATAACAGACTCTTACTAGGAATTATTACCAATTTCTTGCTTAGGTGATGTTATAATTAGCAATATCTTGCTGTGACAATTGCTGCTGTAAAAGAAGTGCCATTTATAGATGGAATTACATATGCAGCATGTGCTGCATGCATGTCCAAGCATTCTGATATATGCTAAGTGACTGGAAAGGCAACAGTGAAAGATACACATGCAGAAGAACATTTAAAAACACTTTAGATGTAATGCAAAGTAACTTCTTGCACATACAGGGCTGTAAATGAAATAATAAGAGACTTGAAAGAAGGTTTTAAGTTATGCTTGATTAAATCTGTGTTATAAGCTTCCGGTACTCTTATATCATACTTAGGTCTCCTGGGTGCTATTAAGTATTGTCAGCCAACAAACTATAATTTCATGCTTGAGTTGACTAATACAAGCCTAGGCTTCTGCTTCTTTGTACATTCGGACTACAGTATATTGTAATAACAAAGTGAGAAGGGGAGGAAAAAATAAAGCAAAATAAAAAATTGTCACGTGTAATAATAATTAATACTTATCAGTAAAATTGGATACTAAAATGTCTTGAGTTATCATTTGTTGAGGTCAATAAACAGTGAGTCCATTTACTTCACTAGGCTTTAGATCAACTCCTTCAAGTTCTGTATTTTGATTTGACAGGTACTGTAACACACAGCTATGCAGGCAGAAGTAAGCTGCAGAACCAGATGGTGGTTTTTTTAACTGTAGCAATTTTTCTAGTTGTGTCTTTTGTCCATGCCGAACATTTGGCTCTTGGTCAAGAGCTATTAATATAGCATCTCTGTATAAAATATGCCTATAAGAGGAATCCTCTGTACTTCATTTTGTCTTGGTAGTGTATGTGCTGAATTTCTCTTACGCTAAAGTGTAAATCTTGACACTGTCGAGTTTTGACATGCTACAGCTGTATATGGTGGCTTCATACAGCTGAAAATAACATCAAGAGAAAAACCAAGAACAGTTCAGTAAGCTGGATTGCCTGACTGAGGCCTTGGTTGTATGAAGTGCTATGTGCTCTTGGGGGACTTGTAAGCATCCACTGGTCTGCTGAATAGCCTCAGAAATGGCCCTTGGTAAATCTGGGAGGAATGGCTCAGATGCTTCAGCTCTTGGGTGTAGTGCAAAAGTTCCTCAGGTAAGGGGGACTGACCACTCGCCCACAGGCACGGATGAAGCACGTAGTAGTGCTTTGTAGAGTAAGGGGCTTCTTTAATGCCAGCTGCTAAAACATACTGAAGGAAATTAGCCATACCCAGTCAAAATTTTTCAGATGTGTTATCTCTGTGTCTAAAGCACAGGTTTGCTGAAATAAAAAAAGTCACTTTCAGCTGCGTTGTAGACAGAAGCTTTACCTGTTTCAGGCTCCCTTCTCCTTTACTCCCCTGGCTCTGGCAAACCATGTGGAAGGCACATTAACAGCCTCTGCTGAGAGCCCTGCAAAAGCCAGATTTCTTAGGGCTCCAGAGGCTCCAGTTCCATTTCTCTACTTTTTTATCAGCTTTCTGACCTACTTGGTGGGCTGCCAGACTCCTATGTAGTTGATGAGCCTCAGAAACATTTTCTGAAATACTTAAAAAAAAAATAAAAAAAAATTGACTTTTAAAATGAGCTTTGGAGTTGTTTTGTACTGGAAAGATTAAAATGTTATATTTCTTCTATGAACAATTTTATTTTTAAATTTTAGAACTCCTTGTGGGATGAGATTGTAGTTTCTAGCTATTACATATTTTAATGCATTTTAATATATTTTTACATGAAAGAAAATTACATAGTTGCATAAAGACCCATGTATTTATATTGGGGCCACTGGGGTCTGTGAAACAGTCTTTGTATTCAGTTGTGGTCCTTGTTATCAGAAATTGAGAGAACCCCTTGAACAGCACAAACAAAAGGTATACTACGTCAAATGAGCTAGGATGTTAAATAGAAAAGCTGGTGATTCTACACCAAGTTGTCTAGAATAAGCTGTAGGCCAGGTTCTGCCTTAGATACCATGCAAAACTCTTAAAAATCAATGACCATTTGACGCAAAGAACAGAAAATAGAATCTGGCCCAGCATGTCTCTGATGGATGACAACAAGAATTCAATAACAGCTTACAAAATGTGGTTTTGGTTTTTTTTTTTAACTTTACTGTGAATCTCTTCACATTAAAGCACTTCCCCTTTTCTCAGATTGCAATAATAATGACATGGTCTCCTTCTCCACTTGTCCTACACTTGCACTGTTTAACCACTTTTTTGAGCATTGATTTTTTTTAGAAATCTAACAAAGTTTCCCCCCCACATCTCTCTATTTCTTCCCTTAAAGGCAAAAGCACTGCCTACTATGAAGGCTTTAAAGAAATCAAGAAGTTTGATATAATGGCTTTGCTACCAGTGAAGTAAAAGCCTTTGGCAAAAAAAAAGGTCCTCTTCCAGAATGACTTAGTTTTTGTATTATTTCATATAACTATAAAAGACAAAATTAGACTATGAAAAAGAATCTGATCTTTCTGTTGTCTTCCCTTGTCAGTTCCTTTTTTCCCTAACTACATTTTTTTGCCTTTTTTCCAGTTTTAAACATGTAAATAGACCTTTCTGCAATGTATTGAATCTTAGTGTCAGGATGAAAAATCTAAATAGTAAAAATTTCAAACTTTATCTCCTTTTGATTATATTTTGTGGAACAAAAATTCCTGCGGCTCCCTTTTTCCTTCAGGATCATGGTGGGGAAAGGGTGGGTTCAAAGATTTATATTTTGCAATAAAAATAACAAGAAACTATCACAAATAATCTTTACATATGTCTCTATGCAATGGAAGGGTGAAAAGGAGCAGATGCAAAATACTGTAAAAGAACCATAGATTTTTCATTCAACACTTTGTATTTAACTTTGCATTCATCCTTGGTACTTAACTCATGTTTAGTAATATTTTCTTGTAAAAATACCTGGACATGAAAGAGATTTTCAAAGAATTGACATGAGAGAAACTTTACAAATGAGAATGATTTTACTTGTATATTCAGTGTGGAATTGTTTAAGAATTATTTATCCAGGTTTCTTTCTGTGAATGGAGGACAAACTGAGGTCACTTATTATTCTGGTTAATCATTAGCCATGTTTATTTATTAGGTCAATTTGCAGAGTTTCAACAATCTTGCGTCCTTGGAAAGGGTCAGGAAATAGCACCAAATCAGATATACTGATTATCCGTGCTGTAAAAAGAACAATGAGTTTTTCCTAGATCACATGCTTGGAAAATGTGTTGTTGGAATGAGTTTTGAACCAAGTTCAGGCAATTGTTGCTAATGATAAAATACCTTCTGGGGACCCTGTCCTTCTAAAGTTTGCAGTGCTTGAGAAAGCCTTATGATATAGTCAGCTGTTCTTGTGTCATGTTCATGCTGTGATATCCACTATAATCCATTTACTAGGATTGGTGTTTTCCTCTCAGCTTTTATTATGATCTGCTTGTAACACCTGCAAAACCAATTCTTGTGTTGTATTGGCCTATCTATGCTATGATGTCTACATTTCCTGCTAGCCAATTCCACGTTACTGTTTCTGTGTGCTACCTGAATTTGCTTACACTGCATTATCTGATGCTTCTTTGATTCATAATTAGACTGAAGTCTCTCTGAGATAAGACTGTCTTTTCCCTTTTTGAAAACTGTCTAGCAAAATGAGGTTCTGGTCCAAAACTAGGACACCGTGTGCTATTTTGATGTTGTCACTGAAGTGATAAAGAATGCCAAATTGGAATATTAGTAATTAAGAAACCTTTCATTCTCCAGCAGGTAAAAGAAAATGGTGTGCACGTGCATGCTTACTGCTCCTGTCTTTTCCTTCCAAAGATGTCTGTGTCTGATACGAGAGTGGCAAGTCATCCCATAAGGAAAATTCAGCTGAAGACCACAAAATGCTGAATTTTTCTTTGATTGTCAGTTCACCCTGGAATGTACTTTTGCTTTTAGTAGCGTTTCCATTTTCTCACAGACACAGAATAGTACTTATCTTACTTCATAGGTAGCCATTATGTCTGTTTTATCCATGTACAAAGCACAGGAGAAATACAATGATAGGTGCCCTGATAAGTTAAGGAGGATAAACTTTTGAAGTCTACAAATAATGCAATTCCTTTTGGCTGATTGATTTCAGGTAAGTGCAGAGGACACAAAAAACCTTTTTTTTTTTAAACTGAAAGGAACGCACCTGAATGATGGATAACTGCAGTTCAAGTAGAAACACTTTTAGAAGTTGCTTTATGGAGAATTGGCTCACTCTGTCCCAGACTCCTGCTTCTATTCAGTGTAACTGAATGTTAGTTCCTCAGACTGAAAAGAAATCTGTAAAGAAGGAGAAAGCTCTCCTCCTCCTACTCTATTTGTGGCAGTGTGCATGTGAGCTGCTCAAACAGCAAAGCTCTGTGCAAGTTAGACAGCTACATTGCTGTTTGGTACTACTGGAGCAGTATCAAGGATGCAGTAGGCCTGTCATTGCAATAGTTATAACATCCATGCTGGCCAGCTAAACAATCATTGTATCTCTCTTGCTCCCTCTCACCCCTCACGTGTGCCAGAGATAGGCAGCATTAGTGCTGTGGTCATGTTGTTTAGTCTTGGAGGAACACATCACATGCAATCTCATCCTCACCCATGGCAGAAAAAAAATGATTAGACTTGGCTGCAGGTGGGCCCAAGGCCTGTGTCTTGCAATTTAACACTTATTAAGTATTCAGACAAACTTACCATGCATTTGAAGTCTTTGTCCCTCTTCCTTCCCCTCTTGCTTTCTTCTATTGTAATCTTGCATATATTTTCCTGTTACGCAGTAACTATTTTTTTTCTCAATGCAAGTTTCAGTGTGCACTATTAAAGTACATATCCTGCAACATAATGTAGGCTTCTCCTTATGAAGATGGTGAGCGTTTATGGATGGAAACATCTTAGCACATACAGCATGCTCTCTTTTTTCATCTTCAGTTTCAGTTATTTTTGTGCTTTTGTGTTTTAGTGCAGGAATCCCAAATCCTTCCTTTCCCTCTCAGTATACAGCATGAGAAGCTGGGAGAACAGTGTAGTCATCTTCCTGACCGATGCTACAGAACAGCCAGCGACGCAAAAATGCCCCCACATGAGGAAGTGAGAATTATATGAATACAGAGAGAGAAAGAAGCCTTAGTGGACAAAAAGCCTCGTATAAGATAATGTTAAACCAGAAATGCTTGCAGGAGTTTAGTCTAAAGTAGCTGGAAAAACAGGTGAAGACTGTTTGCAAGACACTTATATTAATTTTACCTTCATTTTTAGTGGTAGATTGTCACTGGGAATACAAGCCTATGTAGAGGAGGAATTCTAACTCTAGTCAGGTACACAATGTCTTGGGACTAGGCAGGCGAAAACCAGTGATATTTGCTGGAGTAAGCAAGTAAAGAGGTTTGGGACTGAGAAGAGTTAAAAGGAAATTGCAGCTAGCTGGGAGCAAAGTTGTAATTTTGTTGTGGGATATTCTGGAATGGGACAACTTTGCTCACGATTTGTTTGAGCTCTGCACTTATTTATATACATAGGTTCTTGCCCTTGCAGGATGAAATTACCCCCTACTTATTCATTTGTTAGCTAAACTTGGCTACATCTGCCTTGAAAAAAGCCACAAACAACAATATAAAGCCATGTATATAGTGCTGGATTATAGATCTTGGGTTTTTTCCCTGATAAATTCTTGAAATACCTTTGTTTATTCCCTCACTTTTCCACTAGCCTTAAGTAGGATATTACAGCTTCAAATGGTAATGCATTGTAAACTGTAAAAACAAAGAAGTTGAAATAAATTAATGGGAATTTACCCACTGTCAGATACCAAGTATTTTATTTTGCATTTTCCTTGTTTAAATTATTGAGATTAAAATCCAAGAGGATACCTCTAAGTACTTAAATGATCTGTTCTTAATTTTTATTATTCCAACATTAACATTTCTTAGCCTAGATTTTAGAGAATAGTATGTTTTACTCAGGTGTCAATACCTGGACTCAAAGATACTTGCTTAAAGAAAACAACCCTTATTGAACCCAGCTGGCTCTGGATCAGGCTCCTACTGTTTCTTTCAAAATAAAAATAAAATTTGATTCTCAAGCAGAATTTTAGGGGTTTTTTGTGTAGTTCTACCCTAGTGTGGCACGTTGCTATTGCCTAAGACCACTGAACTAATGGAAATCATGCATAAGGATAGCAAGGAACAGCACAACTTTTTTTATTTCCTCAGTGATATTTCCTCCATCTTGCTTTCCCCTTGTGAAATAAATAGGCATAAGAGATGTTATTGCCAGAAGACTGGGTAGATTTGTGTTAATGCCTAAGAGCAAATGTCAAACTATAGAAATGTCACAGTCTTGTATGCTTTCGAAGTATAGAACCAGATAGATTATTATTTTGCTGTATCTTTTCTTTGAAGACTTTATCATAATCCTCTATGCAATCTTGTATTGGGTGCAAATACTGTGCTATATGACAATTTCTTCTTCTAAATTTAGCAGCACAGCTTTGTAACATTAGGCAGGGAAAGGCAAAAGAAAGTTTGGGTGGATAATTTCTCTCTCCTTGAAGAGAATGTCTTTCAGAAATAGTCATACCAAAGAAATGCTCAGAGCTGTGAGTCGCAGCATTAGTGGGTTGAACCATTATTCCGTGCAGGTATATGGGCATACATTTTCAGGATTAGTAAAATGTAGAAGTATTATTTGTAATAAAAATATATTTTAGGATAATGGCAGGGCTATAATCTCTGAAAACCTGAATTCTAAAGAAAGATTGTGACTTGACTGGAAGAGAGATTGACAGTTATGAATAAATTTGTTCTTTTTAAGAATATTTTAAAAAAAACCACTTAAAATATTTTCTTGAAATGCAAAAGACATGGAAACCAGACTTTTTAGAATAAAGCATCAGGCACCCATATTTAAGATCTCTGCCATAACCTCTGATAACCTCTGAGAAGTGGTGCTTCTGGTGCCTTCTACAGTCCTTTCATTTTGCATGTACTTTTGTCTGACTTTTTCATATTGATTTCTCCCTCTCTTCTGCCTGTCCCTTGTTTTCTAGCTCTACCCTTGTTGTCTCTTTCATGTCTTTTTTTAACTCATGCCTCTGTCCTGTTCTTGCCTTCCACATTTTTTTTGATTTCTTTTTTTTTTTTTCCCCTCTTCAGAGCAATTTTTTTTTTACCCCTGTTCATCTGTTCCTTCTGACTTATAGGTTCTAAGATATACCACAACCACAGGCTATTCCTTCTGAAAAAGAAGTGAGACTGGGTGGTAGTTAAAGCCAGTTATGCTGGTACTCAGCGTTAACATTTAAATATATTTTCCCCCTTCATACAGCATTCACCTATTATTTCTAAGTTTTCTTGAAGAATTACCCTAGGGAAACATCTTAATGCTAAGTGCTTTTTGGCCCTTAAAGCTGCTCTGGTAGATGAATTAGGGCAATAGATTCATTTTTAACTAAAAAGATGTTTTTTCCATCAAAAATATCTGAGGAAGCTGTATTCCTGAAGAGTTACATTTTATCAGCTGAAATATTTCATCTTAGTTTGCTGCAGCTGGTGTCAGAAAAACATACATGTAGCCTGAGAAGTTAATCTCTACTCAGTAGTGCAGGGTCATGGACCAATAGATGTGCTATTGAATAATGGAGGCTACTGGTAGGGCTTTTCCTGTTTAGCTCCTGAGCCAGCATGCATGGAAATTAGCAGGCAGGCTTCTCTTACATTCATCGTATATCTCTGTTAAAGGCTTAGGGCATGATTGTTAGTGTGGGATCTCACTGATACCTATGCAAAGCCTTTGCAGAGTCAGTTTAAAATGACAATAAATTAGAATGGTAGCTTTTACCATCTTTGCACGGCATTAGTGACAGCATGGGTATCAAAGAGTGTATGTTCCACCTTGGTTTTGGGAGGATGTTCTTTTTAAGAACACTTTAAAAAAATCACTTAAAATATTTTCTTGAAATGCAAAAGACATGGAAATCAGACTTTCTAGAATAAAGCATGAGACACCAATATTCAAGACCTCTACCATACGTGCCTCAGTAGGACTGTGAATAGAAGCACAAAGGCTCAGGAGTCCAGGGAATAGGAAGTATGAGCTACAGGGAAGTCCTGGGAGCTACATCTTCATAATGGCTGCATATTTCTCTGTTTGTAAGAGGTGTGGGTAAACCAGTGTTGTCTTATTTTTACTTTGTCTTGGGTAGCTACTGCTTTCTGAATATGTGGGTAGGCAGCAGCCACTGGGCTGCTTCAGTCTCCAACAGCCTGGTCTCTCAAGCAGAGAATTTACACTCTCTCTGATTAACAATTGGATCAGTTTTATCCTGGAATTTAAAAAGGTTAATTTATTTAAACCTATTGTCTATATACTGCTGTAGGGCAGGGCTTCTTAGCTCATTGTCACTCTCCATAGCCTCAATCAGGAATATACTACCACTGCACAGCCCAGCTTCTCTAGACCTTCTGTTTCTTTGAACTTTCAAAATTTCTTCTCCTTACTAAACATGTTAAAATAAATTATGCTTTTGTTTTTGTTTTTAAAAGTATAATAATTTTTGGATTCTTAAATATTTTGAAGATGGCAGTTGTAATGCAACTATCATCTATGGCTTATAACAGAAAAGGATACTTGTGGTCAAAGCCATACCATATTCTGAACAGCCATGCGCTCTCAGCTTTGGTTGTATTTTTATCCAAGTTAGATGCGCTCTGCAAAATAAACAAATGAATAAAGTGAAAACCATTTTTATAACATAAATAAAACATGAAGTTCCAATATTAAAAATACATGTCAAACCACATTACAATTAACTGCTTTTTTTTTTTTCATTTAAAAAGCTTCTTTAGTGCACAAATGTAATCTCTGTGAATCAGTTCAGGAGCAAATTGGCTCATATAGCACATTTCTCATTGCTATATACTGATTGTAAGAGTGCAGCATTTACTCTTATTAATGATTCAAATTTTATTAAGCAGCCGAGAAGCACTATATTCTGAGATCAATAAAATGATATTTTGATTTAATTGCCATTGTGGGATTACTTCAGTTTACTTCTACAAGATCAGATGCTATTTGTGTATGTCTAACAAAATGTCATTCCCAAAGGGATCATGATATTCTAATAATTATGACACTACTTTCCTTTCTGTGCTTCTTTCCAAGGGGAGAGGAACATGACTTGAGTCAACAAGACTCAAAATGCTGCTTTCCATTCTGCAAGCTAATTCTGGGGTGTGCTGCACAGGTAGATAGATGGACTGTCCTTTTACTCAGGGTCATAATTTGGAATAATACATTAGAAACAGTCATCTGTACAAAGACAGCTAGTTTGGCTATACTCTGGGCATCACATCAGTACTAGCGGAAGAATTAGTGGCAGGATGGAATTAGGAATGGGATTGCCAGTTCTCTAAGGATACTTCGTTATTGTCTTGTTTGCGTTTTGCTGCAAGTTAGATTATTTTTTTAACGGGAATATTTTTCTTTATGCAATTTTAAACTGATTTATCTAATATGTTTTAATCTAAGAATGTGTTAAAAATTTAATTTCCTATTCTACATTAACATACATTTAAATTGGCTGATGATAATAATGTCAATGGTCTGATCCTCAAAACTGTAAGGTCTAGTTCCAAGCCAACCTGTACATGGAAACTTTTACATTGATTTCACTGAGTTTTGAGTAAGGTTATATGGAGACAGAAACTATACTGTAGCTGTTATGATTTTGCTAATGTCAAAGGTGGTCACAGTGAACTTACAAATGCACCAAACAGGCCAAATATTATTCTTGGGATCTGTTTCCTTGTTACAGAATTAAGTATTTTAGCAACTACCCCTAGCAAATGGGGAGGCTGGAGGGAGGAAGAAGATGGTACTAATCCCTAATCGAGCAGCAGAGCACTCTTCTAAGCCCTTAATATCTAATATTGCATTTTGGCAAGATAGATACAGATTGGGAAAAGGGCTGAAACATTTAAGCAGGAAGTGTGATGGTAGGTAAGGTCTATGTTAGGTCAGAACAAGAAGAACACTGAAAGAAAGAGGGTGAAGGACTAGGGTGGACAGGTATAGAGATGAGAGAGAAGGACAGGCATGGAAATAGACATCTTGTGGAGTTGGCTGCAGCAAGCAGCCAATGAGTGCAATGCAGAGGAAGGCTAGTTAAAAGCACAGAGAGCTCTGTAAATGGCCTGTGTGTCCTTGGTTTGACTACTAATGTTTCCAGAAGCCATAGTGTTCTTGATTAATTTCTCTTTCCAAACTCATTGTGTATCTAGCTTCCTCTTGCATTCATGTTCCCGTATGAACGCAGTGGACAAAAAAGTCTACACCAGAGTGTAATTCTCCCAGAATTTGTTAGTCCTGACCTGAACCTGTTTTTATTTCTTGCACTAATGTTTATTGCTGCTTTGCTCCACACCTGCTCTGGTGGCCTGTAGCCTCTGTCTCATTTGAGCTCTGTGGTTTGATACGTGTTGCACCTTCTTCCTTTTGTATATGAAATCTGTGTTGTGTTATCAATTTTTGTGTTAATGGGAATCTGGGTAGTTATCTGTAGTGCAGCTCTTGCGTAAACAGTACAGTCAAGGGTTGGCAGGAGATGTTGGTGTGAATGCTCTTGGGCTACTGCAGATTCTTGGATCCTATGATCTTAAAAAGTAACTTTTCACTTTCCCTATAGTTGAGAGAGGTAGAAGTAGGGGAGACAGTCCACCACCTCTTCTGGACAACAATTTTCTCTCTGGGAAGTGAGAATGCCAATGTTTCTCATCTCTTACTTGGGAATTATCCATATGGAGATTATTCTCATTAGTCACTTGCAATAAATTCACTGACCAGCTGGCAGATGAAACTGATGGGGAAAGTATAAATAATTTCCTTATTATACTAATCAAGATATAGGGATGGTTAAATAAACTATGAACATTAGTTTGACAGAGATGATATTGATAGGTGTTTTGCAGGCTATTTAGATTTCTCCTGAGATCAATTTTTCCAAAATGCTTGTAGAAAATATATTCTTACGCTGTCTCGATAGAGATTAACGTAAGAGAATTTCTGAGATACATAAACCATCTGAATAAAATATGCTATTGACTATCTTTGTTAATGGGAAATTAGTTACAAAGCCCACTGCCATAAAAGCATTTGCCTTTTATTAATAGAGCAGCTTCATAACTGCCTAGTGATTGTGTCCTGCATTCTGCTTATTGGAGTTAGCTTTTCGTGTTTATACTGTGAATGTATGTGATACGCAGCAAACTGCTTTTGTTTATTTTTATATATTATTTTCTATACAATAATATGTACTACCTGTAGTATGTATTATGTAATTCAGTTTTCAGAACTGAGTTATGAAAGTCCATCAATAAATAAATGGATATGAATATGAGGGTATTATTTCTTCTGTTTATGCTTATGTTGTGATAATTATTTGATGATAAACACATCTAAGGAAAAGCAAGGCAGAACTGACACAAAGAAACTGCGAGATGCTTTTGATGGATGAGGTCACAGTATGGTGAAGTCCGCATGTTAATTATACTGTAAAAGGCTCTACACCTTTTTGCTAGGGAAGGAGCCCTGGGTTTCAGGTATTACAACTTGAACTGGAATTCACTGCTAGCTGACTGCCAGAATTACTGGTTGAGCCAGTCCAGAATACAGCAATAAGCATAATCAGAAGTCCAGAAACAACTGTGTACATGGAAGTCTTGACTAAATAAATTTAATTCCTTCAGAGAAGAGAAAATTGAATTTGTGAAAGGGAAAGAAAAAAGGGAGAGCAAGATGAAGAGGTAGGAAAGGAAAAGGGTTATGCAGCCATATAGCTGCTATTGCCTCTGAAATAGTACTCATGAGGTGGAAGGTGTTCAAGGCTTTTTCTGCCCCTAAAAAATCCAGGTCTGGTTCCAGATATGGATTGAGACACAGCAAGATACCCTGTGTCCTGGTAAATAGAGTGGTCACAGAGGAGATAGATTCAAATCTCCGCAGCAGACCTTGTGGCTTCCCCATTCTGCCTGAGTCCTCTGGCTGAAAAGGGAGGAGCCTAGAGGCTTATTTTCCACTAATTTTGCTGTCCCTTAAACATCTTACTCTTGAGAAAATATTCAGTTCTTATTTCTGGTACAATCTTCCCGAAGCTCCAATTAATGGCACTGAGAGTTGGCATGTGGTTTAAAGTTCATCTGGGTGAGAGCTTTAACTGGCAGTGGGAGATACTGGCATGTTATTTGTCTAGGGATATGTCTGAGAAAAACAACTGCTTTCACTGTGAAGACACACTAACATAAGAAGAAAATGAAAAGTAGGTAAACTAAATAAAAACATCATATTAGAAATACAGGGAAAGAAAAAAGACAACAAGGGCGAAGAAGGGGAATGAGAGACAGATGACACGAAAGAGAAAATTAAAAGAAATAATCTGAAATTAATTGAATTAACTGTGATAGGTACTGAGTTAAACCAAAGAGGGCTACAGAGAATGCAACAGAGGCCTGAATTAGTAAAAGATTGAGATGTCAAATACAAAAAAGTCAGACAAATGAAAACAGAGTACCACTGGGGTGGGGGTGGGGCAAAATCAGAGCAGCAAAAATATCATCTACGGTAAAATTTACTACTATAAGGAATGCTGACTTGGACATGATAGGGCATGAAAGGTGTTACATTTATTTACACCTTCCGTGTTGTATTGTTGAGTTTTGTTAACAGAGATAGGTGTTAATTCACAGGGCACAGTTGGGATACTCAATGTGTTATTGTTATTCATAAACATGATTATTCTCATTTTTAATAAAAGAAGGAGAAAATTAGATGCCTATTGACTTCTGAAGAAATCAGGTTTTCACAAAACATGCATTCAGTCAATTTTATACTGCATTCAGCATTCTTTGATCTTTGATAATTCATGAGTGCTGTAAAGTAGAAAATTTCTGAAATGATATATCTTTAAAAAACAGTCAAGAATAGATTAAGATTAAGGTTCTGTGTCCTGGCCTCAGTCAGAATTTGGGCAGAGGCATTGCAAGAATTCCTACCAAGATGCTTAGGAGAGTGATATTAGTTATTAGTCCCCTCAGACTCAGAATAAATCAGTATCTTGGCGTGGTGCAATGGAGTGTTACACTAGCCCTTTTAATAGTGACTGAGTTGTAAAACTACGGATATGGTCAGATATGAATAATATTCTTTTTACGTCTTTTCAAAGAAACATTAGCACAGTTAGGCACCTGAATTCTGTTCAGTTTCAATGGAAGTTGAGACCCTTCAGATACGTGCAAATGTGTAAATGTTAAGAATACTCAGGATGTAAGATATATTAAAATTCTGCCTAATGATATCTTTAACGTATTTTCAAGTGAATAGAGTATCTTATTCATGTCTTGCCTAACTTATTTTCTACATTTATATCACTCTTGGGTAATTTCAATTTCAGTTCCAGTTGTGCAGTCTGAAAGAGTGCGTGGGATGGTATTACCTAGAAACAGGAACACAGTATTGGGCACTTCTTTGCTTTTTGCTTTGGCAACTTGTTAACTGTAGTGTTGCTTCTCCCTAGTCCTACTGCTATTCCACTTACCATGCTGAAGTACATATTATGTCTCTGTGTATTGACTCTCTGAAGATTTTTACTGTTGTTGCAGGCAGTGCTACATTTGAAACAATGCCATACATGTATGACAAAAAAGGGAGGGTGACAGATGAACAGCTGCAGCTTGTTAAATAGCCTCCTTTAGTTTAAAGTTTTCAAGTTCACTATGTACTTAGGTTTCCATGTGAAGAATAACTGAAAAACATTTTCAGAAACCTGACCTACTAGAATTGAACGTTACACATTCTGCTTTTTTATTCCAGGGAATTAAACAGGGTTCTGAGATGTCTCATTTCCATAAATGCAGCATTTGGAAGGTGATAAATATTTGGATTTATCAAGGCAATACTTCTATTATTTTGTTTATTAGACCTCTCAGGATATCTTTGCATTTATTTATAATTTCCTTTAAAACTCTGTAACATTTTTCGTTAAAAAATTTTCATGAGCGCATGCACATTAAAAAAAATATGTATACCTCCTCTCTTTGTACCTTGTACAATAAAGATACTTTTTATTTTCAACCTGCCTGTTTTAAACACTTTCAGCTATAACACTATTTTTGACAAACGTGATCTGCCAACAACTGAACAGTTTTTAATTCAGCATGTATGTCTAAAATCCTGACATACCTGGCTTGCAGCTTCTACTTTCAGATCTTCATCTGGATCTACGCCAACTCTGTTAAAAAAAAAACCCAAAACAAAGACATATGGTAATGGTGTGATGTATATTAGAGAGCTTTGAGGGTAGAAATGTTTCTCTTGTGCCACTCATTTCCTGCTAGGTGAGAAATGCAGAGAATAGCTGGCAAAACATTAAGATCACTTTTTAAATCAGGGAAGTTCTTAATAAGTTTTTAGGAAACTTGAGATTCTTTTTAACTGCAACTCATAACACCTGAGATTAGATCTTTACCCTGGCTCTGATCCATATCTGGGGAGAGACAATCAAGTCATTAACCTGTGCTATGAAATCCTTAATTACTGGCAGAAGAGAGGTGTTGAGGAGGAATTGGAGTTAGAGAGGTATGTGGAGGATAGGACTGCAGGACTCTGGCGTTTCTTGACTGTGCTGCATTATGGATAGTTTGTAGCATTTGGAAAGGGCTTTACTTGGCGCACAAGGTACGGGGAAGCAAACCAGAGGGGAGAGGAGATTGCAGTGGGTGATGTGCAAGATGATGAGAATCTGGGTGGCTTTTTACTCATATGGACAGGAAAAAAATAAAATTGGCTGTTAAAAGCAATGTAGCAGAAGAATTGACACATTTTCAATCTGTCTGATACTCAGAAGTGAGGAGAAATGCAACTGAGAAATGTTACGAGTTGAATGACAGAGGCTTGTGCTGATGTTCACACCAAGAAAGGAAGGAAAGCAGTGAGAGATGACGACTAATGAACCTTCTTATCACTGGAATCTGAAGCCCACAGCTAGGTGACCAACAGCCCCTGAATGCCTCTCGAGCTCCCATGTAGTATCAGGTCCACCAACCTAATACAGAATTTACTGATGCAAATAAAATGTACTCTTTCACTAGATGATCATTTAAGGCCACTTTACTGTTTTTTTTCTGAAAGTCTTCCTTCTTGATTGTATTTTTGCTTTTGGTAATAACACATCAAAATAAATTTTAAAATTATATTTAATATTAACAATTACATACCTCAGTGTTCTTTCCTGTAAATATTATGCACACACTCTTATTCAGTCAAAGATAATGACAGGAACTATATGCAAAGTAGATGCTTTTTATATGTAAATACTGAATGGAAGAGAAAAAAGATGTTTGTTTCTATCATAGCTCTTGAGCTTCAACAAATCTGAGTCCTTCAGGCATAAATATTTCTATCTTTTTATTAAAAATAACGATTCTGTTGCTAACTCAACAAGGAGACAGAATGAATAGCCGTTTCTGTTCCTTTTTTTTGTCCTGTTGTTCTTTAAATTGCTAGAAAAAGCTTCTGATGGCACTAACCTATTCATTAGTTTGGAGTAAAGCAAGTTAGGTATTTTCCATTTCATTAAAATGGAAACATTTATATGGGAAAAGAAAAAGATATTACATGGAGGTTTAACCATCTGTCTGACATTGGATTTGTTATTGTCATGTACAGAACAGTGGTGTCTAGGGCCTTATCTGTGCTTGGTATTGTAAAACTCAGCAGTGTGAGACAGCCCTGCACTGCAGAGTGTACAGAGTAACCACAGCGGGATGCGAAGGCTGAAACAATGGCACAAATGCAGGTGCGATGGTCCCAAACTCATAAACCAGGTCAGAATCAGAAAGAGAATCCTGGTCTCCTAAATGCAATTACATGCCCTGTTTATTAGACTACACTTATTCGCTAGATGTGTTCACTGACAACGCCACTTGGCCAATACAGAAATACACCAGCAGTACAATAGTTAAGGGTCTGCACAGTTCTGGAAATAAAAAAATTCAAAGCATTTACGCATGATAGGTGCAGCTGAAAGGCTACAGCACAAACTTCCCCACACTTTCTTCTCCTTAATGAGCTTGACTTGACCTCAAAGAATCAGTCTCCTGGGACAGAAGTAATTTAGCCTCCATGCAGTTCTGAACTTACTGGAGTTGAGAAACTGCCAGCTCTGACTGATTGTGTGTGTTGGAGTTGTGATGCGTTTATTATAGAATGAGCTAAGACAACAGAAAACATTTCACCCGGGACTAAAAGGAGTGTAATAGCAAATGTGAGAAAGGGTAGGCAGTGGGGCCAATAGGAACCAGAGTTTCTGGCTGTAATATTGTTTCAGCAACAGTGATATAACTACTAACTAATCACATTGACAACAGGAATCCACTGGCACAGAAAAAAAAAGGGTTTACAGAGTTTCACAGAATTTGTGGTATGCTTAAGCTTTGCTGCATGTATAATTTCTAACTCTCATAGTTACAGAGATAGCTAGCTGTTTTGCCTTGTTTATTCTGCAGACGAGATTATTATAATATGGCACATATGAAGATACTCACATGAAATCTTAACAGGAGCATTACATTTAAAGCCAGAAAAAACCAGCAATAAATATCTAATGAAATCACACTTCTGTCTTGGATTTTTCACATATGAAAAAGAAAAGAAGGCTTCTAGGCCACATGAATGCCACAGAGCCACAGCTGATGCTTTCCTTTGATCTGGTCTCTACTCTTGTTTAAAACACAGGGTCAGATGCCATTGCTGTTTTTCTCTTGGAATAGTATCTCACCACTGGAAATTAGTGTGGATAGTACAATCTTACCTATTGATTTAAAATCCCTTGGGAAAAGGACCAGATCATTCTTTGCGTTCTATGGGAGAGTTTTTTAATGCATTAAAATAGCAATATATTTTTGTAATAATTTGAATGTTAGGAATTTTATTAAGTATGCACTAAGCAGACTCAGTACAGTCAGTTCTGAAATTGAGGCTAATTATTTCATATCCAAACATAGGCTTGGGAGCCTAACGTGACACAGCTAGCATTGAAAATCATGGTCTGCTATAATCAACTCTGATATACTTGACATGAACTAGAATGCTATTTTTAAATTGCAAATGTTGAAAAAAACAAAGCATAACAAATTACATGAGACAGTCAAGACAACTGAAATTAAGCACAGATATGCACTTCAAGTTTACATCCTTGACTTCCTCAAAAGACCTGCTAGACCAAATGCTATTGCCACTAGCATTTGCAAACTTAGAATTTGTATAGATTACTATGAAGGCCTCTAAGAAATACTCTATTATTAATATTTGTATAAACATCTTTGCCCTTTTAACTTTCTCAGTTTTCCATTTCTGTGAGAAGATTTAGTGGATGGTCAGAAAAATATTTTCTTAATATTTTTTCTTCTTTCTTGCTATCAACTTTGTCTCTCTTCTCCGGTTATCTTGTTTTACTTCTTGCAGTCTCCCTTTTCCATCCTCCTGTCCCACTTTCCTGGTTGTTCTCTATGCCTTGTTCATTTCTTCTTGGGTCTTCTAAATATTGTATGCTTTTATTTCTGCCTTTCTATTTTTGCTTCTTTTTATTCTATATATTAAACATTTAGGATGACTCCTCTTCCATAAAAACAAATGCAATGACTTTTTAATCAGAGCTATATTGGAGTGGAATTTATCTACTCTATGTATTTAGATAGGATTTAGTAATGTCTTAGATTCAAATGCCCTAGATATGAAGGAATTAAAAGTCCTGAAAGCTGGTCTATGTTATTCTTTTTTATTTGGGTCTTTTTTAGGGGGGGAAGGGGGTGGGGAGTGGGTGGGTGTAGTTTGATGTTTTTAAATAATGGCTGGATCAAAACCTGGATTCAGAGATTGTTCAAAGTTGCTATATTCAAAATCTGGAACTGAAGCTTGTGACTTCAGCCAGTCTCTAGCAATTAGGCCTAAGCATTGCTAGGAACTGTGCATTAGTCTGCAGAAGTACCCTTTACAGTTGACAGTATTTAAATCCCCGTGTGCTATCAAGTGCATCATTTTTTTAGCAACAGTCAGAATGCATTTGGTAATAAGAGGAGGAATTTGTCACTGAATACAAAGCAGTCGATAACATCTTTTCTTATGTGGTTTGAAATGAAAATGGATGGAAAGATAAATCCCAAATTGTCAGGGGAACCAGCAGTAAGAAATACAAAACCAATCCATAGGAATACTGAGTAGTAAATCACTATTCAGGCATTGCAAACTTTTAATTTCCTCACTTCAAATCACCACAAAGTCAACACTGTAGGATAAAATCTCTGCTTTCTACAGTGAAGCCACGGAAAAACGTATAGACTCATGTCTTCATGAGGATCTAGGCATGCAGAGCAGAACTTCTGGTGTCTATACTTACAAGTGTGATTCTCAGCCCTCCCTCACTTTAGGTGCCAGGAAATCTGTAAATAGAGACATTTCTCTGAAATCTGAGTTCTAATTACTGAAATTCTACTTCTGGGCCTGTATAGGTTTTCTGTATTTGCAGACTAGAGCCTGTTTCATGCAAGTTGAATCTTGCTTGCAGGCCCACCTAGTCTAGTTTGCACCTACCATATACTCACACTGGTTAGCTGTGCTGCAGATGAAGCAGCCAGGACTGCTTTTATTTGAAAACATGTCCTGAGAGCACGTAGTTGATTCCACCCCCTTTTTATTTAATGACTGATCAGTTTGAGTGTCCTGCAAAGAACTGGGAAGCCTGGTTTCGTCAGGCTTCGAACAAAACATTAGACTTGGGAAAGTTTACAAGAGATATGCCTCCTAATGTGAGTAACAGTCTTCCCTGATCAAAGTGTATGATGGTGAATGTGTACCTGATGGAACATGACATTACAGAGCTGTCAGATAAGGGTCAGAATTAACCATGTCTCCTCTACTTCCTTTTCTAGATCAGTGGGGAAACAAAGACAATTCAAGAGGTGAAAAGTCTGGCATCTCTTTCTGTTTCTGGCCTCATACTACAAAATAGGGATAATAATACTTCCTTCACCGCATTGCTCATCTGTTTTGTGTATTTAGCTTGTAAGTGCTTAGCAGAGCTATGATTTTCTTTAGAGCCCTAGGAGTGCTGCTGTAAAATAATTAATAACAATATTGTCTCCTTTGCTTGTCAAAGGTTTTACCGGAAGAACTCACCTTCTCAGTGCAATTGCCTCAGCCTTCCACTGGTTGTCTCATTGTAACTAAAACAGTCTTTAAGCATCAGTTTATATCTCAAAAACTGCACATACCAGGAAGGATTTTTTTAGGAAGTGATTTATAACCCAATTTTCAAAGATGGCCATTAAACAGCATTTGCAACAGGAGTCTTGAATATTTTTGCATGAATAAATCTGAAGCTTGTAGCTATCCATCATCAGCATATTGCATTCAGTACAGAATTATTAACTGTAAAGACTAGAAACATGAGCAAAATCCAAAAGATTGTTTCACCATCTCTAATAAATCATTACAATTGAAATTAAAAAAGCTTCAGGATAAATAATGGTTGCTCAGGTCATTATTCTTGTCCATGTGGCAGTAAGTGTGATGTGTATTCCTAACAAACTGACACCTAAAATCTGCTTTTGCTTCTAGATAGCTATATTGCTGCTACATATTACTATTGCTGTGGACTGATCCTGTCAAAAACATCTGTTTTGTTATAGTACAATATTTTGATTGACATAAACCCCATGGAGAATTATGGCATGAGTATAGATCTTCAAAGTTCAGCTCAAGCTGATTTTGTTAATAAATGAAAACACTTTAGTTTAAGTTTAAGGCAAGAATAATAACTTGTGTCTCACAGCAGAAAGAACAAATCAGTTTAATTTCATGCTGAGAAGGATTAAAATAAATTATCAGGTAAATGATGCTTCCTAAATGGTTATGACAGCTGTTTGTCATGTGGCTAATGCTTTCTTATATACACAACATATTGTAATAGAACAAAGAGTATGATTTTAAACCTGTGAATCATGTGATTAAGAGATAAGTGTGCCATAGTTTGACTTTTGAACTTGTAATTTCATAAAACTGGTAAGATAATTTTTTTGGGAAATGCTACTGCAAAACATTAGTCCTACAGTCAAGGTCTGTGGACATATGGAGAACTACTTGGTTGCAGAGCTGGCAATTAAATTAATATGATAACTGTATAAATGCCTTCCAATTAAAGAAGGGCTGCAATGCATGAAGATAATGTGTAAATGCAAATAGAAGATAAGGTTGAAGAAGGAACTGTAGTGCTCTATAAGAGATCCGCAAGTTATAGTCTCTAGATGTGATCTTAAGTATCAAAAAGATTGTGAAATTGTGGATAATGTCACTGCATAAAATTTTACCAATCACTTCCCTACAGCTGTGCAGCTGTGTGAAGTAAAATGCTAAAATTTAAAAATAGATGATGGCTTACATTTACATTTACATCATGCACTTATGCGGATAGTAACTAGAACGATGAACTGGATCTTTAGATATCTGGTATCTGATTCTCTATTCTGTTAATCCTACTTTATCTTGATATTGGGGGGGGGACACACTAAAATAGTTTGGTCACTTTGAAGTAACAAGGTACATCTGTATGGCAGAATGCAATATCAGATGTCTTACAATCGTGACAGCATGGCACTCCAGCTCAGGAGTTCTGAGAAGCAGTGATTTATGTCCCTATAATGCTTCTGGCACACGCAGTAGATGATGAATGTCTATTTTTTTGTGCTATGTGATTATTATGTGCTATGTGAATATACCTGTAGTGCGGAATCGGGCCTCTAGCTTAAAAATATGAACCCAAGTCAACTAAAATGAGCATCATTTAACTTCTGTGGAATTTTTAGAAATCATCATTTGTAGTAGTATCAGTGCATGTGAACAGAATTGGAACAAAGCAGATCTAACTCGCAGCACATTGCTGCAAGTCAGTTCAGGACTTTTTCCATATTCACGTAGCAGGCTGCATGTGATTCCCATTTTAAAGCTTGATTCTGAAAAATGTCGGGCAAGGCCATTTTATGTTCATGTATACATGTACATGTGTGCAGTCTTTAGGGATCCAAACTCACAGTTGCTTCCTGCCTCTGATACTAAGTGAGTGCGTGAGAAATTTGACTTCTGTGCTTTCTCTGGAACTGTTTTCTTGGACTTCATAAGAGTTGCCCAATTAAATGTCTTCAATGTGTGACTCATAGACAGCTAGTGAAACCCACAGACCCTTGGCAGCAATGTTAAACGTCCACTCAGGACATAAGCTGATCAGCACTATTTTGCTTTTTTTCTGTACTGATATATCTTCTGTGAAACTCTCCCTCACTTTACTCCCCCCCCCGCCCCTTTCATTTTTGGTTCTCCCTTTATTTTTTGTTTTCCTATTTATATATGCTTATAGTCATATGTTGTTTCTGTACCTTTCGTTGCACTGTGGTGTATGATCTAGTGATCATCTTCTACTTTGCTCTTTATAGCTCTACTTTGATGAGTAACAATTCACTTGCATGTTTTATTTTTCTACTCCTGCCTCAGGGAGAAGAAAAGCCTTTCATAAAATGGTTTTCAAAAAATGGTACTTTTAGTAGTCCAAATTTAGATTAATAAACTTTCTGTTTTAAGGTATGTGGAAAACTCCACCACTCTTCCCCGCTTTTTATACCCTTATCTGGAAAACGTGTATCATCTCAAGTGCAATTGTTTTTCTAGGAACCTGGCAACGTTCAGAACCCTCTGGCAGTTTGGCAAAGCTTTGTTCTGTTCCCCATTCCTTAGTAAGGACTGGACTGTATGTTGTGTGCTTGTGCGTCAGCCATTCCCCTCTCCCTGCCCCAAAAGAGCAGTTTTTCTTCATCCTTCCTTTTTCTAAAATGCCCCCCATGGTTTTTGTGTAGACTGAATTGCAGTGTGAGGGGAGGTTTCCACAAGGCGCTCAGCATGGGCCTAACCGCTCCCATTCAAGCCAATGTCACTGGTGTCATTGACTTCAAAAGGAGCAAAGTTAGACCAGCATGGAGCATTTCCAAAGAGCCTTTCCTTAATATTTTTGCCACCTCTCAGCATTCTTGAGCTATACGGGGCTGTGGCGGTCATTTTAATTTTCCACTTATCATTGTACTGGCATCGCTCCCCCGACATAGGTTTCATTACCAGATTAGCTGGTGAATGGCGCTTCCTGGTATTGCTGTCATCTGCTGTCATTGTTCAGTGAAAGAAACAGTTTCATGCAGCTCATTATGTAAAAACCAAGATCTATTAAAAAAGGTGAGCATTTTACTGCCTGCTTTTCAAGCATTCTGTCTATAAGCTCCCTCTTATTTTGAAGTGCAAGAAGAGCAGAGAGAAAGTCCAGAACAGTGTCATAAGGCTACATGGCCATAGTCAGTTAATAGTCACTGCCCGTCTCAGTTACACTCTTTATTGAACAGGTATGTGATTGCTTGTAGGCAATCAGACATAGATTTATGGGCAAAGGATGGGAAAACGTGAAAGGACTGTAATCCTCCTAGATTTTTATTTTTAATCTCAGCTACAGAAAACACCCAAACCCCAAATCCTCAGCAAATCTAACAGGGTAACTCCATTGCTACTAGTAGCCTTCTAAAATGAAACTCTCATGCTAACAGTAGAGTCTTTAATGTTAAAATGTTACAAAATTATTAAAAATTGGGTTTTTCTAAATTGGAAAAAATCTTTTCAGACTCAATTGAGATGCAGACACATCTGGAGAAAAATGTGGTTACAAGGTCACATCACTCAGGAATACTACATTGCGATTAGACACACTGAAAAATAATAACACATGAAAAATAATGTAACTTGATTAATTTTCTAAAACTGCAAGAGAAGTTTAGATGTGAGGAATGTGCATGATAGCAGCTAGGATATACAGTGCAATTATTACTTTCTTAGTAAAGCTGCATTTTGCTATTTAGTTTTCACCTGAGTTTTATGTCTCAGATGAGAGGTGGGACTCTGCGAATAAGAGGGTCCCTTGATATCATATTATAGAATTGGTGCAGCATTGACTTAGGAGAAAAGATGGGATTTGGTACCTCTTTTGGTAGTAATGAGGTTATTTCTTCTGAGTGCCAACCCAGTAAATCCCAACAAAGTTGAGCTTTTGAAATATTACTGGATAACAGCACAGAGTGGCAAGTCTGTCATGAGGTGACTGTTAGGCCTCCCATCCAAACTCGTTACCCTCTAACTGTTTTGGAAAAAAAAAAAAGTACGTTTTGATTTCCCTTACTTTAAGCCAAATGATCTTGTATTTTTAATAGCACCTATTGGGACTGATATCAGCCTATATGTGTTAAGGACAAGTGATCATGCAGAGAGAAGGAGATACTAGTGATGGCAGGTGCTTTTTTGCTTTAACTTAAGATGTTGCAAAATGGAGAGGTATAGACACACAAATGCATCTATCATCCTTTCAATAAGAGGCAGTACGCAAAACACAATATTGATCAGCCTCCACATGCTTTAAGAAATTCAGTATTATTACCAGACCTCTCCCTATGCTGTGAGGAAGTCTATAGATCAAATGCTCTGTTCACAATTCTGAAACTGTATTAATAAAAAAACCCCTGGAACATGATTAAAAATGCATTTTCAGTTAATGCAAAAAGACAGAAACACCACTGCATTACAAGAAGTATCATTTTTGCACATCGCAAATGTCCTAATTGCTACTTTTATGAACTCTATGGAGATGAATACAGCTTTCAAAAAAAAAACAGTCAGGAATTAGGCCATTTTGTTGGCATCTTACTTAGACTACTAATGATCTTTGCCAGCCAGGAAAAATGAGAACTGATTTTACAAAAGATCTGTATGAGGAAAAGAAACTGCACTCAGATGTATTTTGACAATTTCCTACAGATGAGGCTAGTTAATTCTTGGCTCAGAAATAACAGTTCCCTCCAGTGAATTATGTCAATGACTTTTAGAGCAGTAAAATGTTTGTTCTCTGAATCACTTTAGGTGTCTGTTCCTTTATTTTCCTTGAACATAAACAGCACCGCTTTGGAAAGAAGCCCAGGCCATTGTAGATGCATTACATTATTGCTAATGTGATTAACCCAAAGTAAAACATTAAATGCTCCCGAGGCATTAGTCTAAATAATGAGATGACCAACTCCAAGTTCCCTGGGCTCACAGCACGGGGGAAAACATATCGTTGCACTTCATCTTTCACATCGACACTTGAAATTTATCACATAAAGCTGGTACTGGGAGCAGTTCTGTGCATAGCCATTGTAAGTGAAGAGTAATGCTGGTCAAGCTAAATGTATGCTACAACCAAAACACACTGAATAAATGCTACTGGCTTTGCTGCTGAGAACTGGTGACAACGTACCTTGTATGAAAGCTGTCACCGATCTTTCCATTTAGGCTGCTCTTTTCACAAGCAGTCTGTAAACCAGCTGTATTGCTTAAGTTCATATGTAATTCCCATTTTGAAATATGTTCACCTAAGTTCTCTCTGAAATGCTCAGAACAGCAGGAAACGATAGTAAGGACTTGTATGGATTGATTGACCCAAGGCTGTATGAAACAGATATATGGTATATTGGAGAATATACCTTCAAAGATATGCTGTACAATTGTTTTATCAAAGGGTAAATCAAAATGGTATTTCTGAATGCTTGAAATGGTCTTAACCATGCAGCACAATGGCCTTTAGAGCTGAGGTCACTACATTCATAAGCAGATACATTGCAGTTGGTAATCTGAGTAAGCATTGATAGGATTTTTTTCATGTTTCCTCATCTAGAAGTTAATATTGTAGGACAGAGAGTGCTCAGTTAGCTGTAACTTAGTCATATAAATATAGAAAAAACCTGCTATGAAATTAAAAAATGCTTTTATTTTATTTTTTAGTTATCTATTTTCAGATCAGATGCATACCCATTAAATTTTGTGAACTCTGGGCATTCACCTTCTTTTTACATTTGAAATTACAAATCAATCTTTATAAAGGAAGAACCTAGGGAAAAGTCTCAGACTGAGTTAAATGTTATGTACTAAAATGGAAGAGTTTTGCCTAAATTTTCATTGTCTAATGTGTGCAGCGTCAACAATTATTACCCTTTCAGTTTTAATGGCAGAGAAACACCTCTGCACGTTCGTGTTGAAACACTCTTTAAAGCCGCTTTAAATACAGCAGGATAAACAGTAGTGTCATTTGTGAAAACAATGTTCTAAAACACTGCTTAATGGAAAATTTAACTTTTCATTTATTTTACAACACTTTGCTTCTCAACAACAAAGAATAAAAAACTGAGTCAAAAAGACCGCCGTTTTATTTAATTTTGTTACTCTACCATTTTTTTAAAAAAAACCTACATAGATTATATGCTCCTGATATAGTAAATCTCAATTAAAGGGTAATAGTCTTTTTGACAGAGAGTGGCTATATGGAAGTGCTGGAAAAGCATGCTCCCCTTCATCATCTCATCCCATGTTGGTTTTAAGTCATGAATTGTTTTATTCCATTATAATCTTGGTCTGATAATTGCACTGTTTAGTTTAGACAGTGTAGATTTCAGCTGACTTTAAATTTACTTTTGCAATATAATCCATCCTTCAGAAACTTGGCCATCTTTACCAGTTTCAGGCAATATATTTAGATCTCACATGGCTGTTTCAAATAGTATTTAGGCCATTCATATAAAAATGTATTGTCTCCAAAATAGATACTGATCTGTAGTCACACTGTTTCCAATGCTAGACAATGCAAAAACTATTATTGATATAAATGTGCATGTGTGCATCCTCACAGACAGACTCTCCAACAATTTTTACTACAGAGGTTCCAGAGGGAAAAAATATTTTCTAGTGCAGTTGGCAAATTTGGACCAGATGTCATCCATGATGGTGTAAGTTCTGCTCATCACACAGTGATCATGGAGCAGTATACAGCTTTGATAAAATGTTATTCAGGTTTTTTTTCCTTTTCGGTTTGCAGGAGAGTTTTACTTGTACAACAACAGCAACAAAGATAGATACTTTTACCTTAGTTGCTGTATTTATCCAGAACTACAGGTACTGTCCTTATTTCACAGTATGTAAGGTCCCTTTCTAGAGTTCAGAAAGTACACTAAATACAAATGTTAGGCTTGGTTTTTTACTCTTGAATTTAGTAGTCTCACATTTTTAAATATACATGACTTCATAATAAATTCATTCATCTGAAGAGAATAAGAGCTTAAGTGGAATGTCAATGATCCAGAAGCCCAGGTCTAGTGCATTAACATAGGTGAAATTCAACTTATATACATACATTTGCATTATGTCATGTTGTATTCAGAAGAATTTAGGAAATATCAGGCACTTATTTTGTATTTGTGAATACTTATTCTGGGAAAGCAAAGGTTTCACACGTCAACACTAGCTTTTTCCTTTTGTGTCAGCAACTCAACTGTGGCTACAAACCTCTTGATTCTGCTAATTCTGTCCATTTCAAGTAAAAAATTTCCTATTTTTTTTTCTTTTTTTTGATAATGAACTGAATTGGCATTCTTGTCTGGTCTGCTGGGGGCTCTTCCCTAATCATGTGCTGTTTTGAGATTTTTATGCTGCCTGCACCAGTCCTCGTAAGCCTTTTATGAGCACCCAGGAGGAGGGTTAGTCACCCCCTTGTTGAATAGTACTTATTAACTGTGACACTGTAGTTAAGGTTGATAAACCACTTTCATTTTAATTAATTGAAGCCTTTATCTTTTTACAAGAGCATTTGGAGACACTCTTCAAAGCTTCTAGTTTTTCTTTTGTTTTGTTTTGTTTTTTCTTCTTCTTCTTATAACCATATACAGCTTGAGCATAAAGCCTGAAGCACCCAGTTGAAGTTGGCTGCCATTTAAAATGAATGCAGTGGAAAAGGAGTGCTGGGAGGATGAGGTAGGGAGTGTGCTATAAATATTTATAGCTTTATTTATGCTTCTTGTGTTGCTTTGCAGTGTGTTGGAAGGTGTTTGCTGCATTATGGTTAAGGAAGGGACTCCACTTTGTTGCCATCGTGTTTTTGCCTTCTTGTAAAAATAAGAATAAACTACTGTATGTAGCAACTATCAGCTAACATCTGAATTCAAGTAGTGATGACAATGAAAGCAATAGCTTGCATGAGATAATGAAGACGCAAAGTGAGAAAGTAGAGTGAGAAATTACCTCAGTCAGGGATCCCCAAAGCATATTATACTTCTGCCTATAGGCCAAGAAAATAAATGAATGTTATTATGACAGCCTGCACCAGCTGAGGATCTGTCCCCATTTATCCATTGCCACTCAGCCTCCCTGGGGCTCTAAGTAATTCTCTGTGGCTAGTGACTTCAGGCATATGTGATAGTTCTGTTGGTGTATTCATAAATATGTGATACTTTGACATTGGCTCCAGGATCCTACCTTACCAAACAGAGCAAGAAAACTTGATAGCTGAAAGGCAAGTGTAATGCTTAAAATTCCACATGCCCCACACCCTAATGAATCAGTAAATACTGTGAGACAGTACTTCTTAAATCTAAAAGATTTGCCTTGTGTTTGAGGTATAACATGGGGATCCAGAGAGAGTATATATACAAGAGTTGAGTTGTAAACCACAAAAGCGGTTTTAATTTTTTAAAAGCCCTATGAAATATAACCTTTTCTCTTGTTGAGAGAGAACACTTATTGACAAAATAATCAATAAATTAGGCTTTTTAAAAAGAAGTTTGTGTAGGTTTTTGTTAGGATGAATGCTGACAGTCTGTTTAGCTTGGTACAACTCAGAGTGTGGTAGAAAATACCCCAGGGAGCTTGCTCTATCTAAAAGACAAAACTGGGAAGGCAAGAGACACTGTGAAACTCAGAAAAGATTAGTTAATTTTACATTTTAAATGTATCACTGCTCCTTTCTGGGACATGTATCCTCTTTCTCTTATGTAAGTGTAGTGCAAGTTGAGGTGTGTGTAATAAGTTGGATTGAAAGCTGTGACATTTGCTTAATCTAAACTGGAGAACTTGTCACTTGTTTATAATTCAGATTTTCAGTGTAAGTGATAGCAAAATGGCACACAGCCATTATGACTTAGATTTCAAAGCAATAGGGCAATACAAAGAAATGCTCTGACAGAGAATCCAATACAATGTTTCTTTTTCCGGTATTGCATTGAGCATAAATAAGAAAGGATGTAGGCTGCAGACTGTCTTTTGGGATTAAGTTGGGCAAATGGATGATTTCATTACTTATCAATGTGAAAGCATTAGAATAGTATTTTTGAAGATGTGAAAGAAGGAAATAATGCCACTTTTTTGGTCAGTAAACTAAGATGTGACAACTGAACCAGATTTGGCAACTCATTTTATGGGCTGAGAAGTTTTCTTAATGCTTTCAGAATCAGTGAAATGTAAAACCATGCCCAAGCATCAGTTTCAAAAGGAACATAAGCACTGAGGAGCCCAAATAGTGCCCATTAAAAATGGGAGCTAGTCACATAAGCTCAAAGCCTGAGATCTTCAGATCAATAAAGGACAGTCAGATCGATGGGAAATAATGTAGTCCCACTGATTTCAGGAGGAAAAAATAATGATCTTCGGTCTTTTTTAAAAGCTTGATCTTAAGTAAATTCAAATATATGTATATGTAAGGGTCACTAGGTCAGAAAGCATGTGAGCAATCATTCTTCCGTAGACTACTGCATAGGGTACTGGAAGACTGGATTCTGATCTTTACTACACAGAAGATTTACTGTATTTTAGTTGATGACTCATTTTACATGAAACGGAAACACTTGGACAGGAGCTGAAACCTCTCTACTGAACACATTAACCACTAGTCTACAGAATAATTTTATCTTGTTTTCTGGTTCAGTTAATTAAAATTATTTTCTGTCCTCTCTGCTTTCCTCATCTCATGGATACATATGTATACATTTGCAGAACTGGTGAGGTTTGGGCTAGAATTCCTCCAGAAAGGTGGAAGAAATACATGTGAGTCGAACGAGGCAGAGGAAGCAAACGATGAAGTCCATACCACTAGTTGATGGGATGCAGTAGGCAAAAGGGAGAACTGGGCCTCTTTTCCTGTGTCTAAAATGAAAACAGAGGCTGCCACAGCAGGAATCCCTTTGGGTGGAGATTAGAAAAGTTCAAGGACTGATTGAGACTCAGGAGATTCAGGCAGACTACCCGAACCTACACCGTGATTCCTGACGAAGCTTAATGCACATGGATAAGTGAATAGCAAAGGCAACTGGGAAGTTTCAAGGTCACAGTGTACACTACCTCATCTACTTCTAAGATTAGTTCAGCAAAGTGTGGGTTTTTAGGATTGCTGTTTAGGGTATTTTACATAAACAGAACTTTATATATAAACTTTTATATAAACAGCTGTTCTATATATTTATTTACATAGAAAATATCTTGGATTTATAAAAACAGAATTTTATGTACAATTTCAAGATTCCTTTATATATTATTTGTGATTACATAACAAAATGGTGTATCTCTTTGAAGAAGTAAAAAATGCAGAAACTGATAATATATTTTTAAGTGCGTTGAGATCAATTACTTCTTGCTGAGATAAGAGGTAATTTTCTCATTTAAATCTCATAGATGTACTGACTAGCAAATCACTGTTGGGCTGTTTCTGCACTGATAATTCTCTAAAAAAGCCTGTGTTATAGTGTAATTAGCTGTTTACTAAATGCTAAAAGCCCATACTGCTATACAGAGCCTAGATTATTTAATATCTGCTTTAATTAACCTTTCACATTCAACTAACTCTGGAACAATTTGATCGGTTTTTTATCAAGGGTGCCATTGCTTTCCTTCCACTCTACATGTTAAAAAAGAACAGAAAGTTCAGAAATTTCCAGAGGAATGTTTCACGAGAGTTGAAAGTTGAAAACAGAAAGTTCTCTTCTGTCATTAAGTTCCTCTGCAAACGCAGATATACCCAGTTATACCAATGTATACTTTTATTTGTTTAGATTTACAAGAATATTTCTATCACAGCCCATATACTGTATAAGACCATTAAAGCCTAATTCTTTTCCCAGTTAGCACCTTTTTTCTTGTTGGAAGACAAAAGATGTTTGTTTTTTTTTCTACACTTCACGTATAGCTTAAAAATGGAATTAAATGTTCTTGCACTGCGTGAAATAGTTGATAGCAGAAAGGAAAACCACAGAAAAGCTTAAAAAAACCTGAGAAAGACTGAGAAATTTAGGGGTTTTTTCAGACTGAAATGATATTTTGAGTCAAAATGAAATGAAAACTTTAATCCCTTCAAAGTTAAACATTGATTTCATGTTTTCTTGCTGAAGAAATTCCAATATTCTTTGTCAAGCAAAATGGGAGAAGAATGAACATATACACTTTGGAAATTAAGCAAACTAACAAATGTGAAAAACATACTAATTTCATACCCTTCTATTTTTTGGGCCAGCTGACAGTATTACACGGTTATTAAAATATGAAAGTTCAGTGAGTTTCCAGAGCAATTATTTTGCAAAAAGCAACAGTATCTGATCAATAATAGAGAGAGTTAAGAGGTAACTTGATCAATACCTACAAAGCAGGGATATAAGATTCATCTCAGTAAATGTGATCGTTATTTTTTCTAGAGCCAGGATTTTGTACCACATATTTATCTCAAACTTTTGAAGGCTCAAATTATTTTTCTGTACCTTATATTTACCCTCAAACACCACAGTTTTGGCATGTGCTTGAAGTCAACTGGGTTTATGCTTGCACCAATTTAATTGTGGCGGACTAGTTAGAGATAGAGGTCCAAATTAATTTGGCATATTTTGGTAGAAAGTAATAAATCATCAGTTTTGCTCTGAAGTCCCAGCTAATTAATTAAGATGTTCCCTAGCAGTATTTTCAGATAGGTTTGTTTGATTCCTTATTTGTAGTTTGAACAACTTCATCATGTTGACTGTTGTACAGCAGCTACCTATTGTATGACAGGGAATTACATTTTAATGGAAGAAAAAAATGATCGCATGAAATGAAGAAAACTTTTTTTTTGCATACTGAGACTATCAAAGCAACAGTATTTTAAAAGATAATAAAAGAATTATTTTAACTGACACAAATCCTGCTGGATGGATTCTATTCCAAGGTGGAATATCTGTCTGGAAATATCTATAAACTATCCTGGGTTTTTGGCATGTGGAAAATTCATCCTATCATTTATTCCTAGTAAACTTGAAAGGCATGAATCTTTCTTATTGCTGTGTAACTTTCCCTCTCTCCTGTACCAAATATTCTAGCAATAAAAGTATATCTTTCATTTCTTCCTTCCTCTTCCATTTTCAATAGCCACGTGGAGCTAGAAATACAAGGTATGTGAGGTGGGATTTAACTGTCTGCCATGTTAGGAGACTGCGCCCAAAATTAGACCTCTCTGTCCAATAAAGACCGACAGAGTTGACAGCAGAAGTCAGGTACATGTCATGCACAAGTCACAACTGCAATCCAAAATCTCCCATTCAACAGCTGCCCAGGACTGCCTGTCACAGTCGGAGTCAGAAAGCCCAAGTCCTCTGTATTTTGGTCTTTGTATTCTGTTATCAAGCGCAAATATTTATAAACCTTGTTTCGTATCATTCAGGCAAAATGCTATGGTGAATAACTCTGAGAGATCAAATGCACACCTTATCTTAGCAGAAAAGTACCTTGCAAATAAATGATAGGCATTTCAGGAGACCACTGAGATTCATTACCTGGACGATTTCTCATTTTCAGATAGAAATGAAAGGAAATTATCCAATTTCTCTTTTTATAATAACATCCAATACATTTAATGTCCAATTTCATACTGCTTCTTGATTTATAGCATTTACCAGGCTAATCGTGCTCTGGCTACTATTATAAAAGCAGCTATTATATTAACCCTTTCAGTGTGGCTGTGCCCCAAGAAGCATTTTCTTTGCTCACAGATAATTTCAGGTGTGATGCTGAACTTCTCAGGGTTTGAAGCAGAATGCATTTCCCTAATACGTCTTTAGTCAGGAACACCAGACGATTTCCTTTCTTGTAGATACTACATACACAGTGGGTATACATACCCACAAATTCAGAACTGGTGGCAAAGACCACCAGGCAAAGGGAAAGTATCACATCTAGCAATATTTTTGTATATACATAAAAAAATCTTTAACTAGGCTCTAGACCAATGTTTTAGTCTGTGCTACTACAGCAGATCAAAGGGAATGAAGTGATAAACCAGAACCTGATCTTGTGCTTTCTGTGATCCATGTCACAAGTAATTAATAGATTACCATGCAAATTACTCAAATGCTTAATCACAATGATCTCAAATGTGCTTGACCAAACTTGAAATTGCCGATAGGTATTTATAGTGGCTAAATGTCTTCTAGCTGAAGCTAAAACTCTGTCTCTTCCTCTGTCTTCCTGGATCACTTGTTACCCATCTACTGGTGGACAGAGAGTGACTGACAGCCATGCAGTTTCCTAAGTCAAACCTAAACTACTATTTTTCTGCCATACCTGGAGTACTGTATGGGAGCAAGGACAGGGCTCATCAGCAAAACTATGTGTCTTGAAGAGAACACTCCTTTGATAATTGTGGGACAGTGTCTTCTCTAAGCTGTCATTTCAGACTGTCTATGAACTCACACAGAAGCTTCCTTGTTAGTTTAATTTGAATAATTTTCAAGGTGTTCTTCGCAATTGTGAAACTTACCTTTTAAATAACAATGTAGATTTTGTGACCTAAGAGTCTGCACATAAATCAGTAATATCCTAATGCTGAGGAGAGCCTAGGGAGTCAGCAACATGGTTTCTCAGGTATATGCAATTAGTGTTTGTTAGTGCAGGAACATTCAAACTATCATCAGTATAAAAGATGCTGGCAAAAATGCTGTCCTTTAGATGTTCACTGGTGCAGACAGTTGGCCAACTAAGGACAGTAGTAATTTTAAAATAACTGTAGCATTAATGGTTAGACTTGTTACATTAAATTACAGGTGTTTCTGGATTTCAGAGGGTTTTGTTAGGATTTAAAAGACTTTCCAGGCAAAGACAGTGTGATCTCTGTTGAAGGAGTGTCTGGGTTAAAAGGAACTCAGTGGGCTGAAGTGGCTTGGCTGAAATTGGACTCTCAACAGGAGTGTTTATTGCAGCATGATTTAAAATACTTACTGTACTATGGCTAAAGAGGAATATGACCCTGGAAACAAAGAGTGAGCTTTGTTTATTGGAGCTATTTCTGTTACTGAGAGAGAAGACCAGTTAGACTGATTATGAGTATTCTAAAAACAAAATAATAAACAGTACAAAGTGCACAGAAATGTAACGGTACTTGAAAACATACTGCCTTTAACTGAACTGTTTGTCTCTATGTTGTGGTCACTCGCAAATTACAGTTTAAGATACTTAGGCTGATGTTCTGTTTTCAATAGTAAATCAACAGATCCTTCACTTTCACTAAACTGTTTTCCAGGACTCTAGAGGAAATATGACCCAAAGGAATATGGTTATAGAAGAGAGAATGTGCCAAGGCCAGGAGAAAACATTTAATTAAACCTCCTTCCTTCCTCTTGACAAACGGTGAAAGGAAAATGTGTTCAAAGGAATAAAAGTGAAACAATTAAGAAGGTTCATAATAATTTATAACTATTGAATTATGGATCATCTAAAGATATGAACACATGCTCTTGGCTGTTGAATTCAGAGTATCTCAAGGACTAGCTATGTTTCAGGAGGGATAATCCTTGTGCTCCTTTGTGAGGGTGAAAAGGGAAAGCTAAGATGCATTTACTCAGAGTAAACCTTCCACTTAATTTAGGAATAAATGAGGAGCGGTAGAGATCAAACTCCTACATGAATCTAGTTCATAACAAATGACTGTAAGGAGATGTACTATCTCATGCTCTTCTCTATGAGCAGAGCAGAATTCAGTAATGGAATACAATATCTGATGAGGCCCTTCTTAACCAGGCAACAGGATCACTCCTCCTTGCCTCAGCTGACTTCAGCCTCTTTGCCTCAATCAGTGGTCAGGACACCATTCTTTCCAGTGCCATAGTCATGTCTCACCCTAGTAAGATTGGAGAAGGCATTCCTCCACTTAGCATTACATGAAACTGCCTAAATCAAACTTTTGGAAGTGACTTAGGAGCCTCAGCTCCATTGAATTTCAATGTACTTGAAGCTTCTAAGCCACTTTTGACTACAGGACTTTGCAATACAGTGTAGAACATGTGTTTAAGACTTACTATTATTTGTTTTACGGTTTGGGAATTTACAGGAAATAGTTACTTTTATCATTCTGAAAGTTTTAATACAGTTAGAAAAGTCTCAAGATTCTCACTACTTACTTGTATTTACAATGAGAGAGAGTGTCTCAGGAGCTGAGGGGGCTCAGTCACCTTCTGGGAAGCAATAAAAAGGGCCGAGTACAGTTTGCCCATAAAGCTCTGGGGCAGGAGGCTGTCAAGCATATGCAAATGCTTTCTGGTCAGTTGAAGGCTGAGACCTGTGTGACCTCTGCCTGAGTTTGCTGTGTTTGACCATCTTCTTGAAGCTCCAAATACCAGAGACAGGTGCTGCCTGTCCTTTACCCCATGCAGCAGACTATTGCAGGTTGTGTCCATCCTCAGTATCTGAAAGGCTTCTTCCTCGTTGCCCGGTAAAGATGCAGAACCCTAACCTGGACAGTGATGGAAGAAGCCTTACATGAGAGGAATTTCCTGTCAAGTTAAAGGCGAGCAGTTTCTGGTAATGGCTTGATCACTGAGTACAGTGTTGAATAATACATAATTCTAGCCTTGTGCCCACAGCACAGCAGATACTGCAAATAGAGGCTGATATGAAAATAATAAGTTTTAACTTTGCTTATGTCTTGTTTAGATCACTTTTAAGCCAGTTTGTTATTGTTCAAAGACTTCTGTTTAGCAAACATTGTGGGCTTAAGCATGGTAATGTTAGAGTCCAGTTATATCACCACCTCTCCTATAGATCCCATTCAAACAGATTTCTACAGATGTGGTCTTGAAGAAGATAATTTTCTGTTATAACTGATTTGACAAAGGAGAGTGAATAAAGCTATCCAATGCTATAACCATATGATGGCAAATCAGAACTTAACTCTGGCAGAACTCAGAAATAGGTAGATTTTTAATAAGACAGACTTGTATGTCATTATAAAAAAAGGAAGAAACTATCAATCTTTCTGTATAACTGGAAAAATATTGTAACGTAGGCAGCACCATCTACCTTGTCTAAAACAGTCTGTTAGTCCTTTGATCTAAAGTGCATCCTTCTTTGTTCTTAGGCTGTGGAAAAGGAAGGTTCCTGCTCAGCACCTCCTGTTCTGGAGCCCTGAGGCTCAGTCATATTTTTACCACTATTTCAGCCCTTGAGATTTCTTACCACAACTGTTGCCTTTCTAGATAAGACAGAACTCTTTCCAAAGCCCACAGTATTGGTTTTTTTTTTTTTTTTTAATTTGAAGGGCCTCTTCTGGGAAGCAGAAAGAACAACTTTGGAAGCTTAAAGTACAGACCAAATCTGATCAAAGCTTCCCACTTGGCAGCAACAAGCGCTACCACTGCGGCATTGCAAACTGTCTTTCTGCAGTGTCTCTCTGAACACAGCTGAACACAGGGAATACTGCTATGGAGTTTGGGAATAATGAAAAGAATATTTTTGTTACTGAAACAGTAGTGCTATAATACTGGCCAAGGTCATGTTGTTACTCCAGTTGCTCTGTCATAAAGTTCTGTCTTTCAGCAGTCTACAACCAGTTGATAAAGGGCTGGGATAAGCACAGAATCTTCCTCTACCAACCAATTTTTTTTTGGTAGACAGCCATGGTCGCAAGCAGTCAAGCCACAGCATTTAGCCCTGCTGCCCACCTACATCCCTAATGTGATATTCTGGTAAACATACACACTACCTTAGCCTTTGATACTGGAGCAATGGATTGAAGTGTTGGATACTGAAGGAATCAAAATCTTGACTTCTTGAAAGAATAGCTTATCCATGAAACATTTTTAGTGGAAAGGGATATACTAGCATTCTCAATGACATTGAACTCTGTTGGCTCATGACTTTTGGGTGCTGATGTCTGCTGAACACCCATTTCGTACTGTATTGTCCTGGTTTCAGCTGGGATAGAGTTAATTTTCTTCCTAGTAGCTGGTATAGTGCTGTGTTTTGGATTTTAGTATGAGAATAATATTGATAACACACTGATGTTTTAGTTGTTGCTAAGTAATGTTTACACTGGTCAAGGACTTTTCAGCTTCCCATGCTCTGCCGGGTGCACAAGAAACTGGGAGGGGGCACAGCCAGGACAGCTGACCCCAACTGGCCAAAGGGCTATTCCATACCATAAGACGTCATGCTCAGCATATAAAGCTGGGGAAGAAGAAGGAAGGGGGGGACATTCGGAGTGATGGCGTTTGTCTTCCCAAGTAACCGTTACGCGTGCTGGAGCCCTGCTTTCCTTGAGATGGCTGAACACCTGCCCGCTGATGGGAAGGAGTGAATGAATTCCTTGTTTTGCTTTGCTTGTGTGTGCGGCTTTTGCTTTCCCTATTAAACTGTCTTTATCTCAACCCACGAGTTTTCTCACTTTTACTCTTCTAATTCTCTACCCCATCCCACCGGAGGGGAGTGAGTGAGCGGCTGTGTGGGGCTTAGTTGCTGGCTGGGGTTAAACCACGACATGTATTCAGTGGATTTGCAATATGGCAATAGGTGGGAGTTTAGGAGTTAGCAGTGTTTTGATCTTCCGACTTCTACACCATAACACTGAATAATGTTATAATTTTATGTTTCAGATGTGAAACAAATAGTTGGCATTATTTCAAAAGCATTAACAGCTAAGTCAAATTCTCAAAATGTTTTGGATACACCCCTATAATGTTTTTTTCCTTTTCCTTTTAGAAAATAGTGCTGTAGCCATACCACAAGGAAACCTCTACAAAAGAATGCAGTCTGTTTATGTTTTGCAGTGGAACTTCTAAAAGTGGAACAACAAAAACTCAGAACAAAACTTTAAAAACTTTCTTTAAAAAATATACTTTGCTAAAATAGTAATGTATTATATGAGTTGGTAAGAAGTTCTCCAGGTAGGTCTTTCTGCAACTTTTAATGTAAGTTCTTATGTTCTGTCAGTGTTATTCAATGCAGATTTACTGTCAAAATAGATACCGGTATACCCCTATAAGGAGTGTATATTTGGGTTGGTTGAATGATTTGATCTATGAAGAATAAATAGAAGGACCCTTGAGACAACTCTTTTGACTTTGGTGGCTTCATATCAGTGATAAGAGATATGTCTACATGTAATCTGTAAATGATTTTTCCTTTCCTTCATTGCTATAGATCTGGATAGGGGGGTTACTGCATGCTTGACCCTTGCAAATGGCAGATTTTTTTTTCATGCTGATAACAATATTGCTCCCAGTTTACCTGCACTCTACTCCTAGCCAGTCAGCATTGTTTCCCATACAAAACAGAAAAGAGTCTTCCCAGCAATGATATCCCTTTTGTACTCATTTATTATGTACTCATTTCAAACAGATCTGAGGGCTCTTGATTTACAGGATGTGAATCCTCTCCTCTTATTGTTGTTATGTCCATTAGATTGTTTCTTTCAGTTATATTTTTTACATTTGATGCATTTCTACGTTTTGTGTTTCAGAGATCACTGACTATATTAAGGTATGCTGTATTTATGCCAGTGTAGTGTGAATGATTGACCACCTGCTGTTCACCATCAGAGACCTTCTGCCTCCATCGATGCAAAGAAAGTTTTGGAAGTGTATAACCTTGACATTTTTAGGTTTAGTTTTGCCTAGATGGGCAAAGAGAAATAGCTGTCTGTAGTTATAAAGCTGGAATCTGAACAGTGAAAAGAATAAGCAGAGCTCTGGGAAACCTCGAAGTGAATTCAAAAGTCTGGGTGTATTAGAAGTTAAGGAAGGCAATAGTTGAATATTAGAAGAACAGTTTGTTTTGATTAATTTCATTTCCTGGGTTGGTGCTTTCTCATAGAAGAGTGCAATGAGGAAATGATCCTGCTGAGAATATGAGTTTGGACAGCCTTGGTCATCCCAAAAAATGTGGTATGCTAGGCCTCTGGCATGAGTATTTAAAGTTGGAGGTTTGGAACTGAAGTTTTAGGTGAACTAGAGATGGCATGTTTTCAAGGGTAGCCAGGCACATAGACATACCCAGTTTCTATGATATATACCAAAGGCAATGGCCAGATAGGCACAGTATTAGAAGTTACTATTCAGTGCTGCTTAGTATTTATTTAGAATATGGAATAAAAATCTCCTTATTCACTGAAGAATTGCTGTAAAGAGATGCACAAAGAGTCTGGAAATCCCTTGACAAACATTTACACAGGAGGTGATGATAAACAAACAGGACCTAATGCCTAGCACAGTGCTTTTATAGGAGATGTTTTATTAACAGCTTTGTATTTTTGCTCTGCCTGTCAGGAGAATCCTTTATCCCCAAACCTCTCATTGCAGATTTACTGTAAAATGTAGCTCTCTATTTTTAATCAGAGTATGGGGAATGAAGGGAGACATATATCCAAAAGCATTAGCAGGTAATACTCAACATCTCTGAAGGCACATTTACTGAATACTTCAATTTGACTGTGAACTCATGCTTAAATGGCTATCTTTGTTTTGCTGTTGATATATCATGATATTATTCTCATACACTGATGCAGGTTTATTCATTGTCTGCCAAGAGCAGTATATTGTAGTCTTTTCACATGGAGAGTAAAGGCAATTTCTTTCTAGTTATAACGCTCAGATAAGTCAAAAGATAATGTATTATTTAGGAATGTGGTGCAACCAATTCTGCTCTCAGAATGCCAGCTGATAACACTGTAACTGACTGTGCATATGCCTCTCTGCTCAGAAATATGCACCAGACAACTGGGAACATTTAAATAAGTCCCGATTTTCAGAAAGGGAATGCTCAACATTTCCTGAAACTCAGAGTTTCAGGTATCTAAAAAAGGAGACAGCTAAAATAAATAAGACATCATGTCTCATTCTTATAGGACAAAATTAAAAAATATTCAGACTTTGCCAAGAATTTTAAGACTCATTTTGAAGGCTACTATCTATGGATAAATATACTAGGAATATAATGAGAATGATTGGTATGGATTTCTTTTAAAACTGTATTTTGACATATAGAGATGTGCAGACATAAATCCTGCTATTAGCAGGTCAGATTTCCAAGGCTTTAAGAACCTATCTTAGATTCAAGCTATAGTTTAAGTAAGAGCATATGTTTCAATATAATTTGTTTGTTAAATGAAGGGACCTAGAATTGTGAACCTTAATAAACTTGGGTGAACTCCTGGGATCCATTTAAGCTTCTTTTTACAAAAGCTCTCAGCACAGCTGGCCTCTGCAACCTTGTGAGATAGTTGAGTGATATTGCTGCACTAAACGGGAGATGGAAATGGAGCATTTTTCAGTAGCACATGGTTAGTTTTGATAATATATCTTACTATATGTTTTGGCAACAATTTGCAAGTGTTGTATAAGCCATATATATTCCTGGAATAAATCAGCTGGTAGTTATCTCTAAGGACACATCTTCATCTTTTCTCTAAAAATAGAGTGACAGATTATATTTACATTAAGTTGAATTTTAACTGAAAAAAAAGAAAAGCAGATCTGATGCTATTGCTGTGAGGAGAGGTGGAAGATTATGGAAATTCCAGTTATTATGGAAACAAAGACTGATTTTTCAGAAGACTATTACTACTATTATTTAAAAATTGTCATTGTTCTATTCCCTTATACTCTGTTGATATACGAGGAGTTTTGGTCACTGTTATGAGAATTTCACAGTGTACATTATGGAGAGTGCAGTACATCATTGAAACATAGTATAATATGTAGACATTAATATACAAACAGAAGTCTGTACAGATCTTCAGTACTGTCTTTTACCTTGACTAACACTGTAATGCATTATGGTGGAGCAAATGGTAAATATATTAGTGTTAGTTATTTGTAATTTATATTATTTTTACATATCTTCAGCTTAATGGAGGATAGATTTATTTATGATCTTAAAACCAAAATGTGGATAAGTTAGTATGTAACATATAAACTCAAGCACTTATCTCTAGGATAAGACGAACTTGATTAACCTTGAGGAGTTAAGAGTTGCATCTCCTGAACTACTGATAGGAACTGTAGCCTATTCCACATAGTGGGCACAAATTAAAATGTATGTGAATAAGATTCAATTCATCCAAATAGTCTCAGAAATCACATGTTCCTCTTTATTATCCTCTGAATACCTCCTGTTCAATTAAATATATTACCTGCTGGATAATCATGATGAAATGGTTAATTGGCAAAAGAGCACACTCAGCTTTGGACTGTTATTTGCTTGATCACTGTATTTTTGACTGTTCCTGTCTCCTGAGAAGGTTTACCCATACAGCAACTTGTAGGTTATGTAGGGAAATCCAGTGTAGTCACTGTGACCTTAAAGCAGCCATTCATATATTTTTCATTTCCCGTAAGTACTTAATTTTGATAATGTGAATAGCTTTATTTCTAGTTGTTTAGATTAACTGATCTAGCACTGGGCTTTGGATTTGAACAATAGTGGTAAATCTGGTTCCTTAAAGCACTGGGGAATCACACAGAAGTGGTTTCAAACTGCCCTGGGATGGTGCCTGATGTAAGTTCACATCAATTGAACACTTAACAGCTAGTGTGAGACCAGTCTCCCTCTTCTGTAGTTACAAACATAGTTGCAGCATTTCACTGGCTTCATCCCTTTTTTCTGTAATTTATGACATACCAACACATTCCAATGAGTCTCTTCACAGACAATCATATCCTTTTTGTCCTCATAATGCAGTTTCCCATGGCTTTGTGAGCGGAACCCTCCAAACTAGCATGAAAAATACAATCTCTCTCTTCTGATTTTATAAAAAACCCTAAAACGTGGGGATAGATGCAGCTCAGAATTGCCATTCAGGCACAGCTGCAAGCATACTGGGGGTACTGCACCAAGCAAGGTGGTATAATTTGGAGCAGCCCCATAACCCTCTCAGCAAACCCAAGTCTGCTAGAATCCGTACAGGTATCAACTGGCATGAATTACCACCACCTTTAAATACAATCACTTAGCAAAATCTCTTAAGACTAAAGTGACAAATACTGGTAGCTAAGGACAAAATTCCATATTGAGGTGTAATAAATTATAAAGACAGTTAAATATATTCACTAGAAAGAGAAATCAGAGCCTCAAGATACATTTGTAATTAAAGATGTCTATTTAAAGTTTTATCTCAGTTTGACCACACGCTTATAATTTATGAAGCTATATGTTCTGATGTCAAGAAATTAAGTGGGAATTGTGAACCTAATAGCTTTATAGTAAGAAAATCTATATCCCAGTTACAAAACCAAATTATTTGATTGGTAAATCTGCCTGGCAGATCTGCTGGCATTCAGAGGAGATCCCCAGAGTTGAACATTTCAGACCAATAATGACTGTGTACTTTCAGTGTCTTTGTTAAAATCTGTTGTACAAGTGGGCAAAGAAAGAAGCACATGCTTGCATTGAATGGTATAAATAGTTAATATGAGAGTCAGCCCCTCACTTGTGGTGTTGTGGGACTTCCCACCTCTGGGTAGTACTAAATAGTAGAAGAAATGCCATTGCATCCAATTAGATTGCTTGTGTTAGTGAAAGTACTTGACAATGTCCATTTAAAAATTACCTAGAGAGCTAGACCAGGACAGGCATCTAGTGACCTAAGTCCTTAGACTAGACACATGACTACTGCCCATCTCCTTTCTCCCTTACTGTATTCTCAAAGCGATTCCTTAATCTCCTATTATAGTAATCCAAACCAATTTGGTCCACAAGATCTAATGAGAATATTCCTTCTCACACACATTTCTGTTGCCATATAGAGCAACTGTATTGCTGACTAACAGTGAAAAAAGTGGCAAATCTCAGAAGGATGGCTGACAGTGGCGGAGTATATCCAAACTGTAATGAACTTGATTGACATTATGGGATATGAGAGAGATGTCGTGAAAGAGAACCAAACTGTCACAGAAATAGAAAGCCCCCACATTGCATATGGACGCCTGCATTTTATGTTTATACAGTACACTTGTACGCTAGTCTTTATTTTGTCTGCAAGCTTTTATCTATGCTCTTTGATAAAGCTCCAATGTAGTTATCTTCAGCTGGTACTTTATAGCAACAGTCTGACACAAAAGCTTGTTAATCAGACATCATTACATCATTTTGTAAACAAGGAAAGCATATGCTATATATAGAATAAATGATAAGGAATTGTGAATTACAAGCCTATCTTGATGCTGAGGTTTTCTTTGGTGACCTTACGAACCATGGCAGTGAGTTCTAAATGGATTATGAAGTAACCAGAACTCAGCAACAGCATTACACTCTTATTGTTAAAAGTGGGGTTTCAAAAAAGCACACTTGGCAGGACACTACATTTAAATTAGATACTCTCTATTCCACCTTCCTATTTCCCTCTCTTTTCTTATTTAACCACCCTTGTCATCCATTGCTGTCTGTGAATACAAGTGAATATGAAGTAATTTAAAAAATAATGTAGTGACAGAGCATATAGAAAACAATGAGTAATATATTAATGGCTGAATGATGCACCAATGCAGGTTGAATGATACACCAATGCAGGTAGATTTTCTAGTATATTAACATTATAATCAGAAATACATTATTTGTGACATGTTTGTGTAATAAATACACATTTTTAGATGAGGGCAAAATCTGCCTTTATAGCTCTTTCTTCAACAGTGAGGAGGACAGTGCTAACATTTAGTCACAGTGTTTAAAAGGAACAGTAGTGAAACAAACTCTTAGGAAATAAGGATGAGTCTGACCTAGGTCCAAACCCACAATGAACTTGGGAAGAACCCGTTCCTTGTGGTCTGGAGCCTCTACCAGATAGCCAAATACTTCCTTTGTGATTGTAAAACTCTCTTAAAAAGCATATAAGTAAGCCTTAGAAAGCTGTAGGAATTTAGTGATTGATCCATAGTGATTCCATTCTATTTTGATGGTTAATATTGTAAAGAGAGTACTAACCTGATCTGAAGCCATGTGAGCATTGGTGTTGTGCCCCCACCAAATACCCAGACTGTGAAAAACACAATAAGCAGTGCTGTTGTAAACATCATTTGTTTGGGTTGGGATTCTGTGTCTCGAATAGCCAATGCAAATGCTATTGCACCACGTAAACCTAAAAAAAAAAAAAAAAGACAAGAATGATGAACTTAATGTGATAAAGAAACAGAATTTTACTCTTTTTCCAAAAATTCCAAAGGAAATTTTCAGACCATGATCATACTTATAAAATGCGGAGCTATGCTAATTGAAAGGATGGTGTTTAATGCAATGTAAGCATCTTTGCAAAAGTAGACAATGAAACTACTCTCATATTCACATAATAATCACACATTTGTTTTACATCCACTGAATTCTGTGTCTTGAATAATTGCAAATTAAATAGTAATCTGGACTTTATGCACATTAAAAAAGAAATCTATTCCCTGTGTTGTTTTACTGACTTCAGTGGGACTACTCATGAAATCAGGTGCAAGTGAGAAAGAGGGTTGGCATTAAAATCTGTAGCCAAATAGGCTACCCATTTCTTGCTTGAAAAAATAGAAAATTTCTTTCAAATGTCTTTAAAATCTTTCAATGTGCTTAAAACAGTCAGAAAAATTATAACTTAAAAACAATGAATAGTTTTTAAAAGATGATTTTAAGTATCTAAAAAGGAGATGCGGAATAAATGTAGATTTTTAGCTCTTAGTGTACTTGAAATATTATAATAGTTGTAAAATTATACACCTACAGAGACTGAATAAACACAAAGCTACAAATGTGGCAAAAACAGCTAATAGTGAGTTTAAAAAAAGCCCCATAGTTAGTAATAAGCTAACTATAAATAGGTCCTCACAGAGTGACACATTTAAAAAAAGGGGGGAAAAAAGCCTGCTAGTGCGTCCAGCCCTCAGGATACATAATACAAATAATACTCTATATTTTCCAATGCTTTTCATTTATCTATTTAAATTTACTTTATTGTTTTCTAAAAAAAAATCCACAAAATAAGTGTAGAGAGCAAAGCCATTACATGTATACAATACACACTGAATCCAAAAAGTACTTTGCAAGTATCAAGAGATTAAATCTAATAATTAAACCTCTTGTAAGGCACTGATGGTATATGCAGAATCATTTAATCAACTGCTAAATGCAGCTATTTTTGGAGTAGAACTCTAAAGCTCTTTAAGGTTGCATAGCTAGAATGTGAATTATTTGATATAAAAGATGGACAGTTTATCCAGAGAACACCACAAAACCACTTCTGCAAGGAAGTACCAGACTGTAGTTACACTAGCTGAAAATGGTCAATGGCAGCAGGTTTAAAATCTCTGCTTTTATGAAAATAATACTGCAGTCAACAAGTGGGCCTGTCCTTGACTTTTACATAAAAGACATCTCTAAGGATGCACGTGCTTTACTATTTTCTTATGGGGAAAAAAATATCAGCTCATTTTATACATGTATCCAAGGAGGGAATGAACCACTATTGAAATGGTCTTTTTCCAGTGGTAATAGTGGTAATCTAGATGACTAGCCCAGATTAAATGCTTAAATTATTGGTGGCTACATTTTGGTGGAAAACAATGCTGCTTTCCACAACTGCATCACAATGGTATGTGCAATATTAAATCTAAAACATATCTTTTGGCAAGAAGGAATATTAAAAAAAATTTGTTAATTAATATGTCATTAAGACTCTATTTCTTGAGTGCTGGACTGGGTATTTCTTCAGTTTAGAGAAACAGTGAGTGCCTTCACTGCATTTTTCATTTATAAAAGGCTCAGCATGGTCTATAAGAGCTAATTCAGTTTTAACTAAAAACACGTCTAAAGTAAAATAAATAATCAAACAAAGCATTTGCTTCCAACTAAAACAATGGGAAGCAGATGAATATAACCTAAAATGTAAAGACTCAATGAGAAACAAGGAACAGTATTATATGTATCAAAATACATTCCAGGTAACAACACAAACAAAGGAAGGGAATTTTAACAGCCTCAGAAGATGGTAAGATACTGAAATAGACTGAAGACAAGGAAGGTTAGGTTTTTGGTAACAACTCAGGGAAAAATACCAACAAAGCACAATGGAATGATTGGCTCCAAAGGACATTGGTACCTCAGCCACACCTGGAGAGAGTGGCGCGGTAGAAGGAAAATGCTCTGATGAACCATTAGCAGAGATTCTCTCTCCCCTCTTCTTTCAGAGATGCTGCACTGACAGCAGCTCCGCATCTGTGCAGATCCATTGATCCTTTGGGTTCTATCACAGATTTCCTACCACATTTTTCTGCCAGCTGTGCCAGCCATTAGGGATTCATCTTTAAGAGATATTCTTTAATGTGTCAGGGCCTCCAAAGAAAACCACCCCCAGGGTTAAGCTTCAGAGGCCCACAGAAGAGAAAAGGTGTGTCCTATTGGGCTGTTATCCATCCTTTGCTCACTCTCCACAAACACACATCACTCCGAGCCCATCCCTCTGAAGAGCCTTTGAGGGCAGTAGTGTTTGTGGGTAGTGTGGAGAGAATCTGCTAGGAAAGGAGACTTTCTGTATGTAGATCTGGTGTTTTGGTTTCAACTGTGGTTCTCTGCTCTTTTCTTCCTTGCTTTCTTTTCTCTTTAGCTGATTTCTTTTCATATCTATCTTTTTGGAAAAGTTCACTTTGACACTTCCCACCACCATGTATGTATGAGTGTGCAGATGTAAATGCCTGCACAACAGCTGCCTGTACACAGGCATTCTTTTTTGTTTTTCTTCTGCATTTGTGTCCCACCCTTTCAGACTCTACTGCTGCTGTAATGTCTTATATTAACAGCAACCACCCCTGTAGCACTGTGTCCCACAAGCCTCTCTCTTGCTGATTTATATGCTGTAGAGAAGAGGAAAGCACAGTAAAAAGTAAATAGAGATACTGGAAGAAGAGTGGAAGGTACAGTACTGTGCCTGTGAAATAGTCCTCTCCTGGTCATGTGGCAGTGATGCCCAAATATCAAATATGTTATCGCCATTAATAAGTCCATCTGGATCCATTTAGTTTTCTTCCCTTTTAATTTTATTACCAGTTAAAGGCATCATAGCAGGCTCTGAACTGAAATGAGGCATTTTTCATGCAGCATAGATCACTAGTGTATAGTGTTAGCTTCCTTACAATTTAAGACATTAAAATATTTCTTTTTCACATGAGCAGAGACTGCTGGCCTGCTCATTTTAGCTGTTATTGAACTTAATTTGAGAAGCTCAGGCTTAATTATACAAGGACTAATCTAGTTTTGATTTACAATCGAATATTATCAGGAATCATGATTAAACATAGTTGTAAAAGTGAATCCACCCTCTGTAATGTGTTGTTAGAGGAGTGGCAGAAGCAGATGAAGAATGTAATAAATCAAAATGCTACATAATCCACTCCCAAGCCTAACTCTTCCACCTTTTCTCAAATGTATTAATACTCCTCAAAAAGTAGAACTTAATGACTTCAGTAGAATGCTTTGCAGAGTAAGATATACTCAAATGGTAATCAACAATGTACTTGCCTGACCTTAATTGCTTTTTATAAGACTTTGATATTCATGGTGATTATGGCAGTAAAACTCAGTAAAGAAAGCAGTAAATGTTTGGTGCATTCGGTAATGATAGGATGGAAAACAAACTAACCCCAAATTCATTGTCTTCTACATGTGAGTGTGTGATGCTGTGGTGAGTGAAACGCGGTTTTCCCCGTGATCAACTACAACCTGATCCTATACCAGAATATCGCTGCTGATCTCGTGTAGGCAATAAGTTGTCTTCCTCCAAACTCAAATTCAATGCCTTGCTTACTCATATCAGAAATGCGTCTCTCTTCTGGCAGTCATTGCCTTCTCTGTTTATCACTATATACAGTATGATCAGTTTATAGTAAATAAGAATGTTATTGGTAACTAAGCACAAGTCTTAGTGCATATTAAAAAGTACAATTACACAGAAAATCTACATATCCTAAGTGTTCTGTGAAGTGCGAAACTGCTGGCAGTGTGAGAGGCAGTCAGTCTTTATTGCTCTACTTGCAGATGATGCCATTTACTTTTTTATAACGTTGTAAAGACATTTTTCTCTACAAAATACAGTGAAAACAGTTAAAAATTACTTTTCTGAGTATTTTAATGTTTACATTATAGAAGTTTTCAATATTACTATTTTCAGTTCTCAGCTGCCAGTTTGTACTGGAAAGCTAATGCGTGAGTGTGAGTTCTCACGTTCAGTTGTTGGCTGCAGGCTACTTTCTGCTCCTAGTTCTGTGGAGAATGAAATTTGACTGGAGAAAATGAGGGCAGAAAAGTTGAAGCATAAGATATATTTTAGAAGATTTTTCATTCTATACTTTATCTGATTAAAAATACAAGCAAAAATGGAGCCCAGAAACTAGGTAACTAATGATATGAAGCTATTTTTCATGCTGTTGTCTAGTTGGCCACCTGCTAGCTTTACTAGTGATCTACATATACATCTTACATGGCTAACAATTGTAGGTGAGCAGGCCGTCTGAAAGCCAGTTCCTAATGGATGTATGTAATCATCTCTCACTACAATCTAGCTGGTATTAACTGACATTTTCAGTGGCAGCTTTCAGCAGAAGGATTGAATGGATATAGAAATGAACTACTGTGTTGCTCTCTAGACATGGAATTATATAGGCATAAATGAGGCACCCTGATGCAGAGTCCTCCTGATGAGGAAGCTTGAAATGTGGCATGTTGTATTTTACTTGTTATCTGGCTAAATAGATCAGTGTACATCAAGGCTGTCAATCAAGAACTTTTATCCATAAAAATTTGGAATAGATTTTTGTATAAAAAGCAGGAAATTGAAGGAAAAAAAAAGCTGACTTTCTAATTTTAGTCAATTATTTCATGGGGGATCTGTGTTTCTGTCATTTACCGAACAAATATTCTTAGCTTATAAGTGATTTTTTCCTAACTAGCATCAGAAAGTCAAGTGGAGGTATTTTATAGCTTGTGCAAGTCCAAAAATACCAAATCCATCTGAGATGTTAACAGTTCAGGGGATGATGCACAAGAGTAGAACATGTCTCCCTCTTCTGGATTTTCTTTTTAAATTTATTCTACAATGTTAACCAGAGTTAAAAATCAATAAAATCTGAATTTGGAAAACAAAGTACTCAAATGTCAGGCTGAAATACATATTGAAATCTCTGTGGAAAGTCTTCTAGTCTCATGTTTCAAAGCAAAACCGTTCCTGAAGTTAAAGGAATTGCCAAAGACCGTATCTGATTTGAGTATCAGTACTAACACCTTCAAAATTGGATATTTATTTGCTGGTACGTAAGCATACCGTCAGGTATACTACAGGTGCCTCTAAAACAACACAACATAAAAACATGGTATTCCCAAATTGTCATGGAAGTGTAGACAGATGGGGGACAGTGGGTTGAAAGACTGGCTTCCTGGGTGGTAGGTTTCCAAAAAGTTAATTAAAATAGGTCCAGAGCACAGTGAAGCTGATGAGAATACATCCATTTGCTTCAGTAGCTTTGAAGAGACTATCTTGAGTTTTAAGATAATGATTTCTTTGTGATAGATGTGGGTTCTTCTAGTGATAGATTACTATCTTTGTCAGTTATTAAATGTGGACAGGAAAAATACCAAAATAGCACTTACCTGAAAACATCATCATGTGCTGAAAGTTCCTGGGAATCTTTTGTTTTCGACCCAAATTCAAAAGGAAGGAAAGTGGGTATATGTTGCAAGCTCTTGCTACAAAAACTGCCACCTAAAATGTAAGGTGTTGAGGAAAATGGTGGAGGAACTCCTGATAAAACCAGTTAACTTAAACCCAGTATTTCTCCAAAGTTATTTTAAAAGTGTAATTAAAATGAATATGAGATTATTTTCCTTCATATTTTACATGTCAGATCCTTCTGGTTCCAATTTCATTATAAAACTGTGCAGTGGCAGAGATTGTCTTCCCCAGACATCCTGGTTTTATATTCATCATTATATATCCCACTTCAATCACTCGACTTTTACTCATCACATTTGTATCACTTGTGACTTCATCTTCAGTCCTTCAGTAAAATGCCCGTCATCAATTGCAGAGATGGCATTATCTCCTTGAGCAGCAATTTACAAAGAATAAATGTGCTTTTGGACATGATTACTTTCTTATTTCCTGACAATTCATATTGTCTATATCCAGCACTCTTTGCTTTTTTTTCTTTTTTTCCTTTTTCTTTGGAGATTTTTCGAAAGGAGTTCTTTATTACTCTTCCGAGGAACGATCACAAAAGTTGCCTTAATTAGAAACATGAGGCTATTTCAGTTTAAAAAAGAAGACAATCAGAGCTCCTTATACATGCTTTTAGAGGTTCTGTCCTACCCTTGTCTTGTGACTCTTAGGACTTAATTATGGCACTATTAGTCTGAGACATGCTGTGGACTGTAGAATAGCTGAAGTACTTGAGTGGCAATGTCTGTATGTATCATATCTGCTGGGCCAAGTGCTGCTTAAAGCTCCTATGGACTTGGGAGAACATGCATTAGCAGTGGTTGCTTCCCATGCCCTGTGCTCAGCTGTCCAGTGCAGCCCTGTTGCAGTCTGTTGGCTCTTAGGGAGAGGAAACAGTAGAGCCAGGTCCCTGCAGTGCTCTGCAGCACAGTCCCCGTCTGGGGTGCCGAGTGCTGCTCTCACGTTCAACTGTCTTCCCCTGCGAGGAGCGCAGGACACAGTATTGCACTTGCCTTGTGGTGGTGGTGGGGTGCAATAGGCTCTTGGGGTCCTCTCTGCCATCTAACCCAACCTGTAGCCAAGGGAGCTGTGATGCAGTTCTTATTATTCATTTGGAAATTACATATAAAAATTACCGCAAGTAAACAGTATGATCCCAACTTCCAAAGCTATTACAGTTCATCAAAAAGTGATAAGCAAAGGGCTGCTGCTCTGAGCCAAAAAAATGGTGTAAATTGTCAGCATGAAAAGAATCGATACCACTGTACAAGTAAGCAACAGATTTGTTGAGAAACCACTGCAGAATTAAAGACACAGACTCTTTTTCTTACCAGTTGCTTAGGCACATGTTGGTGTAAATAAATCCATGTATACTAGAGATATCAAATACAAAGAAGCAAAGATTTGAGCAATGCAGAACTGTTTGCTTTTTAAGGACTTAATATCATTTAAGTAGCTTTGGGGAAGTTCTGCTTATGGCACATATCTGTCTGGAGGCAGCTTTACAGTTTGTGGATCTGCACTGGCTCTGGACAGGCAAAAAGATTTTGTGTGCCTGCACCTGTCCCCACAGATGTGTCCCAATACACAATCCGATTTCCCACCCCACTTGTAAACCAGTGGCAAAAGTTCCCCAGCTGGTTTAAAGCTATTTGCCTTGTAGCAGATCTGCAAAACAGCAACTGTCAAAGGACCATGTGCTTACATGCACTGAGCCAGTTATTGAGATACACGTAATAAAGATGATTGCCTTTGGACTTGACAAAAAATTGATTTTTAGTATTTAAGGAACTGATTGGTTTGCTTGTTGACATTTTTTTTCACATAGAACACATTCTTTATATGTAAAAATATACATATACACACATGTACATAGATATATACTTCTTTAAAGAAAAGGATACAAATGCACCAAATATAAAAAGAGGATTGAAGATATGGTTTTGAAACGTGAATAGTGCGAGTCCCATGTAACAGAAGATGACATTCTCAGCCAAAAAATTCATGAACTCAAACAACTTAAATGAGAGAGAAAGAACATAATTATGACTCATGTCTGTAACTGTTTATCACCAGGTTCCCTTGGAATACAGAACTGTTTAGATGAAAGGAACAGAAATTGCACCTATTTCAAGGGTGGATTTTAAAACTGTCTAATTTGCTATACAGTATACGTGTGTCTTTTAGCTTTAAAAATCATAGTTGCTTGCATGTTTTTCTCTGATTTGTGTATGAAAGCTTGACATAGACAACTGACAAAATACACAAACAGCAAGTAAGTTATACAAGCTTCAATGCAAACTGCAAGGAAGCTGAGGGAATTTAACTTCACTCATGTTTACAGAGGTGAGCCTGGGAAATGGCTCCTGATTACCCAAGTGGCTATGCATAATACACTACTGGGTATGGGTACACTAATGCCAAGAGAGAAAAAAAAATTCCTAAATGGACTTTTAAGAACATGTGCCTTTAAAATATAACACCATCTTTTTTATTACCATGAATATTATCCTGCAGATGAAAACTATTATTGCACTGTATCGACATCAATATCTATTACTCATTTCAAACCAAACTATTCAAAATATCATTTAAACGTATTATAAAATAACCCTAAAATACATGATTATGGTAGGATTTCTTCCGTGAAAAAACAAGCAAAGCCAAAATATTCATTTGCCTTGAGGGGATGTTCTTGATTGCATTTGCAGCTGATTATATAAAAACTAATAAAATAAATTTTCATATTTATCCACATCTGGAAAAAATCAGTCTTTGCTGCCAAATAACTACAGAGGAGAGAAAAAGAGGTCTTTTCACTTCTGAAGTCACTTTTGGGCTCAGGAGACTACGCTAACAAATGCAGAATTAGGGCCAAAGTTTGTCAGTCTGTCTACAGCCAGTCATACATCACTATCTGGAATGTTACTGTGGAGATATTTTATTCATCCTCAATGGGCTTATGCATTTTTTTGTAATATGTTTGTGCTTCTAAAAATAAATATCCAATAACAGTCACTAAGATTTAACAAAGGAAAAATGAGAGCTGTCAGAATCATTATTTAAAACAAATTTCAGAGGCAAAATGGCATAAAACCCAGTAGTATATGGGAAGATATTTCGGACCCCATGGCAGCACCATCATTTATCCCAAGCTCACATTCCATAGCCCCCATTTTGTGCTGCAATGCTGAACAACATGAAAACAAACACATGAAATATTTGCAAGTTAGTAGACTTAAATTATTTAAATTAAATTTAAATGACAGAAGCCAGTTATCAAAAAACCTCAAAGTATGGGATCTTGTGACCCATAGAAATTATTATGATAAATCTTTGCATTTCTATTTTGGGAGCAAACATGATCCCACTTCTTCGTGGGAATGTCATCTGACACATTTTTCTAATGCTTTAAACAATGTATCAGGAGTGTCATGACAGGATCCACTTATATATACATATAAAAACCATATTTGTCTATATATAAAAATCTTTTGAGGGAAGGGTACTGCTATGAGGAGCCACAACTGCATATTTTAGTTCTTGGGATAAGATAAAGGTGCTCCAGAGGTTTTCAAGATGAATGATATTTCACTCTTCATTTACAAAATCTCATTCAAGACTTAAAGAAATGTAAAGTAGATCTATTATTGATGCATTTTAGAAACACAGTTTCTGAAACTGAAGTTTCTTTCTTGTATTTTCCAAACTTTTTGTTGCATACATTTTTTGAAGGAAACCAGATTTTGCTATATCATTGCTTTTGCTGTATACTTTTTCTCAATAATCTTCAACAGTAAATTCAAGCTTTTACTCTTGCCTGAAGTGCTTTCATGACATTACTGTTTTTAAACTTCTCACCCCTTGTCTCCCAGCAATCTGGTCAAGAATGCAGTCTTGTATGTATTTCTTGCAATTTCAGTTTAGTGCATCTTTTACATTTCCCTAAAACTTTATCTCCTTTTCTGGCTACATGCATCCTGTTTCTTCCTGCTTCAGTGCAGCTTCAAACCTCCAGAATCATTTCAGTAAGTGACTCTTAAAAAGAAAAATCCCTAATTCTTGACTATGTGTTTCCAATCAACGTGAACAAGATATACTTCCTTTGCTCACTGGGAATGTTTCCTGTGGTGCCAGCATAGGCCTATTAGTTTTCTTAGCCTATATTTACAGTGTATGTAACACTTTTTAGTCACATCATCTATGTCAGACACATGCAACACTGTCATCTATTCCAGTTCTTGAATCATATTGCTGGACATCAACTGGTTTGTTTGCAAGAGCAAATACAGTCCAAATCCCATTTTTTTTTCTGTGAATTTTGGTGCTGAACTGTGCTGGGTTTTTTTCCTCTCTTATCTCTAGTTTCTTCGTATTTTGATCTTCCACTATCCTAGCACTGCCTACTTGCTAGAAGATTAAATCCAAACTAGTTTCTTTCTGTTGTATGGCAAAAATCCAGGTGCTATTTCAATAGCTAATTTAGAGTAGGCTCCTTCCTATTCCAGGCACAACCATGATATGGTCTCTTATGAAAGATTCAGCTCCTTAGAATGGTAAAACTAGCTCGTTAGCTTCATTCAGAGTCTTCTGCATTCCCCATATAGTTTGCTCTCTCTTTTTAAAAGTATATCACTCATATGACACATTTATTCATGGAGTGCAATCTATTCAAATTTCTCACCCTGAGTTAGCAAAAAAAAAAAAAAAATCAACTGCTTCAGGACTAGTTATTGTCATAAAAGAAGTGATATCTGAATGCCTTTTCCTGGAACTCGATGCTTGTAGATATAATGTAAAACTTATCCGCTGTCCTCCAGACTTCATTTTTATTCCTGTATTCAGCATAGTATTTTATTTAGTGTTTCTTCAGCTTTTGTGTTTTGTTCAACAGTAATACAGAGCCCATGGAGATACTCCATTAAGCACTTAACTGTCAGCGCTGTGCAGCATAAATCCCATCAGATCAAAACAATTTACTCTAAAGAGATCTTCTGAAAACCATGTTAAGAAACAGATTCCATAGAAGCATTTTCCCAAATTGTCATGCCTTTCACACACCCTTTCTGTCACTATTTTAAAGATGAGATATCAAGACCTTTTGATGAGAAGAAGAAGAATAGGAGGAATAGGTTTTCATCTGGAATTTATAATTTCCTGGGACACCCAAGGAGTTCCAAGAAGAGTTGCACCACACACATTAGCCTCTGAAAGCCATCCTTTTTTGTCTGAGTGGCCATAAGCCAGGTCCGTCCTATGGTCCACGGTCTGCTTAAATATGCCATTCAAAAATTTCCCTTATTTTGAATATATGTACTTGCAAGTGGGATTACTTGCATTAAAAAAAAAAAAGAAAAAGCAAAAAAAGTTAGGATTAGAATCCTAGATATTGAGTCCTTGGAAATATTTTGTCTATAACCATAAATTTCCTTCCCTTGCCTCCTGCACAGACAACTAACCTCTTTCTACTCTAAATGAAATTGGCATTAAAGTGCTCATATGCTGCCATCAGTTTCCCCAAGGCTACCGGAAAATTATACTAGAAACCATTTTAATATACACATAGTAATAAGACTTTTTTTTCTGTAAAAAACCCTCATTTGTAATGTGCCATTTCTATGTCTCCAGAAAGTCTATAAATCTGCTTATAGCTTTAAAGTAAGAGTTGTAATAAATCACCAGTGTCATCACATTGTAGAGTAGAGTATTAATTACAAAACCCTGGTTCAGAACCAATCTGGCCACTTGGTTTAGGTGTTTAGCTCAGTGAGTTACTGAACCTGGTATTTGCTTTGCTTTGGTTATTTTCTCTGTAAAAAGTGGATGTTACAAAAGATTCATATTAAAAATGTCTATTAAAATTGACATAATATTTATGTATTTAAAAACACATAATTCACCAAATATGCTTAGTTTTTCTATTACTCTCAGCTGTTGTAAGTACTAAGAGGGATGTGCAATAAATCACTTTTAAGGTGGAACATTCTTCTGGGAAGTACTGCTTGCAGTTCAGCTCTCACTGGCAGAGGAAGGAATTGATCCAGGTTATCTACACCTTAAGCCTTGCTGTAAGCACTAACTTTATCTTATACTGATGTTTTATTTTAACTCAAGTGAAAAAATTTATATGATATAAAAACTGTATTAGTTTTATCTGGTGAGAGAGATAAGGAAAGTGCCTTCTTTTTTCTTCTCCTTCCTTCCCTCCACCCCCACAGTTAAGTTCAAGCCAATTAGAGATACAGCAAAATGGGTGTTGCAACTTGATCCATTTTATAGAACTACTTACATTTTCAGTGAGTGTTAGAGAGATTATCTAGGTAAGTAATTAGTGCACCTGGAAGATGGGACACACTAAGTTCCAATCTCAGCTGCAATAAAAATAGCATTCTTTAAAGGAGCATCAAAAGGAGAAAATGAACATATTCTTTGCCATAGGCCCCTTGTGGTTGGGGAGATGGAAAATGTAAGATTTCTCAAATCCTAATATTTTAAACAGCATTTTTCATCTCAAGGGAATAAAGTTAGCATGAGAGTACTGGGTACAAGCAGAGTTACAAACAGCATTCTTTCATCTGAAGGGAATAATGTTAGTATGGGGGTATTGGGTAAAAGCTTAATTACATCCACAACTTATTTCCAGCAAAATTAAGTGAATTTTACTCACTGATGGCAATATTACATCCTTGCACTTGACTTAATACCTGATGAAGGAATGTCATCCACCTTTTGCAGGTACCTGCAAGCGTTCTCTAGTTGCATTGATTTTGCTAGCAACATGGAGGAATGCCACCTGTCTAGGGTTTACATCTTACAGTGATATATTCTTGCATGACATCAAAATAGGGAGAGTTTCAATAGTCCAACAGCAGCTAGGATGTAAAATTGATTATACTTTTAAAGAGAGATTTGAAGGTGACAGCTATTAAAATCCCAAGCAGTCAATGTTAAGTGATGGTTATAAAATTTATTAGATTTGAATAATGTTATTTAATTAGAACATAGCTATCAAAAATGTTCCATGAAGTCAAGAATATTGATAAATCAATAGGTGATGAAAATTGCTTTTCCCTAACTATTTTGAATTAAAATGCAGTGAGAATTCAGACTACCATAATTTTTCTGAGATTGTAGAAGCCTTTATTATAGCCTAATTGCTTTATTTAATCTTTCTCTTTTGATTAGAGGTTTCAAAATCAGAAAAAGAAGGTTTGAATTTGAACCTCTTGACTGAAATCCTTTATACAGCCATAATGAATCTTCACAGCCTAGAGATATAATGCTCATTTCTAGAATAACATGCTTAGATGAAAGAATCAGCAAAAGTAACTCAAAGTCATGATAGGATATAGACTTGTTTATGGTGCTAATTTTGATATCCAAGCATATTTGACTGTAAACTTACAAACGGACTAGTAGAGAGAGATTCTTACAAGATTTTTTATGTCCTGGGGCAAAATTCTGGCCTTTTTTATCAGTAGGCTTTGCTACTGAATTCAATGAATTTCACCCCAATAGATTTATGTAAGGCACACAATAACTTTCTATTTCCCTACAGAGCTGGGAGGCTTAAAAGATTCGTAAGGCCTGAGGAAGAACTGGGAAAGTAAAAGGAAAAAGAAATAAAGAAAACGGCAGCACCAAGGGAGAGGAAAGGCCAGCAATATTTTGCATTTACACAGTATGGATGATTGTTTCTGGCATAATCTACACACCACTGCCAAAGTTCAGCTTGGGAGAAGCTGGATAAACTACTGACACAGAATACACTTCCGACTAGCAACAGTGAAAAAAAATGTTGGCCCCAGATATCAAGGCAAATCCTTTTTATTATTAAAAATGCCATAGGTCTTGAATGGCTTTGCTGGACAAAAGAAGTTTAAACCAAAAATGTTGAAAATTAGGCAGCTAAATCTTGTTCTAAACTACTTGGAACAATGAACATCAGAGTGAGAATGACTTAAAAAGTAAAACATTCAGAACTTCTAAAAAGGTTTGACCTCAGGCGTGAATGGAAGCTTAGTTTGGTTTGTATTTACAATGTATCTGTCAACATCATTAATTACTGGATTCAAATTAACCCTCAGAAAGAACTTTGTTATTCGATTTTATCGATTAATTGACACGTAAGTGACTCTGTTCAAAGTCTAAGACTCAATATACTAATTTCTTATATGTGTAAGGCACGGAGAGCAGTAGAAACTGTGGTGTGCGCTTGTGGTAGTATAGCCAGATTCAGAGCCTCATGAGGATTTATATGTTGCCTTCAATAGACTTTGGATCTAACTGCAGAAAAATTAATTATTCTATCATTAGTGTTGCTAAGTTGCCTAGGAAAGGGGGTTTCTGCAAACTTGGTTATTTTTCTTCAAACATGGATCAGTTTGTAAAAGAGGGGAACCTTTTTAGATCACTATCTCCCTTTCCTGCAGCACAACCTACTTTTGCTATTGCACATCAGGCATTAAGTTGTGCCTAAAAATAACCCAAGAATGACACCTTAATGGAAGGTATTGCCAAAACAGAGAGGATGATGCTGTTGCTCCTACACCTTGTCATCTAAGTTATTTGGTTCACAAACTAGAAACAACCATTTTCAAAGTGCTTATTTATCTTAAATTCCTGAGCTGAGATGTTGCAGGCACAAAGGAAGGAGGAATCATCAGTGCTCTGTTGTATCAAGGTAATGTGCTCAGGGATTACTGCAGTTAAAGCTCTCTACATTTACTTTAGCAGTACTGTATTATTCTGTAAGTATTAAGGAAAGGTTCTGCTCAAGATGGGGCATAACAGAGTGTAGCTGGAAAATTGTTTGAGGGGATATAAAGAACTCTTGACTGGTCAGCAATTAATGGTGGTACTAGAATCACTGTGTTTAGGGATGAATTTGGAAATTTTTGGGAACATTGATGGCTGTTCCATTCTCTGATAGAGGGATGATTATGGTAATGGAAATGAAGAGGCTATGAACAGCCTGTGCTGTCTAGGATTAAGCTAGTATTCTTATAAAGCTGAAATCAGAGAATAATCTATGTGTAGAAGAGAAAGAATAAAAAAAGCTGCAAAATAACAAAAATATCAATAAAAATGAAGCTTAAGTTTATGACCTATTCTGAACAACTTGAAAGATACTTTCTTGGAAGGTATCTTTCTAGGGCAGTAAATCACCAATCAGGTGGAAGCAGGGACATTATGCACTGACAGTTAAGAGCTATATGGAACAATGGTTAAAAAAATAAGCAAAAGAAATAAACAATTTGTGGCTTTGCCAAAGACTATTTCAGCTAACAAAAGAGACTTAGATGCTTTAAAACATGACTGTTCTCCTTCTGGTCAAAGAAATATAGTAATGTTATCAATGTAACCTAGTTGTCTTTAAAATTGCAATGAACTAATACATCTTTTGTGTTTCTGCATTTATGTTAGAATTAGAGGAACTGGTGGTGATTTTTCAAAAGTAAAACACAAAATCAATCTCATCTTCCTCTTTTCGCCCCTCTCAAGTGTTTTTTTTTTCTGTGACTCACCATTGCAGTCCTAACCTCAAGCGATCAATTCAATTTCTAAGGAGGACAAATGCAATTTATTCCATTTCAATTTACTGAGAGGAAATATTCTCTAATATTAATTCTTGATGTGAGTTCATAAAAACAATTTCCTTCCTTGCCAAGTTTTGGGTGTTGGAAAGAAATTCAGTTAGTCTTTGCCATATTAGGAACTAGTAAGCAATATGAGGGCCTTTAACCTATGAGGAAGGGAAAAAAAGGATTCTTATGAAGTCTGTGGTGTCTTTTCTTCATGCTTTCCAGCAAGAATCAAGACTGCAAAAACTTATCTGATGCTCATGACTATAAGATTTCCATCACTGCAAATCCAACATACTACAGGACAAATACTTGCTCTCTTTGCACCCGTTCTATATAAATTATATTGCAGCTTCTATCTACCCATATTAATGCTTCCCTTCACAGTCTGTAAAACTACTTCTGTGGAAAAATGCTGTAGAACTGTAAATCATGAAAGACTCTACTTTAGCTTAATCCAGAAAATAGTAGCAGTATTTGCACGTTTTTCTGATAACATGCTGTTTTGTTTTTATTCAGTGCCTAATCGAAGATAAAAGAGTGTTTACTAAAGAACTCTACTTTACATGCCACAGTTATTTGTTCAGGGTTTTCCATACATATATACCGTGTTGTTTTAAGTCTGTTTATAGAGGCTGAAGGGGAATGGATACAAGACCTTACCTCTTTCTAACCTAGGGAGAGCATCCTCCGAGAACCTTTCTTGCTCTAACTGGTGTTGAATAGCATGAGATCCTGATGATATTAAGCTCCATTTATTATTCTTAACGACCAATAACTGAAAAGTCAACTTTTAATTACATTACCTTGGCAGAATGCTACCCTATAGTTATATTCAGTAGTGTTATTTGCAATTACTCTGCAGATTCTAGTACCAGTTTCTGAAGCAGTATACTGGATTAGTAGGTCTACTGATCTGCTCTTCTATGTTTAGGGTGGGAATTTGGGGAATTCTTTTGTTTCATTTCTACAATCATCTTTAAACAGCTTCCCTGCCTCTTGACATAGGCTACCATTCAAGAATTGATGATTCATTTGGACAAAAAGACCGAGAAATGTGAATAGCAACTATGTTTTTGTGTGTCTCATTTTTTTTCTTAAGTATTAGAGTACATGACTTTTCTTATCTAACAGTCCTCTACACTTAAAGATATAATCTAGAGTGCAGACTGTATGGAGATGAGATAAATGAGACATAGAATGTGAGGGGGATTTGCACGAACATTAAGTGTGAAAGGTCCAGTTTCTTAAATACAGAAAATGTCAGATACTCGCTGATGGCATACTTTTTGAAAACAGTACAAAGGACCATCTTGTGGATAAAGCACAAGAAAGCTGTCATCAAATACAAGTTGGCTTCAAAGTGGCTGCAACCTTGGTACTTCCACTGTGAGTAAATAATTGCCTGTGGTGAAGGGCTGTCTAACACCCTGCACTTGTACCTGTGAAATACATCAAAAATTACAGATGAAGGATAATTGGAGGAAGTGAACTTAGAAGAAATTATCAGAGCTGTTTATATGTGCCTTTTATGTAGCACAGAGTGTATGTGTGCACATGTGCGTATGTGTCTGCATACAGTAATTGTATGTGTAAAGGCCAATGGAGATGAATATGTAGTATCAAGCACAAACAGGGCAAAGATTAATAATGTCAAAACTACAAAAGCTACAGCAGTTGGAGGTTGTTAGGGTGCAAAGACTGAAAAGTGAAATCTTGCCCCCAAAGTAAGTGTACACAAACCCAAAGTGAGCCCATGGCTATTTGAATTTAAATTATAGTTTCATAATTAATTTCAATGGGGCAGGTTTGCATCTGGCTATAATGTGACTCCAGCTGAAACCAAGGGAATAGAAACTGTTGGAGAAAGTATTGTAAAGATTTCCAGTGTTTTCAGGTCTACTAAATTACTAGTAGTCTCCTTGGTGATGTTTTACTAATCTCACAACTGATATAGGCAAAAAAAAAAAAAAAAAGAAAAAAAAAAGAAAAAGAAAAGATGCACAGTAAACCAAGCAGCAATTAAAAATCCTGAACTAAGATACACCTTCAACTGTACTTAAATCTGAGAGCTCAGGACACTTTATTTTACATAAAATTAAGTATCTGTAGTGAAAAGATACAACTAGTCATTCTTTAATGCACCTTAAAAATAACTTCTGATCAGAATCCGTAGGAAAGCAGAAGGTGGGTGGAGAGAAATGTTTTTCAAGAGAAGTATTAGTCACTAAATGAGTGTGTGTTGCTGAGGATGCTGAATGTCTGTTTGGAATTCTCAAACACGCGGAACTCTTCTCAAGTTCACTGGAGGCAAAGGGTGGTCTACACCCCCCTAAATTAGTGTGACTAAAGCAGAATTAAAAGTCAAAAGCTTGAAATAGGTGCTCAAACTTGCATGCTATTTTCATTATTTTAGGTGAAAGAAAGTAGATAGGTACCAAAACATGTGGAAAGGCAGGGCACTTATTTGAATCCTAGTCATGATTTAGACATTTAATCTGAAAGATTTTGACAAAGGGCTTTTTAGCCCTTAATTATTTCCACAGACAGCACCATGAGATAGAGATTAGCTATAGTCAGCTATTTAGTATTTCTTGCACTGTGCTACCATTTTGTACAAATGTCTCTTTTGAAGATAGAAAATCCATTAATCGTGTAATGGAAACACAGCTGTGCAGTCCCTAAAAAGATGGGATGCTGGCAAGTGCTTTAGACTATTATAGTGCCTTATTTACATGTATTTATTTTCTTCTTGCAGCTTATTGTGCGAGAATTTTAGTGATAGCTACGTACTTCTAAAAACTTTTGACCACGGCTTTTGTGCATTTTTTTAGCTGATACAGAATTTTGCAGATGATAACCCTAGAAAGAGAATTGTGAGGGATAAGCAGTCATGCAAGAATCATATAAGTTAAAAAGGAGAGATATATAAAACATATTTCAGATTGCAAGAATGGATCTTTGTCAATAGCAGTTTGGTAGTGTCAGAAATCCAACAGCTCAGATTCCTTAACGCCTCCCATTGCCCCGGGGTTCTCTGGGCAGGGCAAACGCATTGCCGTTTGCAGGGAAGCAGAGGCCTCAAAACATCAGTAAGGCCGCTAGCTCCCAAAGCACATGGACTTCTTTCGGTGAGGTCAGTGCACAATTGTGACAAAACACTTGATGCTCTATAAAGATCACAATGTAACCTATCTAACCATCCAAGAAATAGCTATCTTAATTTCTTTACCAAACACAATGTCCTCACAGCAAGAGCAATTATGAACGCATTGACACTTACTCATGAAGTGTAAGGCAACACAGGGTTATAACAAAGGAACCTATTAATAATACCCTCAACATTAAAAACTATGCAAAACTATGTGCTTAATAGTTTTACTGCATTCCAATTTAGCAGTATAATGTACTATGCATACAAATACAAAACAGATGATGTTTTCTAGAGGTTCATTCCCTAACTGGAGAATTTATTGATAAATCCTGTACTAAAATCACCTAACACAATAATGTGAAGTGTCAGTGTTTCAGACAAAGTTAGAGAAAATTATTACCATTAGGACATAACTATAAGGAGGAATATGAGTGTTTTTACTTATATTACCATTATATTTGGAACCTCTTCATTTATAGCATAAGCCAAATCTCATTAAAGTCAAAGGGCTTTGGTTCATGACATAAAACTCTATTAAATTAGTTTACCTGTATGAAAAATGAAGACAGGCTTAAATGAAGAATCCTACCTTTATTTTTTATCTCTGTCACAAATTCTCAGATGAAAGAGTTGTGACTGACTACATGTTTAAGGGAATGTTGTAATTGTCAACTTTTATGAAATGCAAAATTGAATAAGATATAATTTAAACTAAAAGTAACCATATATACTCTAAGTATGTGATATTAAACTGCACTCTGCTCTGTTTCAGCACTACATGTTGATGATGCAAAAATATGTTCATAGCCCAGCATTAGATCGATTTTGGTTTGCTTTTTCTCCCTATGCATTCCACAGTTGCACTGATGAGAAGAGTGGCAATAATTAGGAAGGGACTTGATTTGACAGCCTATGTACTTAGAGGAAATTCTCTTCACAAAACTACATGTGCTTTACAGACGTGGGGTACAAGGCGGGATATTTGCTTGGAGGCAGACTTAAAAACTAGGGATAAGTGCTAGCTACCCACAGTAAGGAGAAATGTCAGAGGTCACTCTTCAAACCTCTTTGTGAGAAGATAAGAGAGACGCAATAACATGATCTGCATAGTTATGTAAACCAGCGTTTTTAATTCTGCAGTAGCTTACAGAGCCCTGTACAGTTTGACTCCACTGCACAGATGAAGACATATGAGAGTCTCATTTGTGATTCAGGGCACCTTTCAAAGAAACTACAGCATGCATCTCAGTATGGAATTTCATTACATATTTCTCCATATGCCAATGAGATTTTGGCCTACAGGTTTTAATTCCAATTGGTATATGTTAGCCAACTGCTGGCATCTGCCACTGCACTGTAAAAAGTAAACTATAACCTTAACAATCAAAGAACTTTATTAATATTTAAAGGAAATGTTTAATGTTTAAACAGATTATAAAAACTTTAATGAAGCCATTTGGAAACTAGTTTGCATATGGCGTTATGCTCCTTAGCCTACCAGCATAAAAAATGACATAATTTTTCAACAAGATGGGCTTCTCTGTAGAAATACTGTTTTCACTACAGTTCTGGGTTTCTTCAGGGTATGAATTACATTTGAGCATGTGTATTTTCCAGTTCCCGTGCTTAAGCAAAATGAAGGAAAGTTGTTTTCCTTTGTTTTTCAAGAGAAGATCTCTTTTTCATAGGTCCAAAATACTATTTTTATTCATAGGGGGTGTGTGTGTGTAAGATACTAGAATATGGTATTCTTTACAAAATGCTGATGACAAAGGAACACATGCTTGATGGAAACTAATGAGACCAGAGTAAATCTGCACATTCTCAGTTAAGGAATCACTAAAGCAGGTATGCAAAAAGAGAGGAAAAATGGAGATTAAGGAATGAAGTATAGAACTGAATATTCTAATGGCATTTCTGTATGTGGACACCCAATATTTTCACTATTATGGATAGGATAGCAGCTAATTTATGATATAAATCATAAATTGTGCAGCTACTTAGTGATACACCATAGTTATAAAGTCTACTGTTATCAGTTTACTTGTAGCAATGTTTCCTAGCTGTTTACCATCCATCATGTAGCTCACAGCTAAAAGAGAGGAAACAATTACAGCATTTCCGCATAAATTTAAGGGGAACCACATGTAAAGAGACTGCAGATTAACATTCTTTTAGCATGGTTAAGTAATCAGGAACATCAGTCAGATAATGAGGGATTTTGTTAAATTCAGATTGAAAGACCTGGTAGTATAATTCCTTTTGCAGAAATCAAGATTTTCTTGTGTTGTTATGATTCTTCTTGTTAAACCCATACAGTAAGCAGCTTTAGATTTCTTTATAGCATTATACTATTCTACAGGGTTCCATAAGATCTTATGGTACATCTGGTCAAACAATGCATTTGGCACATTTCCAATCTTCAGCTTTTTCTGCTAAACACAGAAAATAGCTGTGTAGAGAACTGGAATTCATTGTACACTTCCTGTCAATTGCAATCCATTTTAAAGGTAATAATTATTACAAGCACCACGCATGTGGTGCATATTCAATTAGAGATAAGAAGGCAATTTATAAACGAAGGCAGCCTGTTTGTAACAGACCCAGTGGCTCTGTAGAGATGCATTGAGTTAGCAAGCTCTGATGGTCCAGCTCAGGAATACACAGTTTAGCCAGCCTGCCTGTGGTGCAGCTGGGGCTCGTTAGTGCCTCAGGAGGGAAACATGGACGTTATAGGGAAGGCGCAGGACAGGAACGAGGGCTTGCTTCTCTTCAGGGTACTCAGGCTAGAGCTGTAATGATAGCTTGTATCTAGAGACGTGAGCTTTTGGACTTTTAGAAGGGTCTAAAACTGTGACTTCTATTGTTTTCAATATAAGTTGGTGTCTCAAAGTTAGCAGAAAATTTCTACCTACAGTTTCAGGTATCTACTCTTAACAGCCATATGCTAAATGCAGCATAAGCCATTCTTCTTTTTTTAACTCTGCTTACAACTTTTTTATGTCTGTATCATTTTCTTCTCTCAGAAATAAAAAGAACAGGGGCATTTCTATGTCCTCCCTGATCGTTTTGAACAGCTGCAAAATGAAGGTTTTGCTACAGGCCTTGTCTCAAAAAAAAAGAAAAAAGGTAAAATATAAGAAAACAAAACCAAGGTTTTCCCATAATGTAACTCATTTCCAGAGCGTTTACTTTAAGCAAAACTGGCTAAAACAAGAGCAAAACTATATAATACTATTCCAATACAAATAAATCTTCCCAAATGCTATTTTATTTTCTTAATCTTTTTATCAGAAGTAGCTGCTTCTTCAGACCTTTCTACTGACCCCACTGTAAGTTGGTCACCTGGACTCTCTCCTGAGCAGCACTGCCTGAAGCCCCAGTCTATTGCTTTTGAGTCTGAATTTGCAGGAGTTCAAGGAGGTTGGAAATTAGAGGGTTTTTGTTCAGCTGCAGAAAGGAAACCATGAGACAGAAGGAGACAGTGCCCATCAGAGCTACCTTTTATGCTTAGTCTCCACTTAAATGGAAGAAAGTACTTCATGCATGCAACCTGTTTAATTCTGACTAGGAATTTGGACTTTTTTGGATCCATTAGGCAAGGACCTCTTTTATACTTTTTGAAGAGTGCCAGACCTAGTTAAAAAGAATTTCCAGTTTACCCTCAAACAGAGTATTAGCCATCAAATATGTTCTCTTATATCAGACAACCAATGGTGCTATATACCTCAGAAGATAATGAAAAAACATTCTAGTATGAAATTTTCCTGCAGGCACTGTGACTGTGGTGTGCTGGAAGAACAGATTCCTCCTGCACAGCACATATGCAAAGTCTGATTAGAATCTGGTACTGGTGGTAATCTTGTTTGAAAGATAACTTTCTTTTCTCTCAGTCTTTCTCTCTGCCAATCATTTACGTGGAAACACCTGACGTCTTGCAGTGCCTTAAAGATAATTTTTTCCTCAGTAGACTTCCTGAACAAATCACAACAACAGCTGCCAATTAGGCTGCTCATTTCAAAGGGATAAGAATTATGTTTTGTAGTGGTTGCTGCCTTGCTAATTATTGAGGACATTTTGCTGTAAGTAGGGTTTTCCTCAGTCTAGAAATACTCTTGAATTTTTTAAAAGACAAGAGACTGAATTGTAAGAGCCATTATATCCTGATGTTTGTGTGGCCTTTTCTTCCTAGAAGTCTAAACTAATTATCTATGAAGAATCCAATGTCTGATAACAGAAAACAGTAGGCATTAACCAGAGATAAATTAATATAGGCTGTGTGCTTTAGAAACAAGCACAGCTCTAATTGTTTGGTCTCTTAAACACTCATACAAATAGCAGGGCCAAAGCCACAGGGCACACACGTGTCCTGTGTGACTGTGGAGGGTTTAAGATAGGGGCACTAAACCCACTTCTGTTTGTGCTTTTGCTCTCTATGATTTGAGAGGGCTGCTTCTCCCAAATACAATATGGGCGCTAGGTATCTGGAGTGGGACCTCTTGCAAACAGCAGATTGATGCAGTTTTGGCAGTACTAGTACATAGCCATCTCTACTCAGCTGCTCCCCTTCTCTCACAGAAAGGTAAAACCAGTAGCTGCAGTTCCTGGCATGTGTTTTAACAACAAACTCAGGAGAAAGCATTCTGCTACTGGAGCAGAATTTGCAGTGCATTATTTCTTTTCTTACAAAAAGATAGCTGGCGGAAGAATCCTGTAAGATAGTAATTGTATCAGGTATCTAGGGAAAGGGGATCTGTTGTTTCAATTCTGAGTGTAGATCTGCTTGTAACTTGTTGATAAGATAGGCCAGCAGAAAAGCAGCAGAATGACTAGATCACAGTGATGGTACTTCATTTGGATATAGTGAGCCAAAAACTGACTTCAGCCACCTCTTTGCCTTTAGTCCTACAATGCTCTTTTTACTAAACATTGTCTGATTGCTGTTCAGGAATCCACTCCTTTGATTAATTGATCCCCCCCCCCCCCTTCAGTAGATTTGGACATCTCCATTGCTATACTTTACTTTTTAAGTTATATTCTCCTGTTCCGATTTGCTTCAGAAGTGAGTCTATAATTATAGATGGAACAGCATCAAGTCTAAAGTCCATATTGAGGTTATTCAGTGACATATCAGGGTCAAGACACTATAATGATTTGATTTACAGTTTTTGAGGAATTAAAAAAATATACTTTTCATGACTGTTTTGTCAGCCTGTTTCAATTAATATGATTAATTAGCATTAAATTAAGATGCTTATAAACACAACCATTTTACACCAAACTCAATTTATGATCCAGCAATTAGCTGATTGATCCCTAGCCTGTTTCCTTGTTGGAAAATGTATATCATAAATGAGCTAAGCAAGTTTTGAAAACTTAATGTATTTTCAAGGGATTTCCAGGAGATACTAGCTACTCCTCTGCAAAGTGATGACTTTTAATAATCAGAGACAATCATGTCTGCTGTGTGGAGATGAAAATTTGAAGTAATCGGTACTATGTCCATCAGTGAGCAAAACCCAAAGACCAGTCTGAACTTTCAGTCCTTCAGTGTAAGTTAATTTGCTTAAGCAGTCCTAGTAAGACTATGTGCTTTGGTAAAGTTACTCAGAGGTTATGCATCACTGAGTTCTCTTGTTTTACCTTTACCCCATTCTCAAGCTTGTGTAAAACCTTGGAGGTGAAGTGCCACTGAAATCTTAATGCAGCATCTTGTGCATACTGCATGCCCAGGGCAGCTGAACAATCAGGCCAGAAGCTTTTGTCTATAAGGCAGGTGTTCCCTAATGGGTTTCCTATCAGGATCAGCAAAAAATGTGAGTAACTGTTTAACTAGTAATGTTGTTAGAAAGGCTATTACACCTAATTTGAGAAAGCAACCTTCACAAGCTTGTTAGAACTATCTCAGAGGCAACTGTGTAAACAAGGGTTAGACTAGTGGAATGAATGGAGACAGGCAGGGCAGTATGTGACATACCCCCTTGCTAGCTGGACATGCTTTCCTGTGCTTTCTAGTAATTCCCTGGCTCTACTTCCATAGGAGATGTGTTTCAGAATTCGCTTTCCAGAATTTATAACTTGCTGGCACTGTATTTTGTCTGAAAGCAGAATTCTCCGTATCCTTGCACACTTAACCAAAGACAGGTATTGCCCTGTTCCCTGCTCTCTTCATTGTGGCTGTTCCCTGGAGTGAAAGGAACATAACCAGAAAATGATGTAACTCATAAGTATGATGGATAACATTTATAGCCATTAGAGAAAGTGAGAAGCTTTCCTTAATACTCCACCACTAGGAACCTGTACTGGGTCTTAGCTTGGCATTTGAGTGAAACTGAGAGAGGGCAGAGAGAAAAAAATAGTGAGGAATGTCTTCTCTTCCTGTAGAAAACACAGTATTGTCCATACATCCCTTTCTAGAGCTGACCTGTAGGGATTTACAGTCTGTCTGCTTTCAACAAACTAATAATTTCTATTTATCTAGCAACACCCTGCCCAGCCACTGACTTACTTGTAGTTGTGTAAACCAACCCAACCCAACTGTACCTCTGAAGAACCTAATGTAAAATCTGAACTATAATGTCCCAAAATGTAAAGGCAACTGTTGTTTGGCTGCACCATAATGTGAGGTTATACTAGCAGCTGTAAATAATTCTAGAGAAAGCTGCACAGAATCAAATAGCTTTTGATCAGGTCCTAGCAGTTTCATCTTCTCCACTAAAGGTATATTGGATAAATTAAACTTTAAACGTATAAAACTCAGGAGCACTCTGACCTAACCTTGTTGCCACGGACAGCAGTGTCAATTTTAATGTTAAAATCACCGTGACCATAGTCAGGTCAATGATGACAACTTAAAAATACTGCCATAAAACATCATTCATGTTAAAAACACACAGAGAGAACGTTTATAAATACTTAGTGAGAATTGGGATAACTGGATTGAATAAAAGCTCTCTAAAGCCTGCATTTTCACTAAATATTTGTTATCTTACTTTTCTTATGACAGTGTTAAAGTATTCCATTGTTTACGATAAGATTTGTGTTACTTTATACTTTCAGATTCTGTAAGTTTCAGATGCTTGAAATTTCTCTTTCATGGAAATGGTGATTGACTGGATAATAAAGGATACATGGGGACTAATAATTACATGGCATCTTTTAACAGGCATTCTTAATAGAGGTTCTTAAATTATCATTTAAGAACTGTAGATAAGTTCTCATTATCTGAAAAAAATCATACTAGTCTTTTTTTCCTTATGTATTCTTTTAGAGCAAATGATGAGGTATTATGAGAAATGCAGAACTCAGCATCATGGCCAGAAACACCACCTCTATCATTGTATACTGAATTTTACCATCACACTATGAAATTTTAACAGCTAGTAAAAAATGTAAAGAAAATTATGCAAAGCAGTAGAGAAAAAGCATTTGTTTAAAAACAGCTAACACAATTTCACCGTCTGATTTACAGTTTTAAATCTAATTTCCATGTTTTTTGTTAGCTTTAGCTTCAGCCTTAACTCACTGTTTTGTCAGTGTGCATTACAGTTCACCAGTCCTTATTGAAAGATCTGTCATACTGTAATAAAAGAGAGAGACTGCCTTGGAATAATTCTATAAATGAACTGAAAAGCCCTTGATTTTGGCCAGTAATGAGTAATAAAAATGACTCAGATTGGGAGTGAAGCCATCTGTGTAAGCAACAATATTCATTTAAAATGCACTGAAGTCATATGTGATTATGAGAATGCCAAGTGTGTGGCTTAGTAAATTTGCTTGAAGAGAATTCTTAAGGGGAGAGAAAGAAAGAGGCAGTGCAGGTCTCGCTGAAACAGCTGCATATGAAAGGGTAATCTTTGGATTAGAAAATAAATTAGAAGAATTCAAAGGAATTCAACAACAATTTTTGAACCATATCATAAGGGAGGCTGAGGATTAAGAGTTTATGGGGGAAGAGAAAAACAGAATAGAAGGGGTGCATAAAACTCATAGCTCACTAGAGAAACACATAATCCCTCTTCTGTGTGTTCAAGGGTAGATTCAGTTTATTTTCACTATTTTGTTTTGCACTGTTGAATGGGAGGGAATGAAAGAGTAAATGTGAACAAAACCAGTATGCATTGAAACTAAATGTTAGTTAATTCTGTAGATGAAAATGTTCATATGTAATTAAAAATACCATGGCCTGCCTTTTTCTCTTTCTCTCTCTGAGGCTACGCATCACTAAATCACGCAGATGAATACCTGAAAAAGCCTTGTATTCAAATTGTAACAGTTATATGCAAGGGTAGTAATGGCACATGCAATTCAGTATTTCTGCAAAATATAAACAATTCTAGAACAGATATAAATGTTATTCCCTTATGATACAGTTATCAGAGAAAGGTTCTCTTCTCTGCTGGAATACCTTTCAAAAGCATCAGCCCCTGTTGGTATGAAGAAATGCAATTGAGAAGACTTATCCTGTTCAATAGCTAACACTTTATTCTGGAAGTACTGACCAGAAACTTTTTTGTGATTTACAGTCTGAGAGAGTCTGACAGTTGAACTGATACTGTGGCCAGTATTTTTTCTATCAAACTGTTTTTGATAGAAAATTGGATTTTTGATTAAATTGAGATGTGCAAGAAGCGATGAAATTTTCTATGTGAAATTTCCAATGCTTAAAACAGAGGAAATACTGAAAAAGATTGCATCATGAAAATGATAGTCTTGGACCATATGTTTCCATTTTGATCTAGGAGATAGATTTTCTACAACCTGCAGTGCTTGGGACATACGAGTCAACATTAAAAGGGAAGAAAACTGCATTTAAATGACTTCTCACAGGATCTAGGTAGTGGCGAGGTAGTCTAAAATTACTCCTTGTGCTGAAAAGTATTTTGAATATTGCAATGCATACATCTAGTACTGAGAACAGCCCCAAGTTTTAAAAAATAATTACAATTGCAGTAGTCACCTGTTCAAACAAAAACCAGATGACCAAATTTCTCTTGTCTCCAAACTCTAAATAACACAATGGAAGAAAATCACTATCTTTCTAATTATGTCATATTTTTAATGAGGCAGAAATGAAACGATGTCATTGCTCAAGTCTGTAGGCCAGACTGCAGTTTATACAGTCCCTTTGCAAAAATCTACATGGATCCAATCTCTCAGACCACTTCTCTCTTATTTACCAGAGTTCTTTGATTTCCTTAACTTTGTAGCATTGTCATATGGAAGCTAGTGTAAACTGTTATCTCCTTACCCTTCATCTCCTCGACTGACATTTCAGGTCTCTTAGGAAGAACACATTCTTATATTTTTTTGCTTATCCAGAATAGTTACTGTTTTCTGGCAAAATCTCCAGTCTTTCCCCTAATGAAGACATAAGCCTCTTCCTTTGCATTAATGAAATCCCATCCAGCTATATTCCAGCACCTCTGTCTATTCCTTACACCAGTTGAAGACACAAAATCAGTTATTTCCATGCCCTACCTGTTTAGTTCTCATTTTGGAATCTGGTGACAGATTGTTGTAGGTATAATGGGCCTGTGTGACTCCACAGAAAAGGACTGCAACAATACCTGAAATTCAAAGAAAAACCAGTTAGCTGCTTCTATTTTCTTACTTAGGTTTGTCAAAGGGCTGCATAAAAAAGCTAATTAGACTGTTAACAGCATTTTATCACAAAAGAACTTTAGGATATGTTTTATAAGAGCATTTTTCAAACAAACTGGATTTTTTTTTCTTTGCTAAAAATCATGAAGGTCTTGAATCTTCTACTTGGTCCATCACACATTCATAGCATTTCCACTGTTGTGTATTTGGCCCAAAACTGTAGAAAATTTGTTTGAATTAATATGTGGTAACATCTGCCCATAATCGGACTGACAGTTAGGCGAGACTAACATACTTGTAATGTGAAGGACTTCAGACAATTTGAAAATTTTGGCAGAGACTGAATAGGAAAGGAAAAAATAATTTTATTACATTTAAGTGGGTTGAGAGTGCTTGGTACTGAATGACTGCAACAGGGGAAAGTAACTTCAATCTGTGCCTGATTGTTAGCCTTATCATAAGCAGTGTGTAACAATGTGCAAGGTGGACAACAACGTATTGCTTAAAAATGATGCTCTGGCAGGTGCACGCTGCATTGCCCAGAATGACTAGGTCAATGACTGTAGCCATGTGGCAGTAATTATACTTTCTAGCCTGTGGAAGGTCTCGAGGAGCAGGGCAGCAGGTTTGTGAGGAATAATAATAAATTTGTATTATAGTGATATTTCTTATTTTGAATACTTCTTCCCTGGCCCTGGTCCTAGCTCGCTAGAATCATTGAGTAACGTCACTGTAATGCAGTATTATAATTAAAGTAGCTGATAAGATTGTAACTGCAATGTCCTGTCAGCTCTGGACACAGGTAAGGCAGAAGGAACCCACACAAGCAGAAAATAGAAAACCAAAAATAAATGTCCAGCAGTAACCATATGTAAATGCCCATGGAGGAAGAAAGCTTTGTACTTTTCTTAAACTTGGGGCATGTCTACATAGGTAATTATTTACGCAACAGCTCAGGGCTTGTTCATGTCCACTCCAATCATCATTCCCCTGCAAACCTCCACACACACTTCCTGAAACATGTGAAGCATGCAAGTTCTGCTCGGTTTCTAGATGCACACCACACAAGCCACAACTGGTTTTGCACAAAGCCAGCCCGCAGTGTGATCACTGCATGCCTGTGATCTCTGGGGCTCACATACAGGCAGTTTTCCACCATCTACCCCACAGTGCTTTAGTTCTTGTGCCTTTCGGCCCTTCCACCCGCTGCCTCCTGTCTAAGGGCTACAACATGCCCTAATTAGCATTTTTGTTCTGCTTCCCATGGGCTGCTCTGCAAATCGTTAGGTAATTTTTAGCTCATAGGCTGCTGACGTACTGAAATAACACTGATGAATCCAAGGAAACACATGGAGGCAAGAAAGCAAGCAAAAAGATACCTGTCCAGGTTTAGGCAATATCTGTCCTTGCAATGTGACTGTGCAGCCGCTTTCTAGGCATTTATTGGGTTAAACTAGCGTGAACTGAAACATATAAACCAGTTCTACTGGAAGCAAAATAATCCCAGTCTGTGCCTTCAGTCCTGGACTTGAAACTGGATAAGGCTTCCTCCAGCTTCTTCAGGATGGTGACTCTCCTGAATTTACAAAGGCCAGCAAGAAGAGGCTCAGTAAGGGGGCAGAATCCACAGTGCTGCAGGCTTTAGCACAGCAAACCCAATATAAAACAATCTGCTACTTCAAAAGGATTAACAGAAGCAGGCTGGGCTTCACACAGTCACAGGAAAAAATGGATGGTAATGTACTGAACAAGTGTCAGGTGAAAGTGCTGGTGCCTCAACAGGTTCTTTAATAGGCTTACCCAAACCTCTAAATGTTTGAATTTTAGCAGGAAGAGGGCCCTGGAGGTAGGTGAAATATCCTGCTCCCCTAATGCAAGGTATAGATAAGGAAACATGGAAAAGTAAAAATTTAGACAACACTGGAACTATTTCATGTGGAGGAGTGTGTGCGTGTGGGAACAGCACATACCAGTTTAAGTAGTTATTACCTTAAGATGCCTTTCTCAAGTTTCTGACTCTCTTTGGATAGCTAACGGTGAAAATATTGTCCAACAAAATCCAGCTTTCTTTACTTGCAGGCCTCTCTTGTTTCTGGGAAGAACTGAGGCCTGGCATTAATATGCCTTGGATGGAAGAAAAAAGTATGGAGCAAAAAATTCTGAGATGAATTTGGCACAAGGGATAACTGCCATCAGAAAGAAAATGAGAAAGCAAATCTTTTTTTTGCACTAGCCACTGTGGACATTTTCTTTGCTTCTGGGTTCTCTTTCTATTGTAAATTTACCTGTGCTACTTCTACAGAACACAGTCTCTGCAGCCAAGAGAAATTCCACTGAGCTTTAGCTGCTGTGTCTTTGTGTTTTAATATTTATTTTCTTAGGTCTGTTTTGATATTTATTTTTTCCTAACTACACTATGACTTTTATTTGCAGGAAATAATGTGGGTACTAGTGAGATTGTCACTGCCTAAATATGTTCCAGGAAGTTCATGTTTTTGTGAGGTCCAACTGTTGTCTTAAATGAGTCTAAGTCTTTTTTCTCAGTAACTGTATTTGATAGTGCATAACTGATCTGGGGAGTTTAAAAATTCTCAAGGCATTAATAGTATGCAATGGGATGCTCAAACAATGACATTTCAGTTTAAAAATATAGCCAATCAGTAATGTTGCTAAGTATCACTAGCTCTAGGCTCAGTAACAGAAATGGAGATAAGAGTTTCTGATCCACTTTCTTCTACATGAATCATCATCATGCAAAGTCTTGCATTTTTAAAATTGACTATTAAATTCAACTATGATTATAAAATGTTTTTTGACTGCTAAGAAACTGTTAATTATGGGTAGGAAGAGAACTGAAAGAGTGACATGAGGAATAAAATGGCCTAAATCTGATTTTACAATAGGAATAAATGATCTGAAGCATGCAATTATGCAAGTGTAGAAACCAGATACCCTGTTTCCAGGGAAGACTGGGGGAATGCAGTGGAATATTTCAGTTGCTACAATTGAAGGCTTAGTATGTACCAGCCATGCCTCTCGCAATGAATGCTTAATTAAAAAGCCTGGAGAAAATTGTTTGTAATGCATTTCCAGAAAAATGATTACTTAAGAGTAATGACCAATTACATGTTAATGGAACTACAAAGGAAAGAGAAGTACCTAAAGAGGCAAACACAGAACTTTTTAGTTAGAAAGAAAAAGCAGTCTGGATTTCTTTGTAAGACTATTAAAGCTGGATTTTGAAGTTAGCTGGGTAGCAAAATACTGTATGAACTGTGTATGGCACATAAATTAGGTTGTTAAATTTTTGCAGGCTTTCTTTCACAGAGAAACAGATAAGACCAAATATGATAATACTGGAATTGTAAACAGAAAGTATTTATCAGATGCAGGGAGGCAGATTAAGTAAGTTGGTCATTTTACCAGTCCTTAGTGCTCAGTGCTTCGTTTTCAGGGTGTTGGAGACTCAGCTCATTTTTTCAGTGCCATTACATTGTTTCATTTTTAAGTGGCAAGTTTAGCAATTACTGCCATACTTAGTACTACAATTGCTGAATAAAATGCTAACCTAAAGTAAACGGAATGTTTTGAGTTGAAATGGGTGATCAGTTGTTAAGTGCAATATAGCCACTTGTGTCTATAAAGTTACTGAAATTTTTCACTTAATATAAAAAATGAAAAACCTCATAGTAAAATGTTGATAGTCACTAGTAAAGTTTCAGCTGCAGCTCAACCTCTTTATTAGAAATAAAAGCCTACCATTTTATTTTTTTCTCCTTATATAACAGAGAAAAAGAGATAGCTTGTTAGCTACTTATACAATTAGAGAATTTATTCTTACGTAAGTTTTGCTGAATACTTGTAGTTGATATCGTTCCTAGGACAAAAGCTAGTAATATCAAAAGATAATATAGGATAAAGGAGTAACTTATATCTTTAAAAGTATTTTGCTGATGGTGTGAACATTAACATGATAGCGTGAGCGTTAATTTATAAGTGTTAATCTGTAATAATTCCTATATTGTCACTGAAAGACAAAATCTTTTTTTGGATCATTTAACAAATAGGCAAAAGGAAATGTACCCTTGCTTTTCAATATCTGGTGCGAAGAGAAAAACTGGAAAAAAAGTCTGTCTTTTGTCAGAAAGGGGCAGGATGCATAGTGTGCTTTTAATGCAAACCTGGAAGTGACTGGCCACAATTTAAACTTCAGAATTTGCTAGTCTGAGACAATAAAACTGACATTATGTTTCCAGCTGTCAGGTCTTTTAGTGGTAAAAAAAGGAATTTAGAAAAAAAACCCCAAACCTCTTCCTTCTGGGGAAACAAGGGAGTGGATAAAATGTATGACTTCATTTGAAAAGATCTATAGGTAAACTGACCAGTTTTCATCCCAACTTCGAAGCATTCTAGAGCTTCAGATATGCCTCTCTAATGATGCACAACATACTGCAAATCCCACAGTACCACAAGCAACAGGAATTGGTCTTTCATCAAAGGCAGTGAAATGTGGGGAAAAGAGAACAATGAGGACTCGGTAATAGAGAAATTATTTAAATCAGGTAACATTTACTTTGGAGTCATATTTATGCCAGAATATCTCTACAGCGCCTACTGGGCACATCCCAGTGCAGGCTGAATGTGTGAGTGGCAGGAAAAAAGGCACTGTCTTCTGCATCAAATTGTTGCAGTAATAAGGCTATAAAACCAATAGCAACACTATCCCTATTCAGTTTGTTTTCACTGAGGATATGAAGTGTGACTAACCATTTTTTTGATACTGAAGCAAAAAGGCTTCTTCCACCAGACCTGCACCAATGCAGAACCAAAGCTGGTGCTTTGTTCATGAAGTTTCCATCTCTGGAGCTGTCTGTGGTTGATTTTATGTTGAAGTGACAGAAAGCAACAAAAGACAGAGCAGAGGGAATTTTTTAGGCCCTCATCTGAGGAATGATCATTGGTATTGCACCTAGCTGCTTCAAGTGAGACCTGAGCTTCAGTGTTGTACTTTTGTAACCTCAAATGGATTGCAGCATTCAATTTAGATTGGAACTCCTATGGTGAGACACACCAGGTTTTATTCTAGATACGCTAAGAGTGCTTACCCTGTTTATCCTGAACCTATTCACTAGCAACAAGACTCCACTGTCCTCATTTTATGCAACTGATGGTCGATCTCAGACTAATGCCAAGCTAGAATGTGTACTTTTCTCTAAAAACAAACACCTTTCTCTTCTTCCCTTACTGTCTTAAAAGGCTATACCTACAACAGGACCTAAGCTAGCCTGACACAAGCACTGACTCAAGCGTGTGCATAGTCTGGTCAAGTTATGCTGTTGAAAGGGCGAATGGAATAACTGAAACTGCAGAGTATTGCATCTAGCTTATATGTCAGCAAAGTATGTCTAGAGCATCCTCTAAAGTACAGGATCCACCTGACATTCCCCATCTTAGAATACCACATAGATCACCCAGAGCCATCTCTGAAGTCCTACAGGCACGTAATGGATTAGTAATTTGTGGCAAACTTGCCCAGTTGTCTTCTATCTCTGCACAGCACTGCAAATGCCATCTTATCTATGAAGAGCCTGCTTTCCTAATTAGACCCAAATTTCATCCTTTCTTCCTAGGAGTGGCAAAACTACAGCTTAAGAGAGCTGAGGTCTGTTTCCTTTTGACCTAGAAGCCAAGCTATCTCTTCTCCCTCATTACTGGGAGGTGTCTACCTACTTCTCTGTATGACACAACATGGCACATTACTTATGAATAAAGGAAAGAAAACCACCAAGTTGAGAATTTCAAGCCTAGAATAACTTCCTTTTATGGAATAATGTCAGCCCAGTGAACTAAAGCCAATCAGGTACCAACCTGCATTGTGCTCACAGTGCTCAGAACTGCAGACAGAAATGTTTTGATAGATCCCTTCTGAGAGTGATACAAGAAGAAGAAGAACTCATCACAACATTTAAAAAAAACAATGAGGTAGATGATGGATCCAACACAAACTACAGTAAACAGACAGGAGCAGCCACGAGAACAACTGCACTTTGTCAGCAGTACTAAAGGAAATGGAAGTTGGTGGCATTTGTTCTTGCTATGTCCTAAATACAAAGGTAGCACAAAACTGCCCCAGTGAGAGACCAGATCTTTGGACTTGTCCTGGGTACATCAGTCATAATAAGCTGCTTATTTATTTTTGGAGGAAAAGCTTTCTCGCTAAGTAGACTGGGCTCTCCTATGAGCCCCTGAATAAGAAGGCAGGTGTCAGACATATCACAAAATGTTCAGACAAGAATTGCTGAGGGTGAGGAAGCAGCAGTAATTTATTATCACAAGCTATTTCCTTTATAATGATCAGAAAACAATCATTTTGGACTGGGCTTTGAAAAACAGTATAGGAACAAAGATGATCCCCTACAACATTTTTTCTTTCAAGATTTATTATCTTTCTTAGCTTCATAGCACAGGTCTTTGGCATGTAAAATCAGAGGCAGTTGGCCATAATTTTGATGCTTTTACACTGATAATTTCTATATGACTTTGAGGTATGCATTCATTGAATACATAAAAGTAAATAAACTCACATACATATAGTTGAGTGCATTTTTGCAGGTATATTAATCTCTTTTTATTTGAATATCTACTTAGTTCAAACAGCTGTAGATAGGTTCTAACTGAGGTGAACATTAAATGCCCACGTACATCATGGAATCTTTCACAGACTAATGACTGAGTGATCAGTTAAAAGTTAGCAAATTCTGTTAATTATAAAGCAAGAGAACAAGCAATTAATAAATGCAAGATGTACTTTCCTCATTTATTTTGACAAGTGTTTAATTTAAATTATGATTTTTTTCATAGCCTACTAGTAAATAGTCTGTAATGAAGTTTGAAAATGAAAGCAACTATATTAACACTGACTTTACTTATAGCACTCTGTTATTACAACTTTGCTCAGCAGTCAGGAATGATATACTTCAGGGCAAATCAGAAAGTGCACACAAATTAGATTCTACTGTATAAGAATCAATTTATCATGCATATGTCACAGCTTGATGATATAGCTATAAAATTAACAACCATAACGTTAATTTATAATTTACAGTTATCAGTATAACAATAATTGTGTAGTCATCCCAGATTTTATTTTGATTTGCTGGTTTGATCACACCCATTTTGCAACCAGGGTCAGGCCCATATATTGTATGTGATATCATGGGATATCTTGAGGTAAAGGAATAAAATATTTTCTAAAATGTTGACCTGTACTACTCTCCGTTCACATTTTATTTAAAAAATCTGCAAGTAAAACAAGTGAGCTCTATCACCTACTATACCTACACAAAAAACAGTATAGCCCGTTATTTATACATTATGACATACTTCAATATTAGACTTCAAAAGGCTCTTAGTGATTGAAGAACTAGTGTGGAAAGCATTATAAGAATAAAATTATTTTGCAATTACATTACTTAATAGCTACAGGGAAATACTGATGTCTAGTGTTAATCCTTTGAAGTTCATTTAGAAGGAATGAACAGAGGAAACACAATATCCATGGAAAATGAAGACGAATATAGGCGTAAATGTACAATGGATCAAGTTAATTTTTGAAGCAAGTCTGCTAAAGTCAAAGACTTCAAACTAGGAATTTAGTTCATTGAATGGAGTGGACCAGCAGTGTCATTGCATGGTTATGATGCTCTCTTAATTCTAATGATTGCTTTCGAGGATAGACACACTTGACTGTAAAACCACATGATGTATGCATTAAGTAAGACAAAGGGCAAAGCAAGTAAGCTGGAAAAGATCGGAAATGATAAAGTATGGATTAAGAGCTGAGTGTGTTCTGAAGGATGACTGGCTTTCCCCTGGGGTCCCCATGCCTTCTGCAACAGGTGCTTTGTACATAACATACCCATGTGGGAGACTGCACGCAATAACTGCATTTTACACAGATTTCCTTAGCATGGGTATGAGAAATCAGAGCCACCTCTAAAATCTATACCTCCAACAGAACCTAAGTCAGCTGAAAATTTCTTAACCAATACAGTAATTCTCCTGATGAACTGGAAGTTAAAAGTCACATTATGAAAGGAGAGGAGTTGGAGCTATTTCAGATGAGACTGAGAAGATGAAAGCAACATCAAAACTGGTTAAATCAGACAACTAAAAATATCCACTCTAAAGTGTAATGTTAGCACAGTAGTAATAAAGTCAATGCATTTACAAAACACAGCTTTGAACTTCTGAAGCTACAAGAAAGGCTCCATGAGCTTTTTCCATCCTAACAGCTTCTGACAAAAGCCTTTCACAGAAACCAAATGACAAAGACTCAACTGATGAAACTTTCAAGATTAAACTTTGCCTCCTCACAACAGTGTGATTAAACAATTTCCGCCTGAAACTCAGAACACACCCATGAAAAAAAGGCTAGTGACAGACCTAAAAGGGCTTGGTGTGTTTTCCTTGGAATTTGTGTGTTGGCAGAGCAATTCTCTTTTATATGCCTATCTCAATCCCTTTATTTATAAGAAATAGCTAAATTTCCCCCCAAATTTCTATTTTTCCCCTTAAATTGGAACTTTACTTTGGTTCCACTCTCTTTCTGTGGCTCTCCCTCTGTCCATTTAAAATTCCTTACCATGGCTACCATAAAAACCATCTGTGGTGTTCAATAATTAAGTCTTTTATTTCAGATATTTTATATATTGCAAAAGAAAAGAGAAATGAAACGCTCTTCAGAGTTACTACCAGGAGAGACTGTGCTGACTGTCATCACATTTGCAGTATGCAAAAAAGACATATGCCAATTATTTTTCATCTGGACATACAGTCTATTCCTATGCCCAAGGAATGGAAATTACCTTTGGTGCAGCACCTGAGGCTTTGAAAAATATTAGTGTTTCCCTTACAAATCCACTTTTTGGGTATAATGTATAACATCAGTTGTGCATTTGCTGAAACATAGCATCCTTGTTCTCAGCTAGGAATGTATTTTAAAACAGTCTTTCCTTGGAAGTCATTGGATTAGGAAATTACCTCCAGTAGGAGGCAAGTGATTAACAATCATCCTTCTTTGCTTCCATTTTTATGTAGTAATCATGTCACATTTTTAAGAGCTGTTAAGCATAAAGACACAAAATAGACTTTTATTCCAGCTGGTATCTACTTTTCTCCATGTAATGAAATACCACCCTTTTGTTCAGTTCATGTGCCCCTCTTTTTATTAATTGGCCTGAAGATTCTGGTAATAAGCAGGATGCAAAATTGTATATTTAATATGGCAAAGATGTGAGAAGATGCAGATGTTAATATCCATTCTGAAATAGTTTGATTGTGTGGCTAATATTTAAAAAGTAACATGCTGGCTCCATAGAAGTCAGTAAAAATATAACTGTTGACTTCAAAAGGCTTTGAACAATTTTGCAAACAAAAGAGTGGGCTGCATTAACACTCCATTAAGTGGTTTTCTTCCCCTGACTTTCCCTGATATTAATTAGAGCACTAGATTTCAGAGGTGACAGCATCAAGGACATTAAAACAATGGGGCTCTTGCAAACTTTGTTCTTTAAAATCACACTATACAATAGGTTGCTGTCTAGGTAAACTCTATCCATTTACAATTTTTGCCTGAACTTCTGTGGACTCTCTATGTTGTAAAAAGCAGTCCTGAGTATGCACTTGGCTGTGACTGTGACTGCACAATTCCTTTCTCGGCGTTAACAAAAAACCAATCAGATCGCATGTCTTTCTACCTGTCACTGGGACATGACTGTACCTCTCCTGTTGCAAAAGGTGTTTAAGGAGCTGCACTGAACAAGATGAAATATTTTTTTTAAATCCAGAGGTGGCTGCAACCCACTGGCAATGCTGAGGATGTCCCTGTCCTCTGTTTAGTCATTGACAGTCGGGAAAAAGGAGGAAGGACCAGGACATGCAGTGCATGCAGAGGAGCACGCAGTCTCTGACAGTCACATGGCACTGTGCATTTGCTTCCTCATACTTACCGTCATCTTTGGTCCGATAGCTGGGCAGAAAATACTGGGATTAATAGTGGGACTAATAGGGAAGAAAGACTGAGGACTTTAGCCTGATCTAATAAGTCTTTGTCTGGAAGAACTATTCAATGTCTCTACAGATTTATTCTTAAAGATGAAACCATCGCCAATATAGCAACTGACTTTTAAAAGCTTTATATATGATGCCATGCCCAAAATAAACATGCCATTTTCCCCCACTGGAGGCATATTATAATACTGCTTTTATTCAATAAAATGCAACACTTACCTGTAAGACCAGCAGCTTCTGCTGATAAGAAGGCACTCCAGGATAGGAGGAAAAACAGACCTGTCTCCAACATAGGGAACTCACACAGCTTTGTAAATTTTGTCAAGTGCTAAAAAATTACTAAGGAAAAATAAAAAACCAACTGTTTTGTAAGCTAAAATTGCCCCCAACCTGATAAAGGCTGAAAGAAAGCAAGCTCCCCCACCATACTCATCTATACAAGTTGAATTCAGGAAAAACTGCACAGCTTCTAAATTATCTCAAACAAAGAGGAAAATCCAGCACGGGTTTTAAACAGGTGAATTCTACAAGTTGGCTATTTCAAGTACTTTTGTGTTTTTTTAACTATGCCTAATTGGTTGCATTTTATATTCTTTTCCCAGAAAAAGGGAAAATAAAGTAATTTTGTCCAGTTTTGTAAACAAACTGGTATTTGTTTACATTTGCATTAATGCAAGAAAGATGAAAATTGCTGCTCTTCCTACGATAGTATTTTACATGAAGAATTGTAAAACACAAGAAAAAATGCAGGGCAACAGATATGCCTTTTATTTCTAGTTTAGGTAAACTGACTGACTTGATTTGTAGTCTAGTGTTTGCTTTGTATTTTTGTATAATTGCTGCTAGTCTGTAGTTCATAAATAAGTTGCTGCAGTTCATAAATTAATGTTTTAACCTCAAAATACCTCAAAACACTTTCCTAAAAATGTAATTATTTACAAATAGTAAAATAAAGACCAGAGTCTTGCCTAATGTTGAAAAGATATTTGCATATTAAGTTTTTTGTGGATTCTGACAAGTGAAATTTCCTGTAAATTTATGATTCGACTGTTTGCGAAGTCTTGAATCAACAGTGAAAAGGTTCGGGCTCAAACTAAAGATGGTCCGTCTCAGATATCACACATTTTCTCCAACATATATAGGTTTTCTCTCTGAAAGCAAACCATAAAGGATATTAAAGCTGTGACAACAGCATAAGAGGATCCCATGACAAATGATCCAGCAAAGATCCCCAGGAAATTTCCCACTGACTGGAAGAAAGCAGCAGCATCAAATGCATTAGGATTCTCCTTAGGACTGTAAATGGATATAGAGCTGAAAAGACAACAAAGGGATGGGGGAGAGGGAGAGAAAAAGGAATAATGAATTCAATCACATTGTTATGATATTGGAATCAATAATTGAAAATAGACATTTTTAGGGATTCAAAATGCAAAACAAGGCTTCTCTGGGCTGACAGCAGATGGGAGAGCAAAGCAGATGGAGACTATGGGGGGGAAACGGTTTATTTTCAAGGTATCATACTAGCAATCAATAGTCTACTGCCAGTCAGTAAACATTTTTATACTAGAAGTGCCATAAAGAATATTGTTTCCAGGCCAACTAAACATTAAAAGGTGGTAGGTGTATAAGAAAACTGCAGGGAAGATAGATAACTTTGAATTATTTATTAGCCATATGTCTTCAGAGCAGTTATACATTCACAAATATTCTTGATAAAAAGTGCAGCTTTATGGCTGAGGCTCTAATGGGTGACACAAATCACAGTAGGTACCAAATCTGCAGCAGCAATCTTGTCATAAACCACCTAGTAGTTCCCTTCTTGGTGTAACCCTTCATAAATAGAGCTGAAAGCGTATCAAGAGCTCAACAACAGGAAACCTTGTGGACAGAACGAATGTTGTCCCATGGAAAGAAACTTCTGCGGTTGTCAAAGCTCATCTCCTGTATCCCACCCCTAAGTACAGCCATCAAGAGTATTCTTGAATGGGAAATGATGCCACCAAAGGGAAGGCTGTGCACTAGAGCATTTTTGAGAGTTTCAGGATTGTTATTTGCCACTAGTCAGTTACTGCCCAGAATGCTAGTAACGCCAAGTACATATGCCTTTTTTCTAATTGAAACATTAAATTTAACAGATACAAAATAGCCCTAAGCCTCCCAAACACTAATTAAGCAACATTTTAGATCTTTGTGGTTCTGTTGCTTTCAGTATTGTAGGTCTTTTATGTTCATTGTCAAAGAAAATGTGCTGAGCTTGGCATTGGATTCCGGAAAGCAGCTTGCTGGATTGCTGGAAAATGATTGGTCTTTTAAGCATTAAAAATTTAGAATTTCTAAAATGTTTTGAATATTTTAAGCTCTTGCATATTAAGAACGTGATCCCTGCAGTCTGATGTCTTCCATCTGGAGATGAGGCTTACAGATGAAGCTCTGTATGGAGGATTTTCTAAACAGTTGCATTCATTTAGGAATCTCCAAATAACATGACGACATGTGAAATCAGAACTTATGCTTTCAGTCTGGAAAAAAGGCACAAGGATTCTAAAGGCATATGGTAGAGCACCACTAAATACAAGTGGTGAATACTTACCCACTGTAACAGAAATTACTAAGCACCAAAATCTTGAATCTCCAGTTACACTGATTAGCACCACCACAAAACTAGTGAGATGATTTGTAGTGGAAAGTGCTATTATATAAGTACACAAGATATTGTTCCCAGAGGAAATGCTAATCGACAACATGTTGCTATCTAAATTTTCAGTCCTCTTTCAACTGTGGCTCTTAAGAGAGGGGTCAGTTATAATTCTTTGCTTCTCTTGCCTTCAGATGATTCTTGAAATGTTTGTCATCTCTGGCCTACTCAAAATTTATTGTTTTAGATCCCATACTATATTAAGCCATAGATACATTCTCTAAACTGACGGAATACTTCTATCGAAGGAAATCCTATCAGCTGTGATACTGTATGTTTATAGTCTAATTTACTAAGTGTGTTTTGTATACTTAGGGAGGGCTTCGGTTTAGTTAGTTTTTTAAGGTTGAAACTATTTGGTAGTGTAACCAGAACTGTTAGATCTAGAACTTTTAGGCATGTCTTGACAGCAAAGCAGCCACTTGTTTCTCTGATATTTGCCCCAAATAAGTTTACAGAGACTGCAGCTGCTGTTCTGTATTGCTTAGTGAATTATAAATCAGGAAATGATCTTTTGTGCCACTGGTGCTGCTGCAAGCATTGAGGGGTGAGTTCAAAGAGGCCAACCTGATTACACCCTAAAATCAAGGAAAATTGTTCTGTTATATTCCGTGGGCAGAGCCCACAGAAGGGATGCTCAGTAATAAAAAGTAAAACAAAAAAACCTTGACGTGGAGTGAAAGTTTAGTAGTCAAATGTAAGCTATAGCCATTAACTGACTTTTTATGGGGGTACTGATGGACTTTTCATCCATCAGTACCCCCAACTGGCTTGGGGATACTGATGGACGAAAAGCTGGATGTGAGCTGACAATGTGCACTCGCAGCCCAGAAGGCCAACCGTATCCTGGGCTGCATCAAAAGAAGCGTGGCCAGCAGGTCGAGGGAGGTGATTCTGCCCCTCTACTCTGCTCTGGTGAGACCTCACCTGGAGTACTGAGTCCAGCTCTGGAGCCCTCAGCACAAGAAGGACATGGAGCTGTTGGAGCGGGTCCAGAGGAGGGCCACGAAAATGATCCGAGGGCTGGAGCCCCTCTCCTACGAGGACAGGCTGAGAGAGTTGGGGTTGTTCAGCCTGGAGGAGAGAAGGCTGCGGGGAGACCTTATAGCAGCCTTCCAGTACTTAAAGGGGGCCTATAGGAAAGATGGGGACAGACTTTTAGCAAGGCCTGTTGTGACAGGACAAGGAGCAATGGTTTTAAACTAAGGGAGGGCAGATTTTGACTGGATTTAAGAAAGAAATTTTTTACAATGAGGGTGGTGAGGCACTGGAACAGGTTGCCCAGAGAGGTAGTGGAAGCCCCATCCCTGGAAACATTCAAGGTCAGGTTGGATGGGCAACCTGATCTAGTTAAAGATGTCCCTGCTCTTGCGGGGGGTGGCCTAGATGGCCTGTAAAGGTCCCTTCCAATTCAAAGCATCCTATAATTCTATGATTTTATTATGTACGTTAGCCTTAAGGCAAGAAAAGTTGACTTTGTTAAGAACAGTTAGGGTTACAGTTTGCCTTCCAATTTACCAACATCTTTCAGGTATGGAGAAAACTAGAAGAAAGCATCCTATTCTTAACGTAGTTATTTCAGGAGCAAATGTGGAGTGACTCATTCTAACTGGGAAATTTTTCTACTCAATATGCCCCCCAAACCCCATGATTTTTTAAAAGCACCATAACACAACATATGCTTATGATGCTAACTGTGGTTTCTGGTCTAAATCTTTCTAGAACTCAGGTTTCCCTGCAGCTCAGAGCTCTATTTTTCATTTTGCATTATTCTGTACTAGAGCTATTATTTCTTTTTCTGAATATGTTTCTTCTTTAACACTAGCTTTTAACTCTTTCAAGCATCTAAAATACATAGTAATTTACCTGATAATTTTTTCTATAAGCTGTATTTCAACAGAACAGGATTTTATCCTGTTTATTCCAGTACTTCCTGCCAAGCCAATTTTTTGACTTAAAAACAGAATTGCAAAGTTTAACACTGGAGAGAACCATAATTAAACTGACAGCGCCTCTACTCTTCTTCCTTTTCCTCAGAGAGCAATTCAAGAAATATGCTGGCATGACTTGCCATTTCTGCTATCTGCTTTCTGTGCCTGATACAAAAGGGGTTGATTGCAGTTCATTAACAAGCAGTGTGTGAGAGTTTGATGCTAAATTTGAAAGTGTGTCTAGTTTTTAAATATTAGAGGCTTTCTAATTGTTGAACTAGTATAAGAAAAAAATGGGTTTATTTCTGTAAATTTGTATCAGAGGTGGATTAAGCAAATCCTGAAAATAAATGCAGTAGAAAACTCTTTTCAGAGATTGATAAATGAACAGAACTAATGGCAAAGATATGCTTTATCTACCACCCATAATGAGACAGAGTGGAGGGATAGGAATAGAAAATTTTTGTTGGGCCCTTACTGAATGCTTGATAGACATATCTCACAAACACCTGCCCCAGTCCCTACTATCTCTCTATATGTAAGGTTGGTAACCTCTGCCTCTCCTTCAGGTTGGAGTTAAGAATAATACTTAGTTTCCTTGCTGGTTCTTATAAGGATTAGCCAGCACTTTCTATATTAGAAAACTGTTTAACAGATCCCTTTTTCTTTCCAGTTCTTCTGTGCTTCCTTGACCAAATAACAATGGACAGGGTCAAGTGCTTTCACAGCTTTCAAAAAGGAAATACAGGCAATATTTATTTATACAATAAATTGCAAGCTAAGATCAGAATCACAGAATCGTATAGGTTGGAACAGACCTTGGAAAAGATGGTGGCTTTTGCTTGAAACAGAAAGAAGGATTAACAGTTTGTGCCAGTTGTACCACGCTGATCATTCTGCTTCTTCCCTCCCCTCATCTGTTAAGATCATTTTAGGATGAAAGCTCAGCATGACAAAGAAAGTTTCTTTCTATGGACTTACATGCAGATATAATACTAAAGGTCTCCATGACAAGCAGAAGTGCTATTGCAATAGAAGGAGTACAGTCATGTTTCCAGTTACGTCTTAATTGATCACTTTTTACATCTTCAGTTATTCTCTAGGAAGATCTCATTTATTCATAAGATCCTTTTCTTCCTGTAAATTTTCCCAGCCTGTGAAGGTAGCACTATGTATTTTCCTTTAAAAAAAACCCTGAAAGCGTTTAGGACTAGAGAAAAGATTTTTAACTAAGTCATAGAAGTTTTTTGAGGAAAAATCTGTAGGTGAGGTTAAATATTGTATCCTACCTTTTGTTCCTGTCAAGGCCTGATGTGCCTAGGGCTAGTGTGGCAGCATCAAATAAAGAGATGTTAATCAGTTGTAACTAGCGGAACAGCACAAAGATCCTTGGTTTTGATATAAGCCAAAGTGATGCAACACATGTATCAGAAGAATTTTAGAAAAAGGCAATATGCTGAAGAAAATACACTCAAGCATCAGAAGGAAAATGTGCGGAAACAGCAGAAAATTTCCAATAGAATGATGTGGAATCAATGATTAGAAATAACCAGTAAACAAACTATTTTATTCCTTTCTTCCTGCTTCTGTCTATTTGACCAACATGAAAACAAACAGTTTATTATCTTTAGAGAGGAAGATTTCTTTCCATTTGCTAAGTCAAAGGGCTTCCTCTTGCCCAGTGGCCTCCTTCCTACTTGGCGCACTATCATGTACTGCATAATACTGCACAGAAGAGAATCAGGAACAATCTAAAAAAAAAAAAAGAAATACAGGACGGTCAGATATTCCTTAAAATACCTTCACTGAATGAAGTGGGATCTCCCTTAGGTGATAAATAATTATAGAACTACATGGTGATTTCATCAGCTGCTAATTAAGAAAAATAAAATAGGCCAGGAAAAAAAATAATTCTAGAGTTCAAGGTTGTTTTTAAGAGGGAAAGGTTATTTTTTCCTGACATTATACTTATACAGAAAAAGGTAGGTCACTATACTGTGTTAGAAAACTTGGAGCTTTCAGAGGAGTGGATTGAACTGAACAATTTCTGTTCCCACACAACTTTTTAACTATAGAGTTTTACTAAAAGTATTGGAAGAAAGCCGAAAAGACAGAACTGTAATTTTCTCACAATGTAAGCGTTTGAACTAGAAGCTAGATGTGAAATCGCATGCATAGCACCAGACACCTACACCTTCTCTTGGCAAGTTTTAGGTTGGTAAAGCCTTCCCGGCTTCCTCATAAAACAGCTCCTCACACAGTAATAGTAAGTAGATGAACTATAAAAATGAAAATAAATGAGATAAGATTGGGATGTGAGTATGCTAAGCCAACAAAAGCACATATGAAACAGAGAGGGCTTGCAGACAATTAACGGAGAGCAAAGAAGAGACACACCAGTGCAGGAAGGCTTTAGGACTAGCAAAAGCAGCCAACTGTAACAGTAGTTTGAGGCAAATATACAGAGATCCTCTAGATGAAAATTTCCAACAACAACAAACTTACTGTATTTTTCAGAGGTGTTTAAAACAGTGATCAGTAAGCAACATGAATGCACAGAAGGTGCATTAAAAGAACATAGATGACTCTTCTGTATATCCTTCTGTATAAAGAAATCTGTCTCCCTGGAATTTATTCCTGACAGTATTTGCAAATGTTTAGAGAATTAAGGCTCCAGAAACATGGATTTCACAGAAATATACATAGTAAACTTTCTATTTATATGTGTATAAGGAATGCAAAAAAACCCCAAAAGTTACTGGTGGCTGAATTACAGCTCAAGTGGCTAGCATTTGAACCTTCATTTTTCAGGATATCCAAAACTTCATTTTCCTTGGCAGTGCATCACATCATGGTTGTTACTCCACTCACAACCTGGTTTCAGCACACTGCTAGTAGTGCTATTGGTTTTAATTCTAGAAAAAATCTAGCAGTTATTTTAGAAACCATCTTCTAGCTGGGATTACACTCTGTTCTTTTTTCTCTGTGTCATGGCATATTTGCTTCCTCTCTTTTCTGTCCTTACCTTTGTTCCTTTCTAGGCTTTTCCAGACTTTATGAAGTATTATAGGACATTCTGTTTCGATTACTTTAAACCAAACTAACACTTACTGTTGTCGTATATAAGGCTTTTACTGTATATGGAAACCTTTCTCAAAATGGATTTGTTATCAGTTCCAAAGTGGCTAGTTGATGGCAGATGTCAAAGCACCAGCCGTGCTGGAAAAGTAAAGATGTCACAGACTTTATGGAAAATGTAAGTTTTCCCATTTATGAAGAAAAGCAACATCTGCATGAAAATAAAAAAGGAATTCAGGCTCTCTGCTAGATTTTCACTTAATATAAAATATTATAGGCTAGTTCTACGGATAGACTTAGGCTCCTTTTTAGGTGACACAAAGCATCCTCAGACCTGATGTAACCGGATAGCTTACTAAGTTTGTCAGTGGTATTACAAAGCAGCTGCAGAATTTGAGTGACTCTGTTCCTTAACTTGGGCAGTCAGAAGTCAGCGTAGCTCATCAGGAGTCACTTTTGGCAGCTAACGATAAATATTTTCCACACTGGTAACTATTTCAGTTTTCTTCTGTGTTTAGGCCTGAGCTGACACATGGCAGCAGCTTGCAGTACAGCCAGAGAAAACGACGAGTAGTTTGTGTTGTTCCAGACAGACTTTTCCTAATGCAGATCTTCATTCTCATCTACCCTCAAACACCAGGAACTGCAGAAAATCTGTCATTCTCCCTCCCTCTCCTCTGCCTCCCTAGCCATTACCCTTAGGAAGCCTGCTCTACCTCCTTAAGGAGCCTTGGAAACCATCTCTTTATCACGGTGATCCCATACTTGCCCTGACAATTCTACCACCTTCACCTTAAAAGGACCTGGTAGTTCACCCACCCCAATGGGGCTGAACCCAATATCCTGGTGCCCAGGAAAAACCTCTGCAAGCCCCTGCTGACACAGGTGCTGGGAACACCCCCTCCCTCTGATCCTGATCAGAACTCGGTCACTACAGACCTGTAGTCACTACAGACACATAGAAAGGAGATGTGAGATGACAGTTTTGACAATGAGTAATGACCTAATGGGCCTGCAGGCTGAACAATTTCAAGTCTAAAGTCATATCTGATCTGGTGTGGAGCTTCTCTACCCCTGTGCATCTGAGAAATGGTATGTGCTGTCCTAACGTATCTGTACAAGTATCTTAACTTTTCATTACCTTGTTCTAGGCAAATACTACCTTATTTTTATCTTTGACAGAAAGAAATCCTGATGAACAGCAACTTGAACTTAAAATTCTTTGTAAAAGAAAACTAAGGCTTTAATAGTAAAATATGTTAGCATTTATCTGAGACTTGGTATAGGAATGTTTCGTACTTAAATGACTGCTATTGCTTCTAAAGGTCTAATTTTCATAAATCTATTTGAAAATATCACAGTCATTTTCCAGTGACAACTCTTTTCCAAAAAGCCTGTCCCATATCTTTGAGAGGAATGAAGCACATCAGCAGAAAACAGATGACTGATAGTGGGTCGTCTGTGACAGCATGTGCTGCATTCTGTGTTATGCTATTACCAGTGTCTGACTGTCCTTACTTATGAGCTGATCATATCAAAAGGCACATAATTTACAGATTTCTGTGCCTGCAACTATGATGCTTTCTCATTTGGCTATCAGAACAGTAATGCAACTCAGTGTTTAATTTCCATTCTTTTCAAACATTGCATAAAGAGAAACTGCCTGTGTATCTAGAGCAGCTTGACGTCTGTCCTCCCAGTTAGGGAGCTCTTAGTGGCATCATCAACTGTGAAGATGCATATAGTGCGAAGAAAGTAGAAACAGAGAATCAGCCACCAAGGAACAGATATATATAAGTAAATTATTATTGTGTTAATATGAAGAGCTGGATTTCTCCTCTGCCTTGCATCTCTCTGTAATCGCTTATGCCTGTGCAAAATAGAACTTATAAATTAGAACAGTACTGTAAAAAATATGCAGTTTTTCTGCATAGAAAACATGACAGTAAAAGTTACAAACCAGTGATGTATCAAACCACCAACCCTCTGAGTTAACAAGAAACAATGAATGAGGAAAAAAATTCTCCAGACGGTATCTGGAGGATAAGAGAAATAAATTCCTGTATGTTATTTGAACCATATCTGCTGCATCATGCTGATTAAACAACCCAGGCAGAGCATACCCAGTGATTAATAGTACCTCATACTTTGTGAAGGCATCTTCAGGCACCCAAGAAGTGCAATAATCCCCAAGATATGTGTCAGCTAAAACTGTTTCCTGAACAAAAAGAAAATGGTAAAAACCAAAAAGAGAACCTAAAATTTAAATTTATGTATTGTGCCATTAAGGGAATTAGATGTGCTATCTGCGTTAATGCTATTACTAACATTTGTCTATGAGCCTGAACTTTTTGCTTCCCTACTCCTGATACCTGAGTTAAGAGAGCTATCGTCCGCTCCCAGCTCTCTCACTTCTAGACCCAACCATCCGAACTTGGAAAATGATCTAATGATTTGTATTTCTCTAATAATAAAATAGTGTGCATCACTTACGTTCTTCATATATGGCTAGATCTTTATACCCTATCACCTTAACATTATTCTTCTTCATTGTATCATTCTTCACCTTTGTATTATCCTTCAATTTCTTGTTTGTGAGCCACTCGCCTCCAAAGTTACTCAGAGCAGAGTTGATAAATATTTATCAGAAACATTTACACAACCTTCCATTTATGTGAAAGTCCTTACCATTAGGCCAGGGTGATGACACCCTGAAATAAGGATTTTCAGTGAAAATGATATATCTCTTTTGAAAGACAAAAATTGAATTCATGTGTCATTGTAAGTGTTCTATGAGCATAGGTAAAAGAGTTTAATGTGCTCTTGGAGGCCTAATTCCATCCACAGCTCAGGTTTATTTATACAAAAGTGGCAAAACATGATACTATGGGACTTAAGTTACACACACAGAGTGCAAAGAATAAAACATAAGAGCACACTAACAAGACACTGGCTGATGCGTCCATAAGAGGTGGGGAAGGTGATTACTGGAACAATGGGCGCTCCTAATTAAACCCTCCTTTCATACTAAAATTGTTGGGATAACTCCACAATGAGACAATGAGGCCTTTCAACTACCCTCATCTTTTACAGTGACTGCACTCTTGCAAATAAATGTGACGTTTATCTATGTCAATTGAATTCTACCTCCCTGTTGATAAAACGATGTAGCCTGATGGTTGCCTGCACTGAGCGATACATGTTAGAACACTGCAGCAGATTACCACTAAATGACTATGATTTACTGTCATTCTGCTTGAGCACTCGCGATGAGAAACTGCCTCCAACTACCGTTCAATGATGAGTATCTGAAGTAACTCCACTGATTCAGTGCAGTTGTTCCAGATTTACACTGGTGTCACAAAAAAGTAGAATATGACCCAAACACTTTAAGGAACATTTCAAGGAGCATGGCTAGCCATGAAATGGCTTATGGGCAACTAGTAGAGATTAAGTGGAAACAGTTTGCACTAAACTCTTAACTGAATAATAATTTTCTTAGCATCACACAGCTCATGATTTTGGTCAGGAGAAGCAAAGCTTAAGACTCAAATAACAGAAAATGATGTATACTTTATGCCAGACAGTACTCCCTTCATTTAGGGTTTGACTCACTGTCATAACATTGTAGCAGAACTCGCTACACCTGTCTGCAGTGTGAAATACCAAGGGATGAATAGCAGCCTTCCATTTGTAATAACAGCTATAATATCCTTCATAAATGCATAGTCCTGCTCACATCACCCTCCTCTGGAGTTTAAATCAACTTCTCCCTGAGAGTTACATGGTTAAACAGTACTACAGTACAGACTACAGTCTTCTCTGAAATCCCCTTGAATGAATCTAAATGAAAGGATGGAGGGGCTATATCAGCTTGCTTAGCTGATCAATGAAAGAACATATACAGTAGATTCTTATTTGATATTCAAAGAGCTTTTCTGTGGCCTCTGCTTATGGAAGATCCCGAGACTGATGCATTCAAGGGTGGTGTGTCCAATTTCTGTTCACAGACAGCATTCCAAATTCACAGGAGACCTGTCCGTAGGCAGCTCAAGACTCCCAGAGACAGCGTGAGGAAGCTCTAAGTGCCCAGTCCTCCTCATCTTGAGGAAAACAAATTGCCTGTTCTTTCACTGCTTCTCTCTTCTTTCTCAGTAAAACAGGAAAGAGCCCCATTCTTACCACTTGGTCTGCCAAGCCTCAACTGTTCTATATAACTGCCCTGTTTTAAGTGTAACACAGTATGTAAAGCTTACCTATGAATGTCGAAGAGGAAGGGCAGAATTGGGAGCATGCTACTGGTGATACACTACAAAGAATTCAAAGCATTAAGTGAGGGAGCAGGAGAAACTGAAAGGAAACTATATCGTTATGATTTCTACCAGATCTCAGTCTCTTAAAAATATAACGTATGAACTACATGCTTTCGTAAATTTTTCTCAGGCACAACAGAAGTAGTTTTGGGTTTTTTTCTGTTTTTCCTCTATGTTACCTCCCTGAAATAAACTGTCCATGACACAAAAGTAATTTAATGAAGCTGGACTAATGATAATCTTTGTTCAGAACAAAGCTAGAGTTTAGTAAGTAGTCAATGAAGTACAGGTACTCTTGGTCTGTTACGAGATCTGTAAGCTACTGTTTGTGTTTAAAATATTATATCCCAGACAGAGCTAAGTCTGCTGCTAGAGGATGCAGGTAGTTGCTGGAGCGGATGAATAGTCTATTGCCAACACTAAAGTGCTGTGTGAAATTTCTGGCCTATCAACAGCCTCAGGCTTTTTCACTTCCAGAATGTTTTCTGTAAGAGATTAAGAAAGGAGCCCCCAGTCTCCCTTCACACAACTTCAGCATCTTTAGGAACTTGTGAACACAGCAGTACACTGAGGGGCCTGATGCTGAATGCAATTGATGAAGATAAACTACATTAAATCCCATAAAAATTAGAGTGAAAGGAGTCTGAAAGTCTGTCTAAAGCTTTTTCTATTTCAGTGTTCTCCCTCACTCCTTCCTAAGGCTCTCTAATGTGTAATAAGCAGGAAGAAATGTGATCCTTGGTATGTGTCCACAACATGGTATGTGGTCCCTGTACAGTCTGTGCTTGCAAAACACGTTTTATCATCATCAGAAGGGGTTTAAATAGGAAAAGAGTTTTACATTTCATGTACATTTTCAACATCTGGAGTACAGTTTGTTGATCTACCCACATTCTTATGGAGATTTAAAAAAAAAAAAAAAAGTGTAAAGCTCCGAGAAATATTGGAAACGGATGCAAACAAAATGGGCCATGTGATTCCTAACGTACCTGGACCATACACTGGATGACCCTACCTCAGTCCTGACTTGGAACAACATGACCTTGAGGTCAGTGCAAAACTCTTCTCTTTAGCCACATTTTAATAGGGAAAATAGTACACTACTATCTCAGGTAACATAGTACGTTGCAAGTGATGTGAAGCAAAATCTTAAGGGAAGGATAGTTAATTTTGAACTGCTTTGTGTTAGCATTGCAAACTGCTTATGAATTTTTCCTTTGCATTAGACATTAGCACTTTTCAAGGATGGGTCACGTCTTTTTTTCCCCCAGTGAAGACACACCCAATGTACTCAGCTTGCTGTCCCTGTGCTTCAGTTGAGAACATAGCTAGTATGGGAATGAGTTTTTCAAATTTTGGTACCCCTATCAATTTTTTTCATGTGCCCACCAAACAGATGATAATTTTTGCCTTTTGCTAATCTGGATTTGAGATGAGCCAGTAATCTAAAGAAGAAAATCTTTTTAATCTCCTGAGCTGTTCAATCCCACCTACATTTCATTATTGAAAATATTTTCTGGGGTTTTTTTAAATGGAAAGGCTAAGGAAAAATGACTCTGGCATTGTCTGAATGAAATACTATCCTGATAACAGAGCTTCTCTCACAAATATTAGTTCCACTTCTATTGCTTTATAATAAATGGTTGCAGCTGTTGCCATGGCAATTTTCATTTTTAAAATGTATCCAAGTGAAGACAAGAAATGCAGCTGTTATCATGAGAAAGTCTAAAATAAATCCAGATGTGAATTGCATGCTCTAGTGTTGGCAGTAATAATGTCAGAAACAAAACATGTTACATGTTTTGTCTTCTTGATATACTGGAGCTGAGGATGGGGATTTAGGGATATTCTGAATTGTAGGTCTCTGTTCCTGATCCAAATATAGCAAATGAGCAGAATGAAATTTCACCTTAGGGAAGGGCACTTCACTTGCTACAAAAGCTGGTCAGCCTTGCATAGAGAATGGTAGTAATATTCCTGTAGGAGCAAAGTAGGCCTGAAGCTCTCCTCATTTACCTTTCTGATAATACACTAACATTTTGGTTTTTACAGCTTATTAAAAAAAAAATCTAAGCCATGGTAGAAATTTTAAAATTGTAATCTTACCTATTGCTTGTTGCCTTATCACTCTCTAGTCTGAAGTTCTTTAAAAATCACTGCTATACCTTTAATGTTAGACACAGAACATTAAAACAAAATTACTGGGCAGTGCTCTACAAAGAAGGTGTAACTCAACAAGTCCCAACGCAGGTACTAATAATCATCTGCTGGAAAAATGCACTATGTTGGGAAGGTATACTCCACTTAAGTCACTTTAGAGCAAAACTTATTTAAGGAGAGAATTTCTGAGGTGATAAGAGGAATAGCTCTGGGCTTATTTCAGAGTGAAAAAAAGAGTTTGGAGTTGTATCTCGAGCAAATGCCGACTGAAAAGCAATTGCCCAAAGCATGAACAAGAGAGGTGTTTAGAGACAGACTGTGTGGTATGACAGAGTATGGGACTTGGGCAGGATGGCAGATGGGTTGAAAGGTGGCTTTGCATCCATCTTGTACCTTTTCTCCTTGCCTAGGAGCTGCAAAAGACTACTTTGGCTGAAGCCATTCCAAACTGTAGCTGGCTATCCACAGCCTCAGTGGTTCATTTCAGCAGCTTGGGGCTGCTGAGAACAAAGAGATGTAGCTGCTGAACCTTGTGGAAATTGTTTTGCTCAAGTGTTAAGTCAGTGGTGATTATGGCACTTGCAAATAGCCTTTTCTCTGGAGGATGACTTAATTTCACTCATGGTAAAATAAAACAGAGAGGAGGAATCACCAGTTAGGCAGTGAAGTTGACGTGGATAGAATTTCAGTCCCAAACTAAGGCAGTCACAATGGTAAAAATTCTTTTTATCCTTAAAGATTATAGTAAGAAGAGAAATACTAGAACACACGCATTCCATATTTCTGACTTCTATCTTCAGGGATATTTTTCACAGAACTGTTGGTACAGTCTTTATTTCCCTGTCCCTGGTACAGGAGTTTCAAATGATAAGGCAACTTTAAGCAGTGCTACATAAACACATGCCACTCTTGAAGAACAATCTAAAAGATAATTGGAATCTTGAAAATAGTCTGGATAATAAAATCCTAAAAAAACCCCACAGTTCCCTAAATATATTGCAAATCACTTAATCAAAGAGACCTTGTACCAAATATATTGGATGGGAGTTCTTGCTTTCATAAGAATGCATTATTCCTAAGTACATACGCTAAAGTTTTTGGATGTATAACTGGCAGCTGGTCGTGAACTATTCCTCAACAGTAAGATTAAAAGCCTTAAGTAAGATCTCCCTTTGTTTAAAATTAAGGTATCTGCTATTATGTGTGGCCTAGATCCAATGCACTGTGGAAAATCTCACAGAAATGACAGGCAGCCAAACAGACAATTTTTCCTTCTGGATTTGTGGACTCCATTGATTTATGGATAAACATTTAGTATAACGCACTAATTTCCACCACTTAGTTTTAAAATAGATACTTTCCCTAGACAGGCAGTTCTATGAGGCTTAAACACAGCTATTAATAAAATGAAAATAATTCTGACTAGCTTCATTACCCTCATAATTACTAGAATGAAGGAGTCTTGCCTCACAAACTTTTGCATTCACCTCACTCTAACAACGCGCAATGAAAACACTCTCCTAGCTATGGGCTAAGTCCTGCTAACTCTAGAAAGAGAATGTAAAGCTGTGAAAATCCTAAAATGATGGTTCAGAAATACCTTTAACATTACTCTGTAGGAATAAAAATACTGTAATAAAGAAAATGTACACTGTTAAATGGTCCAGGAGGCTGAAATATTTTCTTCAGGAATATTTTCATCTAGCTATATCCCTTTCCCAGTGTGTCTGAGGCAGAGAACAGTAGCCTGCTAGGCACTCTATTATTCTCATTTTTCTCACTACCATTTCTGGCTGTGCTTGCTACAGATCAGTAGAACAATGTAGAAAGGAAGAACTATTTGATTTCTTTTAAGTGAGTATAAATATGCAATGAATGGGGATACAAAATGAAAATGCTGTATGTTTAAAAATGATTTTACTTTTGTGAGATTTTGTAATGGAGAAATTACTAAGGGAAAACTGTGAATAACAGTTTATTCAATGTATTGTTGGGATGCTATTTTGTTCAAAGTTTTAATCACATTTAAACCTTCCTTTTCATAATCCAAATTCTAATGTCACTAGGTCTCCCCAGAAATGTACTGAAATTTCATTATGAATCCAGATATCATACACATATGCATATTACATTCAGAATATGTAGATCATTATAATTAGCAATTAGTTAGGGAACATCAAAGTACCAAACACATTAAGAGGAAACTGATAACAAGACTAGATTTTTCTCTTTGATACAATGGTCTTTACAGCAAATGTTCATAAGTCCCATTTCCCTAAATGCAGTAGGAATGAACAAGCTTTGTCACACTCTCCTCTCTCAGGGCCACTCGCGCAACTGCTGCCCTGAGTGTTTCCTGTCTTTCAGTCTAGCTCATACCTGCAGCATGCCAGGCAATGCCCTAATTTTATTTGGGCATTGTTTTTTCATGGTTTGTGACTTTGCCAAAATGACACCATTCAGACTACATTTCCATGTTGCATTTGCACTTTTCATGAAGACTTTTTCTATTTTTTTTTTAAATGTAGCCATTTTGCAGAACCAGTATAGAGAGAATACATTTGTGCTTATCTTGGACAGAAACCGTACAACCACATAATTACAAAACTTTCTCACTGTACCACTTTGAAATTCACACTTGTCCCTTCTAAGGGGAGGAAAGAGGAAATTACCCATCTGTTACTCATGCATCTTTCACCCTTGTGAAAATGGGCCAAAATCGAGAAATTTTTTAAGGTTTCTGAAACGTTTAGTTGACAAATCTCAGTAGAGATCTGATAAACTTCATCCGCTAAAAATCTAAGATCTCATTTGTATTAGGCATGTGCCATGTAAAACTTAAATATTATTTTTTTCCTGCAATTGCTGCTCCCCAAACTCTGCCATCTACTGTTTCACCAGCCTTCAGAACTGACCAGCAGCATCACTCTCTCTTGTCCTCATTATCTCCTCTGTTTGTCACAACATAATACAGAGGATAACAAAGAGGTGTGTGTATCAGAAATAAAGATAGGGTATCTCTTGGCTTTAGGGAATGAAGGAGATTGGGTTAAGAGTTTACAGTCCTAGCTTATCATTAGAAATAATTTATTTCCATCTCAGATGGGAGGCAGAAGGACTGGTGACTGCAGCAGAAGTGGTGGAATAGGTCACGCAATTCAGGGGAATGGGTAGAGCGAGATGGTGACTGGGGAATTCAGGGGAATGGGTAGAGCGAGCTAGAGATGGTGACCCTTGTCTATTGAGAAGATACAGGAGAGAGAAGGAAGAAGATTGACACCAAAACAAAAGCAGGTGGAAACAATGAGAGAGTGGAGCTCTATAACCATTGAAATAAATTCTAAGAATAGAAATTTGCTGAGTCTCACTATGTAAGTAGCTATGAAATGCAGTAGCCAAAGGTATGCAGTCTCTCCTCCTGCTGTGCCTGGCACTCAAGGAAGGCAGCTGCATGCTACTGTTATCAATTATTCTCTTTGCTCAAGTGACAAAAGTATATTCTGAAAACATTGAAGTTCCTAATCTAAAAGGTGAAACATGCACACTGAAATAATGTCTTGGGTATGGAGAGAGGGAGGTTTCTGTGTATGAAAAAATAAAACTAAAGATTACATTTGATTAAAATGTTTACAGAAGGTGCCTCTCAACTCCTCTTCTGTAAGACGTGAAAATGTATTTGGGGCATTATGTAACTTTTGAGTACTTGATAACCTTTGTATTATTTTTATGTTCTTTATGGATGATTCCCCATGCAAACATAAGTATATGTGCACACATGTGCACATGCAAAAGAATTTCATGTAGAGTTATGTCAGTTCACTCTAACAGACTCAGTAGCTTCAGGATTTGAGTCTTAAAAGATTAAGGCTTGCAGCGGGAACCAGTTTACCTGATGTTGCTGTTCATAAAAAAAAAAAAAAAAAGACTTAGAGCAGGTTAGAATGATGAAATTCAAATTAAACTGTATAAAGAGCACATAGCTTCTGGAGGGGTTCACAGTGGGATCACTAGAGACTTCAGTTTTCCTAGTGCTGCTGGGAAGTCACTGGAAATATGCAGTCCATTCTCCCACAGTGTGAACAGGTTCTTCTTTCATGTAATTACAACCTGATCTCTAAAGAATAAAAGAACAGTGAATAGGTATTGGTGGGTACCCAGTAAATGAAATGACAAGCTCTCCCTCACATTTCTGATACATACTCCTCTTCTGTTTTCCCTGCCAAGAAGACTTGAAAAATATGTTGATCTACTGCAAGTACCAGACAGACTCTTACGAACAGTATCTCATCCAGAGAGGATGAAATGAGCTTTCTTTTGGAACACTTCAAGGGAAACAGTATCAATACGTTCATTTTAAACTAAAAGGGAGTTGTCTCTGTAAGTAGAATTAGACTCTGTATGTAATTATCTTGCTCTCACAAAATCTGTCTTATTCACTAGAGAAAGGTTATTTGGGTAAGAAAAAACATCTGGAAGAGCTCAAAAAACAAGCTGACTCGTACCAGGGTGTACTTCAGTTCTGAAGAGTTCCCAATAGAAATCTTTGAAATGAAGATGCTTTAATGCCAATTCGGTCATTTGTACAGAAAATGTAGCTAAATAATTGCCTCTTAGATGTGATTTGCAAGCCCGGCAAGCAGCGTTCTTAATTCTGAGCTTGCATTTCATATTTTTAAATGTTATCAGTTTGTTTGTGTATAAGTGGACAGAAATACCTGCAGCTAGTCTGATTTGATTGGATATGACAAGTACAGACATTCCCAGCTGATTTGAGCTAAGCTACACTTTCATACATCCCTGAGGGCAATCTCCATAACAGTACTCACTGAAATCTATTCTAGCTTAGCAGACTGCAACCGAAGGCTGCCTATTCAAATAAATTGCATAAACAAAACAGCCAATTAGATAACTTATAGCTAGAAAGACCTTTAGCATGTATTAACTAGAAGCTAAGTAGAATTTTAATGTGGAACTGATATTGGAAAAAGGGAGATAAAATATTAAGAAGTGAAAAAAACATAGTGATGAGGATTACCTCCTGAAAACATACTGTTCCAAGTCTCCATTTTCATATTGGAATTCCAGCTATAACAAGCATTACAGAAATTCCACAGCATTTTTCCCCCTGATTTAAGCACAACACTGGTCTGTACAGTAAGGCTCATGGAGAAAAAAGAAAGGAAGTTTTATTAAGCAAGGACACCATCATTTTATGTGGGATTTTCTCTATTCTGGGAAAGAAGATCTTTTAAAGTTCCTGCTAATAGCAAGTTTGGTTAGCTTCCCAGTGCTCACATCTCCTGTTCCAGATGGTCAGTGACGTGAAACTCCAATTATCATCAACAAAATAAGCTGGGACTAAAACCTTCCTCAAAGGTAAAAAGAGCAGATGGACAACCATAATTTCATTATTATAGAAATAATAGATGGAAAGGATTTCTCATCCACCTTTTAAAACCACTCACTAACTTGTTGCATAATTAACTCCTTGCTGTATTAATTTAGAAGTTACTCTGTTTGACTGGTTGAATGGCTGCTCGGTACATAAGCCTTTCTAACAATATTGGGAATAATAGCCAAATTCATCTTGTCTAAGGGGAACCAGTAACTGAAATGTTTGGGCTGAGCTTCCATCCAGCATTTTGCTTTCTTTCAGGTTTTCAGGTAATTCTATTTTATTCCCCTCCACAGTGTTACAGTCATCCCTCCTCAGGAATCTTCGTGGGAATAAAATCACAAATAGTATTTCTCTGGAATGAGGCTATGGCTGACTCCAGAGATCCAGTTAGTCATTTGTCCAGAACTGTAGCTCACAGTCACTGAAATCCCTAAATCTTTGTCAAAGATTTAAAGTCATGCAAGTCAGTACCATGGAGCAACTCTTCCTATGCCTGTTGTGGTCCAGTGCTGGTCTACTTTGATCTGCAACTTCTAGGTCAGGTTTTGCAAAGGCAACCACCCATCTAAGCCTGGTACTGCTCAAACTGAGCTCACAGAAGCCTCAGTTCCTCCAGTTCTGCCAAATCAATTTACGTAAAGACAGCTACTAAGAAAGGGTCTGGGGGCAGCACCCTGTGTTTCTGGCAGGATCTCAATCATTTTCTGAATTCAGATTCATTACCTGATTGTAGTGCACCACTCTTTAGAACTGGCTGTCCTAATTCTGATACTTTTCACAGTTTCTTTACAGTTCAGGAGCGCATTTTGATGTACTGCTTAAGGATTTCGAACATAGATATACCTAACAAAACAACATAAAACTGCAAAATTGCACCAGAGAAAAATAATCAGGTTTTCCTCTGCATCCCTATGAGTAAACAAGCTTTTCTTCCCTCTAAAGAGTCCTAGCTACAGGTTTATGTATCACTGTCATGATCTGTATTTACACAGTATGCCATGTCTTGGTTTCTCACCGTCTTGTCTTTTCTCACTCTTGCTTCTTTTTTCTAGCCATGCCTTCACAATCTCCATTTGTTGCTTTCATCAGTTCAATTTCTTACTTTCTCTTTCATCCCCATTTCACCATCTCTTCCTTAGAAATCTATATGCCACCTATTTTCTTTAAGCAGGAAAATGTTGCATGTGTTAATCCTTTTTACCTTTTTGTCATCTGTCTGATGGCACATGTGTTTGTATTTCCCTCTTTTCTTCTTTGGCTGGACGCATCTCTGTGCATACTTTCTAGAATAGTTGGCAAGGAATGAGGCTTATACACTTGTGAATAAGAAGTACATAGGCTGAACAGTTTTATGTGTACACTAAAGCTATTAATTGTGTGTGCATAAGGGCCCACTTATGAATAGAAGTTTCTTTTTTACACTATTACTTACATACTGATATGCCTAGGATGTGTGAATAACATCTTGTCTGCACTCAGATATGTGTTGGAAATAAATAGAACTTAAATGAGTTTCTTTTTCGCTGTAGTGGCTGAAATAGTATAGTAAAAGACACTGAGAAATTGCATGAATACATGGTTAAAAAAATGCCTAAAAATACAAGGGCAATAGAGAAACAAACATTCTTTTTTAATGTGATGACTCAATACTGAAGCAATCATTTTTTGCTATTTACTGACAGTGCCTAATAAATCTCAGCAGGAGGTATGGGATATAAGCTGACAGACTTCACCATATTCTTAGACTGAATGAACTCCCAGTTACCGACAGATGAGGAGGAAAGTGAAACAAAGACAAAGTATCGGCTGATAGGAATGTCTTTGCTTCTTAATTGACTACACAGGATACAAAAGGTTTTGAGATAGTACGTATGGAAGCCCACGACATCACTTTTAAAGGCCACTTTCTGACTACAAATGCAGTTTAAGAGAAAGATAGATGAGAACACTCAGCTGTCTTTCCTTTGCAAAAGTTGTCATTCTGTGGGTTCAGGGATCAAAGTGTGGCAAAATCTATACAGAATAATTCTCCAAAAATGGAAGAGCAAAGGATCCAAATTAGAGACAGTCCATGACAAAAGAAGAAAGCTTAAAGTAATCGTAAAGGGAGCCTCAAATCTACTGAGATATGTGTCAAGGAGACACCCATCATAGTTTTCAAAGCTGATATTATTTCCTGCAAATCCCAGCTCCCAACTTCATTATTCAGCAGCATAGTTACAATATCTTTTCATGTCCTTTAGAGAATTGCTGATTTTAATATATAATAAACAAGGAATCACAATTAGAAATTGTGAAAAGTAGGAAAGTAACACTTGCAGATAATGGATAGTTACCTCATAGGGCCAATGACCAAGTTAACTGAAACATAAACTGAATATTTGTACCTATATTTGGTGTTTGTCAAATGTCTGTTTCTTCAGTCTCTGTTCACATTTTACTCCTGTGTAAACTACCTTCAAGTTTAATGACATAATAACAGAATTAAAACCACAGAAGTAATAAAAATACAGGTAAACAAATAACTAAAACTAGAAAGGTTTAAAGGTTCTTATTAATTTTCTATTTCAGATCCATTTGATCAAAAGAGTTTCTTATATTTTGAAGAGATCTGAATTGAACTAAAATTAGTAATATCATGACTGTACCTATCAGTAAGAATCACCAGTGCGACAGACGGAATTCTCTTGACTTCCTAAGGCAATTATGGGGATCACTGTCTGAGAAATGTCAGCCTTACAGGGTGCTCAGCACAAACTGAACGGAACTCTGGCTCCTGAGTTATTTCCCCTGGAAATGGATACTGTTTTTCAATAAATTTGTCTCAGTTACCTTTGCTGTGTTATTTTAGAAAGCCCCATACAAGCTTCCAGGAGAACTTCTGCCAAGAAAGAATGGTTTGAGCATGATATTAACTTGTATAAGGTACTGCTAGACTAGAATGAAAGTCTTTTGAGCAGAGAAGAAGTATGCTATAACATGTGTTGGTTCATGTCCATTCTGGAAATACTTAAGAGGAGCCATGAAACCACTTTTATAAGGGATTTCCTCACTGGGCACAGCAAAGCTGACCACCACCTTTACCAATTTATCCTGCCCCTTTTCCCCTCAATACTATGCCCTGGTATCACAAACACACTGAATAATTAGAGTTCCTCCTTTATACTTTATGCTACTGTAGCAGATAACCTCTGTTTACACTAAAGAAAGAAAGACAAAAGCAAGATGAAATGGGCAATCTCCAAACTATTTGTCATAAATTTCAAACCTTTTAAACTATTAAAAAGGGGTCTGGATTCTATGGACAGTTAATTTATCAAGCACAGATATGGTGTCATATGCAGTAGCCAGATCATGAAAAATGGACTTGAAATATATCTATTGTTAGAGAAAAATTCTATTCCAAGAACCTTGGAAAATGAAATTTCTTCATCATGGTAAACTGCTTGGTAAATCTTTGAACCAATCCATAGAACCTTACTACATAGAAGGGGGTTGCAGTACCCTTCTACCAGCAGATTTTTGGGGGGCAAAAAAAAAGAAAAAAAAAAAAAAAGAAAAAAAGAAGGAATGTACCTATTTATTCCAGACCATCTTATCTGGCCAATAGAGGCTCACTGAATTCCTGAAACAATATTGCATCTGTGAGCGTCAGTGGCAATATGCATCGCACCAACAACTACTGTTCTTATCAGCAAGGGGTCATACAATAATAGGATCTGTTACGCTTCCAGTTCTTACCTAGTTCTAAGAATTTAGCTTTTCGGTGCTGGTCCTAGACTTTTGCAGAGGGAGCCTTACAGCCTGCTGTGCCAAAATCTGGGCATGCCATTACCTAATTTTTGCTAATAGGCATGAATGAACTTTGTGGGATCTAAACAACCAATAGATACTTTACAAAAGAGGCAGGATATCCATTTCAAAACAATCCAGTATTTTTGTTTATTTTCCTCTTCACCTTCTTCTGAACCTCCAAGGTTATCATTTCTTCCTTTACATACAAGGTACTCTACTTAAAAATGGTAAGCCAAACTTCACAAGAAAACTGTGCTTGCAGTATTACTTTCCTCTGCCCAGAAATACCTATACTTCTAAGCCTTCTAGGGCAATTAGCATTTTGATATGGGAGGTCTTCATTTCATATGTCAGCTAGTTTCTGTGTCCTCTGGCTTCACTGCCATGTGATCCTCAACCATGCTTTTTATCTCCAGGATTTCCACTTCATTCCTGTATCAAACTGTTCTTGATTGCATATAACAGAGCTAGTAAATCCATTCCTTGCCACATGTCACACGTCACAATGTCACGTGCTGTGTCCCCTGGCTGCCACTCACTTGTTTTGATTACTTGTGAAAGACACTGCTCTATGTTGATGTCCCTGCTGCTCATGTGACTTCCACACTATCATCTGTTCTAGGAAGGGGATGAAACTCATCAGGCCCACTGAGCGCAATGGTACAGAGCCGGCAGAGAAATTAAGTCATGGCTTTCACATAATGATGTGAAAGACACATAACACTTCCGACATTGACTACAATGGAAACATCTCTCGTGTAATGTTCTCTTAGACAATTTGTTAGCAGGGAACACGTATCAGTATTCATTACTGCTTTCCATATCCTGCACTCACTGAGCACTCAGCATGAGAAAGATTAAATAGCTCTGCCAAATATACTGTCTCAATGCTAATAACCTGTTCAGCTACTTTTAGGTCACATCTCAAGCTATTCAATGCTTTTTCTACAACTTCTTCCACACTTCCTTCATCAAATTTCTCTGCAAATTTGCGAAAACTATGCCAGGTCCAAACCTACAGCAGGTGCACTCAAAATATATGTGGATGTTTTCTTCCACAAGTGATATATCGTATGAAGACAGAACAATGAAAAAATAATGAAAGTGAAATAAGAGGTTAATCTTACTTGCTCAAAAGTATCCATAAATTATTAATTTTCAGCCCGATTCTACAGTCTTCATCACACACAACTCCAACTGAAATTACTGGGATGTTTCTCAATTTTGATCTTTAGAATGTGGTCCACAGCTAGTAAGTGCCTAAGTACACAGGCAGTCCATTGTATTTGTCTGTAAAGTACTACCTACAAGCCTAAGCCATGATAAACATTCCTGGGGCTGAAATCTATGAATGAAATAGATCACCTTGAACATTGCGCTCTATAGCATGAATGCCTATGCATATCCGAAGCTGAACAAACTGCTGCTTTATGATGTTCAGGGAATTGGATGGCAGAAGGTTAAATTTATAGCTAAGAGAAGAGCTTTACGTGTGCTGGAACATTTGTAAGCTAAATTTTGTTGTTAATATTTTTGCAAAAAAGCCGAAGAAGTTGAAAACCCAGGAGTTAGAGGATACAAACAGTGGTAAAAAAGCTATAATCTGGAATCTTTTATGAAAATATTCACTACATCTTAGATCAACCCCCAAGAAAGCAAAAGAAGTCATTCTATGCAGTATGTATTATGATACAGCGATACAAGAAACATAATCTTAAATGATATTCTTTCATTCTGGAAGCTACAGAATAAATTCAGGTAAACTTCTTGGTGATGAAATACAACGTATCTGAATAATTGAGAATGATTTCTTTCTTAAAAATTGTAAAAATATGATTGGAAAGATCTTTTCATAAAAGGTTGCCATAATCTGTTGTCTAAAATTAAATTCCAAATAGTGAAACAATCTGTGATCGTAAAGACTATAAGCATATTTAAACACACTCAGAAGAAGCTCAGATATCTTATTTTTCCTACATATGTTTGATTTGTTTGTTTTAATGTAAGCATATATAAAATACTTCTACAGATACAGCTAATGCTGTAAATAGACATAGAAAGCTGACACAGGTGCCAAGTCAATTTCCTGGAAAACAAAGTATGTAGGAAATATTCGTGGCATAATTAGTCATGTAAGTTCTTCTGGGTAAAAGCAGACATGTTTAGTCATCTAATAAGTATTGTCTTCTAGGGCTCTGTCATTATTTTTCTTAAATATCTTGAATCCTTGATATAAAACAGGCTTAAAAATTACTCATTTTGAATATTTAAATCCTCATTTTCTTCCAAAATGTTTATTTTCTGTGAGAATTCTCACAGACTTTCTATTAAAAACAGACTTTTGTCTGAATAATGAAAAGTTGTAAGCAACTCTGCAAGTTACTTATATAGGAGAAAATCCTTGTTACATCTACAATACCCTTGCTTATAGAGGCCTTGGTGTGTATGAGCTCTCCCAGATGCACAAAAGCTTGTCAGCATTTCTGCAGCCACTACTGTCAATTTGATTCACAGTGAGCCCTCCTGCACGGATTATCTTAAAATAGCACACTATAAATGAAATATTGCAATTATCACAAACACCCAGGTGTTTGGTATGGCAACATGGCCAATAGGAGAGTTGCTAATTTGGCCAGGAGAACTTGTGTGCTTGATCAGTATTTTCTGAGGGCAATTGGCCACTGCGTCTGTACATACTGTTGCAGCAACACACAGATCATGTCACTTATTAAATCCATATGATTAAATTCATATTAAATCCATATGAAAAATGTAGGGGTAGCTGGTCCTGCTGCAGTCCTTCTTAAACTAAATGATAAACAGCACAGGAAAAATAGAGGTTGGAGGGAGAACCTGAAGGAAAAGAGAGATATCAATATAAAGCCTTGTTGGCAGACAGCCATACTACCTTCACCTTGCCAAATTGCCACCGCCAGCCATAAGGGCCTTCCATCTTTTCTCTGCCTCCCTTTCCTGCAGTGAGTCACTCCTGCAGACATTAACTTGGTTATTCTGTTAGTTGATGAAAGATACTGTGTATTCTCTTATTCCATTTTCTGTTTACCATTACAAAGTGTAGAAAATGACTTATTATTGCTTTTCCAGATTTGTAAACATTATTCTCACACCTTTTTAAATAGTCCCCCATTACTGTAATTATGAACATGTTGTGTTTGCACCATCCGGAAAAATAGTATGTGTTAGCTGTTCTTTTCTAGTGACAGAAAAATAATATTCTTCATTTAAACTCGGTTTGGTTTAGAGGGGTGTTAATGCACTGAAGCTGACATTATTAACCGTGTAACTTTACTTGAAACGCTACAGGAAGGAAGATCATGTTAGGTTGCAGAAATGTTGTATTTGTGCAGAAGCTCATAATTTAAGCCAGAAATTAATGAAATGTGAAACTGATGATGTCATATATTCTCTTCAGTCTCTACAAATGATTAAATATATTACAGAAATCAATGTATCAGTCACTGAATATATAGAAAAATACACTAGCTTTCCAGTGACAAGAGATTCTATAGTAAAAAAGAGTTGTAATCTCCCACGTACAGCAAAGCAAACATGAGGAGATACCCAGCATTTGCATCAGGCATCCTTCCTATAGATTTCTGTATCCATGTGCAGACTGAGGGGCATGACCTAGACCTGAGTACTAGGAAGAGTAGAGGTGAGAAACTCATGAATCATGTACTATCTGATAGTACTTTTCTTTCTAGATTTGCTTTGCAGTTGAGTTGCACCTTTGAAGAGTTCCATGTGCTTTGACATCACAGTGACTGAAAACTACAGACACTTAGAATATTTTGGGTCTCCTTGAGCTGCTTGTAGCCTAACCGTTCCGCAGTCTATAGGAACCTTGCACTA